>NC_089844.1:125871178-127251178 GCF_035609145.1 Eleutherodactylus coqui | reverse complement strand
CAGATTCAGCTTCTCTAGAACACATGGCATCCCCAGTTCAGGGGAGCTGGAAATGTCAATCATGAGCCACATAGTGGAGGGGAAGCGTGCCTGGATGGGTTTTGCAGTTGAACTGCCCATTGGATGGTTTAAATCTTAATCGTGTACCATGTGTGAAGGGTGGACTCATACATGAAGCACGAATTTTGGCATTGGACTCACTATGGAAGAGAAAAACGGTATAGCTAGAGTCATCTGTTAATACCACATCCTATGTTAGGATTAGTTTGGTATGGTAAATGGAAGTAACAGACTTTCTTTAACTTCAGTATTATTCCAATGAGTGTGGTGGTTTTAATTTGCGCATATGCACATGCTGCTCTGTATGCATTCTGCGTGTCCATTTTTTAAAATTCCATGTGTCGTCCATTTTTTTTGATGATGTCATGATGTTATGAGTCCCATCTGCACAAAGACAGACAAGTATAAAGCTGTGTGTTTTAGTAACCCGGGCAAAGCGCAATTACCAATATTTATGTTCCTAGAGCTAACACTGGGAATAAATGAAATGTATCAGAGAAAATACAATTATCACCTCACGTCACTGACAGAGAGCGGCAATTGCTTCATTTAAAATGCCACAAACATAATTATTTGACGAAGGAAAGCACTTCCACTATGACATTCTTATTCCCTTTGTGGATTTCATAGCCTCAATAAGCTCTGTGTACATAACCTAAGGAATTACAGTGGGATTGCAGCAAGTCGTTTGCCTTCCTATTCCATAGCACTTGAGATGCAGGTTTCATAATTGAGATTTCCATCATCTTTGGGGCTTTGCAATTTTATTAAACATATCATTCAATTTTTCAATCTGAGTTACCTCCGCCTGCACAATTATATAACCAGCTTTACACTTTGGGAGATCTGTAGATTACTGTAACACCAGCCAGTAGATTTCATGACCACATGGACGCCAAGCGCAAGACCCTGCTACATCAGGAGTCTGGAGGCTGCTGTCCATGGGCTCCTCCATGCAATAAAAATGTCATAATTAAGCTGTGCATCAAAGAACTCTTCTATGTGACTGTCAATAATGCCTGCCATCTGGTCACTTTAAAGTAAAAAAATATATGGGCCGGGAATGGTTGAAAATAAAAAAGTAAGTCATGCTCAACTATTATGCCCCCCTCCCCAATCCAGTGCAGCAACCTCATTCCCTATGCTTCAGGGATCAATCATGTAATATTCATTCAGCCAATCATAGGCATCGGTGGTGATACTGCCATGATTGGCTGAGTGATGTACAGCACGTGACCGTTGATGCTTTTTCTGGTATTGGAGCGATGGAGACCGGGCTATTGCATGAGACTGGGGGAACATTAGGGATGAGTATCAAGTAGTGAAGTGTAACTGGTTTGTGACAACTTTCTGTTACCTTAACTCAAGCCATTAAAAAACTATTGTTCTCTTATCTTAACACAACAAATTGAAAATCTATTGGAAGAGTAAACAACTGTGGTACAGAAAGCCATCATAATGCATTAACTCTGCTACATCTTTATGGCTTATATTTACAATTTATGACTATTCCCTGCCCATAAATTGCTTTTTCGCTGCCACCAAATCCCTTTAATTTAGGAATTTTGTGTTATATCATACTATATGCACTAATCTAGGGCTTCCCTATGACTTTTAGTCAGCCATGGATCGAGGTAAAATATTGCAATACCACAACTCATATGCAACTTTACAAGCAACAATGATTGCAAGGACTTTGACCATGTCATGTTCTGCAGTTGTCAATACATGTTAGTTAAAACTGTCAATATATGATAATTGATTTGCCCAGGACAATGATTGAATGAGCTTAAAGAGCTCTTTTTTGGTATTATGTCAATAAAACGTAATCCCTGTATAAAAGCGATGTTAACTTTCTAATATACAGTACTCTGTGTTTCAGTTTCTCACCATTTTCAAGATATTTGCTCTCAGTGAATGAGAACAATGTAGGGACCCAAGCCAAGGGCAGTCATACCATATGTGCAACCTGTACAGATGCACATGCGCCTAGTGGGGAAAGAGGGCAATGCAACCTTAAGGGCTTAAACAGACGAACATATGCTTAAAAACGTTTGCCGCAATGGGGCGTATTTGCGTATGAACTAGATTTGCAGATGGACATAAATAGGCTGATACGCGCTAGCCAGTACATATTACTGTAGTTTTTGCGCTCAGAATGCCAGTTCACGTGCGCACGTGCAACTCCATTTCTGTGGAATAGAATAGCATTTTAATGCTACATTAGGGCCAGCTGTCTTTTTTTCCTGCATGTCACGCAGGGTAACTCCCTTCCCCTCCCTTTTTTAAGCTGCCATAGACTTCTATAACACGGAGAAAGATAGGGCAAGGCTAATATTCTCTGGCACGCAGAATTGGCATGCGAGAAACACGGTTGTGCAAACTAATCCATTGAAATCAATGGCTTTTCTTTGTCCTGTTTTAGGCCGCCTGCACACGAGCGGGTCGGATCCGGCAGCGAGAATTCTCGCCGCGGGACCCGACCCGAGAGCCTGCAGGGACGAGCGCGTACTCTCCCGCGCCTGGCGGCCCCAGCTCTTTCATGTGCCGGCTGCCGCGCAGCCGGTGCATGCGCAGACCGGAGCCGGCGGCCGGGTGAGTGCGTGCCCCGCAGAAAAATAGGACATGCCGCGGTTTGTTTGCCGCGCGAGATTTCGCGCGGCCAAACCGCGGCCGTCTGCATAGGAGTGCGTATTGTAATGCACTCCTATGCAAACTTTCAGCGGCAGACATCCCGCGGGAAATCCCGCGGCGGGATTTCCGCCCGTGTGCAGGCGGCCTTAGTGGCGTGAATTTCACACACACAAAAACCACCACAAACATGTTCATCTGTTTAAACCCTAAAAGTTACATTTTTATTCTCTGTTCTATTTTATGAGGACCTAAGATAATGAATTTTAATGGCTCCCTGGTGAATTGTGAGAAATACATAGAAGTGATGCTCTATAAAGAGCTAATGTACAGTAAGGCATTGAGACTCTAAGCTATCTGTGTCAGCTGCGGGCAGAGCCAGGTTAGTTGGGCATTACTGTATATGTCATATTTTGGGGCTAGTAATAAAGGCCAACTTCTTCACCAAGAACACCAAGAACAAGACAATGCACTTTGTAGAAAGTTAATATCACTTAAATATGTTGTTCATCTTTGACAGCAAATCAGTCATATGTCGGAAAAAAAAAAAAAAAGCTCGGCACCCGGCGTCCGACATACAAAAATGCTCCAGTCTCCCATTGTAGTCAATGGGGCTCGTTACTCAAGTAGAACTCTTGAATTTTACGAAAAGTTCGACTCGAATAACGCGGACCCGAGCATTTGGGTGCTCGCTCATCTCTACTCTTGATCCCAGTCAAAAAGTGACTATTTGATGGTTTGGATAACCTGATGGATGAATGGTAGGGAAAGTCACAGCATGGTGCCTTTATTTGGTACAAATGGCAGGATGTGGCACATAAGTTGTTGTTGTGTTAGCCACAATTGCACAGTGTGGTGCAAGTAAGAGATTTCTGTGCAAGGTAAAGTGCAGCTTGAGCCATGAGCCATGAAAAAAGGCTTGGAGCCTGTAGAGAGGTTGGGTGTAATCGAAAGCACTGTGCTGTGCGAAAGACCTGGAGCCTCCTAATTGGTGCTGAGAGTGCCCTGGTCAGTCCAAACTGAGCTTAGGAAACTTTGACTGTTGATCTGCTGTATTGCCGTGAGGAAGAGAGAGAAAAACCACCATAGAGGCAGCGAGTGGATACCACCATGAACTGTTTAGAGCGTCCATGATGCTATGCCAGGCCTGCTGAGTAATTAAGTGACTGTGAATATATAAAGAAATTGAGACCTGATCCTACATGCGCTGACAAGCTGAGACTGTTTATGTGCATTAAAGTCAGCATTGTCAAAGTATTGAACCTTTGTTGCAACGATCTGAAACTGTGTGCCAAAGAAACACAGAATTAGCCATTTAGAAATTTAAGTGTAGCTACCGTGTTTCCCCTAAAATAAGACACCCCCTGAAAATCAGGCACCCCCTGAAATTTGCAAAAGTCCCAAATATAAGGCACCCCCGATAGTAAGGCATAGTAAAGTGTGCAGGCAAGTCAAGAGGCCTGTCCCCTGCTGCCATCCCCGTTGTCTCCTACCTCCAGATGTATAGGTAGATCTGCAGACAGTCTGCTGTTATCCTGTCCCTGCTGTGCTGTACGAGTGTGCTGTTGTGAGCTCCCCTTGCTGGCTGGAAAAGTCCATACTGTACGTTCTGTTCCTGCTGTACATGTCTGCTGTGATGAGCTCCCCCTGGTGGCCGGAAGCTGCAATACCATCCCTGCTTACAAGTGGTACAGGAATTTCTGTCTGCAGACAGGTACGTTACTTTGCAGCCCTTATTTTTTTATGGCTCTGTGTGTGAGTCAGGCAACCTGTGTGTGATTCTTAAGGCTGGGTTCTCACAGAGCGTATTTCCAGTGGAAATCTCACAGTTTGGCCACAGCGATAAACAGCGAGATTTCCACCGGGAAAGCACTGCTTCAAAACCCACGGCACTCAGCCGCTTGTTTTGAAGCGACCTGGCTGCACGCTTTTCCATTTCTGTGGCCGGTGAATCAGCACCACAACACCGGCTTCTCCCAGCTTTGCCGTGACAGAATTGCTGTCCCATGTGGGCGAGATTTCTGAGAAATTTCGTCCACAAAGCTAGCCAATTGAGGGATTAGCGGCCACAGATGGATTTGCCGCGGCAAAATAAGACACCCCCTCAAAATAAGACGTAGCGCATATTTGGGAGCAAAAATTAATATAAGACGCGTCTTATTTTCGGGGAAACAGGGTATAACAGATGAGCGAGCGTACTCGTTAAGGGAAATTACTCGAGCGAGTATGGGCATTTTCGAGTACATGCTCGCTTGCCCGAAAAGATTCGGGGGCCAGCGGGGGGTAACGCAACTCACCGCTCACCCCCGCCGGCGCCCGAATCTTTTTTTCGGACAAGCAGACATGTACTCGAAAATGCCCATACTCGCTCAGTAATTTGCCTAAACGGGTACGCTCACTCATCTCTAGTAGCTATACATTTGCAATCATTTTTTTTTTATTGTGCCAATGTATCTAAAATATAACATTAAAGACTATATACAGATTTGCACTCCTTTTTTATTAATGTATTTCTGGAAATGAAGAGTTTTTGTAATTGGCTTTCATTAAAATGTTCTGATGGTTTGATTTCTATGCTTGTATTTTTTTCCAAGGCACTGCAGACTGGAGGATTGAAATCTTAGCAAATTCTGTCAACCAGAGAAAAATGACAGCTCCTCCCCTAACCTGCTCCCTCTTGTGAACCTGCATTCACTGCATTTCCACTGAGCTACTACAGATGGCTGTATGACAATGCCTGTGATGATGGAGGAGATCAAGAGGACACAGAACAGAGAAAGCTACTATTACAGAAGGCTGTAATTCACTCTGAGTGAATTCTTTGCCCTTATTAGCAGTTAGAGGGAACAAGGAGCAGCTACTCGGAGATAGCATGGAGAGATATCTGTGTAGTATTTATTGGGTGTAGTTATACTACACATCCTCTGAAAGAGGAGAGGGGATGAGGAGCTGGGTTTCTGTGCCTTCATGAGACCAGCAAATCAGTGCTGGGAATGCCCCTAAGCCATAAACTTGAATGTTGGAGAACTTACAAACCAAGTATAAGGCTTTCTAAATGCATGGGAAGGAAAACTCAATGCAAAAACACAGATAAGTGTATCATTTTTTTCTGCAGGGGCTTAGTAAGATATACATGTATTGATTTTTCATACACAAAGATTTCCATAGCCTTATACAACTTAGCAAATAGATTTGATTGAAAATGTATCACTTTTTTGTGTATACAGCTCCTTTGAAGAACAATGCCTCTCCATACTTACAGCCTGCAAATCATTTTTTTTTTAATAATCCATATGTTTTTAGAAAAACATGGTTTCTGTCTTCCAAAAATAGTGCCACACCTGTCTGCCACACAGATTGTGTGTGGTTTCAAAGCTCAGCACCTTTTATTGCAATCAAGCCAAGCTGCAATATTAGACACAATCCATCGGCAATTGTAGTGATGATTCTAGAAATCAAAACTGTCGTATTTTTTGTTATCCCGAACAACACATTTAGTTTGTTGACAACCTTGTTCCACCTTCCATTTACCATATCACATGTTTGAAAGTACACAGCTCGGTATACAGCATGAATACACACCACATCTTCTGTGTCAGAAGGCTGCTACAAGCCTATTGTTTAGCCCTATAATTGTTCTGCTTCATGCAATGTTTTGTATTATGAGATTCTAAAGAACTTCCCAAAGATAATGTGCGTAATGCTCACGTTATATAGCCGCTGCTGCAGGCTCTGGCAGCTGTACACCTATTTTTTAGGGATGCTCGGCAGCTGGGAAACATCTGGTATGTTGTTGTTCTCCTTCCCAGCTGTTGGTTAGCACTAAGCAATGTGATAAATAGAACGAGCTTTTTTTCTTGTCAAAATTTGTATTAGTTTCTCATTCTAAACAAGGAACAAAGACTAAAATAGAATACAAATTTTGACATGATTTTGTATCTCTTTGGTTTTCCAAGCAATATATAAGAGTGTAGCAGGGCTTAGGATGTTACAACTGTGCTATGCCTTCCATTCCTAATAGAGGGGATAAACCGTTTTGAATCCATTACATGATATATCCAAAGGGTCCCAGGGAACTAACCAGGGTCCATCGGGGTTCCATTAAGGTAATAGAAACCAGAACTCGCAACTGAAGGTGACTCACCTGGTATGACTGAAAGGGTAGGCTGTCACACCTAAAGTCCACGGTAAATCAATCAACCAAATCAGCTAAATGGGCCCCTCGCTGCTCAGGACATCCAACAGGGGGGGAGCTTCAGTGGGACACCCGAAGAAAATACCTCGGTCATGTACAAGCAAAAATCAAAGGAAAAAATAAGTCTCGGTGCTCCAGGGGTTAGGGTACCTAATGATAATGTTTTTAATAAAATGCACTTACTTTACAGGGGGACCCCAAGCAAGAGCACCCCCTTAGTCCAGATACACCAAATTTTTCTATTGATGCTGTCTCTTTAAAATTCAGGTCCACGGCGATTGGGTGAAGAGCATTTTTTTATTTATAGTGTATAATATAACAGGGATACAGGAGTAAAATAAAGGGGTGCAACAGGTTTCGGAGGACCAGAATACCTCCTTTATCAAGCACATTCTAGGGGCGCAAGTATTAGCGTTCCAATTTCAAATGTATCTGCGCTCCAATGACCGGAAGTACGGTTGCACAACAATAATACAATTCATTATTCTCTGGGAAGACTTGTTCCACACATAATTAGTTTAAAGAGCCGTGCATTGATTTAAAGGAATACTGCCATCCAATAGGTGGCGCTACAGAAGTATTGTTCCATCTTACGTATTTGCATATATTACCCAGAGGAGCATGCATGGCCTTATAAGTTTCTCACTCCCCTCCTAGCTGTCTCCACACTCCTTCTGTGTGCTCACCTTGAGGAGAGACGATGCCCCTCCCAACCCACTTCACAGGCCTCTCACCAGCCAAGGAAGAAACCTACTGCACACTAACGAGGGGCAAAAACCCCAAAACAACTGTCTGTGTATGGCTTTCTGGCTTGGTTTCCTATACCCAATCATTGTTTTAAAGACTTATTTAAAGAGTCGTACATTGATTTGAAGGAATGCTGCCATCCAATAGGTGGCACTGCAGAGGTATTGTTCCATCTTTTCCTTATTTGCAAACATAATTAGAAAACATAATAGTTTTTCATTAGTACCACTCATTGTTTCAGCTTTTTGTTGCTTCTGTTACAACTTTTTTTGAGATGTGTTGCAACCATCAATTTCTAAATTTGGTAATTTTCTAATGAAATGGAAAATTACACCTTCTGATATGTGTTCTGTGTTCTATTGGTATTATATTATAGTTATATAAGATTCCCCAATCATTATATTCTTTTTTTCTTTACATTTTATACAGCATCCTAACTTTTTTTGGAATTGGGGTTGTAGCTGAACCACTACAAAACAACACCTCTTAACCAAGTAATGACACAAGATACTTTTATCTGGTGGAAGACCATAGCAACCTTTAAAGGGGGTGTCTCGCTATAAATTTTTGATGGTTTATCCTCAGGATAGGCCGCCAATAGTAAATTGGTGGAGGTCTGCATGGTATTACAGCCAAAGTTCCCAATTATTTCACTGGGAAGTTGACCTGCAATACCAAACTTGGCCACTGTGGTGGGAACAAAGCTGTCTGCTTTTTGCATACATCAGCTCAGAGCACTAGCACTGAGAGGCTGAACCCCACTGATCTACCATTGATGGCCTGTACTGAGGATAGGCTATTAATAGTTTAAAGCTGAATAACCCCTTTAACAAAAAAAAAAGAAAACATTCCTTCTAATAAAACCCACTCTTGTGTAAACTTCTCTATTCCTTGCTAGTGAAGCCCTCTCCCCCCCCCCCCCCCCCCCTTCTCATTTATGAACCCTCTCTTGATTGCCTCTCTGCTTCTAACATAGTCAAGCCATACTACACTAATGCTGGGCCAACTGCTTCCATTTTCTTCTGGGAAGCGTTCCCATCATATCTGGCACTGTGCAGTAATCTGATGTTGAAATTAACTTGAAGCATCTGAACTCTAATGTAAAAGAAGCTCCAACCTACCTTGTGTCATTTATTTTACTTGTATTTTCTTATGTGGCAGTGGGGGTATTTTCTTTGAGCATCAAGACCCAGATACCACTGCTGTATCAACACCCACTATAGCTAACACTCTGTTGACAACCTTCTGTATAATCACTACATGGATGTCACCACCCTGTGCCAGTCATTGTACTGGTTGTCTATTAACCAGAATACAACTTATCACTCTCATCCATAAAGCTCTCCACAGGGCTGCACCACGCTATCTCCTGCCCTTACTCGTGCTCTCTGATGCGCTAATGACCTTAGACTAAAGGTTTGTTTTTGATGGCGCACAATACGCAGAGAATAGAGCTCATGGGTTTGAATGGGTTCATTCTCATTTCTTTTTTTTGCTCACGAACCTTCACGGCTTCAATATATTCCAAGTGTTTTCCAGATGCATAAAGGGTTAAAACTAGAGATGAGCGAACACCAAAATGTTCGGGTGTTCGTTATTCGTAACGAACTTCCCGTGATGCTCGAGGGTTCGTTTCGAACAACGAACCCCATTGAAGTCAATGGGCGACCAGAACATTTTTGTATTTCGCCGATGCTCGCTAAGGTTTTCATGTGTGAAAATCTGGGCAATTCAGGAAAGTGATGGGAATGACACAGTGACGGATAGGGCAGGCGAGGGGCTACATGTTGGGCTGCATCTCAAGTTCCCAGGTCCCACTATTAAGCCACAATACCGGCAAGAGTGGGCCCCCCCCCTCCCAACAACTTTTACTTCTGAAAAGCCCTCATTAGCATGGCATACCTTTGCTAAGCACCACACTACCTCCAACAAAGCACAATCACTGCCTGCATGACACTCCACTGACACTTCTCCTGGGTTACATGCTGCCCAACCGCCCCCCCTCCCCCCCACAGCGCACACCAAAGTGTCCCTGCGCAGCCTTCAGCTGCCCTCATGCCACACCACGCTCATGTCTATTTAGAATTGCGTCTGCCATGACGAGGGACCGCAGGCACACACTGCAGAGGTTGGCACGGCTAGGCAGCGACCCTCTTTAAAAGGGGCGGGGCGATAGCCCACAATGCTGTACAGAAGCAATGAGAAATAGAATCCTGTGCCACCGCCATCAGGAGCTGCACACGTGGGCATAGCAATGGGGAACCTATGTGCCACACACTATTCATTCTGTCAAGGTGTCTGCATGCCCCAGTCAGACCGGGCTTTTTAATTCATAGACACAGGCAGGTACAACTCCCTATTGTGAAGTCCCTGTCGACCCACAGCATGGGTGGCTCCCTGGAACCCACCGGCGATACACAAAAATATCCCATTGCATTGCCCAACACAGCAGAGGTAGTAATGTCGTGCTTAATGCAGGTGGGCTTCGGCCCACACTGCATGCCCCAGTCTGACTGGGGTTCTTTATAAGTGTACAGATGTAGTAAAAACTCCGTGTGCACCTACAGCATGGGTGGGTGCCAGGAAGCCACCGGCGGTACACAGAAATATCCCATTGCATTGCCCAACACAGCTGAGGTAGTAATGTCGTGCTTAATGCAGGTGGGCTTCGGCCCACACTGCATGCCCCAGTCTGACTGGGGTTCTTTATAAGTGTACAGATGTAGTAAAAACTCCGTGTGCACCTACAGCATGGGTGGGTGCCAGGAAGCCACCGGCGGTACATAGAAATATCCCATTGCATTGCCCAACACAGCTGAGGTAGTAATGTTGTGCTTAACCCTTTCCAATCCAATTTGTATATGGTTTTCCTAGGGGGCTTACTCTTTTTCTGCCGTTATACAACGGCGCTATATGCTGGCTAAAGCCAGTACTGCATGAGCTGACACGTAGGATAGGCTCCGACAGCAGAGAGGCTGGCAATATACAGTAAGAGAACCCCGACGGACGTCTACCAACAACGGAGCTGTACAGCCTTAAACCCTAATGTCTTCACAGGTCACACAGTGGACTGGAAAGGGTTAATGCAGGTGGGTTTCGGCCCACACTGCATGCCCCAGTCAGACTGGGGTTCTTTACAAGTGGACACATGTAGGTTTAACTCCCTGTGGACCCACTGCCTGGGTGGGTGCCAGGAAGCCACCGGCGGTACATAGAAATATCCCATTGCATTGCCCAACACAGCTGAGGTAGTAATGTCGTGCGTAATACAGGTGGGCTTCGGCCCACACTGCATGCCCCAGTCAAACGGGTTCTTTAGAAGTGTACAGATGTATTAAAAACTCAGTGTGCACCTACAGCATGGGTGGCTCCCTGGAACCCACCGGCGGTACACAAAAATATCCCATTGCATTGCCCAACACAGCTGAGGTAGTAATGTCGTGCGTAATACAGGTGGGCTTCGGCCCACACTGCATGCCCCAGTCAGACTGGGGTTCTTTACAAGTGGACACATGTAGGTTTAACTCCCTGTGGACCCACTGCCTGGGTGGGTGCCAGGAAGCCACCGGCGGTACATAGAAATATCCCATTGCATTGCCCAACACAGCTGAGGTAGTAATGTCGTGCGTAATACAGGTGGGCTTCGGCCCACACTGCATGCCCCAGTCAGACGGGTTCTTTAGAAGTGTACAGATGTATTAAAAACTCAGTGTGCACCTACAGCATGGGTGGCTCCCTGGAACCCACTGGCGGTACACAAAAATATCCCATTGCATTGCCCAACACAGCTGAGGTAGTAATGTCGTGCGTAATACAGGTGGGCTTCGGCCTACACTGCATGCCCCAGTCAGACTGGGGTTCTTTACAAGTGGACACATGTAGGTTTAACTCCCTGTGGACCCACTGCCTGGGTGGGTGCCAGGAAGCCACCGGCGGTACATAGAAATATCCCATTGCATTGCCCAACACAGCTGAGGTAGTAATGTCGTGCGTAATACAGGTGGGCTTCGGCCCACACTGCATGCCCCAGTCAGACGGGTTCTTTAGAAGTGTACAGATGTATTAAAAACTCAGTGTGCACCTACAGCATGGGTGGCTCCCTGGAACCCACCGGCGGTACACAAAAATATCCCATTGCATTGCCCAACACAGCTGAGGTAGTAATGTCGTGCGTAATACAGGTGGGCTTCGGCCCACACTGCATGCCCCAGTCAGACTGGGGTTCTTTACAAGTGGACACATGTAGGTTTAACTCCCTGTGGACCCACTGCCTGGGTGGGTGCCAGGAAGCCACCGGCGGTACATAGAAATATCCCATTGCATTGCCCAACACAGCTGAGGTAGTAATGTCGTGCGTAATACAGGTGGGCTTCGGCCCACACTGCATGCCCCAGTCAGACGGGTTCTTTAGAAGTGTACAGATGTATTAAAAACTCAGTGTGCACCTACAGCATGGGTGGCTCCCTGGAACCCACCGGCGGTACACAAAAATATCCCATTGCATTGCCCAACACAGCTGAGGTAGTAATGTCGTGCGTAATACAGGTGGGCTTCGGCCCACACTGCATGCCCCAGTCAGACTGGGGTTCTTTACAAGTGGACACATGTAGGTTTAACTCCCTGTGGACCCACTGCCTGGGTGGGTGCCAGGAAGCCACCGGCGGTACATAGAAATATCCCATTGCATTGCCCAACACAGCTGAGGTAACGTCAGCTGTAATGCAGGTGGGCTAAAAATTAATTTGATTACACTGTAGGCGAGGGCCCACAAAAATTGCTGTATCAACAGTACTAATGTACATCCCAAAAATTGGCCATGGCCAGCCAAGAGGGCAGGTGAAACCCATTAATCGCTTTGGTTAATGTGGCTTAAGTGGTAACTAGGCCTGGAGGCAGCCCAGTGTAACGAAAAATTGGTTCAAGTTAAAGTTCCAATGCTTTTAAGCGCATTGAAACTTATAAAAATTGTTCTGAAAAATTATTTGAGTGAGCCTTGTGGCCCTAAGAAAAATTGCCCGTTCAGCGTGATTACGTGAGGTTTCAGCAGGAGGAGCAGGAGGAGGAGGAGGAGGAATATTAGACACAGATTGATGAAGCAGAAATGTCCCCGTTTTGGATGGTGAGAGAGAACGTAGCTTCCATCCGCGGGTGCAGCCTACGTATTGCTTACGTATCGCTGCTGTCCGCTGGTGGAGAACAGAAGTCTGGGGAAATCCAGCCTTTGTTCATCTTGATGAGTGTTAGCCTGTCGGCACTGTCGGTTGACAAGCGGCTACGCTTATCTGTGATGATTCCCCCAGCCGCACTAAACACCCTCTCCGACAACACGCTAGCCGCAGGACAAGCAAGCACCTCAAGGCCATACAGGGCTAGTTCAGGCCACGTGTCCAGCTTCGACACCCAGTAGTTGTAGGGGGCAGAGGCGTCACCAAGGATGGTCGTGCGATCCGCTACGTACTCCCTCACCATCCTTTTGCAGTGCTCCCGCCGACTCAGCCGTGACTGGGGAGCGGTGACACAGTCTTGGTGGGGAGCCATAAAGCTGGCCAGGCCCTTAAAGACTGTTGCACTGCCTGGGATGTACATGCTGCTCGATCTACGCACATCCCCTGCAACATGGCCCTCGGAACTGCGCCTTCTGCCACTAGCGCTGTCGGCTGGGAATTTTACCATCAGCTTGTCCGCAAGGGTCCTGTGGTATAGCAACACTCTCGAACCCCTTTCCTCTTCGGGAATCAGAGTGGGCAGGTTCTCCTTATACCGTGGATCGAGCAGTGTGTACACCCAGTAATCCGTAGTGGCCAGAATGCGTGCAACGCGAGGGTCACGAGAAAGGCATCCTAACATGAAGTCAGCCATGTGTGCCAGGGTACCTGTACGCAACACATGGCTGTCTTCACTAGGAAGATCACTTTCAGGATCCTCCTCCTCCTCCTCCTCCTCCTCCTCCTCCTCAGGCCATACACGCTGAAAGGATGACAGGCAATCAGCCGGTGTACCGTCAGCAGCGGCCCAAGCTGTCTCTTCCCCCTCCTCCTCATCCTCCTCATGCTCCTCCTCCTCCTCCTGTACGCGCTGAGAAATAGACAGGAGGGTGCCCTGACTATCCAGCGGCATACTGTCTTCCCCCGCCCCCGTTTCCGAGCGCAAAGCAGCTGCCTTTATGGTTTGCAGGGAATTTCTCAAGATGCATAGCAGAGGAATGGTGACGCTAATGATTGTAGCATCGCCGCTCACCACCTGGGTAGACTCCTCAAAATTACCAAGGACATGGCAGATGTCTGCCAACCAGGCCCACTCTTCTGAAAGGAATTGAGGAGGCTGACTCCCACTGCGCCGCCCATGTTGGAGTTGGTATTCGACTATAGCTCTACGCTGTTCATAGAGCCTGGCCAACATGTGGAGCGTAGAGTTCCACCGTGTGGGCACGTCGCACAGCAGTCGGTGCACTGGCAGCTTAAAGTGATGTTGCAGGGTGCGCAGGGTGGCAGCGTCCGTGTGGGACTTGCGGAAATGTGCGCAGAGCCGGCGCGCCTTTACGAGCAGGTCTGACAAGCGTGGGTAGCTTTTCAGAAAGCGCTGAACCACCAAATTAAAGACGTGGGCCAGGCATGGCACGTGCGTGAGGCTGCCGAGCTGCAGAGCCGCCACCAGGTTACGGCCGTTGTCACACACGACCATGCCCGGTTGGAGGCTCAGCGGCGCAAGCCAGCGGTCGGTTTGCTGTGTCAGACCCTGCAGCAGTTCGTGGGCCGTGTGCCTCTTATCGCCTAAGCTGAGTAGTTTCAGCACGGCCTGCTGACGCTTGCCCACCGCTGTGCTGCCACACCGCGCGACACCGACTGCTGGCGACATGCTGCTGCTAACACATCTTGATTGTGAGACAGAGGAGGAGGAGGAGGAGGAGGGTGCTTTAGTGGAGGAAGCATACACCTCCGCAGATACCAGCACCGAGCTGGGGCCCGCAATTCTGGGGGTGGGTAGGACGTGAGCGGTCCCAGGCTCTGACTCTGTCCCAGCCTCCACTAAATTCACCCAATGTGCCGTCAGGGAGATGTAGTGGCCCTGCCCGCCTGTGCTTGTCCACGTGTCCGTAGTTAAGTGGACCGTGGCAGTAACCGCGTTGGTGAGGGCGCGCACAATGTTGCGGGAGACGTGGTCGTGCAGGGCTGGGACGGCACATCGGGAAAAGTAGTGGCGACTGGGAACTGAGTAGCGCGGGGCCGCCGCCTCCATGATACTTTTGAAGGACTCCGTTTCCACAACCCTATACGGCAGCATCTCAAGGCAGATGAATTTTGCGATGCGGACGGTTAACGTTTGAGCGTGCGGGTGCGTGGCGGCGTACTTGCGCTTGCGCTCGAACACTTGCGCAAGCGACGGCTGAACGGTGCGCTGAACTACACTGCTGGATGGGGCCGAGGACAGCGGAGATGAGGGTGTGGGTGCAGGCCATGAGGCGGTAGTGCCTGTGTCCTGAGAGGGGGGTTGCATCTCAGTGGCAGGTTGGGGCACAGGGGGAGAGGCAGGGGTGCAAACCGGAGGCGGTGAACGGCCTTTGTCCCACCTTGCGGGGTGCTTGGCCATCATATGTCTGCGCATGGTGGTGGTGGTGAGGCTGTTGGTGTTGGCTCCCCGGCTGAGCTTTGCGCGACAAAGGTTGCACACCACTGTTCGTCGGTCGTCAGGCGTCTCTGTGAAAAACTGCCAGACCTTAGAGCACCTCGGCCTCCGCAGGGTGGCATGGCGCGAGGGGGCGCTTTGGGAAACACTTGGTGGATTATTCGGTCTGGCCCTGCCTCTACCCCTGGCCCTGGACACCGCACTGCCTCTTGCAACCTGCCCTGCTGATGCCCTTGACTCCCCCTCTGAAGACCTGTCCTCCTGAGTAAGCGTTGCACACCAGGTGGGGTCAGTCACCTCATCGTCCTGCTGCTCTTCCTCCGAATCCTCTGTGCGCTGCTCCCTGGGACTTACTGCCCTTACTACTACCTCACTGCAAGACAACTGTGTCTGATCGTCATCGTCCTCCTGACCCACAGAAAGTTGTTGAGACAGTTGGCGGAAGTCCCCAGCCTCTTCCCCCGGACCCCGGGAACTTTCGAAAGGTTGGGCATCAGTGACGATAAACTCCTCTGGTGGGAGAGGAACCGCTGCTGCCCAATCTAAGCAGGGGCCCGAGAACAGTTCCTGGGAGTGCTCCCGCTCCTGAGCAGGTGTTATTGTAGTGGAGTGAGGAGGCTGGGAGGAAGGAGGAGCAGCAGACAGAGGATTCGGATTGGCAGCAGTGGACGGCGCAGAACTGCGGGTAGACGATAGGTTGCTCGAAGCACTTTCTGCCATCCAGGACAGGACCTGCTCACACTGCTCATTTTCTAATAACCGTCTCCCGCGTGGACCCATTAATTGGGCGATGAATGTGGGGACGCCAGAAACGTGCCTCTCTCCTAATCGCGCAGTAGTCGGCTGCGACACACCTGGATCAGGAGCTTGGCCTGTGCCCACACCCTGACTTGGCCCTCCGCGTCCTCGGCCGCGTCCACGTCCTCTAGGCCTACCCCTACCCCTCAGCATGCTGTATTACCAGTGATTTGATTTCACAGGCAGGAAATAAATTGGCGCAAGACTGCAGGCCAAATATAATTTTTGCCCTTTTTGGAAAACGAAAGGCCCCACTGCCTCTAGTGAATGAATTATCTAAGTTTAATAACTGTGCTGTGTCCCTGCTTATGTGTCCCAGAACGTGAGGGTAGCAGAGTTATTATAACTCTTGGAGAGCAGGTATTTTTTTCCCAATTAAGGAAAGCAAATGGCGAAGCCAGCAGTAAAGCGTAGCTGGGTGCGTATGATTTAGCAATGTTTTTCACGCAGCTCACACGTCTCCACAGGCGTAAGGACGGACAGAGGCTGGACAAATAGATTTGTTTTCAGTTTTTTCCCACCAACAGGCAGCACTGCGTATATTCAATGAACATGAGAAGTTTAATAACTGTGCTGTGTCCCTGCTTATGTGTCACAGAACGTGAGGGTAGCAGAGTTATTATAACTCTGGCAGAGCAGGTATTTTTTTCCCAATTAAGGAAAGCAAATGGCGAAGCCAGCAGTAAAGCGTAGCTGGGTGCGTCTGATTTAGCACTGTTCTTCACGCAGCTCACACGTCTCCACCGCCCGTAAGGACGGACAGAGGCTGGACAAATAGATTTGTTTTCAGTTTTTTCCCACCAACAGGCAGCACTGCGTATATTCTATGAATAATAACTGTGTTGTGGCCCTGCCTATACAATTCTTTCCCTGCAGTATCAATGGAGGGTGGAATGCTCTGCAGAGGCGATTTTGAGAAGCCCAAAAAAAATGCAGCACAGCTAACAGCAGCCTGGACAGTACTGCACACGGATAAATATGGCCCTAGAAAGGACCGTTGAGGTTCTTGAAGGCTACACTCACTCCTAACACTCTCCCTGCCTATGCAGCACTTCTGTCCCTAATGCAAGGTGCAACGGTCTGCAGAGGCGATTTTGAGAAGAAAAAAAATCCCACTGCTAACAGCAGCCAACACACAGCTATCAGTGGCCCTAATAAGGACCTTTGGGGGGTCTTGAAGCCTACACTAACTACCAATTCTTTCCCTACAGCAGCTCCGGTATAAACAGCACTGTCCCTCATCTAACTCACACCGCATCTGAGGCGAGCCGCGGGAGGGGCCGACTTTTATATTAGGCGAACACCTGATCTCGCCAGCCACTCACAGCAGGGGGGTGGTATAGGGCTTAAACGTTGCAGGGGGAAGTTGTAATGCCTTCCCTGTCTTTCAATTGGCCAGAAAAGCGCGCTAACGTCTCAGGGAAGGAAGTGAAAGTAACCAGAACACCGCATGGTGTTCGTTACGAATAACGAACATCCCGAACACCCTAATATTCGCACGAATATCAAGCTCGGACGAACGCGTTCGCTCATCTCTAGTTAAAACCCATATGTACCTTACCACATGATCGTGCAACTTTCCAAAAAATATATCTACTGAGGCTACCCCCACACGGGTTAGTGCAATATTGGGCCGTGAAACTCACCTCGATATCACTTTCAGCTGGAGCGAAGGATCGGCAAGTGTTTCCTGTTGTTTGAAATGGGAAACCTCATGTCACACTTGCGTGCACATCTCACACTGTACGATATGTTTGACTGTCCTACTCAAGACGATGGACTTTGCGTTCTGAGAAGCACGCAAAGATAGAGCATGTCACGATTTTTTCACCACCGCATCGCTCACGTATATGACTCCATATACGTCTCATAATGCACAAATCCTGCGCAATTTTCTCTGCCGTGTGAATGAGAGTAGGAGCTCGCTCAAGTATTCAGTGACAAAGAATGTGTAGCCCACAGGTGGAGACATTAATGAAAATCCCACTTTGCTGGTATTATACACCAGTCCGTCAGGCCCATAAGTACCCTAACTGCACGGCCAATTGCTGGAGGAACTGGGGCGGTAGGGGAACGCTATTGCATATTTTGTGGAGCTGCCCTTTACTTCAGCAATACTGGGACTCCATGGTCCTTGTCATTGGTGGGATGTGTGGTTAAGAAAACCCCATCCATAGCATTCTTCAACATTGGCTCACATGTAATCCCAACGAAATTTTGAATTTTTGGTTGTAGAATGCTAGCTTTATCCAATTTGGTTATACTGCGACACTAGAAAAGTGTAGATGGCCCAAATTTTGGAGACATTATAGTCTTGATAAATCAGACATATGTCTATGAGAAGATACTTGTGGGCATTACCTTTACCTGTCTTACTTCTATCATATATGGGGAACCTGGTGGTCTAGCACCAGGTCAGATAATTAAAGAGCTCCAATTCTCCTGAATGCCCATAAACCACCATAGCCAGATGATAAAGACTTGGAGCACTAACGGAATTCCCCTTATCTGGTACCTATCTTTCTGTTTTCAGGCTTTTTTGGTTTTCTTTTAAGTTATATGTTTAAACATTCAAACCATATAGTTTAATTAACGTACGGCTGTTTTTATATGCCATTTGATGTGCAATGATTGTATATTCTCTGCACATGAAAGATGACTTCTCAACGGGTGGGATTCTGTTTTGAAATTGAAAACTTTAATAAATACTATTGAGAACTTTGAGCAATTTTTCAGCCAGTGATACCCATGAAGAAGTACCCCTAAAATACCTCTACACTGAGCAAGTATCTTTCAGAAGAGTCACTGATGCTATAGATTAGAGGGGGAAAAGGCGGTATAATGATGCTATATACTATAGGGGGAGAGGACATATATTGGGGCTATATACTAGAGGGGGAGAGGACAGTATAATGGCACTATATACTATAGAGGACGGTATAATGATGTTATATATCATAGAGGACACTATAATGGCGGTATATACTAGACAGGAGGGAACAGTATACTGACGCTATATACTAGAACCAAAATGGCAAATTAATAGAATTAATTTGATTAATTGCCCAGCCCTAGTTGTCACTATAAATAAAGATAATTAATTAAAAGGGGTTTTCCAGGCAAATACTATTGATGACTTATCCTTAGAATAGGTAATCAATGGTTAATTGTCAAGGATCTGCTGCTTAGAAACCCTGGCAATAAGCAGATCGGCTGGCCCGTTGTCAGTGCGATAGGGCCAGATGTCATCATCGGGATCAGAGTAGGAAGTCTAATAGGCTGTTTTGCGCTCATTGAAATCAATGGGAGCGGAGCAGTCTATTACATTTCCAGGACCGCGCTGGGGTAGAAGACAGAAGTATAATGGATGGCTTTGCTCCTATTAATTTCAATGGGAGCAAAGCCACTTATCAGACCTTCTGCTCTGACCCCAATGATGATATTCAGCCCTGAGGTATTGACAGTAGGCGAGGCAATCAGCTGATCACTGGGGTTCTTGAGCTATCCTGAGAATAGATCATCAATAGTATTTGCTCAAAAAAAACCCTTTAAGCTTGATTTCACTTGTGTAGCACAATACAGTGTTGAAGTAATCACTTTGCAACAACCCAGAGGGATACCCTGGACACTTGACTAACGTGAAGAGCTGGGAGAGTAAAGTGTTGGCTTGCTACGGGGACATTTTCCAGGCTCTCTTCCCAGATGGATGATACAAAGCCAAGGCCAGAGCTGGATTGAAGGCCACCTTCGACACCCCTAGGAAAGAGAATAGCAATAAACGGGATGAAGGGGGTAGTAGTTATCACTCATGATGCCCCCGTTCCCACACACCGGTATGCTACACGGTGAAGAAGAAATACAGACACTGATGTATAGTACCTCGGGTCCCCAGGAACACTTAGGGCCCGGTATAACTTTAGTTGGTAAACTTTAGCAAACAATTATTCACAGTAATGCAGGTACAATTCTTTACAGAGAAAACAGAACAAAGCTCAGCGATCAGGGAGGATACACAGGATGTCACCGGTCCTACAGTTAGCGTTATCTGTCAGGTACCGCTCCTGGATTGGGAGCACTCCGGAGGAGGAAAGGGGGTAGAGGTCACTCCACAGACACTCTGCATTAATTATTTACTCAAAAGATTAGCCTCAACACCCTGCACTGAAGACATGTGGGTGTGACTTCTGGCGTACCTCTGCACGGTGATCCTAACTCTGAACGGCTACACAGGAAAGACTTGTAATGTGAATTAATACCTTTATGGTGGATCTCTATATACAGAATTACTGAAGAATGCTCTGTCTTACGGGTTTTTGGGGCTCACTCCACTCACATCCAAACTTCACTCGCTACGGGATATCTCTCCTTTTCCTCCATCTTCACGTACATGGAATCTGAAGGTGCTTTCATGTGACTCTGTGTTAGCACTCTCTCGGGTAGACAAAATGGAAGACTTCTTCCCGCTCTCAGTCTCTCACATTTATAACTTCACTTATACCACATGACATGACAGATTGATACATTTCCAAGCAGACTATGATTTTAGCAGAGTTAACCTTTCAAGTGCCACAGCTGTGCAACACACACACGGGATATGACAAGACAAGCTTTTCACAGTGCCTCTACATAGGACAAAATATGTATGACACTTATGGAGGGGACCAGGATGGTGTTCTGGGCCGTTACAACTTAATTTAGGTGATACTCAAGGGGTATCATGGCCTTATCAATCAGGTATGCCTAAATATTATTCAATTCATTACATAAGAAAATAATGAGAAACAGTCAAGTGATGTTTCCAAACTCTTCTATTTTATTGTTCCAATGCAAGAGGTTATATAGTGTGACATCCCCCGCAAGGAAAACAACTCAAAGTCTACAGTGTGTGATACTTCTTTTTTTACCAAAACATTACAAAGGTTAATTATGACAAAGCTGGATGCTCAGCATCTGAGACCCTATTAGTAAAATATAACTGTAATATGTTTCTTTTACACATGCTCTTCTTGCTATGCACACGGCACAAATAATATGCACATAACATTACTTTCTAAAGTATAATTCATTACTTTCACATTGGCATTCACTTATCTACTGAAAACAAGGGCCAGGCCCCTCTAATTTTTGCAATCAGTGGGATCCTGACTTTTTAACCCTTCCCATCACATCTTTATGGTACTTTTAATTGACATAACACAAAAGCAGTAAACACCTTTAAGGAAAAAGTACAAAACAGCAGTAAAATATACCAAAATGCAAACACAACTTCAGTAACAGACCCAGCAGGGAACTAAAGAATTAAGTTGGTGACCAGAAATTAGGACATTCTTATAAAGCAACAAAAAAGATTAGCGTAGTCTGAAGATGCACCACACGTACAGTTTCATGTTCATGCAGGCTTCATCTGCCCTTATAGCTACGGCTCAAAAAGATAATTATGTGTAATATGAATAAATAACGTTACATTAGGGTTTTTTCAGAGCCTTCTTGAATAAATGACGAGCGTGTATTCATGTTTAATTTAGATTTCTGGGGCTTCCTGCTGAGAACACAGGAAACAGTTGTTGTTCGGTTTTCACAATGTCATGGATTTTTCATTTTCTACGGTACGAAGCCATTTTGTTTACATCACTCAAATTGTATGTAACTTGTTCTAGTAACGATGGGATGAAATGTCAAAAAATAGATGGCTGAAGCTATTTCACTGATACTGAGTCTTTATCCTGTAAAGCAAGGGGATACAACCTTTCCTGGTCTGAGGGCCACATTGTCATACTGAACCACTCCTGGGGGCCACAATAAAACCTAAAGGGGTATTATTACCATGTGAGACACATATGGCATATGAAAGGTATATTCCATAAGTGTCTGTTAGGTGGGAATCCTGGAAATGGAAGCTGAACCTATCATGAGAATGGGGGTACCAATCTCCCAATCAGCACTCCACCGAGGAAGAGAACATGCTTGTGACTCTCTCCATTGTACATGATAGGTGTTGTGCTAACATTTTAGTTTTCATAACTGTTATGAACTATAATGTAAAGAGCCACATGCAGGCTTGGACTGGCCCACAGGGGAATAGAGTCAGCCTCTAGCCCCCTGCACAAGCAGTGCATTGCACAATACACTAGCTGCACCACAGTGCATACAGATAGGCAGCGTACATCATCTCAGCCAGCCTATGTGTCCATGTAATAAACCAGGTAGGTTATTTATACAGATATATAGGCTGGCGGAGATGATATCTAGGCACGTTGGGAGATCGGCTACAGTTTTCAGTCACGGTGTGGCTGTTGTGTGTGGCATTGCCCTTTCAAAAATATTCCATAGACGCCAACTCTGGAATCCGCACTGACTGGGTGAACAGAAGTCCCCCAATACCCACTCGCTGTATTCTTTATATACTTCAGTTGAGATGGGGTCGCAAGCAAAATCAGCCACCTTTCCATTGAAGTATATGCAGGATGCAGCAGCCAGAAATCTGCAAATTAGTAATATATGCATGTAGCTATACAGATAGTCCTCGTCTTGTAAACGTTCGATTTACGAACTTCGCAAGATGCGAACAATCTGTCCTGCACAGTATGATGTAATGCTATGGCATTACATCATACTGTGCAGGGACCGGGCAGGCTTCTATCAAGCCTGATGGAAGCCTGTCCAGTCAGAGTGCCTATCAAGCCGTGCGCTTGATAGGCACTCTGCATACGCAGCCCTGGGGCCTTTCAGAAGGCCCCAGGCTGCCTAGCAACCACACAGTGTCCTGCGATCTTATCGCAGGACACTGTACGGGCCCCCTGAAAGCGGCGGTATTTAAAGTGTTAACAGTTCTGACGAGCGGTGCGGCTCGTCGGAACTGCTGCCGCCGGGTGTCCATTGTAAGAACAGCTGGCACCCGACATTGTATGGAGTGGGATCCACCCGCGATCCCGCTCCATACAAACATTTGTTCGGACTTTCGAACAAATTGACTTGCGAACAGGCTCCTGGAACAAAACCTGTTCGCAAGTAGGGGAGCATCTGTACAGTAGGTTCACAGAATGAAGTTTACTGGTGGGCCCGGGGCCCTTCACCTCTCTAACTCATACACTCCTTTCTGTAAACAGGGGTTAAACAATTGGGGTTAAGGAACCCCATTCACAGATATATGGGAAACTGAGAGATGGCTACACAGTGTAGCATTAAGGCTGGGTTCACACGGGGCGGATTTTCGTCGGAAATCTTGCGGTTTGGCCGCAGCAAAAACCGCAAGATTTCTGCTGGGAGAACAGCCGCGGTTTAAGCCGCGGCGGCTTTGAAGCGGCCCGGCCGCTCGCTCTTTCGCTGCGGCCGGCGCTCCCATAGAGGAGAGCGCGGCCGCAGCGGAATGAAAAAAAGAATGGACATGCTGCTTCTTTTGAAACCGCAGCTGCGGCCGCCGCAGCTGCGGCCGCCGCAGCTGCGGTTTCAACCGGATTTACTGCAGTGGATTAGCCGTCCCGTGTGGACGACATTTCTGAGAAATCTCATCCACATGGCTGGCTAATCCCGGGATTAGCGGCCGCAGGCGGATCTGCTGCGGCAAAACCGCGGCAAATCCGCCCTGTGTGACCCTAGCCTAACACTTACCCATCCCTGCTTCTGAGCATTGTGCCTTTTTTTCACTCTGACATGGAAGCTACGTGTAAGAAGACACACACAAATATTGCTGCTAGCATATGTTGGCATCACGGGCCACAGATTGTTACCAGATGTTGGCATCACGGGCCACAGATTGTGCATCCTTGTAGTTGAGCATGCAGTCAATGTTGGTACCAGTTGTTACTGCCTGACTCTTAAACACCCAGTAGCCCCAAATTCTGTTCTCATCACAGAATACTTGGGCTTCATAAGAGGTCTCCTTACTTCCCCACTACCGTAGTCCTATGCAGTCCATTTGATTCCAGTGCTCTACTAGGATGTTACATTTCTGATTCTATGTTACTGACCTGGTTTGCACATGCGACCACGTCCATTTATCTGTTGCCCGTCCTTACATCCGCCAGTCTTCTGTAGCTGACCAAACACTTCCTGCCACAACCATTGCTGTGTCTGACTACAATTTTTGCCATGCAATCAGATATCGCGGCTTGGTATCGTCTGCTTGGCTTCACATTAGCGGTTGCTAACCTAGACTACTATGGTAGTAACGTGGGGAATGCCTGTGTGGAAGTCCACAGCCCTCTTTGATGGGTCAGGGTGAATAGCTCCAAAGGGCTGGTTTACATAGGTGTAAGTGCATTTCGGTCACAATAATACACTGTATATTTACACGATCGACAATCACTGCATACTTAACGTATATTTACACACGCAAATCAATGGGCTTCTCTGGTCCCTATTATGTCCTATAAGATAGAACATGCTGTGTATTTCTTCATTTGATCACAGATTGCGTAAAGTCAGTGGGTTGTATTCACTGTGTATTACGGGCTCAGAAATTGCGTGCATTATACGTGACACAAATGTGCTCTTACGAGTGAGCCATTAGACTCTGCTCTAGATTTAGCACTAAGTTCAGTGACAACCCAGTGGGCTCACTCCTCACATTTCACATTAAGTAACAAATCTAGAGCAGCTTTTCTTTAAACTAATATACTGAACAGGCAGAAAAGGGAAGCATTTAATATCAATGTGCAGGAAAGAAAGGCCATCAATGCACTCAAAGATATCAAGGAGATCACAATTAGGCCTGCAGATAAGAGTGGTGCTATAGTCCTCATGAATACATCAGACTACAAGAAAGAAGCAGACACACACCAGATACTATACCAAAATGGATCAAGACCCTACTCATAAATATGTGAGGGAATTGAGACAGGTCATCAGAAGCCTTTCTGTGGGCTCCACAAAACTTTTGGACCCTAGGGTTGGAACTTTCTACATGCTTCCAAAGCTACACAAAGCTGGCAACCCAGGGAGGCCAAATATCTCAGGTGTAGGAACACTCACTGAAGGAATCTCAGGATGGGTAAAAGGTGTCCTCAAACCACTGCTGAGAAACACAACCAGTCACTTGCAAGACACCATGGACCTACTGAACAATCTATCAACCACAGGTCCCTTCCCTGATGGCGCCATCCTGGCCACCATGGATGTGGAGTCCTTATACTCCAACATCCCACATAAAGATGGACTGACCGCCTGCCAGGCGCACCTAGAGACCAATTGGGTTGCCTCTGAATCTGTGTTACAACTCACAAAATTCATTCTCACACACAATTATTTCTCCTTTGGCAAAGAGATATTTCTGCAACTCACCGGAGCCACCATGGGCAGTAAAATGGCACCACAATATGCCAACCTTTTCATGGCAAACTGGAGAGTGACTTTCTGGCCTCCTGCCCCAGCAAACCATTAGCCTACTTTAGCTACATTGATGACATCATAATCATCTGGACAAACACTGAACAGGAACTAATAAAATTCCATGAGAGATTAAATGCATTCCACCCCACCATAAACCTGACATTAAGATACTCATATACCGAAATCATCTTTTTGGACACCACCATAAAAATTTCAAACAACTCAATACAGACATCCCTATACCGAAATTTCCACATACCTCAGATGGGACACTTCCCATCCTAAACACATCAAAAAGTCTATTGTCTACAGCCAGGCCATCAGATACAACTGGATCTGCTCCAACCCAACAGACAGAGAGTAACATTTATACCACCTTAAAAGGACATTTTTAAATCAGGGCTACCATCACACCTCAATTGATGACCAAATCACCAGAGCCACCAGGATACCCAGGAATTAACTACTCCAATACACAGAGAAGGAAGGAAACAATCATGTACCTCTAGTAGTGACCTACAATTCACAGCTGCAGGTACTAAGGAAGACGACAAAGAAACTCCATCATTTCCTGCACAAGGATGACCATCTGAGAACCATATTCCTGGACCTGCCACTTCTGTGTTACAGGCAATCCCCAAATTTGAGGAACTTTATAATCAGGAGTGCATTGCCCTCTGACACACAAAAAGGAACTTATTAGAGATGAGCGAACGTGTTCTTAACGAACACTTACGCACCCGAACACCGGCTTTTCCGAGGACTTCCGTGTTCGCGCGTAAGTATTCGGGGGGCGCCGGGGGGCGGGGAGAGGCGCGGCGGCGCGGGCGGCAGCAGCGGGGAACAGGGGGGAGCCCTCTCTCTCTCCCTCTCCCCCCCACTCCCCGCCGCAACCCCCCGCGCTGCCACGGCGACCCCCGAACTTTTTTCGCCCGAACACGGAATTCCTCGCGAAGTTCGGTGTCCGGGCGAAAAGGGGCGGAGCCGAACACGTTCGCTCATCTCTAGAACTTATCCCTGCAAGGTAAGGAGCTGTAAGATCTGCTCACAAGTACCGACTGCAGACAGGATGCAAACCCCCAACACACAGCAGGACTATAAGATCCCAGGGACATTCACATGTTCCACGTCCAATGTTGTATACCCGATCCTGGGCAGTAAATGTCCTGTTGGGCGGCTTTATGTTGGAGAAATAGGGCAAAAACTGAAAGCCAGGATGAGGTCTCATCGCCATACAATTAAACTGAGAAAGACAGAATTACCTGTGGCTGAGCACTTTTCTAGTCATGGACACAACATAGAACACATGAAAGTTATTACACTTAAAAGCAATTTCAGATCACAAAGCCGAAGAAGAATTTGGGAATCCAAACTTATAACAACTTGCATTTTTGTTAGCCATTAAAATGTATCATATCTACAAGATTACTTGGTTTCTTTTGCTGGTAACAATTATATTTTTCTTTAAACTCTGCACTGTGTTGTCCCCCTGTTATTCCTCCTGGGAAGGTATTAATACACTGATAAACTGGGTGTCACCATTCAACTTGTCAAAAAGGGGTGTCCCTACACAATCTAACACTGCCCACTCAGTGCTAACAGTATAAAACATCCTAGTGATAAGGGAAATGGTAATGCAGTGTCCAAGGAGCGGGCCCACAGCTGAGGAGACAGTGAGGTAGAGAAAGACCTTGTGACAGGTGGCTCTACCATCTCCTCCCCTGGGGGTAGCTTGAAACTCGACCACATTACCACTGGGGGAGATCAAATGGGTAGTAACCAGGGGTTACCTTATGTCCAGTTGTCACTCGTGACACCACTGTTCCGTCTTCTGCAGTGGATCTCACACACGCAATAAAGTAGTCCACACACAGGGTAACTTTCTGAACAAGAACCGGGAATGGTCGGTTTTGCTCGTTTACTGTAAACTCTTAAACTCAAATCCACCCAAGCAGTCTTGGTACAGGCACAGCAAGTCAGTGGTTCAACAGGGAGGATTCTTGGGGTATCTGCATAATCCACAGTCCAAGTTATCTGTGAAATTCCTCTCCTGGCAAACTCTCTCTCTATCGGTCAACAATCACTCTCATTTTCTCTTCATCTCACCATGAAGCGGTTTGTTTTTCTTTCAGCGCTCAGCAGAACCACCAAGGTCTCCTGGGTAGTAAAGGCAAGCGATGTCAGCAGCACCCACAATAACCAAGTGGGGCAGAGTGGTGAAAGTATGCATGTCAGTAGCAGGACCCCGATCAAGAACCAAATTCAGAACAATGTCAAGAAGTTGAAAATCTGACAGCATACATGGTGCACTTCTTTATTTTCTCCACAGGTACACACCAGCAGGCAGCCACGATGTTTCAATTTTGTATGGGTATTTGTCAAGCTGTTGCTGCTCACACAGGACATACAATTTATACAAAAAGGTCTCCTGGGTAGAATGGGCCCAGGCTGAGTGTAAAGAAGTCGCTCGGCTTCCTCCATATTTCTCCACAACACCCGATGATCTCATGGACTTTCTGGCAAACTTCTGCCACTCACTAACTGACTAACTTACTGACATTGCATTCTTGCAAACACATATACATAGCATGATCACATGACCACAAACGATACACAAAAAACAATATATTTTCCAGACAGGACTAGACATACCAGACATTAAACCGCTCAGTGCTGCGACAAGACATTGACACGGGACAGACATAGAACATTATGGAGGGGTTCTACTAACCCTGGGCCACTACAGTAACACCCAGTTGACCATACATATTCAAGGCTGCATTATTATGCAAGAGACTGTGCTTGCCAGATGTACCAGGTCCAAGGAAATGCAATTATAAGAAATGTTAATGATAAGAATTGCTATTTATGGTAATGGATTGAGATTTCAACCTAATAGACCCTTCCTTGGGAACAGTAAGCCTTACTGGGCAGATAGCTGACGATCTCATAGTAAGTAAAGTTGATCATTATTTGGAGGTAATTTCCTCTTCACTTCCATGATTCACCGCCTGCACATAGGCCAGAAGATGGTCAGAATTAATAATTAATATCACGGAAGCTTTCATTTACAGTGGATTGGAGGGAGGGGGCACTCATTGCTATCAAGAAGATTGGAGGTAACGCCTGGTGACAGCCTTGTAGTCCTGTTTCTCTCAGGTTGTTAGAAGAACTTTATCAGGATGGTTAGAAGCCGCGCTAAACATTAATGTAATGATTTATATCCTCGGATATCCCAAGATAATTGCATTGAGAATCAAGGCTGATTATTTATGGTAACTGGGAAATAATTCATGGCACAGTGGTAACTGCCTGTCTGCTAGACACTGATAAAACATCTTGGAGAAAGTTTAATATGCAGCACTTAAAGTGATATTACATTTTACAAGATTTCCCCATTTCTTTCCATCCAACATTGATAATACCAACTCACTGTCAGTCACTAAAGCTGACTATAACCATTTTATGGCACATTTATCTGCCAAGAATTGACCCTTGGTGCTGGAACAAGCACAGGTGCAGAGGTAGTAGTACATTCCTGCGGATGGAGTTTAGCTGTTCCAATATTGGGGCTTTAAATGTTGGTAGGTATGCACACCCTGGTGCCTGATGGGTCCTGAGGCTCCTGTGCCATGTAAAAAGCCCAGTCTTATAAAGGGCACATGGCGGGTGTGGGTCTTGTTACAGATTTTGCATTGGATCCCTGGAGCTTCAAGAACATCTCTACAACATAGACGTATTTGTGCGCATATTTGCACGAGTAAAATTTAGGCGAGTCGCGTACAAAAATGCATACGCCCGAGTGAAGCTGCCCTAAGTAGGAAGCGGTACAGCTAATGTGTGCTGCCCCACAAGGACAACTACTTTTAGGGAAAATACCTGTGTACAAACAAAATATCTTTGTACTGTATGTCACCTTATGAAACTGGAGGAGCAGTAGAGATCCCATATGCTGGAATGGGAGCCCCATTATGGCTCGGAACAAAATGAACTTGAATTATGCCTGTTTGCATGAGGCCTCACATTACAAATTAAAAGCCGAGCCCCCCTCCTTCTCACTGCAGCCTCGCTGTGCCCCCCACAGTCATGAGGAGATTGAATGGAGAAGCGGTCATACATTTGTATTCACTGGTATTGCAAGAGATGGCCAAGCAGTTGTACTCATCTATTGCCGTCAGCTCCACACATGTGCAACTACCACTCCATTCATCTGACATCACTGCAGGTGGGTGCAGCAAACCAGCAATAATGAGAAGAGCAGGACACAGAACCCCTGTTCTCAGGAAGATCTGAGTGGTGAGAGGGCCAACAATCAGACTTTGAGTACCTGTCCTAGAGATAAGTGATAAAAGTTGAGGTTAGCACAACCCCTTCCACTGAGGTTGGAGATCTCAAACTCTGACGGCTGTTTCCACCAGGTCAGGTTGCACCAAAGTGACTGTAGGCTATGCAGCTTGCCCTACCATGATGCTGTGGGTCTCTGATATTAGTCCCCTGCACTGCTGGCCCTGTCTATCCCTTGCGAGGGTGCACTTTGAAGAGGACTCCTCTGCACCTCTATGGCTGCAAATGTGTATGATGGCCTTTATGTGTTCTCTGTCCATGTGTGCTATGACTAATGGCGGCATCGCGGGAATCTGAACAATAATTATTGTTCCATGTAAAAACCAGTGTAAAAACCAGCAGCGACTGACCAACAATCGGTAATTGATTCGTCATCGTGTTCATGCATACATAAAAGAAATGACGATCGGCATATGTAATCAGGTAGTGATTGATCTGCCTGTTTACTGTGAATGGAGGCGGGGGGCTAGAATGATCTCCAACCCACTCCGCCTCCATTCACTGAGCGATATTTGATTATCACTGGTACGACTCTTGGGTGCTTCTGTGGCCAACGATCAAGGGCTCTTAGAACATTTGTCATGCTCAACATGTGTAAGTTATGTTTTCACAGCCTTCTCAACTCTTCTCCCCTGATGTGATTTTGACCTTGAACTGAAATAAAGATGGACTGGTTCTCGTTTAACCCCATGATGGTTGACATTCTTTTTTGGCTTACAGCGGCACCGCAATACCGCAGCACTGCGTCTATGGACGGGTTATTTCATACTGATGAGGTGACAGCTGCTTAATGTCTTTCTGTATATTAACTAATGTAATTAAAGGCCTTGAATACGTACTTCAATTCAGACAGTTTAAAAACACAACCTGGAGCGCCAGAAGGATCATTCGAAAATTAAGACATGAAGTCTGAAGACAGTAGGACAGCTTCGAAGGAGAGAGGAATAGCAGAAGAGAGGGAGAAGGGGAGAGAGAAAAAAAATGAGAGAAATATAGAGATAAGGGGCAAAGGAGAAAAATAAAAACAGACAATAGCTGAAGAAAAGCAGATGGAGAGTGGGGGGATGAAGAGGAGTTGGGTTGGTTCACATACTAGTTTGCAAATATGTGATTTGGGATGCTATTATTATACAATGCATATGGCAAATGATGACAAAAGTCCTTAGATGAGTGTAATTGGGGTTCCCCGACCTTTTCGTTGTGTGCAGGATTGAAGGGGGCCCATGTGCCCTATAGATTGTCTAACTGCCCAACCACTCATTCTGTCCCTGGGTAGCACTGGCATGCAGAAGACATGTTAGGGGGTTAAAACCTGATCGTTAGCCATTACAAATATCTCCCAAAAGATTATATAGGGTTTACAGTGTAGCTTTCCATGTCACTACAAAGCTGATGAGTTTACCTGCTTCTGTAAAACTGAAATCCTATGCAGCAATGCTTCTACTAAAGAAGTATTTACTGTGCATGTGAGTGGTCTGACTGGTTGCTAACTTTCTCTTAAGGCTAGGGCTGCATAGTGACTTTTGCTGTGACACGGGTTGAGCGGTCAAAGACTGTAGTGTCGCCCAACAACATTAGAATCTAATGGAAGTGTATGAGGTCGGGCTGTGACTTGCAAGTTTCTGTAACAGCAACCTAATGAATGCAAGAAATCCAGCAGGTATTGTTTTTAGGGGATTTTTGGGTCATGGCAACTTGTAGGCCACAACCTGATCTCATTCACATCCAATAGGTACTGATGTTAACTGTGTGTCCTATGTCGCTCAATTGCCCTAGACTAAATGAGTAAGAACAAGGCCTGAGAACTTAAAGAATATGTTCATCTTTGCATTTTTTTAATCAATATGTTTTTGGAAATGAAAACTTTTTATTATTGGTTTCATGAACAATTTCTGAGTGTTAGATGTATATGCTTGCATTATTTTCCAAGGCACTGGAGGACTGAAATCTTAGCAAATTCTGTCAATCAGAGTGAGCGGACAGTGTTACGATCGCAACCAACGAGCGGTAACTGCAGTTCTGAAATAAGTGCACGAGAACTGTTAACACCCCAGATCCCAGACAGCAAGCGGTTAATGGAAAATAAAGTGAATGGAACTATCCCTATGGTACTCTAAAATGTGATCGTCCCTACCTAAGTAGTGAATGAACCGTCCTGACAAGAATGCACTCACGTCGGGCCTGGGGTACTCTCTAATTCTGTAACCTGGAAATAAAGAAATAACAAACCAAGGGAACACACTCCACAAATAAAGAAAACCCAGAACTTATCTTAACGAGGTTAGAAGGAACTCTTACTCCAAACTCTGGAGGAACCACTGCACCCAGCAATACTCTCCTTTGTTTCCAAAAGGAGACTGCTAGAATGAAATTGAACAGCACAGAGCCCACTGTAAGAAAGGAAATAAATAGCCTCCCCAATCACCCCCAGGTGTGCCTCAAACAGCAACATACCCAGAAGCACACCCACCAGAGTCAGGAAAACCAATACATAGAAAAACCAAAATACCAGCAAAGTGACTCACACTGACACAATAGACAGCTCCTCCCCAATATAGCCCCTGTTGTGAACCTGCATTCACTGCCTTTACACTGAGCTACTACAGAGGGCTGCATGACAGGGCCGGGAGATGGTAGAGGAGAGCAGAGCAAAGAAAACTACTATTACAAAGGGCTATAATTCACTTTGGGTGAATTCTATGCTCTTATCAGCAGTTAGGGGGAATGAGAAATAGCTGTGTAGTATTGAGTGGGTGTGGTAATACTACACAGCCTCTGAAAGAGGAAAGGGAAGGGAAAGCTGAACTTCCGTTCATTCATGAGAAAATTCAACTTTTCGGATCCGGGAATGCCCCCCTTTTCCCCCAACCAGAATGTAAGAGAGCATGCAAGCCATATATAAGGCTTTCTAAATGCATGAGCAGAAAAACTGAATGCAAAAAAACAGATAAGTGCATTTTTTTTCTGCAGGGACTTAGTAAAATATGTGTGTATTGATTTTTGGTGTGCAAAGGTTTCCAGAGCCTTTAAGAGGGGAAGTCACTGACAGTGTATTACAACCATGTAACTGGCATTATATGGGGGTTCTATAGCAGTCACTGTATGCAGCAGTGGCATAGTTACAGGGGTTCTAGATGTTGTGACTCCTTGCCCTCTGTACTATGTCTGTCAAAGGAAGTAGTGTAGTAACTGGAGCTTGTGTTGTTTCCCTTAGATGAAACTACATGACCCCAGGTACTACATTAACCCCTCGAAATTCTTTCCCACTTCGCTCTCAGATTAAGTCCTCTTTAGTTCAACCACCGCTTTGTGTCCTTGCACCATTCAGCGACAATGAAGAGGCCATGACCAGCGTATGAGGAACAGTATGAAAATTTTGTGGCCTAGTCAGAATTTTGTATAGATTCTGGGGTCTGGTCCAGGGGGGGCTTAAATAATTTAGGTCTCTGATCTTTAGTCCAAACTAATTTTGGCATCTGGTCTGGGATCAGAATTCATTTTAGCAAATGGTCTGGCGTGTGATAAAAAAATTTAGGATTTATTTTTCGATCTATATTACCTTTGAGGTTTTGTCTGGTACCTCCCTTAATTTAGTGTCTGGGGTTTTGATTCATGTTAAGGTCTGCTCTCGGGTTTGGATTAATTTAGCAGACTGAAATGGGTTCTAAATTATGGCACAGAACAGACTTCTCATTTCTGGTACGTATGGCATTGTATTACTGAAATTTATTTCCATATTATACCTTCTTAGTATGGCAGCAGTCACAATTTTTTGCTTGCAGATACATAAAAAAATAATCTGACAGAAAAAACTTTGTATGCCTCTATATTATATAAAGTCAAAGATATAGGGAAGTACAGTAGAGCCATATAGAAAATTATAAGAGGTGTATTACACATTCCTACAATTTATATTCCTGTATGATATATACATTGATGTATATAATGCAAGATAATGCATCCAGCATCCAGATAATAGAGGCTAAAGTCCTTTACAATTAAGTCCAGTCTTGAAGATGGTGGCTTTAAGTGCTACTGCCTCTATTTTTTTCTCTCCTGCTGATGTGGGTTTTTTTCTCCATGGCCCTAGAATCTCCAGACTCCACTATGTGCCTTTTCTTCTTCAGAAGTCAGATCCAGAAGTGTTAGGAACTGTCCCCTCAAAACAGCTTACTTAGATGACATTGTGCGAAGCTGTTTTTTACTCTCTTTTAATCTTTTTAGAACATTACAAGATCTTTTGCTTCACCCACGCTTGTGTGAGTTAGGCCTAACTCAAAGCTGATTGGCTAATCTGAAAGGTTTTGTTGTAGATAGTGTGGACCAAGGCTAGAGGCAGAGAATGCATCAAAATGCTTATATGGAGAGGAAGAAATCATACAGCAGATGGATACCCACTGCAGGGCGCCAGGACAAGAGTGCAGATCATGCAGTAGGAGATCATCCAGCCATGAAATGGTACTGCCCCGTTGGAGTGAAGACGGATTGGAGAGATATCCCGACTCAGTACAGAGCTGTCATAGGTGGATCAGGCACTACGCTAAGGGAAGTAAGCCCAGACAAAGAGTTAAGCAGAGGCGATGTAAAGAGACTGGTGCATGGCTTTGCCTGATGCACTTGTAGTTTAGTTGTAAGTATTCTGCATTGCTGTGCTTGTTGCACTGCTGTATAGTTCCAGAAAAGCCTCAGTAAAGAAAATATCTGTTAACCTCTTCGCAGAGTAATCCTTGTCACCATCCTCATGCACCGTCTTACAATGGGGACTCTATGGTTATCTATAGAGTACATTCTGATTTTAGCACTGGGACACTGCCAGAGGCAATGTTACGGATATCTGTTTGGCTCACCATAATAATGTCTGGCAATGTTATAGGGACACTGAAAGAAATTGACATTGTTAGGGTGGCACTGATTGTGGATGGCAAGTATGTGTGATTTTGTGTGTGCTTATGGAGGTAAGCACTTTTGATTAAATCCTGCATATACCCTGTTTCAACGAAAATAAGACCTACCCTGAAAATAAGCCCTGTCCTGTGTTTTTTGGGGAGGCTTGAAATATAAGCTCTATCCCGAAAGTAAGCTCTAGCTGCATTACATTAAAAAAAGGAATACTTACCTAGCTCAATCCGGGTCCTTCTGCTACTGTCTGGAGCTCCGCCGTGTGTCCTGCAATCCCTGTTCACCCACAGAAGATCACTTCCTGGTTACAGGATTGATAAATCCCACCTCCAGGAAGAGATGGCTCTGACTGGTTCTCGAGCGCTGCTTAGCCAATCAATGCAGCACTTGATGAACCAACGTCATGGCTGTGATTGGTTCATCGTGTGCTGCATTGATTGGCAGAGCAACAGTCGAAGAACCAATCACAGCCATTGCATTGTGAAGGCGGGATTTATCAATTGGCCAATCAATGCCGTGGCTCAGCGTGTTAGAGCTTCAGAGAGCAGTGGAAAGTCCTGGACCGAGCATGCTAGTTAAGTATAATAAGACTTCCCCTGAAAATAAGACCTGATGCCTCTTTGGGGGCAAAAATTAATATAAGACAGGGTCTTATTTTTGGAGAAACATGCTTTATAGGGGTCAAAGCATGTTAAGTATAGTAATAAGGATGTAAATATTGCATTCTGAAACCAAGTGACAATAAAAGGAGAGATAATAAAAATGGAAAAAGCAAAGGTTATGGGGGCATATGTATTAAAGTATGTATGCCAGTTTTCAGGTGTATAAAAATTGCAAATCATGGCGCTGACCATTACGTGTCACTCTTCGTCTTTTTACACCAGTCTCCGCCACCTTGCTAAAAGTAGGTGGGGCTGTGCCAAAAGGGGTCCTAGCTGTGTGATGTATGGGTCATCAGATTTTCTATTGCGGGCATATATTATAGTAGAAGCCTACTCTAGCTCCTTGTTGGCACAGGTTTCCATCCGGTACATGGAGGCACCACCAAATGTATTAAGAAGCTTGTGCTATTTATTACATTTGTCGCTCTGAACCCAGTGTATATTTTACTTAGACCGACATATAAATCGCCAGTCTAAGTAAATATGCCCCATTGTGTTTTTCTGATGAAGAACTCTCTATGGATGGAGAAGGCTGCCAGCAAAAACCTCACACTTTGTAAATGAGATCTCTGCCAGAAATCTAGCAGGTCTTGTGCCGCTGATTAAGATTCTGACACTTGTGATACATGAGAGGCCGGTGCTCTGAGGAAAGGATGCAGAATCCGTTATTTACACAATGCAATCTGGGTTCAGGCAGATGCACTGAGGCAAAGACTGCGGCTCTGGGTAATCGGAGCAGTTGCTTTTACAGGTTGTGTGAAGGACGTTTTACAGAGCAACATATGGATGATTCTGCTGAAATCTACCACACAACACCTGCAAGACTCCTACTAGTGATGCAGATTTCTTTAACAAACCCTGTATATGTTTTGGAGGAATTTGAGTAATATTTAGCAAAATCCTAATTGTCATTTATATTACTAGATTTTAATTCATACTAGGAATATTTTGTATTGCCTTATTATTAAAGTGCTTTTCGAAAAAGGACTGGTACCAATTTGGCCAGTAGAGCAAAATGTGATTGTTCTCAGTAAGAGAAACCAAGTGATCTTGTAGATATGACACCTTTTAATGGCTAACAAAAACGCATGATGTTATGGCGAGCTTTCAAACCTACTTAAGGTCCTTCTTCAGGCTTGTCATTAAGTCTGAGGAAGGACCCTAAGTAGGTTTGAAAGCTTGCTATAACATCATGTATTTTTGTTAGCCTTAAAAGGTATCCCTATTAGTGCAGCGTCCAAGGAGCCGACCCACAGCCGAGGAGACAGCAGGGTAGATCGATCCCTTGTCATGGGGCTCTACCATCTCCTCCCCTGAAGGTACCACGGGACTCGTCCAAGTTAACGCTGGGGGAACTTTCACAGGGGTAACCCAATATGTAAATTACCTTAAGAGTTCTGTCACTCGTGACGCCACTGTTCCTTCCTCTACGGTGAATCCGGGTAGCAGAAATAAACAGGGAAAATGTTTAAAGAGCAAAGCCGGGAACGGTCGGCAATGCTCGTTTACTTGAAAGATAACTGGGTACAGTCCAATGGTACAAACTCACGCCGGCAGGAAAATGGTGCAGAGCACAAAGTGATGTGACAGGGAGGAAAATCACAGGATAGCAGAAGAATCCACAGTCCACGTTATCTGTGGGGTTCTGTTCCCGGCCAAACTCCTTCACTCTCTCCAGCTCTCTACCAGTCAGCACTCACATTTGGAATACAGGCACTCCACACTGCATGGTGGTTCCTCTCTCTCTCTCCCTCATAGTTTTTAGGGGTAACACTCGAATCTCCTGAGTGAAGTAGGCCCAGGGCAGGCTGGTGGATACCTCTCAGCCTCATCCATTCTGGACCACACAGAGCAGATGGTGTCTGTGTGGCTCACTTGCAGAACTTCAATCTCTCCTTTCTTTTCTCTTGCAAGCCCTGACTGGAACTCTTGCAAAACGCCTTGCAAATACATATATACAAAGCACAATCACATGACATATAACATGATGCATTTTCCAGACATCTCACATACCAGACAGTTAACCCATTCGGTGCTGCAGCTATGCAATACACATCATATACATGCAACATAGAAGACACTGACAACACATAGACACGAGACAAATGCATACATACATTATGGAGGGGCCCCGTTAGCCCCAGGCCACTACATTAGCATTAAAAGGTATCCTATCTACAAGATTACTTGGTTTCTCTTACTGACAACAATCAAATAAAGAGCTTTTGGTTGGGCAAGAATGTTCTCAGGCCATGTGAAGGTATTACTATTCTGTATATATATATATATATATATATATATATATATATATATATATAATAGAATGGTTTGAAGTATTTCTATCCCGTCTTGTCATTCAGGCTGTGGAATCTATCAGCATCAGTCCTTCAGTATCATATGAGGCAGGAGAATATGGCCATTAAGTTTTATCATTGTGCCAGTGACACCTGATAGCACTTAGGTCTCATCCCTTTCTCCCCCCAGGAAATCAACAGGAAAAGGAAAGCTATTAGAAGACGAACAACACCTTTTCTTTACAATGTCACCATGTCTCAGCTTTCAGAAGCTAGCATCAATGATCTTTTGCAAGCCGTCCATCTACTTACTTATTTATAATACAACGATTTTGTAAAACTGAATCCTAAGAAGGGTTGTTTAAGGATAAAAACTACTTCTTAAAATGTAAGAAGTCTAACGGATCATATTAAATCTTAAAGGGACTTCAAGGAGCATTTCTAAGATGGAATAAATATATGGGTTATCTTTTACTTAACTTTTATGTCCGCCCACAATTTCACACATTTCAGCATTAAGAGACATCTGTCAGCACATTTTCAGTGACATGGAAAAGACGCTGACATGGAAGAAAGGCAAATCATGCCTTCTGTACCATTCATACTGCTGTAGTAATCCTGAAGTCAGCATTATATATACAGTATATATATATATATATATATATATATATATATATATATATACACTACCGTTCAAAAGTTTGGGGTCACCCAAACAATTTTGTGTTTTCCGTGAAAAGTCACACTTATTCACCACCATGCGTTGTGAAATGAATAGAAAATAGAGTCAAGACATTGACAAGGTTAGAAATAATGATTTGTATTTGAAATAACATTGTTTTTACATCAAACTTTGCTTTCGTCAAAGAATCCTCCTTTTGCAGCAATTACAGCATTGCACACCTTTGACATTCTAGCTGTTAATTTGTTGAGGTAAGCTTGTGAAATTGCACCCCACGCTTCTAGAAGCATCTCCCACAAGTTGGATTGGTTGGATGGGCACTTCTGGCGTACCATACGGTCAAGCTGCTCCCACAACAGCTCAATGGGGTTCAGATCTGGTGACTGCGCTGGCCACTCCATTACCGATAGAATACCAGCTGCCTGCTTCTGCTGTAAATAGTTCTTGCACAATTTGGAGGTGTGTTTAGGGTCATTGTCCTGTTGTAGGATGAAATTGGTTCCAATCAAGCGCTGTCCACTGGGTATGGCATGGCGTTGCAAAATGGAGTGATAGCCTTCCTTATTCAGAATCCCTTTTACCCTGTACAAATCTCCCACCTTACCAGCACCAAAGCAACCCCAGACCATCACATTACCTCCACCATGCTTAACAGATGGCGTCAGGCATTCTTCCAGCATCTTTTCATTTGTTCTGCGTCTCACAAACGTTCTTCTTTGTGATCCAAACACCTCAAACTTGGATTCATCCGTCCACAACACTTTTTTCCAGTCTTCCTCTGTCCAATGTCTGTGTTCTTTTGCCCATCTTAATCTTTTTCTTTTATTGGCCAGTCTCAGATATGGCTTTTTCTTTGCCACTCTGCCCTGAAGCCCAAAATCCCGCAGCCGCCTCTTCACTGTAGATGTTGACACTGGTGTTTTGCGGGTACTATTTAATGAAGATGCCAGTTGGGTACCTGTGAGGCGTCTGTTTCTCAAACTAGAGACTCTAATGTGCTTATCTTCTTGCTTAGTTGTGCAACGCGGCCTCCCACTTCTTTTTCTACTCTGGTTAGAGCCTGTTTGTGCTGTCCTCTGAAGGGAGTAGTACACATCGTTGTAGGAAATCTTCAATTTCTTAGCAATTTCTCGCATGGAATAGCCTTCATTTCTAAGAACAAGAATAGACTGTCGAGTTTCAGATGAAAGTTCTCTTTTTCTGGCCATTTTGAGCGTTTAATTGACCCCACAAATGTGATGCTCCAGAAACTCAACCTGCTCACAGGAAGGTCAGTTTTGTAGCTTCTGTAATGAGCTAGACTGTTTTCAGATGTGTGAACATGATTGCACAATGGTTTTCTAATCATCAATTAGCCTTCTGAGCCAATGAGCAAACACATTGTACCATTAGAACACTGGAGTGATAGTTGCTGGAAATGGGCCTCTATTCACCTTTGTAGATTTTGCACAAAAAAACAGGCATTTGCAGCTAGAATAGTCATTTACCACATTAGCAATGTATAGAGTGCATTTGTTTAAAGTTAGGACTAGTTTAAAGTTATCTTCATTGAAAAGTACAGTGCTTTTCCTTCAAAAATAAGGACATTTCAATGTGACCCCAAACTTTTGAACGGTAGTGTATATATATATATATATATATATATATATATATATATATATATCACATTGCAGATTAGCCCTCTTCTTCAACCAAGCCCCATATGATATAATTAGGGCTGAACAAACATGCTCTCCCGAGCTTGATGCTCATTCGAGTATTAGCATACTCGATGGTGCTTGTTACTCGAGCGAGTACCACGCCGAGTTCGACCCCTCCCCGTTTGGACCCCTCACCGCATTACCATTTCCTACTGTGACGTGCCAGCACCCACAAGTCCACAGCAGTATGTGCTGGGAGGAGAGAGAAAAAAAAAAAAAGCTCCGCACCGGGCGGGTCAAATACAAAAATGCTCCGGTCTCCCATTGACTTCAATGGGGTTCATTACTTAAATAGACCTCTTGAATATTACGAAAAGCTCGGCTCGAATAACGAGCACCCGAGCATTTTGGTACTCGCTCATCTCTAGATATAATATGTTTTCGAGCAAAGAACACCTCATTTTGTAATGAATGTTCAGCATTAAAGGTTTCAACCCAAGAGTCCTAAATAGCTGTTATAAAATAGCTGTTTTAAAAGAATTTACAGCATTTCTAGCTTAAAAAATCAAAACCCTTTTCAGCATTTTTTGCTTCCATATGTCCGCTTTTGCGCTACTAATCTGTGCTGCTAGTGTTGAGCTCTAGCCAGAATCAGTCTCCTTCCCCCTCTGGCAGTTGATTTCTCTATGAGCTGTGTAACAGAAAAATGGGACAGGAGGTGTATAGTTTCTCCTTTTGGACAGCACCTAGAAGGTCTGAGGAGACTTCAAAGGCCATACAATGCTCCCCTGAGAAATTTAGTATGCAAATAGGAGATGTTACAATGCCTCAGCATTTGAAGGTAGCATCCGTACAAGTCAATGTCCAACTTTTTAATAGGCCTTATAATGTAACTGGGAATATAAGACAAAACCAGAGTCATGTTAAAAAAATCGGACTTTGACATGTAGGAAAGTGACCTTCTAATAGGTGTTGCTACTAAGACATTATAACATCTCCCATTTGCATACAGAAAAATGGCATTATTATGACAATAAAGATATTTTTAAAAATGTAATTAACACAGACTGTTGAGCCTAAAATGAAAATGGTCTAAAAAAGTGGATATTCACTTTAAAAACTTTACATATATGCCCAGTGCTGCGGAGAATACATGAAGGGTGTATATGGCATACTATATATCTTTCCTGGTTACATTAAAAGGGGTTGGACAGAATTAGAAACAATGCTACACCTGTCCATGGGTTGTATCTGGCATCACAGCTCAGCTCAGCAAATAAAGCTGAGCCGCAATACCGTATACAACCTGGGGACAGCCGTGGCGCTGTTTTCTTATTTTAATTTTTTTTTTTTTTAAGAAAGCAGCCATGTTTTCTAATACTGTATACCCACTTTAAAACTTTTTACCTAATGCTGCAAGGCATTAATACCATTCACGGTGCCGGTCTATTTTCCTAAAAAGATAGTCCCTCCCAAATGATCTATGGGCACCATTTTTCTCTATCTCTGCAACACCCAATGTTTCCACTAAAGACTGAGTTATTACACAGATCAAAGAACTTTTTTGTCTGCCTAAAATACATCCCTGGCATTACGATTATAGAAGAGCCTGTGATCTCCATTACTTTCAGTGTAGTCTTTAAAACCATTCAAGCACTTGTCCTTTGATGGTGGCGTATAAAATGAACCATTAACCCGACTTTTGTATTTCTCCTGTCTATAAATAAGTCTGCAGTAATTTATTACATCTGCGCCTGAGGTTTTCAAATGACAGACGTGACTTACGGTGAATCATTTTCTGGCGCGGCACACTTATCCTGTAATAACATAATGATACAGGGTAATATAGTTAAAGATTTGTCATTATTTCTGTCATCCCTGGGATGACATTTACATAGACCAGCCTGTATGTAATAGATACACTATCATTGTATGCATGTAATTCCTATAGGCCATCAATTCCCGTGACTGGCACCAGTGACAGATTTTACTACACCGCTATGTGCACTCCTTAGGGGTATAACTGGCAGCCAAGGTGTAAACTTGTGATTTATCGCTCATCACAGTCATTAAAAAACAAATGGTGTGGAGCCGAGTGATGTTGTGCTAACAGATGCTGCATTTGACGTGGAGTCAGACCGATTACTTGAGGTCTTGACAAATGATGAGTAAAATGTTCCCTGGGAATATAGACTAATAAATTAAATCAACACAGCTTTATAGTTGTTTATTCTTCATTAACTTGAAGCTCCTGGAGTCCAGTGAACAATTTGCAACAGAATCCCCACCCTAGTGTATGCTATTTATAATACTAGTGCATTATTAATCAGGCTCCGGGGCGCATGTCTGATTACTACCTTTACACCTCCCTATAAATTCTTCGATTTCTCTCCTTGCAATGCAGAACCTGTATCTAGGAAGCTGCTGTAGAAATGCTCATCCCGAGAGCAGTTATTCATATATATGTAAAGCCAAGTCTTGCAACTTGCTAGCTGCAAACAGGAAGCGGAGCCAGGGTGGCGTAATGATGATAAACCCAATCCACGCTTTCGGCGTATGCGTCCCGTCATGTGTCAATGAGTGCCTCTCTCCTGTCATTGTAGAATTTCCCTTAAGAGTTGTCTGTTGGAAATCCCTCAGTGTTTACTGTCACTGTAGAAGTTCCTTTTGGTGTCATCTCTCAGAAATCCCTCAGTGTTTAATGTTTAATTTTTCTCTTCTCTGCTTCAATAACTCCTGTGGTGTGTAGACTGATTGGCCAAAAGAGAGGTGTTTTCCTTAGCCAGCCAATCAGCTGTAATGGAAATTATTCCGGTCCTGCCCATACATAGGGTGCCGGTAATTCGTCTGTCTGATTCCAGTGTTATCCATGTTTAGCCCATGTTTTGTCTTGTTTGTGCCACCTGGCCAAAAGAGTGGCGGATGACTGTACCATGTACTGTTTGTCCCCTCCATATGATGGTTTGTCGGATGCCTGAACCATGTCCTTTCTGTTCCCTTTCTGTTCTGTTGGATGACTGTACCCTGCCCTGTGTGAGGTGTTTGGTGTGGCAGTGGACTTCTGAGAGCTATGCAGCTTTGCCTAGCTCTTTTGGCATCTTCATCGGCTGTATATTCCTCCCTATCTTCCATCTAGAGATAGGCTATGTTCCTTAGGTTTGAGACAATCAAGACGATCACCCTGCTTTTTTAGGCAGGGTCCACCAAGCCAAAGATGGTTCCCTCTCCTGTATTTTGTGTTTCCATCACTCTTGTGCTAAAATACACATATATATTGGTCCATTATGATTAATGACATCAGTGAGGGTCTCCGTATTTGCACCATGCACAAACATAACACTAAGACTGCAATAAATATTGAATGTTGCACAAGCTGAAAGACAAGATGGAGAGGAGGTATAACTGTATCATAAAGAGCCTCTGTTGCAGCATTTATATCATGCGTTCCTGTATCCTAGAGCAGGGGTCCCCAACTCCAGTCCTCAGGGACCACCAACAGGTCATGTTTTCAGGATCCCCTATAGTTAGAACACCCATGGCAATGTCTGAGGCTCTGAGAATAATTACATCACCTGTGCAACACTGAGGAAATCCTGAAAACATGACCTGTTGGCGGTCCCTGAGGACTGGAGTTGGGGAGCACTGTCCTAGAGCATATGGTACCAAAGTCCTGGTCATAATAGCAAGGGAAGCAGTTTCATCCCACACAGAAAAAGAAAGTAGTGTGGAGGCAGTGTGTTCCTTGGTGGAGACAGCTAGAGTCTGGCACATGTGGTGGAGGAATCCAGCCACCAGCAATTGCCTGCAGTATTCCAGGAGTAGCACTGGAGATGCCAGCCACTTACCAGAGTGGTAACATGAAGGTGGATTCAGCTGCATATTGGAGCTGTAACCCAAGAAAAAGGCTGGGCTTCTACAGGAGATTTTTTAGCAGTGATAAAAGTCAGTGTGAATCTAACAGAACAAAGGCACCTAGTGTAACAAATAACTGATATTGAGATTACTGTTGATTCGACAAGTCAGACTTTGCTAGAAACTGTTACTATGCCATAACTTTTCTAGTACACAGAAATGTTTTAATTTGTATTCAATATATATTTCTGTATTGCTGTTACATTACCATATTTATTGTTGCACAATCTATAGTAAAGAAACAGTTTATTGCAACCATTGCCTAAATATTGATATTGCCACCCAATCTCCTGCATTAATTACATAACAAGGCAGGTGTATGTGTCATTCTACGTCTGTTAAAAGCTGTGTAGATGAGTGTAATCAGGACCAGATGGTGCCCAGTGGAGTACCCACTATTCATACCTCACCCGTTATAGCATAACACCTGCCGGTAGTACCTAAATAATACAGCTTGAATTAAACTTTTGGTTTTTGGGGAAAACAATCTTTAAATGCTATTTTTACTCTGCAAAGTAAACTTCCGATAGCCCAAAACATTTGTTCCATTGTTTCAATGATATGGAGTCACTATGTTAGAGAATTTCATTATGATCCTTCCTTCCAGTTAACCCTTTCCAATCCAATTTGTATCTTGGTTTTCCTAGGGGGCTTTCTCTTTTTTTGCCATTATACAATGGCGCTATATGCTGGCTAAAGCCAGTACTGCATGAGGTGACACATTGGATAGACTCCGACAGCAGAGAGGCTGGCAATATTCAGTAAGAGAACCCTGACGGATATCTTCCAACATTGGAGCTGTACAGCCATAAATCATAATGTCTTCAGAGGTCAGACAGTGGATTGAAAAGGGTTAAAACAGTACATTAAAGGGTAACTAACATTTGAAAAAACTTCTAACAAGTTATAGTGAGATGTCCGAAGTTTTGATCAGAAGGGTCCAGATCCTGACAACTCCATTGATCTCTGAAGCAAAGCAGCAGAAGTGCTCAGCAGAGCTCTGCGCCCCTTTGGTTGATTTAGGCTCTGCTCAACTGATCCATGGAGAGGTGGCATTAGCAGTGTATGGACTCATAGACTTTCTATGGATTAGTACATCACTCTACTCATATCTCCAAGGATCAGCCAAGCAGAGACACTAGCAGGGGCGCAGTGCTCTGCTGAGCGCTTTTGATACTTCTTCTCAGCAATCAGTTGGGGTCTTAGGACTCAGAACCCTACTGATCAACACTTCTGTTATGTTCCTTTGACTAATCAGTACTTTTTTCCAAAAGGTTAGTTACCCTTTAAGGAAATACCCATAGTGCAATTTTCTAATATCCTATTAAAAGTGGTTCTAAACCAGTGCTTCACATTAAGTATGATTTACAGTGTTTTTTTCTTCAGTGGAGCTTTGCTCGCTAATGACTATTTGATATATTGGAAGATGGGATGTTCAGACCTATGATTGCAATTAACTTGAAATTTGAAAGTTATGTAAGTTATTTTTTCACGACAGATGTCTTTGATATTACCGCAGACACACATCAAAATGAATAACAAGATTCTATAAACTTAATGGCACATCAAGGCGAAGGAAATCCAAACCTTGAACAATATAATTTCTATAGTAGAAGGATATCTGCCAATTAACTTAAAGGGATGCTAAACCTAAGGTCCATATGGTCTGCATTTGGAGAGTAATTAGAGGGATTCTGTTCTGTCATCAGGTTCATGCTGTACGAATGACGGGCAGCATGAACCCAAGACAGGGATGCCCGCTGCAGCATTTCAGAATAATACGCTTTGAAATATTAGTCTTCTCACCCGCTGTATGCAGAGTAACAGTTTTTTTCTTATACACCAAAGGGGAGACGGCTGTCAGTCTTCATGCAGCGGGCAGGTAGAGGTCAGCATGGTTCGTCCTCATGACTCAGAGATCAGCTCCAAGTCAGACTTCAAAGTGTATTTATTCTGAAACTCCACAGCGTTTCAGAATAAAACATCCATGGTGGCAACGGGCATCCCATTCCTGTGTTCATGCTTTCCTTGATTCACATCATGAACCTGCGTACAGAATCCCTTTAAATACAAGCTACAGTATAAGCAGCTATTTTGTACTGGGAAGAGGCTGATTGTGTTCTCGTCCATTAGTAGATTTGAAGACATTATCTAGTAATTTTCTCCCTCATTTGCATATTACCCAGAGGAGCATGAATGGCCTTATAGGTCTCCTCACTCACTCACCTTCTAGGTGCTCTCCCTAAGGAGAAAAGATAGTCTTTGCCTACCCACATCACATGCCTCTCACTAGCCAATCCAGAAACCTACTGCACACTGATGAGGTGCAAACACCCCGAAACAGCTGTCTGTGCATGGATTCTGGCTTGGCTTTCCATTCCCAGTCATTGTTACAAGGCTTGTATAAAGAGTCTAACACTGACTTCCAGTAGGTGGCATTGCAGAGATATTGTTCCATATCCATTACTAGTAATCTTGTCATAGTATTCACTTGGCAAATGAAATGAGTGCTGGACTAAGGTTCCTGAGGTTTATCCGAAGGAGAGTTTCTGAAGGCCCATGTTCCATCTATACAGAACATGCACAAGTCTACTTTTAATTGCATAGCACACTGTATGATTGTTCACACAGGATATATCAATAAGATCTAATATGCTATTTGTGAATACTCCCATAAGGTTCCGTTCATGTTTCTGAGACTTCTGTCAGATGTATATGTTGGGAGCATTGCTCAATGTATAATTCCAATGGAAAGCTCCAAAGTATGACACTGGTAAGCTATAGGGTGGCATGTATAGCTCATCAGGGGCCTATAGACGTGTTCGGCTTTCAAGATACATTTGCACGTGATCAGATGGGCCCATGGAAGCGTGTGTCGCAAGTCCCTGGGTCTTACCTTAGAAATGTTGGTGTTCTCTGGGTTAGTTCCTCAGCAGTCCCAGTTTCTGCCATGAAGAACAATGGAGACCACACGCAACTCATTCAGCCTTTTTGCCCACTAACAAATTGCTACATCACTACTCACAGCCTCTCTGTCCTTCCCATAGTGTCACAAGACTTAAACCACCACCTTGCACTATTATACCACGGTCCACCCAGTAACCTGGGGACAGAAAAATTTTCAAGAAGAAAGTTACAAGATTAACCTCTTTCCATTAAAACAACATTTCCGCTATATGAACAAGGGGCTCTCATAACCCTCTTACACATACATTAAATGTGTTCATAAAACATGATGTGAAGTCTAAGAAATAGACCGTAATGACAAGCGACTGCCTCCAACATCATCTCCAATTAGCATTGTCTGCTAGACCTTTGAAGTTTATTGTTTAATCAGAGGCTGGACCCACCAGAGGATCCTCCTGAACTCAAATGGACAGTCCAACCTTGTCTAGAGATGTAGAGTTGTCCAACTTATTAAACCATAGTGTAAATGCAGAATAGGTGATAAAATAACAGAAGACGCTATATGCACCAGTTTGATCCCCCCCATTGCTCCGGCACTTCTGCTCCTATCCTGCCAGATACGGCTTACATGGCTACAGTGGTAACATGCCCATAGACCCACATGACTGTTGCAAACAATACCTGGCCTCAACACTATCTGCCATGCGGTATATGACATATTGTGGTCCTTTGGTCTTCAGTCAGGCATCCTGAATACTCTGACATCTGATGGAGCTACTCGAGAATTCAGGTTTAGGCCTCATGTCCATGGGCGGATTGGATTCAGCATGCGGGCACCCGCAGCAGAATCCAACCCTGTCCGCGGCAGAAGAGACTGTGTTACCTGTCTGGATCTTCTGCAACTTGACGGGTCTTCTCTTTTCTGAACCATGGATGTGTGCAGTTGCGCAAGCACAGTACAAGTTTCTTTTTTTTAACTCCTGCTTTCCCGCAGATCGGACGGTTTCTATTGACTTAAATGGAAGCTGTCCGTGCGGGATACGAACTGAAATGTAGCATGCTGCGACTTGTTTTCCAGACCAAAAGGTCAGCAAAACAAATTCATATGCTTTAATTCTAGTGCGGACGCCCATGTTTCTCTATGGACGGCTTGAACTGCAGATCATCCGTGTGGATTCCCCAATTCCATTCTGCCTGTGGACATTGGGCCTTAATCTTGAACCTTTAATCTTGAACCCAAAAAACATACTCTAGGCTACAATATCAATAGTTGAGGCTGTCCTTATCTCCTTTGTGTCTAAGGTCTACTGGAGCATCAGAAAATCTTCTCCAATTCTACAGTCTTGGGTCATGTTTCCAAAGGAATGGATCATGACACCAGCCCATGTTATCTATAAGAGTGTGCATGGGCTCTGATTAGAGGTAGGTGGTTATGTTTGAAGTCTAAACTGGTCTCCTGCTTGACCTATATGTGAGACTCTTCTTAAGTAAGTCTCTTCATTAAGGTTTCACCTTTGCAATCCAGTGTTAAAACCCCTTTCTCATAAACCTCCAGAGAAACCCTATGGAATGTAAATGGCTCCTTGCCCTGTTATTGGTTTGGATTGCCTACACAATCAGTAGCAATATATAATAAGGATATGTTCTTATTGGAATTTTCTTAGATTATGTCAAGATCTTCTGCAAAATTGAACATATTCTTTAATTTACAATGTCTCCAAGGCCATTTACCGAGTGATAATTATGTGTTAAACTCAATTCATTCATTTCTTTTTTAAGACAAGTTACATGAATACTTCTTCCTTTCACTCATTTTCTTTAACAGAGCCAAAATGTCAAGCTGTTAGATTTGTCTTTCACACAGTCCCGAATATGGCTGCCAGCAATAGCCCATATTGAACATAGAACAGATACGAATGTGCAGCCTGCTAATGAGGTGCTGTGAATGGAAATGAATTAGGATCCCAAGTCTTGTGGGTCATTCACTGTGATGTGAACCTGCCAATTAGTGATTGTCAGATAATTGTACTTTTTCGCATCAATATAGAGAATATGTAGATTGATACATTGAATAACTATAAATTAAAGACCCTTTGGAGTATAACTGGGACAAACTGAACTGATATCATTAAATTCCTTTAATGGGAGCTGATAGGTGGGATTATCAAATATTCTAGATTATTGGACTGTTTTAGAAAAAATATATACATTTACTTGTGAAATTCCACAATACAATGAAGTTCTCCGCTGGATAATCAGACTTTCTAGATTACTGGATATTACATTACAAGCTAGCTACACCACTCCAGGAGCCAGTGTGATTTTGTAATTTCTTAGCAACCAGGCAATACAAACTTCTATAAACACCAATGGAAAAGGACCTCAAAAAAGTTAGGCCAACTACCTGACTTCCGGGCCTTGTCCAGCCCAGTGCACACTATCCTACCAAAAGAAAGTAAACCTCTGAACAAGAATCAATAGCAGTATTTATTTCTATATATCAATGACCCTAAGGCTCTCTGGCATACTTTCTACTAACGTCTGATACACTTCAACTGGTATTTCCCTCCATTCATCCTGCAAATGTCTAGTGAGTTTTTCTCAAAGAAGATGGATGCTATTTATATTTCCTGATCCAATCTTCCAGTTGATCTCAAAGATGTTCAGTAGAGTTCAGGTCGGGACTCTGCAGGCGACTCCAATCATGCAACATACATATCCTCAAACCAACGTAAAGCAGTGTTGGATTTGTGACAAAGCATTACTGACCATTCCCAGAGTATTGCCGTATTGTTGGCAGTACATTATAGTCTAGGATGTCAAGTTACACCTCCGTGTTCATGGTTTTTGCCACTACAACCAATAGATCAACTCCATGTAAAACATCTACAAACCATAAGAGAACCTTCACCGTACTTAACTGTTGGCACAACACACTTAGCAGAAGGCATTCTCTAGACTCCTCCACACCCAGGTACTTCCATCTGATTTGAAGATGGAGTAGTGTGATTCATCACTCCATAGAACATTCTTCCATTGCTCAACTGTCCAATTTCCTTGCACTATTGTAGACAGGCCAATACATCTTCTTTGAGAGAACTTGCCAGAAATTTGCAGGATGAATGGAGGGAGATACAAGCTGAAGTGTATCAGACATTAGTAGAAAATATCCCACGGAGAGTATCCAATGTCATTAGGGCCAAAGGAGGTCCCATTAAGTCTTAACATATGTAAAGAAATACTATTTTTCATTCTTGTGTTATTATTTTTGGTAGAATAGGATATATACACTACATCTATATATATAAAGCTGAAAGCCCTCACTGACTCACTGACTGACTGACTGACTGACTCACTGACTCACTGACTGACTGACTCACTGACTGACTGACTCACTCACTCACTCACTGACTGACTGACTGACTCACTGACTGACTCGCCAAAAGTTCTCCAACTTCCCAATGTCGTAGAAACATGAAATTTGGCGCAAGCATAGATTATCTCTAAAATAGGAAAAGAAATTGGGTCCCAACTCGATTATTCAATTCTAGCGCAAAAGAATTGGTGTCGAAATTTAACGTACATAATCTAAATCACTCACTTCCCAATGTCATAGAAACGGGAAATTTGGCACGAGCATTGAATATGTCGTAAATAGGAAAAGCTAATGGGTCCCAACTCGATTATTCAATTCTATGCACAAAAGAATTGGCGTCAAAATTTTACGTACATAATCTAAATCTCTCACTTCCCAATGTCATAGAAACGTGAAATTTGGCACAAGCATTGATTATGTCATAAAAAGGAAAAGCTAATGGGTCCCAATTCGATTATTCAATTCTATGCGCAAAAGAATTGTCGTCGAAATTTTACTTGCGGAATATAATTTCTTCACTTTCCAGTGTCATAGAAACATGAAATTTGGCACGCGCATTGATTATTTCATAAATAGGAAAAGCTAATGGGTCCCAACTCCATTATTCAATTCTATGCGCAAAAGAATTAGCGTCCAAATTTTACGTACGGAATCTAATTTTCTCACATTCCGATGTCATAGAAACGGGAAATTTGGCACGAGCATTGATTATGTCATAAATAGGAAAAGCTAATGGGTCCCAACTCCATTATTCAATTCTATGCGCAAAAGATTTAGCGTCCAAATTTTACGTGCGGAATGTAATTTTCCCACTTTCCGGTGTCATAGAAACGGGAAATTTGGCACGAGCATTGATTATGTCATAAATAGGAAAAAGTTAATAGGTCCCAACTCCATTATTCAATTCTATGCGCAAAAGAATTAGCGTCCAAATTTTACGTGCGGAATGTAATTTTCTCACTTTCCGGTGTCATAGAAACGGGAAATTTGGCACGAGCATTGATTATGTCATAAATAGGAAAAGTTAATGGGTCCCAACTCGATTATTCAATTCTAGCGCAAAAGAATTGGCGTCGAAATTTTACGTGCGGAATGTAATTTTTTCACTTTCCGGTGTCATAGAAACGGGAAATTTGGCACGAGCATTGATTATGTCATAAATAGGAAAAGCTAATGGGTCCCAACTCGATTATTCAATTTTATGCGCAAAAGAATTAGCGTCCACATTTTACGTGCGGAATGTAATTTTCTCACTTTCCGGTGTCATAGAAACGGGAAATTTGGCACGAGCATTGATTATGTCATAAATAAGGAAAAGCTAATGGGTCCCAACTCCATTATTCAATTCTAGCGCAAAAGAATTGGCGTCGAAATTTTACGTGCGGAATGTAATTTTTTCACTTTCCGGTGTCATAGAAACGGGAAATTTGGCACGAGCATTGATTATGTCATAAATAGGGAAAGCTAATGGGTCCCAACTCCATTATTCAATTCTATGCGCAAAAGAATTGGCGTCCAAATTTTACGTGCGGAATGTAATTTTTTCACTTTCCGGTGTCATAGAAACGGGAAATTTGGCACGAGCATTGATTATGTCATAAATAGGAAAAGCTAATGGGTCCCAACTCGATTATTCAATTTTATGCGCAAAAGAATTAGCGTCCAAATTTTACGTGCGGAATGTAATTTTCTCACTTTCCGGTGTCATAGAAACAGGAAATTTGGCACGAGCATTGATTATGTCATAAATAGGGAAAGCTAATTGGTCCCAACTCCATTATTCAATTCTATGCGCAAAAGAATTAGCGTCCAAATTTTACGTATGGAATCTAATTCTCTCACTTCCTGATGTCATTTTATATGAAGGAAACGTTGCATGGTTACCTCCACGTGGTGTTTCCTGGGTAACGCAGAGAACTATGCAAAATGGTGAACATATGTTTTTCTTCAGTATCTCTAAAGTAACCACGACTTCATAAGATTTTCCGTGTGAACACCAGATAAACACCAGTACCAAATTAACTCGGGCGAAGCCGGGTATATCAGCTAGTAAATATATATGAATGATGTTTGTTGATATACTCTTTATTCCCTGTCATCAAATGGAATATTTTGTATAATGGCTGAATTTCTGTAAATTTTAGTGTTAAAGGGAAAGTATTGCCTAAATTTTGTTTACTAATTAAAACGAGATAGTGAACATTTTTTATTTTTCTCCTCTTTTTTAATTTTTTGATTGTAGATTTTAAACCCATTGTCTGTACATGAATATGAGAGCAGCCATCTTGCCTTTGCTGCAAAAATATACTTTAGAGCAGCCTCATGGGCCATTCATACAATAGATAGGAGGGGACCCATTAACTTATATAGGAGAGTGCTTGAGTCATGTTTTGTGACCTCTGCAGAGATCGTTGCGCAGGGAGTTGGAGGAGGTAACCAGTGATTATCACTTATTGTGAATGGTGGATCTTATGTTATCTATATATTGGTGTTATCTTTCTGCTCATGATAATAATGAGATGACTGCTGAAAGGTTTTCTCTACTGAACAGGAAGTTTAAGACTATTATCAGGATTACTGGTCAATGTGAAAACTGCAGGATTTTGGGTTTTGTTTAAAACATAGATTGCACCATCAAAATTAAAAAAGAAATGAAAAAATCTTACATTATATGTTTAACATGAAAACGTGATCGGTCTTTTTCTGATTACACATTCCCTTCAAAGAAAGTTGAAAAAAAAACTTCAAAAATGTCTAAATTTACATGTCTGACTAATCCATTCCCACATACTTTGTATTGCTGCTAGATGGGGCTTAATATGGTTACTTCACACAAACAGAGATAAACATATGCACCTAGCAAGTGTGCTGAATGACAGAAAACGTGTTAATAATGGAATCACTAACGATTTTACTCATCAACATGAATGTCAGGGACAGATGGGACACCTCCGCAACAAAAAAAGTAGCTTCTGGCTATTCTCCAGATTGCAGTGGTGGTGAAGTGGAGACGTGACTTTCTACCGGTTTGTCTCTAGTGAAAATACTTTGGGAGTTATAATATTAAATAGTTTCTTTGGTTTAGAAAACCCATATCCACATGCTATATACCCTGTTAGGGGGCTCTGAGTTTATACAGAACTCTCAACTATTGACTACTGTGGAAGACACCACAAAGAGGACCTCTCTGTCTCTAAGACCTTCCATGTGTTACACATACACTTCATTGATGTCAGTGGAAAATGTGTAATACATAATTGTTCCTGAAGAGGTGCTGCAGGGATATTGAACAATTGCTGCTGCACTGATGACAGAAGATCATGGGAACGCTCAACAGTTGCCCCCCCCCCCCCCCCCCCAATTGTTAACCCTTCTAATAATGGTGGAGAAAATCCATTTAAAGTAGTCTGATGATTAGGTTGGTAAATTAAAGGGATTGTCCAGGATTACAAAAAAACCTGGCTGTATGACAGGAACAAACAGTGTGGTGTTAGACCCTGCCCTCACCCATGACTCTGCACCTGCCCCCTTTCTTTCAAGTCTCATCAACCCTTCCTAATTACATTGTAGGAGGGATTTCTCACAGAGAGCAGTTGGCAGCCATTTTTGTTAATTTCCTAGACCACTTCTTTAACCCCTTCAACCAAGAGGATGTACATTTACATCCTCCAGTTGTGCAGCTTGTATGGGGCGGGATCAGAAGCTGATCCCACTCCATGCATGGAGGACTTATGCTGATCGTGGCTGTGAACCCACAATCGGCAATTAGGAGTCCAGAACTGCCCCCTAGGGATGGAAAAGGATATTAAAAGTAAAAAAAAAAAAACTTTCTCCATATATTAATAAAAAAAAACACACATTTGGAATTGTCGTGTCCATAAGAGTCCAATCTATCAAAGTAACAAATTATTAATCCCAGAGGGTGAATGTTGACAGAGAAAATAAATACATAACGCCAGAATTCTGCATTTTTTTTTTTTGGGTCACCCTGTCGCCACAAATTTTTTTAAATAAAAAGAGATCCAAAGGTTGTATGCTCTCCAAAATGATCCTAATGGAAAAGCACAGATCATCCGGCAAGAAAAAAAAACAAGCCATCACACAGCACCACTGATGGAAAGATAACAAAAATCTAGCGGTCTAAAGATGGCAAAAGGAAAAAATATATATCTATATAGTTTGTTTTTTTAATATATTCTATTTTTTAAAAATAGTACAGAAAAAAAATACATTTGGTATCATTGTAATTGGACTGACCCACAAAAAAAGGCTATCATACCATTTTTGACGCAGTGTGAGTGCCATAAATATATACCTCCCCCCCCCCCAATTGTATATTTTTTCCATTTCACTTCACTTTTTAAAAAAGGTTTAAAGGCTTTCAGTACAATATATGGTACATTGCATAGTATCATTGAAAGATGCATCTTGTCCCACAAAAAGGAAGTCCTCAGACGGCTACGTTGATAGAAAAATAAAATTGTTATGACTTTTTGAAACAAAAAAAAAAATCGAAAAAAAAGACTGCCGCGTCCTTAAGAGGTTAATATTGAAAAGTGAGTTAAAGAGGTTCAACACTTTTTCTAATCAGTTTATTGTTAGAAGAGATCCCTGATGATAAACTAATCACATAACACCCCAGATGTTCAGCTGTAAATTGTAGGGGAAGACTGCAGTAAGCACTCAATTTCCCTGCAGGACCATCATAAAGCAAATTCAGTATTACACTGTGTCTGGTGAAATCAATGAGCTGTCTGTGTGATGTATGGATGTGCTGGGTCCATGATGTCTTTGTAGCCATTCTGTTCGCTGGCTAAAAGAAGAGTGTATTATGAAAAGACTGGAGTTATGCTCCTTTTAGATGGCCCCATTGTAAATGAGCTAGCCATGACGTCACCAGCTGAGCCGATGACGTCATCGCTAGCTCATTCACTCTTGTGCAGCCTGTTTAGATAGGTCGATTCATCGTTCATTGGGAATCATCTGCCTGCTGTTTTTTTCAAACTTGCACGCTATACCGCGGAGTTTGAGTAGCTCCATAGCAGTGAGTGTAGTTACACAAACGCTCATGTGTTTTTGCCCTCAAATGAATGACTAATGTCCACTTTCTCTCGTTTGAACGATTTTTTTTAAAGATAATTTCGTCTACAAGTACCCTTAGGGCTCCTGCACACAAGCGTATATGTATATACGCTTGCGAGAGCATGCCATGATTGTGCTCTGAACGCAGCACTATCACTTGTTCTCACGAGTGTATCTGTGTTGCGTATTGTACTTTTTGCGCTGCTGGGCCCATTCACATTGGTGCAGGATACACCTGTGGCATTATTGAACCGGCTGAGCAGCCTAATTAGTCCCCGATGTTATCAATTAACACCATGAAACTGCACAATTTCGAGCGGAGATCCTATGGTGCCTTGGGTGTGCAAATTTGCACAAAAATAAGGCATGTTGTGTATTTTTTCACCTGACTGAAATGCGCACACGAAAACGCTAGGTATGAAGGAGACCATTGAAATCAATGAGGTCTATTGTCAGTGGTTTGCGCAAGCAATTTTGCGTGTATGTGAAAACGCACGCAAAATCGCCTGTGTGCATGAGCCTTAAGCCAAATACTCAGTGTTCTGACTTTCTCAGCTAGGTCAACATTTAGTTGCCTAATCCTGGTATTGTACTGGCTTGACTATCCCAAGTGTGCTCGTGGTTTATTTGCCCCTGGTGGTTAGTGCTGTTGTATTTCTAGGTGGTCTAGAAAGAACATACTGAAAGACATCAGTGGCAATAATTGCTACTAGATTTTTTTTCCCTTAATCCTTTCCAATCCAATGTCTGATGTCTGAAGACATTATGATTTAAGGCTGTACAGCTCTGATGTTGGAAGACATCTGTCGGGGTTCTCTTACTGTATATTACCAGCCTCTCTGCTGTAGGAGCCTATTCAACGTGTCACCTCATGCAGTACTGGCTTTAGCCAACAGATAGCGCCGTTTTATAATGGCAGAAAAGGAGTAAGCCCCCTAAGAAAACCAGGATACAAATTGGATTGGAAAGGGTTAAGGCCTGATGCCCACGGCCGGGTCGGATTCCGATTGTGAAATATTGCAGTGGAATCAGACCCGGCGATCCCCAGAGACCCTATACTCACCTGTCCCGATCCAGCACAAGTGTTTCGCCTGGTGAGCCGGCGCATGTGCGCAGTGCAGTGCATGACGCGTCGGCGCTGGTCTATGACATGGATTCCCGCTGTGCCCTGCGCACGGAATATCGCAGGACGGATCGGCTCAACTAATTGCAATGGAAGCCGTCCATGTGATTTTCCGCACAGAATAGAACATGCTGCGATTCTCCACCGCAAGCGGAACATCGTAGTTGATTTCGGCTTATGAGTACGGGAGAATCTTTTAACATTGCATGTCTATGGACGGTCATTGCTGTGGAATTCGTGGCGGGCATCTGACCGTGAATTCCGCAGCGATAATCCGTCCGTGGGCATTGGGCATAAGTATTTTTGTTGAGCTACCCTTGTAATTTTTTTCAAAACATGTACAGTATGTGTTTGCTATAATACACAGCTGCTTTAATGCTTAACGAGTGACTCAGCTTACAAGTTGATGCAGTTTCAAGGTTCTTACATCGTACAGAACATGAATTTCTAATAACTTTTCAGCTCCGCCAAATAATTTTCCAGCCCGCTTTAATATAACATTAGAAACTCTTTATTTTATACAGTTGGGTTTCACTGCAGTTGTAATGCTCGGAGAAGCGGTTTTATTCTTCAGGTCTGTGGTCATAAATCAGTTGTAGTTCCCTTGAAGATCTCCCACAGTGGGAAACAATAAAAGGCCGGGTCAAGATCAGAACTCCACTGCATTCCTTTATTACAGATAGTAAATTTCCCCGACAAATAACGGCACATTTATACTTCTATGGGATATAACCTGCTCCTTTGTGAGGTTTACAAAATAATATACTTCTTACACAGCTAAAAACGATTGGAAATTGTTCTATGTATTATAATTTTGTACCTTTTTGTGTTTGCATGACGAAATTAACGACGTTTGCAAGAAACAAGAGGTAGAACAGCACACCAATTGAATGAAAGCTTGAAGTTTTATTCAATCCACAAAATAATACTGCTGTGTATAAGCTTTATATGTCTCATGTGGCACAGAGTGCTAAGGCAGCAGAAATGCAGCCCTAAGCTCTCGCTCATGACCTGAAGGTTGTGAGTTCAATCTCTGCTTGGTTCAGATAGCTGGCTCAAGGTTGACTCTATCCTTCTGAGGTCAGTAAAATGAGTGCCCAGCTTGGTGGGGGGTAATAAATAAATTACCTGAAAGTGCTGCGGAATAAGTCGGAGCTATACAAATAACAAGATTTATTTAATTTATATGCAGTATTTGGGGTATAGAAACCCTTCGTCAGGTTGACAAGGTTGTGAAAAAGGACCTGATCATAGTTCAAGGGTGAGAATGAAGGAGATTGATCGCATCACGACTGTGTCAGATCAGGACCAGGGTGACGTCGCCCACGTGATCCACACATCAAGTCCAATGATTAGAACATGCCGGATCAGTTTCTATGACAGTTGCGTTTGACTCCTTTCTCTCTATTGGAATAATCATGCATGCTTGACTAAGCCAATTGTGAGTCTTTATGTAAGGTTGAGAATCTAGGTCAGTGGTGGCGAACCTATGGCACGCGCAGAGCCCTCCCTACTGGCTATCGGCAGCTCACCACTTGTGAAAACTGTCAGGGGCCGCGGCTTCCCTGCCGGCATTCACTCAGCTGCGCTGCTAGCAGCGCCAATCCCGGCACATACTGTGACGTCAGTGTGCAGCCAGGATCTTCCTCCCCCGACATCTTCTCGGTACGCATATTAACTTTTTCCACAAGACTTCTGCCCTATTCAGCAATTCCAGCAACCTGATTGGTTGTCCAGCCAACCCAAACAACCAATCAGGTTGCTGGAATTTCTGAATAGGGCAGAAGTCTTGTGAAAAAAGTTAATATGCTCTCGGTACTGGTGTACTATAAAAAGTCAGTGATCAACAGCACATCTTATGCCCAAATAGGACCGGACAAGGATCCTGCAATAGCCAACCTGGTCTGGATCCAAAACAGACCGTCAAGCAGCAATTCAATGAAGGAACGATGAAGGCAGCAATCATGGTGCAATAAAGTGATGGTTTATTCCTCCCAACACAGAAGAACAACGTTTCGACTCCTTCTTATCTGAGTCTTTGTCAAAGACCCTGCCCCTCTCCATTCACTTAACATAGCAGTCGTTCATTACTGAACGCCGGCTATTTACACTGAACGCTCATTGTTCAGCTCATTGCCCATCGATGAGCGTTCATTGTAAATAGCAGCCTTTCAGTATTTAACGGCTGCTATGTTAAGTGAATGGAGATGCAAGGAAAATAGCTGTATAACACCATATCAGCATGAGTTTATGAGAAATCGCTGCTGTAAAACCAACCCAATCAGCTTCTACGAGGAGGTAAGTTCTAGACTGGAACAGGGAAAGTCACTGGATCTTGTATATCTGGACTTTTCCAAAGCGTTTGATACTGTTCCGCATAAAAGGTTGGTATATAACATGAGAATGCTTGGTCTGGGGGAGAATGTGTGTAAGTGGGTGAGTAACTGGTCAGTGATAGAAAGCAGAGGGTGGCTATAAATGGTGCCTACTCTGATTGAGTTACCGTTACTAGTGGGGTACAACAGGGGGTAGTATTGAGTCATATTCTTTTTAATATATGTATTAACAAAATTGTGGAGGGATTGTGCAGTAAAATATCAATATTTGCAGATGCTATAAAACTGTGTAGAGTAATTAAAACACAAAAAGGACAGACTACAGTGCAAATCGATGTAGATAAATTGGGGTATTGGGCAGAAAAGTGGCAAATGAGGTTTAAAACTGATAAACGTAAGGTTATGCACATGGGAGGGAAATACATGTCACCATTACGCACTGAATAGGAAACCACTAAGCAAAACTGACATGGAAAAGGACTTGGAGATAACTAACTAAACTCAACTGGAGCAATCAGTGTCAGGCAGCTGCTGCCAAGGCAAATAGGATCATGAGGTGCATCAAAAGAGGTCTAGGGGCGCATGATGAGAATATTGTTCTTCCTCTTTATAAGTCACTGGTCAGACCACACATGGAGTACTGTGGACAGTTTTGGGCACCGGTACTCAAGAATGACATATCGGAGCTTGATTGGGTACAAAGGCGGGAAACTAAAGTAATAAATAGAATGGGTGGACTACAATAACCAGAGAGGTTATCAAAATTAGGATTACTTAGTTTAGAAAAAAGACGACTGAGGGGCGACCTAATAACTATGCATAAATATATCAGTGGACAATACAGAGATCTCTCCCATAATCTGTTTAAACCCAGGACTGTGACTGTAACAAGAGGGCGCCCTCTGCCTCTCGAGGAAATAGGGTTTCTACACTGACATAGAAGGGGGTTCTTTACTGTAAGAGCAGTGAGACTATAGAACTCTCTGCCTGAGGACATGGTGATAGCAAACTCACTAACCGAGTTCAAGAGGGGCCTGGATGTCTTTCCTGAGCTTTACAATATTACATATTATAGTCACTGATTACTTCAGAGAGGTTTATGATTCAGAGATTATTTTGATTGCCGGATTGGAGTCGGGAATAATTTTTTTCCCCTAAAATTAGGAAAATTCTACCCCATGTTTTTTTTTTTTATTTCCTCTGGATCAAGATTGGGATTATTAGCATTAAACACTATGTAATAAACTCTTTGTAAAAAAAAAATCCAGCCCCTAGAAGGAGTTGTCGTTTTGCTGCAAAACTCGACATGCAGTTACATCTCAGGCAGATATGCAAATGATTAAAGTTTTGAGGTGATTAGATGAACGGTCTTGCCACCTGAGGCCTTAAAAGTGGTTCCCCCCTTGGCCTATAAGAGGCTCTCGGAGGCTCCTTGTATGTAGTGACCTCTTCTTACACTTGTGTAGAGCTTGTTGGCCACTAGACGCCTCTACGACGCAGAGAAGAGATTTTACCCGTTACCAGAGTCTGAGAGGGGCACATTATTGGGATGTGAGAAGCTGGATGGTCATATCGATAAACTGCCACCACCTGGGCTGTTCTGACCAGACTGATAGGAAGTGTTGGGACCGGTGGATGCATGAGGGCACACACACATGGCGACCAGGTCAGGCCCACCATTAAAGAGGGCCATCTGATCGTCCGACAATCACGAACAGCTCCAACTGTTTCGTTGTTCGCCATCCAGAGTCAATTGGCGTAATCATTACAGGCTCCTATGTGTGTCTGAAGCATTTTGAGACACTTGCCTGATGGACATTTGGTCTCATGGTGCTCACGATGTGTTCTGCCTTTGACATCCACCAACCAATGCCTCTGATTGCAGTGGTGTCATGAACAACAAAACTGGACTGCTACGGAGTGGAACCGGGTTGTCTTAAGTGATAAATCCAGGTTTAGTTTGGGTACTGATGATGGCTGTCTTTGTGTCTGGAGACCTCGGGGTGAGCGCTTCAATCCTGCCTTTGCTGTGGAGTGGCACAATACCCCCGATGCTGGTGTGATAGTCTAGGGGACCATCACATACGTCAGTCGGTCCCCCCTAGTAGTGGTACGAGGGACAATGACAGCTCAGTGATATGTTCAGGACATCCTGCAGCCACATGTGTTCCTCTCATGGCGGCTTCCAAGATGAATTTTCCAGCAGGAACATGCTCGGACGCACACTACAAGGGTGTCACAGGAATGTCTCCACAACATTGTCACACTTCCATGGCTGCCTGGATGCCAGATTTATTGCCAATAAAACATGTATGGGACCATCTGGGATGCCATCTTCAAGAGCCTATGAGTCTGCACGATCTAGAGGATCATTTAAAGCAAATGTGGACCGATATGCCACAGGCTACCATATAGAACCTGTATGCCTCCATGCCCGCCTGCATCACATCTTGTGTCTCAGGTAGAGTTGGCCCAACAGGGTACTAGAGCCTCCCTTAGGTCTTCAGTTTTGTGCAGTAAATTCAGCTTTTGCCCTGATATTGTAATCACTTACTTATATCAACATTACAATCACACAGAGAAAGTGTCATTCCATTCTGACAACTCCTTCTAGGGGAGGGAATGTTTTTTGACAATGAGTGTGTATAGGTGTCATTGGGATGCTGCCTGTGATGATAATGAGATGACTGCTGAAAAGCCGAAAGGTAATAAACCAGATCATGGTCCAATTACGCAACTGGATGATAACTCTGGGTCATTATTCACCATAATTGGAGACTTAATACGAAGAGAAAATGTTGGTAAAATATATTTTTTTAGACAAAGCAATATTTTTGAAGACAAGCAAATAAATATATGAAAAACTGCCTGTTTCCAAATAAGTAATCCTCCAAATGACTGTACAGTTTAATAAGCTATAATCAAACACTAGCATAATACTTTGTTACCACCCGAATACGTAATTGACACAATACAATGTTTCATTTATTAACAAGAGCAAAGAGAATATTTTTGCATCTAAGGAGGAGAGACGTGGATATCGCTCAACAAAAGCCCTGTAATAGATTTGCACATGAAACACAAACATGAAAGGGGAAAAACAAGACCCATAAAGCTGCAAGCATCACAATCTCATCACCCATAGATGCACATGCACACATCAAAGATGTATATGAAAAGAAGCACAGATGCTTACAATGACAATGCATGCAAAAGAACCAGTAATGATAATTATACAATAGATGTCACTTAGTGTAGAAGAACAATGTTATTTAAATGTGATATATATATAAAGATAGCCAGCATTACCGTACTTCTTCGTGCCATTCAGGTGGCCACGCACCTTACATAGCTGTCAGTCAAATGTTCACTCTTCCCTAGTCTCCCATATACATGTGTAATAGGAGTGCCATAACCCCCATTATATTCTGGGTTCAGTTGTTAAAGAATATTTGTTGTTATTATGTACTGTCCCTTTAACCCTTTGCAATCCAATTTTGGATTCAGTTTCCTAGGGGTTTTTCTCTTTCTGCCATTATACAATGGCGCCATCTGCTGCCTAGAGCCAGTACTGCGGTATAGGGCATGCTGAAGAGGCCCCCGACAACAGAGCGGACAGTAATGTACAGTAAGACTACCCTGCCGGACGTCTTCCAACATCGGAGCTGTACAGCCTTCAATCAGAATGTCTTTAGACATCAGACAGTGCATTGGAAAGGGTTAAATGCCTGCGAGGCTGGTTCACGCATTATAGAGAGAAAGTGTGACATGGTAGGCCAGGGGAAGAGCGAGCAGTTATGGTGCTTCTGGTATTTAGCGTCCGTAGTGAGAGAAAGAAATAGTCAGATACAACCCTTACGGGACGGAGATCACTGTCTACTCAATTGGAGGGGACCCTCCTAGTTGGCAGATTTGGACTAGTAAGTAATGTGACTACAGTGAGTAGTACCGCTACCCAAGTGGGAACCAGTGTCACCAGAGGCGTAACTTGAAGCTCCTGGGCCCCAATGCAAAACCTGGAACGGGGCCCTCCAACTATAATGCTTTATTCATAGTACTGGGCTTCCTATATGGAGAAGAGAGGCCTTATGGCCCCCCCAAGGCTCCGGGGCCCGGGTGCAACCGCATCCCCTGCATCCTCTATAGTTACGCCCCTGAGTGTCACAGCTGCTAGGAGATAAGTTGAGATGTGCAAAATAAAGTTCCATGTTAACTAGCATCAAAAATCTGGTCCACTGATGTGACTCGTGAGCTACGCCAGCTACAGATAAGAAGCATTCTAAGCTACCTCCAGTACCATCCTGTCACTGCATTGCTGCCCAATGTTCTGGAGGTACATCATAACGCCTGCTGTACCTGTCCCATCTGCAGGCAACTGATCAAGTGAAGCAAGGGACATATTTACACATGTGCACTCAGTTCAGCTGAGCATGCATGTATTCTCAACAGTGAGAGGGAAATATTTCACTGCCAGACTGCAGAACCTAAAGGCTTGGCTATCTCCAGCAGTCCCATTAAAGTGAATGGAGCGGTGGTGCACATGTGTGACCATCGCTCTATTCATTCAGGTACCTTAGGGACTACCATTTCAGTGATCGGTGGGTGATCCCAGCAGTCAGACCTCCATAAATAGTCAGCTGTTCTATGTCCTATGGCTAGGGAATAGCTACTTCACATGCGACAAATCATATAAAGAGCACCTGTCGCTCTGGAGGACTAAGCATGTCCATGCATTACAAAGATATCCAATCAATTTAAGTTGGCACTGTGTTGTTGATAGCTGTTCAGGACTTGTTGTGGTGCTCCGACCGCAATCAGGAACTGGAGTTGGGGGGGTGTTGACCTCAGTCCTGGCCTATGTCACCATGCCTTTGACACATGTGCCCTTTTTTCACAACCCTGCTACAAAATCTCCTGTAGTGTATGGACTGATTGGCCCACAGACGACAGGGAGGTGTTTTTCCTAGCTGGCCAATCAGTCAGAATGGAATTGTATGTATTATGGGCCCACCTCTATATGGACGCTGGTCATTGTCCTGCCTGAGGTGTTAGGTGACTATTAACTACGTACCTGTGGTTATTTATATCTGTGTGGGGCTTATTTACTTCTACTAAATACTGTGTTATATACATTTTTCATTAAACATCTTTCCTATCCTCCATCTAGGGTCAGACTAGGCCCCCCAGGTTTACTGATGTGGGTTGCCCCTATCGGGGCATTCACCTTGCTTCTAGAGTTGATAAGAAATAGCATGCCCATCCCTGTATTTCTGTTACTGTTATTTGCTCTATTTTCTGTCCCCCGCATTTGGTGATATAATATATGTCTGTATTGGTCAATTGAGGGCATTATTTATTTCTTAGTCTAATGTGTTGGTGAAGGGCGTCATACTTGCGCCCCCCACCAATGTAACAGAACTTTTTAGTGTCTCCTCATCGCTGAGCAACCCAAATTGGGCAACAAAGGAAATGTCACTATATTCTATAGCTTTTATTAGTTATATGACCGCTAGGGCTTCCATAGAGTTCTTCGGAAACCATATCATCAACAGTAAATGCTGGAGAGTCAAAATGGACAGTGGGAATAGCTTTCATATCCAGTACACATTCAGAGGCTGTTATTTCTATGATCACGGGAGTCAAATCCAAAAATGCAAACAATGTTAATTGACTGTAACTGCGGGAAAGCTCCATCTGATGCATGTCACGAGCAGAATGAGCAGAATGAGCAGAATGTCATTTGTATACTATAACTATGTCGTGCATGTTAAAAAGGCTCATTATGTGCCTCATCAACTGGTAGTGTACATTTCAAGTTTTTAAATCAAACCTCTCATATATTAATAATACACAGCTGTTCAGCCAACACGGTAAAACATGCCTGACTTGGCATGCGCCAGTCCTGATGCTATACCCATGCCACGTATCATCACAAATTACTATTCATGCTCTAGTCCATATTTCATAATGAAACCTTGAATAGGAGACATCTATACATCAAATTTCTGCAACCCCAAAATGCTGTCTCCCAGGAATCTATTGATTAAAGTTCATCACTCAAGTACAATCTATTGGCTATTAATCTGCTCTCCTTGGCAATTACTTTTAGGACCTATATTGCAGTACGGAAGACATTTACAATCATTATTAGTAAGCAGGATTATTTTTCCTCCTTCACTGGAGGGAGAACATTGAGTTCACTGTCAATTACTCACAGATGATTGTTTGAATGATATTAAGTAGCATGCCCTCAATGGAAGACTTGGCAGCCTTTCTAAATGGATTTGTACTGCGTGTCCATTGTCAGCAAAATGATAAAAGATGACATTGTGATGACGCGCAACGTGCTTTGTTAAGAGAGCTAGAGGATCTGGAACGCATTGAAGTGTTCGTCAAAATGTAAATTTTGCTGTTCATGCTTTACAAAAACATTTGGCCTTGCTGTACGCACAGCAGTTCTATTGTGGATTGTCAATCATTTGGTTCTGCAGTGGAATTTATATCACTCACAAAAGGGCAAGAATTTGTACTAAAATACCAGTTGTTATATAAGACCTCATGCACATGGCTGTAATGTGATCTCATGTTCGGATCTGTACTAAGATTGCTATGGGTCCATGCTCTTAATCCATTGCATGTTATGATATGCAGATATTCTGTTCAGCAAGAGATGCCTTGTGAAGGCACCATATAGTGGCACACAAAGTGTGTATGGGTCCATGATATGGACTTGTATGGACTTCCATGTAAGGTGGTTGAGGTGGTCCCCTTCAAGGTGCAGGATCCCATAGGGTGACCCCAGGCACATGTTGAGGAGCTGGGAGGGTAGAGTGGTCACTTGTCACAGTGGCACTTACCTGGCTCCCTCCCGGAGGGACACACATAACCTCGGCCAGAGCAGTGCTGGGCCTCTTCCAAACACCCCTAGAACAGGGATGCCCTATAAACTGTAGAATAGGGATAGCAGATGTCACGGGTGACACCACCATTCCATTACCCACCGGAATGACCTTCGGCAGTAAATAAATGGAGCCGCAGACTGAAGCAATGTACCTCAGGTGCCTGGGAACTGTCATGGCCTGGCAAAAACTTTACTAAGGGAAAAGTTCTGGATACAAGCACAATTTACATAACATGGGCAGTGCAGGAAAAAGAAACAGACTTGAGAGTACCTCCACCTGGTGATCCCAGACTTCAAGACGGCCAGATGTAAAGAGCAAATGGGTGTACCTCTATGCGGTGATCCCAGACTTCAGGACGACCACGAAAGAAAGACAATCACAGAGTACCTCTGCACTAGGTCCAGTCGTATGCACCCTCTCTCCTGCTCACGCTCCCTCTCTCTGTTGGAAACTCACTGAGCCACAGTTGCTGTCACACAGGTAGTTGGGAACCGCTCCTCTTATTCCATTCTTCACTACATGAGGGTTGAAGGTACCCTCACGCAGCCAGCAATCTCTCAGGAACCTAGAAGAAATGGAGTCTCTCCTTTCCGCTCTCACACACACTCCTATTTATGTCCTCACTCCTACCACGTGACAAGACAAATTGATACATTGCAAGCATCTCCCAGGCTCATGCAAACACCCAACTCCTCACTTGCTGCAGCTGTGCAATACACATAACAGAATGACAAGACACTTTTGCACAGCTCACTAACAAAAGACATGACATTTATGGAGGGGGCCAGGGATAGATGTACTGGGCCACTAAAAAGACAGTTCTAGAAAGCTGCCTTGTGTTCTACTGTTGAAGCAGAAGAAGGAGAAAAAGGGCAGAGCACCTAACATTTGTGGGACTCAAGGATGGGGCAAGAAGTGGGCAGAAAAGACCGTGTTTAAAATGATTTGCAGATGATTGGTGCTGCGGCTTAGCATGGCTGACCACATGTCATATCAGTGTAACATATGAGATTAGAGGTGAAAAAGACCTAAAGCTCTGGCGTGACCTGTTGGTGTAAGCCAACTGTAGGAAGAAGTAAAGTAGAAAGATTGGATCTTTTAAAAATACACTTAATTTGAAACCACAGGGACTTTTCCACATTTCCTGGCCAGTCTTTGTGATATTGCTGACCAGCAATGATCAGATTTATGCAAAAAAGGCCCCAAGGAATTTGTATCAACTGCACATTAATACCCTGTTTGATTAAGAGGTCTGCGCACCTTAAAACGTGTTATTCACTGGTTTCTAATAAAATGTATTCTTAAAAGATCCAATCCATCTACTTTACGTCTTCCTACAGTTGGCTTACACCAACAAGTTGCAACAGAGCGTTAGTTCTTTTTACCTCTCATCTCTTGTGTTCTACTGTGACCCAGTTTATGTTGTGCTGCTTTATCTAATTGTGTCTAACTGCGCTGGCTATGGTGCCTCTCCCATGTTTAATGTCATTTTGGTCATGCTGATTCCAACATGACACTGGGGTAGTATGGCCCCAGACACTATGATTGGTGGGGAGCAACATGGCAGCTGCCCCAAAAACTTGAGAACGTATGGGCATGAGAATGTTGATTTCCTCCAAAGGGATGAGTGGCTAAGATTATATATGAGGCTGTCACTTTCATCAGCAAACAGAAAGGACAAAGATTGGAGTATCATGGACATCGCATTCAAGAATTGGTGGTTTGTTTCTGCTGCTTACTGTAGGAGAGCTCCATAAGAACTGTCCCATTTTCCATGTATACCATGGCTAGCTGTGAGGCCTCAGACTACCTAAATGGTTGTGGTCCAGTAACAGCAAATGCAGGATATGTCCCTAAAGGCAGCTTGACCAATGGGTTGTAGGCCATACCGCTGTTCCTATTGATTACCCTGGGAGAGCACGTCTGCAGCAGGGCTGGAACCATGGAGTCCATCCGAGACTTTGGCCCAATGTCCACAGGCAGATTTGAATTGCGGAATCCGTGCAGGGCACCCGAGCGGAAGGTCCGCAGCTCAAGCCACCCATAGGGAACCATGAGCGTCCGCATTTGAATTTACACATTTGAATTTCCGGAATGCGGAAAACAAATCTCAGCATGCTCCATTTTAGTGCGGTTTCCAATGAAGTCAATGGAAGCCATCCGAACTGTGGCCTATCTGCAGATTCCTTGGGAAAGCGGGAGTTTGGAAAAAAGAAACCTGTACTGCACATATGTGCCGGCGCGCCGGCCGGTGTTTTAACAGTACAGAGAAAAGAAGACCAAGACAGGTAAGCAGTGTCGCCGGCCACGGGCAGGGTTGGATTCTGCTGCAGGCTCCCGTATGTGGCATCTGACCCGCCAGTGAACATGAGGCCTTGCAGAGAGAGTTAATTGATACATAGTGTTAATCCACCTTAAAAATACTGTGGGCTGTTCATATTCTGTATTCTAATCACATTAGCTAATTTATTGTGTTCTGGGAGGTGGACAATTCAGGCATTAATGCAGTTATCCAAACATAAGTGTATTGTGACTATAGTGGATGATACAGGGTTAATAACCACTGTACCCTGGGGTCCAAAACTGCTCTCAGTCCACCCCTTCATCACTCTGTGAACCTTATATGAGAGTTTATTTTAAAAAAATCTATTCTTTCATGTGGATTGGCTTGTCTATTGAACATGTTGAAGATTCACAGAGCAACTTTGAGAACATTGAAAAGATCAATTTGTAAAAGTGTAGCAGGATTCAGTAATACAAGAAAAAAGGCTGAAATAGTGAATGAGAGACGACAAAAAGCCAGAACTGTGTGTGACCGCACCTGAAGGAGAAGGCAGGGAATTGAGTTTCTGGAGTGGGGACTTCTCGCATGAAGCATGATGTTCTTGCTCCGCTGAACACCTCTGGAGGAAAACACAACCAACTACGGTAGCAGAAAATCATTGGAGAAAACTTGTCAAAAAGGTTGAAAAGAGCAAAAATAGCCAAGCTGAAAAGAGAAAAGAAGACTATATGTAAATGTATATTTCTGTAGAAATATAGGTACAGAAGAATCCCGCTCAAATCAACCATCATCCTTTCATTAATCCCGTTTTATGGGTGAATGAAAAGAATGACTCCTAAATACACGAAAGCTCCCCTAGAGTATCTATGCTACAAGATCCCGCAGTTGTTCCCCGTCACTATTATAAAGGGCAGAGGGAAGCCTCTTTGGGGTCATATAATAGTTCTAAAAGTAGTAGTTACTTTCCAAGCCGGACTGATACCTAAATCTAGTCATACACATATAGTCATACACCTTCACTACCGCTGCATTCAGCCAATGTCAGTTTTCCACATTGTTATTTAAAATGGCCACCAGGGAGCACAAAAAACACATTTCCCACAATGCTCCATTGCCAGTTACAAATTCACATTCAGAAACTGTATAAAATATGTTGTCATTGTACAATGTGAAGGCTCTGAGCATGCCTGACCAGTAAAGCAGCAGACCATACAGGTCATAACCAATGGATACCAATGGAGAACTAAGCGGGAGGGGGGGAGGAGACCACAGGTAAAGCCATATCTCGGCAGCTTTGTAAGAAAATTTATAATATTAAATTGCAAAATTACATGTTATCACCCTTTGAATCATAACTTTCACTTCACCTTCAAGATATAACTTGCCTTAGGCCCTAAGTCTATGGGTGGATTTGATTTGCAGGGCACACATGCGGGAGATCCGCAAATCAAGCCATCCATAGGGATGCATTAGCATCTGTAGAACAATTTCAAGCATGCGGATGCGATCTTTTTCCTGCAGCATGCTCCATTTCCTGCAGATTCCCGCATGGACAGCTTCCATTGAAGTCAATGGAACCCGTCCGATCTGCGGCACACCCGCAGCTGACACTGTGGACATGCCACAGATCTGCAGGCAAGCAGGAGTTCAAAAAAATAAGAAAAGTTCTGCACATGCACGGGGCACACCGCCCAGCGCGCCAAGCGCATCTGCAGTGCAGAAGAAAGGAGATCCGGACATGGATGGAAAAGAGACCTGAATAGGTAAGAAAATGTTTTGTAAGCCTCATGGCTGTGGGCACGGGCGGAAACCGTGCATGACCATGGACATGAGACCTCATTAAAAAAGGAGTACTCCCATCTTAAAAAGTGAAAGTGTATTGTTAGAATAAGCCATCACTTTATTATCGCTGGAGATCCGACCCCTGGGACCAGTCCTAAAAGTGCAGTGACCACAGCTATGAAAATACCCTTTTACACATGGTGTACTTATCATATGTACAACATGTGCAGCTGCACAGAGACCCAGCAAAAAATGGGCTCACTGTCATCATAAAGCAAAAACAACACTTCTTAACTTTGTATTGAATGCATAACATAAATATATAATAAGTCATACAGTCGCAGAAGGTGCTTATTGTGGACATGGGAACTGATGGCTTCGACAAAAACAAGGTGTGATCTGCAGTTATGATTACAGGAGGGGCTATGGATGACATTAGGGAGGTCTTATTTGACCACCACAGTTGCTGAAGTGGCTATACAACCTGTAGGAGAGCGAAAGAATCAAATATAGTCGACTGAAATTCAGATTATATATATATATATATATATATATATATATATATATATATATATTTATTTATATAATATATATATTTATATAATATATATATATATATGTATATCTTTATACAATATTTGCTTGAGCGTTATAGTGGATAAATGGATTGTTTGTCTGCGTACAGAGTTATGAAGCAAGCCAACACTTTTCAGCTACTTCTGAAAACAATTATTCTGCATTCTTTACCCTAACATTGGTTTGCAATGAGCAATTAAAATAGAATGTACATTCATGGAAAGTAGACGGGCAATTTTGTTTTAAACATTCATCACCCAAACAGCTCATCCTCAATGCATGCTAATGATTTCACACTAACAGCCTTGTGTGCATTGTGGCCTGAATGGGATTTGTTCCAGAATGTAGGTTTGTTTAGAGAGCAGTATATAATAGGATCACACAGAAGTTATTTGTGTAGCTATAAAAAATACTGGATGTCCTTCTACAATTTATTCTAACAAAAGGCAAGCATCCTTAAAGGGGCTTATCTCGACAACTCTTTTCCATCTGCCCTATTAAAGCATCATGGGGGAAAGTGGTTGAGGTGCAAAAGTATGGACATATTGTACGGAGCAGTTCCTACTCTAGTAGCTCAACAAGGCCACGTATTACATGATGAACTAGTTATTTGAATGAGCAACATGTAGGTACAACCCAATCATATTTTTTGCTGTTATTACCACAAAATTGCAACAAAATGCTACATTTTTTTCAAAAAAGGTGGCATTTATAGCAAAAAGTGTCATTGGACTGGAGGATGTGAATGCACCTTAAAGCCTTGATCACAAGACATAAAATAGCAAACTGACAATTGTCACGTAGCGAGTGGAAGGCTTAGATTGTGGAATGACTGGTACCCAACTTTCCAGGACTCTGTCAACCAGACAAGTGACCATCACCTTCTGCCACAACTCTACAGCAATTCACCTAGCCGTGTACCCAATATCGCTGAGATTGCAAGCTTGAAGTTGTTAGAATACAGGCTGATTTGTACCCAGCTTTCCCGGGCGTCTACACACAGCCAAGGCGAAAACTCAAATCACAACCTGATTGTTCTAAAACACTCCAGAGCTCTACAATGCCCACACAGATACATGCTGCCACCACCAACGTTGACAGGCGTTGGACTTGAATACTAATTACCCACAATTATGTCTTTAGAGATATTGTGTTGTGTTAACACGAACGAGGTTCACTAATTAATTTACAGTTTAATTCTAAAAAGTAGCAGTGCTTATTTACTGAAAAATACAAGAATGATGTTACAAGATAATCAGCAACAGACATACATATGATATTCACAGACAGTAAAATAACAAGGATTAAAATAAGAGTGTTACCACGTATTCCTCACGTATTGTGACCTCTAAGGGGCTGACCCTGAGCACACGCCCCTGTGCAATTTTTAAACCCTCAGCGGGGTAACTTCCATTTAGCTCATTCCAGCCCCTGTGGGGGTCTGTCTTACATTGGAGCACATAATCCCTGAAATCCATGTTTCCTTCATAACTCCGTGTGGGTGGGACCCACAAAGAAAATATGATGGTGAAGTTTCCTCCCATGCCTTTACATATATTTTGAGTCTACACATGAGTATCCTCAGATGTGCTGGGTGTCCTGCAGAGATAGGAGTCCCTGCATCTTATTCGGGGTGATGTGACATTTTGTAAAATATCTGTTGCAGCCGTTCTGAGGTTCCCACCTTGCTTTCAGGCCAGACCAGGGTTTAGCAGCATTCCTACCTCTCCTGGAGCTGAGAGGTGTGGTGGTTGCAAGATTAATGTCAGTCAGCACCTGGTGCTAAGTAGCTCTGCTCCTATTTAAGCAGTGCTAACTGTTACTCCTGTGCTGGTCAATTCACTTCAGTCCTATGTTGGACAGCGTCAGAGCAACACAGAGTGGTGGAATCTCTTCATTTGAAGCTAAGTTCTTTACTGTTTGGTTTGGTTTTGTTTCTCCTTTTGTTTTGTGCTAGGGCCCCCAGTGAGGGACTGGTCAGTGGCCCAGGTTGGAGTGCAGGCTCGCACTTATCAGCGCGGTCGGTCTGCCGAGTAGGCAGGGCCCCCTCCCGGGTTAGGGGACGATAGGGAGAGCATTCCCCTTTAGTTTTTGTTTCCTTTTGCACAGTTGTGCCTTTGATTTATGTTATTGAGGTTGCACGTTCTTAGGACGCAACAGATTGACCAGCCCTTACCCACTCAGGGAGATTCTGTGCTGTTACTATGAATCCACTTGAGGTTTTGTCGCACCAGCTTGGCACACTGGCTGCTGAGCTCGCTGAGATAAAACAGCGACAAACTGCGCTGCAGGTTCCCAGCAAGGAACCAAAAATTGAGCTACCCGACCGATTTTCTGGGGATAGGCAGAAATTCGGATCCTTTCGGGATGCCTGTAAGCTCTACTTTAGACTGCGTTCAGTGTCTTCAGGGGATGACGCCTAGAAGGTGGGCATTGCCATGTCCAGACTGCAGGGGGCGCCGCAGGCATGGGCTTTTTCATTACCCCCAACATCTGAGGCCTTGGACTCGGTGGATGACTTTTTTCCTGCATTGGGTCTAATCTATGACGACCCAGACAAGATATCGGTGGCTGAAGGGAATATCAGACGTTTATAACAGGGAGACTCCTCTGTCGAAGACTATTGTGCTGGGTTTCGACGTTGGGCAGCAGAAACCCAGTGGAATGACCCTGCTTTAAAAAGCCAGTTCCATTGGGGTCTATCCAATAAAATCAAGAATGTACTGGTAGGTTATCCAGTACCCCGCAGTCTTGATGAGGCCATGTCTCTGGCTATCAAAGCTGGGAGACGGATCAGGGAGAGACATCAGGAACTCTCCATAGATTCTGGCTTCTTATCAGCGGATGTGGAGGAGCCCATGCAGTTGGGGTCTCTGGCTGCCAGGGCTAGGAATGGGAACAAAGTACAGTGTAAAGGTCGTTGCTTTTCCTGTAACCGCATTGGTCGCATGGCTCAGTGTTGTCCCCATCATAATTGCCAGCCAGGACTTGATGACCGGGAGATTACTGAGGGGGCCCCTCTAGGCCATCAAATTGCCTGGATATCACCCTCCAGACTGGTGTTTCCTGCTGAGATCCTGTCTGATAGTGTGGGCAGCCCCATAAGAGTCCTTCTGGATTGTGGAGCTAGTATTAATTTAATACATCGGGAGACGGTTAGACGTTTAGGCTTGGAGATGAAGGCTCTGGAGTTTCCCATCCCCATATCCGCCATTGATGCTGCTCCACTATCGCAGAGAAGTCTGAGGTTTTGTGTGCCTAACGTCCGTTTAAAAATTGGGCTGTTCCACAGGGAGATTATAACATTATATGTCATAGAATCCCTCCCTTCGCAAGTAGTCTTGGGGCTGCCTTGGCTACATCTACACAACCCGGTAGTAGACTGGGAGAAGGGGGACATTGTTGAATGGAGCCTTGGTTGTCTGTCCGGTTGCGTTTCTGTTGATATAGCTTCTACTCAGACAGAAGAGCTGCCGGAAGTCATCGCTGACCTCTCTGAGGGGCTTTCCCCAGTGGGGGCAGACAAATTACCACCGCACAGACAGGGGGATTGTGCTATTAAACTTCTCCCTGACTACGAGTTCCCCAGGAGCCACATACCCCCTCCTGAGAGACTAACGCTCAAAGCTTATACCCAAGAGGGTTTTAAGATGGATCCTGAGAGGGTTCAGAAATTGAAGAAGTGTGTTGCTGAGTCACCGGGGCAGCCGGATTCTTCTGGGCCTATTATGGCCGAGGTCCAGAGAGAGTTACGGCGAGCAGTTCAACGGAGAAAGCGAGTTGCTAACAGTCACCGCCCAGAGGGGGCGGAATTCCGTGTTGGAGACTTGGTTTGGTTGTCTACCAGAAATATAAAACTCAAACAACCATCCGCTAAACTGGGCCCACGATTTATCGGTTCGTTTAAAATAATTGAGAAGATTAACGCGGTGGCCTTCCAGTTAGAAATTCCCAGGGTGATGAAAATTAACAATGTTTTCCACAAATCTCTGCTCAAAACATTCATCGATCCTGGGAATGACCCTCCATCCCCGGCTCCTGTGCTAGCGGATGGGGAGGAGCAGTTGGTAATAAGTCACATATTGAACTACCATCGAGTAAAAAAATTTAACAGATCAAACCCTGGTCGTCCTAATCTTAAGGGTCCTGGGGCCCCTCCTAGAAGGGGAGGTACTGTTGCAGCCGTTCTGAGGTTCCCACCTTGCTTTCAGGCCAGACCAGGGTTTAGCAGCATTCCTACCTCTCCTGGAGCTGAGAGGTGTGGTGGTTGCAAGATTATTGTCAGTCAGCACCTGGTGCTAAGTAGCTCTGCTCCTATTTAAGCAGTGCTAACTGTTACTCCTGTGCTGGTCAATTCACTTCAGTCCTATGTTGGACAGCGTCGGAGCAACACAGAGTGGTGGAAGGTCTTCATTTGAAGCTAAGTTCTTTACTGTTTGGTTTGGTTTTGTTTCTACTTTTGTTTTGTGCTAGGGCCCCCAGTGAGGGACTGGTCAGTGGCCCAGGTTGGAGTGCAGGCTCGCACTTATCAGCGCGGTCGGTCTGCCGAGTAGGCAGGGCCCCCTCCCAGGTTAGGGGACAATAGGGAGAGCATTCCCCTTTAGTTTTTGTTTCCTTTTGCACAGATGTGCCTTTGATTTATGTTATTGAGGTTGCACGTTCTTAGGACGCAACAATATCCTTGTCAGCAGAGTGCAATGTACAGATCTGTCATAATTTCCAAATTACATTTTTTCTTTGTTTTAGAGTGAAATCTCTTTGTTACAATTTGCCCCCAAAAGTTATCAGCTCTCCTTGAACTTTCAAGAAATTGGGCGGAGAAGCTTACTGGGATTATTGCTGTTCTTATCTCCCACTGTAAATTTTCTTTAGCTCTGGTTTAACAGGGCTGTAGGACATCACAGATACCCTGGGGGAAATGTGACAGCCTTTGCTGGAGCCTACTTCAAACTCCTTTTCAACAGCAAGCTTTTCCTAGATGCTGAAAAGCATTTCACTCTTCCACCTACAAGCAACACAGTAGTGTTGAAAAACCATGTGGAACTAAGGTAGCCGTGTCATACTGAAGGGGGTAACATAAAAATGGATGCTGAGACACACACAGAATGTTTGACAGGCTACAGCCTCGACATCAGAATATATATCTATCCATCTCATATATTTATCTATCTCTCTGGTATCTATCTACCTGTCTAATATCTATCTATCTATCTATCTATCTATCTATCTATCTATCTATCTATCTATCTATCATCTCATATATCATCAGATGGGTAATGGTGGTTGATCTCATTTTAGATCATTTCCAATGCCCATCCCTGTCGCCTAGTAAGGGGGGAATTCAAGGTGGAAGGATGTCAGCGCAACATTCCTAGTGCCCAGAATGGCAGCTGATTGATACTGGACAGCTGGGGGACACTTTGTTAATCTCTTTATATTACAACAATAACTGACCCTAACTCTAACTTTTTCTAAAGGCCCTTTTACACACAACGATTATAGCTCAAAATTCGCTCAAAAGCCACCTTTTGAGTGATAATCGTTGTGTGTAAATGTGTGCCCATCATGCTCTTACCGTGCACTTTTTGTCCATCACTGAGTTCAGCACAGCTTAAAATCCATTGTGACTGATAAGACGGACCCTATGCTGAGATCTCCGCGGGCAGCGCTGATAACATTCTTTCAGCTGCTGTCCCACTGATGAACAATAGCGATGTATTTAGAGAACAGACCACCCGCTATTCTCTAAATAGATGCAAATGAAGCTAGTTAGCTACTAATGGGCTGATTAGCCCATTAGTAGCTAATGTAAAATGAGCGCTCAAAACTGTTAGTTTCTGACAAATTTTGACCAATCATCTGTGTGTGCAAATGCACCTTAAGTCCTTCTTCAATCTATCCATGGTACTGACCTTAACACCAGACACCACTGTTCCTGAATAAAGATATCTATTGGAAACACTATGTAAAACACTGATCCTAACAAACAAGAAGAGGGCACTAAGGCACAGAGACAGTGAAACCAAAATGAGCAGAACTGAACTGAGAAGCAAGACAAGGATAGATAAAATAGGGAAAGTAACAACAAACTACAAAGCAAGTACTGGACTAGAAATGACCACAGCAATGAAACTACCCTGAAAAGAAACATATATGAAGACAAGGAGCAAGACACTAGAAGCATACAAGTCATACTGGATTTAAATGCACGTAGCCTACGCTATAACCAGTAACATATTACAGAAGGAAATCAGCAACTCTTCCCTAAACGAGCCTGAGCTGTAGCAGTTTGGTCAGCTGGCCCACTCTAATGGATCAGCTGAGAGACATTTGCATAAAAACTGCCCCAGCAACAAACTATCATAACAATATTACATGCTTATTTTGACAAGTTTCTGCATCAAAATTTGCACAATATAAGCATACCCTTAAAGTGAAAAATCTAGTGAAAACTCAGTATTGTACATTGTTTTTAGTAATCGCCTCTCACTCATCCTAGATTTCATGTACATGTTCTTACCCATCTTCATGCTGTAAGTTCCAAACTGGTTACAGCACTAAAAATGAAAAGGGACCTGTGTGGGTCTACTTCACGAGTCTTTTGGTAATAAAGATGTTGTATGAAATTAGACAAACATGGCTGCTTTTTCAAAAAAGACGATCACAACCCCATTCAAGTGCTGAAAAACCAAACACAGCCCATGTATGTGAGCGGGGCTGTTTTTACTAGAAAACATCCATGATTGTCTAATCTTATACACACCTTTAACCACCAATTTCTGTGTTATCTGCCTATAGTGATTGTTCTCAGTAAGAGAAACCAAGTAATCTTGTAGTTATGATACCTTTTAATAGCTAACAAAAATACATGATGTTATTGCAAGCTTTCGGACCTCTCAGGATCCTTCCTCAGGCATAATGAAACTGATCTGGATGGGGCGCATATATAAATACAAATGTACACTACAAAGGCACAGAGACTAATTTGTGCTTAAAACAATACCAGACAAGATGAGCACATTTTGCTCTACTTGCTAACACATTACCAAACCTTTTATTTTGTTTTACCTGCCTATAGATGTCATCACCATGCTGTTCTAGTTTTCATTATATGCAGGAAAGTTCAACTTATCCATTCAAATTAGTATATTTTTATGTCATCCTTCTGCTCTGCAAGATCTTCTTGTTTCAATTTTTTGAAAATAACCTTTCTAAATTGCATGGTGACATTCGCATCCAGCGTCGGTCTAGCATAACATCCTGGATGAGATAACACAGTAACACAGCATGCTGCGCTATTTCATTGCTGGAGGAAAGCACAGAAACCCAGATGGACCCTGTTATAGTTAACAAAGTCCATTCAGAGTCATTTGATTCTATCATAAGACAGATCAATTTCCCCAGGGATTCCACTTTATTGCTCCCATAATACCTGGGTGCTGGTATAGCAGGTGCAGCTAGGTCAAACCACCACAAATTATGGGCCGAAGAGTTACCCCTTCGGGTCTATTCTGCTGGCCGGAAGGGGACACCTCATTACTTGATCCAGGGAGTACCGGATCAATCCTTTGTCAGTTCAGAGCTGCTAAATTCCATACCAATTCCAATTTAAGCCAGAGCCAAGTTACTCTTGCTTCCTTTACTGGTAACACCCAACTGTACCATCAACATGGTGCCAGTCTATCTCCCATTTTCCAGGCCTCAAGACCACCCAAGAAGGTTGCTACTTAAAGCAGCATTACACACACAAAAAAATAGATATAGTAAGAATCATGGAAAGGAATATCCCATGACACTAGAGCTAGAACATTTTAATTTTTTTCTTTAGCATTTTGCTGCTTTTTAGCACTTATTGTTAGATTCCAGTGTAGCCTTTTGTAGTCAGTTTCCAACATCTTTAACCCCTTCCCAACATCTGCCGTACACGTACGGCACATGTCAGATGTCTGTGCATAGAGCGGCCTCGGGAGCTGAGCTCGTTACATACACGTCGCGTGTCAGCTATCTTTGACAACTGACATCCGATGGCAACAGCTCTGATCAGATGGACGTTGCTTCTTCTCCCTCTGTCCATCCAACAAACCAAAGACAAAGAATGGATCCACAAGAGGAGCAGTCCGAGGAAGGGGTGAATGACTTATGTGCCACTAATGCTACATCTGTTGCAGCAGACATTTTAATACTATTCCCATTAATGATATCTGGGTCACTTATACTTTCTTGAAAGGAATTCTAAAGGCACAACAACTATAATTACAATCTAACTTTACGCAATGTATTCAACCCCTTCAATCAGTTATAGCTAAAACGCAAAATAGAATCGCCGATATGGAAACTAAAATGTCGGAGTTTGAGTCGGCACATAACTAACTTATTGATTGCATAACATACCCCGGAGACGGAACTTGACCAACTTCTAAGCAAAGTGGCTGGCCTGGGAGACAGGTCTCGCCGCAATAATGTCAAGTCCAAGAAACAGTCTTAGCCCCTGAACTGATGCCATATTTACAAGATCTGACGAAATCACTATTACTGGACTGCCTTTTGCAGGACTTTATAATTGACAGGACACAGACTTCCTCGTCATAAAATTTGGCAGAACACGTTCCTAGAGATGTTCTAGCATGCATCCACTTCTTCCACTAATTGGAGGCGGTTAGAAAACCAAACCCACTATCTCCGCCATATCAAGTGCTGTCTCTGTTCACAGACTTATTGTCAGCAACAATGGCACAGAGACGACAACTGCTCCCCATCACCTGGACACTTTGAGACTATAAATTCTATAAGACTATAATATCGCTACCTTCAACCACAAAGCCCTCCACAGCGCAGCGCCCCCCTATATTGCCTCCCTCATCTCAATCCATCACCCAGCCCGGGCTCTCCGCTCTGCTAACAAAACCAGACTGCGCGCCCCTTTAATTCAAACTTCTCATTCCCGCCTCCAAGACTTCTCCAGAGCAGCACCAGTCGTCTGGAACGCACTACCAACGGCTACCCAAGCAATCCAGGACTCGCAGAACTTCAGGCGTGCTCTAAAAACGCACCTCTTCAGGGAGGCATGCCGTATTCCCTAAACAACCCCCTCTGTACGCCGCCTGATAACATGCTCCCTGACCTACTGACTGCAATCCCTGCTAGCCATCATAAACCGCTCCTGCAGTCATAATGTTTCTGCCGTCACATGGCTAAATGTCTGACCATTGTCTATGTGTATATCACCCCTCACTCTCCACCTCGCCATACCCTGAACATCTCCAGCCCCTCTACCTTCTGTATCACCCCATTACTTGTAGTATGTAAACTCGGAGCAGGACCTTCACCCCTATTGTTTCCATCAACTGATTACTATGTAACCGTGCTTCTGTAATGTTTGTATTTTTTGTCTTTCTGTATTCCCCCTTTCTATGTAAGCGCTGCGGAATATGTTGGCGCTATACAAATAAAGATGATTATTATTAATATAAAAATGCATATAGAAAGGGATTCCCTGGACAACTCCTGATCACTTATAACAACAGCTTTGTTGTAAAATCATTGGATGACGAGATTAGCCTTCTGCATCAGTGGAATTTAAATATCACGCTACCTCCTAAGGATCCCACCAGACAACTGACAATAAAAGGCTGAATGACAAAATTGGCTTGTTGGTGTGAACTACAGGTTCATAATGACATTTTGGAACCACATAAGAACTTTTACACCCACATTATCTGTTCAGCTCTGGGAGAGCTGCTACATTTTTCTCTTTACTCATAGTCATGTGAAGGACAGTTTGCTGTTATGTTTCTCTGTCTTTTTACTTTTTCTTTTTTTATTATATACCAGTTATACTAAAGGGCTCCCTCAATATGAGAAGGTGATTTTAATGCTGCCTCGGACACAAGCATGGATACCATCTCCAGCTTGTGTAGTTAAGCCCAATGTATGGTGAGCAATGCATAGCTTTAAGAGAGATTATTCCTACTACTTGGATGTACACAATAGTTACTCATGAATAGATGTGTTCATAGTAGAAAGAAACACATTATAACTAGAGATGAGCAAGCATACTCGCTAAGGACAATTGCTCGAGCGAGCATTGTCCTTAGCGAGTACCTGCCCGCTCGGAAAAAAAGGTTCGGGTGCCGGTGCAGGTGAGCGGTGAGTTACGGGAGTGAGCAGGGGGGAGCGGGGGGGGGGGGGGGAGGGAGAGAGGGATATACTTTGCATATAATGCTTTTCCAACTCGTAAATCCTTATGTTATATGAACGATCATAAAGTATGCATACGAGGCACATTTATCAGAATAGGGTACTATGTCATAAAAAGAACAAACAAAAATTTTAAACAAATTACTTGATAGACTTAAAGACCTTGAATTACAGAACAAAAAAAACCAACTTCCCAACAGACGTCAGAACTTTGCAGATATCACGATAAACTTCAAAGCTATATACTTAAAAATTATGAATGGAAATGAAAAAGATGCAAGGCTCAATATTATTCCCAAAGTTACAAATCAAGGAAACTGTTAGTCTCTCGCCTCAAAGACCAACACTCTAAATTATGGATTCCTTATCTGTTATGTGAAAACAATATAGGAAAGGTTAACAAACCCCAAAGACATAGCCGATAGATTTAGGGACAACTATGTTTTAAGCACAAAATTACAGATCCAAAACTTTTTGAAACAAATTAATCTACCCATTGCTTCTGAAACTCAGAGAGAGACTCTAAATGCCCCAGTTACAATAGCAGAAGTGCTCAAAAACATTAACTCTCTCCCGAGTCTGGGCAGACTTACACTTACTATAAAAGTTTTCACAATCTTTTGTCCCCACATATGTGCAAAGTCTTTCTGTTACCATCAATGGAAGGCACTTTTCCCAAAGAAAATCAACAAATGTTAATTGTGACACTTCCTAAGCCAGTGATGGCCAACCTTTTAGAGACCAAGTGCCCAAACTGCAACCCAAAATTGGAGTTATTTATTGCAAAGTGCCAACATGCCAGGAGATTTTACCTCCATTGTTGGACCCTTTCTTTTTATATGAAAATGCTGCGTTATTTGCCGAAGATCCACTGTTATTATGAAAAGGCTGACCTTTATGGATGTGATAGGCCTTGGCAGTTACGGCTAAGTGACAAAAGCCATAGACAACATGACAAATAAAGTCCCGGCAAAAAAAACAGACCTAAAGGGACTGTCAACACCAGATGAGAGCCTTCACTTGGAGAACAGGATTCTCCAACTGGTGCGGAAAGTCCCTGATCCACAGCCAATTGTCATTTGAGACTGAAAAGTAGTGATACTTCGTGATGGAGTTTGCATCTGCAGGAGATCTCGCTCATCATGTGAAGCAGCATGGAGTTCTCCTTACTGACAGTGACATGTTCTACGTGGCAGAAATTATATCCGGCCTCCAATTTCTACATGCCAGGGGGCTCATTCATAGAGATCTTAAACCGGGAAATATTCTAATTGACAACTGGGCCATATAAAAATAGCTGACTTTGACTCGGCCCTCAATCAGACCAAGGGCATTTCGGAGTACGCCAGGACCCCTGGATACGTATACCCAGAGGTCATCACAGGGCATGAATATAATCCTGCCGCTGACTATTTTTCACGTGGGGTCATTATTTTCCAGCGACAGGCTGAGTATAGGCTTCTAGCCTTTCATTTAGCCTGGACTTTTACAGTTCACAGCCTTAATTAGATATAAAGCTAACACATGGCCACCAATATTCAGGTCCTAAATAGATGCTAGGCAGATGTCACAGCAGTCAAGCAGCGGCTTCCTCCTATATCTACAGCGATGGACTAAACATCACCCTGATCTGATATCTGCAGACTACAAACTAGTTGCTGAGCTTTCCTGAGCCAGTACCAGACCTCATAACTGTAGATACCTTTATAGATTAGTTATCCATTTTTTTTCTATGGCCTTACTCTAGTTTGTATATATTCAATATCTGTAGTACACCATAGGAGCTTGGCATTGACCAGTTTCTTGAATTGAGAGATCTACCGGGTTCCTGATGAACTGTACACCAAAGAGGGATCCGTTAAACCAAAAAGTAAAAACTGCATCAAAGGAATCAAATGTTCCTATAGGTGTTAGGCACCTGTATCCCCAGAGGCCCCTCTTTAAGAAAGAAGTACTGTAAGGGTTGTGCTAGCTGGGATCTGTTGTACCACATAGGTTTCTAGCAGCACAGCCCACAGGTGTAGAATGATTAGGCTGGTTGGGTGTGGTGTTCTCCTGCTAACCAATCACCACTGGTCTGTTTGCAGATAAATATCCGCCCTTTGCCTGGTTGGTTGGGTGTTTCTGCATGCTTGCTATAGCTGACCTATATACTGTCTGCCTATCTGTCTTGGGTCTGTTTCCTGACCTTCTGTCCTGTATGAGGCTTCCTGCATATCTGCATCTGTTCTTACATTTATTTTCTGTCACTTTCATGTCAGTTTGTCTCCGCTCTGTCCTGCATCTATCTGCTGCCAGCTCTGTCTGGTTCTGCCTGTGTGCCAGTTCTGTTTCGGTTCCGTGTATTAACCCTTCACAGATAGTCAGGAGTGAGGTTCCAGTGCGGTTCCGCCTTTATCGAGGCGATCGCTCCACTTATAGGTAGGCTCCTGCCATTCTCCCTGCAGCTTGTCTTGTTAGTGTAGGGACCTGCAAGACAGCGAGGAGCCTTGTAGTGGCTTGCGGGCTTAAGTGACTTGGCCAATCCACAAACCAATGCCTCATACTGTCATAGCATTTCATTCTGTTATGTGTGCTAGTATGCAAGGTGAGTGTTTGGGTCCTGTTGGCATTCCCTATCTCCGGCAACATTCGCGTGAGCCCGGTGCTCACTTGCCCACGCAAACATAACAATAGGGATCTAGTTCTACCGGAGTTAAACTCTTTCTAATTATCAGAATGATTGAATGACAAATGGTGCCAGCAATAGATATTCTTGTAGATTAAACCCTGTTCTTCTTGATCCAATCCTGTATGGTTGTAGAAAAGACATTACCTACTGGTGAGGATATTATAGAAACACTAAGTTCATATAGAACAAGTAGCCTTTCCTGTCTCAACCAAGACCCTGCTTATACTTGCATTGTGGAATCTGTCCCTGCCTTCCCAACTTTCTGCCTTGACTCTCACATCTTTGAAAGCTTGGGAAAAGTTTCACAGGTGTACAGGTATGCGAGCATACAACACCTTTTCATTCTCGAATTGTTGCAACATCTGGAAGTCCTGGATTCCTTCCAACTGCTTCACAACAAATTGACTGTATATTTCTCTGCTCTCAATCAAGTTCTCATAACACACCGAAACATAGAAATATTATTTAGAAGCTTTAATTGCTAAATTTTTCTTTACCTGGTATCATTGTGCTCCCTCATATATATTTACTTGTCACTTTTCTACTTTGACTATTGGTTTTTGCATCATATTGCCTTCTTATATTAGTATCTTGTTTTTCTACCTGTTATTACAAGTCAAGAACTACACAAAACTTCCCAAATGTTTCTCTTCTTAGCATGTATATTAGTCTCATACTTCATACTGGATCTATTATACAACATGTTATTTCTTGTTTTAGAAGTGAAAACTTTAAATATAAACTAATGAAACAGAAACACTAGTATATATATGATATTTACAATATATTGAGTCTCTTCCGCCACTATATTTTGGGACTGGGTATTTCTGAATGAGTTGATACACTTAGAATTAGTTTTCCTATTCTAATATGTAGTGAATTGATTCTAAACCTATAAGAAAAATAGATACATAACATGACAAGGTCAGTGAAGTCAATTTAATCCTACAACCTCATATGATTAGCATGACTGCATTTTTTATCTACTTGACCTTGAAGTATTTCAGTGACCTTCAAGCTATCTGAAGACAATGCCCTAGGTCTGACATAAGTCAGGTTCATTGTAACATTTAACAATCAAATCCAGACCCAGTAAGACCAGAGGTCCTTTTACCCTGAAAATCATCATGATTGAAGCCGCATCTAATTACGTTTTTTTAGTAATATAAGTTTAATGTTAAGTTGTGTTGACATATCGGAAAAGCCTGCTTCCAACTAGTGCTGATGTCTATGGCTCGAGGTGATGGCTCTTATAAACAAAGGCCACACATTATCCAGATACAGTATGATAAACTTGTATGCCTAACACCATTTTAGGAGAAACATGTGATATTTAGCTTCAATTATGCCAGTGGTGTACCTACTAGGCACCTGCTATGGGCTCAAGATGGGACTGAGTTTGCCATTAAACCTTCTCTTGTGCTTCTGCTCACACACTACGAGAAGCTCATTGCATAGAGATTTTTCATAGATCCCATTAACCGGAATAGTAGTTGAATAAAACTATGTCCAGTTAGCTCCACCTAGTGGTGGTGCATGCAACCCATGTTTTACAATTTAACCCTATGCATGGGATTTAAAAAGTGCTGTGCACCACAACTGTGGCATTAAAATGTTGCATATTTTTGGGCAATATGTACTTGTGCAAAAATGCGCAACTTTTTGCTCCGTTTTTGCGCCTTGATAAAGTGAGTAAGGTTTCGTGGAGGGAGAAGCACCTGAGAAGTTTACTGTGCAATTCACAGAACCGACTAGCGAAATTAAAACTAAATTTTATTAATATTAATTAAAATGCAGAGAATAGACCAACAAACATAAACTGGATATCAGAAATGATTTGGAGACCCTTATGAGAGAACATGTGTACAATATCGTGAAATCACACGAACTATATGGTACTACCAAACATATTTTATAAAATTTAGTTTTAATTTCGCTGGTCTGTTCTGTGATTTGCCCAGTCTACTTCACAGACTATATACTCGCCTCTGTGATTTCTGAGAAATTTACTGCAATTTATTCAAGAAACTAGTGTAAATGATAGTGCAAATCTACGTAAGCTATGAGGTATCGTAGAGTTTGTTTTCTGATGCATGGATGGCCAGGATGCGCTAATTTATTAGATTCGTACATGAAATTAATAACTGTACTTCACTGAGTTCAGTAGTAGCTATATTAGGCCCAATGTCCATGGGCGGATTTGATTTGCACAGGTCACCCGCACGAAAGATCCGCAATTTAAATTGCCCATAGGGAAGCATTGGGTCTGCAACTGAATTAAAGCATGCAGATTTGATCTGAGGATCATTTGGTGAGAAAAACAAATCTATGGGAGCAGACGATCCACAGTGCATCCACAAGTACAACATGGATGCACTGTGGATTTGAAGGTGGAGATCAGGAAGGCAGGTGGAGAAAAGGCTGGGAGGTGGGATGGCGTTTTTTTTTCTGTGTAGAAAAACCATTGCATCCGCGATCTCCCGCAAGCAATTAAAAATATTTTCGGCAGGTCTGCCGTTGAGGAAATCTGCATGCGGAATCCGACCCGCCCGTGGACATTGGGCCTTAGTTTATGTGCAGTTATCTCCCAATACATGTGGTTGCATATAGCCAGAACTTTACTATTCAACTATCTGGGGAGTATTTAAAGCGACCCCCTGGTCCTGGACAAAATATTGTCTCGGGACTGCAAATGGAGAGGGTTATATTATATTATGTCATGTGATCAGCACTATTCAATCAGAAAGCAGTACACAGCGTGCATTACATAGTTAGAAAATTGACAACCAAAACGGAGCCTGGGACTGGTGAATTGGAGGGGCAGTAGAGAAGAACAACCAAAGGTAGTAGACCTCCTCCAAATTCAGAATTTTGTCCTGAAACCGGAGGGTCACTTTAAGTAGAACCATGCATCACAATTGCAGTTGCACAAACTGACTCTTTGCCCTTCTTTGTACAGCACTAAATCTAATCTCTCTGATTCATACCCATGTTTCCAGAATGAAGGGGACAAGAGAAGGCTGCTACCTGCAGAACGGAACTGGCATTACATCTCTGGTGCCATTGGTTGCAATTTCATGGATTTTGGAACATCAATCCATTTTTCGACCAATTAATAAGAAATAATCAGTATACAAGTTACAAAATGTATTAGACCATTTGAGGTTTGCTTCTCTATTATCACTGTAATTATAGCATTTAACAAGAGTTAGCTGATAATTTCCCGTTAATATGACTTGTTATTACAGTCCATAATATGAGTTATTATTACGATGCTCAACATCTATTATTACCTTGTTCTGGAAGCTGAGAAATCTTATGAGCCACTTAGAGATAGATTTATGAGAACAACATGGGAATTAAAAAAATCTGTGACTGCCCATTTCCCGGCTCCTGTTAAGTAAGTCTAAAAATTGAGTCTGGGTATTGTGCAGGTTCCACAGCTAATAAATAAATATTTATGTCTTTATGTATAGTTAATGACTTCAGGTTTCATTGTGCCTGGCATCAAGAGATGGGTAATGCCATTCAGTTTGTGACAAGCTCCGGAGAAGCTATTTCTGCTGGTGAGCAGCGTACTGAGCATATGGTGAGTGGTGCTGGTGAATATTTATGCAGGCAGAAACACTGAGAAATACTGTAGCAACAGAAATGGAACATTTACAAACCTGCTAACTGTGAAGAAGCAAATGACTGAGATGTAAAATAAAAGGCCAAGCCCGTATGAAGTCCTGGGAATATATAGAACAATGTTGAAGTTAACCACATGGGTACCTATTCTACTCATAGCTGATATGTAGGATTTCAGATTGTACAAGCCACCAGAACATACTTTCTAATGTGTTGTAATAGGGCATTTGAACATCACAGAGGGGATCCCCCACTTGGGATTCCCCTCTATACACCAGAATGTCATGTGCCAGGACACGCTGTAAGAGCAGCTCTCACTTTCAGGGAGCATGGCGCAACCATGCATGACATAATGGTTATCCATTTGAATGGCTGGCCTACAATGCCGCATTTTTGATGCAAGGGAAAAATGTTGCTGAAAACCACTACAATCAGCTGATTGCAGTACTGTCATCGTTTTAAAAGGAGTCCACTGGTGCACTTTATGGGATAGCCCCTTTAAGGCTGTTGAAGTATTTGCTGCAATTAAAATAGGGGTATATTCTGGGAAAAGACAGCCCCATTGCCAAATCATGCAACTATCCTCTTCTTGCTGCATATGCTTGATTGACCACATCATCACCACCAGCCATGTTAGATTAGAACAGTCTTAAAGCTGTGTTATATTATATAATTCTAAATGTATTATATATGTACAATTAATGTTGAAGTCCCAGACAACCCCGTTTTGGGTACATTTAGAGATGAGCGAACCTACTTGGCCACGCCCCTTTTTCGCCCGAGCGCCACGATTTTCGAGTACTTCCGTACTCGGGCGAAAAGATTCGGGGGGCGCCGTGGGTGAGTGGGGGGTTGCAGCGGGGAGTGGGGGGGGAGAGGGAAAGGGGGCTCCCCCCTGTTCCTCGCTGCTACCCCCCACTCCGCCACGCCTCCCCCCGCCCCCTGGCGCCCCCCGAATCTTTTCACCCGAGTACGGAAGTACTCGAAAATCGCGGTGCTCGATCGAGTAACTACTCGAAACGAGTATATTCGCTCATCTCTAGATACGTTCAAACATAGATGAAATGCTGTGGATTTTCCGCATCTGAAAATTCCACAGCCCAATCCACAGCATTTCCACAAAAGACAAAAAAGTCAAAATCTGCACCATCAGTGCAGAATTTAGCTAGAAATCAGCAGAACATTATCATGTTCAATGTTCTTTATTGAGTCTTCTTCTTCTTCTTTACCTTCTTCTCATTTACCTCTCTTCCTTCTTCTTTATTCCTTCTTCCTCCTTCTTTCCCTTAGCTCTGAGGCTCCATCAACAGTTTCAATAGCTCAACTGCTAGGCCCCACTGAAGCTGCCTTATTTCCTACCTTCATATCTACATCCATGCTAGAGGACCAAAACCTGTGAAAACGCCCTATAGCAAAGCCCATACTTCCTTAAGGGTGTCAAAGTTGCAGGCCAATGGCACAAACTGTCTCCAGGCACATGCGTGGGTCTGGTGTGATGTCTCATTGTCAGCACCAGACCACATGACGTGCCTGCTGATGCATGTGCAGTTTCATTTGGTGCTAGACATTGAGGGAGAAAACATCTCCCTTCTGTATCTTAACTGATAGGCTGGTTGGGCTGTCTACATGTCGTTTTGGATTCCTCTGTGTAGGGGATGCTGGTAATACCTTTGTCATTCTGGTCACTGGTTAGGCTTTATTTGCCTTGTGTTTCTGAGTGCTTTCTTGTTCCCCTTTTGTTATGGACTTTGGAGTTCGTACTACGTATGTCTGTTAATTCCTACTATTGTTCAGAACACTAATGTCCATTAACACTTTTTTCAGTTTATTTGCGTGTAAAAGTGCCTCCGGGAGCTGTTTGCAGAGCACAGCATGTGGTCAGAGCTCTGCACACAGCTCTATTATTCTCACACAGGTTGTCAGCAGAATACAATGTAATCTCCGGCTCCCGTGCGGAACACAGCATGCGGTCCCTGTTATTTCTCTCTGTCTGAACAGTGGATTTTAAGCTCAAAATAAAATCATCGTTCAGCCGAAGAGTAAACAATGGCAGCATTTACACGCAACGATTATCGCTTATATGCTATAATTTGAACGTATTTTAAGCAATAATCGTTGCGTGTAAATGGGCCTTCACCCTTTCTGGGGTGTGAGCTCCACTTTTTTGCAGATTTAGTTATGGAAAGATCTATGGAAAGACCCTAGACCTTATCTTTGTCTCTATCACTGTCTACCATATTGTTTCACTCATTTAGCGATCCAGTATTCCCAAAGTTCTCTAAAAAAGTTGGTCTGTTTGCTTGATAGGTCTGGACATGACACCAGGCAATTTCTTAGACTACTGCTTAATTCTGCCTCTTCTAAACCCACAATGATGGCAGATCCACTACTCTATATCATTATCAATGCTTCATAATGAAAAAATATGTCCATGCAGGAAAGTTAGCTGTGAGATCAATACTACTACTGTATGTCGTTGTCCTATTTCTGGTATTAGGTATTAAAAAGTTCCATTCTTTTGCTCTACATTACATAACAGAAATGAGAAATGATGCCAAGTTATTGCAGGTCTTCTTGCATATCTTGTATCAGCTCCAGACATGTCTGTGAGGGGTGCTAATAGTGGTCCACAGGAAGCTGTTCATGCCCGAAGCTGTATCTGATACATTTACTGCCAGGAACTGATTAGCGCAGCAAGTAATGTACAAATGCCCATTATGTGCCTGTACTTCATACAGTAATGGAAACAAATAGCCAACTGAAAACTTGAGGATTTAATTATAAATCACTTAAGTACCCTACAAGATAAGAAAGATACATTTGTTGTGTCCCTTTATTTCTGGTTGGACATCTGCCTTCGGTGATCATGTTTTGCTTTCTGAAAACTAGAATGACCTCTTCTTGCTTTCAAAGAATTGAACTGAAATCTGATTGTGTTCTCTTCAAGAAAGGAAGTAAAGTAAAATCCTTGTAATCTAGAAGAAACAGTCAGATAGCCTTATATCTTCATATATCCAGGGTCATTTTAGCCATTAGGCCAACTAAGTATGTGGAAAATGTAAAAAAAAAAAAAGAAAAAAGACTAATACTGTGTTGCAAAGTCCAACCACAGGAACGGCCAGGTTTTCAGTTTCCCACATGTAAGTATCCTGCCGAGTTGTGGGTATGTCTGTGTGCAAGTCTATGAGAGCAGAAAACAAAGAAATGAAAGTTGTATCCGATAGTCACAGTAAATCGGTAAAAGCAAAGCGTTAACCTGCACTTTCAGATAACTTTTCAGAATAATCAGCGATGTGTGTACATGAGGAATAAGGACTCATTCATAACAGCATTCGGGAGTTCCATTCTCATGCTCTATTTGGGGAGCAGGAAAAAGGCAGCCCCTGACCAAATGGTTTGGTCTTATCATGGAACCAAATGGAAGCCCATTGACTATAATGGCATTTTTTGATTTCCAGCCCGCTGTCCGGCATTTTTCCAGAATTTACAGGATGAAATAGCACAGCTTGCTATTTCGTCCTGTTTTCTGGAAATCAGCGAAGGGGGTTATGAAAAGAACTCCGATGCTGATGTGAATGAGCCCTAACACTATATCTGGTTATTATATGACTTGTATCCTCTATTTATGAGTAGTTTTCCCCTCTGCAGGCTGTATCTCTGTAACGCAATGAACCCATTGTGGCACTGACCAATTTGACTTTGAGCTACTCCTAAGAGATGTTCTAAGAGGTCCCTGGTCTTCACCCATTACCCCCTTTTTAAGAGGAATTTGGGCTTTGCTCCAGGAAACCTTCATGTCATTTTCCCAGGAATAGTCTCAGTATATTGACAGCTGAGCCAAATGGGTCGGAAGGCACCAAATCGTGGTATCAGAGGGACTGGTATTGACGTAGTCAGGCCGAGCGATCAGGACAGGTGGTGTTCATGCAGTATGGTAAACAGGCAAAAGTTCAGGGCAGGCAGCAAGCAGGCAAATCATACTCAAGAATCAGACTAAAGTTGCGATAGGCAAAGTTCAGGAAATTTGGGAGAGGTAGGTGAGGAAAGCTACTGCAAATAGCAGCCAAAACGCTCACTAATTTTCAGTTTTCTCTAAGCTGGCCAGAGGAGACTACTGCTACTATAATGTCTTTTATACATTGCATATAGCAAAATCAGGATTTCTTTTCTAACTCCCTATAGCAAACACACAGACATAACATCAGTATAAAGGACAATGTACAGCAGGAATGAGCAGTGTAGATGTGACTTATGTGTCCATCAAACACAGTAATTCATTCACCATTGCAATTGCAGTACTATCTGTTTAAGCAATATTAACCAAACAGCTTCCTTTTGATGAAGCAATAGCAGAGTTTGAGTTGTAGACGGAGTCCGCTCCCTTCTTCAAGTTCAGTTTTGCATAGAATTTGTTGACCACATGTTTGATCTATATGACCTCTGCTCTGCTGAATACAAAGGATTTTAGTTTCTTTGACCCTCAGGTGTTTATATTACACATCTACAGGTAATTAACGGCAGGAAATGTGAGACTGAGGAGTGGCAATGACCCCCAACTTTGGAATTTAATTATACAACTCTGTGCCAGGTAAGCATATATATAGTATATAGTCTTAGTGTTGCAGCCGTTCTGAGGCCTGTACCTTGCTTGCAGGTCAGACCAGGTTTTGGGTGTGCCCTTGCTTCTCCTGGAGCTGAGGGGTGTGGTAATTGCAGGAGTGATGTCAGTGGCCCAGGCACGCGTGCGGGCTCACACTTGTCAGAGCAGCCGGTCTGCCGAGTAGGCAGGGCCCCCTCCCGGGTTAGGGGACGTTAGGGAGAGCATTCCCCTTAGTTTTTGTTTCCTTTTGCACAGTTGTGCCTTTTGTTTGTGTTTTTGTGGTTGCATTCAAGGAGGACGCAACACTTAGAATCTAAGACAATATGGTTTCTGATGACAACATGGCAGCCTATTCTTTCCCATTTTTCATCCTTTTGATAACTCTATTATCATTCATGTATAACTATTGTGTTCTATCATTAACTAAACATCCTATCTGCCTTACTTGAGAACGGCAACTAAGATGAAGTGGTAAATCATAACCTATAGGGCTAGATCCACATAAATCATCGGCAGTCTGCTGTTCGCAATTATCTTCTTGCCACCATTTCTACTAACTAATATGTATATTTTATTATATGTAAGATAACCGAACACATATTCCTTTCTATCTAATAAGATGATCAACAGTATCCAGGGGTGCATTCCAAGACAAGGATCACTCTGATTTAACCTCTGGTGAAATCACATGTCAGAGTAATTCACTATTCAAAGAGTGGTGCTCTACAGGGGGGGGGGGGGGGGATCTATGGAATCCTCTTTACAGAGAAGATGTCCTCCACCTAACTCCCAAACAACTGGATGGCCTACAGGAGAGACAGGTAGTCGGGTCCACTATAGATGGTACTCTGTCAAGCTGTGGTGTCATTACCTCTTAGAAAAATGTTTATTTAAACACACATATATTGTTATAAGTGATAATTAGTGATGAGCGAGCATACTCGCTAAGGGCAATTGCTCGAGCGAGCATTGCCCTTAGCGAGTACCTGCCCGCTCGAGAGAAAAGGTTCGGCTGCCGGCGGCGGGCAGGGAGCGGCGGAGGAGAGCGGGGAGGAACGGAGGGGAGATCTCTCTCTCCCTCTCTCCCCCCCCCCCCCCGCTCCCCCCTGCTCACTGCCGCAACTCACCTGTCATTCGCGCTGGCAACCGAACCTTTTCTTCCGAGCGGGCAGGTACTCACTAAGGACAATGCTCGATCGAGTAATTGTCCTTAGCGAGTATGCTCGCTCATCTCTAGTGATAATATAAAATAACTAGAGATGAGCGAGCATACTCGTCCGAGCTTGATGCTCGTTCGAGTATTAGGGTGCTCGAGGTGCTCGTTACTCGAGACGAGCACCACGCGGTACTCGTCTCGATTAAATGAGCACTGACCATTGAATTCAATGGAGCCGGCAATACATATATAAGCCCTTCCCTGCAATTCATCTAGAAATGTGTAAAAATAAAAAATATATATATACTCACCTGGTCCCGGCAGAACGATGTTAGCCCATTGAATTCAATGGAGCCGGCAATACAGCCGACTCCATTGAAAGCAATGGGCTGCCGGCGATCGCGGGATGAATTGTCGGGAAGGGGTTAAATATATAAGCCCTTCCCTGCAATTCATCTAGAAATGTGTAAAAATAAAATATATATATATATACTCACCTGGTCCCGGCAGAACGATGTTAGCCCATTGAATTCAATGGAGCCGGCAATACAGAGCTGCCCCTGAGCCAATCAGAGGCAGCCCTCACTCACCCATTCATGAATTCATGAATGGGTGTGAGTGAGGGATGCCTCTGATTGGTCAAGCTGTGACCAATCAGAGGCATCTCATTCAGCAGGCGGGGATTTTAAATCCCCGGCTGCTGAATACTACTCACAGCTGTTCAGAGCAGTTCAGGAGAACTGCAGCCTGCCGCGCTGAACTCCGTCTGCCGGGACCAGGTGAGTATGTATATATTTTTATTTTTACACATTTCTGGATGAATTGCAGGGAAGGGCTTATATATTTAACCCCTTCCCGACAATTCATCCCGCGATCGCCGGCAGCTCATTGCTTTCAATGGAGTCGGCTGTATTGCCGGCTCCATTGAATTCACTGGGCTAACATCGTTCTGCCGGGACCAGGTGAGTATATATATATTTTTTATTTTTACACATTTCTAGATGAATTGCAGGAAAGGGCTTATATATTTAACCCCTTCCCGACAATTCATCCCGCGATCGCCGGCAGCCCATTGCTTTCAATGGAGTCGGCTGTATTGCTGGCTTTATTGAATTCAATGGGCTAACATCGTTCTTCTCTGCCACAGCTGTTACAGCTGTGGCAGAGGAGAACGATCTTTACGCTGACAGTGGGGGGGGGGGATCTCACTCTTGCCGCTATTGTGGCTTAATAGTGGGACCTGGGAACTTGAGATGCAGCCCAAAATGTAGCTCCTCGCCTGCCCTATTCGTTTCTGTGTCGTTTCCATCACTTTCTTGTGTTTTGCAGATTTTCACAAATGAAAACCTTAGCGAGCATCGGCGATATACAAAAATACTCGAGTCACCCATTGACTTCAATGGCGTTCGTTACTCGAAACGAACTCTCGAGCATCACTGAAAGTTCCACTCGAGTAACGAGCACCCGAGCATTTTGGTGCTCGCTCATCTCTAAAAATAACATAATGTGATAATATAAAAATACTACAAGATAATGTCATGTCACAATCAACTTCAGTCAACATCCCTACAAGATAATTTTCCTGTTGTTAGGAGTTCATTATTTAAGACAGAAGTCATTTTAGGGATGTGGTCTTCTCTGTGTTGGTGCTTTATTGACAATTATGCTCTGTCACTCATTTTCTGGAAGAGCTGAAGGCTCTTTAGGAGATGTGAATAGTTAAACTGGATCATCAGATGTCAGTGCTGTAGTTATTAAGCCATCCTCTCAAGGGAAACAGTGGTTTAATAACAAAGCATTACAGTAGGGAAATGACATATCAATACTTTTCTTCTCTTTATAAGCAGATACAACAACTTAGTGATTCCCAACCAATGAAGAACACTATAATTAGTCCTATTTTTATTGCTACTATAGGTGTCAACCATCCTGTAAGCATGTTATAAAACCATTCCCCAATTTCTGCCATCCAGGAAAAACGGATTTCAACTTTCTTTTGATATATCTAGAGCTTTTTTCTGTAACTCTTTTGCCTTGTTCATGGGGTCATGTGCATCTTCTATCCAAGTGCAACATTCTTCTAGAGGCCTTGTGTGACACAGAGTGTTAAGGCAGCAGTATGCAGTCCTAAGCTCTTGCTCACGACCTGAAGGTTGCAGGTTCAATGCCCGCATGGTTTACAGCTCAAGGTTGACTCAGCCTTCCATCCTTCTGAGGTCGGTAAAATGAGTACCCAGCTTGGTGGGTGGTAATAAATAAAAATTACCTGAAAGCGTTGCAGAATAAGTTGGCGCTATACAAATAACAAGTCTCCTTTCCCCTTCTTCACCTATTACAGCACAAGTACCACCCTCCATAGTCAAGAGATAAGTATTTTCTAGATTGTATTTCAGAAACTTCAGCAAATGAAATGTTTACACGTTGTCTGATTGCTGGTACAATTCTTCCTATAGTGCAGTTCCAAACGGGATCCACGATTAAGCTCCAGAACCACAAATATAGTATATACCTTGCTTTAATTTTTGAGGAATTATCCACCCATGATTCCCCAACCAAAAGTGGAATCACTTCATGTTTCTGTATAGTGTAGTCTCTGATACCTCAGTAGTCATCTTACCATCTTTCTTTTCTATAAGGTCATCACACTTGCACAGCAACCCATTTTATTACCATTGGGTTGTACCATTTCATATGTTATCCTTTTGTTTTCCATATATAAATTTAATGCAGCCTCTTTACAGTCAGTCTTGCCCCCATATACACCCTAGGTAAACGTACCGTATGATCTATTATTTTGTGTGATTTACATAGATGGGTCCTACACATGTAGTGGGTGGTGGAAGTAGGCTTGCAATTTTTAAGTTCCCTGATCTGAGAGTAAGAGAGATGGAATAATACCTCCAAAGTGCCACCTATTGGAAGGCAGCATTCCTTCAAGCCAAAGTCAGACTCTTTATACAAGCCTTGTAATAATGACTGGGAATTGAAAGCAAAGCCAGACTCCATGTACAGACAGCTGTTTCAGGGTATTTGCCGTTCATCAGTGTACAGTAGGGGTCTGGCTTTGCTTTTAATTTCCAGTCCTTGTTACAAGGCTTGTATAAAGAGTTTGACTGTGGCTTGAAGAAATGCTGCCTTCCAATAGGTGGCACTGTGGAGGTATTATTCCATCTACCTTATTTGCATATTACCCAGAGGAGCTTGAATGTCCTTTTGAGTCTCCTCACTCACTGTCTAGGTGCTCTCCCTAAGGAGAAAAGATAGTGTTTCTTGACCCCTGATCTGAGAGAGCATTGTGAAAAGTTTTACCGGTGTCTACTTTAATATTGTAACTAAAATCTGTGAGGTTGAGATCATTTATTGATACTGGGATACCAATCAAAGGGATTCCTTTATGATTAGCTGGTACATGAGAGCAGATCCAGCAGTCAGAGACATTCAGCTGTTTGTTGATATAGAAGCCAGATGCAATTCTTATGCCTTTCCCCTATAACCAGTGTATAGAGGCATATTACTTGTATATAGAGGAATAGAAGACAAAAGAACAAACCTGGCAGCAAATGCATCTTAAGAAAAAAATTCACTAAATACTAATGCTCTTCCTCCCCACTGATTTAACCCCTTTTTATCCACCCTCCTAACTGGAGTCCCAGTTAAGTTCTGTGGGTGTAAGGGCTCGAACGCAGGAGCTCCTGTGCTCCAGGAGGCAGCTTTCCCTGCTGAGCTATCCAACCATCTGGACAGCTCCCCTGCTGACCATAGCCTTTTTTCTGGACTCCTGATCCGGTCCCCTGTCTTGGTTCCGCCCTACTCTTGATTGGACATATTATTAAAACCTGGCTCTTCCACTGCATTATTGCATGATTATTGTGCTTCCCAGCAAACTGCTATAACCGTGCACCGACCTCTGGCTTTCTCTGATTACGCTATGTGGCTACTCTTTTGTACTGTAAACCGATACTTCCCGTTACCGATCTTTAGCTTCCTCTGACTATGCTACGTGCCTGCTCTTTTGTACTGTAAACTGATACTTCCTGTTACCGACCTTTGGCTTCTTCTGACTATGCTACATGCCTGCTATTAAATGACAGCTGAGAGCTGCCTTTGATTGGTCACAGTGCTCAGCCAATCAGAGGCAGCCCTTTCAGCAGGCGGGTATTTTAAATCCCCGGCTGCTGAAAGCACTTCAGAGCAGTGCAAGGAGAAGACCCGGCTTGATGCGCCTGAGCCCCGGCAGCTGCGGAGAGGTGAGTATATATATTTTAATTTTTTACATATTTTAGGGATGATTTTCAGAGGAGAGCTTATATTTAAAGCCCTTCCCCGAAAAATGACTTTAGGGCTGTAGCGCCGGCTCCATTGAATTCAATGGGATAGCATTGCGGTTCTCTGCCACAGCTGTCACAGTGTCCAGTGACAAGGGGACTACCCACAGAGATGAAGAAATCCTCTGCCACAGCTGTCACAGCTGTGGCAGAGGATCGCGATCTTCTCTGTATGTCAATGGGTCCGCTGCTGCTACCGCTGGCCCCATTGACCAAAGGTGAAACCCCTGGGGTTTCACATCCAAGGAATCCCCTTGTGCAGCTGTCACAGCTGCAGCAGAGGATAGCGGGCAGCACACTTTATGTGCACATAAACGCAGCCAAGTGCGTTTTTTTAGCGTGACGCCCGCTTTGGTCAAGCAAATTTTTTTACACATGCGTTTTTGCGCACGTAAATTCCCACATCCGGTTATATTTCAGTGTTCCTGATCAAGTAAGCTTGGCAAGTGCTCCTGTCTGTTGTCTTGTTCCTGGGTTTCTGTTTGTCTTACATTCTGTGTTCTCGTCGTTTATTTGTTGTCAGTCTCTGTGTATCCCTGGTTTACTGTACTCTGGTTCCCCTCTGATCTTGGACCTGTCCTCGTGGAAGTAGTAGGGTTGTCCCTTTCGGTATGGGTGCTCCACTGCGAGGTGGGTTCTGTAGGATGGGTGCAGAGTGCACTGCTCTGATCGCTATCTCTTGTTTCTGTCTACTCTTGCATCTAGCCACCTGTATAGCAAGCAAACACGTCAGTCCTGACTGTTACAGAACCAAGTCATCTCAATGTTTTGTTATCAGTCCAGGAAGAACATAACAATGGCATCTTTCAATCAATCCACAGCCTATTTCTCTTCCTCAGACAATTCTATGTGCCCAGTTTGATTGGTCAGAGCATATAGAGGTGCAGCCAATCGAGACTTGTTTGATATCCTTGGTCTACAGTACCCAACCAGTCCTAGAAAAGCTCTGACTTGTTTGACACACTGCTGGATATGGTGCTTTCTGTATCACAGATATTCACAGCTGTGCGACGTTTACAACCCTATTAAGTACAATGGTCTAAGAAATTAACCTTTTCTTGGCAAAACTGAGGCTTGTCAATAGATAATTTTCACCCTTCTGTGTACAAGTGGGTGAGTAAAGAATCAATGACCTTGATGCACAGTTCTTTTCATGGGATGTTAAGAGGATCATCAACATATTGTACCACATTAACACCCTGTGGTGTTTCCAGCCTTGCCAAGGACTTGTTTCATAATTTGACTAAAGTCAGATGGTGATGTACCCATGCCTAGTGGTAATTGGGTTCAAGCATGCCGTTGCCCCACAAATGTGAAAGTAAACAGATACTGTAAATCCGGATGTATAGATACACAAAAATAGGCATCAACCAAATCTATCACAATGCACCAAGAGTCTTCCGGTGGAATTACTCCTAAAATAGTGTGTGGATTTGGTACAAGTGTGGTGTCTTCCTGAATGATTATATTTACAGCTCTTAGGTCATGAATCAACCAATACTGACAGGTCTCCCTGGTTTAGCCTCTGGGTACAGCAGCATATTTACAGGAGATTCTATAGCAACCATGATCCCCGGTTTACAAAAGACTTAATCTGTTCTACTATACCATTCATTTGTTTCTGACTAAGGTGATACTGTGGAATTTGGGGTAACTTAGGTCCTGGTTTAAGTTTGATAACTACTGGGTCTGTTTGTTTAATCATGCCTACTAGATCATCCTTTTTAGCCAAGACATCCTGAGGAACATGTTCCGATTCTGGAGAAATGTCCTGTTCAAGAGTCCTACTGACTACCATCAGGAGAATCAGAGGCTCCCAAGTAATACAATCTTCTGATTCCACTGACACAGTTGCAATAGGTCCTTCCTCTGTATACTAAATATTACCTATTAATTTCATCAGTGCATCTTTTCCCAGCAAATTGCAAGGAACAGAATCACTGATGATAAATGAGAGACATGTGTCACTTGGAACTATAGTTATAGGAGTTTGTTCAGTTTCCTTCACTGTAATTGGTTTACCCCTTAGTCCTACATTGTCGATTAATCCAGTAGATTTTAAATTTAAGGTTTCTAATCTTTTGAGTACACTGCATGCAGATCCAGTATCTACCAGAAACGCAACTGTATGATAAGGCATTTCAAAAGGACAAAGGCGTCAACCCCTCCCCACCCCTTTCCCATTCTCAGAAATAACTGGTAACCCTGGAAGCCCTGCCCATCAATTATTTTCCTGTCTTTTCTTTTTAGATCCCAACAATCTCTCTTGATGAGGCCCATTTTCTTAAAATGGAAGCACTTTACATAGCTAAAATCTCATTTTCTTTCCATAAAGGGGTTTAGTCATTAAAAAAAAAATTCTATACTCACCTATTCCTCCCCAGGCAGTCTCCGTACTGCATCTTCTCCTCGCTGATCTTCTCCAGTTCCCCCGATCACGTCACCTTCAGCCGTCCGGATCCTCTTGTTATGAATTGTGCATTCCTCGCATTCTTCTTCCTGCCCGGCAATGTCTGCTACGTTACTGTGACGTAGCATTCAGTGGCTAGAAAGGAATGCTGATCTATTGCAAAGACAGCGCACATGCGCAGTCTCGCCAATAGCTCGGCACTCCCTGCTAGGCTGTGAAAGCTGCCTCACTAGTGACATAGCGTACATTGCCAGGCAGGAAGAAGAATGCCTGTGAATGAATGCTACATCACAGGAAGCAGAAGAATCAGCCAGCTGGAAGTGAGGTGAGCCTCCCCCCCCCCACACACACACACACACACACCCTGCCAGGGACTGCAGGAGATAGGAGAAGATCTGGTAAGTAGACTGCCTGGGGAGGTATAGGTGTATAAAGAATGTTTTGGTTTTTTTTAATGACAGAACCTTTTTAAACTCTCTCTTCTCTTCTACAGTTGACTCATCGATTAGCATTACTTTCTGAACCTTTTTCTCCTGTACTTCCTTAACATGTCTCTGGATTGACCTGGCTACATTCCTCAGCACTGGTACTGATTTGTCACGGCAGTCTGCATGAGCAGAAACTAATTTGTCATGAATATCTCTACTCAATCCAGACACTAAGCTGTTAACATCTCTCCCATCTCCTGATCCTCTAGATTGCCAACTGCTTCTCCTACAGCCTGCCTAAACCTCTCAAAATAATATTCCACTAGTTCTTCAGGTTTCTGCTGAATATTGGTCACTCTTACCCAGGATTGTGGAGGAAAAACTTCTCCACTCTTATCCGGAATGTGAGTGACATATTGTAAAGCCTTCTGAGGGGTATTGTCCTGTTCTCCTGAGTTTAGTGACAGGGTAAGTTTATTAGATATTACAGATTTCTTCCCCAGCAGTTGCTTTTATCATTTGCAACAGATCCCTCCAAGTGGGACTTTAACTAACTGCAATATTATACAGCTCTATAGCAAATCCATATAGATTAGTTCCTCCAGCAGGCATATATATGTTGGTCCATGAAGCAGGAGTAGAGTGTTAAGGTTTGTATACAGGGCAGTTGTTCTGAGCTGAGGCTCAACATATTTTGCAGGGGAACTATGCAAAGATGCCAAGTCTCCAGTAGGATAGAGAGCAACTGGTTCAGGAGTCACTGGTAGCTGCCTTTTTGGTCTTGCTCCTGTGCTTCCTGAATCACCTGGGTTACATTGCAAATTTCCTCATTCCCAATACATCTTTCTCTTCTGCCTTTTTCTTTGGCTGCACTATAAAATTATCTTTGGTTTTCTTATGCCACTTATGAAATTCAATAATCCATGAACACCATGCAGTTTTTTTTTTATCTCACTCTGTTAATCTATATTTATAGCTTTTGAACAAACTAACCTAGTAGTTAGTACCCTATTTAAGAATACCTGTCACGTCCGTGTGGCACACGAGCACCACGCTCAGCATGGACGCTCAGCACGCTCACAACTACTGCAGTTGAAAATACTATGCACTGTAGAACAGTCTGCACCACTTCTAGCAGGGGGGTGAAGGGTCCCTGCCTAGAAGTAGTCATCACCTCGATAGAGGCGGCCCCAAGGTCTTCTTCCTGGTCCTTGATTGTCCCTATAGGAGACCCTGGATAGGTGAACCGACAAAGCAAAGCCATATAAAAATGAAAACAGAAATACAACAGAAAATGAAACTGCAGCACTTATCTGGTAGTAGCAATACACTCAGCAAAGAGGAGCTCCACACTCCAACTACTCCTCTATGGAAGGGAATAAGTAGCACTGAGCAAAGGGAGGGGTGAGAATATAAGGCAACTTCACACCTGAAGACTGGCAGAGCAATTAGAGAACTACACCTCCAACCTTCTCCCAGGCATGACTAATCCAGTATGCATCTATGCAGCAAAGAGAGACAGCACCCAGCAGTCTCTGCACACGGTGCATTAACATTGTCCTGCATAACAAGGCAACAGGTCTTGGCCTGCGTCAAAGCCACCATGCCACGACACTGTCGCGACCAACAAGCGGCAACAATACCCTTTTCCATTCCCCTAGTCAGCCTTGACCATTTTAACAATGGTATACTAACCCAGTCATGATACTTTAAACTTATGTGCCTTTGTGGGGGTAAAGGAGATTCAGGACGTCCTTTAAATTAATTTGATAAGTTACCAAAGCCCGGTATACCGTAACTGTTTCCAATAGTACAATTCTTTTATACTATGATTGTGGCGACACTAATACATCTTGTTCAGCTTTTCCAACAGCATACCACTATGGCATGTGACTGTTAAGGAAAACTCCCACACCAAGTGTCCTCGCCTTTAGTTTTTCTAAAAAATTCTATAAAACAGACCCAAATAAAAACACTGGAGCAACACGAGTTCACACAAGATTTGTTCCTTATCCTCTATCTGTACAGACAAAGCCTGCACAGCTTCAAGACCAGCCCTTAGTGTATCTTATTTTTTTGTCCTTCTGTTGAGCAGACAATAATTAGTAACAATTACAGACAAACTCAGAAAATAGGAAACTGTTTTCACTAAGATACAGACATACTCACTGCTCCCATTGACTTTCCCCACAATTTTGGAGGGGCGTCCAGAAGCAGCAGAATAATCCACCATGAAGGACCTTTTTGACTCACACATACATATCAAAAGATATTAGTAAATTCAAATAAATAAATAGAGATGAGCAAGCGTACTCGTTAAGGACAGATACTCGAGCGAGTATCGCCTTTTTCGAGTACCTGCCTGCTCGTTCGCAAAGATTCGGGGGGCGGCGGGGGAGAGCGGGGGTGGGGGGAGAGATCTCCCCCCGCTCCCTCCTGCTTACTCCCACAACACAGCGCTCACCCCCGCCGGCACCTGAATCTTTGCAGGCGAGCAGGCAGGTACTCGAAAAGAACAATACTCACTCGAGTATTTGTCCTCAATGAGTACGCTCGCTCATCTCTATAAATAAACAATCACTTAAGGTTCTTAGGAAAACCATGCTTGCAGCAAAGAACAGAGGGAAAATGGAAACAGAGGATGGAGTGTTATAAGAACAAGTTTTGCACCTCTTTATAGTGCTTGTCCAATCTCCAGCCATCTGATCCAACTCCCAGTTCTGTTCACACTGCTTTCGAATTCTTGAGTTTCCGCAACATTAAACTGTTCTGGATAAATAATGGTGACGTAGTTGTTCCAAATTAATATTAACATTTAATTTGCTTAAGCAATATACACTATACAAATATCATAGTCTTATATCATTTAATCATGCAACAGAGAGAAAATTGGCCAAATGTACTTCATGCACTTTTAAATCTTTTGGATTTAAGCATATGCCCTCCCATAATTACATAATACAAAATCACCGACTGGGTGGATCAGGGAAATGCGGTGGATATAGTTTATCTTGACTTTAGTAAAGCATTTAACAAAATATCTCATATCATCCTTATTGAAAAAATAATCAAACATGGGATTGACAAGACTACTGTTAGGTGGATTCACAACTGGCTGAGTGATCGTACTCAAGGAGTGGTCGTAAATGGCAGCACATCTATGTGGAAGAATGTATCAAGTGGGGTACCACAAGGCTTTGTCCTGGACTCAGTGTTCAACATTGTTCCAAATGATCTAGATGAGAGAATTGAGGGCAAACCGATCAAATTTACTGACAAGTGTTACATATTGCTCCTGGGCCTGGGACCTGTTGTTTTATGGGTTTTCAGGGGCACACTTCCACAGGTGTGGGATGATTGAGCTGGCTGGGTGCGTGAATTCTTCCAGTCAGCTAATCACTACTGTTTTGTGCAGATAAGCTCCAATCCCTTTTGCTCAGTACTTGGTGCCATGCATTATGCTTGTTTGAGTTGTCTCCCCCCCCCCCCCCCTCCCCCTCACACGCACACACCTTCCCAGGAGATTGTTTGGACACCTGATTTCCCTGTCTGCATGTTCTTCGGATCCCTGCTTCCTTCCCTTTTATCAGGTGCAGCCTCCACACATCGAATGTCCCTTGTTCTATCAGATGGGTGATGTCTGACCCCATGTTTCCTGCTGCCATCAGATGAGTGATGTCTGATGCTCTTGTTCCTTTCTTGGTGTGTAGACACTTGAACTAGCTCCTGTTTATCTATGCATGCATGAAGTTCTAAGTGAGAATTCCTTCTGTCAGTGAAGTGAGCTGACTTTAGGTGTGAACAATGTATTGTTCAGTGTAGTTCTGAATGTGTGAATTACACTTGATGTGAACAAGGTCCTATTCAGTGTATGTCTGAAGGTGTGGTGATCACTACTTGTGAGCTTACATGTTTTGGCCAAAATGCAAACCAATATCACATACCTACTTATAGATATTTACATCTGTCTACTTGTTTACTCTTATTGTAAGTATAAGGCCATTCGGTGTTGTTGTTGGGCCTCATGTCCCTGTTTTACCTATGGATGTTTGTATGCATGTCTGATTTATGCTTGTTTGTTGTTGTGCCTGGTCATGTATGCATGTCCCAACTCTTCTTTCTCCTCTCCAGTCTTTAAAATACGTTGCGTTTGTGTAGTTCGCTATTCCCATGGCCTGCATGGGCATAACAGCTAGGAGGAATAGCTAACACTAGAGAAGAGAGAGAGGATTCAAAAAGATCTAGAAAAGCTTGAACAGTGGACGGCGACTAGCAGAATGATATTTAACAAAGAGAAATGCAAAGTCCTACATCTGGGCAGGAAAAATGAAAAACGCACATACATAATGGGAGGAATTTGGCTAAGCAGCAGCACATGTGAAAAAGACTTCGGTATACTACTAGATCACAGACTGAACATGAGTCAACAATGTGATGCAGCAGTCAAAAAGGCAAACACAATTCTGGGATGTATTAAGAGAAGCATAGAGTCTAGATCACGTGAGGTCATTATCCCCCTCTACTCTTCCTTAGTCAGACCTCATCTGGAATACTGTGTCCAGTTCTGGGCACCCCAGTTTAAAAAAGATATAGACAAACTGGAGCAAGTTCAGAGAAGAGTTACCAAGATAGTGAGCGGTCTGCAAATCATGTCCTATGAGGAACGGTTAAAGGATCTGGGAATGTTTAGCTTGCAAAAAAGAAGGCTGAGAGGAGACTTAATAGCTGTCTACAAATATCTTAAAGGGGTTGTCCCGAGGCAGCAAGTGGGTCTATACACTTCTGCATGGCCATAATAATGCACTTTGTAATGTACATTGTGCATTAATTATGAGCCATACAGAAGTTATAAAAAGTTTTATACTTACCTGCTCCGTTGCTGGCGTCCTCGTCTCCATGGTGCCGACTAATTTTCGCCCTCCGATGGCCAAATTAGCCGCGCTTGCGCAGTCCGGGTCTTCTCCTCTTCTCTATGGGGCTCCGTGTAGCTCCGTGTAGCTCCGCCCTGTCACGTGCCGATTCCAGCCAATCAGGAGGCTGGAATCGGCAATGGACCGCACAGAAGCCCTGCGGTCCATGAAGACAGAGGATCCCGGCGGCCATCTTCAGCAGGTGAGTATGAAGACGCCGGACCGCCGGGATTCAGGTAAGCGCTGTGCGGGTGGTTTTTTTAACCCCTGCATCGGGGTTGTCTCGCGCCGAACGGGGGGGGGGGGTTTAAAAAAAAAAAAACCCGTTTCGGCGCGGGACAACCCCTTTAAGGGCTGTCACAGTGCAGAGGGATCAGCCCTATTCTCATTTGTACAAGGAAAGACTAGAAGCAATGGGATGAAACTGAAAGGGAGGATTAGATTAGATATTAGAAAAAACTTTCTGAAAGTGAGGGTGATCAATGAGTTGAACAGGTTACCACGGGAGGGGGTGAGTTCTCCTTCATGGAATCTTTCACATAGAGGCTGGACAGACATCTGTCTAGGATGATTTAGTGCCTCCATTGAGTATAGGGTTTGATGTGATGACCCTGGAGGCCTCTTCTAATTCTATAATTCTACAATAATTAGAACCTAACCAATAATTTTAACTTCATATGAATTTTCCAACCCGTCTTAAAGTTCAGTTTTGCATAGAATCTATTGACTAAATATTTGACCGATTTGACTTCTTTTCTACTCAAGAAAAGGGCTTTAGTTTCTTTGACCCTCTGATGTTTATCTTACACATCTGCTGGCAATTAACAGTAGGAAATGTAAGATTTAGGTGTGGGAAATGACCCCTAAGTTGGAATTTAATTATACCACACTGAGCCAGATAAAGTTGTATATATTCCTATATAGTATATAGTCTTAGAATAAGAGACAACATGACTGTTAATGAAAACATGACTGCCTATTCTTTCACACAATAAAGCAAAAATAAAATCTAAAACTATAATCATGGGCCTGATAGGTTGTCTTTATGTTTTTTTTACTTGTGTTACGCCTCACAGATCACAGGGCTTTTTCCTTAAGTGATTCTGTTACATATTCCTCGGTGGCCTTGTTTATTGAGTTCATTCAGACGGATAGAGAAGCATGAGTTTCCCAAGACGCACCTAAAACGAAGCCATAAAATAAATTTCTTTTACGTACCAATGCAGCATTACAAAATTCTATCTGACATATATATGGAATCAATTACAATATACATATCAAATTCAAATAATGCGGGAATGGCTTTTCTTGATAAGACATCCAATCTGTTGTCTTACTGAGGTCTTCTGCTGCATTCTGTTTCACGCCATTCCTGGCTTTTATGCACTTTGCAAAACTCTTAAAACTAATCCAGCAGAACTATATACAATCTATATACATTCACTTAAAAATATTTAAAGGGGTTGTCTCATTAACCCTCTTACTATATACACATTTACTGTATTTAATAATCAACCAAAAAACAGTTTAAAACATAAATTTAAATGGGGGATGGTATATTACCTAAAATTGTTCTTCTCTGCTGCTGCTCCAATTGTACTGGTTCCAGGCCACATTTTCTAACTACACTATGAACACTGTGGACTACTTTCTGATTGGCCAATGCTGATAACGTAAGCAGCTCTAGCCAATCAGAGAGCAGGTATAGAGCATTGGTAGTTTAACAGTACGAATGCATTGTGGGGGATTAAGTAGTCCAAAGATTGTGTCAGCCATCCTGGATAGCCAAAAGTGGGTCTTGGAATTTGTGGAATGGAAGGGCAGCAGAGGAAATCAACTTCAGGCAATATACATCCCATTCCCCTCTGGCCCCAGGACAGAATTTTGTTCTTGGAGATTTGCTTTAAAGTATTTTTCATTTTTCCTACTCAATTCTTCCCCTGCTCCATTGGTGGCTTGTGAGTGACCAGAAATTCCACCCCACGTGACATTTCTACTGCTCACATGTACTGACCACGGACAGGATACAAGTCCCCAACACACAGCAGGACTATAAGATCCCGGGGACATTCACATGTTCCATGTCTGATGCTGTGTACCTGATCCGGTGCAATGAACATCTTGTTGGGGGTCTTTATGTTGGAGAAACAGGACAAAAACTGAAAGCAAAGATGAGATCTCACTACCACACAATTAAAGAAAGAAAGACAGAATTACCTGTTTCTGAGCATTTTTCTAGGCACAGACACAACATACTTGAACCCAAGTCTTGCTCCTTGCAGCAAAACAATCACCCAGTAGTTCCTTTTGGTCCTGCAATTGTAACCCCACCTTCCAAAGCATATATATAATATATATATATCCTATGGGCTGTATCACCAATGCATGACCGAGCCTGAGCAGGGTAATGAAGAATAACAAGGCATAGTGTTGCTTGCTGTAGAAAATGGACCCAAGTTTTTAGGATGCAAGAGAAAAATTAGGGGGCACTATCACTAACACCAGTGTCATTGAATATTTCCATTGCTCATACATTCAAAGTCTATGAGACTGATGAAGATAGTTGAATGCTCTGCTTGACTATTGCCATTAGTCCCATATACTTTGAGTAAATGCAGAGTGCGAATGCTTGACCGCTGCTCCATTTAAAAGGGGGATATGGGATCCTCATTTTCATGATAGGCAGTGGTTTTGCTGGTTAGAACCCTACTGATCAGATCCTGTAGGTAAGGTGATATGTGTTGATTCTGAAACAACCCCTACTTTTTTTTTTGGTCCCTCGACTCAGCGCAACTCTTGTCCATGGGCTGTGACTGGTATAGCTCCTTGCTCCTATTCAAGTGAAGTGCAGAGCACCTAAGAGAAATCAGTTGTCTGTCTCTGAATTTATGTCCTGTGCAGGCATACCATAACAGTAGAGGAAAAACATACGATGAATCTACTGCAAATCCACATGAGTTACATGCAATTTTACTTGGATTTCACTGCAAGATTGCCTAGATTTCACCATCTCATTGAATTTGACGGAAATCCACAGTGAAAATCTGCAGTATAAATTGACATACTGTAGATCTAAAAACCCACACCTCGTCAATTTCTATACAGACTTCTTCTGCAACATATGGATGAGTCCAGTTCACTGCTACTGTAATCCAGTGTATCCACCAGGTGTGAACATAGTCTAAATGTTACAACTCTAATTGATGCTGTCTTTTGAAGGAACCTCAGCCAGAGTTTTATAGAAGCTGGGTTTGGAAACATTGCTCTAGACCTCAGTTGTTACATCTGAGCTGGATAGAGAACACATTGTCTCGATTAGATGTAAGTTGTTGCCCTAAAAGGGGCTGACATAAATGTATACAGACATGCATTGATTGGCCAGCTTGGAATCACACCTTCCAGCCGACCAATCCATCCACACACCAGCAGAGAAGTGCTCATGTCGGCGTCCAGCACCGGAATGACACTGAGCATGTGCTGACATGTGGATCACTTGGGTTATGGCTGACCCTGTGATGTCACCTCAGTCCCAATCCAACAAGGCTTGCGAGCCGTGACATCAGTACACTCTACTAATTCAAGCATTTTACAGTGCCTATTTATATGCATGCTACGACCTACTTTTCAATGTTCTTTTTCTATACCATACTTTCTAATTTGTTTCAAAGTAGTCAGGTTAGTAATTGATTAGATGTATCATGGGGATAATTTATTTCTGCTTTATTCCCCCACAGACAACAAGATATGATTCATTCTCTGAAAAATGAGCTGTGCATTTGGAAAGAATAGATTTATTGGTTGTGTCCTTGGTCAGGAACTCATTGCATTGTTGAAGTTAGCAATTCATGAGCTATGACAGTGTACAGCTGGTAAACAGGTGACACAGACACATAACACAGAAGGCAGACAATAAACTCTCGGCATTCAATTTATGTTCTCCAACCATGAAAAATAGATGAAAAGTGAATACATCAATGACAAAAAAAGTATTCCTTTTATTTAGAGGGGAAGTGACTCGAAAGAATGTAACTATGGATGGAGAAGGCAACAATGAACAAAACACAGTTGGACTCATAAGTCCTCGGCCTTGGTTGGAAATATGTACAAAAGTCCTTAGCAAACTCGTAGACACATTTTATACAATTCTGTCTGCCATAAAGATATCCTACTTTACTTTAATAGTGACAAAAACCTTTCAAACATTACTTTGATGGGCATTATGTTCATACTAGGTCAACTAAGAAGGCTTAAAGATGACCTATGACTATGAAATAAACATGGTGGGTGGTACATGTTGTGTGAACCAGGGCCTGTTTAAGACTTTTTGATCGTGCATGTGTATAGAGGTGTTGGGCAAGATAGTTGTCGACCAAGTGTTTGGCCACCAGTTGTCTAATGTGTCATCATCATGTGTCTAATGTGTCTATAAGTGCCATCAGAAAACAGACTATGAGAATTGCCAATGCCTTTATATTAAAGTTTCCTCCTGGACTTAAAGTAATTCTTGTCCACAAAAATATTTCAAGTAATCTAGCTGTAGACAATCTTTCTTTAACAGAGAAGTGTCCTGATGATCACTGGATAATAACTGCTTAGACCCCAAAATAATTTAGGCTAGAGCTACATGGAGACTTTGGCTGCAACATGGGTAGCATGACCAAAGATCGGTTTATATAGCACTGCAACTTCACACTTTCATTGAAGCCAATGGGATCATTGGCTAAGTACTAAGTACTAGTAGTTTATAATATAACAATGCCCATTCAAATTGATAAGCGGTCCATGTAATGCACAGATGCTATGAATTCTCCAATGCAGAAAAGTTTTTTTGCTGTAGTGAATAGAAGAGGGTCCTCAATAGGGAACCCCCCTATAAACTCAGAATTCCTCATAGTTGAAAATAGGTTTTCTAAATCTGACAAACCTTTTAATAATGAATGATTTTCCAATTAACATCTTAGACAACTGATGTTAAAGGGGTTATCCATCTGTCACGTTCCCCACTGCTGTCTAAGTATCATGACTGATGCGGCCAATCATTCCTCTCAGCATTCGTACCATTGAGACTGATGGCTGAGGCAGTCACATTAATAGATAATATATGGCCATGCTAACGTGAAACTGACAAGTTTCTAGGCCAGTGAGAACCAGAGTGGCAGGAAGTGGAATGGCAGGAGGACTCAATACGTGAGCATTGGCTACTTTATTATTTTCTTTGTAGTCAATGACGTTTTTTTTAAGCTTAGCCATCAGACAAGCCCTTTAATTCTATGTAAGCAGGGGTGAGCAGCTGCCAGATCTTTGAAAAATGTAAAGTCTAAGGACAACTTAAAGGGGTTGTCTAGGCGTAGAAAGACATAGCGGCTTTTTTCCAAAAACAGCGCCACACCTATACATGGGTGGTGTCCGATATAGCATCTTCATTGCGTCATAGTGAGATGCAATGCCACACACAACCCGCCAATAGAAGAGCAATACCTTTAATATTTTGACAAATTTTCCACATTACTCTTTAATTGAGGACTTTGATGCTTCCTTCATGTTCCTTCAGACTGAAATTAGAAGCCAAACAAAGAAAACTGAATGCTACAGTATTATTATGTTCAATCCTTCTTTTAATGTACGGTATACCAGAGAATCTATCAGGAGCACTCATAAATCATGGTTAGGCTTTGCTCTTCGGAGCATTACATCTTTGGAAAACAATATATCAAATGTTACAACTACAACACCAATCAAATAGAACTGACACCGTTTTAAAACACTGCATCTGCACTTCACCGAGACTACGTGGTTACTAGTCATCAATAGTTGTGATATAATGTCCTGTCATCCCAAAGCTTTCTTTTACTAGGAATCAGAACTTTTCTACTTTAAGAAGACAAGTTTGCTAAGTTTAAGAATATTTCTGCAGCAGTTGTAAAGGCTGGAAGAGCCCTCCTTGAAGATCTGAGCGATGCTACTAATCTAACGTTGACAGCCTTTTCTGCCAGAGGTTGGCCGTAGTTGTCAGAGTGGCCTAGAGGAAGAAAAGTGCCCATAAATAAGAGTAGAGGGAGTCTCCCTATGATATGCTAAGGAAGGTAACAAATCGATGTTCCAGATGGGAGCCAGGTCCGTAGGGAGAAAGGTCTCTACATAAACACCTGGAAGCATTGAATTGCCCCAAGCTAATGAGACGGGCTGCTGCAGATAAGATAGCTGCAGGTTGGAACAAACTCATGAAGATTGTAAAAGGAGAGATAGTCTTCCTTCCCACAAGAGGCCAGGAGAAGTTGCAGCCTCTTGAGAGGAACAAGAGAGGCTCTGTCAATACTCAAACCCGGGACTTCTTGCACTCCAGTCAGCAGCTCTCTCCCCTAGGCTATCCAGGATTTGGACAAGTTCCTAGCTGAAATCCAGCCTTGTTCTATGTTTCCTTACTCCTGCTAAATCCACTTGCTGTCTCCCTGTTCTGGCTCCACCCTACTAATAATTAGGACTTCCTATAAAAGCCTGACTGTGCCTCAGATTCAGTCCGTGATTATTGTGCTCTGCCACCTTGATCAAGCTCCTCTTCCTCCTGCTCATCTGCAATTTTACCAATACCTACTGCTGCTGACCTCTGGCATACATTTGACTATGTTTCGGTCTGATCCCATTGTACTGCATACCGATACCTGCTGCTGTCCTCTGGCTTCCATTTGTCTACGCTTCCATCGCATCCCATTGTACTGCATACGGATACCTGCTGCTGCTGACCTCAGGCTTCCATTTGACTATGCTTCTGTCTCATCCCATTGTACTGCATACCGAGACTTCTCGATAAAGACTCCCGGCTATTTTGACTACTCTCCAGTGACCGGCATGGCTACTACACCTGTGGTTCCAATCCAGCGTTGATAAGACTTAACAGACTCAAGAATTACCAGGGCCTAAGACAGATCACAAACCCAAGAGGTGGCAGCACAAGATCGCCTAAGTGAGAACCCCAGTGTCCGATGATGACAGCTAGTGAGATAACCTCTGGGGCAAGAGCAACACCTGGTCTTATCAGAATTTTCATGGAAACGTCCTATGGTCCAGGGGAAGGGAGTCTTGCTGTGAGTGTGGCCAGCTGCTCGGCAGGAATGTGCAGTCTGGGGTGCATCGGGACCCAGCGTAGAGAGACCAGAGGGCAGCCACCTAGGGTTATAGAGAACTTTTTCCGAAAAAATCAGGAAGGTAATTGTTGAGACTAAGTACTGTCTGGATTACCTTGCCTATGCCACAAGTATTCTTGTGAAGTGTATGTAAATAGTTTGACAACTGTCAACTTTTGTGTCCATAAGGCCTGTCTGTAACAGTTTATGTAATGTTTTAAGTGTTTGCCCTCCCATAGAGTGAAAGCCTGTAAACTTGTAAGTAGTTTCCACGCTATCTGTCACCTGCACACAGTGATACTATAAGCAAAGCTCACAGCTCACAGGGGGCTGGTTGTTTCTTCACTTTTTTTACATTATAACTGATACAATCAATCTGCACCTGTTTTTCAGTTCATTTATCAATCCCTTGAGGAAAAAATATACCTGTCACACAAAAACACATATATCTTCTTGCTCTAGTAAAGTCAACAGTCAGTGAATGTCATCCATCATGATCAATCCTGATCATTTTCCCTTTCATTAAAGATAGAACCTGTCTGAAAGCAGATTCCAATTGCCTGTGATGTCTATGAGCCCAATGATGTAGTACTTATTTTCTGCATTTTTGTATGTTTTTTTCTTAAAAAGACATGAAAACAAAAAAAAAAGAGTGTGAACTTAAAGGAGTTATTCCAAATTATAAAGTTATCCCCTAGCCACATGATAGGGGATAACTTTAGATTTTGGAATAACCCCTTTAAATTCCCACTGCACCCGTCGCAATGAGGAAACTATTTGGAACAATGGCTGCACATGTGCAATGCTGCTCAATTCACTTTCAATAACTAAGTACATGTGTTAAGCAATTTCCGTCAGGCCCATTGAAATTAATAGAGTGGCGGTTGTGCATGCATGTAGGAGTGCCCAGAAGAGGGGAACAGGGGACCTCTGTTCTCAGGATCAGTGGGGATCTCAGTGGTGAGACCCCCACCAATCATAAAGTTATCCTCGATCCTGGGAATATAAGGGATCATTTTAAATTTTAGGACTAAGGGGGCGTGGCTAACGCAGGCACCGAGACGGACGCTTCTCCTTAGGCTCCGCTCGGCAAGGGCACGAATATCAATATAAAAGCGTTTAGCAGAAGGAGGGAAACTTACCCGATCCACCTAACACCACATCGGGGACCGGAGATGTCTAGAAGAAGGACCGCAAAAGCGATCCCGACCAGGCTGGAGTCCTTCTTCTCCGTGCGCGGGGCTGCAGAGGAGACAACGGCAGGAGCGGCAACCCCCCCCCCCCCCCCGGCGCTCATGAGGAGGATCGGAGCGGAGGCTCTGTACAGCCACAGGGGAAAGAAAGTGCCCCGGAGGCTACCAAGAAGCATCCTGCAGCGGAGGTATCGGTCCCAGGCCAGAGGGAACAATCCAGTGAAGAGAGGTTAGTGCAGGAGGAAGAGTTGGGAACGGAGCCCTCACCCCCCAAGATGGCGCCGACCACGCTACTGACCAGCAGCACTGCATCTTCTCCATCAGGCAGCCCAGAGAAGCAAAGGCAAAAAATGTCCCCCTCTAAAGATCTAACAGCACACACTGAGCCTCCCTGCAACACAAATGTAGAGAAAAACATTAATAGCCTCTCTGCTTCAGACAAACCCGCAACAGAGCTCTACATTAAGGAGCTAGTCATGATCCTAAGAGATACTATTCACTCTGACATCAAAAGCATGACTTCGGACATGAATGCGTCCGTCCTTGAAGTCAAAAACAGAGTCGAACAAACAGAGAACAAAATGGAAGAAATCGTCAATTCTCACAACTCTCTTATAGATGCGCACCGTGAACTCGAAGATAAAGTCTCTAAACTTCAAAACAAGTTAATAGATCTTGAAGATAGAAACAGACATAACAACATCAGAATCAGAGGCGTTTCCGAAAGAGTTTCCAACGCTGAAATTTATAACTACGTCACGCGCTTCATGAAAAAGCTTCTTCCTGACATCCCTGATCAAGATCTGAAAATCGACAGAGCTCACCGCCTGCCGCGTCCGAAATTTCTAAAAGAAGACAGTCCCCGGGACATTATAGTACGTATCCATTTTTTCCGCACCAAAGAAGCCTTGATGAATGTGGCTAGGAAATCGCCGACTCTCCCAAGCCCCTACGACAAAATCCGCCTCTTCATAGACCTCTCCCAGGCCACTATTGAGACAAGAAGAGGCTTCGCCGCCGCAACAGCCGCTATGAGAGATGCCGGCATCATATACAGATGGGGATTCCCCACAAAAGTAATAGCTACTAAAGATAATGCAACGCATATTTTTCTCAATCCTATGGAAGCCACAAATGCGTTGAATTCCTGGGGAGTTCCAATTCCTGACCGGTTTCAGCCACAAGCTCCGCCTAACACCAAAAGAAATCACCCTCCTGGATCCAAAGGAGCGACCAGCTTAAAATGAGTACTGGCTTTGTTTTCCCTCCCTGCTGATTTATGTCTCATATCATTGGAGTGCCCTACCGCATATGCCGGACTTTACTCCCCCAGATGATTCAACAAGTGTTGTCTCGTTTTGTTTTCCTAATGGTGTACAACGCTTGTTTTCCCCCAAAGCTACTTTTCCTTAGTGATCTATTCTCATTTGGGGAAAACCTCTTTGTTAACTGCTTCATTTATTTTTTTTGTTGTTACTCTATTCTAGGTATCTTGGTCTTCCACGATCTCCCAGGTCTCCAGCTTCTTCTTCCGCCGTCTTCACCATGACACTGAAAATCCTCTCCATAAACGCCAACGGCCTAAACTCTCCATACAAGAGACATGCAGTCTGGAAGGAATCTCTCTCTCATGATGCGGACATTGTATGTATACAGGAGACACACATGTTAGAATCAGACACAGGTCGCATGACACATAAAAAATTTCAACACTCTGTATTTGCTTGCACACATAAAAAACACGCAGGGGTCATGATCACCTTTAAAGACAACGTAACATTCAAACTAGACGATAAATTTTGCGACACCAAGGGTCGTTACATTATCCTGGTGGGCTCCCTGAACAACGTTGCACTTACGCTAGTCAATGTATATGCCCCGAACACAAAGCAAATCAGCTTCCTTAATAAGCTAATGAAGAAAATCAACCGTGTAGCTAAAGGCTCAGTGATTGTCTGCGGTGACTTCAACCTAGTCCCAGACAACACAATTGACACTACTAACCAGAGACTAAAAAAGGGGCTCACCCTGGGTAACTGGCTACATAATGCGGCCCTCTATGATACTTTCCGTTGTATAAATGCCTCAGCAAAAGAATATACCCATTTCTCTCCCAGACACGGTACTTTCTCTCGTATTGACCTATGCCTAGTAGACAAAAATCTCCTCACAAAAATATCAAAGTCGGAAATAGGCATTGCCTCATGGTCCGACCATGCCCCGGTTGTGACATCCTTGGAACTTGGGGGAAACAGTCAAACAAACGGGTTATGGAGGAACAATACATATCTATTAAATCTACCTAAACAAAAAACAGAAATTCAAAAGGCCCTTGAGGAGTTCTTCACATTTAACAACACCCCAGACGTGGACCCTATGGTTTTGTGGAATGCGCACAAAGCATATATGCGTGGCATTCTAATAAAACTTGGTGCCAAATTCAAAAGAGACAAAACTAACAAAACGGACGCACTGCTGTCCCAGATAGCCACAAAAGAAAAGGAAATTCAACAACACCCCTCTCCCAAGGGGCTAAAAGATTTACGCAACTTGAGACTAGACCTGCGCAAAATACTATTGGGAGACTTTGATAGAGAGGTCAACGCCAACAGAGCCAACATATATTCATCCATAAACAAACCTTCCAAATGGATGGCCAACCTAACAAAAAGAAAAATCATAAAAGCCAATATTCCATATATATGGAACTCCAAAAAAAAGGAATATAAACTAACCAGCCCCAAACACATTACAGAAGCCTTTCGCACATACTATAATAATTTATATAACTTGAAGGATAACCCGCAGATCACTCAACCTAACAGTGTCGACAATTTTTTGAGAGGAGTCAATCTACCGTCCGTAGACGCGAACCAGGCATCTATCTTAGATCAACAATTTAACTCCACTGAATTGCTCTCAACAGTTTCCTCATTAAAAAAGCACAAAGCACCAGGCCCAGATGGCTACTCTTCAGAATACTATCAACTTTACTGGAACACACTATCTCCATATATTCAAAACACATTCAACACAGCAATGCAAAGGGGCAGTTTCCCTAAAGAAATGCTTCAGGCTACGATTATAGTCCTTCCCAAGCCGGGTAAAGAGCCAAACGACCCCGCCAATTTTCGTCCCATATCACTCCTTAATACGGACGTCAAAATTTACGCAAAAACATTAGCTAACAGATTACTAAATTTGCTCCCGTCCCTGATCCACTCCGACCAACTGGGCTTTGTCAAAGGTAGACAGGCCTCAGATGGCACCAGGAGAACCCTAAACCTCATACATGCAATAGAATCCTCTCGCATGCCGTCAATCCTATTAACCTTAGATGCCGAAAAGGCTTTTGATAGGGTACACTGGGGTTTTGCCTTTGGGTCCCTAAAAAAATACGGCATGGGAGAGGATATAATAAGAGCGATACGTGCATTGTACTCGTTCCCTTCTGCTAGAGTAATGGTAGATGGGACTCTATCAGAACCATTGCTCATATCAAACGGGACTAGACAAGGTTGCCCATTATCACCTATCTTATATGTCCTAGCAATTGAACCACTAGCGGAAACAATTCGTCTGTCCCCTGAAATTAGCGGTATCCCAATAAATTTAAGACAACACAAAATCGGTCTGTTCGCAGATGATGTCATTCTAACTATGTCTCGACCTCTGGAGTCCCTGAGAGCAGCTCAAAACATTTTAAACAATTTCAGTGAAGCTTCCCTATATAGCATAAATGCAGATAAATCTCTTATCCTTGGTATTCATATATCGCAAGCCCTTAAATTAGCCATTCAATCTGAATTCCCCTTTGGTTGGAGGGAAAATTCCATTCCCTACTTGGGGGTGGAGCTGACTTCTCCTCTTGGAGAGTTGGAAACTACAAATTTCCCGACGCTACTCGACTCTATACAGAAAGAACTTGAACACCTGACAAAGCTAAACTTAACCTGGTATGGCAGGATTATGTCATACAAAATGAAGATCCTGCCAAAAATTTTATACTACTTAAGAGTCCTCCCGATCCCACTCTCAAATACATCCTTAATCAACTTACAGAACCAATTAAATAAATTTATATGGGGGGGGGTAAAAAACCACGCCTTGCTCTATCGATTCTCGCTCTACACCGTAGGAGAGGGGGAGCCGACATTCCCAACCTAAAAATGTTCCACCGTGCAATTGTGTTAAATCAAATCAAGGGATGGCTGTCCGACGAGTGCCCCAAAGGTTGGCCTGGCATAGAGAGGGCCCTCTCAAGAAATATCCCAGGCAAATCCCTTTTGCTAGCTACTTCTCTATCAGGGGTTTCGGGTTCTTTAAACTTGGAACTAATAACTACTGGGATGTCTCCTCCCATGCAAGCTTCACTTGAGGCATGGCATGAACTCACACAGAAACTAGCCACATGGGACACCCTTAGTAGGCCCTCACTGCCACTCAATGTTCTGCACCTCTTCTTGCCCAACCTTAATTTGAAGGAGTGGACAACTGGGGGCCTACGAACAATTGAGGATCTTAGATCTGCAAACAACATCAAAACATTCGAGGAGCTTGGCTCTTTATATCACCTGCCACAAAAAGAATTCTTTTCTTATTACAGAATTAGATCTTTCCTACAAACAACTCCCATATATAATATATATCTCCCAACTACAATTGCTCAAAAACTATCCTCAGGTGGAACACAAGGAAGCAAACCAGACACCAAATTTTTCTATGACATCCTAACAGATAACTCCTTTCTAAAAAAGAAGTCCCACATGTTAAACTGGGAAAAAGAACTAGGCGAAACAATATCTACCGTCTCTTGGGAAAGGGTCTATAAAACTTCAATGAAATCTTCTAAAGGGATGGGAATTCTGGAGTCTCAAACAAAAATATACCTAAGATGGTATTTCTCCCCTTCGCTACTAGAAAACAGATTTAAACTAGGTTCGGGCATGTGTTGGAGAGGTTGTGGCAGAAAAGGCTCCCTATCCCACATATTTTGGTCCTGTCCCTCACTCATTCAATTCTGGAGTGAAGTTCTGGGAGTGATATCTAAAATAATTAAATGCTATATTCCAAAAAAGGCCAAGCTAATCCTTCTCCTGGTGGGGCTGGAGGAGTTCCCCCCTAACACAAGATACCTTCTCGCCCACTCTTTGATGACAGCAAAAACAATAATAGCTAGACACTGGAGCAAATCCTCCCCCCCGGTTTTGGAAGAGTTTGTGGAACGGATGGCGGAACAACATATGTTTGAAAGATGGTTAGCTCGAAGAAACAATACCATGAGACACTTCGAAGTGACCTGGGAGAAGTGGAAACTACCTTAATAAAACAATGTTAGAACATAGCCATATGATGCCTTGTTAAAGTTAAAGTTAAACCCCCCCCCCCTTCCCCGTATTTTTTTTTTCTTTCCTCCTTCATCCCCCCCCCCCCCCCCCTCCTCCACTCTCCTCACCCCCTCTCATAAGAGAATTAAAACTGTATACAGGTTTGATGAATAAGCAAATGCAAATTCAAAGGTTCATGTCGGAGATTTATTGTCCACTTTATGTTTACTGTTACTAAGTAAGATTGACTTTATAGGTATATACTTCCACAAGAATCCTTAATATGTCATTATTGATCATCAGTGTTTTGTATTTTGAAACTTTCAATAAAAATTTAATATGGAAAAAAAATTTTTTTAGGACTAACACCTTATAGGGGTTTTCTAGTGATCACACAATACATAAGTTAAACATTTACAACTAACAAACTTGAACTGACTCAACAAGTTTTTCCTACATGATGGGGAAGTGCCACGAACTGGAAATGTTCTGGCAGCTAGTTTTGAATCATATAGAACCTACATATCCAGTTAGGTTGGAAAGCTTCCACTGGTTTGTATACGAGCATATGTGACTGAACGGCCTCTGGAAGAGGAAGAAAATATAGTAGTGGCTAGACTATTATATATGGTCAGGAAACAGTGCAGAACTGACTTAAAGGGATTCTGTTACCATGTTCATGAAGTTTGACTCAGAGCTGAATTCATGGAGGCGGGTTGTGTAGGCTTCTCCCCACCCACATTATGCAGACTGTCAGCTCTCACCCCTTTTGTGTATAGAAAGAGAAACATCACTCTGCAAGCTGTAGGTGGGGAGCAGCATAAGTGGCCACCTCCATGACTCAGAACTCATCTCCAAGTCAAACTTGAGGAACCTATGTAGAAACACTTTAAGGATACAGACCTGGCATTGAGAGAATTTGTGGAGAGGGTCAATTGGTTAATATCCTTAGAGAATATATTAAAAGCGTAACTGCACTCATAAATATGAAAAACTTTGGGCAAATCGGTTGACTTCACGAGTACCGCCCCTTCTACACTTAATTAGAGATAAAGTGGATTTGGCAAGTGTAAACTTTTTATAGTATTATTAGTGCAAATGTAAGTTGGGGCCCTTTGTGAGAATATGATTCTCTTACACAGTTATATGTGTTTGATGGTGAGTTTTCTTTTGATGGTAGGTGGTTTAGCTGCAAAAATCTATAGGGACCAGAGGGATGTACATATTGTGCTTTCAAAGATCTTTATGGTTATTCTTTATTACCAGCTTTTCAAAGTTATTGTTAAAAGTGTTTTTGTTTTTTGAAAGTGTAATACAAAATAAATAAATTTGGACTGTTGTGGCATTAAGAGGGTTTACAGTCTTATTTATTTTACATCCTGGCCATGTAGAAAAATAATAAAAGGGGTTATGTAGTGACTCAGAGGGTCCTACAGGATAGTCAAAAGGGATAGTAAGTTCTAGGTACCGCATTATGAGCCCTCAGGGTTCATAGGAGGCACCTTGCAAGAGAAAGGCACTGCCCTTACCTGCATAACGGATTAAAGCTAATCTGCCTAGCAACAGCTAAATATCTGATTGGCTGCTTGCACTTGATTTTCTGATTGGTGGAGTGGGAGGGGTTAAGTGAAGCCCGGGAAAGTGAGTCGAAGGGGAAGGAAGTGAGTCGGCAAGAGAGGAGCAAGAGCGGGAAACTGCCAGGAAGTGGGAGAGTTAGGCTGCCTGTCCAGGGGCGTTGCGGTATCCCGCAGCGGAGATCTGCCGCGGGATACCGCTGCCTGGAAGCAGGAGCCGGCAGACAGATCTCCGCTGTCAGTCTATCTGACAGATAGGCTGACCGCGGAGAATCGTGGTAAATCGCAGCATGCTGCGAATTGCTGGCTGCGAGCGGAGGATCGCAATGAGAGCTTTCACTGCATTCCCCGTGGCTGGATTATCACCGCGGGGAACGCAATTCAAACCCACCCATGGACAGGCAGCCTTAGGCATCAGAGTGAGAAGAGAGGAGCTAGAGAGCATTGGAGGAGCACCGGAGGGGAGGTCTGTTGACCCGACAACACCCTGAGTGGGCCTGGAGTCTTTTTTGACCCTGCTGGAAGGAACCAGAGCCAAGGCAGACCCCACAGAGGCTGTACGGAGAGTAATCAACACAACCGGGAGTGCAATTCATTCCAGAGTAGTTAGAAGTCAGCGGGAGCACCGTAAAGCTTGCATTAGTCCCTCTATTTCTCCACAAATAACCACCTGATTCTGCAAGTACTTGATTAATTCTGGAAGCCTTATCCTGCAAGAGAAAGAGGCCAAGAAACGTTGTCTGTTATCTCATATGCGTACGAATGTAATTGAGTATAGTGGCAGCATGAGCAGAAAATCAATTTTTTGATAAAAAAGATGCAAAAAGCTTCATTAATCCATGGTCAATAAAAAGCAAGCAAGCTACGTTTCGGCCATATTAGGCCTTTTTCAATCATGAAAAAGGCCTAATAAGGCCTAATATGGCCTAAACGTAGCTTGCTTACTTTTTATTGACCATGGATTAATGAAGCTTTTTGCATCTTTTTTAACAAAAAATTGATTTTCTGCTCATGCTACCACTATACTCAATTACATTCGTATGCATATGAGATAACAGACAATGTTTCTTGGCCTCTTTCTCTTGCAGGATAACTTATCCACCTCACCCTTTTGGGAGCTTCTTTTGTGTGCTGCTGTACCCGCATATTGTACGTGATTCATATGCATACGAAGGTTGTTGAAGTTCCCACTGCTTGCTTAGCTGCCAACTGTGAATGTTGTATACAATCCGTGATATTCAGTAAACTGCGTGCAACTTATTTGGACTCCTCTCTTTATTTTAATGTACTAACTCATTCAAAGGCAAGTTCTACATCCTTGCATTCAATAGCCATTTAAATCAGGGCGAGTTTGTCTGCTGCGTGCAAATGAACATGAACTACGAGCGCAAAGAGTACAATAAAATACACCCATATGCGCATAAAAAAAAGCCTCGTTCATAGCGCAAATAAGTTGCGCTGAGTCACGTACAAAAACGCAAGGCCCGTGTAAAGCAGAGTTCTTACCCGTCCCTGAGACATTACCCAAACGGTTTCTGCATAGATAATAGAATAAATGGAAGGAGATACGGAGGATGCCTTGAATACAAGAAGTACAATCCTGCGATGACTTCTACCGTAGCAGGGTTAAACAGTATATGAATATTCGGAATAATTTCCTCCTTTGTGCAGCTTATCATCTGCTCTCCTGTTGTTCTGTACATTACAAAACTTCCTTCCAGTCAGCAGGAATTTCCAGAAATGATAAAAGCTTCCCGCCATCTCATTTAGAAGACAGACTCTTCAATATGTTCCTCCATAGTAAACCACACAGCCATAACTGGTTAGCAGCATGTGGAAAGCCTAACAGTAACATATATATATATATATATATATATATATATATATATATATATATATATATATATATATAAAGATATATAAAGATAAATACACACATATATATATATATATATATATATATATATATATATATATATATATATATATATATATATATATATATATATACACATACACATCGGAACATGTAATTATGGTAGTTAAAGGGGGAATGTTAAGCAGCATTTTTAGAGATCTCCTGCCATCAGTTGGCCTTTATGCCAATTATTTTAAAATAATAGGATTCTTATTATTTATTGTGAATTGGATACATTACATGGACAAAATATTGTGTACAACCCTACTGATTTCAGGAGTTTCAGTCAAGCACCAGCTATGCAATCTAAAGGTGCAGTTAGACTGAAAGGTGATCACTCAAACATCGCTCAAACGCTAGTTTGCATAAACTCTTAAGTAGCTAACTTGCTACTTAAAGAATTATAAATGCAGGAAGAGCAGGATACCAGCTGAAAGAATGCTATCAGCGCCACCCACTGAGAAAATCAGCATGCAGCGCTGATAAGAGTAATCCTTGATTTCTAGCTTGCTAGAAATCAGCGATGAATGAATAGTGCACCAACAGTGCACAATGGCAGCGCATTTAGACACAAGAATTATCGCTCAAAAGATAAATTTTGAGCGATAATCGTTGTGTCTAAATGGGCCTTAGGCCTCGGTCAGACGAGCGTTTTTTCACGCGATTTGCGCATGCGATCTGCGCATATATAGAACCATTGCTTCGCAATGGGATCGGTCACATGTCCGCTTTTTATGCAGATGTCCGATAAATTATAGGACACGACGAATCGCAGATCGCGCCTATCTGCGTTCTGCGATTCCTTGTGTTCTATATATGCGCTCAATGGGGCCGGCGGCAGCAGCGCCGACCCCATTGAGAACATATACTATAAAGATCATTCTCCTCTGCCACAGCTGTAACAGCTGTGGCAGAGAAGAACGATGTTCGCTCATTGAATTCAATGGAGCCGGCAATACAGCCGGCTCCACTGAAAACAATGGGCTGCCAGCGAGCGCGGGATGAATTTTTGGGAAGGGCTTAAAAATATAAGCCCTTGCCTGAAAACCATCCAAAAAAAAATTATACTCACCTTGTCCCTGCAGACGGAGTTCAGCCGCGTCCGGCCGGCAGTTCTCCTGAACTGCTCTCTGTAGTATTCAGCAGGCGGGGATTTAAAATCCCTGCCTGCTGAATGGGCTGCCTCTGATTGGTCACAGTCCTCACCAATCAGAGGCAGCTCTCACTCACCCATTCATGAATTCATGAATGGGTGAGTGAGTGCTGCCTCTGATTGGCTCAGTGCAAGGACCAATCAGGGGCAGCTCTCAGCTATTGAATGACAGCTGAGAGCTGCCTCTGATTGGTCCCTGCGCTCAGCCAATCAGAGGCAGCACTCAATCACCCATTCATGAATTCATGAATGGGTGAGTGAGAGCTGCCTCTGATTGGTGAGGGCTGTGACCAATCAGAGGCAGCCCATTCAGCAGGTGGGGATTTTAAATCCCCGCCTGCTGAATACTACAGAGAGCAGTTCAGGAGAACTGCCGGTCGGATGTGGCTGAACTCCGGCTGCGGAGACAAGGTGAGTATATATATATATTTTATTTTTACACATTTTTGGATGGTTTTCAGGGAAGGGCTTATATCTTTAAGCCCTTCCCGAAAATTCATCCTGCGCTCGCCGGCAGTCCATTGCTTTCAATGGAGCCGGCTGTATTGCCAGCTCCATTGAATTTCAATGGGCGGACAGCGCTCCTTTGATCGGGCCCGTTTCGCCGAAAACTCTGCTAGCTGCAGATTTTTCAGCGAATCATCGGCCCTGGTCACGCGATTTGCGGATGCGCATCCGTCACGCGATCCGCAAATCGCGGCACAAAACGGTCATCTGACCGAGGCCTAAGGGCGCCCACCTACTGGCGTTTTTTTTTCCCTGCGAAATTCGCAGCATTTTTTTTCTGCAGGGGTCTATGGGACTTGTAATGTTAAAATCGCGATCGCGCAAAATCGCAATTTACCGCGATCGCGCAAAATCGCGGTTTTGCGGTAAATTGCGATTTTTGCGCGATCGCGATTTTAACATTACAAGTCCCATAGACCCCTGCAGAGAAAAAAATGCTGCGAATTTCGCAGGGAAAAAAATCGCCAGTGGGTGGGCGCCCTAAGGCTGCATTCACACAGAGTTTTTTGCTGCATTTTTGAACCACAGCAAAAACCCTGCATTTTTCAAAAATGTATGCAGTTTTTTAAAACAGTGTGCATTGTTAAAAACTGCACACATGTAGATTTAACAATGCGTGCATTTTTTTAATGCAGATTTTTGCTGTAGTGCAGAGTATTTAGCTTCAAAATCCACACTGCTAACGTGTGGATTTTGTTGTGCAATTGAAAACAGCAGAATCCTACCAGCAATTGTGAATCAAAATCACACAGAACCCTGACCTAAACTCCATCTAACGCCTTTGGGATTAATTAGAATGCTGATTATGAGCCTGACCTTCTCCTACAACATACGTGTCTATACCCACAAATTCTCTTTTGTCAGAATGGGCAAATAATCCCACAGACACACTGCAAAATCTTATAAAAAAAAGCTTCCCTGAGTAGAGGAGGATATCATAAATGCAAAAGGAGGCAAAACTCCATATTACCACTGGTGGTTTTAGAACTGGATGACCAACGAGCTCATACAGTGTGATGGTCAGGTGTTCACATACATTTGGCCACATAGTGTAGTTATTCTTCTGCAGCTTAAAGGGAACCTATCACCAGGATCATGCTGTCTGAATCAGGGGCCCAGACAGGTATGACTCTAACTCTAGTGGAACTTTAAAGTCAAAGAGGCGGACCGTGCCAGCCCCAATCATGTAGACACATTGCGCTCTCCTTGCTTGTGTATAGGGAGAGAGCTGTCAGTCAATATGCTACGGGAGGGGAGAAGGTGGTGCGGCCCACTTCTTTGACTCAAGAGCTCTATTTTTGAGCTAAAATGCAAATTGTGTTTATTCTGAAGCACTGTAGTTTTCAAATCAGGCTGGCTTCACATGGACGCATTTGCATGCGTATTTACGCACGCAATACTCAGAGATTAGAACTAGAGATGAGCGAACGTACTCGGTAAGGCCGATTTCGCAATCGAGCACCGCGATTTTCGAGTACTTCACTACTCGGGTGAAAAGTACTCGGGGGCGCTGTGGGTGAGCGGGGGGTTGCAGAGGGGAGTGGGGGGGAGAGGGGAAGAGAGAGAGCTCCCACCTGTTCCGTGCTGCTACCCCCCGCTCCACCACGCCACGCCCCGCCACACAGCGCCCCCGAGTACTTTTCACCCGAGTAGTGAAGTACTCGAAAATCGCTGTGCTCAATTGCGAAATCGCCCTTACCGAGTACGTTCGCTCATCTCTAATTAGAGCCCTTTGATTTCATTGGGCGCGTACACATTTCCAAATATGTTCTACTTTTATTCATATTTGGCATACCAAATGTCTCCATAGAAGTCAATGGGGGTGCGCAAATGCATATAAAATATGCAAGGAAATACGTGAAACGCTGCGTAGTTTCACTAGAAAAAGAGCACATCTGAGACTCATTAGACAAAATTAATCCAATCGTTGCATCTTTGTGTCTTGCATGTAAATAAACATGCAGTAAAATATTGACGATACGAGCACAAAAAAAGCCTTGTTTATAGCGCACTAAGGCTCACGCAATTGCACATATGTCTGTGTGAAGCCAGCCTAACACTTACATGGGGGCCATAGACATACCCGTCCTTGTTTCATGCTGCCCATGATCCAGGTAGCATGAACCGGGTGACAGGTTCCCTTTAAAGGAGATGTCCCGCGCCGAAACGGGTTTTTTTTTTTTTAAACCCCCCCCCCGTTCGGCGCGAGACAACCCCGATGCAGGGGTTAAAAAAACCACCCGCACAGCGCTTACCTGAATCCCGGCGGTCCGGTGACTTCAATACTTACCGCTGAAGATGGCCGCCGGGATCCTCTATCTTCGTGGACCGCAGCTCTTCTGTGCGGTCCACTGCCGATTCCAGCCTCCTGATTGGCTGGAATCGGCACGTGACGGGGCGGAGCTACACGGAGCCCCATAGAGAACAGCAGAAGACCCGGACTGCGCAAGCGCGGCTAATTTGGCCATCGGAGGCCAAAAATTAGTCGGCACCATGGAGACCAGGACGCTAGCAACGGAGCAGGTAAGTAAAAAACTTTTTATAACTTCTGTATGGCTCATAATTAATGCACAATGTATATTACAAAGTGCATTATTATGGCCATACAGAAGTGTATAGACCCACTTGCTGCCTCGGGACATCTCCTTTAAGCTCCGGTATGTTCGGCTGACAAATCACAACGTATTCACAGCCTTAAACTCACTGGAATAGTAATTTGCCTGGTTTGAACTCTCATTATATTGACACTTTTGTAAACCAGCTCTCTATGTGTTTAATGAGTAGATGGACTTTGTTGGTAACAATGGGTATGAGCGCCGCTGGCTCCAGTTGTGGCTGTGACCTTTCTCATAAACTGTTCTTATGATCTACTGCTAATTATTTCATCTATAGAAACTAGATGTTTGCTGGCAGGTTCACTCACGTTTTTTTGACAAATCCGAATGAAAATAATCTAGATTGTAACCTATTCTTCATTGCATAGAATAAATGAAATGGGATATTAATTATATCAGTTGGCTGACTAGGAAATTCCCTGCTGATCCAGTTCACATAAAATAAAGGTCAAGTTTTATACTACTCCGAACACAATCACCAGATTTACAATGAAAAGCCACTTTATTAAAGACATCTAGTAGCACATTGGACCTCCTTTGGACTTCAGAACTTCAGCAATTTGTCATAGCCTCCACCCAGAGGTATCAGAGGACCCAGAATGTGCCAAGAAAACATTCCCTATACCATTACTCCACTGGCCTGAGCTGCCAACACCTGATAGAAAGGGTTCGTCAATTCATGGTGCTTGTTCCAAATTTTGAGCTCCTATCAGCATGGTGCAACAGAAATCTGGATTTATTTGACTGGGAGATGTTTTTCAGCTGCTCAGTGATCCAATCTTTTGAACTCTTTTGCCCACTGGAGTCTCACCTCTGTGTTTTCTCTTAGACATCAATGGCGCTGGAAATGGTTGTCTGCTGTTATAGCCCATCCGTGCTGAGGAACAGTAAGTTGTACATTTGGACGTGTTCATTGGAGCACCAATGCTATATTCGGCTGCATTCGACTCTGCACCACCTTTTCATCAGAAGGATTCTTGACCTCCTCATCTGATCCCTTTTGGTAATGAGTTCTTTCCATTCACAGGATATCCTTTCACTGGATGTTTTTCCAAGGTCATGACATTCTTGGTAAACTTTCTACAGTGTTGCATGAGAAAGCCCCACAAGGTTGTCAATTTCTGAAATTCTGGCTCCGTCTTGTTTAGCACCGATGAACAAGACTCATTTAACATTACTCAGATGTCTCAGTTCTCCAAATCTAATATGGATTTACAATGAAACTGATCCATTTGCTTGATTTTATACTGCACTCAGGGGTTCACATGTTTCCATACAGGAAAGCTCCAATCATGAAAGGGTCCGTTTATAATGAAGTGTCAATTCAGTGTATATGCACAGTTTATGATATCTTATATGTGTATTTGCAGTTTTATAAACTTTAGCTTCTTGGTTTAACCTTATCTAGTCTTGTAGATGTAAATATGGTGTAATGTTTTCACACAATACAACCAACAGTAAGAACTCACATGTGGTACTGCAACGGCCGAGCTGAGCGCGCCAAAGTGGGGGAGATCATGGAGATTGTAAGATGGTTGTCACGGGTGGCTCTGCAATCTCTCCCGACAATGACGGAAATGATGCTCTGCTCAGTTGTCGCACAGTGGCACAAATTACATATAAGAATACGTTTAAACTGAATGGTAGGTTTTGCCACGGGTGACACCAGTACTCCAATCTGAACTCTTAAGTTGAACAATGGTGAAATAACTTGACATGAGTCCAGAAGCTTGTCTTAGTAAACCGAGAGCACACAGTCTTACTTAAGCTTTGAAATGAACAGTTGTAATACACTCAGATTTACAGCGTTACAAAATAATGTGGTTAATCAACATGTTGAAAACAGTAGAATTGCAACTGAACAACACTTCTTTAATGCTCACTCTATTTATTTGTCTAGAGGTTACTCAGTAATGATTCCCCTTTGACTAGCTTATGGGCTTACTGGAAGTGTAAGATGCAGGTGTTGGATGAAAATTGTAATGGCCTCTGAACTAATCCCGGCTTTGAATTCACTGGGTAGTTTAACTCACTGTTTTAGTAGAACGATGACCTCCAACTCTTTCCTCCTCACTGCTGGCAGAACAAGGGAGTGGAAAGGACCTTGCTATCCTGGGAGGCTTGCTGAATCACTGCACTCTCGGCTGCACTCCTGACACACACCTCCAATGATGACTCACTGCAGACTTCGCTCACGACTCCATACTAACTCCTCCTTCACTTCCCCTCTCTTCCCCCACTTTTTCCTCTCCTCCCTTTCTGCATAAAGACCAATACTTAAGTTTCCCGCTCTGGACTTCTGCAACAATCAGTGGAGGCATGACATATAGCCAATAGGCAACCAGCTATTGCCAGCACTAAGCTTTTAGTTTAGGAAGGGGGAAAAGAGGTTTCTCCAACATACGGCACCTTCTATGCCTCTGGGAAGCACATAGACAGGTGTGACAAGACAAATGTAAGTGTGACTATTCTGGAGGACCCTCTGGGCCACTACAGTACCTAATGGTTCAGGTAGAATCAATTAACACATTTTTTTCAACCTATTACCATACCTATTGAGGATCGAAAGGTTTAAAATCTAATGAAAAGATAGAACTTATGGTAAAAAAACATCCCTACATCTATGCTCACACCTAAAGGAGATGCCTTTCCATAGACAACCTCTTCCCTCTGCAAGCCCTAGGGGCCACTGCTAAGGAAATGTAATATTACTTAGTGGCCATTAAGATGGCTACTCTCCACTTTGGTTCCCGAGTGGCAGATCCCTCTCTTTGATGTTCTAATGCCTAAGGCCTCTTTCACATGGGTGCAGCAATATTGCTGCATATTCTAATGGCGATATCGAGATTTTGGGGCGATACAAAGTCGCACGGCTTTGTAGGGCTCTTTTGCTGGGATTTTTGAGGGGGCTTGAAATATAAGGCTTACCCCAAAAATAAGCTCTAGCTGCATTAAAACCCCCTTAAAAAACTAAACATCACCTAACAGGCACTGTCCGCTCCGCCGCACTTCTACTACAGCAGTTCCAGGGCACTTGTTTGTAGTCTTCAGCCACCTCTTCCTGGTCAGGGGGTTCAAAAATCCCACCTCCAGGAAGCGCTTTCTCTGATTAGTTCTCGAGCGCAGCGGCTCAGCCAATCACTGCAGCGATCGATGAACCAATCACAGCCATTCAATGAAATGGATTGGAGCCCAGGTGTAGTAGCTGAGCAGGACTTGAGTGTAATTGGGAGGAAGCCGGGTCATTAGCAGGTGGTCACAGTTGCAGAACAGAGGATGAGGCAGGAAGCGTAGTCAAGTGGAAGCCAGGTCGGTAGCAGGAGGTCTCTATTTTGGTAGCAGAGGAGCAGGCAGTAGCGGAGCTTGATTACATGCTGAGAGCTCAAAAATCACACAGTGAGGAAGTGGCAGGGCTAGGCTTATATAGGAAATGTAATCAGGAACAGGGGAAGGGTCAGGACCAGGAGGCAGGAACTAGATAACTGTGAAAGAGCTTGTGGGTTCGAGCCCTGACACTGTGATTGGTTCATCGAGTGGTGCAGTGATTGGCTGAGCCACGGCGCTTGGGACCCAATCAGAGCCAGTTCGAGAACCAATCTCTTCCTGGAGGCTGAAGACGGCAAACAACTGCCGCGGAACTGCCGGAGGAGAAGTGCGGCGGAGCGGACAGCGCCTGTTGGTGATGTATTGTTTTTTGTTTTTAATGTAGCAAGGGATTATTTTAGTGGAAAGAGTAAGATTTCCTACTGTAAAATTTGCATCTCACTGCACGAAAACCGCGTTTTCATCCGATGCGATACAACACAAAGGAAGGCTTGAGAGGGTTACATGGGCTACAAAACATAGCAAATTGTCGCTGTATACAACATGCCGCGATTTTGTTTTCTTGCAATGTAGCAGCCTGCATATCATTGCTAATGAAGGAACCTATTGGAAAGCATGGGCTTCACATACATGGGATTTGTTGCGCTGTCGCATCGCGAGAAAGTCGCGTGATTTTGTCACCTGTGTGAAAGCGGCATAACCGGTCATATTGAGAGGGATTATCCTGATGGGACAACTTCTTTAGCTAGTTGATTAAAAATTCCACATGCAATAATTTAGATATCTTGTACATTTTCAACACACAACCCAAATCCCTCTACACTCCACTCACCTACAAGGCCTTAACACTATTGGAAAGAACATTGTAAAGTTGAAAATGCCCATTTTGTCTGATTACTGCAAACTCCAGCTGTTGCAGAACTTCTTTTTGAAGACCTTTATGCCTTTTAGTTTTGACTAATAATTCCCTGAAACATGAGACTGACCTGGCTTGGAGGTAAAAAATTGGAGAAGGAAGGGAGGAAGAGAGCAGCAATGGAGTGTCAATGAAAAATGGATGGTTGTGTTGTAGAGGCTGCATCTAAGAGGAGGAAGCTCATCCAACTATCATGTTATATATCATTATGATTCACATGGGTACAACTGGGATGGAGGGTTGGGGCATATGTCTCGAGTGTGGTGTGTCAAGGGTAAAGTCAACAAGCTACTGTGCATTAGTTAGGGTATTTGTACTCAGGGCTTGGGCTATGAGTGAAATTTTTATGCAGAGCAGTGGTGCAGCTATTGGAGTTGCATAGATCACACTTGCTACCAGGCCCAAGAGCTCCCCTCACTACAGCGGCAGCAAGGGGTGTCATCACCCGGCCCCCGCCAGACTGAAACAACAGGGCAAATGTCATTATCACTCAGACTGATTGCAGACACAGCATGAAGTTTGTGTAGCCATCCTTCTTCCTTCTCCTCCTCTCACAGTTCAGTACAGTTTTCGGAGAGCAAGAGGGTGAAATTGTTGGGCTACACAAGCTGCACACGGTGCCTTTAATCAGTGGGAGTGATGATGACGTTTGTACTGCTGCTGTAGTCCTCAGGGGTCCTGGCAACAGCAGCCCTAGTGCAATTAGTTTGAGGGCGCAGAGGAGGGAAAATTGCTTAGAAGGGGGCACAGAGGAGGCACTGTTTGAGGATACAATTGTTTTTAGGTTACACAGAGTGGGCACAATTGGGCAAAATTACTTTGGAGTCACAGAGAGGGGGCCCTATTTCTTTTGGGGGGTAGGCCATAAAGTATATGCCTTGGAACTTGAAGCAAGACCTACATTCGAGATCCAGTGATGAGCCGGAAAGTTGTGGTCGAATGAAGGCTAGCATCCATAAAAAGTTGATGAAGGGCGACCCAAGCTGAACTCTTGCACCACAGCCCATGTACCTTTAGCTACACCCCTGGCCCCAGGTGAAGGAAAACTACCTATGTACTCTGATGGTGACTTCCAATATAATCTGCACGGTCTGGTATGATTATCACACTCATTAGTTAAAATCGTCCATTAACCCTTTCCAATCCTCTGTCTGACCTCTGAAGACATTATGATTTAAGGCTGTACAGCTCCGATGTTGGAAGACGTCCATCAGGGTTCTCTTGCTGTATGTAGTCAACCTCTCTGCTGTCGGAGCCTATCCAACATGTCACGTCATGCAGTACTGGCTTTAGCCAGCATATAGCGCCGTTGTATAACGGCAGAAAAAGAGTAAGCCCCCTAGGAAAACCAGGATACAAATTAGATTGGAAAGGGTTAAAGTACATGATAATGACATCCACAGCACTGCTGTATAATGCAATGATTGATATGAAGTTTTTTTCCGCACAATATTGTAAATCCCCATGAGAGAATGTAACAATGCAGCCACAGTCTATATTTCTCCAACACTTTAAATTCCCTGTCATTGAAATTCCTGTACAAAAAGTCATCCTGCATGAATAAATACACATTTATTTATACCCCTGTCAGGGAAGAGATACATATTCTTTCATTCTAGGCAATGTGATAGATTCAGGTAATTTCTCCATTTGTGAAAGCTCCTGACATCTCGCTTTTTCAAGTTGGAGATTTGCGCTATCATTAACTGGAATTTCATGCATTATAAAATATCGCATTTCTCGCTTTTTGGCGCCCGGGCGCACCCTAAATACTTTGTCCTGGAAGTGACAGCGTCTCCCAGTGCTCGGCTCCATTGTCTTGCGGTGCGTTTAATGTTTTTTTAATTAGATTGTTTCTTATTCACAATAGACTTGAGCGCTTGATTCTTTTTCAATTTTGCCTTGTTCTATCAAAAATCAATCTGCTCTTGAATATTCATTTGTATTTTAATGTGAGCTGTAGTAAGACAAAAGGTTACAATAATTAATTCAGCTTGGTTGAGGCTTAGTTGTAAGTAATCTTCTAAAGATTAGAGTGGCACTGACATACCTAGGGATACATTCAATTAAAACCAAAACTGCCATGAGAGGTCGACTGATGTCTAGGTAAATAAAGCTGGCCACACACTAGAGACTTTGGATGACCCAAAAGGCTCATTTAGACAATTTTCTGTCAACCATCAGCGCCTTTTTGTGACAGAAGGCAGATATCTCGTCAAACGTTGATCTTCTGTGTTAAACTTTATCAGTCGTTGTCAGGTGTAATTAAATATTCATTCACGCCAAATGACAGATCTGCAGCGCATCAATGGTAACCCAGACCAGGCCAATCAGAGAATTAGTGTTTTAATTTATGACATTGTGGTAAACCAGTATAGATCAATTTTGAAAGTCAGAAAATGACCATTTGAAATCCACAATATACTGTATATCCAGCTTTTGGGCTCTTTCACGCGACCGTATGCGACTTTAGGTTCTCTTGTCCGCGCCGTAAAATTGCATGAACAGGCGAGTTGCCGTGACCAAGTCCTGAGTTAATTAACGTTTTCTCATGCATTCACACAACCGGGTGTGACGTTTTTAGCGAAAAAATACGTTGTACCCCGGAAAGCTCTCACTCGGAATAAATCCTCGGAATGACTTCAATTGCCTACATAGAGGCACCTGTAAGATTTTCTCAGTGTTGGACGCCGCAAAAATGATTCCCCCTCCCTTTTTTTCCCCTGCTCCCATAGGCGTCTATGAGAGCCGCTGCCGTATCTCAGTCTAAAGATAGTTCTAGAACTATCTTTTTGCCCACTGTAATCACCAACATTGCATATGTTCCATTTTTCATGGTGCAACTTGTTTACGCGCCGTATAGTCTCCCGTGTGAACGAATGCATTGGAAACCAATGCCTCAGATGGTTGCGCATATCGATCGGCTGTAAAAACATGCCATATATGCGCTCGTGTGAATGAAGCCTTTGGCAAAGGAAAGCCCACCTAATGTCATTGTACACAACCATACACCATTAGACATATCATAAATAAATTCTAAAAGGTTATTTGTGAGCTAACCCATAAGTAATAGACACTAGTGACAAGTGGCTCAATAGTCATCTCAGATTGGGGTTGTGTTCTGATGGACCTTTGGGGCTCATTATTGTGTTAGAGCCTCAGCCCACAAATGGACTCTTTAGTGAACTGCTGAGCCAGCCCAACCCTGGAACCACCTACTCGACATATAACTCCATCCAATATTGATAGTCTGACCTTTGCCATCTCAGTCACTTTACAACCACCAGCTAAACTAGCTGTTTTCATGGAGAGTCCACATAAAAGCACCAGGAGACTGACATTGGATCATGGTTTGAGTCAACCAACTGTCGTAAGGATCCTCAAGACACACAAGTGGCACCAATACAAACTACAGCTACAACGAAGTTATGTGAAGATGACAGGATGAAGGATTCTTGTAACAGCTAGTTGACTGACACCAGTTCTTGACCAGTTCTGTTTTCTTGACCAGTTTTCGGTTTGTCCTGGAGACTACCAGTTTCATGACAGTTTGTGCTCTCACTGACTGTCTTCCTGGATGTTCTTGATTGAAAACCTCAGGCACCTCATGTGAACTTCTGTTACCGACCATCTGGATGATCTCATGCGATTCGTGTTTTCCATATTATAACAACTTTATTAACCCTTTCCAATCCACTGCCTGACGTCTGAAGACATTCTGATTGAAGGCTGTACAGCTCCGATATCGGAGGACGTCCATCAGGGTATTCTTACTGTATATTACTGGCTGCTCTGTTGTCGGGGGCCTCTCCAGCATGTCCCATACTGCAGTACTAGCTCTAGCCAGCAGACGGCGCCATTGTATAATGGCAGAAAGAGAAAGCCCCCTAGGAAACCCTGAATCCAAAATTGGATTGCAAAGGGTTAACACCCAACATGACATCATAGCTTGAAAATGTTTGCAGATATTTAAAATGTGACTGTGTAGCAGAGGCGTTGGTACACTGTGATATTGTGGTGACAGAAAGGGGCAAAGGCCTTTTTTTTAATGAAAATAAGCTTTACTAAATGAAAGCAATATGTACGTTAGTTCAGTCCATGGGAGGGTTCGAGACTGCATTAGAACATCTCCATAATAGGGTACATAGATTTCACAACACCTCTTGTAATTGGCAGCAGCAAGTCACCTGACTACATCAGGGATTTGTTAGATGCAACCGAAACTCACTACACTTTCTATAGCCTAGACCTTCACAGCTTCATAGAAACTGCGTCCTTACACCAGGAACACCTGATGTCGTTAACATAATTATTTTCCACAGGTCTACCTTGCTACGCCACCTGCTCTCAAACTCTCTCTATTTGTCAGGTAGCTTGCCACACCATTACATCCACATATATGTATATAAAGGCGGAAGCCCTCACTGACTGACTGATTCGACTAACTTGAAATTTGGCACAACCATTCTTTAAGTCCTCAATAAGAAAAGTAAAGGGGTCGCAACTTGATTATTCAATTCTAAGTAAGTGACCCCCCCCCCTATGTAATGTACCTAATCTAGTTCTTTAACTTCCCGGTGTTATACAAACTTGACATTTGGCATAACCTTTCTTAATACGAAAAGTAAAGGGTTCGCAACTTGATTATTCAGTTATAAGCACCAAAGTAAGTGACCCCCTATGTAATGTAACTAATAACACACATCTGAACCGCACAAACATGAAATTCGGCACAACCATTCTTTACGTCCTAAATAGAAAAAGTAAAGGGGTGGCAACTTAAATATTCAGTTCTAAGCATGAAAAACTGTGTGAAAATCCACGATACACAGAAACCGTAAAGCCTAGGGAAATGATTTATACACTGAGCAGAATCTACCTCACCTCTACGTGTATATACTGAGGAGAATCTAAATGAGCTCTGTGTACATACTGAGCAGAATCTAATACTCATCTCTGTGTATATACTGGGGAGAATCTACCCTGTTTCCCTGAAAATAAGACCCACCCTGAAAATAAGACCTAGCATGATTTTTCATGATTTTTGAGGATGCTTGAAGTATAAGCCCTACTCTAAAATTGAGCCCTAGTTACAGTTAATAAAAAAGACAATATAAATAGTGTCCAGGCAGCTATACATGTAAAAAATGTATAATGTATGACACTGTCTTATTTTCGGGGAAACAGGGTGCATAACCTCTGTATATATACTAATTAGAATCTAAGTTACATCTGTGTGTATATACTGAGAACAATCTAACTGACCTCTATGTCCATATACCAAAAGGCTGTAAACTACTGCGGGCCTGTGAACCCACTAAAGTCCCATTGTGTGCACACCTTATTGAGACCAAGCCTCACTTATATGTCCTCTTGATGAGCAGAGCGTCCCTCACTGGCCAATACCATCCGGATCCAACTGCCCCTCCATGTTGGGGGCCACAGCACTGCTGCTTTCCCTTGGGCAATAACCAATCCGGCACCTTCAGCTCCTGGTCTTCAGGGCCCTTTTGGTCCTACATCTTCTCCCTCAGTCATCAGGAACTTTGCCCATGGTCATCAAGGCCTTACTATGATCTCCTGCCCTACTTACCCTGCTTACAGCCTCACACTCTGTTCTGGTAGTACTGACACACTTCTCAGTACTGTAATGCAGCACTAATCACTTATATGGCCAAGATGGCCGCCGTGACATAAGGGCTAAGGTAAGGCCTAGAGCTTTTTAATCTCCCTATGGTAGAGGCAGTCTCTACAGGGCCAATGTTTTGCTTATCATGCCAACCCTGATGTCACGCACATTGTTTCTGAGCATTTCTCTTATCAGCATTACGAACTTTACCACACCCTGCCGCTGTCCTCTGGCAGGGAAGTGGTGCTTTAGCACATGGCGCCTGCAGTGCCTTACATCTTCTGTTGGTAACAAGCGCCACACTCACCTGGCCATGACTTTTGAATCACCCTCTTGATGCTATATGACCATCAGGTAGCTGACGCATTAAAGGGCCTCTACGTCTTCTTTGTCTGGCTTTGTATTAAATGTACTTTTTTGTTCAATACCCTTACTCTTTGCATCATTTAGCCATTGTCACCATGGTACTCCAGCTGCTGCCTCATAACATTGTATGGTTTCTGACAGCACAATGCACAGAACATAGAACTGTATTACTATTGTCCTCTGCATACAGCTCTGCATCATATCTGCCAACCTACGCAGTATGACATTGGACTAAGAGAATGGCTTGGCAGATTGCTTAAGGTGGCAAAAATCGGAATTCCTTCTATACAAGGTGTTCTACCTGTGAGGTGGTGGTGCATGATAGAGTTGGGAAGGCCTGGAAAAAAAACTGAAAAATTGAGGAAAAAAAACATTATTTTCCCATTTCTTTCCAAAGCCATTTTTTCCAGAAAAATTGAAAAAAAAAGTGTGTAGAATATGGCTTTGGAAATTTTTTTTTTTCCCCAATTTTTCCCTTATTTTTCAGGCCTTCCTATCTCTATCAGCAGTCTAACACAGGGCTTCTCTCACCTGGAGTGCTGTCAAGCTCTGTGCTATACACCAACGCTTAAGGCCGCCGGCACACAAACGGATCGGATTCTGCATGCAGGAGCTTGTGGCGGAATCCGACCCTGTACCCGGTCAGCGTCCGCGTGTACCTGTCACTTGTCTCATTTCTTTGTACTGCGGATGGTCAGGAAGGCTCGCCATCGGACATGCGCAGTACAGTTTTTTAATCTCCAAATCCCTGCTTTCCTGGACCGTTGCGGTAGGGCTGCGGGTTGGATGGCTTCCGTTGACTTTGATGGAAGCCATCTGTGGAGAATCTGCACAAAAATAGAACATGCCGCAATTTATCCTCCGTGAGCGGAAATCAAAATTGATTTCTGCTCGGGTGCAGGAGGAAGCACTTTTCAATAGCATGTTACGAACAGTATTTGCTACGGATTTGTAGTATGGACGCCGACCGCAAATTCCGCAATGCAAATCCGTTCGGTTCTATAGTTTTATGCAAGGCCTTGCATAATTAGGTGATAGGATGTTGAAGCATATACATGCATGCAGGATAAATTGGACACTTGAAGTGACCCTGGAAAAAAAGTCTAAAAGTGGCCCCATGAGGGCTGGCTTGCTACATTAATTGAGAAGACAGCATAGCGCGGAAGCCTCCCTCTGGTCTAAATGGTTGGCTATGCATGCTACGCAAATATGGTAGCCAGGCTGTCTCCATAGCATGCTAACGCAATCAATTTCTGCTTACATTTTCCCCTTAAATCACGTTTTCCCTGACTGCCCACCCATTGAAGTTTCTTGGGCTGAATCCAAGATGGCAGCACCATAGTGCCAAAAAGTTTTCCCGCACTTATCTAAGTGTTCTACAAAGTTTCCTACTTGTAGCTCTTCCGAATCTATTCTAGGTGGCCCTGACTTTTGAATCAGCACATATATTACTTTTATTGTCATGAGACTTGAGTAATAAACAAATACAATACGCCAACTATAGCAGCAGCAGTAAATGTCATCTGCCACACTGACACCATGTTATGTTACAAGCTCCGTTTTGTGTACACAGTTCCTTCTGATTTCCCCTGTCGGTTTTCCAGGACATTTCACGTTATTGCTGTCAGATACGAGAAGGGCTGCACGTGGATAAGGCAGGATTTAGCATTTATCTCTATCTTAGTAATTGTTTGACAGATGTGAAGAACTAATAACTGAGCGGATTCCTTTTGAACATCTCGCAAGGAAGCAGATTGCTTTGGCAACTTCTCCTGATCCTATATTAATTTTAGTCAGCTGTACTGCAATGTGACTGTTGGGGTTGATACTGTGCGATAAGAGAAATAAGAAAAAAAATCCCTAAATAAGTAAAAGAGCATTTTTCTGGATTTTCAGGATTAGCAGATTCCATGTGTGACACAGCCATGCCTCATCAGTCATCAGGAGTGACATATTAGATGACAGCCTACTCATCCTGGAACTTTGCCTTTAAGAAGTATTATCCTTGTGACAGAATGAATCAACCTGCTACAATCTGTTTGTAAAGCTCATTGCAAAGTGTTAAAGGAACAGTGAGAAGAATACAGTTGTGTTCTGCAAGGAAGAAGGCTCTTAGTAAGATTGCTGAGCAGCTTTATACTGTATCTTGTTCTGCTGCTCTTGTGCCCATATGGCACTGAGGGGAGGATTCTTTACTTTTTGGTAGAATACTTATCTAGAATTTCTTTTTCTGTCTCTCTTGGCCATAGGCTGTGTCTACTATTTGTCTATTATTGCAGTATAATCTAATTCACCTGAATGGCTCTAAATTGCAATACCATAGACAGCCTATGGACAAGAGAGGCGCTGTTTCTGGGGGAAATAAAAAAAGTTGAGCTTTTTTCTAATTCAGATTACTCTAAAGGCAAATTATGCCTCCGAATTGCTCCAAACAGTAGTGCTCATAGCAGAAATGTCTTTTCATCCGGACCCTCTGTTACCTACCACTACTACTATTGCAGGTTTTCTCCATTGTGAATATATGAAGTAGTGAAGTCAAAATTATAATGTCATGTTCAGCACAATACTGACCATATATCTGTGCCCATCATACAATAGAGTCTTTAAAAAAGAGAGTAGTTACTACTACATTGTTAACAGGCCCGGGGTCAGCAGGACCCACACCTACTAAGGACATAGGCTGGAGGCCTCCCATCCCAGAGTTATGTGTCTCACCCAATGCAAATCTCCCAGTATCTGGAGTTGCAGTAGTCCATTTCTTGGCCATTTTGATCACCTACAGGCACTCCTCTCTCTGGTGACCAGGTCTTTACATCCAAAGAATAAGTCTGAAAGTGTGCTCGTCCGCAAGGACTATGTGGTACAGTGCACAAAACAGACACATACAGACCTATCCTTCTCTTGCTGTAAATCTGAATTTTATTATCTGGATGGCTCAAACAGTACAGAGTCTCTTTATTCTAGAAGTAGCAGATGTCTCAAAAGCAGTGACTCGAGATTCTTCTCTGGAAACTCTTCCAGTGTCAACCAACTGTTTCACCGGAAAAGGCTGCAAACTGGCATGGTAGCCCTCGGAGACAATCAATACGTTATTGCCTCCTTTTACCCAGAATACTGAGTTATCTCCAATACTTCCACACACCAACAACTCCAGTGCCTCACTGCGCCATCAAGATGGCGCCCACAACACTTTTGCTTCCAGCTTCTTTGTATGAGCCAGCTGTGAAATCTCATTTACATTTGTTTTAAAGGAACATATATACTTTCAGTTTTACAAGTATTTAAACATTCTTACACATCAGTACCCTTGCAGAGTAGTCATCGACATCCACATCAGTCCCTCCACAACTAGATAAGCCATATTGCTCCTATAATATAGCCCTCTTATCTCCCATAGTCCTTAGGCTGCCCATACACTATAGATAACTGTTGGCCATTCAGATGGCAAGCGTTCCTCCCGCACCTACCCTCCATACACAAGCTCACTTGGCTTGGCCAAGTGTGGATGTGTCTCAGTGTGCAGAAGGGATTAGCCATTGTCCAAGTCCTTTGGTGGTGGCTTATTTCCAGTGAGAACAAAAGGATGGGGCATGTTGAAGTCCAAGAAATCAATCCTTCTTTCCATCAACATCTGATATCGGCGAAGAGTTAGACTGCCTGCATACACATTTGATGATTAGCTGCCAAAATCTTCAACTTCGGCCAATATTCTCACAATGTGTATAGCCAGCTGTATAGTCAAGCAACCGCTCATCAGCATCACAAATGTAGCTATTGCTTCCTGTAACAATCTATGCAGTCAAAGATCAGCACTGAAGAAGATAAATCAGGGGTAGAAGGATTACAGAGGTGAGGCCTTCTAGGACAATGCCAGGAATCAAGGACTTGTGCAATTCTGCACTCTTACTTGGCATGGGTTGGGTTGTCAAAAGCCACATGAGAAGCTTGTAAATGATGTCAGATGGCTTCATTGGGCTCGCCAGAGGACATGATTTTGATTGTCTATCATCAGTCTATACAGAACATGTGCATATTTACTGTTTATCGCATCATAATCTTTGAGGTTTTTATTGCATACGCAGGACATATCGTCATTAAGGTCTAATAGGTCAACTGTTAATCAACCAATAAGAAATAGACTCTAGTTACAAGAGAGTGGCTCCAAATAGGATTGTCTTTGGCTGGACCTTTGGGATTGATTATTATGTGAGAGCTTGAGCTCAATGGGGACTCCTCTGATAGTCTAATGGGCCAGTCAAAGCCTGGTTCCACCTGCTGAACATGTAACTCCACCCAAATATAGTAGTGAATTGACCCATAAAAATAGACTTAAGTTGCAAGTGATTGTGTCTCTACATCGGGGTTCTCTGGGTGCATGCCCTGGCCTGGACATCATGACACCAGTGGTAGACCATGTGATGCACATTATCATTTAGCACTGGTTGCTGAAGAGATCACATTTCCATCCTGTATTACTCTGTCTGATAGGGTGGCTGAGGCGAATGACAACCCAGCCAACCTATCAGCATCTATGTGGGGGTTCTTATTCCAGCTCATCCTGTCAGAGGTGCTAGTTATAATACAGTATTCCTGTTCCTGTACTATTCAATATACTGTTTGCCATTTTTGGGGTTTGTCAAGTGAACTGTTGTAGTCCTTCACTCCCGTCAGTTTATCCAACCTACTCATAGTATGGACTACCACTCCTTATGTCTCTCATTAAGTGTATTTGGTGTTCTGCTGCATCTGTCCTGCTCAGTCCATCCCTGGGGTTCCCCTCTCTCTCCCATTTTCCATCTAGGAATATACAGGCAAGTTCTCTAGGTTCCTGACATGGGGTTGCCCTTTTCAAGGTAGGTGCTCTGGCTTTGGACATGGTAAGATTAGGGATAGACTCTTGTCCATCCACATTTCTAGAGCTAATAAGTCTTACCATTACCTCTTTTTGTGTGCCTTATGTCTCCCAGCCCTTCTTTGTCCTGTGTTATGGTTTCAGTTAGGTATGGTCAGATGTGACAGGCTGTAAATGGGGTTGAATTCAGTTGGACTTTTGAGGGTCCATTATTATATTAGGGCTTGGACACATAGGATGATCCTCTGGTGAGCGAGTTCAACTTTGTCTGCGAACCACTTGATTCACAGGGTGGTCACCCTGTTACTATACATTGATCTACACTATTAAAGACAGATTTTCAGATTTTTCTGCAAACCTCTTCCTGACCCAGAAGAAAACAAATTGGTCCATTTTACACCTAAGATTATTTTATTATTCTTCAAAGAAGAAGCTTTGAAACATTTGACAATAATACTTGTCCACTTCGGTGAAATGAATAGGATTTCTTTTTAAGTGTTCTCAGAAAACGCCAATACCGCAGTCCTGAGATCAGAGACAAGTCAAGGTTATGAAAGACAACTACAACAAAGGGATTGTAGATTGAAAGAACACAAAGAGTTACACAAAAACAAGTTCTTTGTGTGCCTACAGTATATACAAATGAGAATCGTTTGTTTACTCACTATTTCCTATTACCATTCAGTCGCTGTTAGGTTAGTCATGTACTTTCATATCATATTCGATTAATCTCTCCAAAATGGAAAAAACGGAACAAATAAATTAATTTAAAAGGGCTTGAATGGTTTATAGGAAATTGTATAATGGAAATGTATCAGCTGTAATTTAATTATTCTTTTTTAATTCTATGTTTATTGCATTTTTATACAGAAACAAGTAAATAACAAAGATTACAATCATATAGATCTTTTGTTACTAAACATTAGATTATCTATTAAATAAGTGTATATAACCGTGGTTTCATATCTGTGTTAGAACTTGCAGTTGGAGTTTCTATCGCTGATCCAGTTCTTCCTGCTTAAAGACAGGCAGTTGAGTGGAAACAGAATGGACACCATTATAGTCAATGGGGACCATTCGGTGCTGTTCAGTTCCGTCCAGAGACAGAGCCGTTTGGTCACAGGATTCCCCTTTCTTGCTCTCTGAATAGCAGGTGAACAGCAGTTGAGAGATTGCTTTTACAGCTCATTGTCTTTCATGGGAAAGTGTTGTGACATGTAGAGCGGGGAAGGAGGTAATTGTTCCCATCATCTATTGTCCGTGGTGCAATCCTGTGTTAGTTGCCTTCAGCTAAGAGCTCCTTCATGGATTTAATTTTCCTGTTTCATCATGGCAAAAAGAAAATGGAATCTCTGTCCAGAATGGATTCATACTATGATGGAAACAAACTGTGTGGAATTGACCACATTGACAATACTGCAGTCCATCCGGCTTCCATTACCCAAGTCGGCATTTTTCTGGATGAAGGGTGGTGCTATAGTCCTCATGAATACATCAGACTACACGAAAGAAGCAGACAGACACCTGACGGACACCAGGTACTACACCAAACTGGATTACGACCCAACTCAAAAATATGTGAGAGAATTGAGAAGTCATCAGAAGTCTATCTATGGGCTCCACAAAACTTTTGGGCTTGATACTGGAGAACCCCAGGGTTGGAACATTCTACATGCTTCCAAAACTACACACAGCTGGCAACCCAGGAAGGCCAATTATCTCAGGTGTGGGAACCCTCACTGAAGGAATCTCAGAAGGGGTAGAAGGAGTCCTCAAACCACTGGTGAGAAACACAACCAGCTACCTGCAAGACACCACAGACCTACGGAACAAACCATCAATCATAGGTACCCTCTCTGATGACGCTATCTTGGCCACCATGGATGTGGAATTCTTATATTCCAACATCCCACATGAAGATGAACTGACCGCCTGCCAGGCGTACCTTGAGGCCAACGGCGTTGCCTCTGAACCCATGTTACAACTTACAAGATTCATCTTCACACAATTAGTTCTCCTTTGGCAAAGAGATACTCCTGTAACTCACTGGAACGTCCATGGGCAGTAAAATAGCAACACAATATGCCAACCCTGTTCATGGCAAAACTAGCAAACCACTGGTCTACATCCGCTACATTGATAACATCATAATCATCTGGACCAACACCAAACAAGAACAAATAAAATTCCATGAGAGATTCAATGCATTTCACTCCACCATAAACCTGACATATGAAGATACCCATATGCAAAAATCAACTTTTTGGACACCGCCATAAAAATTCAACTCAATAACAATTCAATACAGACATCCCTATACCGAAAATCTATTGATCGCCCCACATACCTCAGATGGGACAGCTTCCACCCTAAACACATCAAAATTTCATCAGATACAACCGGATCTGCTCCAACCCAACAAACAGAGAGGAACATTGATACCATCTTAAAAGGACATTTACCATCCCACCTCAATTGATGACCAAATCACCAGAGCCACCAGGATACCCAGGAATCAACTACTTCAATACACAGAGAAGGAAGGAAACAACCATGTACCTCTAGTAGTGACCTACAATTCACAGCTAGAGGTACTAAGGAAAACCACAAAGAAACTCCATCATACTCTACACAAGGATGACTGCCTGACACCATATTCCCGGACCCTCCGCTTCTGTGTTACAGGCAACCTCCTAAATTGAGGAACTTTATAATCAGGAGTACATTGCCCTCTGACATACAAAAAGGAACGTATCCCTGCAATGTAAGGAGCTGTAAGACCTGATATAAATTCATAACAACTTTTGACACTTTTAATAGAGGGTTAAATTATTCACAAGGATTTATGCGTGAGTGGAAAGTATGAGAAATCTATAGCACAGATAACACTGCTGGCCTGTTGACCCCCTAACACTAATTCAGGGACCATAAAACTTTCACTCCCTTATCAGTGACTATTTAAAGATGTTTGCATTTTTGTGGTAGTATTCTTTTAAGTGCAAGTTATTCCCATCCATGTCTATGCCTTGTCATAAGTATGTGTGTATAAATATGCATGCCTCTTCAGATCCATTTCATTATGCCTTGATGAAGGACCCTGTGAGGTCCGAAAGCTCGCATTAACATAATGTATTTTTGTTCGCCATTAAAATGTAAACAGCTGACGCCCGCACTGTATGGAGGGAGATGTGTTCGTCTTTACGCATATGTTTTTACGTCATGCCATTGCAGGATTTGTGTGGAGGGAGATAGTGGCGCTATCTCCCTCCATACACATCCTGCAATGGCAGGACATAAAAAGACTATGGAGCCATCACTAAGGGGTTAAAAAAAATGTCACAAAAAGATTAAGCATATATTCTGCTCAGCTAGATAATAAAGTAGCAAACACGCTGAGAAGTTACTCTGCCCATGCAGACCCTTACAGATAGATGAGACAAAAGTGGAACTTTTAGCCTAAATTCACAATTCTATGTTTGAAGAAAAAAAGAACACAACACACCAATGCCAAAACCTTATCCCAAATGTGAAGCATGGTGGAGGAGGCCTAATGGTTTGGAGTTTTTTGCTGCCTTGGGGCCTGGACACTTTGCGATAATTGAGGGAACAATTAATTCTAAAGTGCATCAAAACATTGTAAAAAGGAAACTTAAGGGCAGCAGTCCATGACCTCATTCTGAAGAGACGTGGGTGATGCAAAAAGACAACGGTCCAAAGCACACACATAAATCAACAAAAAAATGGCTGTAAAGAAGATGACTTGTGTTTTGTAAAGGCCAAGTCAAAATGCTGACGATAACCCTATTGAGATGCTGTGGCATGACTTGAAGAGGGCTGTTCATACAAGGCATCCCAGAAATATTGATGAACTGAAACACATTTGTAGGGAGGAATTACGCAAAATTCCTGCTAAACGTTGTACAAATCTTATTTGCATCTGCAGCAAACATTTGGTTGAGGTGATTCCAGTTGAATCGGTATCGACAGGTTATGAAAGGGAACAGTAGTGGGTGATGTATTTTTTTATACTTACCCGCTCCCATGATCCAGCTCTGACACCTGGTGCAGCTCTTATGGCACATGAAATTCTAACACTTATTAAACGCTCTCCTGTACCAGTCTATGCGAGCACATGCGAATGAGAACGTGAAAAGAATCAGATTTTCATGTTGCATGCTAACTTCACCCAGTGGTAGTGCTCGATCGTGGGAGCAAGTGAGTATACAAAATACATCACCCAGTTCCATGTAACATCTTCTAACAGCAGCATAACTTAGTTTATGGTACTGAGGGAACCTGACGGGGTTTCCTTTAAAATCTAGGGTTCACTTACTTTTTCTCACTGCCCTATGGATTTCTACTCAGTGTGCTCAGTAAAATGGTACAACTGTCTGTGCCTTATTAGTTACATTAAAGGTGTTGTCCCGCGCCAAAACGTTTTTTTTTTTTTTCAATAGCCCCCCGTTCGGCGCGAGACAAACCCGATGCAGAGGTAAAAAAAAACAAAACGTCCAGTACTTACCGAATCCCCGCACTCCCGCGACTTCTTACTTACCTTAGTAAGATGGCTGCCGGGATCTTCACCCACGATGCACCGCGGGTCTTCTCCAATGGTGCACCGTGGGCTCTGTGCGCTCCATTGCCGATTCTAGCCTCCTGATTGGCTGGAATCGGCACACGTGACGGAGCGGAGCTACAAGGAGCAGCTCTCCGGCACGAGTGGCCCCATTCGGAAGGGAGAAGACCGGACTGCGCAAGCGCGTCTAATCGGGCGATTAGACGCTGAAATTAGACAGCACCATGGAGACAGGGACGCTAGCAACGGAACAGGTAAGTGAATAACTTCTGTATGGCTCATAATTAATGCACGATGTACATTACAAAGTGCATTAATATGGCCATACAGAAGTGTATAACCCCACTTACTTTCGCGGGACAACCCCTTTAAGTTTGTCTATAGTGATGCTTAGATATTAGATAACGATCAGTAATCAATTAAAAAATCCAGGTAATTCCAAAGGGTTCACTTACTATTTCTGGCAACTGTAGTAAAGTGTGGATAACTTTACTGTTGCTGATTCTCGAAAAAAAAATTGTAACAGGACGTAAACTTTTATTCTACAGTTCCACTTCTGGTCCGACAAATTGAAAGATTTCTGCATCTGGCAGAATTCTATGCCAAGCTGATTTTCAGTGATCGGATAATGGTGATGTTGAGTATTCGGCTGTGTAGTTGGCAGGACAGGCTGGTAAGGAAGAATCTGCTATGCCGAAAGAGATAATATTACAATGAATGGAGCCAACAGCACAATTATCCCTTTTCTCCTTGAAAATGTATAACCTAAGGAAAGCTTGGGGAATTTCTTCACATAATTAGATGTTATAGTTGCCGGCAGAGAACTGCTACCTCTCTGCTCGCATCAGACTATTACCGTCAGGTAGAGCTTTAATCTAAGCTGATCTGAAACATGTCAATGACAAGTAAAAGAAAAACTGCTGTCCCAGCGTCTGGAGGATGTAGCTTTCAATCAAAGGTAACCATCCTTTGTAAAGGAAGTCTTGCGGAATGATGAGAGTCCAGGTGCCCTGCTTATCTTTGATCTTGGTAATCCTTCACAGCCTGGCATTGTCTTGGCATCTCAAAAATGTCACATGCTTGTGCCATCATGGCTCATAATAGTTTAATCTGATTTTTAATTCAACTTTAAAAGCTTCTGAAAAGACCTGAGCCTTCGGGAGTTCCAAATGGACGGCTGTTCGTACTGTATGTCCAAATTGTCTTGTCAGAGTTGTAATGTTTTGAAATGGCATTCACTAATGCAAAAATGAGAACCAAAATATTCCTGCCTGCCATCTTAATGAATTAGCCTATAAAGGATTACCTTTTATTTAAATAGTCCCATGTCTGATTAACATAACAGTGACCTGTTAGCCAGCCAATCCTGTGCAGCGTGAGAAGTCCCGTGCTGATGATGAGATGAAGTAGACTTTTACCCATTTCATTGGAGTTTACTGGGAAAGTGGCAAGGACTGACTACAGAGCTGCCCTTTTGTTGGTGATTGCACAGCTTCTATAGGGATATAGGAAAATAGTGTTTTTGGAGATATAATATGAATGTCTTCCTGCTGTAGCCCTTTTCCGCTTTCTCATTTTCTTTTTTTCCTCCCGTTTTCAAAAACTCATAGCTCTTTTATTTTTCCAGCGACATAAGTGCTTGTTTTTTGCAGAACGAGTTGTATTTTGCCACAGTACCATTTAATATACCATATAATGCGCTGGAAGACTTAAAAAAAAAATCTAAGTGGGAATAAATGGAAAAAAAAATTTAGGTTTTACTCAATAGAGTTGTGTGAAAGCTCATTTTTTGTGGGGTGACTTGCAGTTTTAAATAATACCATCTCAGGGTTCTTACGACTTTTTGCTCACTTGTTATTTAATTTTCTGCTGGATATGGCTCACCATAAAAGCGCAATTGTGGCATTACGTATATTTTTCCTGTGCAGGATTAATATGATGTTTCAATAATCCGGACTTTTGCAGATGCAGGGATTCCAAATTTCTATTTCTTTGATGTGATGACTGGGAAAATTGTTCTCTTTTTAAACTTTTAATATTGCTTTTTAACAACTGAAAACAACTTTATTTTAATCATTTTAATATTCTTCTTTAGTCCCCACAGGGAACTTGATCTTGCGATTGTTTGATCTCTCATACAGTATAATGCAATACTATAGTATTGCATTGCATTCTAACCAACAATCTATCAAAACATGGCAGAAGGACTCAGACTGACATGACAACTGAATGGTACTTCGTGATCTCATTGCTGATGGGAGCCCATACAGGACACCCAAATGCTGATTGGGGCATTTAAATGCCACTGCTCAACTTGAAAGTGGCACTTAAAGGGATTTTGTCATTAAGACAAAACCCCATACCGAAGATGAACCTTGCCTGTAATAACAAAGGAGGGTATACTTACCTCTTCTGGGGCCCCAGGATGCAGCTAACTCTTTAAATGGCTTTAAAGAGTTAACAACCACTATCACCATGGACACAAATCGTAGCTGTTGGGGGTGACTGTCACTGTGACAGCCAACATCCACCATGTATGGAATTGTTTCAGTTACCGAGCCCGCTCCATTCACAAGTAGGATGTGCACCGATTTTTTTTGACGCACATCAGGAACCGAAACGGGGTTGTTTTTTTTTTCAACCCCCCCCCCCCCCCCCCCGTTCGGCGCGAGACAACCCCGATGCAGGGGTTAAAAAAGATCACCGGACAGCGCTTACCTGAATCCCCGCGCTCCGGTGACTTCTTACTTACCCGGTGAAGATGGCCGCCGGCATCTTCTCCCTCGGTGGACCGCAGGGCTTCTGTGCGGTCCATTGCCGATTCCAGCCTCCTGATTGGCTGGAATCGGCACGTGATGGGGCGGAGCTACACGGAGCTACACGGAGCCCCATTGAGAAGATAAGAAGACCCGGACTGCGCAAGCGCGTCTAATTTGGCCATTAGACGGCGAAAATTAGACGGCAACCATGGAGACGAGGACGCCAGCAACGGAGAAGGTAAGTGAAAAACTTTTTATAACTTCTGTATGGCTCATAATTAATGCACAATGTACATTACAAAGTGCATTAATATGGCCATACAGAAGTGTATAGACCCACTTGCTGCCGCGGGACAACCCCATTAAAAAGGTTGTGAGAAGAGCAAAACCCCTGGTTATATGCCCCATTAGCTACATGAACATCACAGAGTGTGGTCCCCTGCTGAGAACCCACCTTCTATGACCCAGAATATATATCCACTCAGAAAGTAGCTTTCACTCTAGTAGTGCCATCCTGGTATCAGAGAATAGTGGAGGGCCGGTTGGTAGTTGGTGAAGGGAGTCTGCCTCCCTCTTCCTATACTGGTGGCTGTCCCCTGATGTCTACCCAGCAGATCCCGCACCAACGGCCACCACGTGGCGTCATAAACAGGTGTTGTAGCAGAATATATTTACTATTCCTATTAATTTGTTCGTGACGCCAGTGCTTTACAGCACAAAATGTAATGTGTAATAAAGATGATGAATTAATCACACCAAGCCAGGGTTTAGTAAAATAAACGTTATTATATATTTTTTCTTTACTGATGGCGATGATAGCAGAAATTATATTGATGTACAGTACAGTCAATGTGCAGCAATTAAACAATATAACTCCTTTAAATCCACAGTAATTTGCTTCTGTGCAGGCGCTGGTGGACCGTTACGCTTTAGCGGAAATCTGGAGGCTTATCTCTCTTGATTGTGGGGGAAGGGGCGCTGCTGAAGAGGCATCCTGACATAAATAGCATCCCAGGAAATCCTGATAACCCTCTCCTCACTATTCAACGACTGCGTCCCTATGACAACCAGGCAACGGGTGCTCCAATCACAGGCTTCCATGCTCCTGTCACCTCACGGCTTGACAGCCTATCAGGTTGCTCGGCTCATCTGTGCTGCTGTCCTTTTATGGCTAAATCTGCCAGCCACCAATGAGAATTAACTGGTCGCTAGCTAGATTATTAATAGCTCAGTTGCAGGGCGCTTTTGTAGGACCCATTTATGGACCACTACATAATTATGTGAATAGACATCCTGTTACTATATTTGTGTGACTGACCACAGCTTCACCCAGCACAATCAGCTGATTGCCCCAGGTCTGGCATTCTCAGAGGATTTGTGCAAGTTGGCACAACCACTTTAATGGCATATACTTAGAATATGTCATAGAATCATAGAATAGTAGAGTTTGAAGGGACCTCTAGGGTCATCTGGTCCAACCTCCTGCTCAATGCAGGATTCACTAAATCATCCCAGACAGATATTTGTCCAGCCTTTGTTTGAACACGTCCATTGAAGAAAAACTCCCCACCTCCCGTGGCAACCTGTTCCACTCATTGATCACCCTCACTATCAGACAGTTTTTTCTAATATCTAATTTGTGTCTCCTCCCTTTCAGTTTCATCCCATTGCTTCTAGTCTTTCTGTAGTAGCCCGTAGAGGCTTCATGCTCTAGAAAGCGGTGTGGGCCATCCCTCTGCTGGGAATACCGGTGGGGTTTGACCTCCAGAATCAGTAATTGATGGCCTATGCCTTTGTATTTTGTATGCGTAAGCTAGGTAGCAAATGAGACACAGTGAAGCCAAAGCACGGTTCATGATATCTCCACTAGGTTTTAATTATTGGATTAGGAGTACAGAATTTGATTTGCTTTATTTGTAACTATACAATTTATGTTTTTCCAAATCACTCCTGATAATTGCATTCCATGTGGAACAGCAATGCAGTAAATGTGACATTAACGGCTTCAAGCTGAAACAATTAAGTCATCCATTTTTAATTAACCAGTATAGTTCATGTAGAAAATTCTTGCAGATTTATATGTAGCGCATCCTGATGGAGAATGTAATAACAGAGGATTGATACGATGGAGCCGTATTGCGGTAATGTAGTGGGTTTCCACTCTACATTGATGGGACCCCCCCATTGCTTTCATCCATATATTAACTGATATTGTATGAAATATAGACAAAACTTGACCAATCATATATGTTGTATAACACATAAACCAGAGAAGGGTCAGTGGGGTCACATAGTTTTGCAATCTATAGAACCCACTTTATCAGTCAGACGTTCCCTTTATATTCTAGCCTCTATCGAACAGCTTGGAGTGAACAGTCACAGGAAGTATTGGAACTAAGAATATGAGCTTGCATTAATAGCACCAGGATGTATGTGGGATGTCATGTGGGTGTTCCTCCCTCATTGTGAGAGAGCCGTATCACTGTGCACTAATCCAAAAAGTCTCAGGGATAGGATTGTATGAGTATGTATGAGTGTTACATGTTGTAAGGTAGAGAGGTAGCAAAGAGCAGGTAAGGTTCCTAGTACCTGTGTAACAGGTGTGGAATATGAGGCCGGCTATGGAGAGGATTTCCATCAGTTCAGTTGATCAAACAATGCTTTACTGAATGTACGATAAGGAATAAGAATATTTTGGTACAATGCTAACAGCTTACTAACATTCGATGGTCAGGAACAAGTCTTTTCTCTTATGTCCATGGGGATAATTAATTTAGCGTGTGTCTCACGCACGTACGATCCGCAGATCAATTTGCCTATAGGGAATCATTGGGCATCCGCAGGTAATTAAATACCTGCAGATGTCATTTTTTCCCGGTGTGCAAATTGTACACGCGGGAAAGAAAAAGCAGCATGCTCCATTTTCTGCGGATTCCCACACAGACGGCGTCCATTAAAGTCAATGGAAGCCGTCCAATCCGCGGCACAGCTGACAAAGCATCCGAGCCGCGGATCCGTGGGAAAGTAGGAGGCTTACAAAAAAAAAAGTTTGGCATGCCGTTGGCACGCCCGGATGCATACGCCGTGCAGAAGAAAGAAGATCCGGCTGTGACAGAGAAGACTCGCACAGCAGCCGGACAGGTAAGAAAATGTCTTTTTAGGCCCAATGGCTGTGGGCATAGGTGGAAACCACTGCGGGATTCCACATTTGGAAACTGTGTGTGCCCGAGGATATGAGGCCTTAGGGAGAGCACCTAGAAGGTGAGTGATTGTGGAGACTTATTCATACTCCTCTGGGTAATATGCAAATAAGAGAGCTAGAACAATACCTCTACAGCGCCAGCTTTTGGCAGGCAGCATTCCTGCAGGTCAATGTTAGACTCTTTATACAAGCGCTGTAATAATGACTGGGAATTGAAAGCCAAGGCAGAATCTATACACAGACAGCTGTTTCAGGGTTTTTGCCCCTTATCAGTGTGCAGTAGGTTTCTGGCTTGGCCGGCAAGAGGTGTGTGACGTGGGTCAGGAACGCTATCTTTTCTCCTTAGGGAGAGCACCTAGAAGGTGAGGAGACTTATAAGGCCATTCAATCTCCTCTGGGTAATATGCAAATAAGAGAGATGGAACAATACCTCTGCAGCACCACTTATTAGAAGGCAGCATTCCTGCGAGTCAATGTTAGACTCTTTATATAAGCCTTGTAGCACACATCACAGGCCTTTCTGTAGAAAACATTTTTTAGCTCTGGAAAGATATTATCAAGCATTTGGTGAAAAGCCAGCAAATCTTCAGCCCCTCCCTGCCACAACATAAAGATATCGTCAATAAAACACCACCAGCAAAGTAGATAATGCCGGAGTGGTGAGGTATAGCTATATGAGGTGTACATATATGTTTCCTCCACGTGGTCCGTATAAATGTTTGCGTTTGTGGGAGCCATATTGGCCCCCATAGCCATCCTCTGGCGTTGACGGTAAAATTTTTTGGTAAATACAAAGAAGTTGTTATTCAAGACAAACTCAAGAAGCATTAAAATGAATTGCATACAAGTATTCGATAGCTCAAGATGTCAATAAACACTCATGGACCGCCTCCAATCCCCTGCTATGTGTAATCTTGGTGTACAGTGATGTAACATCCAAGGTGACCAGAATGGTTTCCTCAGTGATGTGTATATCCCCCAGTTTTCTCAGGAAACTCACCTGTGTCCTTGATATATGAGCGACTGCATACTTCCTAGGAACACAAGTGGCACAGTACGCTTTATGGTTTCAAAACAAACTTGCAGAATGAACAATTCAGAAAGTTCCTGTTGCCACGGACATGGGGTACTTTAATTGCGTTGCACCCAAAGTGAATATCAGCTTAATGCCCCATTTAGTTGGGACGATTGTCGGCTAAAGAACGCACGAGCGAGTGACATCACCACCAGTTGTTCACGCTTGTACAGAATGTTTAGATAGGCAGAGAATCGCTGGGAATCGCCGACTTCTCGCTCACAGTGAGCAAACCAGTGATGATATTTATGCTGGTTGAAACTGAGCGACAAACAAAGAGTAAGCGAATAGCGCACGATGGCTTTGAGTTTAGACGTAACGAGTATTGCGCATTTTCGTTCATTTAAACACATTTTGCGGGACAATCGTTACGTATAAATGGGCCTTTAGCCTGTCCAACAATGCCGCTCTAGGACTCTGGGAGGCGACGCTCCCCCACAGACTGCCTTGCCTTGCAGGGTTGTATCAGTCACTTGTATAGATCTACCCTGCACCTCTATGGATCCTTGCGGCTAGTATGCCACTAACTTTCACGGACTGTCTGCTCACCCACGCTTGTGAGTGTACAATCATATCACACAGTCCTTGTGCCACAAAATTGCAACCAGAGTCCCCGTTCAACTCATTATCCAAAAAGTGTGCTGTCTCTTTAAGGGCTGCTCACGGAGACACCGATTTGAATAGAGCCTAACAGAAATTAGTCATTTGTGCATTGCAGGGGTATTTTCAGCGCCATAATAAAAACATAACATTCACATTTATTTCTGAATATTCCCAGTTGAAAGCTTTGTACAACACCATTCGCGAAGTCTATGGATGGAGGCACAAAGCTTAGTATCTCATCTTAGTGAAGAGTGAAGAAAAGAAAGCTGTTTGAATAATGAACAATTAAACTTATAATTAGCAAATAATATTACGACCCAAAGAAATGTGGAACATATTGTGCACTTATCACAATTGTGAGTTACCACAGCAACCTGCTGCCAAGACCAATCAGGTGCTGAGATGCTTCAAGGCTGTCAATGAATAGTTATTTATACTATGGGACTTAAGAAAAAGTTTTTGGTAAGAAAAAGTTAAAACTTAACCATATCATGAAATGCCCTGACAACCATCCGCTATGCTGCCATGCTGGGAGTTGTAGTCTTAAAATGTCCACGCCGGCTGACTTTCTAGGGACTACAGGTTTGAGAATAAGCACAGGAGGAGCGGACATATATTCGGGGCTCTGCTCAACAGTATCAGGCCATGCATCAACTCGGGTTCAAAAGTATCAGGCCATGCATCAACTCAGGTTCAAAAGTATCAGGCCATGCATCAACTCAGGTTCAAAAGTATCAGGCCATGCATCAACTCAGGTTCAACAGTATCAGGCCATGCATCAACTCAGGTTCAACAGTATCAGGCCATGCATCAACTCAGGTTCAACAGTATCAGGCCATGCATCAACTCGGGTTCAACAGTATCAGGCCATGCATCAACTCAGGTTCAACAGTATCAGGCCATGCATCAACTCGGGTTCTGCCAGTATGGGCACCGTGGCGGCTGCAATGTGCCCGATCCCTGATAGGCTTTGTCACACGTAATCAGGACACCACTGCGTCCTCAAACTGGTTTAGTGAAGGAATCGGACAACTTGCCAATGCAGCAGACAGCGGTGAGTGAAGGTATACGGCACAGCGTCTCTCTACAAGTTCTTAAGGACCTCAGTCCCTGTAGGTGCAGGAGGATAAGCCAGTAATCAGTGTTTCAGCCTTAGGGCTTATTCAGATGAACGTATTTGCGCAAGTATTTCCGCACATTAAAAAGACGCACGTATAACGCGACCAAGCAATGCATTTGATTTAATGGCGAATGTGTTTTTTCCGCGCAAAATATTTGTGCGAGAAAAAATAGAGCCGTCTGTATCTTTTATACAAGCCGTGAAAAAGATAGGTCTTGCCTTATCTTTCACCGTATTACGTAGAAAGCTCCCATAGACTTCTATGGCAGCTGAAAAAAAAGGAGGGGGAGGGAGTTACCCTGTGTACAACACTGGGGTAAGAAGACAGCTGACCATTATTAGGCATTTTATTGCCATTCCGATGGTTTATTCCAATCGTTGCTTGCCATCACTTCAGCGTGTTTTTTTTACATGCGCGCTGCAGCACACAGTGGGCATGACTTTAAAAACGCCAATTTCGATCGTGACTCGAGCTTGGTAAAAAATTCATTCATGTGAATATACATTCCATATGGATGAAAGAATATACGCATACGCTCGTGTGAAGGAGCCCTTAGGCACGAAGTGACACCACACTGCACCATCAGTGCCCAATATGGCGTCAGGACTCTCACACTAGAGATAAAATCAGCGGATTCACGCAGCCCTAACCACGGTCAACATAAAACAGTGACCAGTGTCTCATTACCAAGAACGAGGGGGAAAATTTACTTACAACGTCACTTTATACCTGAAGAGTGCCTTGTGGTGAAGTACAACACAATTTTTAAGAGCGCACTCCTTTTTAAGAAATTTGGCGCATGTCTGTCCAGTGAGAATGAGACATCTATATCAGCTATCAGCTGGTGCAGATTTCCACTAAAATTTATGCCAGTTTCTCACATGAATTCTAGTAAATTTGATGGACCCTTTTTGAAAAGCCCAACTCACTTTTTGAAAAGTGTAGAGTGGCAGAAAATGGATCAAAAAGTCGAAAACTTTTTCACAAGCATAACTTTTTAATGCCAGAAATCTGGTGCAAAGAGGGGTATTCTGGGAGTTTTACACCTTGTACTATTGATGACGTAAAGTCTCCTGGTGCAAGCACAGAGTCATGACTGATTCCTGGGATGATGTCACATTGTGACATGTTCTTAGCAGACTGTTTTTGTGGGGTGGCAAACCACCCCACAGAAAAACAGTCTGCCAAGAAAACATCACACTATGACGTCACCCTAGGAGTTGGTTACGACTCTGTGCTTGCACCAGGGGACTTTACCTTTACCGTTACTATTGAAGACACAACCTGAGGATACAACAGTTGGTAGGTGGACATCCTGATCTCAGCTCCCACACTTCTGGTGTTCAAACTGGATGTTGACAGCTCCATTAACTTTGCAGTTGGAAGTGTAATAGAAGGCATAGCATCCGGCTCAGCTGCAATAAGTGCAGAGGCTGATCCAGAGGGGACCTGCGTTGATCAACTATCAGGATAGCTCATCAATAGTACAAGAGATAAAAGTTTCCAAAGTGCCCCTAAATTCCTCCTATGTGCTACTTTGAAACACTGCACCATTTTGGAGAAAATATCCCTTTGGAAACTCCCTACCATGGGGAGAACTGTCAGTTGAGTGGTTGCCCTTCAGGTTGACTCCCTGGCTTGGCTTGATTGGCAGTTCTCTCCTTATACTCTATGTAAATATTAAAGGAGCCTGTCAGTCAAGTAAAGCCAGGTGGGTAGAAGCTTCTCCAGGTGTCTGGCACCTTTTAAAGCTATCAGTCACATTTAAGTGATTCATGCCATGCAATGCTCATTTGACTAATATGTGCGCTAATGTATGCCAGTTGGCTGCCGATGGTTAGGGTAGCTTGTAGTGATGAGCAAACTTTACAAAAGTTTGGGCAAAAAGTTTGACCTGTCCATTATGCAGCCTATAGGTATATCTGGACCTGTTTGTTGCGCTGCCTATAATTCTGTTGATATTTTCAGCAGCCTACATGTGTCAGGACAGCTTCTCTGTCTTGGCAGAAATAAACAGAGAATCTCAAGACAGACTGAATGCGGTATCAAAGTTGAAGGCTGCTGTCATAGTTTTTATGTATTATGACAAGTAAAGTAAGAGAAACCTTCTCATTAAAACTCCTGGGAATGTTTAATTTAGTATTTATAGTCTTATTTTATTGCATATTTATAACATTATTTTTTTGCATAATAGCTTTAATTTTTTAGTAAGTTTGTTTTTGTAAACATTCCTGTATTAGTTCCAGCATGAATTAATGTCACCTCCACATTAAAAACTATTTACAGATATGATAGAAATTGTATAAATTATTTTGTTTCATTTTTCCATTGTTACTCAACTATTTGCTCATGCCGTTACTTTAGATTAGTGATTTCCAAGTCTTGCCCTACAGGTGTTGCGAAATGGCAACTCCCAGCATGACCTGGCAGTTTGCGGCTGTCAGAGTATGCCGGTGGTTGTAGATTCACAATGGTGGACAGCCATGGCTTTATAGGACCCACAATAAGATGCACGGCTTATTTATAAATAAGGCAGTATATTGTGCCTCTAGTTTGAAGACATGTCTGCAAGGAGTCCTGCAGGAATTTGAAATTCCAATGAGCCCCACAGTTCCTCTGTTATTCTTGCTGGAAATATATGAATAAACTGACAACTGGGCATTGCCATTCCTTTTGTCGAAGTCGTGTGTCCCTGTATATTCTCATACTATCCAATAGTTGTCAATATGAGACTGTGTAAGGGCACACCCAAACAACAAAGGCAATGCCCAGTATTCATATACTGTATTTCCAGGAAGGATATGGTACAATAAAGGGTTCCAATGCAAGTCCTGCCGAGCCCTTGAAATCGCTGTTTTTGCATGGCACATGTAGTATGTAAATTAAGAATAAGCTATCCAAAAGGTGGTCTCTCACTTGGACTAGTCCAGGCTCTCTCTCATTCGTTCAGCCATAACCCCACCCCTTGCCTAATGAATGACATCTCCATCTCCATAGGTGCCATATGTTCCACTCATTGCCCATGCGCCTATTCTGAAAAAGCATTACATGCACAATGTGTAGAATGCATGACATCTCCAACTCAAGAGTACTGGAGATGTCAATCATTGGCCAAACGAGGGTGGAGAGAGCTTGGACCAGTCCCAGCAAGTGAAACGCCCATCAGACAGTTTGCATTTAATATGCATTGTGCAAAAATGGCAACTTTGGAACCTTGGCAGCAATGTGAGGAGAACTAAAGGTATGGTTAGAGTTCTCTTCATATCGCCCACATATTGTTGATCCGGGGATTATTCCAATACCCAGATTGGGGTGGGGAAGGTTTTTTTTCCCCTTCAATGGGGAAAATTGGCTTCTACCTCATTTGGGAGGTTTTGCCTTCCTCTGGATCAACATTGGGGAGTAATAGGCCGAACTGGATGGACATGTGTATTTTTTCAGCCTTACATACTATGTTACTATGTTAAGATTTGTTTAAGGGGCATGAGTTACTAAGAGGCTTTCTTTTAATTAGATGTGTCAGTAGATCTTTTCCTATGGGCATCTCATTTGTTTTTGTATACCCTTTGTCTGCAGATAACAGTACTTTACTAGTGATTACTAATGCTGAGGATCTACTACCCAGGATCCCCGACAATCAGCTGATTGCCTGGCCTGCTGTCAGTGCGGACAGAACTGGAAGTGGAAAACTTGTAAAGGCTTGGGTAGGTAATGCAGGCACCACTCTTACTGAATTCAATTGGAGCCATGCCTGCATTACCAACCTGGACCACTGCAGTATTCACGTCCAGCTATTTGCTTCCCTCTCTGTCCACACTGACAGCGGGCCGGGAAAATAGCTTATCTGTGGGATACCCAAGCGGCAAACCCCTGTTGATCATCTACTTATGACCTATCCTAAGGATAGGTCATAAGTGATAAAATATTTTTAACTTAGCAGTCGCAAATACAAAGAAACAGTCTCTTATGGAGTGCGCACAGCTTAATGGTTATGGTCTCTTACCGGGCGCTTAGCTTATCAGTTACAGTCTTCACAGGGCACTCACATGAACAGAACAAAACAAAGGAACAGAATGCACCTAATGACTACTAGCCTACAGTGCCGACCTCCAGGTAGTGGTCCGGACCCTCCTCCCTTTACTAGGAACACCTACTGAAGAGGACCCTTTCCAGGCCACACTAAGCCATAGTACACAATCCAAGAGGCCAGGGCAAATGATCAACACCCACAGGATCACAGAATATTTGCCATGGCTCACTGATCCTACTCTAGTCTCACAGGAAAGTGCCCTTGACTCTCATATTCCAGTCTGTCCTAGGGCTCATTCACATGGGCATAAGTGCATTTCAGCTGCGTAAATACGCTGTATATTCATGCAACCAAAATGCCCTTACACTCCATGTCTTTTACCCGTTCCGGTGTGTTTTTGTGTTCGCAAATGCACTTCATATTAGTGCATACAAAAGAAAACGTGCAAAATCTCATTGATTTTATGTATAAATACGCAGCGAAAAGCAGGTTTCCTACATATTTATGCGTGCCCATTGATTTCAATTGGCTTGTACAGTGCGTAATACACACCACAGTATGCAGAACCAATGAAATCACTGGGTTCTATTCACTGCCTGATACGTGGCGCAAATACGCTCATGTGAATGGGCCATTAGTCTTATTAACACTGTTGCAATCACTGCCACTATGTCACACCTATATGCCACAAGGTGCACAAAGCAACCCAATAATAAACTCGGACTCCGTATTATTAGGTCTGTCTGCTTCTGATCCCGAGCGGCAGACCCTTGCTGATCAACTATTAACGAACTATCGTGTAAACTCTCAGGAAAGTCCCTTTAACGCGACTTCTTCTTCATTGCTGTCTACTCCTAGTAATGTTTTATTAAGTATTTTCTGGCTGTGATATAGCAAATGATTTAATGCTATTGCTTATGATGTTGTTGGATATCTTAAAATATTTCATTACAAAGCACTTTTCAAAAGAAATGAGCCTGCCATTACTGGGAATATGATCCCACCACCAGAGAATAAAACTTTGTTTAGTGGAGCAGCGGCGTCTGCCCCTGTGGCAAAAAGCGGTACTGAGAACAAAATAATTTAAAGCCATTTCAAATAGCTCTCATAAGGAAAAGAGAAGAAGACGTCACGTCTTACACACATCCAGCCTGCGGGAGCGTAAAATCATTACTTTTATATGTATAATATATGTTGTGTTTTAGGAGAGTAAGAGGGAGAATTAAAGAGCCACTGCACAATATAATAGGCAATGTCACCTTAAAATAAGCAATAAGAAAACTGATTATTTTATGGCGCCAGCAGCGGTTGCCAGAAGCATTTAAATTTTTTTTCCAGTCTGCAAGAGCTAAAAAACCACAGACACGGTGCAGTCTCTGTGGGACTCATTAGCAACATGCCGCTGCTGCATGAGCAAGTGGTAGTGCCAGCCTCTGGGTACACATGCAGAATTTAGCTGGAGCCCCGTCCGGGGAGAAGCCTGTGATGACAGGTGATTCAGTTAGGGGAAGCTCCAGAGACAATGCATTACAAAACAACTTGTTAGCATCTTGATCTTAAACTGGATGGTGACAATCACTCAATGCAAGGACGGAGGATTTGTTAGAGGAGGCCAGGCAAGCACAGCGGGTGAGAAGTATCAAATAAAGTGCCAGCGACAAGTAGTGGACTTGCCTATTGCAGATCATTGAACTGCTGATAAAAACTGCAATACCAGATCTGCCCATGGATATAGGTGGCGCTGTTTATGCGGAAAAAGAAGCAGACCCTTATTTATAATCTTAGGCAATCCCTTTAACCTGTCAGCAGTCTTGTCACTGTAAAGCTGCCCCCATAGGGCTATCCATCATGTTCTATGCAGTGTTCTGTGCCCAAAATCTGAGTAAGCATCAGCCCAAAATCTTAGGGCAACTTCAGATGAACGTATTTGCGCTGTGCATTGCACCCGTGTAATACGCGGGAAACAGAACCCATTGTTTTCAATAGGTTTATTCACAATCCAATTATTTTCATGACACATTTCTCGCACGCGTCAATCAGGCGGTGTTAAGAGCTCCCTAAGTTGCTGCATCATAAAAGCCTTAACTGCCCCTCAATCTCTTCCCTGGCTCCTGATGTCGGAGCTTGTAGCACTGAAATCCTGCGCATGTGCTGTGCGGCCCCTATGTCTTCCGGCGCATGCGCAGTTCAATACATCTGCTTCATCTCCAGGCTGGTGTGCACTGCAGCAGAAGACATGGAGAGCATGCCACATAGCGCATGCGCAGGATTTTAACACAGCATGTGCTGACATTAGGAGCCAGGGAGGTGGCAATTGAGAGGAAGGGGAGTGCAGACTGGCGACTAGGGGAGCTCTTGGTCCTGCCTAATTGACTCGAGACTCGGAATCTTCAAATCCAGCTGATCAATGTAATCAAGAGAGAGCAGAAAGGGTCCATAGTGAAGTACTGCAGAAAGTGAATATCCCATGCAAGGTTTCTATTATATTCAAAAGAGGTTAAAAATTGCAAGCAATGAAATATACAGTAGTATCGCCACAATGTGAAGATCCTGGAACTCGTTGTCCAACTCATACTGCTGCTTTCTCAAGAGGACTAATGAACATGCTTCAAGATAAGTGACTGATAAGAGCTTGGTTTACTAAAGGCCCTTGTACACGCAACGATTATCACTAAAGATTCGTTCAAACTGCCGAAAGTGAGTGATAATCGCTACGTGTAAATACGGACAGTCGTGCACTATTCGTTCACTTGTCGTTAGTTGCGGGTTTTTAGCCGGCATAAAAACCATATTTCAGCCACTTAAAAGGTGTTTCAATTGAATGGATTTCGTTCAGTCTTTTGAGCGTCTGCAGGATGATTTTGTTTGCCTTGCATACACAATGAGTACACTGTTTACTCATGCCGCAGGAAGACGTTGGAACCTGCTGGCCAGATAATCCCTCACATAAACACACGTCCACCTGAGCAAACAGCTGCTACTCAGTTTACTTTAGCTAATGAGGGAAAATGAGATGATTAAGTGCGAGTTATTGTATTCAAAAATATTATCAATTCGTTCAATCGTTCAGTCGTTTAAGCTATAATCGTTGCTTGTAAAAGGTAGTTTAAGGCTCCTTCATATAAGCATATTTGCACGTGTGAAATCTACGCACACGATATGCAGAAAATAAAAACCCTTTGATGGCAATGGGTTTGTACATGCTTCTCTATTTTGTGCAAACAAGTGCAGCATGCTCTACATTTGTGCGCATTTGCGCACCAAGGGCCCCAATAGAAGTCTATGGGAGGTGTACAGTACATTGCGCAATACCACTGGAAAGAGAATCAAATAGGAAAAAGGTTTGTTTGGCTTACCTTCTCAAACGGGACCTCCAGCTGCCTGATAAAGATCCTCCACGGAGCCCAGACTTAAGCCTCCAGCTTCGGCAGACCAAGGGATGTGCAACAAAAGTTTCAGTAAAAGTCGTCTATAAACCATGTCTGGCACCTTGGAGGTTGTCATGTTTCTGTTTTAAAAGTAATATTAACCCTTTTCAATCCACTGTCTGACATCTGAAGACATTATGATTTAAGGCTGTAGAGCTTCGATGTTGAAAGATGTCCGTCGTGGTTCTCTTACTGTATATTGCCAGCCTCTCTGCTGTCGGAGCCTAGCCAATGTGTCACCTCATGCAGTACTGGCTTTAGCCAGCATATAGCGCCATTGTATAACAGCAGAAAAAGAGTAAGCCCCCTAAGAAAACCAGGATGCAAATTGGATTGGAAAGGGTTAATAAAGAAGATTACCCCATGTGAAGCCAACTTTCACTAAAACTTTTGTTGCACACTGGAAAGAGAACACATCTGGAACTCATTAGACTCATTAGACTGTTTTATCACAACGATTTTGCCAGGATAAAACATCGACTAAAAATTGCGACCATCTGAAACATTGGTTTCCAATGCATTTAGTCAGAATTTAATCTTTTGCCAGAATACGCTGGCCGTTCCCATAGACTCCTATGGTAGCCTATGAGAGCCATCAGAAAAGGGAAGGGGAAGGGAATTTAGCAGCGGGTCACGTTGCTAAAGTTCCTCACCCTCCCCTTGCCGGCAGCTCCCAAAGGCTGGGGAGGGAGGGGAGGAAGTTTAGCACGACTATCTAAAATAAGCTCCTGCCCCATCTGCTCCCCTTGCCAGCAGTCGGCAAGGGGTGGTGAGAGGAAGGGAAGGGGAAGGAAGTTTAGCAGAGCTGAACTCTCTCCCCCCTCAGTCGGTGGTATTTTGGGCTGTGGCTTATATACGCCACACCCAGCCATCTGAATGGGTGAAAAAACAGGAGATGCAGCCGCAACTTGGTCGTGGCTGCCTCTTGTTCATGTGATTTTTGGTCGCGATTCGGGTAGCCGAAAATCGCAGCACCCGTGTTAAAGAGTCTAAGACCATTTAAATCAAGCCGTGTCTGTCTGTCACGCGCAAATAAACATGCCTTGTGGGTAAAAAAAGTACAGTAAAATTTCCGATATGGACTCAAAAAAGCATTGTTCGTTCCACAAAAAAGCAGGGCTGAGGTGCGCACAAATAGTATACGCCGGTTACCACTTTGAGATAAGGAGGCAGTGCAGATATATTTTATCTGACTTTTGTACTCGAGCCTATCCATCTTTTTTCAGTTCCTGCTGCCCTACTGAAAAGTGACAGGATTTTATACATTTGTATCAAAAGCCCCTACAATGATACAAGAGGAAGCAAAATACAATCTATTTTATTTTATAGCTATTTTGTGAAAAAAAAAATATATATATACATATATGTTACATAATCAATTGTCTAGTGGTAACCTATTGATGGTCATCAATAGTAAATTGGTGGGGGTCTGTCATGCAGCATGCCTGGGCTGCTGCATTGAGCTGATTTCTGCAGGAAGCAAACAGCTCTGTTCTCACTGCAGTGGCCAGGCTTGGTATTGCAGCAAAGTTCCCATTCATTTTAATGCCTGCAGTACCAAGCCTGGCCACTATAGTAGAACAAGGCTAATTGCTTCATGCAGAAATCAGCTCAAGCAGGAACGCATCGCACCTACAAACAGCTGATTAGTGGTGGTCTCCCACCGAGCTACTATTAAGGACCTAACAGTAGTTTACAACTGGACAACCCCTTTAAGCTCCTTACACTAAAGAAGAGAACCATGCGAAAACATTCCAACATTGCACATAACAGCTAATACATGAGAGTTGTAAAATCACTCACAGAAAATTAAAAGGGCCTTTTTAAGAAAATTAAAGCATAGGGAAGAAAGAGTGGATCTCACCACAACACAAGGAACATGACAGCGAGGCAGACAGCTTTCTTACTCTTCCATGGTGAAGACACAGGACGGTTTTACCTACTTTACTCAATTATTAATAGCAAATATGAAAGGATCCAGCAGCTGAGAAATAACCCAGGCCGTCACTCGGCAGAATGATGATGAAAGACTGAAAACAATTCTTAGAATTAAATGCTGTTTCTTGAAGAACAAACATCAGAACTGCCTGGCTGGGAAGCTGTGTCTTCTGTCGCTCCCCATCAAGCCACACACTGAGTAATTGGGATTGGAAAACTTCAGACTTGGCAAAAACTTTTAAGAAGATTGTGGAAGACGAAAAGAAAATTGTGAAATCCGATCAAATGAATTTACTTTTCTATTTGAAGCTGTATTACCTAAATATACATTAGGATTGGAAATCACCGTGATTAAGGATATCCTACAATTTGTGCCCACAGCTCATGTTTAAACCATGTGTCTCCATGGCTCAGAGACGTAACTTGAAGCTCCTGGGCCCCAATGCAAAACCTGTAACAGGGCCCCCAACTATAATGCTTTATTCATGGTACTGGGCTTCCTATATGGAGAAGAGAGACCTAATGGGCCCCCCAAGGCTCCTGGGCCGGGTGCAACCGCATCCCCTGCATCCTCTATAGTTACGCCCCTGCCATGGCTACAAAGCACAACTATGTGAGAGCAGAATATAATTACAAGGGTCCATTCACAAGTTGCTTGGAAGTTGTGTTTTTTTTTTTTTACAGCAATTCTCATGAGCCTACCCACTAGTGATATGTTTTCTTGCGATGCGAGAGCGAGTGAAAACGCATGATTATGAAACCACTGCTTTTCAATGGTTTCATACTCATTTGCAATTTTTCACACAAGTCTCACAGCACTAAGAAAAATCTGTGATATTGCTCGATGTTCTCAATGGGGCCGACGGGCTGGCCCCGTTGAACACATAGGGAGTACGTTGCGGACTTCTGCCACATCTGTGACAGCTGTGGCAGGGGATTCCTTCATCCCCGCGGGGATTGGGGACTATAAAGTAAAGAAATGGGTTTTTTTTTAGCTTTTTACCTCCATAAAACTAAAAAACAGGAGAAAACTATTTATGAAAAAAGTGTAAAAAGTAGTCCAAATGTCACAAAAAATTCAGCAACAATAATTTTGGTAGCTGAACAAAAAAAAACCAATAAGGCCGTAAAACCACCATATGGGTAAAATCCCTAAAAAGTGTCTGGTCCTTTAAGACCGAAACACCCTGGTCCTAATGGAGTTAAATTGTTAGATCCACACTGGGGAAAAAAATGACAGCCCGTGTGAATGGGTCTTATGCTGCAGAATTTCAGGAGGGGTTTAACCTTTTCAAGTTAGGAAGTTAAATTTGCATCAAAATCCGTGTACAAGGCCTCTGACACACTTGTCATGGTCCCATTTGCATAAATTTCCCAGAGATGCAAGCATGGGCTTATAAGCCTCCTCACACTTACTAGGTACTCTCCCTAAGGAGAAACTATTCCCTTCCAATACTTAAGCTTAAAGGAACGCGACTTCTTTCATTATTTAGGTGCATTTCGTGACAGGCAGAACTACTCCCAGCCAGCAGTATTAGTATTGTGCACAGGTACTAGCATCATCCTTCTCTTTGGTGTAAAATGTATTTACCGCAGTCCATAAATAGAGGTAAAGTTTATCTAGTTAACTGCGTGCCGCTTGCAGAACAAGTAATTATGCATAATTGATCATGTATGCCGCAATTTCTTCCATAGTGTTAAAAATGTCTCCTTACAGAGGAGGTAACTAAAAACAAGGACGAATTATTAATACTTTTCCACTTGGACAAAGGCCCAACCTGCTCAGATAAAATTATGTTCCTACCTTCTGGCTTAGAAAAGACTTCTGTAAACTTTGTTTCGAGCGGGCTTTGGCTTTACGCATCCTGTAAATTTGTAAAACAAATGAGCAAATATGTAGAGTTTATTTACTGCTTGTAGCTCTTTTGTGTATTAGAGTTTTATGTCTTTTCATAAGAAGCATACATCGGTGCAGAAAAGTAATAGCACAAGATGGAAAGTCTATTAGTCTTCATTCAGTAGAGAATTCAAGTCTGTTTGCTTGGATAGAAATTGTTTTGGTGCTGTCAAAAGAGGATACACACAATGGCCTAAGTAAACCCAGCGTCTGGCTACAAGCGCCAAATATATTACGAGGCGCTGTGCTTCTACATACATTTGTTTCATCTGGAAAACTTGCTTCGGCTAGGAGCTGCAGCATGTTTTTGCTAAGATTTAGTTTCAGTTTCAATGACTTTATGTATCAGGAGAATAGAATAAAAAAACTCTGGTCCTTAAAAGGTCTTAAAATTAGGTGAATACAAACTCAGATGAACAACAATACATGGCAAGTTACACTGTGTTACTATTTATTTAACAATAAGTAAACCAAAATGCAGAAGCAGTGTGTGAAAAATTAAGTACACTTTTACTGCTTCCATAGAAATTAAAAAGGTAAGTAACAGCCGGGTGCTGCTGAACAAAAGACCTTGATTAATTGATCATCAATAAGTGTGACCACCTTTATAAAAGCGGAAGTTTTGGCAGTTTGCTGGTGTGGAGTATTCAGGAATGTGTTAACACAATGCCAAGGGGGAAAGGCATCAGCAACAATCTTAGGGTGCATTCCCACGAACGTATATTGGCTCGGTTTTCACGCCGAGCCGATATACGTTGTCCTCGTGTGCAGGAGGGGGGGGATGGAAGAGCCAGGGGCAGGAACTGTGCTCCCGCCCCCTCTCTGCCTCCCCTCCGCCCCTCTGCACTATTTGCAAAGGGGAGAGGTGGGACGGGGGCGGGACTAATTCTCGGAACGTAGCCCCGCCCCACCTCCTTTCATTGCAAATAGTGCAGAGGGGTGGAGAGGAGGCAGAGAGGGGGTGGGAGCTCAGTTCCTGCTCCTGGCTCTTCCATCCCCCCCCCCCCTGCACATGAGGACGACGTATATCGGCTCGGCGTGAAAACCGAGCCGATATACATTCGTGGGAATGCAGCCTTAGAGAAGCAATTGTTGCTGCCTATCAATATGGGAATTGTTATAAGGCCATTTTCAAACAATTAGGAGTCCATCATTCTACAGTGAGAAAGACTATTCACAAGTGGAAAGCATTCAAGCCAGGGTGGACTGTGCAATGCTCAGAGAAATTGCAAAAAAAAACCAAGAGCTACATCTCAGACTCTTAGGCACTCAGTTAACCAAATATATTCGTAGGTTTATGTCAAAAACTGTACAAAATGTGTGTTGCAGCCGTTCGGAGGTTCCCACCTTGCTTTCAGGCCAGACCAGTGTTTAGCAGTATTCCTACCTCTTCTGGAGCTGAGGGGTGTGGTGGTTGCAAGAGTAATGTCAGTCATCACCTGGTGCTGAATAGCTCTGCTCCTATTTAAGCAGTGCTAGTATTGACTCCTGTGCTGGTCAACGCTTCAGTTGCCGCTGGACAGCTACTGAGGAAACACATTCTGCTTGAAGCTCCTCCGTGCTAGCTAAGTTCCTATATCTGTTTTGTTTGGTTATCTGTTTCCCTTTCTTTTGGTTCTAGGGCTCCCTGATAGGGACTTGTCAGTGGCCCAGGTACGAGTGCGGGTCCGCACCTACTGGAGCGATCGGCCCGCCGAGTAGGCAGGGCTCCCTCCCGGGTAAGGGGTTTATAGGGAGAGGTTTTCCCGTAGTTTTATGTTTCTTTTGCACAGGTGTGCTTTTTCGTTTGTTTTGGATATTGCATGTCCGGTTGGATGCAACAATGTGAACCGCATATTCAACCAGTGATGGCCACCAGCTATACAGGCCATGGTGAAGCTAGTGGTGGATTATATATGAAACCCAAGTGACAGCTGATATATATAAGCTACTTAAAAATTTATTGAGTCTCACTATTTACTTCTTAACTTTCTTTGCTGAATCAATTCTTCCTTCTATTTATGAAGCCACAAAAATCACAGTATTAAACATGCATGAGAGACTAGATAAACACTCATTAAATGAAAAAGAAGAATTTAGAACACTCAGTAAGGCAGATGGCGACTGGATTGCTGTATGCTGGTACAAGCTGGTATATTATGTACCATGTAGCATCTAAAGTGCATAGTTTATTTTTGTAGTCCACTTTAATTGGACTACAAAACTGTTGATTCAACCTAAAGGAGCTTGAATGAGTCCTCACAACTCCCCCATATCCATGCATGGTAGGTTCGGCAGAGTGTGCATGTGTTTTCAATGGGGAGATGGGAATAAAAGGTGTCTTCTAGCATCTTATTCCCTATGGAAATGAAGAATCTGGTGTGTTAAACCCAACATGCCCATCCTTCTTACCCTCTAAATCTGCTGTTGGGAAGAGTTGGAATGCCCTTATTAGATAGTCAACCTGTACTGACGAAATCGATGGGCTCAGATGACTTTTATCTAATGGCATGGACAGGGGCGTAACTAAAAGCTTAGGGGCCCTGATGCAAAATGTGAGCTGGCTTCCCCCCTCCTCTATCTGTATCTGTACCCGTACCCATACCTAAACCATGCTGCACAGAGACATAACTTGAAGCTTCTGGGCCCCAATGCAAAACCTGTAACAGAGCCCCCAACTATAATGCTTTATTCATAGTAATGGGCTCCCTATATGGAGAATAGAGGCCTTATGGGCCCCTAAGGCACCAGGGCCCGGGCGCAACCGCATCCCCTGCACCCTCTATAGTTACACCCCTGGGCATGGGTATCTCTAAAGAAGAAAGGAAACATCCAGTACAAAAAAAGTTTCCTAATATCTATTATGAAGGTCTTTGGCATCACTGATTAATATCTCTTGGAAGTGGTGATTTTTCTAGATTGCTCTCAAATAAATTTCAGATATTGTCCTCAACTGGCATCAGTGGTGGCAGGTAACATCTTCACTCACAGAAAGATCTGGCCTTGTCATCCAACTATCAAGAAGGACGTATGGTGGCACATATTGACCTGCCTCGTCAATGCTTCCACTCTTTTGCATTAAAATGGGAGGAATAAAGTGTGAGTGATATATTTTATTTAGTATCACGCGTTATTGAAGGGGGAGGCTGGAGATAAATAATCTGGGTACAATAAACAAAGCTGGCTAACAAAAAAGTGGCCTTATTGCCTTTCATTTTTATAGAACAGTTTAGTAAATGAAAGCTGAGCTCTGATTGGTTGTCATTACAACAAGGCCAGATTAGAAGATCAATGAAGTTGTCATATACACTACCGTTCAAAAGTTTGGGGTCACCCAAACAATTTTGTGTTTTCCATGAAAAGTCACACTTATTCACCACCATGCGTTGTGAAATGAATAGAAAATAGAGCCAAGACATTGACAAGGTTAGAAATAATGATTTGTGTTTGAAATAACATTGTTTTTACATCAAACTTTGCTTTCGTCAAAGAATCCTCCTTTTGCAGCAATTACAGCATTGCACACCTTTGACATTCTAGCTGTTAATTTGTTGAGGTAAGCTTGTGAAATTGCACCCCACGCTTCTAGAAGCATCTCCCACAAGTTGGATTGGTTGGATGGGCACTTCTGGCGTACCATACGGTCAAGCTGCTCCCACAACAGCTCAATGGGGTTCAGATCTGGTGACTGCGCTGGCCACTCCATTACCGATAGAATACCAGCTGCCTGCTTCTGCTGTAAATAGTTCTTGCACAATTTGGAGGTGTGTTTAGGGTCATTGTCCTGTTGTAGGATGAAATTGGTTCCAATCAAGCGCTGTCCACTGGGTATGGCATGGCGTTGCAAAATGGAGTGATAGCCTTCCTTATTCAGAATCCCTTTTACCCTGTACAAATCTCCCACCTTACCAGCACCAAAGCAACCCCAGACCATCACATTACCTCCACCATGCTTAACAGATGGCGTCAGGCATTCTTCCAGCATCTTTTCATTTGTTCTGCGTCTCACAAACGTTCTTCTTTGTGATCCAAACACCTCAAACTTGGATTCATCCGTCCACAACACTTTTTTCCAGTCTTCCTCTGTCCAATGTCTGTGTTCTTTTGCCCATCTTAATCTTTTTCTTTTATTGGCCAGTCTCAGATATGGCTTTTTCTTTGCCACTCTGCCCTGAAGCCCAAAATCCCGCAGCCGTCTCTTCACTGTAGATGTTGACACTGGTGTTTTGCGGGTACTATTTAATGAAGATGCCAGTTGGGTACCTGTGAGGCATCTGTTTCTCAAACTAGAGACTCTAATGTGCTTATCTTCTTGCTTAGTTGTGCAACGCGGCCTCCCACTTCTTTTTCTACTCTGGTTAGAGCCTGTTTGTGCTGTCCTCTGAAGGGAGTAGTACACACCGTTGTAAGAAATCTTCAATTTCTTAGCAATTTCTCGCATGGAATGGCCTTCATTTCTAAGAACAAGAATAGACTGTCGAGTTTCAGATGAAAGTTCTCTTTTTCTGGCCATTTTGAGCGTTTAATTGACCCCACAAATGTGATGCTCCAGAAACTCAATCTGCTCACAGGAAGGTCAGTTTTGTAGCTTCTGTAACGAGCTAGACTGTTTTCAGATGTGTGAACATGATTGCACAAGGGTTTTCTAATCATCAATTAGCCTTCTGAGCCAATGAGCAAACACATTGTACCATTAGAACACTGGAGTGATAGTTGCTGGAAATGGGCCTCTATTCACCTTTGTAGATTTTGCACAAAAAACAGGCATTTGCAGCTAGAATAGTCATTTACCACATTAGCAATGTATAGAGTGCATTTGTTTAAAGTTAGGACTAGTTTAAAGTTATCTTCATTGAAAAGTACAGTGCTTTTCCTTCAAAAATAAGGATATTTCAATGTGACCCCAAACTTTTGAACGGTAGTGTATATAGTATAGATAGGGCAGAAATGCAACAAAGGATGTATTTCCGGATAGCCCTGCAGTCTTATTATCGGAGAATTATGATAGCTTCGTATTTTAATGATATAATGAGGAGGTCTAATGCTGAGCTGCCCTCCAGTATTGACGTGTAGCTTTTCTTTGCCGTCAGTAGTGATTCACTTACATGCTTTAGTATTTCATGTTTTAGCTAAGTCTAATATTGTTTATTTAGCACAAAGATTTCCATCCCCACAGTACAGCCCACAGATTCTCTTTCAGGAGCCAACGTTTAGCTTGTATAGTTACAGTATGTTTTATCATGTTTCTCAGTATCTACACGGAACGCTAAATCTTGTTAGCGCCAACTTATTCCATAGCGCTTTCGAGTAATTTATTTATTACCCCCCACCGAGCTGGGTACTCATGGAAGGCTGAGTCAACCTTGAGCTGACTACCTGAAAAATGCGGGGATTGAACTCGCAACTTTCAGGTGGTAAGCAAGAGCTGATGCCAGCTGGCTGATATACGCTGTGATCTGATGCATTGGATTCCAATGCATCAGATCACATGGCCATATTCCTGAGACGTAAAAGCGCCCAGCCAGGCCAATATAGCGCGGGGGGGTTTTACGTTGGGCCCAAAAGATAGTCCTGGAACTATCTTTTAGACCGGAATATGTTGGCTGCTGCATGGGCCCCTATGGGAGCCCATGGCAATGGCTGAAAGTGGGAGGGAGTTTAGCAGCATGGCTGCTAAACTCCCTTCCTCTGCACTCCTTCTTCCCCCTTGCAGGCTCACCTCTGCTCTCCTCCCTGCTCGTTCTTTGCAATAGGAGGGGCGGGGGTGGAGCTAAGCACCGTCCCATCCTGCCTCCTCCCATTGCTGGCTGCGGGCAAGGGGCAGGACGTTGGCGGAGCTAAGCTCCCGCCCTCTCCCCGCCTCTTGTCCATAGCCATCAATAGAAGGAGGCGGGACAGGCTGGCGCTTAGCTCCGTCCCGCCCCCTCCAATTGCAAAGAATGAGCGGGAAGGAGAGCAGAGGTGAGTCTGCGATGGGAAAGGGGCGAAGGCATGGTAGTCTCAGCGTATATGCCCTGGGACCCGCAAACGTTTATCTCTCCCAACGTAGTGTATATTCACTGGTCGCGAAAACGGACGTGGCAAAGAGGCCTTATGCAGTGATTGTAAATTATTTCTCGTTTGAATGAGCCAACAATGTATCTGCCTTCATAAACAGACTGCACAAGCGAATGAGCAAACTCTGACATCATTCACTCATTGAAATGACCAATTGTCAGATCTAAACTGACCATTTGATAGTTATGTCCTGTGCAAGTCTGCCAGGCACAAGTCAATGTTCTCTGCGCTGCATGAGCGATTAGCTTGTATTTTGCCCACCGCTTGTCCAACACTCCATTAGTCTATGGACTTCTGGCATGTTGCCAGGAGGTTGATATTTCATCTGCGGGTTCTCAACCTCCAGGACACCTTTAAAGGGGCATTCCAATGAGAATTTTTTTTATTTCATTATGTAGCTAGTCCCTCAGTATATGTAAGTATGCTACTATTACCTTGATTAGTAATTCTTTTCTATCTGAAACTTCTCAGATGGTCATGTGATCTCATTCTGACCAATTCTTTGCATCTATGTGTTCGCAAATTAGTCAGTTTTGCAGTTTTGTATGAAATTAAATGGACCCTATCACAGGAGCTCTTAAGAGGGAAACACACTCTTATCACAGTTATCACTGATGATTACAGGCCCCTGTCATGCAGTTATAATAGAGAAGATCACAGCTCATCCTCCTGACTGTATACTTATGGTCTGTAGCTTATTTATGTGAATACTGAAGGTATTGGTACTGTCCTCTATGGAGGCGGAGATGGTACAGGCTATAGCTGGTCTTGATGCATCATGGGATTAATAGCACAGAATAGTGAAAGCAGGAAGAAATCTCAGCATCTCATGAGATTAGGATTACAGATGTATTGCAGTGTATTATCTGACCGACCATAGGTTTGTTTGTTCAAGTCCCTTTCAAGGACATAGAAAAAGTAAAAGTACTAAAAACTTAGCAACTACATATCAATAATGACCTGTAAAATAAACGGAACATGTTTTTTAACCCAGATAGTAAACATTGTAAAAGAAAACTGAGCCATCATGCTGATTTTGTTCATTTACCTCCCCAAAAAAATGCAATAAACGTTGTCAAAATGTCATGTGTACCTCCAAATAGTTCCAATAAAAACTATAGTTTGTCATGGAAAAAACAAGTCCTCACAAAGCTTTATCAATAGAAAGATAAAAAATTCTGGGTCTTTGGATGCAGCACTGCTAAAAACAAATTATTTTCCAAAAAGGGCTTTTATTGTGCAAAAATGGAAAAAACTGAAACAAAATATGTCATTTCATAATGACCCACAGAAAAAGGTTGCCATTGATACAACATGGTGAACATCGTCAAAAAAAAAGCATGGCAGAAATGAGGTATATTTTCACCCTGTCCCCCAAAAAATAAGTTATACAATACATTATATGTACTCCAAAATGGCACCAATAAAAACTACAGCTCAACACATAACGAAAAAATCCCCATATTTCTTCGTCAACGGAACAATAAAAAAGTTATAGCTTTTGAAAGTGGAGATGAAAAAAAAAATTTAAATCACCCCATCTTTAGGTACCAGGCTTGGTCATGCTATGAAGGGGTAATGTTGTCACCTTTGGACTATATATTTTCAATAGAAATATCCATGGCAATAAGATAACAAAAAGGTGTCTTGTTGCTGGGACTCTCAATGATCTACTGTAATCTACCTGTCAGGAAGTGTTCAATTTCCCTGCAGCACCCCCACAGGGAAGATGACGTATTACACCACCCCTATTAAAATTTTCTTTGTAACATACAGATATGCCAGGTCCCCTAGAACAAGAGATAATCTTTTTAGCCATTCTTCCCTCTTGCTACTAGTTAAGATGGATCTTTTCTATTAACTCAGAAGTACCAAATAAGGTATTTGAAAATGTTTTTTTTAAACGAGACAACCTCTTTGAATTACAATAGATTGTATTTAACTATACTGCATATAGAAATAAAACATCGACTATCTTCCGTTTATTTGAAGCATTCAACCTTTATTTACTTGGGAATTATAGAGGTTGTCCTATATACATGTGTTGCTATAAGTGGCCTATAGCCCCTTTATTAAAAATCTGTTTTTTGCCTCAAAGTCAGACTAAGAGTGAACTCTCGTTCTATAACCATAGTTAAACAATGCTTCATTTCTTTTTCCATGCATTCTTTTCTGTGCATGGTTTCCAATGGTAACCAACCTCATATTTCTCCTTTTTACTTCAGTTTGCTTTTGTTTTCTATCCACAAAGGACATTCATGAGATACGAGAGCAGCACATGGGAAGGTCTATGACAATATTTCAACAGCAGTATTCAACAGGAGCTGTAGCTCGATACACCCCGACACAACCTTTGAAGCTCTGCTCAATGCTTCTACAGAGATGCGCTCCGTTACTATGGCAGCTCTTGTGCTAAACCTTGAGAGATAAAACTAGTTATGTATGTTTATGGAATTCATATATCTGTGAAAGAAATAGACCATGACACAATGGGAATGTATGATGCACTCATTACATATGCTCAAAGCAAATAGCTTTATGAGCTCAACCTACAATGTAGCTCATAATGAGGCATCACTTCTGGGCCAACTTTTGCAAAAAAATGGGACTCAAAAGTTTGAAAGCAAAATACAGATTTGAAGAATGGCTGTGTTTTCAAGCTCTTGCATCCTGAAATGTTTTCTAACAGATCTGCTACAGTAACATTTGTCCTTATTAATAAGGAGGAAGGGCCGACTTAATTATTTATTCTTGTGATTTATGTATTAGATCTATTTTCACATGAAACTCATATTCAATCAGTATTTTAACTTTGATAAAACTGTATATATGGTTCATTTTTAAGGTTGCTTGTGGCAGTTGGGGTTGGGGTAAATTCCTGGTACCCATATCAGAAGTTGGTTCCCAGGAAGCAACACACATGGGCCTCTTGGCTTTTTTGAAGTCCACTATTGTTGTAATTTAATAGAGCTTGCTATATATGTAACTCCTAATAAACTCTATGGCTGCTGCAGGTTTCTTGGACCTTTATCAATGTCTAATCCATTTCTTGGGCCCATTGTAAAGAAATGCAGACCAACCACACATTATCATAGTCAGTAACAAGGAACATTTTACCAGTTGAGTACAACAATAAGCAACAGTAGAGGAAAAGGGGTTTAGAGGAGATTAGGGAATGGGGAGGCTAGTGTAGGTAATGTGGTGGGAAGGGAAGCTGGTGCGGACTAAGTTAGCTATTTCAAGCTTCTGCCTATGGCTTTTTATTTAAGAATGATGAAGGATACTAGGTCACTAGAAAAGTTTGGGGAAGTAGAGGGTTGGAGAAGGTTGTGTGGAAAGAATTGGAGAAGCTGGAGTGGAGAAGATTGGAGAAGGTTGAGTGGAGAAGATTGGGAAATGTTGAGCTGAAAAGATTGGGGAAGGTTGAGTGGAGAAGATTTCTACAATGGCTCCCATTGTGTTCCTCTAATGTATAATTACACACACTCCCTTTTTGCCACTTTAAAAGAACAGCGGAGCATATTTACTACTGGTGCTAAATCAGAATTATGGAGTAAGTTCCCTTTTTTTGGTACAAATCAATTTAGAAAAATGTACTATTTATTTGAACCAAATACAACAGATGTTTTGACTCTTGCTCTACTTTTCAAAAGTGTCTGAAAACGTGGACGTGCCTTATTGATGGACCAGGATTTAGAGACACTTGTGACATGCAACTTTTGGTCTCAATTGGTCTCAATCTCAGTCCAGGAGCTAAGTGCCATATAAAGTGACTCCACACCTCCAGACATATATAAAGATGCAACAGACTTATCAATATTGTGAGACATTTGATAAATTTATCACATTTTAAACTCGAGAAGAGAAAGAAAGCATGCTAGAAAAGCGGCATAAAAAATTCCCTGTTAACAAACTTCTCTCAGTAAATGCAAAGTCAGCAGCCAACAAACACTACTGATCAATATTTTAGAACACCTAAATTTTTCCAGCTTTTTATATTTATATTGTTAAATGTCTCAAATGGAAATGAGCAAGCGTACGCGTTAAGGCAAATTACTCGAGCGAGTATCGCCATTTTCGAGTACATGCCTGCTCGTCCGAAAAGATTCGGAGGCCGCCAGGGGTGAGCGGTGAGTTGCGGGAGTGAGCAGGGGGGAGCGTGGGGGAGAAAGAGAGAGAGAGAGAGATCTCCCACCCGTTCACCCCTGCTCTCCCCCGCTGGCCCCCAAATCTTTTCGGGCAAGCAGGCATGTACTCGAGAATGCCGATACCCACTTGAATAATTTGCCTTAGCGAGTACGCTCGCTCATCTCTAGTCTCAAATATACTTTGAAATTAAGGCATAGAACAAATATGCAAGTATAAAAATAACGGAATAATAGAGATGAGCGAGTATACCCGCTAAGGCACTTTACTCAAGCGAGTAGTGCCTTAGCCGAGTATCTCCCCGCTTGCCTCTAGAGATCTCTCTCCCCCCCGCTCCCCGCCGCAAATCACCTGTCACCGGCGCCGGCCCCCGAATCTTTAGAGACGAGCGGGGAGATACTCAGCTAAGGCACTACTCGCTCGAGTAATGTGCCTTAGCGAGTATACTCGCTCATCTTTACGGAATAACTAACTTTGCATCACCAAATTAAATCTAGATTTTTGACTCTTCAAAGTAGTCCCCTCTAGTCAGGCATTCTTTCTAAAACTGCATTCAGATATTGTTCAGAAATTTCTTCCCAACATTCCCACACTTATGTCTAGTTCATCCCAAATAAGCACAATGGGGTTAAGGCCTGGAGATGCACAGGCCATTCCACTGTTTGCAGTCTACTAGCTTCTTCTTGTCTTCTTAGGTAGTTTTGACATAACCTAAAAGTATGTTTTGAATCATTGTCTTGCTGTAATATGAACCCCTGACCAACTAGGTGTAGACCAGAGGGTATTGGATCAAAATGTTGTTATATACCGTTTTGTCCAGTTTAACAGTCACCCTGTGCATGTTGCCAACTCTGGATCCAGCAAAAGAGCCCCAGACCATCACACTTCCTCCCCCATGTTGGATAGTTGATGTCACACACTCAGGAACCATCCTTTCACTGACTCGATGGCCTACAAAAACCCTGCATAATGTAGCAAAGATGTCAAATTTTGATTCATCAGTCCATAACGCCTTCTTCTACTCTTCGGTAGGCCACTACAGCTGCTGCTTGGCTCAGGCAACTCTTGTTTTATTTTGCAATCTTAGCAGTGGCTTTCTTACTGATACTCTGCCTGACAAACCTGCAGATAGAAGTCTTCTCTTCACAGTTGAAATCGAAACGTGTTAATGTTTTGTTGCATTAAGCTGTTCTTAAAGAGTTTGGGCTGTAAGACACTGATCACGCAACTATTGACTCTCAAAAATGTGTCATCTAATCTTGTAGTGGCCTTTGGTCTGCCTCTTTCTGTCAGTTTTCTCCATTTTTCAAGTGCCTTTTGATGGCATAGGAAACTGTACTGACCGCACCTTGGCTTTCTTGGCAATTTCTCTATAGGGCAGACCCACACTTCTAAGAGTTATACTTGTCTGTCTGTCTTCTTTTTAATTGCCTTTTTCTAACCGTTATAATAGCAATTTGCTCTGTTCTGGAGAGCAAAACGATCCAAATCCTGCCTCAGAGGGAGTTGTAATGCAGTCTGTTCCAACACTGGTTATATAGAATCAGAGGGTTTGAAAGTAATCAACAAAGGTTGAGACACCTATAGGTTTAAATTGCATCCAATTTCAAACCATAAGTTGCTTTCTGTGTTGCACATCTGCCCTTGATATGTTCCCTGAAAAATGCTCTTTGGTTAAAATCATAAATTCAGATTGGCTTAAACCTTTGAACCATTTCATGTTATTTGCTGAACTTGAACTGTGTTAATGTCAAAAATAAGTGGAAAAATTGAGGTGTTCTAAAACTTCTGACCAGCACTGAAAGCAAAGCTCATAGGCAGAGCTGTTTCACACATCATTCACACATATGTATGTACATTTTTTGGGTGGTTCTCAAAACTGAAGGTATGTGCGATAAAGTAGTGACCGTGGGGACGCTTTAGTAAGCCTCTTCCCAGCTTGAAGTTGCTGTTTCCTTGTAATAAATAGCATTTTAAAATGTTACTGGACAGCATCCCTATAATAGAGCTACCTGCAGTGCAATAATAAACTGAGCTGTACTTACCAATCCGCTGCCATCGGGATCCAGTGCTACAGCCCCACTGTGATTCTGGAATTAGTTGTGACAGTTGCCATTACCGGAAGTCAGGTGATCACTGCAGCGCCACATTCCCAAACTCCTAGCATCATGGAGAACAAGCAGTGACCCTACAGCCTCTCATTGGCTGCTGCAGTCACCTGACTTCTGGTGATGGTAGCTATCACAACAAACACGAGGACCAGACCACAGCGGGTCTATAGCGTTGGATCCCGGCAGCGGTGGAGCGGTAAGTACAGATCAGTTTATTATTTACTACAGGCAGCCCTATTTAAAGGGTTGTTGTATAGTAACTGGACAACCCCTTTAACTGCACAGTAAATAGAGATACAATATATTGAAGGGCTAGTGTCCCTTTAAGAATAGTCCTTTTACCCATGTCATATCCCCTTGAAAAGACATTGCTTCTTACGTGTTCTAATTCTATTTATCCCAGACACAAATGGCGTTAATATCTGTTAAATATAGTTATTGTATTTGTCAGTCACTGATGTGACATCTGCTAATAGCTGACGGTGATTAGGTTCAATTAAACTGTGTCTAGACAGTATTGATGTGACAGATCGTACACTGTCATCCTCACAACTTACAAGGCGAAAACAGGATCAGAATGTAACAAAGTCAGGATGAAAGGGATATAGTCAACAAGTCTTGAAGATATTGGAACATTTTTGTTTACTGAAAACAGAGGAAGTTTCATACAAGTGAACAAGTAGGGTGTTCTGAAGGAAGGCATCATTCCCATCCACAAAGCTCTCCTCTGAGCTGCACCACCCTGTGTTTCCTCTCTCTCCAACATATAGGATAATAATATATATATATTATTTAATGAATGTTATCAATGTCTATGGAGCAAGTTGCGGAAGCCAGCCACCTCTTGATGATCCAAATGATCAGCTGATGGACGGGGATCCCGAATACGGGTTCCTGTACACGAACTGCTGATGACATATTCATAGAGTAGGTCATCAGTTGAAAAAAGGGAAGAAAACCATTTTAAGAACGCAGAAATAAAAATAAACAAGAGAATAATGATTGAGCAGTTGAATTTTTACTTTCAAATACTCGAGCGAGCATTGCCTTTAGCGAGTATCTCCCCACTCGAGACGGAAGGTTCGGGTGCTGGCAGCGGGCAGGGAGCTGCGGGGGAGAGCGGGGCGGAACGGAGGGGAGATCTCTTTCTCCCCCCTGCTCCCTCCTGCTGACAGACGCTACTCACCGCGCCGGCACCCGAGCCTTCCGTCTCGAGCGGGGAGATACTCGCTAAAGGCAATGCTCGCTCGAGCAATTGCCTTTAGCGAGTATACTCGCTCATCTCTAATTGTTACCTTGTGAACAATATCAGTAAAACTCTGTTAATATCGCTACTGTTTCACATAAATGCAGATCATGGAATATAACACTTTTTTTTAGGGGTTAACACTCCGCTACTATCAATATAGTCTATTAGAAATGAAGGTTACAGATTACACTCACAATGTTTCTTTGTTTAAGGCTTGTTTGCTACCCCAGGTACTGTTTAACTTTCAAATATCTCAGTCCGTAAACAGGGACTCGGGGATTGGAACCTTAGCAATAGTCTGATTTTGCAGTGTAATCTCTGTCTCTCCCTGCAGTAGGCTTGCTGGCTATCTTTTTTTAACTCTATTGGTCAGCACATCTATAGTCCTAAAGTCTGTTCAGAGGCTAACCTCACTTACAGCTTGTTGCGCAGGTGTTGCCGCTTCTACCAACCTCAATGATCCTACAGTGTTGTCTAAGGGTCAGAAGTGCTACTCTCCACTCTACTTTTTCCTCTTGCTGGTGCCTGTAGGTTCTACTTTTTTCCAGGCAGTAGCTTCATTGCTCCTCTGGCTGGTGCCTTCTTCCTTTTCAGAAGTTCATTCAGCAAATTTTCCAACCTTCCTTTCAGTCTCTGCTCTGCTACTACAGCAATCACTGTCCTTTTTATGGCAATCAGAAAGTGTCCATTGAGCATGCTCAGTTCCACTGCAGAAAACTTTGAGGTAAACTTTGGCGCACAAGGTGATTTTGACAGCATTTTTGGTACATCTCTCTAGTTTGTCTCCAAGACAACATTAACATCTATGGGGTGAGTACTAGAGATGAGCGAGCATGCTCGGATAAAGCAGTTACTTAAGCGAGCATCGCTTTTCTCGAGTAATTGGTTACTGGTCCGAGCGTGCTTGGGGGGGAGGCAGGGGTGAGGGGCTGGCGTTTGGGGATAGCGGGGGGAAGAGATAGAGATCTCTCTCACTCTCCCGCGCGCCGCTCACCTCCACCCCCCGCAGCCACCCCCCGAGCACGCTCGGACCAGTAACCAGTTACTCGAGAAGAGCGATGCTCGCTTGAGTAACTGCTTTATCCGAGCATGCTTGCTCATCTCTAGTAAGTACCTTACAACATAGGTAATGGCAGAGATGAACCCCTAGTTTCTAAAAATCTTATGGTCCTGTTTTTTTGGAGAAGTATTGTGTTACTTAAAGGGGTTTTGTAATTAAAAAAAAAACAATCTATACATACCTATTCCTCCCCCGTCAGTCTTTTTATCGCATCTTCTCCTGGCTCCTGCAGTCCCCCGGGTCAACTCCAGCCAGCTGATTCTTCTTCTTCCTGTGATGAAGTGTACATTACCTTCCAGCAGGTCAATGTATGCTATGTCACTAATGACATAGCGTTCACTGCCTAGCAGGAAATGCCGACTCCAATGCTGCGCTATTGCAGAGACTGTGTATGCAAATTGTCTTGTGATAATAGTATATGAACACTCGCGTCGAGACAGCGTCCTTGCACACTTGACAATAGCCTGCATTCCCTGCTGGGCAGTGAATGCTACGTCACTAGTGACCGGGTACACTGACTTGCCGGAAGGGCAATGCGGAGAATGGATGTTTCAAAACAGGAGGATCCGGCTGGCTGGAGGTGAGGTGACCTGGGGGACTGGAGGAGCCAGGAGAAGATCAGCAAGGAGAAGATGTGGTAAGAAGATTGCCTGGGGAGGAATAGGTAAGTATAGATTTTTTTTTCTAATGACAAAACTCCTTTACTACTTAGAAGTTAGTGCCCCAGCTATATACTGGCATCAGGGTCTCCCTTAAAAATCTTCTGGTAGTATGACTAATGATGGGTGCCTAAAGGTACATTTACTGTAGCGTGCATAAGCCCCAATAGCTATCCCACCAACTATCATTCCTGTGCTTTCACACAGAAGCAATAGTCATGCAGAGAACGCAATATAGAGCACTGAGTAATAAACTGGAATATGGCGCAAACTCCCACATGGTGGATGTGGTAAAATAGAATGCTTTTTAATTGAAATAATGCTAGCAATAAAATGTGTTTCGAGGCCAAGATGCCTCTTCATCAGTTGTGCTGAATGATAGACTAAATGAAATGTGTTAAAAAATAAGTTAAGAAGAGGAAGGGACCAGAATCCGTAAGAAAATTAGTGACAATATTTACAGAGGATTCTTGGATGAATGGCTGGGATTGGAGCATCCAGCGCTAGCTGTGATTGCCTGAGCGGGCTGTCACTCAGCCAATCAGAGCAATCTCTTGCTGGAGGCGGGGGATTTGAATCCCCGTCACTAGCAACAGATGCTCTGCCGGCTTGACAAGTGCCCAGCAGCCTGCCTGGAGCTCTGGAGACCAGCACCTGCAAGGTGAGTATTGACTTTTTTTTCTTCTCTCAGGTAGTGTAGCTAGGGTGTTTAGCGATCCCAAAAACGCAGTACCAAGTTGTGCCACGTTTTTGGCAGCGCTTACACCGCTGTTCATTCATTTCAATGGGTGACACAGGGACGAAAACGCTTGTGTGAACAGCCCCATTGAAATGAATGGGAGCGTTGTACAGCATTTAGCGCCGTGCTGAAAAAGCATACAAAAATGTGGTTTGGTGTGTTTTTTTGGAATGTATAGAATGAATGAATTGGATTTACATTGATTTCTATGGAAATAATTGCCTCGAGTTTCATTAATAGTTCAGTATAGGACTACTTAGGTCCCAGTTTGCTGAACTTTTTCCATTGATCTGGTTACTGGGACATAAAAGATTGCAAGTCCCAGGCAGTCTGGAGAGAACACAAGTCTGCTGTGAACTTCTGACTGCTTGCTGACAAAGGCTGTATGTTATTACCAGGTACGGTCCTGCCAGGTATTGCTAGGTGAGCAAAGTACTGTGTAGTTGGTGCCCAGCCGGGCAGGTGTTTTATTTCTGTCTATGTGGTGCAGGTGGCTGTTTCCCAATGATTTTCTGTTGCTGGAAGAAAATAAAGCAGGATGGACTTTATACAGACTATGTGAGCGACTGTGTCCTTGCCGATCCCCACTCTCAACCCAGACATTGCAACAATGCATATGTACAAATAAATACAATCAAACAGAGATCTAAGGCTGGGTTCACACAGGGCATAATTGAATTCTGCACAAGGCTCCTAATCCCGGAATTAGCAGGCAAAGTGGAAAAGATTTTGCAAAAATTTTATCCACACGCTGCGGTCAAGCGGCACGAAAACTGACATGCGGCGCAGAATTCAATTCAAGTGGAGGAGATTTTGCAAAAATTTCATCCACACGCTGCGGTCAAGCCGCACGAAAACTGACATGCGGCACAGAATTCAATTCTGCAGCATGTCAATTTATTTCTCATTTCCGCAGCGGCCTCTCTCCTCTCTATGGGAAGAGAAAGCCGCAGCGGAATGCCGATGGCGAAACCACTCCAAAACCTGCGTCTAGAGGCCGCAGGTTTTGAAGCTGCACTTATCCTGCCGAAATCTCGTGTTTTTTCGGTGCAGTCATTCTGTGAAAATTCCACTGAAATTCTGTCCCATGTGACCCCAGCCTAATAGGACTAGGAAATAATCCATAGTATTTAACATGCAACAAGTATAAATGGTACAATGTACAACAACTATATGTACAGAAGTAACAAGCGTAAAGGGTACAATACTTGCTGCGTGCTACGTGCTAGCGTGTTTTATTTAGTCTAGCATTCAGCACCACTAATGAAGAGGTGTTTTGTCTGGAAACACATTTTATTGCTATCATGTACCAAGTTTTTCCTCAGTGCTCTATATTGCATCTCATGCCCCCTTCGAGTGAGGCGATTACCTGGTTGGTAGCACCTCCCACCTACTTCCAACTACTTTTTCTACTCCAAGCAGGTACTTGGGCTTGCTTTACCTTCTTTCCATATCTGCTCTTCAGAGAATGGAGGTAGAGCATGCTGGACATCTATAACTGTTGCCTGCCTCCCTTCACTGCAAATAAGCAGTTATTTACCGATGAATGACTCTCTGTTTACTCAGGCCGATAGTAGAGAATCAGGCCCTCCCACGGACGGAGGGAGTTTGGGCATCCACATACCTATGGACGGAATGAACGGACAAGACAAGGCCCTAGCATCCGCCTACCAGCAGACGAGGGGGAACGAATAGGACGAGGCTTGGGTGTCTGCCCATCAACGGATGAGTAGGACAAACAAACATGGACCGGGTGTCCGACTACTAATCGGACAGGTGTATCAAACATACGAACAACTGAACTAAAAAGCAAGCAGACAAAATATGAGACAGACTAACGGACGACATGATGAAACAGCACAGCATGAAGGCATCAACGTGACAGACAGACTGGATCCAGAAAAACCAGACATAGGCAAAATGACCAGCGCTCCTGACGGGGCGCAGTTGGATTATATAGTGTTATGATATCTCTGCTTGGTCAACCAGAGAAACCACCTCCTAGACAACCAATCAGAACATGCACTACACGGGGCGATGCAGGAGGTAAGAAAAGAGGAGAACCCTAAGATATTCCCAACAGCTGACACAAGAAACCTCAGCAGCGACGGCACACTGCAACATTTCTCTTCTTCATCCTCGAGAACCTCTCTTACTAGACGGAAAGACGATTGACTGGTTGGACTATGACGAAACGGACGGACAGTCCAAATTGCCAGCCAAACACAACGTGACATAGGTTAGATTTCCTTTGTAAATGCATTGCATTATTTATACTTATCCTGAGTTATCTTACGCAAGTGAATACATAGTGGGAACTCATGGGGCTGCTTGGGGTAAGAGGGTCCAGTCCCTTGTTGTTGGGTGGTGAGATCCTATATGACTCCCATCTCCAGAGGAACTGCTTTATTAGCTCAGAAAAGTTTGGAGGGTGAAAGAACTACCTCGTTATTCTGTCCTGGGTGATCGAACTTCATATTTGCTATATACACCACTTAGAGTATCTGCCCAAGAAAACGCTATATGCCTTCCAGATGACAAAAATGAGAGCATTTTTATAGTGCACAAGGTATTATGTGATTCAGTATGAGAATGGGTTTTCTGCAAGTACAGAATAGAAGACTTCCATCCCAGTACACAGGGAGCCATCTGCTGGTCTATAGGGTAGTGCACATTTGTAAGCATCCAGCAGAAATCCCATTCTAACACGGCACAAATGACCTTCCCTCATTTTTAAAGGAGACTTCACTGGCAAATGTCTAACAGTGAATGGGGAAAGTGGGAATTTTTTTGCAGAATTCATTTTTAATTTATGGCAATTTTTGATAGAAATCAAACATAATTACAGCATCTGACTGTAGACTCTATATACAGTATCCACAACATGAGAAATACACAATAAAGGTTCACATTATGAGATGTTCATTTAGAAATGCATGGGTAAAGCTGAGGATGATAGTGCTGGGGCATCTTGGATTCCCTTGCTTAACCCAAACCTCAATAGAAGCTTCACATAAGCTTTGTTGAATTTCTCCCTAAAGAAGACGTGCTACGTGTAAGCAATAATGGTCTCCAAGACTGATGCTCTGGACCAGCATGATGGTTAGCACTACTGCTGCTCGTAGTACTGGGTTCAAATCAGGCCAGCGACATTGGACTATATCTACATGAAGTCGGCATGTTCTCCTTGTTTTTGCAGGGTTTTCATTCCAAAGACATATTGAAAAGTTAAAGGGAACCTATTGTATAATGATAATATTTCCTACCAAGTGATGCTTGGGGAGAAGTTTTCCTAGGGACCCTTTCCTGCAAGGCTCTAATTATGGTACAGCTGCACTTCCTACCTTCAATTAAAGGGCTTTTCCCAATATAACATTTATTACCTATGCACTGGATAGGGATAAATATCTGATGGCTGACGACTACTCGGACCTTCAGCGATAATGAGACCTGTTTGCCTTGAACCCTCCATGAGAATGGAGTGGGGGTGAACATGCATGACCACAGCTCCATCCACTCTATGGGATGGAGGAAGATTGACGAGTGCATCGATCTCCTTCCCTTCCGTAGCAGTGAATGAAGTGGACAGAGATCACCGAGCGGATTTAGCTCTGCCTATCCCATAGAAGTGAATGGAAAAGCGGTCAAGCATGCACACTACCTCTCCATTCGCAGGAGCATTTAGGTGCGCATTTTTTGGAATCACTGGGAGTTCCAACAGTGGAACCCTCAATGCCTAGATATTTATCCCCCTTCTTTAATAGGAAAATCCCCTTAAGGGCTCATTTACATGTCTGTATTTTTGGTCCATGTTTTGTCTGTGTATTCCGTAGAGAGCCCACTGACTCATGATAGCCAATTGGGCTATTTACACATTTTCACTAACAAAAGTAGGGCATGCAGTATGTGGCTGTCCGAGAAAATTAGACATTACACAGACGGCATCCATGAATTTTTGGACCAAAAACAGCAATGGCCCATGTGAATAAGCCCTAAGGGGGGATGATTATTGTATTCACCCTGCGGAAATCTGTACAAATGGCCCTATTATTCGTATGTGTGAGCAACAAAGGAAATCGGATTGTGAACCCCATGAGGGGCTGTGAGTGATGACAAACACTATACTGTGCTGCCAAATATGTTGGTGCTATATAACCAACAAGAAATAAAAAAATTCTACTTTGTTGGAGAGAATACAACAGAATTCTGTAGTAAGAAAAAAGAATGTAATCAATTATTATGTTTATGACGCTTTTGGCATCTACTTCACCAGTTGAAAACTGTCTAGAAAAAGAGGGTCGCTTGGGCAGAGTGGTAAAATGCATCAAAATTAATGTAAATGCACCCAGTCATGAAGAGGCCAAATAAAGACTAATTTCTAGCATGCCCAGAATATTGTGGTAAATTTCCCATGGGTGCTGACACCTATGCTATCAGGCTGGACCCATGGCATCATGGTCTTACATTCCTGTTAATCCAACGAGTGACTATTTTTGTAGCATGCTAGATCAGCAGGATATCTGTGCCAGATTAATGGAATTTGCATTATTTGTTCTCCCCTGGTTGTCATAGAATGTCATTGGCAGAGAAGATGGATATGTGAAGGCTGTGGTAGGAATAGAAGCAATGTTTCACCTCGTTGGAATATTTAATCTGCTTGACTGAGGTTGACAAGTGAACCGGGTGTGATCGTGGAATCCAAAAAAGTTTCTCGGTCAGCATTCTTCTCAGAATGCTGTGTGTCAAATAAGCCAACAGTCAGTATTAGTTGATTTCACTGTACTCCTAACTGCTATAATTGGTTGAGGGCTGCGGAAGGAGATGGCAGGACTCTTGTGGAGGGGCGTAGCACGAAAGGCTGCACAAATGTGCCATTAAAGGACGTTGCTCCATCATCTAGGGGTAGAGTTGATATAAGGATGTGTCCCTGAACAAGTTTAGCAAGGAGAATAGAGTGAGCCCTGGTAATTCTGCTAAAGCTGTTGTGGAGAACAGTTCCTGCGTTGGAAGCTGTGTTGGCAAGTTGCCGCTTTCTACTTCACCCAAGGGCTATCATCTACTTCAGCGTACTCAAAGTTGTAGTGTTCTAATTAGGAGCCGGAGTTGTCGTGTTTTAGGGCGCCCACCCACTGGCGTTTTTTTTTCCTTTGCGTTTTGCGTTTTTTCTCAAGAGCAATTAGTTTTGAATGTGTTCCTGTCCACTGGCGTTTTTTTTTCGGTCCGTTGCGTTTTTTAACATAGGAACTGTCAGTTGCATATGTGTCCTTATTTTTCTCATAATGCACCCATGAATGTCAATGGAAATGGCGCGAAAAAGCCGCGAAAATGCCGCAAAAATGCCGCGGAAAACGCGCCAAAAACGCGCCGAAAACGCTGCATTTTTCACGCACGGAAATCGCAAACGCCAGTGGGTGGGCGCCCTTAAAGACCCATTAAAGTTTGTTCAACAAGTGCTTTTGGTATGTCATAGTTCCTGCCTCGTTACACACCAGGATCGTCAAGCATCCTTGCAAAAATGGCCCTAAGGCCCCTACCTAGGACAGTGATCTCTACTGGATCTCTATCATCCCCTCCAGGTAAGCACACAATAAGACTTGTTGGAGGAACCTGCAGCGTCTCAGGCTCCAGTTACAGGTGGACGGTGTCTCTTTATGGACCCTTCTAGTATACTGAATTCTGCTATGTTAGCTGAGCCCATTCTGACCTTTTCCTACTGTACATTCTAATGTTTATGGCATTTTATGGATAACTTTTCTGTAAACATTAATTTGTAGTCAAGCATAGGCAATGCAGTTAGTGCATTAATCTCATTGGGAGGAAATTTATCAAAACTGGTGCAAAGGAAATATGGATATCAGATTTCAACCCTAAATAGTTGCTATAGGTACCCTCACCGCTCATCCTTTGCGCTAGTTTTGATAACTACCCCCCATTTTGTGCTCCTATGTATGTCTTATTGAATGCATTCAAAAACATACGGTTCCTGGAGTACAATACTGAGCTGTACAGCGAGCACCGAGCTTACAGTATTAAGGCAACACTATAGGCAGCACCATATTAAACCCAGATCACAGAGTGTAGCTCCTCGTGGGCGTGGATGATGGATGTAGGAGGGGCTGTGATTCTCCACTCTGTTCTCCTTCCTCAGAAGAACTTTCAGCAGTGCAGTAAGAGCAGCATAGGTTTCCAGCAGGAATTTCCTTGTACTCTGGGAGAGCTTCATACTTCTCACTAACTGGAGAGAAATCAAAGTCTGCCACCTAGAAAGAAAGAAAACAGAAATACCTTTTTAAATACAAAATAGCATAAACTTTGTTTTTTTGTTGACTCTATTCATGGTGAAAATCAGGACTGTTGCCAAGCTTGACCCACAATCTCTCCTTTATTAACACACAAAGCTAGTTCTGGGCAATTTTGACTAAAATTAAAATCTTGATTTCTTTCCCCGAAATTTTCAAAATTTTAAGCTCAATTTTTTGATTCTTTGCTAAACACGCTAAGGCTCTGTTCCCATCTGTGTCAGAGGATTCGTTTGGAGCCTCCAGTGTATATCTGGTACAAGCTCATGGAAAAACTAGTGCAGCATGCTGTGCTACTTTGTCCAGAAAAAAGATGGACGGCATGGCAGAAACCCACCAAAACTCACTATAGTTAAATTGGTCCGCTGGGCACTGTTCCGGTCAGTAGTGTGCCAAAACCAACACTTTAGTTATCTTTGTTATTTTTTGGCTGAGGCTCAGCCGATCAGTGCTATGCTTGATTCCAGCAAAAGTCCCGGCTTATTAGTGTGCCATCCTGCTTACTCTGCTGTACCCTATCTCCAGTGGGATGATATTAGCCCCACCCACAGTCACGGGGCTAACATTGATTTTAGGATTTTGAAGAAATTCAAATCTTACTTCAGTTAAACAGCAAATTAATAAAATCCATTTGACTGGGATTTGATGGGACAGAACGATAGGACACACACGATGGGATTTGAATTGCAGAATCCGTGATCGTCACCCGCACGGACAATCCGCGGTATTCCACACATTACAAAAATAGAACATTCACATGTTCGTTCACACGAGTGAGCAGTGATTGCAATTTCTGCAAATGGAAATAAAATGGCAGCATGATCTATTTTTGGCCAGATTCTACATAGACATCATCCTTTGACATTGTGGATAGGTTGCGAGTTACCAGCGTCATTGCCTATAAACGGTGCAGGAAAAACAAAGGTTTGAAAAAATCTGTACTGAGCATGACCGATGGCGAGCTGCCGCGGGCATCTGCAGTACAGAAAAATACAGGTACGCATGGTTTCCGGCCCGGGACAGGCAACTAGATGGTGGCAGTCATTTATACCGTTACATCTCTTAATGTACAGTATCTGGCTGTTAGGATACATGCTGTGCAGATCTGTGTTCTCTGTGTCTTGTTCTGTCCATCTCCTTTGTGGTATGTCTTCATGCGGTTCAGTTTGGTTTCCTTCCGTATTTCCATGTCTGAATTTCATCTGATGTTCTGTTTTGGTTTATGTCTGAATTATGTCCTATATGTGTTCCACCCATTCATTAGTTGTTGGACGCTCAATTCGTGTGTGTGTGTTTGTCCTACCGGTCGTTAGTGGGCAGGCGCCTAAGCCTTGTCCTATCCCTTTCGTACGTTGGTAAGTGGATGCTAGAGCCTTGTTTTGTCTGTCCGTCTCTAGGTGTGCAGCGCCTCTTGTGAACAAGGTCTTAATTGTGCTTTGCTGTCTTGTTTGTATTTGCTCTGTTCCTGCTTGATACTATTTTGGGCGAGACAGTGGCCCCTAGGTTCCAGTGTGAGGCCGTCCCTACTAGGACGATTGCCCCGCTTGTAGGCAGTGTTTCCTTCTGGGTTTCAGTTGTCTTGCTAGCGGAGGGACTCGAAAGACAACGAGGACCCTTGTGGTGGGTCCGGGAGTTATGTACCCGTGCCAAATTACTAATACCTTGTAGTTTAGGTGTTCCATTTGCTTATGTGTATTGGTAAGTGTTTAGGCGTTTGGTGGCGGTTTGCATGGACGTCCGTTTATCTGTTGTAGCATTACAGTTCGGATGTTGTTGGTTGTTTGCATGCACGTACAGTTTGCTGTTGTTGATATCCTGCGTGTATGCATGTCCCATTCTTTCTCCCCTTTCCTCTCTCCAGTCTTTGTTTGGGTTGCGTCTGTGTAGGTCATTGTTTCACGGTCTGCACGGATGTAACAAACATGAAAGAAAAGTTGGCTGAAGTGTCCAATTCTGACCATTTCGGGCAACCATCAGTTTAAATTTAATGCCAACGATCATTCAAAATGGCTAATGGCAGATCTTCATCTGCTGAAAATGTGATCGGCAATGTTGGAAAATTCCCTCACGGTCAGCCAAAAGTACATGTGTATGGCATGTTCAACTGAATCCAGTCAATCAATTGCTATTCATATTGTGTTATCCCCAGGGAGCCTGCATTTTTTTTTTTTAAACTGGCTCCCCAATTGTTCACTTTTAAGGAGTATTCCAGTTACACAGCATTTTTTGTCGTTTTTTCACATCCACTGGACGGGTGAAAACTGTTAGATCAGCAGGGGTCCGACTGCTGGAGCCCTTACCAATTCTGAGAATGGGGTCCCATTTCCCCCATCATCTTCATTTCCGGGTGGCTTCTCCAACTTTAATGAGGCTGACGGAAATAGTCGATTGCTTTGTACTCGGTCATCTACGTCGGTCCTGCTGAAAATGAATGGAGTGGCACAGCGCTTGCATGACCTGCACTCCATTGAGTCACCTTTTTGCTGCGCGGGTTGCAGTGAGGAGGACAGGGGAAATGGGACCCCTATTCTCGGGACTGTGGAGGTCCCAGCTGTTGGATCCAGACCAATTTCTAAGTTTTCGACCATCCAGTGGATTGGTGAAAACTTGACAAAACGTTCTGTAACTAGAATACCCCTTTAATTTCTAGTCTGGTGAGATGATTCAAACAAACAATACCCATTATGATAAAAGAATGACTGACTTTAGCACTCAATCTTTCAGAAGGGCGTTTAACTGTCCGTCACCCTCTGACGCCCCACAGCTCCATTGAACCACAATGTCAGTATCATAGCGAAATCCATGATATTTTATGTTTTGCAGCGTGTACTTTTAGGAACATACTGTACCATTTTACAGTAAAGCTTTGTTTCTGGCCTACTGGAACTGAGGCAGAAAAAGGAGTAGAGACACTTTCTGTAAAATGCCATCTTTATTGCCACCCACATGAGTTGTCATCTCCAACAGATCCAAGACAAAGGATGGAAATCTGCAAACACCTCCCCCAAACTTCCATCACTCTGCAAGGCTGAAGTTTGGAACTGCCTGTGCTCATTATAGAACAAGAGGTCCAAGCAGGCAGCTGGGAGATTTGTTATTTTAGCAAAATCTGACATATTGCTTCTCCATTCAACGCCTTCACAGATACTAACAATCCCTCTCCGTACTGCCAGCAGACTTACAGTCACACAGAATATAAAAAGCCTGTTCAGAGCCTGGGCTATGGCGGCCCTGTAAGAAACAAACTTATCAGTATAGTAGAACTTCAAGCTATGGGGGAGGCGACTTGTGTTACCCACTCTGTTAGTAAAGTACCATATGTTAAATGGATGACAGAAAATGACCAGGTCCGGAGAATGACAGGTTCCTGCAAAATCCTTCAGACATTGGTGTATAGAACATTGCGGAAACTTTTAGACTACATTTACAACTGTTTGCAGATCTGGCATAAAATCCCAGACAAAATAGAGCTATTTCATCTTGGACAATTTCTCCCCAAGTGCTAGACGCTAAACAAATGTCATTATGGCCAATGGGGTCCGTAAGGCGTCATCTAACTGTAATATGCTGAATACGGCACTTCTGGGTTACTACTGTCCAGCTCCAGGGACAGAGTCAAACAACAGAAAAAAAAGCTGGTAGTGTAAACCTAGCCTTATTTACACCAGTAGCAACTGGATACAGGGGTGATGTTGGATACTAGTCACTGGTCAGACCACACAAGGAATATTGTGGACAGTTTTGGGCACCGATGCTCAAGAAAGACATATCAGAGTTTGAGTGGGTTCAAACATGGGCACCCAAAGTAATAAATGGAATATGTGGACTGCAATACCCAGAGAAGATATCAGAATCAGGCTTAAATTAGTTTAGAAAAATGATGTCTGATTGGCAACCTAATCAACAATAGCAAATCTACTTGAGGACGGTAGGAGAGGCTGCCCAAGGCACCCATGGTCACATAAACCGCCCACTGGCACCCACTTCCAATACTGTAGCAGGTAAAACTTTCACTACATACATGCACAGACTGTTTCCCATCTGGTCTGTTGCTGTGTGCACGCTCTCACTCCATATTCTAGCTATAGCACTTGTACTTTGAGTGCTGGAACCAATGGAATGGAATGAGGTCATGTTGTAAGAGAGCATGCGCAATGTCAGAACAGACAGGAAACAGCAGTCTGTGTGTGTGTGTATGTAGTGAAAGTTCTATGCGCTGCAGTATTAGGGCGCCCACCCACTGGCGATTTTTTTTTCTTTGCGTTTTGCGTTTTTCCTGCAGAGCAATTAGAATTGAATGTACTCCTGTCCACTGGCGTTTTGCGTTGCGTTGCGTTGCGTTTTTTAACATAGGAACTGTCAGTTGCATATGTGTCCTTATTTTTCTCCTAATGCACCCATGAAAGTCAATGGAAAAGCCGCGAAAACGCCGCGAAAACGCGGCAAAAAACGCCGCGAAAACGCAGCGTTTTTCACGCACGAAAATCGCAAACGCCAGTGGGTGGGCGCCCTTAGGAGGCAAGAGAGGGGCTTTATACTGGAGTACAGAGGGGGTCACCATTACTTAGTGTGGCCACAAAGGTGTCCCCATTACCTAATGTGACCATATAATGGGTCATCATTACTTAGTGGACTCAGAGGAGTCACTATTACTTAGTAGGGCCACAGCAGGTGCCCTATTACTTAGAGGGACCACAAGTGGCATGTTGTTAGTATGGGAAGGCACTAATTAGAGGTTGTGGCAAAAGGAATGTGCAAAGGCAACTCTTGGCTGGAAATATTCTCATTGGTGGCCTTGGCCCAGGGAGAACAACGAATACAGACGACTCCAAACAGATTACATCATCTGTGATCACTGGAGGTAACTGCACTGTAATCACTATCACTGTGTGAAGCTGTTATTTGAGTACATTATGGTAACTGTATTATGTAAAGGTATACTAAAGCTGAACCACAGCACAGTATCTAAGCCGCCATGTTCTAAAAGTTGTCTTATTATATATAAATTCATTTTTTATTTATTTAGTTTTTTTGGAGGGGTGGGGGGTGAAGTCATGTGAACCGCCCCGAGCCCATGGTCTAGTTAATCTGCTACCACTCCTAATAAATAAGAATGTAAACGTCAATCAAGGGATCTATCTAATAATCCATTTACAGGGTTATGACTATAACAGGGGGCCATCTTCTACATCTAGAGGAAAGAATGTTTCTACGCCAACAAAGAAGGGGGCAGACCCCCACATATCCGCTTTTGATGACCGATCCTGTGGGTAGACCGTCAATAGTTCACCACTAGGCAACCCCTTTGAATTCTTCCATTTTAGTTGTGAGACGTTTTGGCTTCTGGTTTTCTCGATAACTCACGAACAGACCTGCCATCTCTCTAGTCCGATTAAGTAAATACATTTATCTATTGTTTCAGGCATTTCTCACAGAGGTCTAAAGCTAATACTATACAGAAATGGATAAAGTAGCTTTACTTGAATTGCCTTTGAACATAGCAGGAAATGATGTCTAGGATTTAGGAATAAACCGTTCCTTGCAGATAATAAAGACACCTCGGTCACAGCTTGTGTGGGAAGAGCACCATAATCTTCCACTGTCATCCCAGGATGTGATCTTTGATGACTATTCCCCATTATTTTCTGTAGGTGAGTTACAATCCTGAGAGGTGATTGTATTCTATTATACAACCTACTGTATACCACTGAAGACCATTCCTAGCAGTCAGAAGACTTGATACCAGGGGTATGCAACTTTTTTGGTCCGCAGTCTACATTGTCAGATTGGCCCACGTAAATTTAAAGGGGTCAAGATCAAGAAAAAAAGGGCCAAGGATGGAAGGGAGCGGGGAGGGGAGGGGGGCAGAATGAAATCATTAAAAAAAGTATTTTTATCAAGCACTGGCACTCCGGAGCTCCCCGCAGGTCCTTGTTTGCTGCACTGCATGGATGACTTCACATAAGCGCACTTGACCCCTGCAGCCAATAACTGATCGTGGTGTCCACCAAGGAACCACTGAGGAAGATAATTGGCTGCAGTCCTCCTGTGTGTCGACGTGATGTCATAGCACAGTGTATAAAGATTAGTGAAGAATATTGGAGCAGCGGGGATTTAACAGGATATTTCTTTTAATGTTGATTAAAAGTATATTTCTAGAGATGAGCGAACGTATTCGTTTAGGGCGATTTCGCAATCGAGCACCGCTTTTTTCGAGTAACTGACTACTCGGGCAAAAAGATTCTCTCTCTCCCCCCCCCCTCCCCCGTGCTCCCCTCTGCAACCCCCCGCTCACCCCCGGCGCCCCCTGAATCTTTTTGCCCAAGTAGTCAGTTACTCCAAAAAAGCGCTGCTCGATTGCGAAATCGCCCTAAACGATTCTCTATAATATTCATATAGAACTAGTGTACTTTTAATCAACATGACCATCTTCGGTCTCTTTCAGTTCACCAACTACCAACAGGCTACGCCAAAAGCTTAGTTCTCCTATAACTTCCATCACCTCAGCATTCTACGCTAATATGACCTTTGGTCTACCAACGTACTAGGCCGGCAGCACCTATATTTCATTGATTTCACTATGTCTTTTGAAAAACATGGCACATCTGTTTGCCATTTCTGCTCCATGGATTTCCCATTAGGGGTGCTCTGCCCAGCTGTGTCCTTTTCGCATGAAGTGCAGTAGAAAGTGGGACATAATATCTGGTTATATTATTTATTAACCAATAACTCTATCGTATAGACCTTAGCGTCAAATAATATGATCTGTCTAACAGGTAGGGAATGGCAGACAGAAGGTAGAGAATGTAACAGAGATTTAGGGTAATGATTGTGGAGAGGACCTTCATGGAGGAGGAAGGGTCCACAGTAAAATCTAAGTGCCCCATCCCATGCCAACTCCTGATTTGTGCCCTCCAACAGCCACAGGCTCTGTTTGTGCAAGGTAATCATCTCTTCTCTTAACCTTTTGGACAACTCTCTTGAACTAGCCATATTCATGCAGTCAAACCTCACAGTCAACAAAGCCCTAGCCAGTCCAGGTATGTGATATGTTTTATTCTAAGCACACCTGATGCAACTAATGAAACGCTTGATTTGTTGCATCAGATGTGCTTAAGACAATAATAATAATAATCATCTTTATTTATATAGTGCCAACATATTCTGCAGCACTGGGTTTTCAAATGTCTGCTTTTATGACGGATTCTATTCAGTAGGTTGAATAATTATGAGACTCCAGTAGTCATTAAAAATGGCATTTTGTGCTGAATATGGAGAAACCAATTGTTATATTACTTCTGTCGTGCTATTTAAATTGTTCTTGTTTGATTATTTTTTTGCAAACAGCTGAAAGTTTGTAAATTTGGCAAAGAAACCTAATTTGCAATGGGGGTTAAATAATTTTGTAGAGTATAGACCCTCGTTGGCTATATAATGTGACCACTGCAACAATACCATCACTTCATCGCCACTAACAATACTATGTAGCATGGCTTTGATTTCCTAGTTATACATTTTATCTTCTTTTTGTTTTCTTTGTCGCTTTGTGACCCAGGGGAGATTTGCGTCATTCCAGTTTATTTTCATTCCTGCTGCTTTTCTATATGTGCGTACAAAAGTCCATTCTTCGCGGATCCTGTCTTCTCTGTACATCACACTAGGAGTGTAAATTAGCTTCTGGTACTGTGAAATATCCTTCTCATTCATTTTTTCCCTGAAACGAATGATGCTGGGTATTATACCTGCCTTCATCTGTAGCCAAGAATATCAGGACACTGTTTCATGAAACATCATCTGTAATTATCGGTAAAACCAAAATGTTCTCACTCAACACAACATGTCCTGAACACAATCGAGGTACATCTGTGGGGCGCAACAAAGGACGGGGACAAATAACTAGCAATCAAATTCTATCCTACGCCAATACTTCTCCCAATGTATCTGTTCAACCTGAGTATAGTAGCTAATTTTGCATTATTTCCTGTAGTCAATAGTCTTTGTGTTGGCTGAATGGTGCCAACATACAGAGAAACAAAGAAAATGGGATTTACAGGTAATAGTGAGTCATAGCTGTAAATTGTATAGAGACGGTCAATGGCTTTTGAGTATAGCAAGTAAATAAATGATGCATCAGGACAAATATGCACTCTATTGAATTGTGTTGATAGCAAAGGGAATAAACAGGAGATGACGTCTTCTAGATTCATATCCAGAGGCCCCTTCACAATTTACTGAGTTACAGGTCGCATCTAAGTGCAAAGACACCATGTTCTGGAAGTACGGGAAAATCATAGGCACAATGAATAGGATTGATTTCTTTTTTGGCTCTTTGAAATACAGAGATAGGGTGATGGAGAGGATTTGTACATAGAGATATGATCTCTATGAGTTAATGGAGTGCCTTTACATGCAAGATGCCTTTACATGTAAGATGTGGCCTGTGATGTCATGCTCATTCATCACGTTGCGAAAGTGAAGGGAATAGAGCTGCAATACCGGCACAACTGCTGCAAAATGTACAGCAGTATTGTCGAATGAAGAGGCTACAGTGCTCAACAGAGTGCCATAGCCTCTTCAATTAGGTGATTGGCGGGAGGGTCGGACACCACTGATCTCAAATCAACGACCAATTCTGAGGCTGGGTCATCAATATGTAACGATAGGCTATGACTGCAGGATATGCAGTGACCGAGAACCAGGCCTTCAGCCAGGGAGACAGCGAGGGACAAGATGGCAGAGGTTCACAGTGGCTCCACTGTCTCCTTTCCCAAAAGGCTAAAGTATCGCCCAGCTCAGTTACTAGCAAAGGAGACAAGATTTTAGCAGACTTGGTTACCACAGATCAGTCCTAGATTATTGTCGTGACCACCACCTCCTAGGAAGCATCGTCTGCGCTCCAGTCCCCGAAGGTGACAAGTCTCCTAGCAGAAGAGACATAACTGCGGCTTAGCCCTGGCAGGAGCATCAGTCCGTCTCTCTGTAGTGCAAATCCAATATATCTATATTTTGGATAGTGGACATGTGTAGTGGACAGTGGACCTGTTTTTATATGTTAAGCATTCAGTATACCAAATGACAGTACTTTTCCATTGTTGTCTGTTCTCCTACGAATATAGATATATATTCTTTCATGTATCCAATATATCTACTTCCTCATATCATGAAACCTTCCGCTTACTAAACTCTGTAAACAAAGCTAGCAGTTAGTAACTCTAGAAGAAGTAAAATCAGACATAAATAACCGCAGTCTGAAACAGTACCGCTTTTAGATACCGCAATAATAACACAAGCAGTTTTACTGGAAACTTATGCAAATAACACAGGAAATTTATGCAATTAATAGTTCAAGCTGTAACATCCAATCATATTGAAGGAACCACACGTGGGTCCAAGACAACCCACTCATCTCGTCCTGCTACCACATAATGGCCAATAACAGTTGACCGGAGGATGGAAGAATTTCAAGATGCTTATCCAATAATTAAACAATACATTGTATCTATGTAATCTTTGACCTGTCCAGGTGGGCAGATATGTTAAACTCTTTAAAAGAGGCTGCGCGCCCAACAATAAAGCAGAATTGAGGAAGCTTATACATGCTGAACCTGTGTCAGTGTGAAATCTTCTTATGCGCATTATCAATTCATAATTAATCAGGAAAGGGTGCAAACATTCCTAGTTGAGTATGCCGTGGACGCAAAAGGAAATCCATGACATCTCCTGTGCACACCTCCTTCTCTGACCACCAACTACTCTCTTCTTCTCCACCTCTTTCTGAGCAAGTGATGCCAGATATACTAATTTGTATCCTAGTCCTGTGTGATGAGAATTTTTTGCCAGTGTCAATTTGTACTGTTATTCCCTTATTCAGTTCAGCTACATTTGTGTATCTTCTATCTAGTGTTTCCCTTTTGTTATTGAGTCTATCCCATTTGGCCATGCTAAAGTGCTATCTCTATCACTTATTCCATCTAGGGACATTTCAGGGAAGCCCAAGAATCCTATTGCAGGGTCACCCTTTTCAGAGTGGATGCTTCCCTTGTTAGGAGGATTCAGCCACTTGTACATTAGGGATAGGACCCAACCCCTCTGTGTTTCTTCCCCGCTTGTCTATCCCGTTTCCCAGTCTCATCTAGTCAAGTATGGACTCTAACGTTTTTGTCAGACATGATATTTGTGGTCTGTATTTATTTATAGGTCTGGTCATAGAATGGTAGAGTTGGAAGGGACCTCCAGGGTCATCTGGTCCAACCCCCTGCTCAGTGTAGGATTCACTAAGTCATCCCAGACAGATATTTGTTCAGCCTTTGTTTGAACATTTCCATTGAAGGAGAACTCACCACTTCCCATGGTAACCTGCTCCACTCATTGATCACCCTCACTGTCAGAAAGTTTTTCTAATATCTAATCTGTGTGTCCTCCCTTTCAGTTTCATCCCATTGCTTCTAGTCTTTCATTGTGCAAATGAGAATAGGGCTGATCCCTCTGCAGTGTAACAACCCTTCAGATATTTGTAGACAGCTATTAAGTCTCCTCTCAGTCTTTTTTTTGCAAGCTAAACATTCCCAGATCTTTTAATTGTTCCTCATAGGGCATGATTTGCAGACCGCTTACCATCTTGGGAACTCCTCTCTGAACTTGTTCCAGTTTGTCTATGTCTTTTTTAAAGTGGGGTGCCTAGAAGTGGACACAGTATTCCAGATGAGGTCTGACTAAGGAAGAGTAGAGGGGGATAATGACCTCATGTGATTTAGACTAATCTTCTCCTAATACATTCCAAAATTGTGTTTGCCTTTTTTTGCTGAGGCATCATTCAGTTGACTCATGTTCAGTCTGTGATTTATTAGTATACCCAATTCTTTTTCACATGTGCTGCTTAGCCCAATTCCTCCCATTCTGTATGTGCTCTTTTCATTATTCCTGCCCAGATGTAGGACTTTGCATTTTTGCATGGTAAATACCATTCTGTTAATCATCGCCTACTGTTAAAGCTTTTTTTTGATCATTTTAAATACTCCCGCTCTCTTCCCAAGTGTTAGCTATCCCTCATTGCTTTGTGTTGTCGGCAAATGTGATCAGTTTCCCATCAATTCCCTCCTCCAGATCATTTATAAAAATGTTGAACAACACTGTGCCTAGGACAAAGCCTTGTGGTACCCCACATGATACAGTCTTCCATTTGGATGTGCAGCCATTAATGACCACTCTGTGAATCCACCTAACAGTTGCCTTGTCAATCCCATATTTGGTCATTTTTTCAATAAGTATGGTATGAGATAATTTGTCAAATGCTTTACTCAAGTCAAGATATACCGTGTTTCCCTGAAAATAAGACACTGTCATATATATTTTTTGCCCCAAAAAGGGCACAGTGTCTTATTTTCGGGGGGGGGGGGGCTTATACTCACCTTGTCTGCGGCATCCCTATGGTCTCCGGCAGCGCTGCGGCAAGTGTCCTCCCCGTCTGCCTGCTTAGCTTCTTTCTGGCGACGGGGCTTTGAATACCCAGCCTCCAGCAAAGTGAGTGCTGTGATTGGCTAATCACAGTGCCAGCAGCCAATCATAGCCAGCGCTCGATGAGCCAATGACAGCCATTCAGTGATGTCATCCACTGAATGGCTGTGATTGGCTCATCAAGCATCGGCTGTGATTGGCAGATGGCGCTGAGATTAGCCAATCACAGGGCTCGCTCTACTGGAGGCGGGGTATATCCAAGTTCTTGCATACATGCTGTTTAATCATTTTTTTCAAAGATCTTTCCTGGTAGAGAAGTCGGGCTCACAGGCCTGTAATTTCCTGGATCCACCTTCTTCCCTTTTTTGAAGATATTCCAATCTTCTGGGGCTTCTCCTGTTCTCCAGGAATTTTCAAAGATTATGGCAAGTGGTTCAGCAATTACCTCCACTGCTTCCTTAAGTATCCTAGAATGTAATTAATCTGGACTTTGAGACTTGAATTCATTTAAGTTAGCTAAGTGTTCCCTCACCATCTCTCTGCTTATAGATTGCCTGCATTCTTTTATTCCCCCAATAGCACAGGGAAGATCAGTTGATGTTACTTCTACTTTTTGAGAGAAAACAGATACAAAATAGGAATTTAAAAGTTCGGCCTTCTCAACATCATTCTTAACCAATTCACCATTTTCATCTTGTAAGCATCCAATAGCATCTTTGACTTTTCTTTTGCTTTTGACATACCCCCCAAATCGTTTTTATTATTGCTTTTTGATTCTATTGCAAGCCTCAATTCATTATAGGCTTTTCTAATTGCCCTACAGTTTATGCAGGTCGCATTATATTCTTCTTTAGATATTCCCCCTCTTTCCATTTGATAAACATACTTTTCTTTGTTTTTAACATGTGTGCAAGTTCTGTGTTCATCCATCCTGGTCTCTTTAAATGCTTCCCATTCTTCCTTCTTTTAGGGATGGTTAATGATTGTGCTTTGAGAATCTTATTTTACAATATTTCCGAACCTTCTTGGACATTTCTGTCCGTACGAATATCCAGCCATTGGATACTTGCTATCCTCTTTCTGGTCTCCTGTCTTAATTTATTTGGGGTCAAGTCTGATGTCTAAATTCTTTCATTCTTCATTTTCGTACCTAGGTTCACTATGCAGAATAATGTATGCAACGTTTTGATATCCAGTTGATAGAAACTTTCTATAGTTTTACTGTATTTGTTTTTTTACTTACACAATATAGATATATTTCTAAGAAGAAAAAGCCCCTCACTCAAAAACATCCCGGAGGTTGGACCTTAAGCAGTTCTGCCTGCAATGAGGCAATTGCTAGGAGAAACCGATCCCCTATGGATACTGTATGCAGCATTGCACATTGCTGTTTAAAATCAATGGACAACAATATAATATTTGGTTGTTCTCGAGTCCTCCAGGTCAAGAGTTAACAAACACACACATGCCGGCCAATTGGATAGAAATCCAGTTATTACATCAGTACATTTCTCGGTTGTTTAAAGACTCCAGAGTACTCAAAAAAAAACTTAATGCAAACCTCTCAAACATTCGAAGTCTATATCTCCAGGTTGGATTGAAACCTAGGACACTGATGCTACAAGGTAATAGTGCTAACTTCTGAGCCATCATGCTGCCTGTCTTAGGAGGCTCACTGTATTATGTTCCACAGTGATAGGACTTTTTCCACTAAATGCATTTAATCACGCATCCACAAGATAGGTGATAAATGTATGATTGCTGGGGGTCTGCTTGCTGCCCCAAAGTTCCCTGTGTGAATGGAGCAGTAGAGCACATGCATGACCAATGCTCCAGTCACCTCTTTGGAACTAGCTGAGTACAGTTTTCAACTATCTTTTTTAGGGCTTATTTACAGGAGCGTATATTGGCCGCTGTTTTTACGGCTGGCTGATATACGCTACCATTTGAGCTGTCTTCCCCCTCCCCTTACAGGCTCTCTCCCCCTCTCCTCCCCTCCGACTGTTTTCAATTGGAAGGGGCGGGGTGGCGGCAGAGCTAAGCTCCTGCCCCCTGTCTGCAGCCAGCAATGGGAGGGGGTGAGACGGAGCCCCCAATCCCGCCTCCTCCCATTGCAAACATCTGGAGAGGAGGAGAGATGCAGAGAGCCAGTGAGGGGGAGGGAAGGGGGAAGACAGCTCAGATGGTAGTATATACCGACCAGCCGTGAAAACTGCGGCCAATATACGATCCTGTGAATAAGCCCGTAGTCCTATAGAAGTCATTTGAGCATTGGTCATGCACGTGCACTGGAGCTCCATCCATGCAGAGAACTCGGGGACTACTTTTTTCATGATCCCTAGGAGTGCTAGCAGTTAGACTCCCCACCAATTATACATTTATCACCTATATTTTTATAGCTAATCCATACATATTGCACCCTTTTTATTTGCACTTCTTTAATTTTTGTCTTCTTTTAGGTAAAATAAAGTAAGTTATCCTGTGCGGGCGGCTGAGGACTGTGTGAATCGTTCCGGGGCTCTGGAGAACAGGGGAAGGACCTGGACAGAGCCTGCTGGGTAATGTATTCTGCTTGACTTTACTTTCCCATAAACTGTAAGTAGGCCTTATCTTCGAATTAGGGCTTATGTCTTAAGCCTCCCCGAAAATCCTGAAAAATCAGGCTAAGGCTTATTTTCGGGAAAACACGGTACTATGACCATATGGTGCAAAATAATAGCTAGAGCTACCAACAACTGATGAGCCACTTACAGCTGGCTGTAAGCCATATGGGGTTCCTACATCATGCAAATAACAATGTATTATACATTGCAGTTTTCTGATGACAAGATAGCTCCACTTTATGTTGCTTTGTGGACAATGTAGATCCCATCATCTGACAGCGAGGACACAAAACAGAATAACTTGGTGCTAAAAATGACCCAGTAACCTACCTCCACCAATGACTTCTGATGAGGGCTGTGATTGCTTGCTCTGAATAACGTATAGAAGATGATGCCAATAGCGATGGCACTGAAAGCACAAGACGGCAGCACAAACCAGACTGGGTGCACCCCTGCAGGAAAAAACATGGAATTAGATCAGATAGTTCTTTGATATCCATGAAAATTAGACTCCATGCATGTGAACATCAATTTAGTACTACGGACAGGATCAAATGCCTTCCTATGAGACCAGAGAATTCTTTCTGGAAGCTTGCTTCGTTCTCACAGGATGGCATTCAGTCCTGTTCTTCGCACTATAGATATGGCACCTGCATGAAGCCATAATACCAAGGGCACAACTATAGAGGGCGTAGAAATTGAAGCCACACATAGGACCTGAGAAAATAGGAAAGGGCTCTTTGTCCTATCTGCGGAAACCAGTAATATAAATGCTGCGTGATGTTGGGGCATTGGGGCCCAGCAATTTCAAGTTACCCCTCTGAATACTATGGTCACATACTTCTCTCAAGCATCAAGCCCAATAGACCATTCTATGATCACCTGTACACTTAAGACAAAACTGCAATTGAGCTGAGTGATAGCAAAGTGAACACCCCAAAAGTCACTTAATACATTTTGTCATATAGACAGGAAACAGCCAGCTTCAGGGTTAGTTTATTGGGAGAGCAAATGGGGCATTGCCAAGGAGGGGTCCTTGACCCAAGGCTATGCGCCACCTGATTACCTGCAACTCTTTTCAGTTGAACGAAAAATAAGTTTTTGCACGAGTCTAAAGTGCTAATTTGCAACAGCTCGTACTAAAATGTATTACAGATACCCAGAGCTTTGATCTCATTGCACAGAGCTTCGATGCCCTATTCACCTGCACTGCTAACTAGAAGAAATGTAGTGTCTGAGTATGCACCTTTATTGTCATATGGAGAGAGAGATAAGCTTACGACTTGACCCATTTAAAAACCAACATACTAAGCCTTAGTTTCCCCATCGGGGACAATAAAGCCAACACCATACACATTAGATTAGTTGGGTTCTGTTCACATAGGCATCATCTACTTACAGCTATCTACTGTGCATGTCTGGTCATGTATTATACATGACAGTGTTGCTGGGGGAGCCCCCACCAAATCTTTTGCCTAAAGGCATCAACATAGCTTGAAACGGTCCTGGCCAGCTTTAATACCAAAAATAGCTATGGCTGCCCAATTTCTGTAGAAACTCTTAAGTGCAACAGATAGAAGGAAATTGCATTTGCTGAAACACGTTCTTACATTCTGATAATGTATAGTAGTAGTATCAATAATAAATAGCTAATGGTAAGATTACACATCACCATGGTAACTTGTAGAGCTCCCGGGGTGGACACACATGTTGCAGTATAACAGATTTACTGAATATACAACCCCAAATCCAAGAAAGTTGGCACATTGTGTAAAATGTAAAGAAATGTAAAGAAAAAAAGAAAGCAATGATTTGGAAATCTCCTAGAACCATATTTAATTCACAGTAGAATATAGAACAGACATCAGAAGGGGAAAGGCAGACATTTCATTTAGAAATTGATGGAAGCAACACATCTCACAAAAGTTGGAACAGGGGTAACATAAGGCTGGAAAAGGAAGTGGTACTAATGAAAAAAAGCTGGAGGTTAATTTTCCACTAAGGGCTCCCTCACACAGGTATTTGCAGAAACGCGTTTTTCAATGCTGCGTTCACTGCAGATTCCGCTCAGTTTCAGCAGCACTGGCGTGCGTTATGCCAGTGTTTTGGCTGCGTTTTCAGCACTGGTAAAAATTAAATTAATACTCATCCAGCAGGTGAAGCCGCTATCCCCAGCGACGCTGTCGGGACCTTGTGAAGGTGGCAGATTGCTGTGATTGGCTGAGTCACGGAGGGACAGTTGAGTCAGCCAATCAGAGCCAGCGCCTGATTTGTCCAATCACAGCCATTCAATGAATGAATGGCTAGGATTGGACGCATCCAGCGCTGGCTCTGATTGGCTCAGACAACTGTCACTCAGCCAATCAGAACAATCTCTCGCTGGAGGTGGGGATTTAGAATCTCTGTTACCAGCAAAAGTTCCTCTGCTAGCTGACAAGTCCAGAAAGCGCCACTGGGGACAACGACATCACCTGCAAGGTGAGTATTGATTTTTTTTTTGTCTCAGGCAGCATAGCTAGGGTGTTAGTGCTGCCAAAAGTGGGGTACCAAGTTGTGCCGCATTTTTTGCAGTACTGAAACCACTGACCATTCATTTCAATGGGCAACACAGGGCTGAAAACATCCAAAAATAGAACATGCAACGCTGTGAAAGCGCAGTGTTGAAGACGCTGAGTTTTCAGCCTTGTGTGAGCAGCCCCATTGAAATGAATGGGTGAGTTGTACAGTGTTTAGCGCAGCGCTAAACGCTGTACAAAAACGCCTGTGTGAGGGAGGCCTAAGTGTTGCGGCAGGTTGCAAGAACTATTTGGGATTTTCCTCTCAGCTTTTTCTAGCACTGGTTGGAGTGTCTATGGGAGTGTTCTGCTACCTGTTGCACCTGCCTAGCAATTAGGGAGGGCTTTTATTCCTGTCTTGGTTGTGGGCCTGCACTGATTATTCTCAGTCTTCATCTGATGGTTGTTGGAATTAGAGCTGAATCTTGGTCTGCTGTTTTTCCCTGCTCATCTCAACTAAGAATTGTGGTTATTGGTGGTAGCTGTATTCTTACTTAGTTGTTTACTTCTGTTGCTGATAGGGACAGTGAATGGTCGAGGATTGTGGGTCGAGTGTGTTTTTCTTTGGACGGGACATTCGTTATAGGCAGGTTTGGGCTCTCATTCTAAGTCATATAGGGAAAGTTCCTCTCTCCATCTGTTATATCACAGGTTTCCTGTGGTGCTTTATGTTGTTTGTTCCACTGTGTGAACATAGCCCAGGAACTGTTAAGGGGATCGGTTTTATTACATCCTCATCAGACGTGACACTAAGTCACATGATGGTGTATAAAAAGACACAAAAGGGGAAATATAAAAACATACAAACAATCACAGAAAATGGCCATAAACTTACTGACTAAGGAGGGCAGATAGCTGCATCCTCTCATCAGGCAGGTAGCAAACTACCAAATAAGGGAGCTAATTACACCTGTGAGGGACACCGATGAAACAGCCACTCACACAGCCTCTTAATATAGAGGGGGGTGGCTGCTTGGTGTATACTCCCACACAGAGTGGATACAAAGTGGCAGACCTTCTGATACATTTAGTGCACTATGCGGACCAGCAACCTATCAATGATGCCATAATAGTTCGGCGGGTTGCCCTGCACCCCAAAATTAACCCACATTGGTACTGCCACCCTGGGCTCCCCCTGGCGTTTTAAAGCCACACTGCATGTGAATAATAGATAATAAATGCCGAACTATTGTGGCATCATTAATAGGTTGCCTGTCTGCATGGTGCACTACATGTATCAGAAGGTCTGGCACTTTGTATCTACTCTGTGTGGGAGTATGCCACAAGCAGCTACCCCCCTCTATATTAAGAGGCTGTGTGAGTAGCTGTTTCATCGTTGTCCTGCACAGGTGTAATTAGCTCCCTCATTTGGTAGTCTGCTACCTGCATGATGAGAGGATGCATCTATATGCACTCCTTAGTCAGTAAGTATATGGCCATTTTCTGTCATTGTTTGTATAAAAAAAAAATGTTAGAGAAGCCGAGTCTCTCAGTAGCAAAGATGATCAGAGGTTCACCAATCTATGAAAAACTGCATCTAAAAATTGTGGAACAATTGCAGAAAAAAGTTTTTCTCAGAGTAAAATTGTGAAGACCTCAAAAGATCCAGAGAATCTGGAGAAATTCATGTGCACAAGGGACAGTGTCGATGGTCAAGATTCGAGATCTATGGGCCTTCAGGCATCACTGCATTAAAAAGAGTCATGTTTATGTAATGTAAATCACTGCATGGGGTCAGAGATACTTCCAGAAATCATTATCTGTGAACATAGTTCGCTGTGCAATCCACAAATGTATGTTAATGCTGCATCATGCAAAGGAGAAGCTGTATATCAACACAATCCAGAAATGCCAGCATCTTCTCTGGGCCAAAGCTCATTTAAAATGGACTGAGGCCAAATGGAAAACTGTTCTGTGGTCAGATGAATCAAAATGTGAAATTATTTTTGGAAACCACGGACGCCGTGTCCTGCGGACTCAAGAGGAGAGGGGCACAGTACAAAAGCCTGCATCTTTGATGATATGGGGTTACATTAGTGCCTATGGCATGGGCAGTTTACACATCATGAAAGACACTATCAATGCTGAGCAGTATGTAGAGGTTTTCGAACCACATATGCTCCCATTCAGACAATGTCTCTTTCTTGGAAGGCCTTGTATATTTCAGCAAGACAATGCTAAACCACATACCGCATCCATCAAAACAGCATGGCTTCCAGAAGAAGAGTCCGGTGGCTGAACTGTCTGCCTGCAGTCCAGACCTTCCACCAATAGAAAATGTTTGGCGTATTATGAAACAAAAAAATCCGACAAAGTCGCCCCAGGACTGCTGAGCTGCTAGAATCCTAGATCAGACAAGAATGGGACAACATTCATCTCCCAAAACCCCAGCAATTAATCTATTCCCTTCCCAGACGTTTACTGACTGTTGTAAAAAGAAAAGGGTATGCTACACAATGGTAGACATGGCCCTGCCCCAGCTTTTATGAGCTGTGATGCTGCCAACAATTTGTAAATTTTAGTTTTTTCTAATGAAATGTACAAATGTCTCCCTTTCACCTTCTGATATGTGTTCTATGCTCTAGTGTGAATACAATATGGTGAGTTGAGATTTCCAAATCATTACATTCTTTTATTCTTTACATAATTTTTGCGATAAAGTTTAATTTAAAAAAACTTGCACTGTTTGTCTTCTGCAGCTTCTACATATCAATTTATATAGACACTGCAGTCGAAGAAGAGATCTGTCAGGGAGGCTGATACAAAGTACAGGAAATGAGCTCTAAAGGCCAAAAACTAAGGGCCCTTTTAGATGGAACGATCAGTCAAATTCTCGCTGGAGCGTGCAAATCTGATCAATAATCGTTTAGTGTAAACGGTGCAAGCTACCTAACGACAAACAATAATCCGTTTGCTTATCGTTTGTCATTCAGTTTGTGCAGGTATAAAAATCAAATGCCACGAAGAGGGGAGACTTGCTGTGATGCACATATTCAATAGAGATGGTGATATTCTTCAAATAAAGTTCACTTGCAATCCACGATGTTGCGTCAGAAGTAATCTGCACCAGCGTATGATCCTGTGATACCCCTATCACAGATGGTTCCATACCAGGTGTCCAACTGTGATGCTGATACTGGGGCAAATGAATCTACACAAGCCAGTTATTATGCGTCCTCCAAGTCATGCTTATCATCACAGTACTGATCCCTTCACTGGCCCAGAGTCCCAAGAAAGCCCAATCCACTGTTGTGCCAGAACACCGAACCCTCCACCAATATCAAGTCCCTAAAAAGTTGCATCGGTACCGCACCCCCCATCAATACTGACCGCAACCACTTTGTATTGTTGTGACAGTCACTTTCGGACAGCAGACAGCATCGATGACCATGAGGATATCATTAATATAGTAATGGAGTCAGATATTAGCACACGTGTGAATGCATTGTTCGTTGATTCTTTAGTAATGACATGAAGTCCATTTGTTACCTGTAGAAGTGACGGTGATGCTCTGATGTGCTAATAGCTTGCTGACTTCATTCTGGGCTTTTACACTCAAGCAGTAATGTCCAGCCGATCTGAACCGATGTTTTATAGTGCTGGTAGTATCATTCATCACCAGCAGGTGGCATTCCTCTCCATCCAAAGACACACAGTCAGACTTGATAAGCCAGCAGACCGTAAGAGGGGGACTGGGAGAAGAAGGATCATGTCATAAATGTATTCTCAGACATATATCGCTTTAAATCTTCCTGTGCTCTTAGACATCATTGCTAGTGAATGGAGGCAGAGCGGGCCGGGGATCATTCATAGAGGAACGACTGCTTGTTTACTGGTGCTGATCCATCATTCAGTTTTTAAGTTTTTATACAGGCAGAATGACAAACAAATTTGTCAGATTTGTGGCAGAGTGTCCTGTGCGATGGGAGTTGTACCTGAGAATGTCTGGCGGCACTCATGCTCACCTGTGTGAATGAACCGTCGGTCAGATCTAAGGCTCCTTTTACACGGAGTGATAAATCGTTTATTTGTCCCATGGAGTACTTGGAGGGGAACGGAGTAATTAACCAGAGCCCCCATGGGTTTGTTACAAACAAGTCATGCTACGCTAAACTAATTTCCTTCTTTGTCGTGCATACATTTAGACTGAACGATAATCGCTCAGATTCTCGCTGCTTACGAGAATCTGGACGATTTCTTGGCCCATGAAAAGGGCCCAAAGGGCTCCTTCCCGCGCATTAGTGGAATAAGTTATGCTTTTTAGCATGTGTTACGGCATATTTTACTGTACGTTGCCCACCCACAGGGCATGTTCATCTGCTTGCGGCAAACAAGACAAGTGGCTTGAAATGGCTACTTAGTTCCAGATGTGTCTGTGGTACTGCGCAGCGTATCACGCATCTCCTTGCGTATTGAGCGCACATTTGCATACCCCCCATGGGGATCTTTAGTGAACGAACCCATTGAAATCAATGGATTCAATTCTCTGCATATTGTGCGTGTAAATTGTGCACACGCAAATACTCCTGTGCGAATCTGGTCTTAGGCCTCATTCACACAAGAGCTGTTTTTGCGCATTATAAGCACGTGAAAAGATCGCTTCTATTAGAACCAATGGTTTTCTATAGAGGCAATCACATGAAGAAATTTTAAATGCGCAAAAAGCTTGCAGCAATCAAAGATAGGACATGCGACTGCAATACTCGCATCTAAGGTCCGTGGTGCGAGAAAAGATAGGACCTGACCTATCTCCGCTGCATGCTTCCATAGACTCCTATGGGAGCTTGAAGATACACACCACGCTCCTCTGATTGTGTGAACGGGCTAATTAAATGAGGTGGAATTCACCCGTTCACGCGATATTTAGTTCAGTATAGCTGCGATCTTTTCACGTGCCTATACTGCGCTAAAACAGCCTCCTTCACACGGGCAATGTAGCATCGCCACGAGAAAATCACAGCGATATCCATCACTTGTCTACAAAGTCGCATGTGGCACTACGCATGACTTTGTAGCACCACATGGGAGGATTTTCGGGAAGGGGGGCTTGAATTATAAGCCCTGCCCTGAAAATAAGCCCTAACTGCAGAAGAAAAAGAAAAGAAGTATACTTCACCTAGAAGCATTGTCCGCTGCAGCTTCTACCCGGGTGTCCGGTAATGGTGTTCTTCATCTCTTATGGCCGGGGAGTGAAAAATCCCTGCCTTCTGGAAGCGCTGGCTGTGATTGGCTTAGGCTTAGCTAATCAGAGCCAGCGCTCAGTGAATGGCTGTGATTAGTTCATCAAGCGCTGGCTGTGATTGGCTAAGCGTCAGCCAATCAGAGGCAGCGCTTCCAGGGGGCGGGGATTTTTCAATCCCCAACCAGAAGAGAAGAAGAATAGTGCCGGGCACAAGATGCGGCAGGGCTGACAGCGCTTCCAAAGTGATGAATACTTTTTTTTCTCTGCAGCCAGGGCTTAGATTAGGGCTTTAACAGGAGGATTTCCTACTGTCAAAATTGCATTGCGTTTTTGTGCGATGCGATGCAACAGAGAAGAAGGCTCCATAGGGAAACATGGGCTACAAACCCTCACGAGTCGCGTGCATATCGCGAGACCCGTGAAGTTCTTATGTCGGGATGTCGCATGCTACAAAACATCGCATGTGTGAAGTAACCCATAGGAAAGCATGGGCTTCACATACATGCGAATTGTAGCAATGTGACAAAATCGTGCGACTTTGTCGCCTGTGTGAACGATGCCTTAGAGTGTGGTGCTGGTCTATTTTTCTGTGGCCCACCCAGTATTATGAAGTGGGTACCCCCAGAATTCACATATCATATATCATCCTTTTAATCCTTACCTTCCAACAATATGTAGAGACACACTGACTCTGTGCCCGGTGGTGGTCTCTCCAGGGCTGGTTATGGTGATGCTACTTATGACATCTAGAGACAAAAGAATACCCCTGGTAAATTTTCCTAATAGCAATCAACAAGAACCATGTAATGTTACATTCTTTTAATCCAGGATGGGGTAATCTGCAATTACACAAAACCAATCTAAGCAGAAGACTGGATAGAAGTAACCAATTCTGAGACTCTTCTAATTAATGAGTAAAGTGACAGTAATTTATTTAAAGGGGCTTTGCAAGTGTAAAAACATTGGAAGTGGAGAGATAATGGGCTAAGATAAAGAAAACACCTATACTTAACCTTATCAATGGCCCCACCAGTGCAGCACCGCCACTGTGGTCCCAGAAGAAATTGCACTGGTCAGGTGCTGTTCACCACTCATGTGCCGCTTAGCCGATTACTAGCCTCAGCAGTCAGGTGAGCGATAAGCAGCACTTGACTCCTCCAACCACTTCTGTGACTGGACAGGCAGGGACCACTGTGGCAGCGCCATTAGATAGGCAAGTATGAGTTTTTTGTTTTTCTCTTACTGAAATAAATCCCGCCTCCAAGAAGCAATCACTCTCAACTGGTTCTCAAGTGCTGCTCAGCCAATCAATGCAGTGCTCAATGAGCCAATGTGATGTCTGTGATTGGTTCATCAAGCGCTGCATTGATTGGCAGGGCATGGCATTGATTGGCCATATCATAAATCCTCCATAACGTGATGTCTGTGATTGGTTCTTCGACCGCTGCTCAGCCAATCACAGACATCACATTGTGGAGGATTCATGAATTGACCAATCAATGCCGCAGCTCAGACAAATTAATAAATCCTGCTTCCACACCATGATGGCTGTGATTGGTTCTTCAACCGCTGCTCTGCCAATCAATGCAGTGCTTGATGAATCAATTACAGCCATTGCATTGATTCATCGAGCACTGCATTGATTGGCTGGGCAGCGCTCGAGAACCAATCAGAGCCATAGCTTCCTAGAGGTGGGATTTATGAATTTCGTAACCAGGAAGTGATCTTCTGTAGGCGGCCGAGGACTGCAAGAAACGTGTCGGAGCTCTGGAGAGCAGCGAGAGGGACCTGGACCGTACCGGTTAGGTAATGTATTCCTTTTTTTATGTAATGCAGCTATGGCTTATTTTCAGGGTAGGACTTATTTTGGGGGAAACCGGGTAGTAGTAGTGTTAGCAATAACAGCAGTATTGCAGAGATAGAAGTAGATACAGAAAAAAATAGTCACAAAACCAGCCATTATCTTTTGCGGTCCTGACGCCATCGGCAAGGGGCAGAGAGTGGTCGGAGTTTAGCAAAGCCGCAGCCTCGGCTGTCTGAACGGGCATTAAAACGATGGTTGCAGCCGTGACTTGGTGACGGCTGCGTCTCATTCATGTGATTTTCGGCCGCGCTGTGGCCATGACCTGAAAAATCGTTGCACCCGTGTGAATGAAGGCTTACACTGCTGCTCAACTAATTCAGATTGGATGCACTTATATAACCACAAGTCCAGGACAAGCTCACCTGGTGGTTCCCACTATAAGGCCTCATTCACATTAGCATGGTTTTAGCGCAGTATAAGCGCACAAAAAAAATTGCGGCTATACTGCACTAAAAATCGCGCGAACAGATGATTTTTTACGCACAGAAAACCTGAACTTTATGCGCATGAAAATCGCCCATTCACTGGAGCAGCAGGTCGCTTTAAAAAAGTGCAGCTGCACCAGGAGGCGAGAAAGAAGAAGCTCCGCAGAGCTTCGGGATTTCCTCATAGCAAAGAGATAGCAGTGCTATGGGGAAGTCACCCATAGCCTCGATCTCTCTCTCTCCCTGCTATGGGTTAGTCCCCCATAGCCCTGCTCTCTCAACCTGCTATGGGGATCCCGAGGGATATCACCATAGTGCAGAAGAAGGGGGCGGGGCTAGAGAGAGGGCATGGCTAGAGGTCTACTCCCTGGGATTTCCCCATTGCAAGTTGAGAGGGGGCAGGGCTAGAGGGTAGTCTAGAGGGTAGAGTTTACAGCGGGACATTTAAAATGTGCTTCTGAGTTTAGGGGCGCCGCTGCTGTTTTGAAATCCCTCGATCAGCAGAAATACTCCAAATGACTTGTAATCTTCTTTTCCGAGCCTGGACACAGCTAAACTCCAGCTCCAGTCTATGAAGACTTCTGCGCAGCACGCATCAAAGATAGGTCAGGTCCTATCTTTTTACACGCATGTCCCATCTTTGATTGGTGTGAGTAAAATGCCTTCATCTGAACGTTTCTATAGGAAACTATTGGTTCTGATAGACGTGATTTTTTCACGCACCCACCACATTCCTCCACTGATGTATGGTACTAAAGAATATAAGAGAAGAGACAGACCAATAAACATGGCATAGTTGTACCTTGTAATGTCAACCTGGCCGTGAACTTCCCTGTTTTTTTCCCAGAATGCCTTTGGTACTTGGCATCATGGAGATGAGCAGTAACGTGAAGGGAAACTCTGAAGATTCCAGCTGAAGGATAGTTGTGATGAACAAAAGGATCAGATGTTGAAACTGTAGTCCTGGTAAAAACAAAAAAACTGGCACATTATATATAAAATGATGCAGGACTGTGCAAAAGTTTTAGGCAGTTGTGAAAAAGTGCTGCAAAGAAAGAATACTTCCAAAAATAGAAGGGTTAATAGATTCATATTATCAATTAACACAATGCAAAGTGACTGAACAAAAGAGAAATCTAAATCAAAGCAATAGTTGGTGTGAACATCGTTTGTCTTCAAAACAGCATCAACTGTTGTAGGCAGACTTGCACACAGTTTTTGAAGCAGCTCAGCAGTGAGGTTATTCTATACATCTTGGAGAACTGACCACCGATCTTCGGTGGATGTAGCTCGCTCAAATCCTTCTGTCTCTTCATGTAATCCCAGACAGAATGGTTAATGTTGCGTTCATGGGTCTGAGGGGCCACATCACTTCCAGGGCCCCCTTTATGCTGAAGATAGTGGTTAATGACATTGGCTGGATGTTGAATGGACACTTTATCAGAGAAACTGGCTCTCTCATCATTAAGACCCCATCATTAAGTCCCATGTTCCCTTTCCTCTTCACTACAGGTTTACTGCACCCCGTGCAGAGGGGATGAGATTGAAGGGGGCAGTTATGCATGAATAGCTGCCACTGCATTCACTTTCAATGGGACTGCCGGAGACAACCAAGTACAAGCGTTCTCCTATTTCCATCAGCCCCAGTGAAATGCATGTAGCAGCGGCTGTACCTGCATGGCCATCGCTACATTCATTCTGATGTCACTGCAGGTGGGAGATGCATGCCATAGGGACGAGATTCATAAATTCCACCTCCACAATGCGCTGGTTGTTGATTGGTTAATTCAGCGCTGCTCGCCAATCAGTGCAGCGCTGAATGAACCAATGCGATGGCTGTGATTGGTTTATCCAGCGCTGCATTGATTGGCTGAGCAGCACCGAAGAACCAATCAACAGCCAGCGTGTTGTGTAGGCAGGATTTATAAACTGGCCAATCAATGCCGTGGCTCAGCAAATTCATAAATCCCTCCTCCGCAACGCGTTGGCTGTTGATTACTTCTCTGACCACTGCTCAGCCAATCAATGCCTTGCTGGATGAACCAATCACAGCCATCGCATTGGTTCATCAAGCGCTGCATTGATTGGCCGAGCTGCGCTGGAGGAACCAATCAGAGCCATCGCTTCTTGGAGGTGGGATTTATAAATCGAGCAACCAGGAAGTGATCTATGGACGGTCGAGGACTGCAGGACGCCTAGTGGAACCCCGGAGAGCAGCGGGAGGACCCAGACTGAGCCTTTTAGGTAAGTATAGGGCTTTGTTTTGGGTAGGGCTTATTTTCTAATGATAATGTTGAATACTACAACACTCATTGTATTCTATGTTTTTATTGTATGTTTTTCAAAATACACTCCTCCCCCCCCCTTATTTTGTATTAACAAACCTGTTATGAAAGCTCCATCTGTAGGTGAACGCCGCCGTCTTAAAGAAGTCACTCGGGTCATGAATGAGGAACGATAATATCACATTGCTGTTTGTAGTCAAGAAGAAGCCATTTCTCCAACATGTGCTGTTAACATTTGCCTGTGACGCCGTGAGCTGTCCCACAACTCCTCCTGCAAACAGAAAGTATTGTTAGTAGATAACTAAACTTAACCCCTTAATGACCACTAATACTCCTTTTTACGGCGATCACTAATGGTCTCTAAACCTTCACATACAACTTTTTAAGGTGGTGACTTAACTGACTACTGACAGCCAGGCTCCTGCTCTAACAGCCAAGAATGGAGAAACCTCAGATCCTGACAGTTTAACTCCTTACATGCCACAATCAATAGCAACTGCAACATGTAAGCAGATAACAGGGGGCAGGGGCTCCTTCTGTCATCCATTGACACCCCCCAGTGCAATCGCAAAGTACCCATGGCAGCCTAAGACCTGCGTCACATGAACTACTTTGCACAGCGCAAAATTTGCACTCGCAATACGCAGTGAATAAAACCCATTGATTTCAATGGTTCATTCACATTAGTGTATTTTGCACACGCATTTCATTCGTGCAACAAAATACAAGGCATGCTCTATTGCAAATATTGAACTAATTACATTAATTGCCCTTTTCAATGAATGGGAGCATGGTTGCTCCCAGTTTCACACTGGCGAGAAAAACGTGCAAAATTTGGGCGTTGCGAAAAACACAAATCTCGCACAAATATGAAAGCCAGTCTTTTGAATGGGTTCATTCACAATAGCGATGTTTTCCCGCATGGCACCATGATGCGATGCTATGCGGCAAACACATTGCAGCATGTTCCATCTTCCTGTGATATCGCCCATTGTCTTCACAGCCAGGCCGGCCCCATTGAAAACAATGGGAGAACATCGCGATTCCTTCAGCCCCACGGGGAACTCCCTTCATCCCCATGGATGCGAGGCTGTCTTCACATAAGGGGCGAGGCTTTCATATGATGGAAAGTGCAATATCTGGTCGTGATTCACGGCCCGATATCATCAATACCCCGTGTGAAACTAGCCTTAGGCTTGAGAAAGGCCTTTGTGTCTGTCTAGTAACTCTGCCTATTAAGCCCTGCCTCTTGCGAGGTCTAATAGGCTGCTGTCGTAGGATTAGTAGAATGCACTGCATAAGTAATGTGACGCACTATACTAGCGATCAAACAATCCCATTTTTTAAGTCCTTTACAGGGACTTCAAAATGGCGTCTAAAGAGCTCAATAACATTTAATTTAAAGAAAAAAATCCAGTTAAAAAAAATAGTGATAACGAAAGTGGTAAAAAGAAAAGGAGGTGGAGCTACTCCGGTGTAGGAAAAAACAGCAGGGTGTTTTTGCTTTTCCTTTTCAGTTCTTTCAAGGGCTGGTTCTATGTGGTATGATAGAAGGAGGGGAGTGTATCAAAATTCTAGGTCCCGCCACATCAGAAACTGTGCAACCGATTACGGTTGGCCAGCAAAGAATTGTGCTGGTTTTTATCTATTTTTATGTGCACATTTTTCTAAAAAAGATTGCACCACTGTGTCAGTTTTTTGCCCTTTTTTCTTCACTCACTAGTTAAAAAAAATAGACATTTTCCCCACAAAAAGCCATTGTGTGAGTGCAGGTTGGAGAAATCAGCCAGGACTCTGGTCCAGCAGGAGGTTGGTGCAGCTGAGGGATCCATCTACTAAGGGATCTAGCAGCCAGGTTAGGATGTCTTTGGGTCTGCTACGTGTTCTCACCTTGGTGTAAGATTCTTGAATTGGTTTAAGGTTGGTCATACAGATGAGAAGCAGGTTGGCCAATACTGACTGCAAATCTTGTGTATTGGAGAACCTGGCAACTGGCCATGAAAGGGTTATGCCCACCACACAAATTGATTACAATAAACTAGGTTATGCCATCTTATTGTGACTTTCAGGACCCCCAGTGATCTTGAGAATGAAGGGGTCACACTGCTGGTTACACGCTGCACTTCTTCATAGTTTACATGGTGACGGCTGCATTCGCTTTAGGCTACAGTTGCTTCTGTATCCTAGGGGCCACATATGAAGACAGCCGCGGTATAAGGGCTCCCTCACACGAGCGGATTTGTGCGTGCCAAATTTGCGTGCACAATACTCATCAGAGAATAGAACCCACTGATAACAATGGGTTCGTACACTTCTGCGATCTTTGCAAGCACATTTCTCACACACGCAAAAAAGGACCTTCCCTATTTTGTGCGCAAATAGAAGTCTATGGGAGGTGTGCAGTTCACGCACAGATGCGTAGTAAGGTGCGCAATTCCGTAAAAAAAAACCACATCTGGAATTCATTACACTAAATAGCCATTTAAAATGGGGGCGTGTTCACCTGCTGCATACAAAAGAACATGCCCTCACGGTGCACAAAAGAATACAGTAAAATGCGCCAATGCACGCACAAACAATCCTTGTTCATAGCGCGTATACGTTGCGCTAAGGCAGGTGCAAAAATGCATACGCACAGATCTCGCGCAATTTTCTCAGCAGTGTGAAAGCGGCCTAAATGGCAAACCAACACGAAACCACACCTATTCACACGTTGTATCTTAGCTCACCTCCATAGCAGTGAGCGGAGCCAAGTTGCAATGCTGCGCACAACCCGTGAACAGGTGTGGCACTGTTTTTCAAAACAGCCCTGAGATAAGCGCTTCTGCCTGTTCATTTCCGCGATCGGTGGGGGTCTTAGCATCCAAACAGCCAACGATCAAAACTTCTGGCATGTCAGAAGTTTTTAAAAAGTTTAGTTACCCTTTAAATTGTCCTGAGGAGTGAAGGGCACCTAATATTGGTGGACGGGGAGAGAGAAGACATGAAAGTGTAGAGCTCAGTGGGTAAGAGCACATAGAGCGCTGATAGGCGAAGGCAGAAAGGAAGTCTTGCTATAGGACCCCAGGGTGACTTGTTATGCCACAAGCCAGGCCGAATTTGGATGTTGGATCTGGATCCAAGATCTTCATGATACCCAACTGTCTACACATGCCCCAAATATACTCCGCCACGTAATGTGGCCATCACTAGACACAGTATTGGACAGACATTGCCTACTTGTAATCTGGAGCTCTGTAGTGTTTCTTGCGATGGGTTCGCACGTTGAGCAGGATCTTTCGGTCACCTGGACAGATATAGGGTAGGACCCCGGAGATTCACCCCGCAGAGTAATAACGGAGCTGGATCCTCTCTGCGAGTGGTGCAGGAGCAGCAGAGGGCTGTAGACCCAATGGAAATGAAACAGTCCTGGATCCGCTATGAGACTCGTACTGTCATTTACTATCAGCAAGCTGGCATTCACAGTCGCCTGTGCACCCAAGGTTACGGGGCCATCCGAGGAAACCATCAGGAAGTACGATTCATCTAGAAGTCAATGGGGACACCAGTCATGATGGAGGATCACATTTGGTTGTCTAGTAATAATTGTAGTTTACCATGCACATAAGGTTGTTTCAGCCAGTAGTTACATCCCACCACCACCATCAGCTAAAATTCCATATTATTGCCTATCTGTGAGGAAAGCCTGAAATGGTTACAACAGCACTTTGGGGAACACAACTTGACTTTACAATGTACTAGACTGGACAGCATACAGACCCATAACAGCCAAACAGGCTATTAACTCTTTCCAATCCAATTTGTATCTTGGTTTTCCTGGGGGGCTTACTCTTTTTCTGACGTTATACAACGGCGCTATATGCTGGCTAAAGCCAGTACTGCATGAGGTGATACGTTGGATAGGCTCCGACAGCAGAGAGGCTGGCAATATACAGTAAGAGAACCCCGATGGATGTCTTCCAGCATTGGAGCTGTACAGCCTTAAATCATAATGTCTTCAGACGTCAGACAGTGGATTGGAAAGGGTTAACACATGCGATTTTCCACATGGAGTGATGACCGTCTGTGCTGTCCAATGTATTTGTGTCTGATTTTGCAGATATCACATAGGCACACTGTTGGGAATAAGGGTCCATTTAGATGAGCCGACTTCTCATTTGAATGAGCGAATGACGTCAGAATTCACTCGGGCAGCCCGTTTATACAGACAGATACATCGTTGGCTCATCCACACGAGAAATGATTCAGTCGTTCACATTCGCTGTATAAGTGACTGAGAACGACTGAGCGAGCGGGATTTAAACTAAACAATTAGTAAACGAGCCAACGATGATTTTTATGCCGGCATAAAATGCATGACAAATGAAAAGTGAACGATTTATCATACATTGTTTGTTTGCTGAGTTCCTTGTATATAGTGATATAGACCATGATGGTATAGGGCTGGGTATCTCCTGTATATAATTATGTATGTATACCCGCTATACCTACAAGATTATATGTGGTACATACCTGGTTGTACCGCATGGTCCATGGACTTCACTTTCCTCAGTCATGGCCGTCCGGCAGTGCAGCAACAGACTGCAGTTGAGACCAATCATAACTGCAGTCTCTCAGTGGAAGGGAGGAGCGCATGCTGTGTGTGTAATGTGTGGGAATCAAGATGGATGTAGTAGAGCTGTGTGTGTAATGTCCGGGAATCATAATAAATGTACAATGTAGCAGAGCTGTGTGTAATGTGTGGGAACCAAGAGGGATGTACTACAGCTGTGTGTGTAACGTGCTGTGCGTGTAATGTGTGGGGTCAGGATTAGAGATGAGCGAGTATACTCGCTAAAGGCAATTGCTCGAGCGAGCATTGCTTTTAGCGAGTATCTCCCCGCTCGAGACGGAAGGTTCGGGTGCCGGCGCAGGGGAGCGGTGAGTAGCGGCTGTCAGCAGGAGGGAGCAGGGGGAGAGAGGGAGAGAGAGATCTCCCCTCCGTTCCGCCCCGCTCTCCCCCGCAGCTCCCTGCCCACTGCCTGCACCCGAACCTTCCGTCTCGAGCGGGGAGATACTCGCTAAAGGCAATGCTCGCTCGAGCAATTGCCTTTAGCGAGTATACTCGCTCATCTCTAGTCAGGATGGATGTAGTAAAGCTGTGTGTGATGTGTGGGAATCATAATGGATGTACCATGTAGCACAGCTGTGTGGCGCATTGCAACACTAGAAACACTAGTACTATAATTTCCTAATAATTACTAGTGATACTATCATGAGCATGTGGATCGCAATTTTACAGCAGCCATGCTAGTTTGAATAAAAAACATTTTGCATCGCCATGAAAATCTCACGTTGGCGAGAGCGATATAGGCTGGAATTTCTTGGCCCGATATCACACTTGCCCATGTGAATGTAAGAAACTCGCTCCAATATTGCGCTTGCCAATATTGTGATTTTCATGGCGATACAAAGCGCTTTTGATTAAAAATCACATCGCATGTTTGGATCGCAAGTATTTCTCATTGACTTTAGCATATCGAACGGCAGGCGAGTGACTTGTGATGTCTTTAAAGATCCCATTGAAAACCAAGGGGCGAGGCGTTCCAAAGGAACATCCAAAGATAGACCGTGCTGCGATTTTCTTTTTTTTCCTCGCAGCATCACTTATGTGAATGAATCCATTCAAAAGAATCGATTTCATATGCGAGAATATCATTCGTGTGAATAAGCCCTTCCCTTTAAACCCTAGCATTAGGAAATAATCAATAAGAACTCAGGAACACAAGGGGCCAAAATGTTTTAGCAGGGGGACACTCCAGACTACTTCAGCCCTGAGTACCAGAAAATGTTGCATCATCACGCTTTATATCACTTCGATGTTACCCGCGTAAATATATGAATAGTATGACATGTCCGTTTTTACATTCCAGAGACGCACAGATTAGAGGTGACAGCCCCTACAACAGACCTGACCTGCAGCAAGCCATCCGGGGGATATCCATAGGCTACTTACATCCAGATGTGGAGATCCCAGCAGCTGTCAGGAAGAGAAGGCAGTGGATCGCAGGCGTGAAGCTGGAAGAGGCCATGACACCTCTATGTAGCAGCGAAGATGTAAGCAGCTTTGTGCAGTCACATAGTATGACAGCATCACCTTCCTATTTGTAGCAGGCTTTTATAGCCCTCTAGTGGTAGTAAGTGAAAGTGCAGGCACATTACCAAGTGCAAGAAGACTTGTAAGCCTCAGTTCACATCTTGTTTTCAGTGTAAGCACAACATGCACGCCTTTACATATAAAAATTGTATAATATAAATGGATTTCTAAGGACAAGACAGATACTTATATATTGTACTTTGTACATCTGTTTACAAGTGCTTATGTTGTACGCATAGGGGAGACATAGGGGTTTGGTCAGGGGCGGGTTTATCACGATGCATGATTATACCTCCGTCGCTATAAAAAGTACAGGGCCGGTTCAAAAAAGACAGGGAGCAAATTCAGCAGCATTTCTGCATCCAAAAAGCAGTCAAAATCTGTACCACTGGTGCGAATTTTGGCTAAAAATCAGCCGCGTACCCGCAGCTGATTATATACTATGTGGCGCTCCCCCTCACCTCCTCTGCAGGCTTCCCGCTGTCAGTGCTCCCCAGCTTCCGGTTCCCAGCAACCTGTAGTTGGTAAGGTGAGGCCACATCAGTCGACCAGCGGTACCGCACCTGATCGGGCCGCTGGGACCGGACGTTGGGGAACGTTGACAACGGGAAGTCCCTAAAAGAAGGAAGAATGGGAAGCATTTAAAGAGACCAGGATGGATGAACACAGAACTTGCACACATGTTAAAAACAAAGAAAAATGATATGTTTATCAAATGGAAAGAGGGGGGAATATCTAAAGAAGAATACAATGCCGTCTGCAGAAGCTGTAGTGCAAGTGTCAGAAAAGCTAAAGCTAATAATGAATTGAGGCTTGCAACAGAGGCCAAAAGCAATAAAAAAAGATTTTGGGAGTATGTCAAAAGCAAAAGAAAAGTCAAGGATACTATTGGATGCTTACAAGATGAAAACGGTGAATTGGTTAAGAATAGGGATGAGCGAACGTGTCCGTAACGGACACATCCGCACCCGGACACCGGCTTTGCCGAACACTGCAGTGTTCGCGCGTAAGTGTCCGGGTGCCGCCGGGGGGCGGGGAGATGCGCGGCGGCGCGGGCGGCAGTAGCGGGGAACAGGGGGGAGCCCTCTCTCTCTCCCTCTCCCCCCCACTCCCCGCCGCACCCCCCCGCGCTGCCACGGCGGCCCCCGAACTTTTTCGCCCGAACACTGAAGTGTTCGCAAAGTTCGGTGTTCGGGCGAAAAAGGGGCGGAGCCGAACGTGTTCGCTCATCTCTAGTTAAGAATGATGTTGAGAAGGCCAAACTTTTAAATTCCTATTTTGTATCTATTTTCTCTCAGAAAGTACATGGAACATCAACTGATCTTCCCTGTGCTATTGGACCAGAGAGATGGTGAGGGAACACATAGCTAACTTAAATGAATTCAAGTCTCAAGATCCAGATGAATTACATCCTAGGATACTAAAGGAAACAGCGGAGGTAAATGCTGAACCACTCGCCATAATCTTTGAAAATTCCTGGAGAACAGGAGAAGCCCCAGAAGATTGAAGATGGGCAAATGTTGTCCCTAACTTCAAAAAAGGGAAGAAGGTGGATCCAGGAAACTACAGGTCTGTGAGCCTGACTTCTATACCGGGAAAGATCTTTGAACAAATTAATAAACAGCATGTATGCAAGTACTTGGATGAGAATGGAGTAATTAGCCAGAGCCAGCATGGGTTTGTAACAAACAAAGGGAAATGTGGTGGATATAGTATATCTTGACTTTAGTAAAACATTTGACAAAGTATCTCATACCATACTTATTGAAAAAATGACCAAATATGGGATTGACAAGGCAACTGTTAGGTGGATTCACAACTGGCTGAGTGATCGTACTCAGAGAGTGGTCATAAATGCCTGCACATCTAAGTGGAAGAATATATCAAGTGGGGTACCACAAGGCTCTGTCCTAGGCCCTGTGTTGTTCAACATTTTTATAAATGATCTGGAGGATGGAATTGAGGGGAAACTGATCAAATTTGTTGACGACACAAAGCTAGGAGGGATAGCTAAAACTAGGGAAGAGAGAGAGTATTCAAAAAGATCTAAAAAATCTTGCACAATGGGCAGCAACCAACCGAATGGTATTTAACAAGGAGAAATGCAAAGTCCTACATCTGGGCAAGAAAAATGAAAAAAAAAAAAAAAACACATACATAATGGGAGGAATTGGGCTAAGCAGCACATGTGAAAAAGACATACTAGTAGATCATAGACTGAACATGAGTCAACAATGTGATGCAGCAGCCAAAAAGGCAAACACAATTCTGGGATGTATTAAGAGAAGCATAGAGTCTAGATCACGTGAGGTAATTATCCCCCTCTACTCTTCTTTAGTCAGACCTCATCTGGAATACTGTGTCCAGTTCTGGGCACCCCATTTTAAAAAAGACATAGACAAACTGTAACAAGTTCAGAGAAGAGTTACCAAGTTGGTAAGCTGTCTGCAAATCATGTCCTGGAATGTAATGCAGTTAATCCGCAGCACTCTTTTAAGGTTCGTAAGCCAAACAAGCGACCCTCTAGGTCCTTAATGCACGTCACATAAGGGAGTCTGAGCCATGGACCCACATGTACAATCCACCATTATCCAAAGGAAGTGACAGCATATCAGGCATATAAGTTCCATTGATCGTTTTATTCCTCCATAGTTCGCAACGTTTTGAGCCTCTTGGGGTCTTTGTCAAGCACTATACAGCACAGCTTCAGAACGGTTAAAGGGTCTAGGAATGTTTAGCTTGCAAAAAAGAAGGCTGAGAGGAGACTTAATAGCTGTCTACAAATATCTGAAGGACTGTCACAGTGCAGAGGGATCAGCCCTATTCTCATTTGCACAAGGAAAGACTAGAAGCAATGGGATGAAACTAAAAGGGTGGAGACACAGATTAGATATTAGAAAAAACTTTCTGACAGTGAGGGTGATCAATGAGTGGAACAGGTTACCACGGGAGGCGGTGAGTTCTCCTTCAATGGAAGTGTTCAAACAAAGGCTGGACAAATATCTGTCTGGGATGATTTAGTGAATCCTGCACGGAGCAGGGGGTTGGACCAGATGACCCTGAAGGTCCCTTCCAACTCTACCATTCTATAATTCTATGAGGTGAGAGGAAGCGCCACATAGTATGAAATCAGCTGTGGATATGCAGCTGATTTTCAGTTAAAATTCGCACCAATGGTATAGAGTTTGACTTTTTTTGGACGCAGAAATGGTACAGATTTTGGCACGGAAATTTCTGCTGTGGAGATTCCACCACATGTAAACATACCTTAAGTCAGCTTGAGGCATGCTGCCATGTGCAAAGGGGCCTCAATAGTAATAGTGTCCCTTTTATCTGCCCCAGTAATAATAGTGACCCCCCCCCACAGTGGCTTCAGTACTAATAGTGACCCCCACAGTGGTCCCAATAGTAATAGTGATCACCAGGGGCGTACCTAAAGTCCCAGGGGCCCGGGTGCCAAAGTTCAGCTTGAATTTTGTCTCGGATGCTCCGACTGGAGGTTCCAAAACAGACATGCAACCCTCCTTATGTTTTTTTTTCATTTTAGCTGCTGAATGGCTGCTGCGATGAGGCTCCCACCCGGTAATGGTGTCGTTCAGTTTTTAGAAATGATGCACATAATTGCATTTCAAATCGATTTTATTGATTGCCATATATAAAGTAATGACGTATGATAATAAATAGAGATGAGCGAACGCGTTCGTCCGAGCTTGATATTCGTGCGAATATTAGGGTGTTCGGGATGTTCGTTATTCGTAACGAACACCATGCGGTGTTCTGGTTAATTTAACTTTCTTCCCTGAGACGTTAGCGCTTTTTTTTGGCCAATATAAAGACAGGGAAGGCATTACAACTTCCCCCTGCAACGTTTAAGCCCTATACCACCCCCCTGCTGTGAGTGGCTGGGGAGATAAGGTGTCACCCGAGTATTGAAATCTGCCCCTCCCGCGGCTCGCTATGGATGCATTCTGACATGAGTTTAGGGAAAGCGCTATCGTGTTGGAGCTGCTATAGGGAGAGTGTTAGGAGTATTTTAGGTGTCAAGAACCCCAACGGTCCTTCTTAGGGCCATAAATCTTCTCTATATGCGCTCAATGGGGCCGGCGGCAGCAGCGCTGACCCCATTGAGAACATATAGAAGAGAAATCCTTCTTCTCTGGCACAGCTGTAACAGCTGTAGCAGAGAAGAACGATGTTTGCCCATTGAATTCAATGGAGCCAGCAATACAGCATGTTCCACTGAATGCAATGGGCTGCCGGCGATCGCAGGATGAATGGTCGGAAAGGGGTTAAATATATAACCCCTTTCCTGCAATTCATCCAGAAATGTGTTACACTAAAAATATATACCGGCGTATAAGGCGACCGGGCGTATAAGACGACCCCCCAACTGTCACCTTATACGCCGGTAATACAGTGGAGCAAAGAATAAAAAGCATTACTCACTTTTTCAGATGATCTGCGGCGCTCCTGCAGGCTGTCGCTCCCTCCTAATCCACGGCAGAGTATTCCTTTCTGCACGAAAGGCTTTAAATCCCTGCCTCCAGAAACACATGTGCCTTCAGCCAATCACAGCCAATGACAATGATGTCATTGAATGGCTGTGATTGGCTGTGTTTCTGGAGGCGGGGATTTCAAGCCAATCACAGCCATTCAATGACATCATTGTCATTGGCTGTGATTGGCTGTGTTTCCGGAGGCGGGGATTTCAAGCCTTTCGTGCAGAAAGGAATACTCTGCCGTGGATTAGGAGGGAGCGACAGCCTGCAGGAGCGCCGCAGATCATCTGAAAAAGTGAGTAATGCTTTTTATTCTTTGCTCCACTGTATTACCGGTGTATAAGGTGACAGTTGGGGGGTCGTCTTATACGCCCGGTCGCCTTATACGCCGGTATATATTTTTAGTGTAACACATTTCTGGATGAATTGCAGGAAAGGGGTTATATATTTAACCCCTTTCCGACCATTCATCCTGCGATCGCGGGCAGCCCATTGCACTCAGTGGAACCTGTTGTTTTGCTGGCTCCATTGAATTCAATGGGCAAACATCGTTCTTCTCTGCTACAGCTGTTACAGCTGTGGCAGAGGAGAACGATCTTTATGCTGACAGTGGGGGGGGGGGGCACTCTTGCCGCTATTGTGGCTTAATAGTGGGACCTGTGAACTTGAGATGCAGCCCACCATGTAGCCCCTCGCCTGCCCTATCCGTCACTGTGTCATTCCCATCACTTTCCTGAATTGCCCAGATTTTCACACATGAAAACCTTAGCGAGCATCGGCGAAATACAAAAATGTTCTGGTCGCCCATTGACTTCAATGGGGTTCGTTGTTCGAAACGAACCCTCGAGCATCACGGGAAGTTCGTTCCGAATAACGAACACCCGAACATTTTGGTGTTCGCTCATCTCTAATAATAAACCCTCGCAGGGGTGTAGCGGCACCACCAGTAGTACAGCATGCTGTGCTATCTCATCCAGGATTTAGTCATGCTGGATCTGTGTCAGAGGCTCTGAATGAAGTTCGACGCATTTGTGAACCTGGTCTATCATGGTTTCAAAGGACAGAATGCTGTAGTTGACGATCACAGTTAAAAAAAAATATGCAATATATTTTGTTGATTACCTCATCAAAAATTAAATGAAAAGTTGTATGAAGCCCAAAACGGTACCAATAAAAACTACAGATCAACCCACAACATACAAACACACAACTCCATCAACAGAAAAGCACAGAAGTAACAGGTGACAGAATGCAGAAACAAACCATTTATTTTTTCCAAGTATTGAAGCCTGTCCCTATTCTCTGGCCTACAGAGCGACTATACGATGTGCGCCCTTTTATGCGGGATCCATAGATGCCTTTATAACTTTGCCGCATGGCTCCACTGTCTAGATATCAGTCTTGAGATTTATCCTGCGCCACATGCAAATCAGCTTTGAACTGCAGCGTCCGAGGAGCAGGCCCACAGCCGAGGAGATGGTGGGGCAGATAAAGATCTCCGTCACGGGTGGCTCTACCATCTCCTCCCCTGGGCGTAGCTCGGGACCCGTCCAAGTTACTGCTGGAGAAGGTCACAGGGAAAGAGTAACTAACAGTTACTCTAAAGTTCGGTGTCACTCGTAACGCCACCATTCCGTCCTCTGCGGTGAATCCTGAAGTCGTAATGAATAGTCCACACACAGGGATAACTTTCTGGACAAACTGGGAATGGTTGGTAATGTCCATTTACTTAACTCCAATAAAATAACAGCAGTTCGGCACAAACTACACTTCTTGCAGGTAGTGTGACAGGGAGGATTCTTGGGGTAATCCAGACAATCCACAGTCCTAGTTATCTGTGTGATCCTGCTCCCGGCAACTGTCTTCCTCTCCTACTCTCTACTGGTCAACACTTACACTTCAGGTGCTTTCCTTCTCTCTCTGTGTTTTAGAGATGTCACCAGCATATCCTGGATAGGGTAGGCCCAGGCCAAGCTGAAGAATATCTCTCAGCTTCTTCCATTCTTCCCCACACAGACTGATGAAGGTCTGTAGGGTTCACTCTCTCGCAGACTTAGAATCTCTAGACTGACTCGCATTGCATCCTTACCAACACATATATAAACTACAGCCACATGGCATACAGCATGATACATTTCTTAGACATAACCCAGACATTTACCCATTCAGTGCTGCAAAGGTGCAATACACATCACAAATGCACACTACATATAAGACACTGACAATACAACTGCACAAGACAAATGTTTAACATAACGGAGGGGCCCTGCTAACTCTGGGCCACTACAGTACCATCCAATGGCGCCTACGCTGCTTGCGGTCTGGACTCTCTATTGTTTGAAAAACCCCATTAAATACTTAGTGATATCTGGCGACATTGTCATCATCAGTGCGGCGCAAGCAGCGAAGATGGAATAAATGACTACTTCAGCGGGGAAAGCTGCAAACGTCACTGGAATGGGGCGGTTCTTCAAACGATAGGGGAGGGAAAGAGCCCAGAACGGAGATAGCGATGGCCGCCATTAGACAGTTCAAAGCTAATTTGCATGTGGTGCGGGATAAATCTAAAGGCTAGTATCTGGAACGTGGAGCCATGTGACCAAGTTATGAGGGTATCTATGGATCCCGCATAACACCGCACATCATAGAGTCTGTCTGTAGGCCAGAAACTTCCTTTAACCCCTTTGTGACCGCCCCATAGACTTTTTACATCTAACTTTAGTGGGCTTTAATCCCCAGGGCCGTAAAAACACGCTTGCTCTGGGGATTAAAGCCCTGCAGGCTGTGGACGTGACAGCTCCATGCTGTCGGTTACCTGAGGTTGTGCACACGGACCAGGGAGGAGAACTGAGAGGTCTCCGCTGTGGGCCTATCTGATAGATAGGCTCACCTCAGAGAATCGCGGCAAATCGCAACATGCCGCGATGTGAATCCCATGAGCGGAGAATCACTATGATTCTCCACTTGTGGACAGTGGGCTGCGCTTTCCATAGTTAAGTCAATGGAAAGCGGTCACTGCGTTACCCGCGGTCGGATTATCGCCGCAAATAACGCAGTGACATATCGCCCGTGGACAGGAGCTTCTTAAGGGCTAATGCCCACGGACGGATTACTGCCGCAGTTCATGCGGCGTAAATCTGTTGCAGAAAAATGCTACTATTGGCTTCTATTGAACCTAATAGATCAGTGCCCACAAGCGTGATTCTGCCGCCGATTTAGGGCTCCTGTCCACGGGCGTAGGGATATCCCGCAGTAGATCGCCGGGGACCAGAGCAGGGGCTGACGGCTCTCCGCGCTGAGACTATTTGACAAATAGGCTCGCCGTGGAGAATCGCGGCAAATCGCAGCATACTGCGATTTAAATCCTGCAAGCGGAGAATCGCTATGATTCTCCGCCCATGGACAGCGGGGCTGCACTTTCCATAGTAGTCTATGAAAAGTGTTCACTGCGTTCCCCTGTATCTGGCACCCTGTTACCATGACAACCCAGTGACACAGAGGGAGCGTAAATCCGTGGCGGAAAAATGCTGCTATTGGGTTCTATTGAAGAGAATAGCTCAGTGCCCACAAGCGTGATTCTGCCACGGATTTAGGGCGCCTGTTCTTGGGCGTAGCGATATCCCATGGCAGATCGTCGCTGCGGGAGCCGCCGCCGGGGAGCAGGGCAGGAGCTGATGGCTCTCCGGGCTGAACCTATCTGACAGAGAGGCTCACCATGGAGAATTGTGGCAAATTGTAGCATGCTGCGATTTAAATCCCCCAAGTGGAGAATCACTGTGATTCTCTGCCCATGGACAGCAGGGCTGCGCTTTCCATAGTAGCCTATGGAAAGTGTTCACTGCGTTCCCCTGTATCTGGTGTCCTGTTGCCATGACAACCCAGCGACACAGAGGGAGCTCCCTCCCTCTGTGAAGCCTTTCCAATCCTCCCTCTGTGAAGTCTCTTCACCGAGCTGCTGGTCTCTGTAGCTCCCCGAAGGTGGCTGAACGTGTGTATAAAAGCGACCAATCAGCAGCTAGCACAGAGCTCTGGGTACAGCAGTGAGGGTGTGGATGTGGCTGCTGATAAGAAGCTCTGGGTGTTCCCTTCACCTCAGCCCGTCTCCACCCATCAGCCTGGTGGTGACAAGATACAAGAATACTAGTTGACACAGTGATTCCACATCCACAGTCGTTAGATAAAGTAAACAGATGAAAATATACAGCTTATCAAAAATGTGTACAGTTTGTTTGCATATATTTGACATATTGCAGTTGAAAATGTGAAAAAATGGTAATTTTTTTCAAAATGTTCCCAATTTTGGCGCTTTTAATAAATATACAGAAATTCTATTGGTCTATTTTTACCACCTAAATGAAGTACAACATGTGGCTAAAAACAATGTCAGAATCACTTGGTTATGCAGAACCTTTACGGAGTTATTCTATGTTAAAGTGACACATGTCAGTTTTCCAACATTTGGCTGGGTCATCAAGGCGTAAACAGGCTTGGTCACTAAGGGGTTAAAACTATACAAGTTTGATATCATCCACATAGTGAATGCCGTAAAAAAAAAAATCTACCCCCCAAAAATGGCACAATTGAATTTTGAGTTTTTAAATACATTATATGGTACATTAAAAAATACAGTTTGTCCTGCAAAAAAAACAACAAAAAACAACAACTCCTCATACGGATATTGAAGGAAAAATAGTCAAGTGTTGCAGCATCCCGTAGGGTGACCCCAGGCACAGGGCATATGTTGAGGAGCGGGGAGGTTAAGTTGCTGGCTTGTGGCACTTACCACGCTTCCTCCCGGAGGGACGCACGAAGCCATGGCCAGGGCAGCGCTGGGCCTCTTCCAGACACCCCTAGGAGAGGTATGCCGAATAAAAGGTAGAACAGGGATAGCAGTTGTCACAAGTGACGCCACCGTTCCGATACACACCATAATGACCATCGGCGAAGAATAAATGAGCCGCAGACAGATATAACATACCTCAGGTCCCTAGGAACGGTCAGGGCCTGGAACAACTTTATCACTTCTCTGGTGACGTCCATTCAGAAGAGGCACCTACCCCATGATTACATCACTGGGCATACCTTATAATATAGATGTCATTACTTATAGATTGTGATTCCGTGGGCGGTGTCTGGAATCTGATGCCATGTTCACACTTCTCACATGTACTGGGCTGTGACGGTTATAATGTATACACTTAATTCGTTTTTCTTTATTTGTCTGTTGGCATAGCAATGGCGGACAGTGGCTCTAAGAAGTCCAGGATGAGACCCTATTGCACCAATAAGTTACCATCCAAGTGGCGTCTGATTGAGGATCCTCCTGCGCCGTGCTGGCACCACAATCCTCTCCAAGACGCATTGTGCCGTACACACCCTCCAGCGAGGACAGACAAAAAAAGACTTCTTCAGAAGGTCAGTACTGAAATACAGGACTACAGGGTGCATTGTATGCTGTATCCACAGCGTTTTCTTACATGCCCTTCTCAGAAGCCGCTCTGGCTCCGATCCTAGCTCCAAAGTTTTTTTCTGACTGTTGAACTATAGTGCAAAGACATAACTGTTCATACTGAACTCTACAGATGAATGCACCATTTTAACTTTGCTTCAAACATTTCTTTGTAGATGAAAGCTGGAGTTTATTATAAACCACCACGTGTAGTCTTCTCCTGTATCTGCCATCTACTACATGGGCAAATTGAGAAGTAAGAAAAGGAACCAACACCATCTCCTTCCAGAGGAACCATAAAGGTGCTGGACAAGCTGTCTACTGCAGACAAAGATGATGACTCAGCCATGGATAGAAATATGGATCTATTTTCCAGGCGATGGAGACTTTGTGTTTTCAAGATCCTTAATATTATATTGCAGTTGAAAATGTGAAAAAATGATAATTTTTTTCAAAATGTTCCCAATTTTGGCGCTTTTAATAAATATACAGAAATTCTGTTGGTCTATTTTTACCACCTAAATGAAGTACAATATGTGGCTAAAAAACAATGTCAGAATCACTTGGATATGCAAAACCTTTACGGAGTTATTCTATGTTATAGTGACACATGTCAGTTTTCCAAAATTTGGCTGGGTCATTAAGGTGTAAACAGGCTTGGTCACTAAGGGGTTAAAACTATACAAGTTTGATATCATCCACATAGTGAATGCCGTAAAAAAAAAATCTACCCCCCAAAAATGGCACAATTGAATTTTCCCATCTCACCTCCTTAGAATTTTTTAAAGTTTTTCAATACATTATATGGTACATTAAAAAATACAGTTTGTCCTGCAGAAAAACAAAACAAAACAACAACTCCTCATACGGATATTGAAGGAAAAATAGCCAAGTGTTGCAGCATCCCGTAGGGTGACCCCAGGCACAGGGCATATGTTGAGGAGCGGGGAGGTTAAGATGCTGGCTGGTGGCACTTGCCACGCTCCCTCCCGGAGGGACGCACGAAGCCACGGCCAGGGCAGCACTGGGCCTCTTCCAGACACCCCTAGGAGAGGTATGCCGAATAAACGGTAGAACAGGGATAGCAGTTGTCACAGGTGACGCCACCGTTCCGATACACACCATAATGACCATCAGCGGAGAATAAATGAGCCGCAGACAGATATAACATACCTCAGGTCCCTAGGAACGGTCAGGGCCTGGAACAGCTTTACTTAAACAAACTCCAGCAGTACAAGACAAAGTAGACAATCTTCCAAGTGCAGCCACTTAGACAGACTTGAATAGGAGTACCTCCACACAGCGATCCCAGGCTTCAGGACGCCCATGTGTGAATTGAAGAAGAGTACCTCCACCCAGCGGTCCCAGACTTCAGAACGCTTGAGTGTGAACTATTGATGAGAGTACCTCTCCACTGGGCCTTGGGGAAAACTCCACTTACTTCTCTCTCATGCTCTCTCTCCAATTGGGGCTCACTCCTCTCTCATTCTAGATCAGGCAATCCAGGGAAGCTCTCCTCCTCTTCCATTCACTACATAGGTTAAAGGTACCGCCATGTAGCTGGCACTCTTTATTAGGAACCCAAAAAACATGGACTCCTTTCCCACTCTCACACACTCACATTTATAGCCTCACTTAGGCCTCATGTCCACGGGGAAAATCAGGCCGGCTACGGATTCTCCATGGAGAATCCGCAGCGGGCCCCTCCTGCCCCGCGGACATGAGGGATGAAAATAGCAATTACTCACCTCTCACACGCTCCGGATCTTCCCTTCTTCGCGGCTTCATCTTCTCTCCATCGCGGCAGGATCTTCTTTCTTTGGCTCGGCGGATGTGCACGGCACGTCGGTTGCGTGCCGCGCGCATGCGCCGGCCCGAAAAAAAAAGGTCCGGCCGCGACAGAGAGAAGATGAAGCTGCGAAGAAGGGAAGATCCGGAGCAGGTGAGTATTTTCTGATTTTGGTCTCCCGCGGATCCGGACGGCTTCCATAGGCTTCAATAGAAGCCCGCGGGAGCCGTCCCCGCGGGAGACCCACACCTAAATGGAGCATGGTCCGGATTTTTTCATGCTCCATTTTTAAAAAAATCACTTTTATTGACCTTCCGCGGGTATTTATCTACCCGCGGGTGGTCAATGCATCCCTATGGGGTGCGGATCCGTGTGCGGGTGATCCGCTGCGGATTTAAAATAATCTTTTGCCTGTGGACATGAGTCCTTAGACTACTGACAGGACATAGATTGATACATTCACAGGTAATCTGCAGGCTTTTGCAAACACTTAACCCATTACACGCTGCAGCTGTGCAATACACGTAACAGAATGACTAGACTGATTTGCACAGAGCATCCACATAAGACATGACATGTATGATATAATGGAGGGGGCCAGGAATGCTTATACTGGGTGACTACAGTGTCTTGGAAGATGAGGTTGAAACAATGAAAATTGCCCCAATTGTGTGGTGTATTTCCCAATGTATATGCCAAAAATAAGATTAAAACTGAGGCATAATGAAATTATTTTATTGCCTATACTTTTGCACTATTAATTATCTGATTATGACTAAAACCCGAGAAATCTTTACGAACTACTTCTAGAAACACAGCACTAATCAGCTCAACCAAGCTTTACTAAGGACTCAATGAACCAATGAGTTGAAAGAACGTATGATCACGCTGCCGTCGCATGCTGATGACGTCTGAAGACCATCTAAAGATATGGTCTTTTTGTAAATGTCCTTCCGCTCTACAATATAGTCCCTATCGTTACAGATCGCTATACCATAGCAGTTCCTTGTACCGGAAATGGACATGCTGATGATTTTCCTGCACGGCCGCAACTATTCCGTAATTATAATGTATCGGGTTGGAAGGTTTTAGTCGGAATGTACAGAAGGCCTCGTCGCTCGCGCAAAGGCTGCTGGGACGGGATGCTGGCCGTGTGCTGAGCGGGAGACGGCGGATGCAGCCGGTGTTCGGGGCTGGTGCTGGGGCAGTATGCCGGGCTGGTAACGACGGGGAGATCGTCAGGGTAAGATGTGATCGTGGAGGCTGCTGGAGGGCTACATGATGGGTATATATGTGCTGAGCAAGGGGGTAGGCCTGAACTCTGCCCATTACTGGGGGGCTGCGGGTATAACACTCCTGGGTTGTTGCCCTACAGGGCAGCATAAGGTATACAGCACTCCAATCAGATCTCAGGCTACAGCTGCAGATCACTGGGGGCTGCTGTTGAAGTCAGTGGGGTTGCAAAAATCCATTTTGCAACCCGTGAGTCACAATCGCAGCAACTTGCAACCCCATTGACTTCAATGGGAGTCTGAGGTTGCAGGGCTACACTGTAATCTGTGATTGCATGTCCAAAATCACCAAAGATCTGAGTGCTGTTCCCCTTATGGCAGGCGTAATCAGGCACATATTGATGGAGAGGAGTGGTGTGCAAGTAAAAGTAATGCATCCGTCGGAACCTACGGTCAGACGATCGGCATAAAATACCAAAAAAGCAAGCAGCACTTTTTCTTCCGCCCGGAATCCGGGCAGCTGAGCGGAAAGCGTCCGGAGCCGTTCGGCCACGGGGATTCCCCTTTACTGCTCCCCAAACTGAGCAGGAAAGTGGAACCCCCCCCAACGCAGGTGTGAAAGCACCATAATTTGCACCAATAGAATTTTCTGGCTACTTGTGAGGAGTTTGAGCAGTTAGCTATGCGGATGTCTTTTTATTGGTAGTACATGGCACATTAGGCCGGGCTCACATCTACATCGCCGCTTGTGTTCAGAGCCTCCGGCATAAAGTCCCCATGCGGTGTTTCATCTGGGAAAATGCTGGTCAGATGACGGATTCCGTTAGTCAGTGCAGTCGGATGAGCGCCATTCAGATCCAGCAAGTCCGGTTTCCTTGTGGGACTAGAGATGAACTGCGGTAATATACAAAGGTGCAGACGTGAATGCGCCCTTAAGGCCTTTTCACACGGGCTACAAAATCATGGCTACAAATCGCATGTGTGTGAAGCCCATGGTCTCCAACGGGTTCTTTTAGGCTACGAAACATCGATCATGTGAAAGAACCCGTTGGAAACCATGGGCTTCACATACATGTGTTTTGTATACCGTGTGAATGAGGCCTTAAGGGGTTGTACCATAATTACATGGTATCCCAATCCACAGCATAGGGGATCACTTGCTGATAGGTGGGGGTCTTACTGCTGAGACATCCACCAATCTTGAGAACGTGACGTAAGTGCCTTTTCTTGCAGTGACCTCACTGAATAGAGCATAGACTGAGCATAGTTGGAACGATGCTCATTTCAATGGTGCTGGCAGAAACGCCACTGTGTGTATCTACATGTGTTGGCAGAAGATAATGTTTAAAAACATATTAGTTAGGCCGCCTGCAGACGGGTGGGTCGGATCCGGCGGCGAGGATTCTCGCCGCGGGACCCGACCCGAGAGCCTGCAGAGAGCGGCGCGTACTTGCCCGCGGCTCCGGCTGTTCGATGTGCCGGCTGCCAGGCCGCTGGCGCATGCGCAGACCGGAGCCGGCGGCAGGTGAGTGGCGTTTCTGTGCGGGGCTCAGAAATAGGACATGCCGCGGTTTGTTTGCTGCACGAGATTTTGTGCGGCCAAACCTTGGCTGTCTGCATAGGATTGCGTTTGTTAACGCAATCCTATGCAGGCTTGCAGCGGCGTAAACCCCGCGGGAAATCCCGCTGCGGAATGTCCGCTCGTGTGCAGGCGGCCTTAGGCTGCCTTGAATAAGTGCACAAAAAAAGACGCATGCGCACCAAATACAAGAACAGTAAAAATGCTGCGCATTTCATGGACCAAAATTGCGCATGAGTCCTAATAATAAAGTGCATACTCCTCATGATAGGCCATGATCTGCTAAAACTACAACCACCATCATGCTCTGACAAAGGCCAGGCTCACATGAAAGGGTCGGATTCTGCATGCGGGAGGCCTGCATCGGTTTCGGTCTGTGACCCCCGCGTACCTGATTAAGTTGCCATGCATGACTGGTTTCAGACGGCTGTGTGCATGCTCTCCCATTCGTCGCTGGAAGAGAACATGCACGCGTATCGTTTAGATGGAGTTTGGTCTCTTAAGGAGAGCACCCAAAAAGTGTGCGGAGACGCCTAGGGGGTGTGTGGGTCGGGGGGGGGGGGGGGGTTGTCTCTCCACAAGGAGAGCACCCAGAAGGTGTGAGAAGACACCTGAGAGTTGAGTGAGGAGACTTATAAGGCCATGCATGCTCCTCTGGGTAATCTATGCAAATAAGGAAGATGGAGCAATACCTCTGCAGCGCCACCTATTGGATGGCAGCATTCCTTGGAATCGATGTACGACTCTTTACCAAGTCTGTAAAGCAATGATTGGGAATAGGAAACCAAGCCAGAATACCATACACAGACAGCTGTTTCTGTATGCTTTACTGGCTTGGTTTCCTATTCCTAATCATTGTTTTACAGACGTGTTACACAGTCGTACATTGATTTGAAGGAATGCTGCCATCCAATAGGTGGCGCTGCAGAGGTATTACTCCATCTTCCTTATTCCCATGTAGTTTATGAAGGCTCAAAGGTGATGACAGGTTCCCTTTAAAGGGGTTTTCTGGGATATTAAAAAAATCCCTTAAACTGGCTTAAAATCAAGAAAAAAATGAATCCCGTTGGCTTCCCATCTGGCACTGCAGCCCTGATTCCTGCCGCCAGTCATTGTACATGTGACTGCTCAGCCGCTCGTAGGCTTCAGAAGCTATAGAAGAACAACTGTTGAAGCCTGTGAGTGGCTGAGCGCTCGCATACACAATGACTGGCACGTGACCACCCGCCACTTCTGTGTGGTGGGCACTGGGGCCACACCGCTGGATGCGGAGCCGCCGGGATGGGCGATTAGTCTTTTTCTCTTCTTGATTTTTAAGTTCTTTTTAATGTTTTTTTTGACCCTCGTGTGTCAGTTATGTGATATCATTCAGGCTGGACAAAACCCAGGAGCCATTTACTTGCTTCTCACTTAGTTCAATGTTTTCTGCTGATCTGACTGTCCTCCGATGAAGGCCTCATGCACACGTCATGCGCGGATTCCGAATGTGGATGACCTGCGAGTCATTGCGTCAATAGGTTTGAAATGCTTGAGGGAGAGCCCAAATGATGCCTTCCCCCACCTTCCCGCCTGGTCTCCAAGCTACCTGTGAAGTATACGCCTACAAATCCGCAATGTAATTGCGGATCGAATGCTTCCATACAGGTCAATGGAGCCCGTCCGCTCGGCATCCGTGCTAAAATGGAGTATACCGCGATCTATTTTCCGCTCATGGAATCCGCATGTGTGCGTGAAGCTGAGGCCGCTCCATGCTATGGGCAACTTGAACAGTGGATCTACCGCGGATTCTGCAATTGAAATCCACCCGTGTGCATGAGGCCTAAGTAGGATTCACCCGGTTCCCACATAGTGGAAGTTGGGTTGTGGGAAGCCAAGATGTCCCTACTTCTTACATTGTGGCTGGCTAGGGTGTATTTCCGGGTTGGACTGTTTTTGCTTTGTTGGAGTTTGGATTGCGAATGTGTTACTAAGAGTCCTTTTTTTTTTTTTTGAACGAGTGACATCACTCCAGATTTGGCAGCATTAACCCTCCATAGCATGCAGAATCTGACCCAAATCTGAAAAAAAAAAAAAAAACCCGTTTCGGCGCGGACAACCCCTTTAATAAAGAAGTTAAGTTGTGATTGAATTGTTTTGTTTCTTTTATGAGCATTTGCAGTGGTATTGACCCAAAGTACAGTTTGACACATCTGTTGGCCTCCTCAAATCCCTTGTATCCTAATGAAGGGGTGTTGTGAATTACGTGAAGGGGTTTTCTAGGACTTAAAGTATAACTTTCAGAAAACTTTCAGACTGTCCTGGGGACATGCCAAAAGTTTTGATCGGAGGGGTCCAGGTGTTGAGATCACCGTTATTGGATTGATGGGGTCTCGGCAACCCAAACACCTCCGATCAAAACTTTGACACATCCTTCTGATGTACCAAGGGTTGAATAACCAAAAGAGTAACTGCAATTGGATCCAGGTGCTGCCACCCCCCCCCCCCCCACTGATCGCTCAAATGGAGGGTCTGCAGCACTCCCCTGATTGCCGTGGCCTTTTGGCTATCTTCGCTGCCTGTCAGCTCATCTCATACACTTAGATTCCTATAGACATTTACCCTTCCGTCTTCAGCTTACTGAGAGGAGCCAACTGGCGGCAAAGACAATTAAAGGGGCACATTTTGAGTGATCAGCAGTAGGACCCCATTGACATGTCAAAAAACTTCTAAAAAGTGCAGTTGCTCTTTCAAAAATTAAAATAAATAAATAAATCCGGCTCCCCTTGAGAAGAAATAATAAGGCTGCATTCACACAGGGCGGATTTGCCGCCCGCGGCCGCTAATCTCGGGATTAGCCAGCCATGTGGACGAGGTTTCTCAGAAACCTCGTCCACACGGGACGGTTAATCCGCTGCGGTAAATCCGGTTGAAAGCAGCATGTCTGTTTACTTTCGTTTTTTTGTTTATTTATGTTACAGCCGCGCTCTCCTCTATGGGAGAGCCGGCCGCAACGGAAAAGCATGCGGCCGGACCGCTTCAAAGCCGCCGCGGCTTAAACCGCGGCGGTTCTCCCGGCGGCAATCTCTCGGTTTTTGCTGCGGCCAAATCGCGAGATTTCCGACGAAAATACGCCCCGTGTGAACCCTGCCTAAGACTCTGGCCTCCCCCAGCTCCCTGCATGTCCTGCGCCGCAGCAGTGTTCTGGCTGCCAGGTCTGTGTCCTTGAAGGCTGTGGTCAGCCTGGATACGGGGACGTCGCAGACCTCGGCGTTTGAGTGCTGCAGCCTAGAAATGTTTTTTCGTCTGCTAGGCGCAGCATAGTTCATTTTTTAAGTTTTACTGCTGCAGCGCCTGGTATGCCGGCTCGTTTCCATGGACTATAGCCTTCCTATAGCAAACGCAGCCAACATGGCTAATGTGAATAGAGCATTACCTGTATGCCCATAGGAAAAAAGGATATTTAGTCAAACTTAGTATTTATTAGACTTTCAACGCATGGTGATTTTGTGGCTTGTTAAAGAAAAAATAAACTGCATGACTTTTAGGCCTCCTTCACATGGGCGACACCACATCGCTGCGATTCTCTCGCAGCAATCGTGCGACTTTGTAGCATCACGTGCGAGGATTTTCGGGGGGGGTTTGATATATAAGCTCTACCCCGAAAATAAGCTGTAACTAAAGGAGAAAAAAAAGTATACATCACCTCTTCAGCGCTGTCCGGGGCGCCGCCGCAGCTTCTCCCCAGGTCCCAGGACTGATCATCTTCTTCATCTTCTGGCCGGGGTTTGAAAAATCCCCGGCTGCTGGAAGTGCTGGCTGTGATTGGCTGACACTTAGCCTATCACAGCCAGTGCTCGAAGAATGGCTGTGATTGAACCAATCACTGCCATTCATCGAGCACTTGCTGTGATTGTCGCGGGCATATCGCCGGACCTGCGAGGTTTGTGTGTCGTTTTGTTGCATGCTACAAAACATCTCATGTCTGAAGGAACCCATAGAAAACCACGGGCTTCACATACGTGTGATTTGTAGCATCGTAGCAACGCTACAAAATCGCGCAACTTTGTCGCCCGTGTGAAGGAGGTCTTACACGGTTTTCATACTTCTATGACTTCTATGGGGACCTTTTGGTGCGCACATGCGTGTGTTTTTTTTTTTTTTTGTGTGTGACCAAAACGCATAGGAAAATACACCTGTGTAAATGAGCCCATTGAAGTCACTGATTTATCCTCTCGTGTATTCTGCACGTAAATTTTGTGCGCGCAAATACCTCCGTTATAATCTGTGGAAAGTGATTAAAATACAAATGCGTCCGTATTTCATCTACATTTATATCCATATTTACCTTCATTGGTATTATTTTCTGTTGGGGGGGGGGGGCAGATCTGGTTTTGGCCGTTTTCACATCTGCGTTGGATCCTCAGTTGGAGGTTCCGTCGCACATCCGGGTCAAAATACCGGAAGAAAAAGTGCTGCCTGCAGCGTTTTTTCTTCCATCCAAGAGCCGGCCAGCTGAGCGGAGACCAAACGGGTCCGGACCCCATTGTAGAAAATGCAAGAAGATCCATCCAATTGATGTCACTTTTTTTTTTTTCCCAAGAAACCCAGTTAATACGCATGTAGCATCCGTTTTTTTCACAATCATGTGAGATTTGTGCATTGCGAGACGCACAAATCGCGCGTGAATATAAGCCCAAAAGCAAAGATTCCCAAAAAAGGGGTTTTATTGGGGAAAAGTGGAAAAACCTAAAAAAAAAATTTAAGAATTTTTGGTATCGTTGTAACCGTACCGACCCTCAGAAAAAATGGATTGTGTCATTTATGCTGCATAATTAACGCGACTGTCCTGTGAATGGGTTTGCAGAAATCCACCAGCGCTGCAACAAATCTGTATAAAAGGTCATTTTACACGTCTTGATCTGAACTGCGCAACAAGCACCGGTCCTTGAGAGGCCCATTTATACCAGCCGATGATCGCTTAAAAAACTGCTCATCAGCGATCGTTTTAGCAATAATCAATGCGTGTAAAGCCACTGCTGGCTGATCATTAAATTCAGTCCAACATAAAAATCGTCCTTCACTTTTATCAGTGGTCCTCCACAGGGGAGTGCTGATAGCATTGTGTCCCCTGGAGAACAAAGGATCTGAGCGCAGACAATAGCTGCTTTCAGGGAAGGTTTCATTTGCACAACTAATTGGTATGTAAGTAGCTGAGTAGCTCTTAAAGGGGTTCTGACACTAAAAAAAAAAATTGTACTCCCCTTGCCTGGCCAGGACCGATCATCGGGCATGTCCCTTCCAGCCGGCATCTTCATCTGCGGCTTGTAGAAGCAGAGCAGGAGCGGTCAAAATGACCGCTTCCTGCTCTGCTCCGTCAGTCAGGCACTTCCGAGGTGAACGGATGGGCCGCCCACAGCAAGCACGTCACAAGCAGTGCTTGCTGTGGGTGGCCCGTCTGTCCTGGCTGAACTCCGAGATTCTGCACGTGCGCAGTGGAGACGCGGCCCGTCCTGACTCCTGTCAGAGGGCACCTCTCCACTGCGCATGCGCGCGATCCTGGAGCAAGAAGCAGAAGAACAGCGCCTGCCGGGAGATGACCCCCCTGATGTCAACAACAACAGGAGAAAAGGTAAGTATTATGTTTTTATGCTTTAACAGCCATTAAACCGTGGCTTCCCTTTGTCCATTAGGCAGACCAGGGAACAATGGCTGCTAAAGCATAAAAACATTATTCATGTCAGAACCCCTTTAATACTTTATGCAAAATGATCGCTCAAAGCTGTCACTCAAACTGTCGTTTAAGGATCATCGGCCCGTGTAAAGCGGCCTTAATACTGTTTCATCACAGTCGCTTCAGAACTCGTCCACACGTGATGTGCTGCCAAAAATGTTGATTCTTGGTGATGTATGAAAGGTGATCAATGATTGCGGTTGCTTGTTCATTGGGTGATGGCGGCACCTTTACAGGCCACATGATCAGGCAAACCAATGCTACTGCAACCATTCTTGCCCTATCGTCCGGCTGTGTAAAAGCCCCTTTACCTCTAAACACTAATGTACAGGGTAGGGGATAAATATTAGATTGTTCTAATGGTAAAGACAACTGTGGAAGGCAATGGCAAACCACTCCACAAAAACAGTCTGCCAGGAAAACGACACGATGTGACGTCACCTGAGGAGTCGGTCACGACTCGGTGCTTGCACCAGGGGCCTTTATTTTTTTTATATGTACGCAGTAAATGCAGATAATTTAGATGCAGGGTTTATAGTGTGGTCAGATGCCTCAGTTTATGTCAGTGAAGATGATGCAAGTTGCATAAAAACGGAACATGTAGGACAATATATTTAAGTAACAATGCAATAACGAAAAGGAAAAATAAATTCTCCTATAGTGTGTTGCCTATTAACCCTTTCCAATCCACTGTCTGACGTCTTCCAACATTCTGATTGAAGGCTGTACAGCTCCGATGTCAGAAGACGTCCGGCAGGGTATTCTTACTGTATATTACTGGCCGCTCCGTTGTCAGGGCCTCTCCAGCATGTCCCATACCGCAGTACTGGCTCTTGCAAGCAGATGGCGCTATTGTATAATGGCATAAAGAGAAACCCTAAATCCAAAATTGGATTGCAAAGTGTTAATAATAATGTAGCAAATTCAAATAGCTGTAGTGTGGACACATTGGTGGAAACAGATGTATTGACCTTTCATTGTCTTGCTTTGATAGGTGGGATGAATCAACTATTCTCACCGCATTACTAAAGACAACGAAAAAGATCAAGAAGAAAAATGGCGTTCGTTCCTCCGTCGGGGCCCACCGTGGTGGACCAGACTACATTGATGAAGAAATACCTCCAGTTTGTGGCCGCTCTTACGGATGTCAACACACGTATGTGTCCTGGGAAAGCAAGAGGAACTGCTAATATTATGGCCTCTCCCATCCTGTTGAGGATGGCCCACCTTATGGGACTGATCTAGAGTTGAGTGAACGTGCTCTGTCGAGCTTGATGCTCGTTCGAGTATTAGCATACTTGATGGTGCTCGTTACTCGAACGAGCATAAAATCGCGTTCGACCCCGCCCCAGCTTTTGGCTCCTCCCCGCTGTGACGTGCCTGTTTTGGCCCCTCCCTGCCACGACGCAGCGCGCGTCATTTGAAAATTTTTGGGAGGGGGAGAGGGGGAGGGAAAAAAAAAAAAAGCCCGGGACCCGGCGTCCCACATACAAAAATGTTCGAGTCTCCCATTGTAGTCAATGGGGTTCGTTACTCAAGTCGAGCTCTCGAATTTTACGAAAAGCCCGACTCTAATAACACGGACCCGAGCATTTGGGTGCTCGCTCATCTCTACACTGATCCAGTCAATTTTGTAATTATTGATCGCCAGCCCCTTGTCCCAGTACTCGGATCACAGATCTTTTGAGTGCCCAATTAGCAATGTTTTCTACTGAAATGTGAGGAAACTCCATCTTAAGGGTTTGTTCTCTATGGCCTATCTCCTTAGCAAAAGACTGGGTGCTGAGACTCTTAGCCATCAGCTCTTACCTCAAGAGGGAGATGGAAGTGGGGGGATATATATATTACAGGCCTCCAGTATTCTTCTCTATAACTTTTACTGTTTGTGTAAATGTTTCAGCCGATGAAACCAAGTTGAAAATGATGCAGGAAGTCAGCGAGAACTTTGAGGTAGGTGATACATACTTGCAAGTCACTGTATAGTTTTATACTTGAACTGTTTGGACTACAAGAAGTTCTTAAATGGCCCTAGACATCCCCTCCAGTTACCTGCTTCCTGGATGCTGTTAATTTGCTACTTTATCAGGAACAGTGATGCAAATTGCAATGAATTTTGTCAATTTTCATTTTTTCCCCCTCTCTCAGAATGTCACCACTTCCGCACAGTATTCCACATTCTTGGAGCACATCATCCCGCGATTTCTTACTTTCCTTCAAGACGGGGAGGTTCAATTCCTTCAGGAGAAACCAGCCCAGGTAATCATATTACTGGGGGCAATTGTTAGTAATAGATGGGCATCACTGGTTGGTAAATAATTGTGGGAGGGAACAAGTTCCTGTCCATCGCAGAAGAAGCGCTAGAATTTTAGGTTTCAAAGACCTTTTTTATACATATATTAGTACTAACTGATATACCCGGCTTCGCCCGAGTTAATTTGGTACTGGTGTTTATCTGGTGTTCACACAGAAAATCTTAGGAAGTCGTGGTTACTTTAGAGATACCGAGGAAAAACATATGTTCACCATTTTGCATAGCTCTCTGCGTTACCCAGGAAACACCACGGGGAGGTAACCATGCGACGTTTCCTTTATATAAAATGATCTCAGGAAGTGAGAGAATTAGATTACGTACGTAAATTTTGGACGCTAATTCTTTTGTGCTTAGAATTGAATAATCGAGTTGGGACCCATTAACTTTTTTCCTATTTATGACATAATCAATGCTCGTGCCAAATTTCATGTTTCTACGACATCGGGAAGTGAGAGAATTAGATTGCGTACGTAAAATTTGGACGCTAATTCTTTTGGTCTTAGAATTGAATAATCGAGTTGGGACCCATTAACTTTACCTATTTATGACATAATCAATGCTCGTGCCAAATTTCCATGACATCGGGAAGTGAGAGAATTAGATTCCGTACGTAAAATTTGGACGCTAATTCTTTTGCACTTAGAATTAAATAATCGAGTTGGGACCAATTAGCCTTTCCTATTTATAACATAATCAATGCTCGTGCCACATTTCAAGTTTCTATGACATCGGGAAGTTGGAGAATTAGATTCCGTACATAAAATTTGGATGCTAATTCTTTTGCGCTAGAATTGTATAATCGAGTTGGGACCCATTAGCTTTTCCTATTTATGACATAATCAATGCCCGTACCATATTTCAAATTTCTATGACATCGGGAAGTTGGAGAATTAGTAGTCAGTCAGTGAGGGCTTTCGCCTTTATATATAGATATACAAGCTTTTTAAGAAGATTTGGGATTTCACATCTTAATAGAATTGCAAAATGATGAGAGTATCAGTCTTGAGCCCATAAGATGTGGCGTATGTGTTTGGGTGTCTGACTAGTGTATGTTTGTGTGCGTGTATGTTGATAAATCACATCGGGCGCTGAGAGCTAAACTGATAAGATCTGATTACTGGAATGATGAAATTATCAGGTTTGAGCCCACTGGATGTGACGACTGCATGGACGTATGGAGTGACTTTGTGTGTGTGTGTGTGTGTATCTCACATCGGGCACTGAGAGTAAAACTGATAAGATCTGATTGCAGTTACTGTTCTGAAATTTTGTAGAATTGGTTTAGGAAATTCAAAAATTATTTGTCTGACTACCCATTATCCAGTGCTGAGTCCCAGTAGCCATCTTCCTGCCCCTAGTGGCCAGGAACAAAATTGTTGGAGGCGTATACAAGCATGCTGGTCCAATATCTCCACCATGGCCTATGCCAGATGATATTACGGTACTAAGCAGTCATCTGAATATATCTATGCTGATGCTTAGATACAGGTTTTGTTTTTTTTTGTTAAAACAAGCTTTCTCATGCCCCAAAATAATAAACCAGCTCATACTCCCCTTTCCCTTCTCCTTGCTGGTACCCCCTGGCGTCTCAGGTCTCCGCTCTGATGTTTTGTCTACAGGCTGCAGCAGCTTGTGTATGGGATGAGATGTCACTGGCTGCAGCAGTCAATGACCGAGCTTAGCGATTAATAGCGGAGTTATGTCATTGGCTGCAGCAGCCTGTGATGTCCTGTAAATGGGCTGCTGCAGACAGTAAACAGCACATGTGAGCAGAGACCAGAAGCAGCCAGTGGGGGAAATGCGGGAGAGGTGAGCATCAGCTGGTTTAGTATTTTGGGGCATGCGGAAGCTAGTGTTAAGAAAAAGCAGTAAGGGAATGCTAGTAGTGGGTGATCGGGTGACAGTAGTATGGCTTTTTTTAATGTTTTTTTTTTCCACCACAGTGAGCACTTTTCCACATTATAACTTGTATAGCCTCTTTAAGTTATGATTCTGTTTAGTTCTAGACCTCGCTGAGGACTATTTTGTTGATTTCAGATTGTACCAAGAAATGTTTTTATTCCCTTCTAATGTTTCGTGCAGCAATTGCGGAAACTAGTCCTGGAAATCATCCATCGGATCCCTACCAATGAACATCTGCGACCCCACACCAAAAATGTCCTGTCTGTCATGTTCCGTTTCCTGGAGGTAGAGTGATGCATTAAACTCTTCATTTCTAACTATGTTCAACCTACTTCTTGGCATGTAATGTTGGTTTATGTTTCCTTCTAGACTGAGAACGAGGAGAATGTTCTGATCTGTCTAAGAATCATCATTGAGCTCCACAAGCAGTTCCGACCACCAATCACTCAAGAGGTATGTTTGATATGGAAATATCAATTGCTCTGCCCTCAGCATTGTGAAAGTACAACTCCCAGCATGCACGAATGGGGCCTGCTTTGCTTTGATTCATTCAAAAACTGTTGGGTCAAAATACGCAGTACACCCCTTGATTAATGCGCTAAGAGGTCTAGTTTCCAAAATGAGGTAATTTGTGTTGGTCCTCCGCATTTTGGCCGCTCAAGGGGTCTACAAGTGCGTAATGGGGCCTAAAACGCCTTCAAGCAAAATGTCTGATCTGAAAGCCACCGGCTGCTCCTTTCAGTTTTGGCCCCGTTGTACATACGGACAGAAGATTAGGGCCACAATGGGTATATTTCTGAACACGGCACAAACGGGGGTATGCATTTTGAGGTGTAAATCCTCATTTTCATGTGCACTATAGAAAAAAATCCTCTGCTTAAAATTACGTATTTGCAAAAATATGAAATTTTATTTTTTTTCTACTCTAAATTCCATTAATTCCTGAAAAGAAACTGTGGGGTCAAAATACTCCTGACCCCCCCTCAGTGAATACACTAAGGGGTGCAGTTTTTAAAATGGGGTCATTTGTGGGGTTATCTATAATTCTGACACCTATGAGCCTTTGCAATCTTGGCTTGGTGTAGGAAAATAAAGTGTTCCTCAAAATGTTGATAATTAATGTTAAATTTGTATGTCTCCTAAATGGTTAAAAAAAAAAAAAAAAAAAAAAAAAAAGTTTTTCGAACGTGCATCCAGAATAAAGTAAACAGATGGAAATATATATCTGAGCAAAAATTTGTACAGTATGTTTGCACATATTTGAGATATTACAGTTGAAAATGTGAAAAAAATGACAATTTTTTCAACATTTTCCCAATATTGGCACTTTTAATAAATATACACATATTATATCGGTCTATTTTTACCCCCTAAATGAAGTACAACATGTGGCGAAAAAACAATATCAGAATCACTTGGATATGTAAAACCTTTACAGAGTTATGATACGTTGAACGACGCATGTCAGATTTCCAAAATTTGGCTCCGTCACTAAGGCGCAAACGGGCTTCGTCACTAAGGGGTTAATAGAATGGCTGCCTTATGCTGGCATGTATATGCTGATTTACCTTGTTTTTGCTTTAGATTCATCATTTTCTTGACTTTGTGAGACAGATTTATAAAGAGCTTCCTAAAGTTGTGGTAAGAGTTTTACTTTGTTTGGGTTGATTTTATTCTTTATGGGCCGGGTAGCTACTCTTTTGTCATTAAAAGGGCACTGTCAAAGGCAAGTGACATATCCATTTAATCATTCCGCCTTTTTTTTTTCCTTTCGCCCCCTTCTTTTCTTTGAACTTTCCTTTCCTCATCCCTTCGCTTTCCTTTCTTCTTTTCTTTCCATTTCTTTTTTTCTGCCATCCTTGCCTTCCCTGTGCACATATTTATGTCTGTGCTGCCTCACGTTAGGAGTTGGTGGGGGCAGCTCCACCTAGGACACGGCTCGTAGATCTTTGGCTTTTAGCGTAGGAGATCTGTTGGGCATGTGGGTTGATTTAGCTTTAGACTTCATTACATCGTTGCATCACTTATCCTAGAATCGCTACTTTGAGAATCCTCCAGTGATCCCAGAAAACACGGTTCCTGCTCCAGAAATGGTCGGCATGATTTCCACCATCGTGGTCAAAGTAAATCCAGAGAGAGAAGACAGTGAGACTAGGACGGTAAGTGGGGCAGTCAGAGTAATAATATAATGTTTATTTGTATAGTGCCATCATATCCCGCAGTCCTCCATGTTCCCCTCTTTATTATGTGATTTCATATAGAAAAAACTGAAAGGGGGAAAAAAAAATTGTGTAAAAATTGGTCTCTACCAGTTGCATTGGTCATCGGCATGGCAGTAAATGCTTATGTCCAAAGTAACTGGAAGAGACCGATCCACTTGTGGCTCCCACTTAACATTTTTGTTTTCCATTTGATGGGATTTAAAGGAAACCCGTCATGACCTTTGAGCCCACAAACTATGTTATGGAGCTCAAGGGTCAGAGAACAGTAGGTCTGGGGAGTTGTATTTTATATTCACTGGTCGCCACGCGCACACTGGTTGGCACGCGCACACAGTGACTCTTTTCAGCCCTCTCTGTTTGTGCGTCCTCCCATAGAGATGAATTGGAGAGTGTGTGCGCAGAGTGGGACGAAAAGAGAGTGGGTGTGTGTGTGGGTGGAGGGGGGGAACTTTGCACTGGAGGGGGCGCCTGGCGAGTACCAAACACTACTCCCCGTTCCTGGACCTTTTTAGCACCATAACATAGTTTATGGTGCTCAAAGTCATGCCAGCTTGCCTTTTAATAATAGCTCTGCCATTATGTATACAAGTCACTCATCTGCGATATACCTCAGCCCTATTGCTTTTCTTTTTGCAGCATACCATCATCCCGAAGGGCTCCCTTTCCCTAAAGGTGCTGGCAGAGCTGCCAATAATTGTTGTTCTGATGTACCAGGTAAGATGGACTCTCCAAGGAATATGAGGAGGCGCAGATAAGTTTATTATGTGGATGTTTAATTGTGTAAATAAATTTAAAGGGAAACGATCACTAGTATGTAGTGGTGTCTTTATATGATTTCTGGGGTTCAGCAATTTTGGTGCAACACATTCTTAACATTCGGTTGTCTACTGAAGGCTGTGTGATGTCAGGATGTTCATAAATTGCTGACCCAATATTGTTCAGCTGATACGTCTGTCTGTCTGTCTATATGAAACTTGGGTTGGCTGAGCGTTCGTCTGTTTGCAGTATGTAGAGTTGAGAAGGCAGCTGCCAGAAGCGCTGTCAGCAACTTATCCCCAAAGGGCACTAAAGGATTGGGTATTGAAATTCAGCACACCTGATCTTCCTTTCCCCAATATTATCTGTTGGTGGAGAGTCAGGAGAACCCCTTCCCAAACAATGGTCCTATTGAAATCTGAGGGTTTGGCCGACTGTTCCCTAATGTGTATGGTGGCATTTAGTCTTTGCATTTACACCACTGAATAGCTTCCAGATTCCTTACTAGAGGCAGGAACTAGTTGTGGCCACAAAAAATGCTAATGAGCATATCTTCACCCTCTTGACCAATCGGATGTATCTTTATGGTGGCAATAGATAGTAATTCATGTCTGAAAACGTCAATGCAGGTAGAATTTTCATTGTTTGAAAGACAGGGCTCCAGACGGAAACCAAAATGGTCACCATCTCCCAAGGTTTTGCAAATGGTAACAAGATTCTTAAGGTTTGTTGCCATTTACAATCAGCGCCGCCCACAGAGAGGATGTGCTAAGTCTTTTATTTTAACATTAATATAAATTAACATATATGTTTGTATATAATTTTGGTCACTGAATTCTTTATTTGGCTCCTCCATTTTTCAATTTAGGAGATGATGGTAATTCATTTATTTTTTTTAAGTTTGGAGCCCTTATATTTGTCCGCTTATAACATGACTTTCCAATTGAAAAACTGTCCGTGTTGCCCATGGTAAGCAGTCGCAATGTAACTTTCCACAACAGTTCAAGAAATGAAACTGAACTCTGGTTGCTATGGGCAACAAGGCCAGTTTTTCCTCCCTACATATTTGATAAATCAGGTGAATTTCGCGCTCAATGTGGAGTCTTTGCAGTGGCTCAGATGCATCTAAAAATACTGTAAGGGTCCATTCGGATGGTGTGATTCTTGCCCCCTGGTAAGCACTGCACCATGCGAGTAGACCTTAGTTATGCCCTAACGTCACAGGCTCATCAGTTGACAGATCACCTGTAAGCCGTGCATCTCTTGTAGGACACATTTTAATAGCGCTGTGAATAATTTATTGTATTTAACTTTGATGTCTTCTCTCCCTCATTTCAGAGTGTAGAATGTGTCTTGATGTGAAATCTGCTTTGATTTTCCTGCAGCTCTATAAATTAAACATTCACAACATGGTGTCCGAATTTGTACCGCTGATCATGAACACCATCGTCACCCAGGTGTCTACCAATGCTAGGTATGTATAACTCGTCATGCAGGCAAGCGGAGGTTAGTGAAGCCCGTAAGGTCATACGCTCATGGCAGAATAATGTAAGGTATAGTTCAACTGGCATCAGTTTAGTGTAGAGAAGTCCGAATTAATGAAAGGATTAATGTTCGTGTTCACCACCTGCTAACTACAAGTCGGGACTCCAGAGTCTAATGTCCTGATGTGAGCGGCCATGTTAGTTAAAAGCATAGAAAAAAATTACATTGAAATCTGCTCAAGGTGTGTAAAAACATTTTAACCCCTTCCTGCCACAGGATGTAAATGCATGTCCTGGCAAAGGGTTGCTTAACGGAACAGGACGTACACTTATGTCCTGGGGCATAGCGCGAGATCAGGACAGATCCAGCGCTATCCGGCAGCGGGAGCCGGTGTCACCGATAGCTGGCCTTCTCGGTTAACCCCTTCCCTGCCACGATCCATGTAGATTGCGGCATGTAAAGGGTTCATAGAGGGAGTGTGCCCCCTCTGTGACATAAATGGATTCTCACGATGAAATCGCGGAGAGCCCAACGGGTTGCCATGGCAACGGGACGCCAGCTACAAGTGTTCTGCATTGCCATTGCCTATGATCGCTATAACAAGTGATCATAGGCGTGATTGTACAAGTCCCCTATAGGGACATAAAAAGTTTAAAAAATAATGTAAAAAAAAAAAAAATGTAAAAAAAAAACACCTTTTTTGGGGTGCTTTTTCCTATATTAGCAAACATTTTTTTTAAAAATTAAAATCACATGTATTAAGTATCGTTATATTCGTAACGATGCATACAATTGAATACACTTTTTATCCTTCATGGCAAAAAGCATTAAAAAAAACCCTAAAAAAACTGAGGCAAAATGCTTATTTTTTTCATGTTGCCTCCCAAAAAATGCAATAAAAGTGATCAAAAAAGGCATATGTACCCTAAAATGGTACCAATGAAAACTACAGCTCGTCTTGCAAAAAAAATAAGCCCTCCCTGTGCTTCGTCCATGGAAACATAAAAAAGTTAGAGGTCTTTGAATGCAGTGATTTAGAAAAAAATAATTTCCAAAAAAAAGGGTTTTTATAGCGGAAAAGTGGAAAAACACACACACAAAAAAGAAAAATTTTGGTATCGTTGTAATCGTACCGACTCGTAGAAGAAATGTATTGCGTAATTTATGCTGCATGGTTCACGCTGTTAAAAAAAAAATCTATGGCAGAATTGATGTGTTTTCTCTCCCTGCTATCATAAAAAAAGTTGATAAAGGTTTTTTCAATATAGTCTCCGTACCCAAAAATGACACCAATAAAAACTACAGTTCGCCACGCAAAAAACAAGCTCTCATACGTCCGTGTCAACAGCAAATAAAAAAGTTACAGCTTTTTTAAAAATGGAGATGAAAATCCGCCAAAAATCGTTGCGTCCTTAAGCCCAGAATAGGCCATGTCCTTAAGGGATTAAAATAGTCCTAGTCTCCCCACTCAATCCTCTGCAGCAATCACTTCGACTGTCCCTGTTCCCTTCCCCCAGCGATGACGTCCCGTCACGGGGACATGTGACCACAGAACGGCTGTGCGTAACTCAGGATCGGCCTGTAATTAGCTGCAGCGCTCACACGTCCCTGTGACGGCTCATCATCATCACTGGAGCTGACACAAGAATGCAGCGGGGGTCCGGGGACCTGTGGGGGCTGCGGGTGTAGTGGCACTACAAAGAGGAAACGTGTTTACTGTTATGTATTCTTGCAGACAACCTGCAGCCTCTTTCTGATTGGCTGTCGGGAGCATTGTTTTGATTGGGCATTTCATCACCCAGCACCAGGTCTGTGATTGGTGGAGGAATTCCAGTCAGAGTAATTTGAAGCGTGTGTACGCTGTCAGTTGGCAGGGAGGAGGAGTTGAGACGTTGAAGGGAGAGCAGGAGGGAAACACTTTGTGTGGTAGTAGTGTGAGTACTAACAAAAGACCGCAAGAACCCCGATTAGCGCACAGATGTGGATCCTGCACTCATACATAAAATAATTTACCTCATGAAAAGCCGTAATATATTGAGGACCGCGCTCAAAGAAATAAACTCTGCTTTTGGTTTACGCTTATTCCTGGCGTCACAAGCTGATTGGTTGCCATCATACCCCGCCCGACCGACGGGCAGCATCATACTAAATTAGGACCGCCATACTAGCGACTTTACATATTTATTATTCTGTTGGTCGCTGCCGTCTTTGAGGTGGGAAAAGCCGCGGAGCCACCACCGCCGCCATTACCACAAAGCCTCGCGTCATGGGAGACTGGTTGAAGTATGGGTGTATTTCAATGTCATTTTTTCATCTCTCCTCATGTCCACGGGGAAATTCGGACCCGCACGGATTCCCCATGCAGAATCCCGCAGCGGGTCCCTCCTTTCCCGCAGACATGAGGCCAAGAAAATAGATTATACTCACCTGTCCGGACGCTGCAGGTCTCCCCTCCTTCGTGACGGATCTTCTTGCCTCTGCCCGGTGGATGTGCTCGCCACGCCGACAGCGTGCCACGCATCTTTTTTTGTAAACTCCTGCTTCCTGGTCCCAGCATAATAACAGCTGTGGGTGTGCTGCGGGACCGGACGGCTTCCATTGGCTTCAATGGAAGCCACAAGAGCCGTCCGTGCAGGAAAAACCACACAAAATGGAGCACGCTGCTGATGTTTTCCCGCACGTGCAATCTGCGCGCCAGAGAAAAATGACATCCGCAGGATTTAATTACCTGCAGGCGTCTAATGATTCCCTATGGGCGCGGATCATGCGTGCGGGAGACCCGCGCGGATTTAATAATTCTTTTTTGCCCGTGGACATTGGCCTACTTCTTTTAATAATTTCTCGTTTATTGTTCTTCAAAATATGATACAGAAATGGGTGGATTTTCGCCAGAACATCTGCAGAAGTAGATTGTTACAAGACGTTTTCACGCCTTCGACTGTAGAGACCAGTCGTCTTGCCCTTTAAACATTAAGGCTGGGTTCACACAAGGCGGATTTGCTGCGGATTGCCGTTGCATATCCGCACTGCGGCAAAACCGCTGCGTTTGCAGTGCAATGCAGCACAAATGAGTTTTGGAAAAAAGCTGTTCTCACAAGACGGATTTTTTTCTGCACTGCCGCAGTGCGGAAATGCAACTGCGGCGCGGTTTTAAAAGAAGCAGCATGTCCATTCTTCTGTCTTTTCCGCAGTGCTTTTTTGTCCATAGAACTCTATGGACGCAGGTAAATCCGCACCAAAATACGCTGCAAAATTTAAAAAAGCGCTGCAGAAAAAAACGCTTGCGGATTTTTCCGCAAGAAAATCCGCAAGCCAAAATTAACCTTTGAAGCGGTTTTGCCGCAGAAGCAGTTCTTCTGCGGCAAAACCGCAGCAAATCCGCCCTGTGTGAACCCAGGCTAAATAGTCATGCGGCATGGGATTTGGTCAGAGGTCTGTGTTACACGCGGATTTTGTCACAGTTTTGACCGTGGATTCAGCACTGACCTCGCCCTACTTCATTGTAGGTGAAATCCACTGTTAGCGCAAGAATGATCAGGATTTGAGCATTCACCCCAGCCATTAAGAAACCGATGCTTTGATACATTGAGCAACATGGATCAACACTAATTATGTGCTCTACTATCCAGGAACTAACCTGATATATATGCATAGACCTAGCACATGGGAAACCTACGACCTTATAACCAGTTTTGCTGCTTATTTCTCCTATTGCATTTCCCCAATTACACATGTTTCTATATTCATTTCAATAAGCTACAGACCAAAAGTATGTAGTCAGGAGGATGAGCTGTGATCTCCTCTATTATAGCCGTGTGCTCATTAGTAAGTATGATACAGATTGCCCGTGTCGTGTCCCCCTCTAAAGAGCTTCTGTGCTGGGGTCCATATAATAGTGTCATTTAAATATTATACAGACTGAAAACTGACTAGTTTAAGCACACACAAACCCAGGTGAATCTGAGCTGATCGGAATTGAGATCACATGACATCTGAGGACAAAGAGGCCAGGAATTTCTGATAGAAAGGTGTAACTAACTAATGTAGTAATAGCCGACTTGCTGGGGGCATAGTTACATAATGAATGAAAAAACTATTTACTGAAGTGACCCCTTTTAATCTTTGTTTCAGGCAGCACAAGTTGTACAACAAAGAACTTTATGCTGATTTCATCGCAGCCCAGATCAAAACGTTGTCCTTCTTGGCTTACATCATTCGAATCTATCAGGTAGGCTGCATGACTACAAGACCTCTGTTTTTGTCTGTATGTTTGCTATATCTTTGGAGCCCTTACGATACATTTACCTCTGTTGTATAGGATACAGTAGCAAAACATTCCCAACAAATGGTGAAAGGCATGCTGCAGCTCCTAACCAACTGCCCACCTGAAACTGCCCATCTTAGGAAAGAGTTGCTGATAGCCGCCAAGCACATTCTCAGCACGGACTTAAGGAGCCGTAAGTAGCTAATTCAATACCGCACTCTTCAGATTATTGGCGCACTCTTTCTTGAGGTTTTATTTAGTCTTATAGACCACAATCTTCTCTTTTAAGGCCTTTTCTGGGACTCCGATATTGGTGACCTGTTCCTAGGGTAGGTCATCCTTATCAGATAGGTGGATGTTTGATTTCAGGCATCCCTGCTGTTTGAAGGGACTGCAGTACTCGGGTGAGAGCAGCAGCCTCTTCGTTGACCTGTGAAGTCACTTCCATTGGTCAAATGACTTTTGTGCAGCTCCGTCCCATTCATGGGACTGAGATGCAGTACCAGATGCAGTCACAACAAAATGTACGGCACTGTGCCTGGTATACAACAAAGAGATTGTAGCCCCTTCAAACAGCTGATTGCCTCGGGGTTCTGGGAATTGAACCCCAATGATCCGATATTGATGACCTATCAACTAGATCGGTGCAGATTGATAGTTTGTGGGGTCTGAAATCTGGGACCTCCACCGATTCCCGAGAATGGAGGACCCGTGTCTCCCCCTATTTCACAGTTCAAGTTACAGTCTCCCATTTCTGTAGTGTATTGGGGAATGGAGCCGCTGGTCGCTCATGCACAACAGCGGCTCCATTCCTCTCAATGGTGGAGGCAGATTGCGCTGTGCTTGGCTAACTGCCTATGCCATTGAGAGAAATGGATCTGCTGCTATGCGTGTGCGACCAGCGGCTCCATTCCCCACTACACTACAGAAATGGGAGACTGTAACTTGAACTGCGAAATATGGGGGACATGTTTCCCCCAGTCTTGGGATTGGTGGGGGTCCCAGCGGTCAGACAGCACTGATTAATCAGTTTTCACCCATCCATTGGATGGGTGAGGGGAAAAAAAAAGAAAACTCCCATCGCCAGAGTACCCCCTTTTGAAAGAGGCAATGCTTTTTGTTTCTGTTAACTGTGGCTGGCACCTATAATCATAAGGTTCTTGGTTGGATGAGTTGGTGTATAAGCATATGACTTGCATTGGGCTTGGTGATATGGATGAGACTACGTTTTTTTCTGCTTGTTACAAATTAACCGATGACACATTGGCATATTTACCTTTTTAGAGTTCATCCCCTGCATGGACAAGTTGTTTGATGAATCTATCCTCATTGGTTCTGGGTACACGGCTCGAGAGACACTCCGGTATGAAGCAACATCCATTATCTTCAGTTGGGCATAGAAATGTTTTACAAATTCATAAAATCACCAGCAAATGTGAATCCTTCGCGTTTCTTCTTTTATCAACTTGTTAAAAATTCTGTTTTCTCTCCTCTTTGTGTTCACATCCAATATGGTTGACTTTCATTAAAGCTCTTAGTTTGGCAACCTTAAGCAGACCATATACTTCAGATACTTGTTGGCCAAAAAACCTTTCGACTGACTGCCCCTCCTTTGTACACATGCACACTGGGCTGAATAAGCTACTGTTAGATTCCTCTGGCGGCTACTTATCTACCATGAGAACAGAAGGATCAGGCATGTTGAAATTCAACATGCCTGATCCTTCTCTCATTGACATTGAGACTGACAAACAATACATATTGGATGGTTCGCCGGTCCCACCAAGATTGTGTTTGGTAGATTCTTCTAATGTCTCTGGGCACCTCTGGTCAGATTAGACATTACGAAGTTTGGTTATTTCAGAGCAGGGTATATTACAACTAGTGAGATTTTGTCTCAGGATTTTAGGAAATCTAGTTGTTTTGGAGATGTGGGCAGATACTAGCTATCACCAAACTTGGACAGCACCCTCACGGATGTTATTTCTTCTGGACAAATATCAGTAGTTCTTTTAAGATCATCTAAATAAGACAAACTTCCAAAAGTTGTACATTTCCTTTACTCTGACACAAAAACCAGACATTGTGATTAGCCAAGGAAGCCATCAAGGTCTGCTAACTCAACGTCTGATATTCCGGTATTTGTCCATTTTTGCAGGATTGTTGTTTTGAAAGTTTGTAGAATTGGATTCTTGTTTTCTCCACAGGCCTCTGGCATACAGTACATTAGCGGACCTCGTACACCACGTCCGTCAGCATCTGCCGCTGAATGACCTGTCCCTTGCAGTACAGCTCTTCGCTAAAAACATTGATGACGAGTCAATACCCAGCAGCATCCAGACTATGTCCTGTAAGCTTCTACTCAACCTGGTGGATTGCATCCGCTCCAAAAGTGAACAGGAAAACGGCAATGGGCGAGATATACTAATGAGAATGCTGGAGGTAAGGAATATTGTACTCCTTGGAGGCTCTCGTCATTCCTATGGCTGCAGAAATACTAAGAAAGCTGACATGGCCACTAAGATAAAATAATGGCGCAATTTAGGTTTTTTTTTAAAACTCTGATGTTTTTTGCATAATCAAAGTTATGCAATTTTCCAATATACTTTCTGTAACAATTCCCTGCTTGCTGTTAATCAATAGGAACTTTTCCTGGTTATTCGCAGTGGAGATGTGATGATCACATAGGTGCGCAGCTCGTTAGAAGATACAGCTCTCATAACTATTAAAACTTAAGCCGAGCAATAATTAACCTTCATTTGCTGGAAGAATCCCCCTTTAACACTAAAATATAGCCATAAATATCTAGTCAACTTAACCCTTTCCAATCCACTGTCTGACGTCTGAAGACATTATGATTTAAGGCTGTACAGCTCTGATGTTGGAAGACATCTGTCAGGGTTCTCTTACTGTATATTGCCAGCCTCTCTGCTGTTGGAGCCTATCCAATGTGTCACCTCATGCAGTACTAGCTTTAGCCAGCATATAGCGCTGTTGCATAATGGCAGAAAAAGAGTAAGCCCCCTAGGAAAACCAGGATACAAATTGGATTTGAAAGGGTTAATGCGTTTTTTCACTTTTTTTTGTAGATAAAGTTTAGTTATAGAATAATGAAATATTCTGCAACTTCCTACACTCTCATTTCTTTTGCTCACCATTTTAAAGATCTTTGCTTTCTTCTAGTGAATGACACAAAATAAAGATCTTGAAAATGTTGATGAATTTCAGTGCAAAGTGTGTTATAATGTGCCAAGTCTGTGAGCCTGTTATGGAGTAGCGTTATGCACAGCAGCCAATCTGATGACACAGAGCTACAGGGGAAGGGAGAGGCAGCAGCCGGAGCCAATAATAAGGCAATAGGCGTGTTTCAGACCACCGGAGACGCCCTGTAAGCACTGTGTACATACTTTAGCTCCAGAACCGAGCTCTGCCCAAATGGCGATGAGCTAAAAAGCAGCTTAGCAGCAAGATAAATGGCATCACTTTTATGTACTGACCTGCATACTAATTCTGAGCTTCTGACTATACAGTCACTGTCCTGGAAGGGACAAAGCTCTGGCTGTTGGGTTCCATAGACACATGGACTGGGAATAATGATACCAGGGCAACCATGACGTCCCTGGGAACATACTGGCTATTCTTTTTGGAACCAAATACCAACACATTAAAATTTTATAGCCCGGCTCTGTAATGGCTACGTTAATAGAGGGTTTTGCGGTAGCGATGGCTATTTTATGCCAGTCCGAGATTGACAATTCCTCGCCCAACTCCTCTTTCCACCTCCGCATATATCGGAGTTAATCCGAGGGTGCTGTAAAGTGAGAGTACAATTTGGCAGCTACTACTTTTTGCTAAACACCACTACTGAAAAAACCCTATAGTATTGCTTTGAAACTTTAAAATTTGCTATTCTTGGTGCGTTCTCATTTTAACACTTGACCTTGTCTTTCTCCCTCAGGTATTTGTTCTGAAGTTCCACACTATTGCCCGCTACCAGTTATCTGCCATCTTCAAGAAGTGCAAACCCCAGTCAGAGCTGTGTGCAGCTGATGCCATTCTAGCCGCCAGCGTTCCTGCAGCCACTCCCGCTAATGCTTTGCCCGCCGCTCCTTCCACTCCCCTGACCCAAGTCCCGCTTCTAGTGTTTGATAAGCAAGGCGAGAAAGACAAAGAAGACAAGCAAACCTTCCAAGTGACAGACTGCCGGAGCCTGGTCAAGACATTGGTGTGCGGTGTGAAGACGATTACCTGGGGAATCACATCATGCAAGGCACCCGGCGGTAATCTTGTTTTCTTTCAGTGATATATCTTTCGCTAAAGACCTTAAGCTTTGGTTTTTATAACTCTCCTTCTCTTTACAGAAGCACAGTTTGTCCCTAATAAGCAACTGCAACCTAAAGAAACCCAAATTTACATCAAACTTGTGAAGTATGCCATGCAAGCACTGGACATTTACCAGGTAGGAACACTAAACCTACAATCCATCAACGTCCATAATGTGGCCTTCAGGTCCTTTTACATGGGGCGAGTTGTTGAGCATATGATGCCCGACATTCGTCTCAGTGATGCTCACTCCTGTGCTGTTACACAGGAGTGAGTATCGTCGGCATCGCTCACAACATTGCCGGAATGGAGGTGGAGCGAACCGGGGAGTGTTCTCCCCTCTCCTGACTTCATTCACAGTAAGCAGAAAGTTGTTCAAAAGTGACACGTCGTCCAGTTTTCTACATGCAGAAACTGAACAATTCTCATTCAGCCGCTGCATGCATTTACATGGGACAATCATCGTTCAGATTCCCGCTGGAATCTGAAGGATTCTGAATGATGATCGGTTTGTGTAAAAGGGCCATGACTGTTAGTCTGTAGTATTTTCTGCTTGATCCTGAACCATTCTTATAGAAATTTTGCAGAGAACCAAGGGTTAATGTGCTAGTCTTTTGCATCTTGGGATGGTGGGCAGCTTAAGGGGTGGGTCAATACTTTTTTCTTACTGCATGTAGGGCAGAGGGGGGAGGTTCCTGCTGCAGCCAGTTGTCTTATAGCACAAGGCAGAAATTGGGGGAGATTTCAGGGACACATAGAGAAGGTTTCTTGATATATTTCTTAGTTTTAATTGTGATACGAGATTAAACAGGATCAGAGAAAAGGAGGAAATGTTTGGATATTATTTTATATGCAGTGTCTAGGTTTAGTATTCCTCTAAAAAAAAACAAAAAACACTGACTGTCATGGCGGATGGTCCTCTGCTTGGGGATCCTCTTTATCAGCCAGAAGAGCGTTGCCCTGTTGGAGCGCCTCCGGCTCTGGTGGACCAGCTTTTTCTATGCCTTACATGCATGAATGGGCTTCAATCGGCTAATAAGCATGGGTCTGGAGCTGCGGAACCCCACCAGTCAGATATTGATGGCCTATCCTAAGGCTAGGCCATCAATTTTAAAAGCCTGCCTAAGCCCTGAAATGGCATATCCCCTACCTTCTTCAGTAGGAGAAATTGCTAGGGACCAAATCTGAATAGATTGTGTACTGTGGCTTTAGTTTGGTTTGGTTGTTGCTCCTCTTCTGCTATAAAAGTTATAGTTTTTTATACTTGTGTTGTACTTCATGTATGTACTTCTTTTCCAGGTACAGATAGCGGGAAATGGGCAGACCTACATTCGTGTCGCCAACTGTCAGACCGTGCGGATGAAAGAGGAGAAAGAAGTTTTGGAGCATTTCGCTGGCGTTTTCACCATGATGAATCCTTTGACATTTAAGGAGATTTTTCAGACCACTGTTCCCTATATGGTAGAGAGAATCTCCAAAAACTATGCCCTCCAGGTAAGTGAATAGGCTGGCTCCTTTTAGTGTGTTACAAGGTACAGATGTAGCAGAGTTTAACTTGTCTGCGATCACTTTTTGCCATAAGTTATCTTTTCTTAAAGGGGTGGTCTCGCGAAACCAAGTGGGGTTATACACTTCCGTATGGCCATATTAATGCACTTTGTAATGTACATTGTGCATTAAATATGAGCCATACAGAAGTTATTCCACTTACCTGCTCCGTTGCTAGCGTCCTCGTCTCCATGGTTCCGTCTAAATTCGCTGGCAGCTTGCTTTTTTAGACGCGCTTGCGCAGTCCGGTCTTCTCCTCTCAGCACGAGCCGCTTCAGTGTGCTCCCCGCTACAGCTCTTCTGCGCATGCGCAGACGAGCTGTCACTGCTCGGGAGCGCGCTGGAGCGGCCATTCTGCACCATCCTCTGTTAGAGGAAGGTGCAGAAACTGGAGCTGCCCAGCGGAGAAGCCCAGCCCAGCCCAGCAGCCCCGAGAAGCCTCCCAGGTAAGTGATGGGTCGGGGGGGGGCTGCCGCTGCGCCGGGGGGGGCTGTCGCTGCGCCGGGGGGGGCTGCCGCTGCGCCGGGCTGCGCCGGGGGGGCTGTCGCTGCGATGGGGGAACTAGCGCTAGGCCGGGGGGGGCTGTCGCTGCGCCGGGGGGGCTGTCGCTAGGCCGGGGGGGCTGTCGCTAGGCCGGGGGGGGCTGTCGCTGCGATGGCGGGGCTGTCGCTAGGCCGGGGGGGCTGTCGCTGCGATGGGGGAACTAGCGCTAGGCCGGGGGGGGCTGTCGCTAGGCCGGGGGGGGGCTGTCGCTAGGCCGGGGGGGGGCTGTCGCTAGGCCGGGGGGGGCTGTCGCTAGGCCGGGGGGGCTGTCGCTAGGCCGGGGGGGGCTGTCGCTGCGATGGGGGGGCTGTCGCTAGGCCGGGGGGGCTGTCGCTGCGATGGGGGAACTAGCGCTAGGCCGGGGGGGGCTGTCGCTAGGCCGGGGGGGGGGCTGTCGCTAGGCCGGGGGGGCTGCCGCTGCGCCGGGCTGTCGCTAGGCCGGGGGGGGCTGCCGCTAGGCCGGGGGAACTAGCGCTGGGCTCCGGGGCCTTCACCTGGGCTGAGGGTCTAGCGCTGGGGAGCCGGGGGCTAGCGCCGCTTACCTGCTGCCTGGCGGTGGGCGTCTGGTCGGCGGCTGCGATGCGTCCGGTTGCCATGGAGACACAGCTGGCGGCGTCTCGGGAGCGCGCACGTCGGGCTGCAGCGAGCGACGGGGAAAGAGCCGGCGGCCATTTTGAGGAAACTTATATAAGTTGCTGAAACGCTGGAACGGTAAGTACGAACCAGCTAGAAATGTCATTTACAGGGGGGCTTAGTAATGTGTGTTTAATAGGGGGGACTGGGCAAAAAAAAAAATTGACTGCTTCCTCGAGACATCTCCTTTAAGAAGTTATAAAGCTGTTGCTATCTGATCTTAACAAAAGCTTTTGTAAGTTATCATAATGGTTAAAAGTCAAGTTAAACTCTGCTGTCTCTGTAGGTACTCTTATGCAAACATTGCTACCATATTTCAAGGGACAAAATTCATAATAGGGCTGCATGGGAACTTTCTACATAAAACGGTTTTGTTTTTACCAAGCCTTTGTGGCTCCAGTCTGATTCTTTGTTCCATGTTATCTACCTTCCCTTCTTAAGGCCCATTTAGACGGAACGAGTGTCGGGCAAACGATGCCCCACACTCGTCCCTGCACATACTAGCTCCCATGCACTTGCACGGGAGCTAGCATCGCTGGCTTACAGCAGGGTGGCAGGAGGAGATTTCTGAGTGATATCGTTGCGTCTATATGGGCCTTTAAAGGTTGTCTGTCATAAGGGTTTAACACCCATAGGCCCCTACAATGTGTATTCCACACTGAAATACATGTTGGTATCTGCACAATATGGGGGTCTTCACATGGCGTTATCCTATGTGGACCTGTACCAGATCTGCAAGTACTGGAGCCTTTATGTATCTGCGTAGTAACCACTCTCTGTACTGACATTGCACTACGGTCAGTCATTCGAGGGAGTTTCATGATCGAACGCCCCTATTTGCAATATGCCAATTATCTGAATTCTCTCTCTCAAAGTCAGCCATTTGGGATTACCGGCTTTATAACTTTTTAACTCCATAATTTGGCATAACTGGTGGCATAACTATCTATGGACAAAAAAGGACCTTCGTGCATAACATACTTTACAACTTATAAACTAACACAATGTAGCATCTTGCATTAGAAAGGGCGCCGTAATGTACATACTAATACACATACTCCATCCAACTTTATTTATTCGCTACTAGAGATGAGCGAGTATACTCGCTAAGGCACATTACTCGAGCGAGTAATGCCTTAGCCGAGTATCTCTCCGCTCGTCTCTAAAGATTCGGGGGTCGGCGCGAGTGACAGGTGAGCTGCGGCGGGGGGGGGGGAGAGAGGGAGAGAGAGATCTCCCCTCCGTTCCTCCCCGCTCTCCCCCGCCGCTCCCAGCCCCCCGCCGGCCCTCGAATCTGTAGAGACGAGCGGGGAGATACTTGGCTAAGGCACTACTCGCACGAGTAATGTGCCTTAGCGAGTATACTCGCTCATCTCTATTCGCTATCCTTCATATGGAGATACTTTGATTGAAGTTTCATAAATTTTCTGCAACTCTGTGTGTAACACATTCCATTTCCACCAGTGTACTTGGGAATAGTTTGGGGTGTTAAGTTCCTTTAATGACCTATACCCCTGCTGTTGGGTAATTGTAGTGTTATATGGGGCCACTGAAAAGATTGAGCTGCACTGTATAATATAGAGTCTTTTCTGTTTATTTTGTTTTTATATAAAACTTTCCTTAAGGCTTTTTTATGTTTCGTATCTTCGTAGATTTATTTCCGAAGATGGAAATCAGAATTAGTGACACTAATCAGCTTTGATTCTGACACAGAGCTGTTCCCTTGCCACAATTATCTTTGCTCTTTCTGGAATTTACTGTGGTAATCATAGGACACCGGGGAAACACGTCTTTGTTCAGGAATGTTGAAATTGAATGAATTTCTTGTGTTCTCAGATCGTTGCCAATTCCTTCTTGGCGAACCCCACCACGTCGGCTCTCTTCGCTACCATCCTGGTGGAGTATTTGCTGGAAAGGCTTCCGGAGATGGGTTCCAACGTGGAGCTGTCCAACTTGTACCTCAAGCTGTTCAAGCTGGTGTTTGGCTCGGTTTCCTTGTTTGCTGCAGATAACGAACAAATGCTTAAGGTGAAGAGATGAATCTCAGCACAGACCAGCCTTTTAATTAAGACTCCTGTTCTACACGTCAGGCCTGCTCTGAATAATGATTATGTTCATTTGGATAGTAGTGGAGGGATACGCAGCAGCTTGAGGAGTTTGGACTAAAATCAGAATTACAAACACAATAGAAGGATGAGTGTAATTGGTCAAGTTTAAAAGGGTTATTCCCATCTTTTAAAGTAATAGCCTATGACTAGGATATGTCATCACTTTATGATCGTGGGGAACCCCTACTCATCCTGTGAATGAAGGGGCCGCAGCTTTGCATGGTGGTGCTTCCGGCCAGCTGGTTGTGCAGGAACCTACAACACCGCCCCACTTAAATGGGATGCTTCTGCAGCTCCCCTGCACATTGGGTAGGCAAGGTGATGCTGTGCCAGGAGGACCAGTAAAGGGGATGCAGCACTATTCTCAGGACTGCTGGATGTCCTAGAGGTCTTAAACCCACCAATTATAAAGTGATGTCATTTATTCTAATATTTCTCCTGTCCTGATACTTTACTACATTGTACCAGACTGGTATAGGTCACAGAGAATTTGAGCTCACAGACATACTAGGAAAGGGGAGTTTTCAGCCTCTTTATATAAATAAGAATGTTTCTATTCACTGACAGTAAGCGAAGATCTTTGGAGAATGGAAAGGATTTGAAACTGGAATTGCAATTATTCTCATTATACAGTGATTACAGTTTAGTTATGTAATAGTAGAAATCAATCTTTGTCTGTGTGCCCTGCACTCTCTCTAGTCTTTCTCTCTGTGTCCTGCGCTCTCTCTAGTCTCCCTGTGTGCTTTGCACACTGTGTGTCCCGTGCGCTCCCTAGCATCTTTCTCTCTGTGGCCCATGCGTTGACCTCTCGCTCGCTCTCTCTCTCTCTCACTCTCTCTCGCGCTCGCTTCCTAGCCTCTTTTTCTCTCTCTCTCGTGTGCGCTCCCTAGTCTCTTTTTCTTTCTCTCTCTCTCGTGTGCGCTCCCTAGTCTCTTTTTCTCTCTCTCTCTCTCTCGTGCGCGCTCCCTAGCCTCTTTTTCTTTCTCTCTCTCGTGCGCGCTCCCTAGCCTCTTTTTCTTTCTCTCTCTCGTGCGCGCTCCCTAGCCTCTTTTTCTCTCTCTGTGTGTGGCCCACGTGCGCTCCCTAGCCTCTCTGTGTGTGGCCCGCGTGCGCTCCCTAGCCTCTCTGTGTGTGGCCCGCGTGCGCTCCCTAGCCTCTCTGTGTGTGGCCCGCGCGCGCTCCCTAGCCTCTCTGTGTGTGGCGCGCGCGCGCTCCCTAGCCTCTCTGTGTGTGGCGCGCGCGCGCTCCCTAGCCTCTCTGTGTGTGGCGCGCGCGCGCTCCCTAGCCTCTCTCTGTGTGGCCCGCGCGCGCTCCCTAGCCTCTCTGTGTGTGGCCCGCGCGCGCTCCCTAGCCTCTCTGTGTGTGGCCCGCGCGCGCTCCCTAGCCTCTCTGTGTGTGGCCCGCGCGCGCTCCCTAGCCTCTCTGTGTGTGGCCCGCGCGCGCTCCCTAGCCTCTCTGTGTGTGGCCCGCGCGCGCTCCCTAGCCTCTCTGTGTGTGGCCCGCGCGCGCTCCCTAGCCTCTCTGTGTGTGGCCCGCGCGCGCTCCCTAGCCTCTCTGTGTGTGGCCCGCGCGCGCTCCCTAGCCTCTCTGTGTGTGGCCCGCGCGCGCTCCCTAGCCTCTCTGTGTGTGGCCCGCGCGCGCTCCCTAGCCTCTCTGTGTGTGGCCCGCGCGCGCTCCCTAGCCTCTCTGTGTGTGGCCCGCGCGCGCTCCCTAGCCTCTCTGTGTGTGGCCCGCGCGCGCTCCCTAGCCTCTCTGTGTGTGGCCCGCGCGCGCTCCCTAGCCTCTCTGTGTGTGGCCCGCGCGCGCTCCCTAGCCTCTCTGTGTGTGGCCCGCGCGCGCTCCCTAGCCTCTCTGTGTGTGGCCCGCGCGCGCTCCCTAGCCTCTCTGTGTGTGGCCCGCGCGCGCTCCCTAGCCTCTCTGTGTGTGGCCCGCGCGCGCTCCCTAGCCTCTCTGTGTGTGGCCCGCGCGCGCTCCCTAGCCTCTCTGTGTGTGGCCCGCGCGCGCTCCCTAGCCTCTCTGTGTGTGGCCCGCGCGCGCTCCCTAGCCTCTCTGTGTGTGGCCCGCGCGCGCTCCCTAGCCTCTCTGTGTGTGGCCCGCGCGCGCTCCCTAGCCTCTCTGTGTGTGGCCCGCGCGCGCTCCCTAGCCTCTCTGTGTGTGGCCCGCGCGCGCTCCCTAGCCTCTCTGTGTGTGGCCCGCGCGCGCTCCCTAGCCTCTCTGTGTGTGGCCCGCGCGCGCTCCCTAGCCTCTCTGTGTGTGGCCCGCGCGCGCTCCCTAGCCTCTCTGTGTGTGGCCCGCGCGCGCTCCCTAGCCTCTCTGTGTGTGGCCCGCGCGCGCTCCCTAGCCTCTCTGTGTGTGGCCCGCGCGCGCTCCCTAGCCTCTCTGTGTGTGGCCCGCGCGCGCTCCCTAGCCTCTCTGTGTGTGGCCCGCGCGCGCTCCCTAGCCTCTCTGTGTGTGGCCCGCGCGCGCTCCCTAGCCTCTCTGTGTGTGGCCCGCGCGCGCTCCCTAGCCTCTCTGTGTGTGGCCCGCGCGCGCTCCCTAGCCTCTCTGTGTGTGGCCCGCGCGCGCTCCCTAGCCTCTCTGTGTGTGGCCCGCGCGCGCTCCCTAGCCTCTCTGTGTGTGGCCCGCGCGCGCTCCCTAGCCTCTCTGTGTGTGGCCCGCGCGCGCTCCCTAGCCTCTCTGTGTGTGGCCCGCGCGCGCTCCCTAGCCTCTCTGTGTGTGGCCCGCGCGCGCTCCCTAGCCTCTCTGTGTGTGGCCCGCGCGCGCTCCCTAGCCTCTCTGTGTGTGGCCCGCGCGCGCTCCCTAGCCTCTCTGTCTCTGTGTGGCCCGCGCGCGCTCCCTAGCCTCTCTGTCTCTGTGTGGCCCGCGCGCGCTCCCTAGCCTCTCTGTCTCTGTGTGGCCCGCGCGCGCTCCCTAGCCTCTCTGTCTCTGTGTGGCCCGCGCGCGCTCCCTAGCCTCTCTGTCTCTGTGTGGCCCATGCGCGCTCCCTAGCCTCTCTGTCTCTGTGTGGCCCATGCGCGCTCCCTAGCCTCTCTGTCTCTGTGTGGCCCATGCGCGCTCCCTAGCCTCTCTGTCTCTGTGTGGCCCGCGTGCGCTCCCTAGCCTCTCTGTCTCTGTGTGGCCCGCGCGCGCTCCCTAGCCTCTCTGTCTCTGTGTGGCCCATGCGCGCTCCCTAGCCTCTCTGTCTCTGTGTGGCCCATGCGCGCTCCCTAGCCTTTCTGTCTCTGTGTGGCCCATGCGCGCTCCCTAGCCTTTCTGTCTCTGTGTGGCCCATGCACGCTCCCTAGCCTCTCTGTGTGGCCCGCGTGCGCTCCCTAGCCTCTCTGTGTGGCCCGCGTGCGCTCCCTAGCCTCTCTGTCTCTGTGTGGCCCGCGTGCGCTCCCTAGCCTCTCTGTCTCTGTGTGGCCCATGCACGCTCCCTAGCCTCTCTGTGTTGCCCGCACGCTCCCTAGCTACAATTATAACGATAATGCTAGCAGTTTCAGTAATTCTTCTTGTCCCATTTCTCTTTTGCAGCCCCATTTGCACAAAATTGTGAACAGCTCCATGGAACTGGCCCAGACTGCTAAGGAGCCGTACAACTACTTCTTACTGCTGCGGGCTTTATTCCGCTCTATTGGGGGCGGCAGCCATGATCTTCTCTATCAGGAGTTTTTGCCTTTGTTACCAAATCTACTGCAAGGTCAGTGCCGTCCATATATTCTATTAATCCAGTTTACACTATTGACAGATGTCTGACCTTTCTTGTCATTTTTCAGGCCTGAACATGTTACAAAGCGGCCTGCACAAACAGCACATGAAGGACCTCTTTGTGGAGTTGTGTCTCACCGTCCCCGTTCGCCTGAGCTCCTTGCTGCCCTATCTCCCCATGCTGATGGATCCTTTAGTGTCTGCACTGAACGGCTCCCAGACCTTAGTAAGTCAGGGTCTGCGGACCCTGGAGCTGTGTGTGGACAATCTGCAGCCCGACTTCCTCTACGATCACATCCAGCCCGTCCGTGCTGAACTCATGCAGGTAAATCCCCTCTTCTATCACTAGGGGGCAGCAGAAGTGCACTTCATCCAGATGATTCATAGAAGATATTTACTCGTATCCCCAAGTGTAGCGACATTTCAGACTCATCTCCTGGGTGACTTTGGTGGCATTTTCTCTGCGCTTGTTTTCCATTCAACATAATCACTGTATAAAATATTTAGAGCGGAGACTTGTGAAAGGCAAACGACCCCAAATTCTTTTCTAATGGGAAGCAAGCAGTCTCGATTTGATCTTAAGTAGCTGTAATTCTTCCCATCCGGGGTTTCTAAAAGTTGTGTGTTTTTACGTTTTGGTACATTTCAGTTAATTCTTTTTGGGCTGTTTCTGCCTGACCTCCCAGAATTACACAGACCCCTGCCAATAACTAAAGCGATGTGGATGCTGTAGTGTTTACAACCTGTATGAGCATTCTACCCTTATTTTGTATAGCCTATACACTCTGTTACTCGGGAACTCACAGGGGTAGTCCTGTGAGTCCACACCAATGGTTCGAATTTTGATGCGGAGTGCTGTGGATTTATTCACCGTGCAAAACCCGCAGCATTTCCGCTACATGTAAACGTACACTTGAAAAGTTCTGAGGTTCTGATTTCTTGCTCTGGATCTACGAGGCGCACACAAGTGCTATGCAAAGTTTTCCATTGAGAATAATGGGATCACAACTGGACCAAGTGATGGGAAGTGTTCTTGACTTAAAAATGCTTCGTTGGTGAGCCCGATATCGGGCCGAGTATCAGTCGGATATTGCACTCGGCCGTGTGAAATCAGCCTAAAGGAGAAGAGCTTTCCGAGCTCCTGTTGCCACAAAATGCTGCTCCTGTTCCTGGCATCACGGAATTCAGTGTGATCTGGTGCTGAGTTTAGGGATCAGCTGAGGAAGACCAGTAGCGGGAGGAGTTTCTCGTTAGTGCGAGTGTAGAATCCGAGCTCTAGTCAATGTGCGACCAAAAACTGCAACAGCTGCTGGAGCTCATAACCTTTGATCAGCGACAATGCGGTCGATCACTCGTCAATGAGATCATTTATGCAAATGATCCCACCAGCAAGGGACACTGTTTGAAAAGAAGGGGGGGGGGGGGTTATTTCCATCCTTGAAGGAAGGCTGCCATGCAATAGGTGGCACTGCAGAGGTATTGTTCCATCTTCCTCCTTTGCATAAATTACCCAAAGGAGCGTGCATGGCTTTATAAGTCTTCTCACTCACCTCTCTGGTGTCTTCTCACACCCCTTTTGGGTGCTCTCCTTGTGGAGAAACTATGACCCTCTTCCTTCCCAAACCCACTCATCCCCTAGTTTTCTCCACATACTTTTTGGGTGCTCTCCTTAAGGGAAGACGACCCAGCTTTACTATAGCAAGTTTAAAAGTACGTATTAAACTTGCTATAGTAAATATCGGAGTGCATGTTCCTGGAGCGCGGATCCGTTTTTTTCTTTACACTATACTTCCAAGCGGCTCTCCTATTGAGGGACGGAGGATATATGCGGCTCTCCAGCTGTCTAGCCCAGCAGAATACGAGGGGACGACCGATACTCTTTTAAAGGATTATCCGGATATGGGGTGTCAGTGGAGATCATCCAGGAGGGATCTCCACTGAACCCCGGGTGAGTGCTTATCTCTAATTGAGAAGTGCATCTGTAAACGATATTTACCCGTAACTCTGGAGCGCTGACCTAATTTTGCACACTTTGATTTAAGGGAAGACGACACCACTCTTGATAAATGTCTAAAAAATGTGTGCCACCGTTGTACCCCACACGTACTGTGAGAATGTAGCTCTTCTAGAACAGTCCTGGCTCACCCCCTATACCTACCGGTGGTTGGGAGTCTGTTAACGAGCTAACTGGTTTTTCTGCAATGTTTCTGTAAAACCCCATTTACGCACAACGATTATGTTTGAATGAACGACTTTTTTTGCATAGAAATGCTGAGCATTTAAATGTACAGATAATCATGTGAAATCCTCTCCATTTCCGTCATTAGCTAAAGTAAACCCCGTATATGTCGTTTGCTCAGGTGGGTGTTTATGCAAGGAATCTCTGGCCTGCAGGTTTTTGATTAGTGTGAAGATAAGCCATTGTTTACCACTGCATGAGTAAACAAGTAATCATTGTGTTTAGCAAGGCAAACAAACACCCCTCCGCTCAAGTTGTGCAGCCTTTCAAAGACTGAACGAATGCCATTTTAATGAAGCTAAAAGCAAACGATCTAACGACCGTTTTTATGCAGGCTGATACTCAGCGATAAGCGCCACGTGAACGAATAGTGCACAATGGCTTCACATTTACACATAATGATTATCGGGCAAATTCGTTCGTTTGAATGAATTTTGAGCTATAATCGTTGCTTGTAAATGGGCCTTAACTCCTATACATTGTAAAACAGCCAATCTGTCCGTTTCTATAAACCCACTAAATGGCAGCATCAGGATGGCCATTTCCACCTCGGCCATGACTAGCTGCGCTAGAATATCCCTTTAAGTAATTCCTCTGCAATGCCATTTAGTATATGAACATCTTGAGCAGTTACCGGTGGCTATTTCTTCTAATAAGACACTAAATGCACTATATGTAGTAAAAATACTCTGTGTTCTAGGCCTTGTGGAGGACCCTTCGTAATCCGGCAGACAGCATTTCCCACGTGGCTTACAGAGTCCTTGGAAAGTTTGGTGGAAGTAATCGGAAAATGCTGAAGGAGTCACAAAAGCTTCAATATATTGTGACGGAAATCCAAGGGCCGAGCATTACCGTGGAGTTTGCAGACTGCAAGGCATCGCTTCAGCTGCCCATGGAAAAGGTAATACATCACTACTGCAGGTGCGCCAGCTAATGACCAACAGGGGTAATGCATGCATTGTGTGCACGGATCTCAGGGGCCACTTGTTCCTGTGCTGAACCATAGAGACATCTACATGAAGGTGGATATTTCGTAACCTGCTGGGACGGGTTGCATGCAAACTATGGCTATACCCTAAGAGAATGCTCCTTTATCCCCTTAAGGACATGGCCTATTTTGGGCATAAGGATGCAACAAATTTTGCGGGATTTTCATCTCCACTTTTCAAAAGCCATACATTTTGTTATTTTTCCATCAACGCGGCCATATGAGGGCTTGGTTTTTGCGCGGTGAACTGTAGTTTTTATTGGTGTCATTTTGGGGTAAATCTACTATATTGTAAAACTTTTTCTTTCTCTGTAAACCCTTTACATACAGCAATCTATATAGATCGCGGCATGTAGTAGGTTAAAAGCGGAGATCATTGTTCTCCTTGATCTCGGGTGTTGCAGCGGGAGGCCAGCTATCGATAACAGCCGGCTCCCGCTGCGGGATGGCGCAGGCTCACCTGCTGACCCGTGCCAGCCACGTGACGTAAGGTTACGTCCTGTCACAGTAAGCCCCATGCTGCCATGACGTAACCTCACGTCCCGTGGCGTTAAGGGGTTAAACATCAGCGATTATTTGCAAATAAGCAGATTTCTCGCCCTCCTGATTTTGGAGCCGCTCTTGTTTGTTCAGCTGCACCTTAACCATGAAAAGAAAATGTTAATTTCTGTGGAAATTGAAAGTTTATTTTAGTAATAATGCAGAAGGTTGTTTGTGTCTTGGTGTGGATCTACCCCAGAGGCACACACTGATATTTTGACTTGTGATCTTTAAAGGTCAGTTCCAATTTCATATTAATTAAGGTTTAATCGGGTATGAAATTCATGTTACAATCAGGTGAGCATCTAAATGTCTTATTCCAAAGTCTTTAAATAATGGGTTTTTTTCCCCAGCTGCTTTGGTTGAGGGATTGTATTTAGGAGCAAACGCAAGAGGAAACGTGAGGCTGGAAGAGATGCCGTCAGAATAAATGTGTATACACGTGTAATATCGTGCTAGCAAGCTGTATCATATGTAGCACAAATAGATGGTATTTAATATATCCAATATTTCATGCTAATTATTGAGGTGTTCCCAACTTCCGCTTTCAAATTTTTCTTCCCCCAAAGCTAGTTTTTAGTTGTTATACCCCTCGTTTTCTTACCTCCTCTCTCCACTAATTAACGGCACAGTCTCTGTTCCCTGCGTTTTTGTTTTTTTTTTAAATTTAGTTAGCGCTACTAATCCCATCCTGAATGCATTCAGCAGACGGTCTGCCATAGACTTGCATGAGTGCGTGCTCCCCATTTTGCTGCTTACATATACTGTTACATGCGGTATTGGAAAAAGAACCATACTTTTAAGAAAATTGCAAATACCTTGCTGGAGTCGATTTGCAGCTGATCTCTGCATGTCTATCCGTACAGAGTAGTGTAGCTGAATTTTTATCAGGGCTGTCGCAATGAACTTGAGTATCTTTTACACGGACAGTCTTTTTTTTTTCTTTTCCTCAGCTTCCAGAATTATTTTTACTGACCCTTTTTTTTTTTTTTAATTAATATATATATATATATATATATATATATCTTCTTTTTTTTTCATTTTATTAGGGGTAAAAAAAAGCTACAAAAAAATATTTTTTTTAAAGATGTTATTTATTTTTTAATTTATAGTTTATTCTTAAAATTAGTACATTTACGCTAAAATAATGTATGGGAACGAGTTCCTCATTTTGTTTTGGACGTTTTGATATATAAGGCTGGATTCACACGAACATATATCGGCTCGGTTTTCACGCTGAGCCGATATACGGTGTCCTCATCTGCAGGGGGAGGGGAGGATGGAAGAGCCAGGAGCAGGAACTAAGCTCCCGCCCCCTCTCTGCCCCTCTGCACTATTTGCAATGAAAGGAGGCGGGGTGAGGGCGGGGCTAAATTCTGAGAATTAGCCCCTCCCCCGCCTCTCCTCATTGCAAATAGTGCAGAGGGGCGGAGAGGAGGCAGAGAGGTGGCGAGAGCTCAGAGCACTGCTCCTGGCTCTTCCAGCCTCGCCACCCCCCCCCTACAGAGAGAGACGCCGTGTATCAGCTGGGCGTGAAAACCGAGCCGATATACGTTCGTGTGAATCCAGCCTAATATGTATGGTTTCGGATTACAGGGAGCATATTTTGACCGTTTTGGTTGGCTTTGAGTCTTTCTTTTTTTTATGTATATATTTTTATTTTACTCTGTGTTTTTATTTTTTTTTGTTAATTATTTTTTTTTACTTCTTTTTGTAACTATTTTTTTTAACATCTATATTCTCCATGACAACATATAAAACCTCTGAGGGGACCCTTCATATTGCCTTTTTTTTTTTTATGTGACATCTTTCCACTGTCACTGGGGCATCCATAGGAGCTGCATTCACAGGAGCCTGAGTTACAGGGGAAAACATCCCCCTTCAGTGACCTCAGTCACTAGAACAGAGCTGATCTGGGTCTGCTAGGACCCTGCAGCTCCGCTATGACAGGGGGCACCCGGCGGTCACGTGATTGTCGGGTTGCATGGTGGAAGTTATACTTCTGCTCTCACTCTCTAGTACATAGCACTCAGTGAGTACTATGTACCAGGGAAAGGAGAAGGCAGAAGTGGTTAAAAACCGATTCTCCCTTCTCCTCCCTTCTCAGCTGTGACTAACTTGACCCGACCTGATCCTGCTTGATTGCAGGAGGAGAGGCTTTAATCCCGCGCCGTACTTTTGCTATCGGCCGGGATTGAAGCCCAGGACTAAGCGCCGTATATTTACAGCGCCTGGTCCTTAAGGGGTTAAACAAGTGCCAGTCTGCTTGTTATATTTTTGATAGGTGTTCATCATCGGCCCGAGTATAAAGGCCTTTTCTCCAAGATCACTCCGTTATCTAATATTTTTCACGATATAACAGATTCAATTATTTTTGGTTTCTATTGGTTTTTCTGGAGAATTCTCGGCTGCGGATTGGCATCTGATGATATGTGCTGCTTTTTTATCCTGGCTGTGTCCATGCAGAATAATGGTCATGCGAGTAGAGCAGTTTATTATTACAGCGTCTTGCTGCCATATTGGCCTAGGATATCATATGGAGATTGTGAATTTGTTCTTATGCAGAGATCCAAATATCTTGTTTCCATTCACACATCCATAAAGATGATTTTTTTGATCATTTCTCACTGCGGTACCTGGCACTGCGATATCCGTATGTGTGTGACGTTGTCTGGTACTGCAGATCAGTCCCATTTACTGGAATGGGCTCAGCTAAGAACCATTCTGCTGCCCCTTCCATCTACAGATCATTGGGCTCTGCTGGTCAGACCACACCCATCATACATGAACTCTTTCCCCTTGCAACCAATTTTGGCCTTCCTGACCAGACCCCATTTCCAAGTCTCATATGTGTCACTATAAGTGGTAATAACTTTGGAATGCTTTTACTTTTGAAAGGATTCTGAAATATATTTTTCATGGCAAATTGTACTTTACGATATTAGTGAATTTTGGTTGATACCTTTAGTGTTCACTAAAAACAAACCCAAAATTCACAGAAAATTTAGAAAATTTTTAATTTTCGAACTTGAAATTTTTCTACTTGCAAGGCCAGTTTTACTGTGAAAATGCAAAATTATAAAAACCCATGGTTTTCTTCACATTTGCATGTCTTCACTCATGCGATGTTATGTGAAAAAAATTGCGGCATGTCCTATCTTTCTGCGTTTTGCTCTTTTTTATCGCCCATGTTTCCCTATGGCGCCTTAATTTTATCGCATCGCAGGAACTTGCAGTTTTTGTGCAATGCGTTTTTAAGATTAGAAGGTCCTATGGCCTTTCTCGCGAGAAAATCACAAGCGGCAACAATGTTTTTGTTAAGGAAAAGCAGCGCTAAATCGAGTGAGCAAAGACTCAATTTTGCTGCAACGTCGCGATCGCCGTGTCAAACGGCCCCGAGGCATATAATCATTCCACACAAATGGCTAATAAATACCATTTACCATATGTGCACTGTATGTCGGCTTCATTTTGTAAGCAGGCTTTTATTTATTTCGGAAGTCAGTAAGCGTGTGAGTATAGGGGCAATTTTTTCGAACTTTGAAGGAAATCTCTAAAACCTATTTTTTTAAGGGACCAATTTATTTCTGAAGTGACTTTCAGAGCCTTATATATTAGAAACCCCCATAAATCGCCCCTTCTTATAAACTGGCAGAGCCACGATCCCACTTTAGTTATGGGAGGCTCAGCTTAGTAATTAGCACCATGCATGTACGGCACAATATGGGAAGTCCTGACCCGTTGTCCGTACGTTTACCTCATGTGTTCCGGAAGGGGTTAACGGCTTCTACCAAAAACCGGCATCAATGTAAAAACCAGCAAAACCAATTTAAAGAGGACCTGTCACATCTTCCGACACGGGGAATGGGCTGCATACGTTGACAGCTGTGTCCTCGCTGGCTCCTGCCCTATTTTTGTCTACAACGGCTTCCTGCGTCATTCCACAGTAATTTTTTTGTCACGGACGTGACATCTGTCATGAAAACTATCTCGGAGCACCCATGGCCCAGAAAGATGCGAAGCCGAATGTCACAAACTTCCTGCATAGCAACTGTGCATACATGCTTAAAGGGGATCTGTCACCTACTTTTAGCTCTATAAGATGAGTTTATGGGCTGAAAGTAGGTGACCCGCGGAGTCCGAGGATGTAAGTGTTCTACTTACCCGTTGTTCCCCTTTCATCAGCGCTGAGAGACACTACTCAATGCATTGAGCGGTGCGCTAAGTAGTCCACCCACTCTTAATTATATAATGGGAGGACTACTTACCAGTGTTGCTCAACGCATTGAGCAATGGCTTCCAGCGCTGAAAAAGGAGGAACAGGGGAGGTAAGTATACAATGTAGATTCCCAGACTCAGTAGATCACCTACTTTCAGCCCATAAGCTAAGCTTAGCTCATAGGGCTAAAAGTAGGCGACAAAGTCTGTTGGCCTATAGTTCGAAAAATCGTTCAAACGAGCAAAAATTAATAATCATTCAATGTAAACGCAGTCAATAACCGAATGACGATTGATAAATCGCTTTTCATTCACATTATGCCGGAATAGGAATTTATCGAGGCTCATTCACTAATCGTTCGGTTTAAATGCCAATCGTTCAGTCGTTCTCACTTATACAATGAATGTGAACGGCTGAACGATTTTTAGCTTGAACGAGCCAACGATGTATCTGCCCGTATAAACTCTGACACTGTTTGCTCCTTCAAACAATAAATCGTTTGGTGTAAGCTGTCGCTATAGGCCCATCTAGACTCAGCGATTATCGCTCAAAAGCCATCTTTTGAGTGATAATCGTTGTGTCTAAATGCGCTGCAATCATTCACTGTTTGTGCACTATTTGTTCATCGGTGATTTCTAGCAAGCTAGAAATCACTGATGACTCTTATCAGCGCTGCACACTGATTTTCTCAGCAGGCGGCGCTGATAGTATTCTTTCAGTTGGTATCCCACTGGCAGTTCTCAGCAGTACACCAGCTGAAAGCTCAGAGAACGAAGCAGCTGTTTGCATATACAAAACAGCTGCTTTGTTCTCTGAGCTATCGCGTCGGTATCCTGCTCTGCCTGCATTAACTCTTAAGTAGCTAAAGTGTCATTTGAGCGATTTATCTTTAAGTGTAAATGGGGCTTTAAGTCTGTTTTCAAAAACTCCTCTTAACAATTAGAAGAGGGGATTCCTTGTAAAACCACATTGGCTTTCTACTTCTCTGCACATCTGATCTTGTAATCCAATTCTGTTTTTGTAGGAAGTTGTAAGCAGTCTTGTAATCAAGCAGATTTCCTAGGAGACCCCAGCGGCACCGCGTGTGTTTTGGAAGAGGTTTAATCACTGTTTGCTCTTTTAGGCCATCGAGACGGCGTTGGATTGTTTGAAGAGCGCAAACACTGAGCCCTACTATCGGAGACAGGCCTGGGAAGTGATCAAATGTTTCCTAGTGGCGATGATGAGCTTGGATGATAATAAACATGCATTGTACCAGCTGCTGGCACATCCCAAGTAAGAAATCCAGGCTGTTTGCATACAGGTTGTTAAAGTGGTTGATTCTGGCCTTCGATGAGTGTCTTGGAGGTTTATTGGCATTATGTCTTGCTGCAGATGAACAGATAGAGGCAATCGCCAAATTTAGACTCAAGGAGCAAAACTTTAAAGCAATCCTCCTCTGATCCCGGTGACGTAAGTTTGTCCCAGGAACGGTGTGTGACATTACCTGCAAATTCTGCTGCGACTACGCTGGTTCCTGATTCCCCTCTTCGGTCCTTTAAAATGGCGGCAGCATTCATGTTTTTACTTGGTGCACAGTGTACATTGGTAGTCTGAAACACGTCATGCTGATTTCACAACAGCAATGGCCTATCAGAGAGCAGTGTAGTGTATTTGACTACTGATCTACTACCAATGCACAATGTACTTCAAGTAGTCTTCGGGGCTCTGCGACCGTCTCAGAAGACCAAAGAGGCATTAGAATAAGACGGATCTAGGGCAAAATGGTGCAAATGGAGGTAATATTACTCTTCATTCTCCAGGAAGGTCACTTTAAATGCAGTACATTCAATTAAAGTCTTGATGCAATCAGTGAGTACCTATGTCATAGTGCAGGCTACAGCCCAGCTCCACATGTATTGTACACGGAGCCAGGAGCAAAGTTTTATGACACTTTAAAGGGGCTGTACGATGTTTTAAACTTATCCTCTATCCATAGGATAGAGAATAAGTGTCTGACTTGTGGGGTCCAGTGCAACTGATTGCAGTAATTGGGGTCTCGTGTCCCTCTGTGTGAATGGAACGCAGGGCAAGCATGTGCGCTGTTGCTTCAATTATCTATATGACAGTGCCAAAGAGAGGCTGAGTGCAAACACTTCTTGGCCGCTGCCCTATTCATATGGAGGGACACAGGACCCCTGTTCTTGTGATCAGTGGGGGTCCCAGTGGTCAGATCCCCACTAATCAGACATTTATTCCCTATCCACATAATGGGGATAAGTTTAATCCTTGGTACAACCCCTTTAACTCTGGACTTTCAGTGATTCTAGATGAAAAAACTTCTTTAAGTTTGATTGGCTACATTGCTAACTTACCTAGAACAGGAGGTAACCATCCATTTTGCTTTAAAGGGGTTGTCCAGTTGTAAACTATTGGTGGCCCATCAGCAGATTGGACCATCAATTGAAAAAAATGTAAATGTAAATTTGGTATCTGCGTAATCATACTGACCACCAAATAAAGTTATGTCATTTTTCCTGCAATACGTACACCATAAAAACAAGTCCCGCCCAAAGATGGCAGATCACCCTTCACCCCACATTTCACTCCACTTTAAAATAGTGCAGATTTTCTGCTGGGGACAGTCTGTACCATTGCCGGTACAAGTGAACGCACACCTTAGTCATGAATAACCCCTTCTTGGCATGTCGCTACTACATTAGCCCCACATTACTCTGGAATCAGTTCAGTCGACATACCCGAACCCTGCTGGCTGCCAAGAAAGTTGTCTTTGTGAACCAGCCCTATTGGTCATCCAGAGGGAGAAGCCAGATTGGGACTGGTGCCTTCTGAGTGTTACACCCTGTCATGCAAAAACTCGCCAGACTTCTCTGCGCCGGTCCTACTCTGATTTCGTGGACATCCGTTCCTTCATTCACTTGTGGTAGGGCATCAAAGATGGAGTGCCCTGTTTGGGACCCCCCCACTCTGAGCTAGAATGAAGAGGCGCTCTGTAGGACTCAAGCCTTACTTGTCCTCTAATGGACACCGTATCCAAGAAATGCCTGGCTGGTTGTGGCTGTTTGCCAGGAGTTGGGACCCTAGATGATTAGCTGATTGCCCCTGGGGCTGCATTTCGGTAGGGGCTGTCTCTGACGAAATGACCCCTTGAATTACTTGCTGCTATGGGCTTGTCTGCAGTGCTTTGTGTAGTCTGTGCAAAGGTTCTAATATACAAGTTCATTGCGGCCTCCCAGCAGGATAATTACCAGGTTTATTGTGTAAATGCTATACAGATGGAAAGGTCAGACAAGCACGAGAGCGAAGAGTTTAGTGGTTAAAATGTTAGTGCTAATCATACCCCACCATTACAAATCAATATTGGCCCTCCCCTCGGAAAGGCCAGGCTGATTATAGGCTTTCCCCTGTGCTGCCTGCTCAGTGTATATGAGAGTATTTCCTCTCTGCGCTGCTGCCTTCAAATGCTGCTTGTCAGATTGAGCCATCCGTCATGTTTTAGCCTAATAGGTGACAAAATGAAAATGCGATAGATGAGTTGGATCAGACCTGTTCCAGTGTGGAAGATGTATGGGCTGGGAAGCCGGGTGATAAACAGAATTTATGGCTTCCAGCACTGCTGCTAATGGTTGTTTTCTCCTTTTCTCTTTTCCCCCCCCACAGTTTTACTGAAAAATCCATCCCCAACGTCATAATCTCACATCGCTATAAAGCTCAGGACACTCCAGCCCGCAAGACCTTTGAGCAGGCGCTAACGGGAGCCTTCATGTCCGCTGTCATCAAGGACCTAAGGCCTAGCGCCCTTCCGTTTGTTGCTAGCCTGATCCGCCATTACACAATGGTAGCTGTTGCCCAGCAATGTGGTGAGTTGGCATTTGATATCCATTTCTACCCAATATTCAAGTGGTGTTGAAAGGGAAACCGCTAATGGGGTTGTTCCAACTGGAGCTTGATGGCCCCTACCTACAGGTAGGAAGAGACTGTCGGTCTTCTTGAGCTGGACGGCGGCGAATATGAAGAGGAGCCAATCAAAGGGGCACTTCTTCCTAAACCTAGCACTTAACACTAACATATAATGAGATGTCAGAAGTTTCAATATATTGGGGTACAGGTGCTGTGACTCCCAGCAATCACTAAAATGAACCGGCAGAAGCTCTCAGATGAATGCTGCGCCCTTCGGCTGTGATTGCCAAACGGAATATGGATTCATAGACTTTCTGTTAAGCCGTATGCTGCTCCAAAAAAAGTCGAATGGGCACAGCATCACATGCCAATTACTGCCTGTTCTTTGTGAAGATCGATGGGGGTCTGAGCACCTGGACTCCGACTAACCAGTACTATGGACAGGTCAGAAGTTTTTAAAAAGTTTAGTTACACTTAAAATTAAAAAAATGTATAAAAAGTTGTACTATTTTCTTTCTCTTTATCCAGGCCCATTCCTCTTACAATGCTACCAGGTTGGTAGTCAGCCGAGCACAGCCATGTTTCACAGTGAAGAGAATGGCTCGAAAGGCATGGATCCTCTTGTGTTGATTGACGCTATAGCAATCTGCATGGCCTACGAAGAGAAGGAGTTGTGCAAGATAGGAGAGGTCGCTTTGGCTGTGATATTTGATGTCGCCAGTATTATCCTCGGATCAAAAGAAAGGGTAACAACTTTAAGTTTGCATTTGCACCATCTCGTATGACCATTAGCGACCTATAACAAATCTGACCTTTTTTTTTTCCCTAAATATGCATCTTCGTTAATTTGCTTACGTTCTCTTTCAGGCATGCCAACTTCCATTGTTCTCTTACATTGTGGAACGCTTATGTGCATGCTGCTATGAACAAGCCTGGTATGCGAAGCTTGGCGGAGTGGTTTCCATTAAATTCCTCATGGAACGACTTCCTCTGATTTGGGTGCTTCAGAATCAGCAGACATTTCTGAAGGCCCTTCTCTTCGTCATGATGGACTTGACCGGAGAGGTATTTATTATTTAAGTGCTCAGGGCACTTTCCAGACATTTGTAATCTCTCTACTCAGGGGACGCACGCAAAGGGAATGTTGTCGTTGAGCAACCACTAATCAGATTGAAAGAATTGAATCTGTTTTACTTAATTGTATAAGAAGCACATTACAGATACAAATACAGTTTTTCTAGATGATTTTTATTATTAGTTTGCTATTAGTTTGGTCACTTTGCTGCTGGGTCTTGGTGATCTTTTGACTCCTTATTAGAGATGAGCGACCATACTCGCTAAGGGCAATTGCTCGAGCGAGCATTGCCCTTAGCAAGTACCTACCCGCTCAAGAGACAAGGTTCGGGTGTCGGCGCGGGGGTTCGGTGAGTTGCGGCAGTCAGCAGGGGGGAGCGGGGGGGAAGAGGGAGAGAGAGATCTCCCTGCTCTCCCCTGCACCTCCCTGCCCGCCGCCGGCACCCGAACCTTGTCTCTCGAGCGGGCAGGTACTCGCTAAGGGCAATGCTCGCTCGAGCAATTGCCCTTAGCGAGTATGCTCGCTCATCACTACTCCTTATACAAATTCATGATATGTTTTTGTGATTTTCAAAGGGGTTATCCCAGAATCTAATGTTGTTCTCTATCCACGGGAAAAAGCTGTTTCCTAAAGGTCATACATGAGTCAAGCTACATAAATATACTATTTTGAATCACGTCTTTAGATGCTTTTGTCCTCCTTCGGGAAATAATTTGCTTGCTACTTCCTAGGTTTCTAATGGAGCTGTTGCTATGGCAAAGACTACTCTGGAGCAACTTTTGATCAGATGTGCCACTCCACTAAAGGATGAGGAGAAGACGGAGGAGATAGTAAGTGCACAAGAGAAGTCTTTCCACCTGGTAACGCATGATCTTGTGCGCGAAGTGACGTCACCCAATCCAACTGTGAGGAAGCAGGCCATGCACTCTCTGCAAGTCCTGGCCCAAGTGACTGGCAAAGGTGTCACTATGATCATGGAACCCCATAAAGAGGTAAATCCTTATAAATGACAGATTTTACCTAGTGTTTGAGCAGGCGGGACATACCTGGCCTAAAGTTATAATTTGTTTTCTGTTATCCTGCATAGTCATAATTGTTATATTGTTCTACTTTTAGCTGGACTTTCCAGGTTGATTATGACCGCGCTTGTAAAGTCTCATATGTGACTGGAGAGGACTAAAATGCTGCATGGTTGGGTTTCCTATTACATTCCTATTGATCTCTATATAGGTACTACAAGACATGGTTCCTCCTAAGAAGCACCTCTTGCGTCACCAGCCAGCAAATGCTCAGATCGGCCTGATGGAGGGGAACACCTTCTGCACAACGCTACAGCCCAGGCTCTTCACAATGGATCTCAATGTCGTAGAACACAAAGTCTTTTATTCTGAGGTAATTTCTTGTTATGGTTTTAAATATTAAAGGGGTTGTCCAGGGTTAGGAAAACATGGCTGCTTTCTTTCAAACACAGTGCCACCCTTATCCATGGGGTTGTGTCCGCTATTGCAGCTCAGCTCCATTGAAGTGAATGGGAGCTGAACTGCAATACTAGACACAAACCACGCAGAAGGGTGGCCCTGTGTTTGGAAGAAAGGAAACGGTGTTTTTCTAACACTGGACAACCCCCTTTAACCCTTGGGAAAATGCGTTGTGGATTCCTTGGAATTACTCAACAGAAACATGCAAAAATTAACTGTCATAATGATTTTATTCGCAATTTTTTGAAAATTAAACATGAATTATGAGTGTTTTACATCCGGAAGATCATTTGTAATAATCCTGTAAATATATGTATTTTGATATAACACTTATATAATAAGACTCTATTAATTTTTAGTTTCTCTAATGTCTGTCTATCTTTCTCTGTAATACAGTGCCATATAAAGGCTCCCTATAGCTGCATATAATGTATATAGCACATGTTTCTAACACTATGCAGGACAGAGCTCCGATGTCGGAGAGCTGTTCTGCATAGTGTTAGAAACAGGTGTCTGACCTCGCCCAACATTGGAGCTATGCAGGGAAATCTCAATATCGGACGGGGTCCGACACTAGTTTGGAAAGGGTTAATCTCATGGACTACTTTAGGAGGATACATTGCTTTTCCTTTAGAAAACCCAATATAAGAGCATTGTTTTAAAGGGGTATACCCATCTTGGACTTTTATGAGTTATCCACAGTATATGCCATAAAAGTCTGATGTGAATCCAAACTCTGGGACTGGCACCTACCTTGAGATCTGACTTCCTGGGCCTGGTTATAGCGGTGGCTGGAGATGGTTGGCGTTATGGAAGCTGCCGAGTGGCTCTCTTATGCTGTTTCTGTAACTCCTATATAGATGAATAGTGATATGGAAACAGCATAGCACAGTGAGTCACTCTGTTTTTGCAGTTCCCAGAATCGCATGTCTTGCTGTGCTTTGCTCTTTCTGTAACTCCTATTCACGTCTGTGGGAGTTATGGAACCAATTTAGCACAACTGTCTCCACTGATCACGGTCAATGCACTCCTTGCAGCAGGCCGGACATCCGCATTCGTGTCGGAGCTGGAAAGGCCATGGAAGGTATAGCTCCCATTGATTTCAATAAGAGTTACACCTTCTATAGCACTTCTGGCTCTGACCCCAATGTGGATGGAGCTGCCAACAATGAGTCCAGAGGCTGTGATCAGCTGATCGCCGGGGGTCTCAAGCAGCAGACCCCTGTCAAGTCAATTACTGATGACCTGTCCCCAGAATAAGGTTAATGCCCAGAAAACCCTGGGTAACAAAGCTGGATCACGGGATCGGGTGAGTATAAAAAATACATTACCCGGCTTCTTCTTACCTCCCCTAATCGCACCACAGCTTAGTTTATGGTCCCTTAGGGAATATGAGGGATTCCCTCTAATAAATGTCTAGGAGGACTAACAAAAGAACAGCGAAACAGAGTTCAGAAATGTTATCTAATGAGGAATACAAGTATTTTAAAGAGCCAGTGATGGTGGCCCAGCAGCTGTACTCTCCCCCCGAACCAATGTCTTTTGTTGCCAAATATTTAAAGAGACCCTCTGATGCCAGGGGCAAAATTTGTCCAATACCCGGAGGGGTGGGGAAGTATTGACTTTCCAGAGCTTGACTTGTTGGTCAGTACAAGTTGTTAAGTTCTGGATTGAAGTTGCAGAACTTGTCAGTAGGGGGGATTTTATGGAGTTCTTGAATAAGGCTATCCTGTAGTTTGTACTTTTCCCCAGATGTTGTTTAATTCTTTGTGCTCTTTGAAACTTTTCTTTTTGCTTTCAGCTCCTAAATTTGTGTGAAGCCGAAGATGCAACACTCATGAAGCTACCGTGTTATAAAAGCCTTTCTTCCCTCGTGCCGCTGAGAATTGCTGCTCTAAGTAAGTCTGTTGGATTTCAGTGTGAACTGCTGCAAGTAACTTCCTAGAAAACTTTGGGTTTAACTATTTATATGTTGTTGTGTTTCATTTAAAAGCGTTGCTGTCTTGACGACCCTCTTTCATAGGTCCACAGAGTGTAGAGGCACTAACTAAGCAGGAAGCTCGGTCATACATGATCTGCTCACGTGTGAAAGGATGGTCATTCGTTTCAGTGCATGTGATACTACAATTACCCTGTAGAGGTTGCCACAGAGGAAACGTAGAGCTGGCTTCATTTATTTCTGGCATGGCCAGGGTGCTGATGGAACTGGTCATTAAATGGGTTGTCCATTTGTAAACTGTTGATGGCCTTAGGATAGGATCACTAGTAAATTGGCAGGGTTTCATCTCCTGGGATCACTACCAGGCCAGTGCACTTATGCAGTGAGCTTTTTTTTCTGCAGGAAGCAGACAGCTTCATTTCCACTGCAGTGGCCAGGCTTGGTATTGTAGGCCGAGTTCTCGTTCAATTCAGTGGGACCGGTCATCAATATCTGGGCCATAGAAAACGTAAGCCTGTCATTGCATATGAAGCTGCTCTAGCAACCCCAGCATTAGATAGGCACCAAGGAGAAAAGTATGGTTGTTCCTAATATTTACATAATAATGCAGTTTTCAGTGAGAAATCACAGATTTTCCGCTAGCTATATGCATATAAGCTGCAAACTGTCCGATGTGCGATCTTGCGGCTCGTGATGGTCGTGGCTTTCTCCTAAGTCCTCTTTATCCCCTCCCCTTGTCTAATCAGTGATGTTTACAGATGTAGCAAAGTCTTTCTTGACCATTTATAATCCTTTGATAATTTTCAGCAAGGCGTTATCTTAAACCATTGAAAAGCCATTATTTTAACCCAACAGAGTCATTGTAAAGTTATTGAAAGAGCAAATAAACTGTGGCACAAAGCATTTTCTTAAGAGTCAAGTTAAACTTTGCTAGATCTGTACAAACTGGAGAAAATGGAGAAGAGAGGCAATATGAGTTGCAAGACCGCCCATCTGTCTGCACACGGGACGCAAAAAATGGGTCATATCTCCGTGAAGGCTGCTTTTACTCCTTAGCGCCGATCGCTTGTTGTGGCAGCTTTAGAGGCTTCATAAGCAATGACAGACTTCTTTTTCAGTTGGTTGTGCTGAAAAGGCTACCCCTGTTCAAACATGTTATTTGGGCATATGAGAGGGCAGCCATGTGAATAGCCAACAGGCTGTTTGCCAGGGGGTAACAGGAGCGGGAACAAAGCGGTTTGCATGAGAACCGCATTGTGAATGTCAAACTCCCTTTAACTTTTCATCTTTTTTTCTTAATGTTTTCAGTATGTATGTAACTTTTTGGAATATCCTAGTCCTAAGTTTTTGGTTTTATCTCCACAGATGCTTTAGCTGCCTGCAACTATTTGCCGCAGTCAAGAGAGAAAATCATCGCTGCGCTGTTCAAGGCTCTTAACTCCACAAACAATGAGCTTCAAGAGGCCGGAGAAGCTTGTATGAGGAAGGTGAGGCGAACACCAGTATGTCTGCATTCATTTTCCTTCTTGCTTCCAGATGCTTAGAATACATGTTTAAGACCGGTGCATGCTTATTATACTCTACCGATGACTGTCTGACTACCGGCTAGACGACCAGAGAAAAAAAACGTATTTAGAGCAGAGCTATGACATGTACCCAGGATTAATGGTGATTCTTCAGCAATGGCCCTGAGAGCTGTCAGGTTGTCATGGTGATCCCAGGTTCTTCCGGCTAAAAGGAATAAGGAGTCAGGCTGGTGATCAAGCTGTGTAATTGAAGACACTGCATAGAAGTCCATTAAAATTCCAATAATCTGGCATATGAGAATTCACCATTTCTAATAGTCTAACACTTTATTTCCCCTCTTTTTAGCGGATTTGTCAGGGTAATGCTTTAGCTAAATGCCGCATATTATTAGCACAGATCCAAAGGGTTATTCGGAAGCGCAACACAAAAAATGTCGCATTTTGCTTAATAACCTCCTTACAAAACATACACCAAAGTGGATGTTTATATTTTTCTGTGTAGTTTCTAGAGGGAGCCACTATAGAAGTGGACCAGATACATACGCACATGAGGCCTCTTCTGATGATGCTTGGAGACTACCGAAGCCTGACCCTCAATGTCGTCAATCGCCTGACCTCTGTGACCCGTCTCTTCCCCAACTCCTTCAATGATAAGTTCTGTGATCAGATGATGGTAAGAGACATGTAGTGAAGTGCACATACACCATGCACACCTTCAGCTTTAATTTAAAGGGGTTTTCCAAGACACTTTTTTTTTTCTTTAATTTTTTATACATGACCTGTCCTTAGGATATGTCATCAATATCAGATTTGGTGGGGAACCGGAACCCCTGCTGATCAGCTGTTTGTTGGAGCCATTAGGTATTAGGACTAGCACAAACCTATATGTTGTGGAGTGGCCATGAGCAGTACTGCAAGCTTGGTCCCTTTCAAGGACTGAGCTAGGGGTATCATTCTGGGCCGCAGTGCTAGTTCTGATGCACAGGAGCTCCAACTAACAGCTGATAGAAGGGCGGAAGGGGTTAGACCCCATCCAAACTTAAGCCCAATGTCCACGGGCGGGTTTGATGTGCGTGGAAGATCCGCAAATCAAGCCGCCCATAGGGAAACATGGGCGTCCGCAAATGAAATAAAGCATGCTGATTTGATTTGCAGACCTTTTGGTCCAGAAAAAATATCGCAGCATGCTCTATTTCAGTGCGGATCTCGCACGGGCAGCTTCCATTGATCTCAATGGAAGCTGTCCGATCCGCGGCCTGTTTAAAAAAAAAAAGTACTGCGCATGCACACTGGCCGGTGCTTCCGCATGCATCCACAGACCAGGAAATAGAGGACCCGGACAGGTAACGCAGTGTCATCGATCGTGGGCAGGGTGAGATTCTGCTGCAGGCTCCCGCATGCGGATTCCGATCCGCCCGTGGACATGAGGCCTTAGGGTTGTCTTGCTAGATCTCCCATCCAGTGCACCTGTTGAGACCTTAATTTGCACCTGTCCAGGTGGCCTTCATTCATAATCACTTATGCATCCTAGATGGACAGATTGTTTGATTAAAATCTCTGAAGTGTAAGTGACTTGGGGTTATACTGTGACGCTTCAGATGCTTTTTTTTTTTTTTTTGTAGCAGTCTATAATGGCCAAAAATAGTGTTAATCCTCATATACTTTTTAAGCTTATAAAGAAAAGTCATGTGAAAGTGTTGGATACACTTGGGGGCTGCATTCAGACGAACGTATATCGGCTCGGTTTTCACGCCGAGCCGATATACGTTGTCCTCGTGTGCAGGGGGGAGGATGGAAGAGCCAGGAGCAGGAACTGAGCTCCCGCCCCCTCTCTGCCTCCTCTATGCACCCCTCCACTATTTGCAATGGGTAGAGGCAGGGCGGGGGCGAGGCTACGTTACGAGAATTAGCCCCACCCCCACTCCGCCTCTCCCCATTGCAAATAGTGCAGGGGGGTGGAGAGGAGGCAGAGAGGGGGCAGGAGCTTAGAGCACTGCTCCCGGCTCTTCAATTCCCCCCCCCCCCCTCCTGCACATGAGGACGACGTATATCGGCTCGGCGTGAAAACCGAGCCGATATACGTTTGTCTGAATGCAGCCTAAGGGTGCATTCAGACAACCGTATATCAGCTGGGTTTTCATGCCCAGCCGATATACGGCGTCTCTCTCTGCAGGGGGAGGAGGATGGAAGAGCCGGGAGCAGTGCTCTAAGCTCCCGCCCCCTCTCTGCCTCCTCTCCACCCCCCTGCACTATTTTCAATGAGTAGAGGTGGGACGGGGGCGGAGCTAATTCCCGGAACTTAGCCCCGCTCCCGTTCAGCCTTCTCTCATTGCAAATAGTGCAGGGGGGTGGAGAGGAGGCAGAGAGGGGGCGGGAGCTCAGAGCACTGCTCCCAGCTCTTCCATCCTCCTCCCCCTGCAGAGAGAAACGCCGTATATCGGCTTGGCGTGAAATCCCCAGCCGATATACAGTCGTCTGAATGCTCCCTAAGATCTAGAAAGTCACAAGAATTTCAGGATACAGCTCCCCCTACAGATTGATTCTAAGTCTACATGCTGTTCCCACACACTGAGTCTGTCACACATCGTAAATAATCACATAATTCAATAATGGTCCGGCTGCCTGAGGATAACTTCTAATTTAAATAATGCAGGACTTCCTGAAGAGTTTTAATGTAACTAATCAGGTCCTTGACTATTCCTCTAATCTGTTAAATTGATCATTGTCCCCATAGCAACACTTGCGGAAATGGATGGAAGTTGTGGTCATCACCCACAAAGGAGGACAAAGAAGCGAGGGAAATGTAAGTATTGTTCGCTCTGACTTTCAGGATACTTTTTTATTCTTCTTCACCATTCTCGGCATTACAGTAAGATAACTTATTGGCGATCCAATTAAGCAGGTTAAATGTGTCCTAGACGGACAGGAAATCCCTTACCTAGAGAAAAATGGAATGAGAATAAATGTGTAATTGATTTTTTGAGAGTTTTGAACATGTCCATCGTTAGTGATGTTTGGTTTGCGGCACTGGGATAAATGAATGACCCTGCCAGCTATTATCCGCTGTCCTGAGAGATGACACTGATGTCTTGACCTAGTCTCCTGTATCCTTGTAGATGTGCCACCTGTCTGCATATTAACTATAAGATGTCGCTGTGTGTCTCTGAGCCGGTTTATATTATGACTGTAATGTATTCTGTGCTCTTTGTCATGCTTCTTGGGTTTATGGGTGTACTTGATAAATGCAGTTTTCATATATTATTGGGGTTTGTCATGAGTTGATGTTTATTGTAGTATTGATGTCACTGTGTCCTCTATGCAAAGTGCAAGCAGCTGCTTGGCAGGAGTGATGGGAGTACCCTAGAGTCTCATTGATAGCCTATCTTAAAGAGTAGTTGCACTTCAATTTTTTAATGTACCCCTCTTTAGCTTTGAAGATGAGGCTCAGAAGTCCGTCTTCACCTAACTGCATTGCAGAACAGAAAGCTCCAGCTGTGCCTGCACTGTTCTCTCTAGTGCAGACACAGCTGCTCCGTATATAACTGTTTATTAATAAATGTCTGCCTTATATTTTATTGATTATCAAACATTCTTGGTCTTCCTGTGCTCCGCTTTTCTGTCCCACGGTGTTGGTTTTATTAATCCCTGTCTCCTCTCCTTCCGCCGTGCACCGACGCTGTGTAAAGAAAAGCCGGTCTGTGCTGCAAACGACTTCTCCCTTTTACAGTGCCTGTTCCCCAACAGACCTGATGCACTGTCTGTGTCTCAGTGCACAGTATTGTACACTTGATGCATTGAGGCCCTGACTGTGCATCAGATTGAGTGGAGAACAGGAATGCTCTGAGGAGGAGAAGCCATCTGCAGGACAGAACGGCTTCTCCTTATGCAGTGCATGGAATAGTGGTAGGAGAGGAGATGGGCTAATAAAACCAGCCTCGGGATACGACAGAGCAGCGAGGCACAGGAGGAACAAGTATGTTTGATCAATAAAATTTAAAGCAAACATTTATTAAAAAACTGTTATTTAGAACAGCTGTGTCTGCACAAGAATAAACAGCAAAGTAATAGGCGAAAAGCAGCACTCCAGGGAATTTCTTCAAATAGTTTGCTTTATTGTGCCAACACAGACAACGTTTCGACCAGAAAACAGAACAGGTCTTTGTCAAGTCCTGACAAGAATAAACCGTGCAGGCACAACTGGAAGTCCTTGTTCTGCTATGCAGTTAGGTGAAGATGGCTTTCTTAGCACGGTCTTCACATAGAGAGGTTTTGTATAAATAAAATGTATAGAAATAGGCTGCTAAAACCTATTGCAAAAGTTTTTAAAATCACCTATTCTGTACATAAATTACTTACAGTTACACTTTAAGGAAAGGCTGTTAGTTTTGTAGAGCTGGAGAACCCCTTTAAATACTCTGACTGTCTCATGCTAGTCTTTTTCTTTGTTTGACTGGCATGTGGCATACTTACTGGCATCACCTCTGAGCCCCGTGACAGCACAGTACAACACAGTCTACGCACACTCAAATGTTTTCAGTCCCACACTAGTGTATATTCAAAGTCCAGAAGCCCATTCAGACCATACAACGTATAGTAATTAAAATGCATCTAGGTAGGTGCAAAATAGTCCATCAACTGTAGTACTCCAACATAGAAAAACAGCAATGTTTAGTCTCTCACTGGGATCTTTCTTAAGACTCCTGTGAGGATTAAAATGTTGCACCTTTCCCCCTCCTCTTGTCATTGTGGGGACGCTTCTGGATGCTCCTCCCACCTGCAGGGACGTCACATTGAATGGAGCGATGGCCGAGGATGTGCCTTCGCTGCTCCACTAATTTCAATAGGGCTGCTTGTACTCGGCTATCTACGGCAGTCCTGTCAAAAATGAATGGAGCAACACCACATATTTGTAAATGGCACTCCATTCAATCTGCTATTCACTACGGGGGGTGTAGTAAGCTTGCAATGAGGAGGGCAGGGGAAATGGAACCCCCGTTCTTGGGATTGGTGGGATCTCACAAGTGAGACCTCCACGGATCGGACCTTTCCTGTGGATTGGTGATAAGTTAATAACAACCCCTTTAAAGTTACTTCAAAGGTGCAGCTGCAACCTGGTTTGTTGTACATACTAACAAAATTGGAAGGGGTCTTAAAGGGATTACACGGGGTCCTTTTTTTTCAATATAATTTCTCAGAAATAACACCACTTGTGTATAGAGTAAGCTGAGTATTGTTTTACACCTGAGCCCCATTCTAATGAATTGTTCCTGCAGTACCAAACGCAGTCCATCGGTAGGAGTGATGCTGTTCTTGGGGGGAAAAAAATCAGACCTCTTTTCTATTTTCGTACAAATCGTTTCGAGGGGTCCCGTTACATTGGAAATGCTGTTCCGTCTGAAGGCGGCATGTTATAGAGGAGCTGAGCAAATGGATATATTCGGCATAACCTCTAATTTATTCTTAGAAATGCCTGCTCTGTCTGTACTGTGGGCGGGCCTACTCAATGACTGACCGCTTTCAATCACTGAGGAGACCGCCCACTGGACTCCTAATGTATAGTAAGTGCAGGGAGTTATATAACTAAGTTACAAGTTTCTCCATTAAACTATATACAATCTGCTCAGCTCCTCCTGCTCTATAACATGATGCCTGCACGTAAAACTGCATGTCTAATGTGACCGGTTCCCTTTAAATGACATGTACAGACTACTACAAAGCTGACTCCCTCCGCTTTTGGTCCTCCCACTCCTGAAATTCTCACTGTCCTCTTTTTTTGGTCCAGCCTGCCGTGGAAGGGGTAGAGGTGAGAATTGGAGTTGTCGAGCAGTCGTTGTTGTCCTGGTTTCTTGTATATTGTATTTCTTTCCCTTTCTATGACATTGAGTAAAACTGTGTAGTCCTCAAACCTGTCTTCGTACAATCCGGCAGCGCATGTGTCCATGTCTCTAACGCTCATCCTATGTGGCGATATGGGAGGTCTTGCTCCGTTGCGGGTTCCTCGGGACAGATGTGAGAACCACGTGTTGTATTTTGTAAGAGGTCTTGTGCTTTTGTACCTTCAAGTGTCGTGTGCAGTCATTTTTATGTTTGTTTGTGGCGCCCGTCGTACAGGCAGTAGCTGTACACTTCCTGCATGGCTTAACTGTATGGTTAGGATTCTAAGAGCTGGTGTAAATGACGCTTAATCAATGACCAGCAGTTCTGAAGCTTCTTATATGTCAGTTTTCAAGATCACTTATTCTTGTCAGTGACTGGAAAACTTCTTGTTTACCTAACTTTACTACTCAAGCCTGGCTAATGGTCTTCAGCTGCAACAAGAATGTTTACTTCTCTTCTCAACAAGCAGTGATCTTGAAAATGGTGAAGCATTGAAGAAAAAAGTTTCTTAAAAAGTTTTTAAAAGTTTTTCGTTAAATGTTTGAGCTTTACTTGCATATATAATCAGTAAAACAACATCTGCTAAATAGCGTGGGGGATGGCGAATACACCTAATAATTCCCCCACTTTTTATATGGGAAACTCGCTGTCTTGTAATTTGTTTTTTTAATCCATACCCCCACCCCTTTATTCCTTCAGTAACCGTTCATGCATTTTTGTCATGTTCTGATAATGTTCAGCTCCCATAGCGCCAGGACTATTTAGCAAAATCCAATTTTGGGCTGTAGAAAATCTATATCCCCTTATCCCAGCATCAGCAGCAAGATTTCGTAAAAGGAATAAGAACATCTACAGCCGAGGGGTTTGCATGAGCAAAGTGTCCGCCAGTTTTTCTATATCCCTGATGATTACCCTTGTGACTTTGTGTCCCTTTCTGTTCTTGTAGGAAATGAAGATTTGTTCTGCAATTATAAATCTCTTTCACCTGATTCCGGCTGCTCCTCAGACCTTAGTAAAGCCCTTACTGGAGGTGGTTATGAAAACTGAGCGAGCCATGCTCATAGAGGTATGTCCACACTTTTATCTTGTAACTACAGGGGAAGCTTCTGTTGCACACCACAGGATAGGAGATAACTTGATGATCGTCGGGGTCTTACCTCCTAAAACTCCGATCTTGTCCCCCAATACCTCTCACTGCAGGGTCACTTCTTCCCCTGCAATGACATCAGAATGAATGGAGTGCTGTCCGAGCATACATGATTGGCCTCCATTCATTTCAGTGGGGCTGATGGAAATACCCAAGCTCTTGCTGAAAATAATTGAAACGCTAATGTGACTAGTGCTCTATTCGGTCAACAGGCAAAATGGGACCCCTGTTCTCAGGATCGGTGTGAGTCTGCCTGGTGAGACCCCCACTGATCAGCGAGGTATTCCCTATTCTATGGATAAGGGGATATCTTGCGATTCTATTACAACCACTTTAAAGTTAATCCCTATCCACAAGATAGTGGACAGACATCCACCATTCATGAGAACAGGTCCTGAAGATTCCTGAATGAATGGAGCTGTGGCCGAGCATGTGCAATGGTGCTCCATTTATTCTCTTGCCCTACCTGAGATAGTCATGTTCAAGCGCTTAAAGGGGTTGTCTCGCGAAACAAAGTGGGGTTATACACTTCCGTATGGCCATATTAATGCACTTTGTAATGTACATCGTGCATTAAATATGAGCCATACAGAAGTTATTCCACTTACCTGTTCCGTTGCTAGCGTCCCCGTCTCCATGGTTCCGTCTAAAATCGCTGGCAGCTTGCTTTTTTAGACGCGCTTGCACAGTCCGGTCTTCTCCTTTCAGCACGAGCCGCTTCAGTGTGCTCCCCGCTACAGCTCTTCTGCGCATGCGCAGACGAGCTGTCACTGCTCGGGAGCGCGCTGGAGCGGCCATTCTGTACCATCCTCTGTTAGAGGAAGGTGCAGAAACTGGAGCTGCCGTCCTGAGAAGCCGCCCAGGTGTCCAGCTGTCCCGAGAAGCCGCCCAGGTAAGTGATGGGTCGGGGGTGATGTTCACTGACAGGTGAAGGCCCCGGAGCCCAGCGCTGGGCTCCGGGGCCTTCACCTGGGCTCCGGAACCTAGCGCTGAGCTCCGGGGCCTTCACCTGGGCTCCGGAACCTAGCGCTAGGCTCCGGAACCTAGCGCTGGGCTCCGGGGCCTTCACCTGGGCTCCGGAACCTAGCGCTGGGCTCCGGAACCTAGCGCTGGGCTCCGGGGCCTTCACCTGGGCTCCGGAACCTAGCGCTGGGCTCCGGGGCCTAGCGCTGGGCTCCGGGGCCTAGCGCTGGGCTCCGGGGCCTAGCGCTGGGCTCCGGGGCCTAGCGCTGGGCTCCGGGGCCTAGCGCTGGGCTCCGGGGCCTAGCGCTGGGCTCCGGAACCTAGCGCTGGGCTCCGGAACCTAGCGCTGGGCTCCGGAACCTAGCGCTGGGCTCCGGAACCTAGCGCTGGGCTCCGGAACCTAGCGCTGGGCTCCGGAACCTAGCGCTGGGCTCCGGAACCTAGCGCTGGGCTCCGGAACCTAGCGCTGGGCTCCGGAACCTAGCGCTGGGCTCCGGAACCTAGCGCTGGGCTCCGGAACCTAGCGCTGGGCTCCGGAACCTAGCGCTGGGCTCCGGAACCTAGCGCTGGGCTCCGGAACCTAGCGCTGGGCTCCGGAACCTAGCGCTGGGCTCCGGAACCTAGCGCTGGGCTCCGGAACCTAGCGCTGGGCTCCGGAACCTAGCGCTGGGCTCCGGAACCTAGCGCTGGGCTCCGGAACCTAGCGCTGGGCTCCGGGGCCTTCACCTGGGCTCCGGAGCCTAGCGCTGGGCTCCTGAACCTAGCGCTGGGCTCCTGAACCTAGCGCTGGGCTCCTGAACCTAGCGCTGGGCTCCTGAACCTAGCGCTGGGCTCCGGGGCCTAGCGCTGGGCTCCGGGGCCTAGCGCTGGGCTCCGGGGCCTAGCGCTGGGCTCTGGGGCCTAGCGCTGGGCTCTGGGGCCTAGCGCTGGGCTCTGGGGCCTAGCGCTGGGCTCTGGGGCCTAGCGCTGGGCTCTGGGGCCTAGCGCTGGGCTGAGGGTCTAGTGCTGGGGAGCCGGGAGCGTAGCGCTGGGGAGCCGGGGGCTAGCGCCGGTTACCTGCTGCCTGGCGGTGGGTGACTGGTCGGCGGCTGCGGTGGGTCCGGTCGGCGGCTGCGGGGCGTCGTGTTGTCATGGAGACACAGCTGGCAGCGTCTCGGGAGCGCGCACGTCGGGCTGCAGCGAGCGACGGGAAAAGAGCCGGCGGCCATCTTGGGGAAACTTTTATAAGTTGCTGAAACGCTGGAACGGTAAGTACAAACCAGCTAGAAATGTCATTTACAGGGGGGCTTAGTAATGTATGCTTAATGGGGGGGACTGGGCAAAAAAAAAAATTCACTGCTTCCTCGAGACATCTCCTTTAACTACTTTTGGCAGTCCTGTTGAAATGATTGGAGTGGCTGCATACATTCTTGACCACTGCTGCATACACACAAGAGGACATTGGACCCCCCGTTCTTGTGATCGGTCGGTGTCTCAGCAGTAGTACTATACCACCACTGATCAGACGGTTATCCCCTATCTTCTGGATAAGAATAATGTTTAGGGGTATGAAGTATGGGTGAGTGACAGCATGCTTCAAAACAGAGCAGAACCACAACTGGGAAATCCTTTCTCTACAAGTGACATTTCACAGAACTCTTGGGCTGTATATGCCTGTATGTGAAATGGTGTATAACAGAAGTGGAACATTTAAAATTCACCTCCTGTTTCTTTGCACCCTTATCAGAAATGTATCTCCATTTAAGGGGTTGTTCAAGATTAATAAACATGGCTGCTTTTTTTCCCCCAGAAACCGCTCCACATCTGTCCTCAGGTTTTGCGTGGTATTGCAGCTCAGCCCCATTCACTTAAATAGAACCGAGCTGCAATACCAAACCAGGCATCTAGGGGGCAGACAGTACAACGGCAGAACAATTCTGTTTTAATCTAAAGATTTAAAGCAACCCCCTGGCCCTGGAAAAACAAAGATGGCCGCACCAGATTTTCTGTCTACCTGATACAAACTGTACATTAGTATGCATCATTATTAGTCTAAGGCACTATGTACTGCTTCGACGGACCAGTGCTGGCCAGTAAGAGCAGCATGAACTGTCTTAGACTACCGTTGCGTACTAATGCACATCATACATCAGGCAGTCAGAGAAGCGGCGCAGCCATCATTGTTTGTCCAGGGCCAGGAGGTTGCTTTAAGATTTATTGTGTATGGTAAATAGTCTGTTGTAAAAACTCTGGTTATCCGTAGGCTGGAAGTCCCTTCAGGGAGCCTTTGATAAAATTTTTAACCCGCCATCCATCTCAGACTGTGGAGCTTTTCATGATGGAAGCGACACTGAACGATCCTCAGTGGAGTCGAATGTTCATGGTAAGTTTTTATTGTACCGTGTCTTGTATGTTCTTTTGGGGGGACATGAAGAACTTGTGCCAATCTACATGTCACCTTCATAGTGCTGGCTACACTTATTGTCACAGGCCGCCAGCCGAGGAGCAGAAGTAAGATGGTTGTTGCTCTCCAGATATGATGAAACTTTAGTTGTAAGTGTAGGGAAAACTTTCTTTGTAATAAGTATCTGCACATACATTTTATTTCCAGAGCTTTTTAAAACACAAGGATGCCAAGCCATTAAGAGACGTCCTGGCTGCCAACCCTAACCGGTTCATTACACTCCTGCTGCCTGGAGTTACCCAAACCACTGTGCGACCAGGCTCTCCCAGCACCAGTACTACCACAATGCGACTAGATTTGCAGTTCCAGGCTATTAAGGTAATTTTGTAAAGTACGGATAAAACTGATCTACAATAGTGGTTGTAGGTCTGCTGTACAATGTCTCATTGTTAGGCCGCATGCACATGGGCGGGTCGGAGGCCGCAATGGAATCCGACCGTGTGTCCAGCCGGCATCCGTGCATGCCTTTATTTCTGTATTGTGGATGGTCCACATTTCTCGCCGTCTGACATGCACAGTATAGATTTTTTTTTTTATACTCCTGCTTTTCCCGCGGGCCATCTGCAATGTCTGCAGGTCGGATGGCTTCCATGAACTTCAATGGAAGCCGCCCATGCGGAATCCGCAGAAAAATGGAGCATGCTGCAACTTTCATCCGCAAACGGAAACCGCAATTGGTTTCCGCTTGTGTGCATGAAGAGTCATTTTTGCATGGTATGCTGTGGGTGGTATTTGCTGCGGAATTCGGAAGCGGTCACCCGTTCCGGATTCCGCAATTCAAATCCGCCCCTGTGCAGCCGGCCTTAAGCTGACCAGTGTGCATGCACTTGATTCCTTTTTGTCTCCATTTAGAAGGACCTTCCTATTGCTTTTGCATTGGAAGCTGAAGAGGCGCGACTATTCACCTGCGATCTCAATCTTTATCTCTTCTAGATAATCAGTATTATAGTGAAGAATGATGAGAACTGGCTGGCCAATCAGCATTCGCTGGTAAGCCACTTACGCCGCGTCTGGGTCAGTGATGCTTTCCAGGAACGCCATCGGAAGGACAACATGGTGGCAACGAATTGGAAGGAGCCTAAGCTACTTGCCTTCTGCCTCCTCAACTACTGCAAGTGAGTCCTATTGTAATCTGAAAAGAAGTGACTTTTTATGCCGTTTGCTCTACTCTTATGTGATTTCTTCTTATGGCTTCTCTAGGCGCAATTTCGGGGACATTGAATTGCTCTTCCAACTGCTTCGAGCTTTTACTGGGCGCTTCCTGTGTAACATGACTTTTCTGAAGGAGTACATGGAGGAGGAAATTCCAAAGACCTATAGTATTGCCCAGAAGAGAGCACTATTCTTCAGATTTGTCGAGTTCAGTGATTCTAACTTTGGAGATGAACTCAAGGCTAAGGTGATTGTTATGATAGTAGATACACTCCCTCTTCCTACTATACTGTTGATAGATTACTGCCTAAGTGGCTTGCCAAATCGGGAGTAGAGGAAGAACTTACCTGTTTTCAAATGTCCAAATTTCTTTTCCTCGCCTGTGACATTGAGGGATACAGCAAGTCCTTGGGTATAGCTGCTGCCAATAGGAGGCGACACTGAATACTAGATATATTTTTATTACATATAGAAAATTCATACAAAGAAAAAACATAAAAATACACACAAATATAAAAACGCATTAAAGCTAAAAAATCCCCACATAATGATATACAACCCCTGAGAGCATAATAAAAATCATAATAGATGTATATATCACTAGTTATGTCCAAGGCAATAGCCATCAATGCAACCCCAGTATAACCCCCATCCAGGAGGAAAAGGCAAAGTGCATGTTAAAAATGGTGCAGAGAGTTTTAAATACCTATTAATGGTATAAGGATCCCCAGGGTTCCACCATAATGTGGGGAATAGACCCCTGACGCACGTTTCCGACAACCTCCTTCAGTGGGGTACTTTTTTCCGCCACTACATAAATTAAAATCCAACTCTGTGTGATCCCTAAAAATCTGGTCAAACTTAGAGGACCAGGACTCATCTTGAGCTTTTAGGTCCATATGTTACAAATGACCTGCAAAAACTGTGGGGAAAAAACGCACAGATAAATATAAGTGGTTTAAGGCCTCATGTCCACGGGGAAAATCAGGCCCGCTACGGATTCTCCATGGAGAATCCGTAGCTGGTCCCTCCTGCCCCGCGGACATGAGTGCTTAAAATAAGAATAACTTGCCCGCAGCGGACCGGGCAGATCTTTTCTTCTTCATGGCCGGATCTTCTTTCTTCGGCCGATGGATGTGCTCGGCACGCCGGGCCGAAGTAAAAAGATCCGGCCGTGAAGAAGAGAAGAACTGCCCGGTCCGCTGCGGGTAAGTTATTCTTATTTTAGGTCTCCCGCGGATCCGGACGGTTTCCATAGGCTTCAATAGAAGCCTGCGGGAGCCGTCCGCGTGGGAGACCCGCACGAAAATGGAGCATGTCCATTTTTTTTCATGCTCCCATTTAAAAAAAAAAAAAGACTTTTATTGACCATCCGTGGGTATTTATCTACCCGCGGGTGGTCAATGCATCCCTATGGGGTGCGGATCCGCGTGCGGGTGATCCGCTGCGGATTTTAAATGCTATTTTGCCCGTGGACATGAGGCCTAACAAAAGCTGCAGGGCATCACAAATCACATATCAGGGGGTAGCGAATATCTGTTTCATACAACCCATATAAATAACAAAAAGTCCCTCCCATAATACATAGCAAACAGAAGAAAATCAAACTGGAGTGCAGGACTTATGAAAAAAATAATAAAAAGAAAAATAGATAATATACGGCCGCTCCGTACTCCTATGTGTTGTGGCGCTGACAGCAGCTGCCCAATCAGCTGATTGTCCAGAGTCCTGAGCGGTGGACCCCAGCTAAATAACTGTTGACCTATGTTGAGGACAGATCCTTAGTAGTATTTGCCTGGAAAACCCTTTTAAAATTTTGTGCTGATAAAGTGCTGGCCATTAGGGGTCAAGTGAAGTCTGTTGGTAGAGACAGAGAGAAGACGAAAAACAGGAAGTGGGGGTGGTTCATGCTGCCTATAGAAGTTTATGGGGAGGGAAGGGGGATAGAGGAGTAAGGAGACTAAGCAGAGAGACTCACAAAGACATACTCCTATAGCTAATAGTGTTTTCTGTCTTATGGCTGCTGAAGTCACATCTACACTGCTCAGTACTTCTCTATATAGTGTCCTCCAGGATAATGATGTTTATGGGGGGGGGGGGGGGGGGGGATGCTGCAGAGAGATGGAGAAAATGTCTTGCTTTCCTACATATGCAGTTTGCGGGAGATATCATAGCAGCTAGTCTATACTCAACAACTCAGGGAAGACTGGGATTTTGAGATCCAGCCAGCTGTAGGGAAAACTGGTGAAAGTTATATATAATGCCCAGATACAGTGTCATTTCTCATGCACACACGGCAGCTTATTCCGAAAAGTCCTCAAAGTGCAGGTACACTTTTAGTGTTTTTAATTTATTGCCAATCCATTTCTTCAGGTTTTGCAGCACATTCTGAACCCGGCATTTTTATACAGCTTTGAGAAAAATGAAGGAGAGCAGCTCTTGGGGCCACCAAACCCCGAAGGAGACAACCAAGAAAGCATCACCAGTGTGTTTATTACTAAGGTAGTACTTTCTATTGACTCTAGTTTATGGGGGGGGGGGGGGGGGGGGGGTGTCAAGCCCAGCCTGCATTTCAGTGATGTCTATGTGCTTTGTCTCTTTACAGGTGTTAGACCCTGAAAAACAGACGGACATGCTGGACTCGCTCCGAATTTACCTCTTGCAGTTTGCGACACTCCTGGTAGAACATGCTCCGCATCACATCCATGACAATAACAAAAACCGCAATAGCAAACTGAGACGTCTCATGACATTCGCCTGGCCGTGTCTGCTGTCTAAAGCTTGCGTGGACCCTGCCTGCAAGTACAGCGGTCATCTTCTTCTGGCTCACATCATCTCAAAATTCGCTATACACAAGAAGATTGTTTTACAGGTGAGGCACCTTTTCAGATTTTGACTATTTGGTTGGTCACTAAGTTCTTAATAGAGATGGGCGAGTATACTCGCTAAGGCACATTACTCGAGCGAGTAGTGCCTTAGCCAAGTATCTTCCCGCTCGTCTCTAAAGATTCGGGGGCCGGCGGCGGTGACAGATGAGTTGCGGGGGAGAGAGAGGGAGAGAGAGTGAGAGAGATCTCCCCTCCGTTCCTCCCCGCTCTCCCCCGCCGCTCGCCGGCCCCCGAATCTTTAGAGACGAGCGGGGAGATACTCGGCTAAGGCACTACTCGCTCGAGTAATGTGCCTTAGCGAGTATACTCGCTCATCTCTAGTTCTTAAGTCTCAATGGTGATTGCTGTCAAATGTTATGTCTCTTGTCTTGTTTGCTAGGTCTTCCACAGTCTCTTAAAAGCACATGCAATGGAAGCTCGAGCCATTGTCCGCCAAGCTATGGCTATCCTCACTCCTGCGGTCCCTGCACGCATGGAAGATGGCCACCAGATGCTGACTCATTGGACACGGAAAATAATTGTAGAGGAAGGGCACACCGTCCCACAGCTCGTCCATATCCTACATTTAATAGTACAGCATTTTAAGGTTTGTTGCATATTAATTCAACGAGTCAACTGATCTACAAGTTGAGTGAATTGTACGTATGGTTTTAAGGAACTCGACTCATATATAAGATATCTGCACTTCCCAATTACGTATGAGTAGACTTCAGATATGGTCCAAAATCTCAGCTATTCAAATTAAATTCCCTCTGGGTATCCATAGAGCCTCTAGGCAACCCGTAGCTCTCCAGGTGTTGTGACACTACAACCCTCAGCGTCCCCTGACAGCCTGCGGCTGATACAGAATATAATCCCATGTATTTAATACAACAAGTCCTTAGCAAATCATTTGGGAACTTGAGTATTCTACCGTATAATAGAATTGGATCGCCTTTATCAAAAGGTTTTCAGAAAAGATTGAGCATGGTAAATTTGTGACAGCTATTCCAGACATTTGAAGTTTCAGACTTTTCTTTCTAAGTGCAGTTTGTCTATTATATAGATCTGCATACCATATAAATAAAAAAAAATATATATTAATAATATTTATTTGTATAGCGCCAACTTATTCCGCAGCATGGGGAACACAAAAATTACAAAAGTTACATGTGGTATTCAGTTATTTGCAAACAAAGGGGTTGGGGGTGATACAGAAGGTGGAGCAACACAGCAATGCAACAATAATGTGCGATATACAGATTTCATGACACAAATGGGGTGGGGGTAGTGGTCACACCAAATATTGAAGTGATTTAGGGCTAATGCCCGCGGACGGATTTCTGCCGCGTTTCATGCAGCGGAAATCTGCAGCGTTATCCCGCAGCTATTAGGTTCTATTGAACCTAATAGCTCCATGTTCATGCTGCGGAATTCAACCGTGGAATTCCGCAGCTTGAGAGAAACCGCGGCATGCTCTAATTGTCGCGGGAAAAAACGCGGCCAGCTTCCAGTGTAGTCAATGGAAGCCGTCCATCACGCAATACTTCCGCTGTGAGCACAGCTGAAGTATCGCGAGATAACGCAGCACTGCCCACCGTCACTGTACTGTGCATATGCATCGGCTCGCCAGACGGGAATCGCGGAGCCGGAGAGGTGAGTAGGGGGCCTTTGGGGGAGCGCCGTGTCAAACTCCGCTGCAATATTCTGCTGACTGAGTCCGACATGGCCGTGGGCACGAGGCCTTAAATTTCTCTTCTGTTCAGTCACTTTGTATTTTGTTAATAAACTATTAACATTTCTATTTTTGAAAGCATTTTTACTTTGCAACATTTTTTTCCTCACCTGCCTAAAACTTTTGCACAGTGCTATAAGTGTAGACTTAATAATAATAATAATAATAATAATAATGTGTAATTTCAGGTTTACTATCCCGTACGGCATAACCTGGTGCAGCACATGGTTAGCGCAATGCAGCGATTGGGGTTCACTCCAAGCGTCACTATCGAACAGAGAAAATTGGCTGTCGACTTGGCAGAAGTTGTCATCAAGTGGGAATTGCAAAGGATAAAAGACCAGGTAAAAGGACGCTGCCGTGATCTGATGCAGGTGGGTTCTTGGCCTGTACAATGTAATCATTTAATCTTGCTTTGCCGCTTCCCTTAGCCTGATTCTGACATGGATGCAAATGGTAGCGGCGACGCTGGCAGCTCCAGTGCAGGAGGAGTGAAGAGGAGCATGACGGTAGATGCCAGCCAGGAAGTGAAGCGTTTCCGAACGGCCACGGGGGGAATCAGCACAGTAAGCTTGTTTACCATCAGCTTTTCTTGTATTGGTCTCCCACCTCCAGTTGGATTCACCTGAAGTATCGTTGGCTCTTTTTCATGCTCACAAACCAGAAATTCAGGACTTGATCTTTCTCATTGCAGGTTTTCGGTCGGAGCCAGACACTCCCAGGGGCAGATGCCGTTATTACAAAGCCTATTGAGAAGCAGCACACTGATACTGTGGTGAATTTCCTCATTAGGATAGCGTGCCAGGTACAAATGTTGAAGCATCTTATCAAGTTCTGCAACATTTCTGTTTAATGCTTTCTTAGGGAAGTTATCCTTTTCCTTCTACGTCTGTAGTGTTCTTATATTTACAATCAGTTGGATGATCAGGCGTTGGTACCCTTATTTCACATACAGTATCAAGCATCCCAATCAATAATGTAAATCATCAGTTATCATGGTTGAAGCCAGGGCTACATAATTTCTAGGATATGATGAGCAGTGGATGTCTGGAGTATGGCGTTTACAGCTACTGCAGCTCTGCTGTTTTCCTTCATTGCTTTTACTTGCACAGCCAACCACCATGCAGAACAACTGCAGCACCGTTCATGGGAATTGGAGGCAGCTGCAGTCCCCTGCACAGCCAGGGGGCGGAGCGCTGAGTCAGGATTGATGGGGGTCTCTGAGATTAGGCTGCCATCAATCATAAAGTGATGTTATCTCCTAGGGATATGATATGAGTTTGATCTGTCAATTCCTTTTTTTATGCTGTATCAGATAGCAGAGAGCACTTCTACACAGGACAACTTGTTCCCGTCCGTCACTCACTGGGTTGACGATAGTCCTAGAAGTCAGACTCGCACCGATTCATAATGTTATGTCAATTCTTAGCGATGTGTTGTAATATTACAAGATGATCGTAGTTTTTAAATGCAAATTTAGGTAGTATGAAATACATATGTACATAGGAGTATCGACTCTTTCCCCGTACCTTTTTATCTCTCCCAGTTTACAGTCCTAACAGTACGGATACCTTATGAACAAAACTATTCGCATATATAGAGATTATACACTATATGCAACCGATAGCGGCGACATCGAGTGTATCACTCCGTTTGTGGTTGACCACCTATGACAAATGTCCCCGCTCCCGATCATGTGACCATCTCTATTGATCGAAGGAGAGGCGCTGGCTATCGGCTCACTCCATTAACCTGCTATCAGCTGCGTTCTCTTTGTGAGACAGACTATAGTCAAGTTGCTCTTTCTGCATTATTGTGGGTTCTCTTTGCTGTTAATGATCATTGTCTTTCTGTCTATACTGAGAAACATTAGGATGGCGTTATTCAGTGGGATTTGTCTGTCCATCATTCTGTAATGTCACATTGCTTCCTTTACCTCGTCCATAAAATGCTATGGAGTATGTTTCTTGTCAGCAGTCTATGATGCCTGTCGATTCCTGTTGTGTAGGTGAATGACAACTCAAATACGGCTGGTTCTCCAGGAGAGCTGCTATCTCGACGTTGCGTCAACCTGCTGAAGACCGCCCTGCGTGCCGACATGTGGCCCAAATCTGAGCTGAAACTGCAGTGGTTCGATAAGCTGCTAATGACTGTGGTGAGTCTACCCGGTGTCATACTGCTGCCATGTCCATAAATGAGTACACTGTCCTATGGGGGTATCTTTGTTCTCCTGTAGCATTTTTAGGGTTTGATCTACATATTTTACCTCTACTTGGACACATACTTGGAGCATAGTAGATGGAGGGGCACAATGCTCAGCCAAACGCTTCTGCCCCTTTGTGTTGATGAGTTAATAGGTGGCCAAGGGTAATACCCCTTCCTTAAATCTAGGGGGTTATAGGAGTTGTCTGGTTACTTCGTGAAATTAAATGTTAGTTACAATTGGCCTAAAATAACAAATTAAGTAGTACTTGCCCATCTTTGTCCCTAACGATCCAGCGCTGCATCCCCATCTGGTCTCTGTTGACTGTAGAAGTTAGGTAACCGCTACCTGTCAAGCAGAGGCCACAGCATCACTGTTCAGAACTCCTGCCTAAAGGGGTTGCATTTATGACCCATTGTCCAAAACTAGCAAAATCAGGAGTGTTTGCAATTACAATGTTTTTAAACATTTGGGGATGGCAATGGCAAACCACTGCGCAAAAACAGTCTGCCAAGAAAACGTCACGATTCGACGTCACCCGAGGAGTCGGTTATGACTCGGTGCTTGAACCAGGGAACTTTACCTTAAAAGTGAAGCAGTCCCCAGTTTTCACCCTCTGTGCTTTGCAATAGTTTTTTTTTTTGCCTGTGAACATGTTTTGCAGTATTTTTTATGGGAAGCGGTCCATTCTCTGATGTTCCTGGCTTCCGGTATGTGTCTTCTCTCTCTGCAGTGTAATCCCTCATGCACACTCATGCCATTTGCACTGCAATGGACACTGGCCCAAGGGGCTCATGGGACATGTAGTGTAGATGATATCACTGTTGGTTAGATGTCTCTATAAGATGCATATTCTTCTACGTAAGTGTATTTTCTAGTCCTGAAAAGACATTTTTTCAGACCGTTTCTGCAGTGAAATAACAGCCTCATATTCTTGGTTGTTCCATTTGTTCATCCACTGATTCTCCTACATAACAAGCTCTCCATAATTAGCTGCCTAAATCCCAAGTCTGATGTAACCAGCAAATGCAATTTATTAATAGGGAAATGTTCTGCGCTCGACGAACAGCTGATACGATTTCATGTATTCTTGTCATTTTAGGGGGAAATCAGTGTATGTCATAATTGCAGTGTTCAACAAACCTACTGGCAAATGCCATTTATCTATGTGCTGAAATACTTAGCTGCCACTCATCTGACGCTGATTAATTAAGCTCCGATACATTAATAGCCACACATCGGGGCCTAAAGCCTTAAACACGGGCGATGAGCTTTTATCTCAGCGGGCCATCCCAGGGTCTCACCAGAGAAGAAGCGGATTACTTATTTAAAGAGGATGTTTTGACATCTCCATCTATATAGTGGTGCCCTTACTGGCAACGTTCACCACTTAGAGAGTGGCATCTGACAAGAGGGACTCAACAGGTTCCAAAACAATTGCAAATGCCCCCTACCATCTAAAAGCAATGATCAGGACATTGTACATGTCAAACCGCTATAATAATATTGCCTGATGTAGTTAACTCCATTCTCTTATACTTTGCTTCTTTTTTTTTCACAGGGCACTGAACACGATCTTTATATTTAAATGTCATTCACAAGTTTTTTTTTCCCATGATCTGTCACTTTTTATTGCTACCTTGAGTGACTGTAATGTAATAAACACTTCTGCAGTTTCACAGCGCAATTTCAACAATAGCAAAAAACTTTAATTCCTCTAAAATGTCAAAAAAATAAATTCTGAAGTTGTTAGACATTCTCAAGAATATACGGAGTTGTTTCTTAAAGGCTATGGTCACCTTTAGGGCTCCTGCACACTTGCGTTTTTCTTGCGCGTTTTTTTTTTTTACGCGATTGTCAATGGGACTTTCTAATGTTAAAAATGCATCTCACAAAAATCGCAAAGCACCAACTTGCGATGCGTTTTTAACATTAGAAAGTCCCATTCGAGGGAAAAAAATGCGCAAGAAAAACGCAAGTGTGCAGGAGCCCCTAGGGGCATTTTCTTTACTTAAATGCATGTTTTTTGTCTGAAATGAATTTTCACAATAGAGTATTATTAAAAAACCTTGGACTATTTGGGTCCTGCAGCTTCTATACATCAGGGTATACATCAAGCTGCAGAGAGCCTTTCACTAGCTGACCCATCAGTCCCCTGCCCTTTTACTCACCTGGGAGATTGGGGCTGGAGACTGAACCATCAGTCAAGCACACTGATAAATTTGTTAGTGAAGAGCTTTCTGCAGCTTGCCATATACTATGGTATGTAGAAGCTGCAGAAGTCAAGCGGTGCAAATTTTTTAATTAAATACTATTGCAAACACGCTTTTTGTACGAAAATATATGCATTTTAAGTACCAAAAGTTCCCTCAAAGGTGACCGTAACCTTTATATTATTTTCACATTACCATCATGGCTACCTTTCATCATCACTATGCTGAATCCATTTCCTAATGAATCCTAATAGATCGCTTTCACGAATAATGGGATTCTTGTACAATATGGGCCTGTTCTTGCTCCCACTGGGGCATTCTCACCAATATTTGAAAACCAAATTTTGGGCTATGTTAAACCCTTCTTCTCTCCTATTACGAAATGCCCTCAAAACACCTAGAAGCACCCCTTTTTAAAGCGAATTCACTCAAATCCTGCTTTCTTGCCGAACACATTAAATTGGAATTTCACAGTATATGATTGGTTGTGTTGGGTATTGCTGTACATTTGCATGTAGTATGATGTTAAATGTGTTTGTCTTGATGTGTTTGCCCCTTTGCAGGAACAACCTGCCCAAGCCAATTTTGCCAACATCTGTACTGGTCTGGAGGTGCTGAGTTTCCTCCTTACTGTGCTCCAGAACCCGGCTATACTCAGCAGCTTTAAACCTCTCCAAAGGGGAATCTCCGCCTGCATGACCTGTGGAAACACTAAAGTCCTCCGAGCCATCCATACTCTGCTTTCTCGACTGATGAGCATTTTCCCCACGGAGCCCAGTAAGTTCTATGGTCGGGTTAAAAAAGTAGTTTGCCACCTTGACATACTCCTATTCACAGAATCTAAACTCCTAATCTCAGGCAGGTACTTGCAGCACAGTTTATTAGGAAGCCAATTATATAAGCGTGTCTTAAGGAAACTCAGAAGAAAACTTTCAGAAATACAAGGAGAACATGGAGATGCGGATCAGAGTTGTATAGATACTAATGACTGATTTACTAAGCATACGTTTCTTTCTATGTGGCAAAGTTTTGTAGCTTTTTTATGTGTATTGTGCACCAAAAATCTGCAATAGAGAACAGTGTAATATAAGGGAATTATTCTCCAAATCTCCATTCACACGTGACGGTAAAAATCTGCAGATTTTCAAATCAACAGCATGCTCCGGATTTCTTGTGATTTTGCACTGCAATGGTAAAATTTTCCACCAAGTCTAAAAGTAGCCTAGGGGTAAAATATAAGAGTGCTGCTTCTTAAAAAGGTATTCAAAGCTCAGTCCAAAATTCCAGAGATAGGAATAGCGTCTGTATGTTGCAGCTACTGGCGGCTGGGGTTACGGATCAGCCATAATGGGAGCTAGGGAAATGGAGCAGCACAGCAAACTGCACTGTTTCTGTAACTTTTAACCCTTTTCAATCCACTGTCTGACGTCTAAAGACATTCTGATTGGAAGCTGTACAGCTTCTGATGTTGGAAGACATCCGGCAGGGTATTCTTAGTGTATATTTCTGGCCGCTCTGTTGTCGGAGGCCTCTCCAGTATGTCCAATACCGCAGTACTGGCTCTAGGCAGCAGGTGGCACCATTGTATAATGGTAGAAGGAGAAAACCCCTCTAGGAAAACCCTGAATCCAAAATTGGATTGCAAAGGGTTAAGATGCAAAAAAAAAAAAGGCATAGCTCGCTGTTCTTCTCTGTTTTCAGAACTCTAATTAATTTCTATTTGAGTTACAGAAACAGTGTAGAACAGCCAGTTTCCGTAATCCCACCATCTCAGGCAGTGCACACGTCAGGTTGGGGGCAGAGGACTCCTGTTCTGGCAATTTATGTCCTAAATGTCTTTAGTAGGAATAACCCTTTAATGGTCCTTTTACACTGGCTGATGATCAATAACAGCTGTATGGTGGAGATTAATGATCAGTCGGCTCCATAGAGCAGATAATCTGCCTGTGTTCACAGGTAACGAGCGCTGACCGATATGCTCGTTATCAGTCAGTGGGCGTTAGCACGGCATATGATCTCCTGGTGTGAGAGGACCAGAAGTGTCGGGACATAGGTTAAATGGGTTTTCAAAAATTGCTTCTTTTGGTCATGTTTCCACTGTCAAACCAATTAGGCCTTAATTGGTTAAAGAGACTTTCCAGGCAGAAACTATTGATGGCCTTTCCTCAGGATAGGTCATTATTAGGTAATGACTAGGGACCTGCCACTTGGGGAAGTTATCGCGATTGGGGACAGAAGCCTGGTTACTCCCACTGAAATGAATGGGAGCTGATGTACATGTGTTATAGGAGGCTTCAGCTCCCATTGATTTCAGTGATAGTGAAGTCGATTAGGGCACTTCCGCGCCTGACGTTGATGAGAACGTTTGTCCCACTGTGCTGGCAGTGGGCCGGGCGATCAGCTGACTGTCGGGGATGCTGTACGGCGGGTCCTCGGTAATTAACAATTGATGACCTATCCTGAGAATAGATTTTATCCAGAAGACCCCTTTAAGTCCCATACTGGTCGTCTGTAGTAGCATAGACTATAGAGAGACATTACAGCTGTTCAACATGGAAATATCAGCATAGACTGGAATCTCTGGAATCAGAGGTAACCGATCCCTTTTCAGCGTCTTACTCTCCCATATGAGTCACCCCTAAACTTATTGAGTCCCCCCTCATTCCAAAAAGCAGGTAGCCCTCCAGCCTTAATGACGGTACTGAGTCTGTCAATGGCTGTATTGTAACATGCCTCATCTGTAAGTGTATACCGCTTGATCTCTTGTTTATCAAGCTGGGCCATTAAAACCGTAAGAAGCCCAGTTAATTCTCAGTGATGACTTAATACGCAGACAGTCCCTCATTGTCAGCTGTGAAGGGGATATGATATTTCTCTGGTAGGACAAGGGCCCCTTTCAGAAAGAACTCATTGTCCTCCTTTGTTGTACGGCTCACTTTGTGATTGCATTTTTGTGTGTCTAATCCTCTTATAGGCAGCGATGTCATTGACCGCGCACCACGATCGCGGGCACCGCTAGCAGGATTACGAATCCTTTAATTTTTGCAAAAATGAACATTTGTTTTACCTTGTTAACCCCTCTGACCTTAAATGGGAGTGAGATTAATCGTGAAGTGTGTATTACTGGTCGGTCTGTGTGGTTTTAGCTGTAGAAAACTGCTAGACCGTATCGTATCCTTAATTACGTCTCCTTGAATCTCCATTTTTCTCTTTTGGCTGTAGGATATTTACAAATGAAGCTTCCCCCTGGGACGGAGGTTTCATGGGCTCCTGGGTATAGTGCTTGAAATAAAGTTACTAGTGGAAACCAGGATTGTAGCACATACATTTTCTGTAGTGGTGGTCTTTGGGTTGAAGGATTTTGCTTGGGGTCTATTTTCTATAGTAGGACTGTGCTGGTTGTGGTCACTTTGGTCTACTAGATGTCGTCTTCAGGTTTGGGTAAGAAAACATTTTGATCCACTTGCTGTAGTATGGAGAACTCAAATGTGACACCTTATTTCATCACAGGGCTGTACATCACATTTGACCAGAGTTAGGACATGAGGTAGGCACACAAGAACAGTTCGCGGACTCCCCTTCACCTCCTCAGCCCTATTTAACAGTGGCAGCTGCATTGCACCCCCATATAACTGTAACGACCACAATGCACCCCCATATAACTAATGACCGCAATGCACCCCCATATAACTGTAGCGACCGCAATGCACCCCCATGTAACTGTAGCGACCGCAATGCACCCCCATGTAACTGTAGCGACTGCAATGCACCCCTATATAACTATGACGGCCGCAATGCACCCCTATGTAACTGTGACGGCCGCAATACACCCCTATGTAACTGTGACGGCCGCAATGCACCCCCATGTAACTGTGACGGCCGCAATGCACCCCCATGTAACTGTAGCGACCGCAATGCACCCCCATGTAACTGTGACGGCCGCAATGCACCCCCATGTAACTGTGACGGCCGCAATACACCCCCATGTAACTGTGACGGCCGCAATACACCCCCATGTAACTGTGACGGCCGCAATGCACCCCCATGTAACTGTGACGGCCGCAATGCACCCCCATGTAACTGTGACGGCCGCAATGCACCCCCATGTAACTGTGACGGCCACAATGCACCCCCATGTAACTGTGACGGCCGCAATGCACCCCCATGCAACTGTAACGACCACGATGCACCCCCATGCAACTGTAACGACCGCAATGCACCCCCATGCAACTGTAACGACCGCAATGCAACTGTAACGACCGCAATGCACCCCCATGCAACTGTGACGACCGCAATGCACCCCCATGCAACTGTGACGGCCGCAATGCACCCCCATGCAACTGTGACGGCCGCAATGCACCCCCATGCAACTGTGACGGCCGCAATGCGCCCCCATGCAACTGCGACGGCCGCAATGCACCCCATGCAACTGTAACGGCCGCAATGCACCCCATGCAACTGTGACGGCCGCAATGCACCCCCATGCAACTGTGACGGCCGCAATGCACCCCCATGCAACTGTGACGGCCGCAATGCACCCCCATGCAACTGTGACGGCCGCAATGCACCCCCATGCAACTGTGACGGCCGCAATGCACCCCCATGCAACTGTGACGGCCGCAATGCACCCCCATGCAACTGTGACGGCCGCAATGCACCCCCATGCAACTGTGACGGCCGCAATGCACCCCCATGCAACTGTGACGGCCGCAATGCACCCCCATGCAACTGTGGCGGCCGCAATGCACCCCCATGCAACTGTGGCGGCCGCAATGCGCCCGCATGCAACTGTGACGGCCGCAATGCGCCCGCATGCAACTGTGGCGGCCGCAATGCGCCCGCATGCAACTGTGGCGGCCGCAATGCGCCCCCATGCAACTGTGACGGCCGCAATGCGCCCCCATGCAACTGTGACGGCCGCAATGCGCCCCCATGCAACTGTGACGGCCGCAATGCGCCCCCATGCAACTGTGACGGCCGCAATGCGCCCCCATGCAACTGTGACGGCCGCCATGCGCCCCCATGCAACTGTGACGGCCGCCATGCGCCCCCATGCAACTGTGACGGCCGCCATGCGCCCCCATGCAACTGTGACGGCCGCCATGCGCCCCCATGCAACTGTGACGGCCGCCATGCGCCCCCATGCAACTGTGACGGCCGCAATGCACCCTCTCCGATATAACTGTGACAAGTGTTCCCTCCCCATACAAGTCTGATAGCCGCAGGCCCCCCCCCACACACACACACACCATCCTCCATTGAAGCATGACAGTTGCAGTACCCCTATAACCGACTGCACACCTTTCTTCCATAACAGGATGACTTAATTGATTCCTCACATTAGCTGTTGCTTTAGTGCAGGAGGGTAAGCTTGAAGGAGCCATCAGATTACAGCTCTTCTCCGAGATCAGGCTGCACATAAGTGCACAGGGATGCCCCTTTTAGACCAGCTGATTCTCCTTTGAACGAGCTGGTGACGTCACCGCTAGCTCATTGGCGCTCGTGCGACCTGCTTAGACAGGCAGATCATCGTTGAGAATCGCTCACTTCTTCATTAGTGTTTAACATTCCTACACGAAACACCGAGTGTTCAACTCAACGATAAGTGAACGAGCCAACGATGATTCTTATGCTGACTGAAACTGAACGAAAAGCGACCAATTCTCTTTCGGTTGTTGACGTGCATTTAAACCGAGTGATCATTCACTTTTGCTTGTTTGAATGATAATCATTCCGCCTAAATGCAGCATAAGTCTCCTGCCTGTTCATTATTTTGGCACCTGGTTGTAGATCACGTACTTAGCAAAGTATAATAGAGTGAAATCTGTGTATTGCAGTGCTACCTCCATAGAAGTGCATGTCAGTACAGTATGCTACCTCATATAAACTCTCCCATTGTTGCTAGTCATGGAACGTACTCCAAATCCTTGATGTTGGATGATGCCCATAGCACAGAACAAGAACAATACACGCTGTGATTGGATGCATCCTGTGATACTAATTCTCTGTGAATTCTGTCCTAGGTACCTCAAGTGTCGCTTCCAAGTATGAGGAGCTCGAATGCTTATACGCTGCTGTGGGCAAAGTCATTTATGAAGGGCTTACTAATTATGAAAAAGCTACAAACGCAAACCCGTCTCAGCTTTTCGGTAAGTGCTGGACGCACTGTGACTGCCTTTGAAACTTGTCAGTAGGGCTACATCTCTGAAGATGCACCCTCCGACTCCGGTCAATTATGTCACAGCTTGATGGATCTTGTTACCCACAATCCAGTGCGCTGAATGTTCTTAAAGCATCCTGTAGAAATTTGGAAGACTAGCGGTTCTTAGAGTCGCTAGTAAAGAGTTGTTTTCCCTCTCCCTATATGAATAATACATAAACACACATTTGCGCTACTTCGAGGGACACATTTAGTTGAGAAGTTTAGTGTGTACATTTTTATATAATAGCAAAACCTGCTATAAAATAAGCTCATACATTGGATTTATTCACTTTCTTGTACCCAGGAGGGCATTTTAACATTGCGCTCAGTTTTTTTTTTCCCTCCAGAACAATACCTTTCTATCTGACTGCTACCGTGAATTGGTTCTGTCAGTAATACCGCAAAAGAACCTGGGCTGTGCAAAATGTAAATGCTAGCTGTCCCTCACTGCCCTCCCCTGTGATCTCTGCCGACAGGTGTAATTTTACTTAAAGAATTGCCTGCTTGTCAGGTGTCATTGTGCATTTTGCAAAACACTTAGAAAGAACGGAGTTTAATTTAATCAGTTGCTTGCAAAGTGCTTCAAGGTCAAAAGCTAAAGAATATGCCTGGTGCCGACGATGGAGGTGTAATCTACTTATGTGTAGCAGGCGCTTGACACTGGTTTTGCCTTCGTCTTTACAAAATAAAGGTCCGCCCGCACTGCTTTTTACAGCATCTGTCTAGCGTTTGGCTTCAGAAGTGTGATAAAGAATAAGTGGAAGTGTCTGATCGCTGGGATCCTCACCGATCACAAGAATTGGGAGTCTTATGTACCCCCGAATGAATAGAGTGGTGGATGTGAATGCACACTGCCGATCCATTCATTTCCATGGGTCTGTCCTGTTTCCACATGCTTCTACTCTTCGCCTTAGTCTGCTCATTGAAATGAGCAGAGCTGTGTTGCATATTCATTCGAAGAACTTCGATACCCCATTCTTGCGATCAGTAGGGATCTCTCAGAGTAAACGGAATACCCCTTTAACTTGGCATATTTTCTTTGAAGGAATTTTTTAAATATTTTTGCGCACAAGGGGCGGGGAGGAATGGAGGGAAGATCTCTCTCCCCCCCGCCGCAACTCACCTGTCACCCGCGCCAGCCCCCGAATCTTTAGAGGCGAGCGGGGAGATACTCGGCTAAGGCACTACTCGCTCGAGTAATGTGCCTTAGCGAGTATACTCGCTCATCTCTACTGAGAACCCATATAGACCTAATGTCGGTTCACAGTGAATGGGGACGGTGGCTGGAAGAGGTCTCCGGCGTGCTCCGCCTCCATTTACGGACCTGTGAAAGGACAAGAGTGATAGTGGTCCCATGTAAAAGTACCCTTAGAATTTGCTACAATGTGTCATATAGGTATCAAGAGATCACATTGTGTTATATATGGGTTTCTACAGAATTATAGGCAAAGTTTTAAAGGATCGTTCCAGAAAGTGAACTTCTTAGCATGATGGGGTATAAGTATCAGTGGGGGTCTAATCATGAAAATGGGAGTCCTAAGTTTTCTCAAATGAATGGATGGGCATGAGGAGTGCATTTACCACTGCATTCATTTCACTGGGACTGCTGAGATCTCCAGCAGTCCCACAGAGATCATTGCAGTAATAGTGCACATGTGTAAGCGTTAATCACTTAATTCATTCAGGGTCACTCAGAACCCCCATTCTCATGATCCGTTGGGGCTCCAGTGGTCGGACCACCTCTGATCAGCTATTTATCATCTATCCCTTTAATGTGTTGTCTAGGATTTTTCTTTTCTCCAGAAACTCCACTCTTGTCCATTAGTTATATCTAATAAAGTACTGCCATGTTTAATTCACTTGCAATACCAGACACAACCCATAGACAAGAGTGGCGCTGTTTGGGAAGGAGGGGTGCAAGCCCATTTCATTTAACCCTAGACGGCCCCTTTAAATCAGTGAGCTAACATCATACACAGAACAAATAGGAAGATAGCAAATTCATGCCGGCTACATCTGCTTTGTATTAGCAAGTGTTTTGCCTTTAATCTTACCTAATTAAGAATCTTCTAATCAATATTCTCAGTAGTACAAAGGGACAAAACATAAAATGTATTAAGAGTTTACTCCAAGGGTTAAACACTCCGGTAATAAAACGTATACAGCAGCCTGGTGCCTTTTTAATATACCGGGGATTAGATTTTGGCTTGTAACCTCAATTACTACATAAAGGGGCCAAAAATTGGAGGAAATGACAGCTAATAACTTGTGTTTGCCTTGGTCAGGTACCCTGATGATCCTGAAGTCGGCCTGCAGCAACAACCCCAGTTACATAGACCGACTGATCTCCGTCTTCATGCGCTCCCTGCAGAAGATGGTGCGAGAGCACCTGAACCCACAAGCTGCCGCTGGCACCGCCGAAGCCAATCCAGGTATTTAATGTGCAGGAAGTGGCACACAAGTCACCGGCTCCTGCACAGAAAGAATTCCCCCCAGCTTTAATTATTTCCGTTCGTCTTCGTGATGGATGGCGGGGCACTGTGCCAGCTCCTGGGGTGCGGTGTCTGATATTTTTGCTTTAAACTGGCTCCTTATTCTTTTGCTCTGCAGCGGGCACCAGTGAGCTGGTAATGCTTAGTTTGGACCTGGTGAAAACACGTCTGGCAGTCATGAGCATGGAAATGAGGAAAAACTTTATTCAGAACATCCTAACTTCTCTTATTGAAAAGTCCAGCGATGCCAAGATCCTCAGGGCCGTGGTAAAAATAGTAGAGGAGTGGCTGAAGAATAACACCCCTATGGCCGCAAATCAGGTGAGCTCTGCAATAAAAAAAACCAAAAAAAACAACTTCATTATGGTACAGTCCAGCACTACAACTCCCAGCATGCACTGTGAGGCCGCAAACTGCAAAGCATTAAAAGCTGCATTTCTGCCCATCCCCTTGTATCGTATGCTGTGGTATTTTTCTACAATTTACCAATGAGCAGGTAATTTTGCGGCAAGGATCTTCAGTTTTCTAATCTCAAGTGGCTTAGGTTGCCATAGTAACCTGTGACTGCCTTGGGCTCTATACAAGCTTTTCAGCATTTCCCCACATTGCTCCTGTCGCTGACATCAGGATGCATTAACATGGCGAGTAGATCATTGAAGAGGGCACTGTGGAAGGAAATCACAGACCACGCAAAAGCTGAAATTCTGCATTATGCTACCAATACTAATGGCACATCGTTATTTAGAATTGCAGCGGAATCCGACGCGGCCAAGTACACTGCTCACCCGTCCGGGTCTTCTGCTCACCCGTCCGGGTCTTCTGCTCACCCGTCCGGGTCTTCTGCTCACCCGTCCGGGTCTTCTGCTCACCCGTCCGGGTCTTCTGCTCACCCGTCCGGGTCTTCTGCTCACCCGTCCGGGTCTTCTGCTCACCCGTCCGGGTCTTCTGCTCACCCGCCCGGGTCTTCTGCTCACCCGCCCGGGTCTTCTGCTCACCCGCCCGGGTCTTCTGCTCACCCGCCCGGGTCTTCTGCTCACCCGCCCGGGTCTTCTGCTCACCCGCCCGGGTCTTCTGCTCACCCGCCCGGGTCTTCTGCTCACCCGCCCGGGTCTTCTGCTCACCCGCCCGGGTCTTCTGCTCACCCGCCCGGGTCTTCTGCTCACCCGCCCGGGTCTTCTGCTCACCCGCCCGGGTCTTCTGCTCACCCGCCCGGGTCTTCTGCTCACCCGCCCGGGTCTTCTGCTCACCCGCCCGGGTCTTCTGCTCACCCGCCCGGGTCTTCTGCTCACCCGCCCGGGTCTTCTGCTCACCCGCCCGGGTCTTCTGCTCACCCGCCCGGGTCTTCTGCTCACCCGCCCGGGTCTTCTGCTCACCCGCCCGGGTCTTCTGCTCACCCGCCCGGGTCTTCTGCTCACCCGCCCGGGTCTTCTGCTCACCCGCCCGGGTCTTCTGCTCACCCGCCCGGGTCTTCTGCTCACCCGCCCGGGTCTTCTGCTCACCCGCCCGGGTCTTCTGCTCACCCGCCCGGGTCTTCTGCTCACCCGCCCGGGTCTTCTGCTCACCCGCCCGGGTCTTCTGCTCACCCGCCCGGGTCTTCTGCTCACCCGCCCGGGTCTTCTGCTCACCCGCCCGGGTCTTCTGCTCACCCGCCCGGGTCTTCTGCTCACCCGCCCGGGTCTTCTGCTCACCCGCCCGGGTCTTCTGCTCACCCGCCCGGGTCTTCTGCTCACCCGCCCGGGTCTTCTGCTCACCCGCCCGGGTCTTCTGCTCACCCGCCCGGGTCTTCTGCTCACCCGCCCGGGTCTTCTGCTCACCCGCCCGGGTCTTCTGCTCACCCGCCCGGGTCTTCTGCTCACCCGCCCGGGTCTTCTGCTCACCCGCCCGGGTCTTCTGCTCACCCGCCCGGGTCTTCTGCTCACCCGCCCGGGTCTTCTGCTCACCCGCCCGGGTCTTCTGCTCACCCGCCCGGGTCTTCTGCTCACCCGCCCGGGTCTTCTGCTCACCCGCCCGGGTCTTCTGCTCACCCGCCCGGGTCTTCTGCTCACCCGCCCGGGTCTTCTGCTCACCCGCCCGGGTCTTCTGCTCACCCGCCCGGGTCTTCTGCTCACCCGCCCGGGTCTTCTATGTTCTTCACTGAGGATGTGTGCAAAAGCCGTAGATGCGCAGTGGCAGTATTTTTTTTAAAACTCCTGCTTTCCCGTGGAATCAGGAAGAATTGTGGACCGATCCGTGCAGGAACCGCACTGAAATGGAGCATGCTGTGATTTGTTTTATGGACCAAAAGCTCCGCTAAACAAATCCGCATTCTTTAATTCATGTGCAGACACCCACGCTTCCCTAGGGGCGGCTTGATTTGCCGATCTTCCGCAAATCAGATCCACCCGTGGACATTGGGTTTTGATGCTTAGGGGTGCCTGGCCGATCCAGTATTTACATGAAGCATCCTTCCATTTCCTAAGAGCGGTAGTCCTGGTTTAGGACGACTACTAAAGTAGAGCTGCAACAACATGCTGTATTCAATTGCACGTAAAATTGAGTTAAGATAAACCTTTAGGTTTAGCACACCTCCAAATGGCTATAGGGTATCCATCATCCTATTATGGCAAATTTATTAACCCCTTCTTTATGTGTGTTGGGTGTTTTTGCATGGTGCGGGCTTGGGTGCCACGTCCGCTACATACGCCATGGGCTTCAGCCATCTTTGATAGCTGATTTCCACCTGCAGCAACCACAATTTGAGATAACACTCGTCACAGCTGTTAACTCTTTAAATGCCAACGTCAACTCTGACAGCAGCATTTAAAGGCAGCAGTCGGCCTTTGGATGCCTGTAAACTCCAATCAGAATGCAGTATAATGCAAGTTCAAAGTCCTCTACAAAGTACGTTTTGGCATGTCAGACTCAGAAGTGTAATAGCCGTTTCAGCTCTCATTGATTTCAATGGGAGTGAAGCCAGCCAGGCAACTTCTGCTCCAGTCTCCCATGACACATGTCTGGCCCACTACACTGGCAGTGGGTTGGGCAATCAGGTGATCACCAGGGATCCTGATGTGGTGGGTCCCTAGCGATTCACTATTGATGACCAATTCTGAGGACAGGTCATCAACCGTTTTTGCTTGGAAAGCCCCTTTAAGCCGCAGTGTGTGAGATGCTCTGCATCTCAACATGAAGAGTTACATGTGAGGCGCTTTGCCGGGACAGAACAGCAGCAATGGGGAATAAGTAAGCTGGATCCTGATAATGTGTGTATATAAAATGTTTATAGTCATGTATTCTATGTATGCTACAACCTTTCTTATCATGCAGACTCCCACACTTCGAGAAAAATCCATTTTGTTGGTGAAGATGATGACTTACATAGAGAAGCGCTTTCCGGAGGACCTGGAGTTAAATGCACAGTTCCTGGAGCTTGTTAATTATGTTTACAGGTATGTAAAATGATGGGCGTATGCATAATCTCAGCAAGCTAATATGTAAAGATTAGAGATGAGCGAATGTACTCTTTTCGGGTGTTTTTGGACTCGAGCACCGCTTTTTCCGAGTAACTGACTACTCGGACGAAAAGATGCGGGGGGTTGCAGAGGGGAGTGGGTGGGGGGAGAAAGAGCTCCCCCCTGTTCCCCACTGCTACCCCCCACTCCATCACACCGCCCCCCGAATCTTTTCGTCCGAGTAGTCAGTTACTTGGAAAATCCGGTGCTCGAGTGCAAAAACACCCGAACCGAGTACGCTCGCTCATCTCTAGTAAAGATGTCTATTAGTGTGTGTGATCTGTATGATGGAGAAGAAATCAAATTACAAGACGTGAGCATGCCTTGATTTATACAGTACTGGAGGACCCTTTTATATATGGTTCTCTATGATACCCCTGCAATGACCCTAACTCTTTGTACTTGGTTGTTAATGACAGATATATAACTTTTGTGTTACCTATTGCAGAGATGAGAACCTTTCTGGGAGCGAACTTACTGCCAAACTGGAGCCTGCTTTTTTGTCCGGACTACGCTGCTCTCAGCCCCATATTCGGGCTAAATTCTTTGAGGCCTTTGACACATCCATGAAGCGCCGGGTGTATGACCGACTCCTGTATGTCACTTGTTCTCAGAATTGGGAAGCAATGGGCAATCATTTTTGGATTAAACAGTGTATAGAGGTAAGCTGGAGTGCTGAGGCACAACACCATCCATCACAAAAGTGACAGTTGCCCTTTGATTACCTCTAAAAGCACACATCAGCCTTCCTGACATGTCTATTCTGAGAGAACTTGTGTTCTTCATGAAGTAACAGTTTTGGAACACCTTTCATCAGTGTGCAGTAGGTTTCTGTCTTGGCTAGTGAGAGGCCTGCAACATGGGTCAAGAGGGGTGTCGTCTCTCCTCAAGGAGAGCATCCAAAATGTGTGTGCAGACATCTAGGGGGTGAATAGGTCAGGGGGATGGCATCGTCTTTCCCCAAGAAGAGAACACCTAGAAGGGGTGTGAGAAGACACCTGAGAGGGGAGTGAGGAGACTTATAAGGCCATGCATGCTCCCCAGGTAACTTGTGCAAATAAGGAAGATGAAACAATACCTCTGCAGCGCCACCTATTGGATGGCAGCATTTCTTCAAATCAATGTACAACTCTTTAACAAGTCTGTAAGCCAATGATTGGGAATAGGAAATGCACACTCTGATACTGTCCAATCAGTACTGGCAGTAGAGAAATGCTCTTTTGAAAAAGTAAATGGCAACACCCAGATTTCATTTTATTAATACATTTCTAGGAGGAGTCATAGAGGAACATACTTCTGACACAAAGAAGGAATGTTCCAGAATCATTATGTAATGGAGAATACAGGTATTTACTAGAACAGACATGTCAGGAGTGCGGACTGATTCTCTTTAAATGCATTTTAAAAAGTTCTAAAACTTTTGCAGCCCCCCCATGTAAAGAGTCAGTGTAAAAGTGCCCAGCGTTTAAATGACAAACAATAAAATGTTCTTTTGACATTCTGTCTCATCTTTTAAAAAATTGTTTGTCGGCAGCACCTCCCTTGTCTTAAGGGGATGTGATGCTAACGTTAATGTTGACTGGTTCATATGAACAATGCTCCACACAACCACATGATGAGTGCACAATTGTGAAACCAACAAAGGCTGATTGACTTACTGTATTGCCAAACTGTGCTCATTACAGGCATTAATCTCTTGTTTTTAAAGGGGTTGTCCAGTTGTAAACTATTGATGGCCTATTCTTTAAATAGGCCATCAATAGTAGATTGGCGGTGTTCCATCACCCAGGACCTCTACTGATCATCTGTTTGCTGGGACGGTGTGCTCATGCACTGCGTTGATTTCTGCAGAAAGGCTTGGTACTGCAGGCCGATCAATTCAATGGGACCTTTTGCTTGTAATACCAAGACTGGCCACTGCAGTGGGAACAGAGCTGTCTGCTTCCTGCATAAATTAACTTGTACACAAGCACACTGACCTAGCAAGCAACTGATTGTCAGACTTCCTGGGCAGCAGCCTGTCGATCTACTATTGATAAACCTATCTGTAGATAGCCCAGCAATAGTTTTAAAGCTGTAGAACATCTTTAAGTCAGCCACAAACCTTGTACATATATTCTTCACTGTGCAATAGATCAGGAATACGAGTCATTTCTATATGAACTCGCCCAGCCTTGCAAGAGTAGAGAATGAAGCATTTGACAACATTTTGCATTTTTGTTTGTGGCGTTTTCCATCATCTCAGCCCTGTCTGATTAATCGGCGCTCCCTTTCAGCTTCTCCCTATTTTGTACATGGGCTCGTTTCACAAAGATAAACCCTCGTCCTATTAACCCTTTGATCCCCCTGACTTTGATCTGTGCAGCTCCTGCTGGCCGTCTGCGAGAAGAACACTACAATTGGCACAAGCTGCCAGGGCGCCATGCTCCCATCTATCACTAATGTCATCAATCTAGCAGACAGTCACGATCGGGCAGCGTTCGCTATGGTAACCCACGTCAAGCAAGAGCCGAGGGAGAGGGAGAACAGCGAATCCAAGGAAGAGGTATTATTATTATTTTTGTTAAGAATTCAAATCGCCTTCAAAGCCGCAGTTTTTAATGGCCGCAGTTTGGTTATGAGACTCGTGTTCTTTGTTTGCGGTCATCGGGGTTAAATGTATACAGTTCCGATATGCTCCAGCTTTCCCGTGGGATGAAAGAGCTTTTCTGAAACCTTTTGTTTCTCCGGCGCCTCGGTACGACTTTTCCTAACAGTTGTTTCATTGTTCCACGTGTGAAAGCAGATCTATCAAAATCTCAGTTTCCTCGGAACGCAAGGCATGACAGATAGCAGAGAGACTAAAGCCCTCTCTATCTGCCCATGTAAGATCCTAAAGGCTAGATCCAATTTGCAGTTAACCTTTTCACTATGTAGTATGAAATCGCATTTTTTGCAAATCCCTAAAATAGTTAAATTGGGAGATTTACACAGTTATGTAGTAGTGGAGCGCTGAGCAGGCCGCTGCAGGGATTGACATATCCTATGCCTGCTGGTAGAAATTTTCCGACTCCGGCTTATAAAACATATATATATATTATAAATCTAGTATAATTAATTCAATCCAGACCCTTCAGGATGTCAATACATCAATGAGAATATTTCCATATAGTATTTACTTCAACAAGGGGCCACTGAAGATCAGAAGTCCCCTATCCTTGCTTGAAAGAAGCACAAACAATGTCAGGTAAGCAAGAGAATTATTTAGGCCAGGGTTTATTCAAAGCAATGTACAATAGGTGGATTTCCCAAAATGCAATGCGTTTCGCTACCTACGTTTTTGGATCTGGTAAGTTCTAATTTATTCTACTTTACCACTTTGGAGCACTGACCACCTTGTCTAATACACTGCAGTGTTGATCATGACGTATAGGAGGTTAACACGGAGTGGACTCCCTCTGTGATGTCATCGGCCCTCCATCATGAAATTGCAGAGAGCCATTGGGCTGCCATGGCCTGTGGTAAGCAACGATAGTGATAATATACTGCAGTACAGAAGTACTGCAGTGTATTAAGTGAGCGATCTTGAGCCACGTTTGGTATTGTCACATTGATAAAAACCCGTACAATAGATTGAATACACTTTTTTATCCATCATGACAAACACTGTAACAAAAAAACACAGCAAAAAGCAGAGCCAAGATGCACTTTTTGTTCACTTCGCCTCCCAAAAAATACAATGAAAGTGATCAGAAAAGTTACATGTACCCCAAAATGGTAGCAATGAAAACTGCAGCAAATCAAGCAAAAAAAGCCCTCGTACAGCTCCAGCCACGGAAGATGAAAAAAAAACCCTACAAAATATATACTTTTTTAAAATTATTTTTAAAGGATCTTTAAAGGTCTAGTCACCTAAGACAAACCCCCCAGTAATCAGCACATATCTGGGGGGCTGCCAATAGCAGTCTATTATGGCCAGCCCTTCATTAGCATAGTGATTGGTGCATGCAGATCTGTTCATCTCAGTATTTAGCAATATGGTTGCTTTTTATGCAAGGGCTGAAGGGCTACCCAATAGTTAAATCTGCTGGCGCTTCCTTGTACCACATTTTTCATTCTCCTGGCCTTTTCCGTTGGGCAGCTGCTTTCCCCGTATAATACATATAATGTACTTGATCTTGCTGCTTTTTGCACAGATTATCATAGCACCTTTTGGTTTTTCCTGTTTTTATATGAACATTCTGAATTTTTAATGGAGTTCATGTCTTGATGGGGAGTTTAGTCGGAGATCCTCGCCATCTCTTCCAATTTGTCAAACGTCCACCATTGCCAGAGGCTCTAATATAATTGAAAAGCCTGAGAGACCCGAGCAGCCGTCATACATTATAAAAATAACAGTGTCCACTGCCAAAGTATTAATAGAAGTGATGACTCCCCTGAACAGCCCTAGGACAAGGCTTCCTCCATTTAAAGCACACCTTCAGCGTCCGACAGTTTACAAGCAAGTCAGGTTATCCTCACAATAGTCAATCAGCCCAGGGCTTTATCATGTAGGTATAGCCGCTGAGTCTCCTGCTGCTTGGCTGCTGTCTGTACACTTTCCCAGAGCATCCTCAACCTCCTTAGTTATGAGCTATCTGTACATCAAGCAACCTTTTAACTTCATCGTCAATACTGTAACTTAAGACAGTGAGCGAGTCGATAAAGACTTATGCAGACCGCAGTTGGGTTCAGAAAGATCTACTTATGTATCTGAATTGAAAAGAAAAGCTCAGTTGAGCGTGTGCAAGTCAGCTGTCATCAAATTGCATGGAAACTAACTTTTCGCACAACTTCTGCGCACCTAACAACCTGTGTGTATCATCAATCTTGTAATATACTTGAATTATATTTTCGTTGGTTTTACCACTGAAATTAAGTTGAAAGTGGCTGCCACTAGCGGTCTCCCTTCCAGCTGCTTTGCAATCCACTGCCTGTCGTTAGGCATTTGGCTTCTCTAGTAGCAGCGACACGGAGACACTGCTAGTTACTACATCGAACAGAGGGGCAGGCATTCAGATGCTGTCTTGCAGCTGATTGGAGCAGGGCTTTAAAAGGTAGCATGGGGAAGTGTGGGAGAGGAAGTCCTGGCCAGTACAATACTGGCAAAGTGACTGGCTTAGGGCATGCCCCCATCTTGTAAGTAGATTGCAAACAGCAGGAAAATCTGCATGAAAAACTGAATTGTTAGAGCTCAACCTGGGTGCAAAGCAACAGTCAATGAAGACCTGGGCTGCTTGTGTTTTTTTTTTGTTTTTTTTTTGAAAACTTGGGTGCTCTTTAAAAATGCCCAATTTATTGCACTAGCTATTATAGCGCCACCTAGTAGATATTTTCTTTATAGGCAGGAATTATGAACATGAGAGCTTTAGGCCTCATGTCCACAGGGAAAATCAGGCCCGCTACGGATTCTCCATGGAGAATCCGTAGCGGGTCCCTCCTGCCCCGCGGACATGAGGGCTGAAAATAAGAATTAACTCACCTCTCGCCCGCTCCGGATCTTCCCTTCGCCGCGGCGTCATCTTCTCTGCGTCGCGGCCGAATCTTCTTTCTTCGGTCCGGCGGATGCGCAGGATAACGACGGTGACGTGCCCCGCGCATGCGCCAGCCCAAAGAAAAAAGATCTGGCCGCGACGGAGAGAAGATGGAGCCGCGGCGAAGGGAAGATCCGGAGCGGGTGAGTAAATTCCGATTTTTGTCTCCCGCGGATCCGGACGGCTTCCATAGGCTTCAATAGAAGCCCGCGGGAGCCGACCCCGCGGTAGCCCGGCACGAAAATGGAGCATGGTCCAGATTTTTTCATGCTCAATTTTTTTTTAAATCACTTTTATTGACCATCCGCAGGTATTTATCTACCCGCGGGTGGTCAATGCATCCCTATGGGATGCGGATCCGCGGGCAGGAGAAGAGTTAAAATCCGCTGTGGATTTTAATTCTTCTTTTGCCCGTGGACAGGAGGCCTTAAGGCTATTAAAACCATTTGTCTTTTATTCAGGATGTTGAAATTGATATTGAGCTTGCACCAGGGGACCAAAGCACCAACCCCAAAACTAAAGAGCAGTCCGAAAAGGACATTGGGAATCAGCTTCATATGTTAACCAACAGACACGACAAATTTCTGGACTCTCTACGAGAAGTAAAGGTCAGTGCTGCTGATCCTCGGCTTGTTTGCTGTACAATAGTCTGCATATTAGAATAACATGGTTAAAGCCATAATATCCCTTTATGATCGGGTGTCCTGTTTTCTCCACTGCAGACTGGAGCCCTTTTAATTGCCTTTGTTCAGCTGTGTCACATCGCAACCCCCTTGGCTGAAAAGATTTGGATCCAGCTTTTCCCAAGATTATGGAAAATACTTTCTGACCGGCAACAACATGTAAGTTACTCTTGTAGTGAAATTTTTGTTTTTGACAGTTGGGTGTGCATCTCACCACTAGGAGGCAGCAGAGTGAAATAATACTGAAAATTGCGCTCCAGGCTAAACTTTAGGAAAATATCCTAAAATATTTTTGTATCTTATAGTCTTAAGATGAAAACTTGGTGCATCTTTCACTGCTTTTTATATGTATCCATTGGAATAAAGTGACCCAGTAGGTGCGTCTTACCAAATTATTTGAGTTAAAGGGGCTCTACAGGAGGTTAAAAAAAATTGGCCAACTGCAAAGTAAGCCACCACTGCTCACAAAGTGAAGGCATGGCCTGTCATATCCTAAACACTAGAACGAGGGGACACAATCTGAGGTTAGTTGGGAAGAAGATGAGTAGCATTGTCAGAAAAGTAGTAGAAGCGTGGAGCAAACTTCCAGCAGACTTGTGAAATCCTCCACAAATGAATGTAAATATGGGATAATTTTACCTCTATCTTTACGGTGTGTTCACACATAGTGGATTTGGTGCAGATTTTGACACAGATCTGCAGCAGATTTCACCCACATGGATTTGCCCATTGACAAGGGCTAAATTTGCATTTGGGTACGCAGCCAAATATTTGCATAGCTGCTAGAGGAGTCCTCGGCTCAGCTGCAGGCTCGTGCTGTAGTTTTTAGAGGTGGAATCCACTTGGAAAGATCTGCATTGAATTCCCCCTTATGAGCATAGCTTAATGGGGATAATCTGGCTTCCGTCATGTTTTCCAGCATTTTCCTGGATAGAATAGTGCAGCCTGCTGTGCTATTCCTTCTGGCACTTCATGTCGGCGCTGGGGACTCTGAACGGTGCTCTGATGTAGAGGGGAACAAAGCCTAAGAGAGAAATAAAAAGGACGTAAAAAAGTTTTAAAAAAGCTGATTCAGCACTATATCTCAGTGGGGGCATGGCGATGGTATTGCGTACGGGACCCTGGGGGCAATGGAACATGCATTTCAATTTTGTGTTCTGGCCTCTAAGAGAGAAAGTAAAACCCAAATGCAAAGTTGAAGAGTAACATGTGAGAAGCAGAAATCATCTTTCCAATCTCTTAATCCCGTGGGACTGCAGCTATGACTGAAGTAAGGGCCCATTTAGATATCACGATTATCGCTCAAAATTCACTCAAAAGCCATGTTTTGAGCAATAATCGTTGTGTCTAAATGTGCTGCCATTGTGCATCATTCATTCATCGTTGATTTCTAGCAAGTCACTGATGACTGTTATCAGCGCCGCACGCTGATTTTTATTCAGTGGGCGGTGCTGATAGTATTCTTTCAGCTGGTATCCCACTGGCAATTCTCAGTGGGACACCAGCTGAAAGCTCTTGAGAGCAATACTACTGTTTGCATATAAAAAAAACAGCTGCTTTGTTATCGGAGCTATCGCGGTGGTATCCTGTGCGCTTGCATAATAACTAATAGAGTTATGCAAAGATGATCGCTCAAAACTGTCACTCAAACTGTCGTTTGAGCGAATTTTGAGCGATAATCGTTCCGCGTAAATGGGCCTTAAGGAAAGTGTACTATCTCTTACAGGGGGCCCAACAGAAAATTGAAATTTATTTTCTGGGCCCATAGTGTAGCGCATCCATGCCTTCCTATTCAAGTACACTATTGTTTCACTATAGGACACCAGTATTGTAATCTAGCGCTGGATACATCTTTATGCCTACACCCTGTATAAGGGCAAACTAGATGGACCATGTGGTCTTTTTCTACCGTCCGTATATATGTTTATAGGATTGGAATACTAGATGAGTTGTGCATTTATTTCACAAGTCTATTAGATATTATGAGGTTTATATAGGAGGAATTGTCTGGTGCAGTCTTCTTGACTCCAGTACTTGCTACTACTTCCATACCGGATATTGTTCTTCCACGTCAGATCTATGGATATTTGTTTGTCGGGGAATGATATATGATTGTGCACAATTAAAATATCATGTTTTCCTGTAAATCCTCTACTCGTGCAGCCAGGCAGTTTATGTATATTCCTTATGGGAAATGTGAAGATGCTTTGTGATAGTGGTAGAGTGCGGCGTTGCGGCAGGTATTGCTGTTTATCATTCACCAAGCCTTCCTTGTACACATGAGTTATGTACTGATACAGGTGCTCTGGAGATCCCAGTTCATTGGAGCTTGCAATCTTTGCTATTTCTTTTTGTTCCCAGGCGCTGGCTGGGGAAATCAGTCCGTTCCTGTGCAGCGGGAGCCACCAGGTGCAGAGAGATTGTCAGCCGAGCGCCTTGAACTGCTTCGTGGAGGCCATGTCTCAGTGCGTCCCCCCAATCCCCATCAGGCCTTGTGTACTCAAGTACCTGGGAAAGACGCACAATTTGTGGTTCCGCTCCACGCTCATGCTGGAGCATCAAGCGTTCGAGAAAGGGCTCAGCCTACAGATCAAACCCAAGCAGACAACGGAGTTTTATGAACAAGAAAGCATCACCCCACCCCAGCAAGTAAGTGTCATTTCTTCTGCCTCAGCACTTTTGGAGAAGGTATTTATATAGATTCTGGCCGGCAGACAGGAAGAAAGTAATAATCTTTTACTGGGCTGATAATGTTCCATGTTCTTTGTTTTTCCTGCCAAATGCACTATGAACACGTATTCCCAGCCGTTAGAACTTCATTCGATTTTCTTTTTCCTGTGGACAGAGATGTTCAAATAATAAAGTCCCAATGAAAAACTGCTCTTAAGGACAATTAATAAAGCGCCGACACTAATACAAGAGGGTGCCATGAAAATGAGATGGCATAGCATGCAGAAATGAAAACCCACAAAAGCAGACTATTAAAACTTGATAATAAAGTAGCCTAAACTGCAGCGGGCAGCTGTCAACTAGCAAGAGGAGGCGGCGATGAGCCGCTTGTGCCTACTGATGGCCATAGAATGGGTTATATGTCTTTTTTATGCCCTGCTATCCACTTTATCTAAAAATTGCCGGTGAAAGAGGTTGCATGCTTTATTCTGCTGCTATCCGTCTGGCCCGATCAATGTCTTGGTTGTATGCTTCTAGGTAAATCTCACATATACACTTTCAAAGTACGTGACTCACGTGCAATCACCAGGGGCTGATCTATCACAACCACTTAATGTTGTGTACACTTTCCATTCAGGCTGCCATAGAACACAAACCCTCGCTGCCACCACTCCTGGAGAAAGTCAAGCGACCTACATACACCTACCCACCCTGTTCTCCAGCGATCAAAGGGTTAACACCACCAAAGGCTTAAAGGGGTTCTGTCATTAGAAAAAAAAAAAATCTATCCTTGCCTTATTCCTCACCGGGCAGTCTTCTTACCGCGTCTTCTCCTGGCTCATCCAGTACCCCGAGTCACCTGACCTCCAGCTGTCCGGATCCTCTTCTTTCTGTTATGAAGCGTCCATACACAGGCATTCTGCTTCCCGCAGGGCGATGTACCTGGTCACTAGTGACATAAAGTGCACAGGCACGGGCTGTTGCTGTGACTGTACATATGTGGTGTCTCGACGCTAGTGTTCATATACTATATAAATACTAGCAACGAGACTCCGCAATAAAGCAGGCTGCCGAGCATTCGGCATTCCCTGCTAGGCAGCGAACGCCACGTCACTAGTGACCGGGTATACTGACCTGCAGAATGCCAAGAATGTACACAACGTCACAAGAAGAAGAGGTTCCGTCCGGTTGGAGGTGACGTGTCCCTGGGGATTGGAGGAGCCAGGAGAAGATCGGGGAGCAGAAGATGTGGTAAGAAGGCTGCCTGGGGAGGAATAGAGAAGTACAGAATCAGGAGGCTGGAAGTGGCATATGTGACGGGGGCGGAGCTACGCAATGACGCGTGCAAGGGGGCGGAGCCAGAACGCCGCTGCTGCCGGACCGAGCCGAAGGGAAAAGACCCATCTGCGCAAGCGCATCTAATCGGGCGATTAGACGCTGAAATTAGACGGCACCATGGCGACGGGGACGCTAGCAACGGAGCAGGTAAGTGAATAACTTCTGTATGGTTCATATTTAATGCACGATGTACATTACAAAGTGCATTAATATGGCCATACAGAAGTGTATAACCCCACTTGCTGCCGCGGGACAACCCCTTTAAGTCAATTCCTGAGTCAGGATTGGTCAGTGGGGGAATAAGGGAATATTAAACAGTCCATCCTCCTGTACTTTCTCCCCCCAAGTTGGCCGTTGGGGTTGTTGGATTTGAATTTTCCCGTTTGAAATTTGACCAATCTGCAGATCTCTTCCTATGAAACCTGCTTTTGGTGACAGATATGCTGATATGGCACCCTTTCCAAAGATGAAAGCATCCCCATAGAGCTCTTTTGCAGCAGTTTGAGCTCTTAGCCAGTGTGAAGAACTCACCAAGTTAACTGTGTGGGTATGAAATCTATAGACATGTATACAGTCATCACACATATCCATCACAGTAAGATCTATGCATTTAAACGCTATATGATATCCTTTTATATTCAACGGCTATATTCACCATGTAATGGTGCTACATGTATCCAAGGGAGAGCAGGTTTGGTTACTATATATTAAGTAGTAGGCCTTTATCAAATGGCCTACTACCTAATATATTCTTTCTCATCTGACGGTGCGATGTCAGAAAGGCTGCTTGAGTTGGTTAATTTAATTGGGGATATTGTGTACCCAAACAATATTGTCCTCCCTCTGTAAAAAAGTGGCTGTCTCCGTCTCTTCCAGGAGATTTTAGATTCCCTTGCCGAATTATATTCCCTTCTACAAGAAGAAGACATGTGGGCCGGTTTGTGGCAGAAGCGATGCAAGTTCCCAGAGACCGCTACGGCCATTGCGTATGAACAGCACGGCTTTTTTGAACAGGTACGATGCGTTACACTTTCCATAGATGGCCTGATACAAATCATCTTGACTTCGGGACACCCCATTTCCTGATCTGCCAGAAAAAGAATGCATGCGGTAAATCTGTGGAGCAACACTGAGCACCTCTGAGTGTCCAGCGCTCTATACACTCGGGCTGCATGTACGTGGTCAGATTTGCATTGCAGAATCTGGAGCAGGCGTCCGCCTGTGTATTCCGCAGCAAATACCGCCTATAGCATGCTATGACAAAGCGATTCTTTGCACACATGCGGAAACCCATTGAAGTCAATAGGTTGACCAGAGGATGCAGGGTGTGCCACTAAAACATTCCTCACACCATCAGCTTGAAGTGTTAACGCCTGGCAGGATGGTTTCATCGATTCATGCTGCTTGTGCCAAATTCTGACCTCCCATCAGCACAGTGCAACAGGAATTTGGATGCATCTGACCACGCGATGTTCTTCCACTGCTCAGTGATCCAATTTTTTGTCCTTTGGTCTGGACTTGTTAGTTGGAGCTCCAGCGTTATATTCAGCTGCAATTTGCTTGACTGTGCAGCATCTGTTTGTCAGAACAGTTCTTGATATCCTACTCTGACCCCTTTCCTCGATGAGTTCTGTTCATCGGATACTCTGCTGCTTGAGATCTTTGCTTGATCATATATTCCTCGGTATACACTCCACACCGTTTCATGAAAAAAACCTTACAAGGTGGACCCGTGTATTCCTGGTCCACCTGACCATTAAGCAGGCTTCGTTCAAAGACACCCAGATCACTGGATTCTAATGTGGATTCATGCTGAAACTAATCCACGGAAAACAGGATTTTACGCTGCACTCCAGGGCCAGGGGTCTAATTTCCATATAGGGAAGCTGTAATCGTTAAAAGGCTGGAGCCCCTAATAAAGCCGCCATTCCCGTAGAGCTTAATGGGATGGCACTCGCACAGCCTTCTAAAAAAGAGTCATGTTTGCACTGCGTTCGCTGGGGACACCGCTGGGACAAGGGGATTTGTTATGTAGGAAAAGTGGCTTCTCTGACTGTGTCACCTAAGCTATAAGTATGGTAACTTAGTTTAACACTTACCCCAACACCCCTGATGTCCCTGAACTGAAAAGCGGTAGTGTAGTGGAAATGTATGGTGGATTTGCCGCTATGTTTCCAGAAAAGACGAAAGGGTCCGCAGACAAATCTGAACTATTTTCTAAAACTTTCCAGGTCTGATGCAGTTCTGTTCTTCACGTGTCGATAGATGTGTGAACATATTGATCCGTCTCCGGGTGCAGAATGTTCACGTACGGATCCTGTAGATGAAAAGCTATTGATTCTTTTGAGCTTTTGTTCTTTTAGGCTCAAGAAACATATGAAAAAGCAATGGAAAAAGCCAAAAAAGAACATGAAAGAAGCAACGCATCTCCAGCTGTTTTTCCAGAATATCAGTTGTGGGAGGATCATTGGATTCGGTAAGTGTGAATTATGTCTATTCTTTTTAAAGTTTTGTGTTGTCCTTTTATTTTTCATTTCCTCCTTGGTTTCCAGGGCTTGGTATATATTTTTTTGTAAGACGATGGATTCTAGGAGTTTAAAAAAAAAAGGGGTTTCATGTTTGTAAGGGTTTAACAAACTTTTTTTCTCATTCGTGTCTTTTGGGGATATGGCTGAAGAGCCAAGGGTATAGCTACTGCCACTAGGAGGTGGACACTAACCAAAAGAGTGCTAGCTCCTTCTATCAGCTGTACCCCTCCTGCAGGCACCAAGCTAATCAGTCCGTGGGAGGCAGGCCTTTTCCTTCGCAGGTCTTCAGCTGGTGTCCATTTAAATTATGTGGTATATTAAATGGTACTATTGAAAAATATAACTCATCCCACAAAATACAAGCCCAGGTTCCTGAGTGGCAGACCACTGCTGATCTACTATTGATGGCCTGTCCCAAGAATAGGCCATTAATCGTTTACAACTGGACAACCGCTTTTAAAAATACTGTTGTCACGTTTTCCCTTATAAAGTTTATCGAGCTTTTAACTATTGATAACCTATCCTCAGGATAAGTCATGAATAGTTGATTTTGGGGTCTGCTGCTCGGGTCCATTACTGATCAGCTAGTCGCCAGGTTGTTGTGTCACAGAAGCAGGCAGCTCTGTACACTTTGTTGTGGCAAGGGTCGGTATTGCAGGTACTGTTCCCATTGACATCACACCTATGGAAACCTCCTATGTTGGTGAAACGTCTAACCATGTACGACTAACTTTAGTGTCTTGCAACTGCCAGCAGGTAGTATAATGCTGAGTCTAAATGTTGTGGGTTTGTGGTGCATATACGAGGTGGGTTCAAAAAGTATCCAACCTTAATTCCTAAAAAATATGTGTATTCAGATACAACAATCTTACACTAATCTCCTTTAGTCCCCTTGGGTAGCCACACACTTCTCCCAACGCTTCTGCCACTGTCGGAAGCACTGCTGAAACGGCTCTTTTGAGGTGGAGTGTAGCGGGTCCATCGCATTCTGCATGATGTCTTCTCTGGACTGAAAACTGGTTTCTTTCAGGACATTTTCAGCTTGGGAAAAAGCCAGAAGTCACATGGAGAATATTGAGAGAGTAGGGAGTCTGATGTACGCCCATCTGTGAAGTGGTTGTACCACTCCTTTATCTGTGTGATGCCCATTGCTTCGTCCCCGAAGGCCTTTTGAGTCTTGCGGATTGTTTCTACTTAGGAATCACCACGCTTTACAAAATTTTTACGCCGTAACGTTGAGCAAGTTTTTCTGTCATTTTGTCAAAAGTGAAAATTAGACGACGCTCACTTACACTTCCTCACTCATCGGCTGTCTGCCGGTGACTGACAGCTTCTGCGGGAAGAAAAAAAATCCAAGCATGCGCATTAGAGTCGCCTAAATCCGTGCACCAAACCACGCCGCCCGAGCTGCATTTGTTTACGGACCAAAAAATTAAGGTTGGATACTTTTTAAACGCACCTCGCTAGTGCGCAGCATTCTACAGTACAGAACAAGTGGATGACACGGATCCGCAGCAGATCTCACACTTGTAATTGAAAGTGCGACATCTGCTGCAGATCTGCGTCAACATGTGGACTTTGATGTGGTTTTGGATGGGGGATTTTAGTATGGATTTTCGGCTTCAGAAAATCCACACTAATGGCCTAAGGCCTCATGTCCACAGGCGGATCAGATTCTGCATGCAGGAACCCACAGCGAAATCCGACCCTACCCGTGGCAGAGGACACTGCGGGTCCTCTAGTTGCCTATCCGGGTCTTCATTTGCTCCTCTGCGGAGCGCCACCGCACATTTTTATTTTTTTTTAAATCTCCTGGTTCTCATGGAATTCACAGCCCGTTTGCAATTCAATTACGGACGGGCCGCGGTTCGGACGGCTTCCATTGACTTCTATGGAAGCCGTTCGTGCGGGATCCGCAGCAAAATGGAGCATGCTAAGATTTTGTTTTCCGGACTAGAAGGTCTGCAAAGCAAGTCTGCATACTTAAATTGAGCTGCGGACACCCATATCTCCCTATGGGCAGCTTGAATTGCGGATCGTCTGCGCGGATTCCGCAATTCAAATCCGCCCATGGACATGAGGCTTTAAACTTTTCCTTGGAGATATGGACGCTCACGGGTTAAAGAGTCCTTTTTTCTGAGTATGGACACCTGTGTAAGTGCTACATGATGGCGTTAATAAGAGAAGTGCGTGGTGGTGTGGTCCCCTCACTCATCCCCCTCATTACCATTGTGTGCCTTGTCTCCTTTCCTAGATGCTCGAAGGAACTGAATCAGTGGGAAGCATTGACGGACTATGGCCAATCAAAGGGCCACATCAATCCATACCTCGTCCTTGAGTGTTCTTGGCGAGTCTCTAATTGGACGGCCATGAAAGAAGCCCTCGTGCAGGTCGGAGTCCTCTCCTTTCACTCTTGATTTTGATAATGCGTTCCCTCGGTCTTACTTACAATGTTTGCACAAAGTCAGCATTACAGCTCATTTCACTGAGGCAATAAAGCACTCTTTAGGGAATCCGTTTGATTTAGAACACAGCTGCGCTTTCTGGCAAGTAAGGAATATTGCAAATAAATGTTTTTGTGTGTTTTAATACAATCCTGTTGCTTTAGAGAAATATTATTAACTGTTTTTAGTCGGGGCTTGAGTTGGTTTATGGTTCATTTCGTCATACTTGCTTTACATTAACCCCTTAGTGACGGCCAATACGCCTTTTTACTGACCTCACTAATGGACCTTTAAACCTGCACATATATCTATATAAGGCAGTGGCTTGGCTGACCAACTGACAACCAGACTCCTGCTCTAACTGCCAGGACCGGGGAAACTAAAGATCCTGGCAGTTTAACCTCTCACATGCCCCAATAATTAGTAGCAATGACAGGGTGAGGGGCTCCTCCTGTCACCCATCAGCACCTTGCAATGCAATTGCAAAGTAGCCATGGGCTTTCATGGCAACCGTAGGCCTGACAAAGGCTTCTGTGTCTGCCAGGTCGCTCATTCTATTAGGCCCTAGAATGAGTCTAAAGGCCCTTTTACACGTTCCTGCACTCTTTCATAGATGAATAATGGCCTGTTTACACAGGCTATGCAGCGGGCAGCCCAACAGTGATTTTATGGTCTGCATGAAAGATACAATCAGTGATTTATCATTCTTTTACTGCATGCGCAATTATGCAAACCGCTCGATCTAACAAACCTTTTGCACAATAGTCTGCCCATGTAAAAGGGCCTTAATAGGTTGATTTTAGAAGGCATAGTAGAATGCACTACATAAGTAATGCAGTGTACTGCTGGAAAAACCCCTCTGAAATTCCTCCATTGTTTCTAGGCTTTGTGCATACGGTGTTCACCATTCAGTAAAAATAACATGATCGCTTTCTTACATGGATCAGCACAATTATTATTGTTATTTTTCAGGCAGCGGAGCTCTCTGAGGTCTTGTTTTTTGCAGGAAGGCTTGTAGTTTTTATTAGTACCATTCTGAGGTACAGGTGACTTTTGGATTGCTTTTTATTGTGTTATTTGGGAGGCACACAAAAGACAGATAGGATAGGTTATCAATAGTGGATCCGCTGGGGTCCGCCACTCTGGCTGATCAGCTATTCAGGCATCCACTGTCACCGGCAAAACACTGTGTGGAGTGGAAGTAGATTGCTCTGACCCTGTGTACTGGCTGGCACTGATAACTGCAGGTACAGCTCCCATTGACTTAATGAGAACTGCACCTGCAATTACCAGTGCTGGCCACTACACCGGGCTTGGAGTGATCTGCTTTCACTCTGTAACCTGTGTGTTTTGGCGCTGGTAGCGGGCGCCCAAGTAACTGATCAGCCATGGTCCAAATGGTCGGACCCCAAGTGATCCACTGTTGATAACCTATGCTGAGATATGTCATTAATACAAATTGCCAGAAAGCCCCTTTAAATTAACGTCCATCTATAAACTTTATTTTACTTTTATATCTAAAATTCTGTGCCAATTGATGTCATAGGAAATCTTTATAGGGGTCGGAGCTCTGATTTTATGTTACAGAGCTTCAAATCTCAGATTTATGCAGTTCCCGTTGCACTTGACAATAAATCCATATGCAGTAAGCTCCCTCGGCTGCCATAATTGTATTGTTTAACGATGGCTGTGTAAAGGGAAGTCTGGGATTTAGAGCTCTGCAGCCAGAGAAAAAAATGGCTTCAGCCGTTATGAAGACTTAAAATGACCCTCAAGTCAGAAGCTCAAAATTGCTATGTAAGTGTGCTCAATAGAGAGCCGTTGTATCGTGGGATCATGTTTATACTAATCCACCACTCGCTGTAGTACGAAGCCTGATAATAGCGTTTCAAGTCAGGCAAGCCTACACCCCCCTGCGATTTACGGAGGTAGAGAATTGAGCAAGTTAATTTCTCCGGTTTATTGGCCCATATAAATTTGATCAAAGCCGAGTAAAGGCATCTGAAAAAACTTCCCGGGATGTTAATTGGGAGGGTTTGAAAGTCCCCCTCACCGCCCTCTCTGACCATATGGACACAAGTAGAAGAAATTCAGTGGATGGAGGAACTCACTGTATGATAAACATGACTCTTGGGATCATATTTGGGCCCCTTGGGTTAGTTTCCAATGCATACAAGATTATCGGAATATCCTGGGATCTAATTAGGTCATCAGTTGAGCGGAATAGGCGTGGCGTAACAGCATCAACAGAGATGCTCCAGAGTGTTGGGTGTGACAGACAGGCGCCTGGCCGGTTCTGCCTCCCCCCCGCCCTTTTTTCCCCCTTTTCTTCTTTCCTTTATTTATCCTTGCCTTTTCTTTCTCTTTATACCTAGACAGTATTTTATTTCCATTTCAATTGTTTAAATGTTAAAAGGTTCTATGCCAACCAGTGGTACCCTGAATAACCTTGAGTATACACACAATTTCTGTAAGCGAGCTCCATTCCCAGAGACTTAAAGCCATATGGTAACCAAGTTTAAATGGTTAGGCCAAGGTCTAGGGCAACCCGCCTTGAGAGGTGCGCCATCCTTTTGCTCGAGGAATGAAGCATACTACGATCGGCATTCTCTAAGCTGTCTGTAATGGTACTGATTGCACTGCCCTCTCAGAGGGTCCGGTTCCTTTGTTTTTTTTTTGTTTTTTTTAAATTTATAAAAACCTTGAATAAAGAATTTATATATATAAAAAATTGATATGTAAGTCAGTACTTATAAGGGATGATTACCTGTTCTCTTTTCTCCGTTCTTGTTTCTTAGCTGCTTTACTAGGTCACATCTGTGACTATATTTTACCTACAGTGCCTGATCTGAAGCAGTCTGGGACACACCCCCGTGTAATCATTGGTTCAGACTGCAGACAAAAGGGGTGTTTCCCAGTCTACTTCAGACTAGGCACTGTAGGTAAACCATAGCCACAGATCACAGCACTGTCCTAATAGACCACTAAAAAAGACAGCCAAGGAACACAATTTTAAGGGGCAAAAAACAGTATTCTTTCCCCGTAGGTACAGAATTCTATTCTAATTTTGTTTTGCTCACTGGACGGTTACTTTAAATGTAGCTTTACTTTATAGTGAAAAGTATTTATAAAGTCCTTTGTGGGATTTTTTTCTACAAGATCTCCTTGGATGATGATTTCCTAATAGCTGTCATGTGTTCCCACTTCTTTGGAATAACCCACTAAGAAAAGCATGTTTTTTTTCACACAGACGAAGGCTCTTTGGGTCTGTTTAATCCTTACAGTCTGCTCTAGGAATTCATATATCTATTGCGGAAAAAGTAATAATACATTGAGTGAGTTCGCTAGTTAGATAGAATTCACACTGAATAATCGTCAATTGTAATCCAGAGACAAATGAAGTGATTTGTATCTGACATCTTCCACGCGTCTATTATAAGAACATGTCTACCCATCGAATGCCGCCTCTAATTATAAACAGGAGGGAAACCATCAATTATAGAAACCCATTCCTAATGAATTCTGATTCATATACTGGACCTGTCATTCACTTAACCTTCATCGTGCCCTTCACGAAATCTCCGCCCGCTAGGATACACAGTAGGCACAATGGTTCGTCCTGATAAATGAATACTTCAGGAAGGCTAGGAGTGATGGAGAGCAGCTGGTGGTAGGCGGTGTGACAGCTGTCTTAAACAAATGACATGGTCTGCAAGGTCCCTGGCTTGAAAGGCGCAGAGCCTCAGTTATCTTATAGAATAGTGGCCAAGGGGTCATATTTTCTATTAATTGACCAAATTGCCTTGCATGAAAGCTCAATGAGCAGGTTATGACACCATGAGAGATTTAGTGTATTACCAGCCCAATTTATTAGGCGTTCAGATGCCATACTGGTGAAGAAACAGCTGAATTATCGTCAGATCTCTGTAGTACTAAATAAGTAGGATGAGCGCCATGGGTTTTAGTCCCTCTAGCCTTAGGCCCAATTGTTGTGTTTGTAAGCCCAAGGCCTAGTCTAGACAGTGACTACCAGTGATCATCTATACATTTCTAGAGCTGCCGTCCAGTGTCGCTACTATGTGCCACTTAATGCAAAGCAGCAGACGCCCTCGTCGGTATTGCAGGTGCATCTCCTGTTGAATTCAATGGGAGCAGTACTAATCTGGACCGCTGCACTACGGTCACACTGACTGCAGTGACAGCGGTCCCGTGAATCGGCTGATTGGCGAATATCGCTGATCATCAATTAATGACCTGTCTGTCATCAATAAAAAAAAATATTGTATAAATTCCCAGATCGCCAATTTAAAGTGGACCCTGTCACGAACTGCAGCTCCAGCTCCCTTTTATAGCCGCTGCTTCCACAGATTTTGTCGTCTTTTATTTCTTTCCTAGTCCTACCCCTCCATTCCCAAGCAATTACTGCTATTAGGCTCTCTTTTTTCCGATATGTAAAACAATGAATTGACTGAATGGCTGTGATTGGTTCATCGAGCGACGGCTCTGATTGGATGAGCCACGGTGATCCTAAACCAATCACAGCCAGTCCTTCCTGGAGGCGGTGAATTTGATCCTCCAATCCAGGAAGGGTTGGCAGAAGACTTAAGATAAGTGCTGGAGACGACGGTGCTTCTTAGGTGAGGTAAGCTAGGGCTTCTTTTCGGGGTAGGGCTTATATTTCAAGCTTCCCCCACCCAAAATAGTGAAGACTAGGTGAATATTATAAGAGGAGTAGCTGGATTTTTTTCAAATTCATCGAGGAGAGCAGAAGCAAGTAAAACAAATCCGAATGTCCCCATGGCTGGTCTCTAGCACTCCAATTATTCCAGCTGGTAAAAGGGTTGTTTTGATGGCTCTTTGTTAGGGATTTGCAGTGAATTCCCTACTATATTTAAGGGGGCTCCAGAGGAGGTTGTAGAGTCATTTGTGTTGTACCTAACTGATGTTCTTACAGACTGCATTTTTCATTCAGCTAAGGGTAGGTAGATTGTACAGTCAGTATTTAATCCCCGAGATGAAACTCCAAGAATTGATCATGTCTGACAGGACTAGGTTGTGATGCCTTGAAAGTTAACTGGAGGTGACAGCCACCGGTGACTGCAGGCACAGCCCTGGATAGGAAGATCTTTTCTGTAATGAGGCATGTACTAATTTACTAAAGGAAAATGCTAAAGCCACGCATTGTGATTCTGCTGCCGTGTTCCTGTCTGTTCGCTGGCCGATCCCTTTATTTTTTAGAACCACCGTCCATGTCCACTAAATAATGGTAGATCTCTATCGGTGTCTTGTTCCATTTTCGTGCTCGCCTATGTATCACTTTCCCTCCTAAACGCTGGGATTTAGTTTACAAAGTATTTCTTGTAGAAGTCATGACTACCTCTCCCTATGAACAGTGACTCTGCTGTTCTCTCAAGAGGAGAACGTGGCACTCGTATATCAAATACTCCTAAATTACAATACCTGCGGCAAGAAGAGGAGGTTAACCCATTAAGGGCCATGCGTGGTCTTAGGGGACGTCATAGGGACATAGATGGTAAAAAAAAAAAAGTTAGAAAAATAAGTATAAAAAAATTTACAGAATAAAATTATATACAGAAAAAAAAAAAAAAAAACGGTCCACCGCCGATTCCAACCAAATCCGTCACTAAATGCACCCTGTAATCCCAAACTATACATATTATATAGCTAAATGTCTGAAACAAAATGAGGGACCCATTCCTGTATTTTATTTTAGCGTTCCACCAGTAGAGAAGATTGTCTGATCATCTGACAAACAGGAGCGGCTCCAGTTGTTTCATTGCCCACTGTATAGTGACAGGTGGCGCCATTGTTACACCCATGTGTCTTGGAACCATTTCCAGGCACTTGGCTGAAGGACATTTGGTCTAATGGCGCCCATTACGTGTTCTACCTTTGACACTCACCCACTGTTGCCTCTGTTTGCAGTGGGGTCATCAACAATGAAATTGGACTGCTTTGAAGTGCAACTGGGTTGTCTTTGGCAATAAACCCAGATTTAGTTTGGGTGCTGACGACAGACATATTAGTGTCTGGAGATCTAGTGGGGAGCTCCTCAATCCTGCCTTTGCTGTGGAGCGGCACACCATAGTGAAGAGGAGCTTGGTTAGAGCAGTAGTCATCCATGTGCTATGCAGCTCCATTCAATGGCTATGAGACGGAGGTAGCTGAGCACGGCACTTGACTATTTCTAACGGGCCCAAAGACACTAATTGGAGAGGCACCATGCTTTGGTTAGTACTGCACCACTCATGAAGTGAGCAGGCATGGGTGGCTTGGGACCCCTGTCATAGTGATCAGTGGGGCCGCCAGCATTCAGACATGCTGCAGTGGCAACTTAATGGCCACACACACTAATATATAACTTTTCTTCCTTACTTTTGACTTTTTCCTGCTCCAGAAGACAAATGGCTGTTCTATCCTGTGTAGAGTTCAGGCTCTGACGTTCCCGGCCATACGTTGAGTTATAAAGACATCAATCCCTTTGTTTTCCCTGATTTAATGTTCCGTCGCAGTTGTTTGACTTTGGTTGTTTTGTGCATCGTTCCTTGGTTGCCAGAGGACGTCATTGTCATCCCCACGGGGAGGACGGTGGCAGGCAGGGTTTTTTCTTTTCCTTTTATTCACCTTTTACCATTAGCATCTGCTATTGTCTAGCAAGCAGGATAGACATTCAAAGCCTTTATCCCCTGTAACCCTGTGCTCCGTTCCGGCTCTGCTTCCCTTTCATTTGATCTTTAGCAATGTCATGGCTTCCTGAAATAGATCGCATTAAAGAAGCGAGGTTCGGCATGTTTACCCGATTCTGAGTAAACCTTGAGGAATGGAAACGGCTGTTAATATTTTATTAGGTCTCGTCGAAGGCAAAGAATTGTTGGGAGAGGTGAAATCGCGCCATTCGCATCTAGTAATCGGTTTTATGTTGGGTGGTAACGGCTGGTTGACAGTAGGATGCAGTTTGTTCTTCCTAAGGGTATACTCACCATGGCATTTTTTATTTATTTTTTTCTGTGCCTGTTCCCAGTGAGTGGAGGCTGGCGGACGGAAGAGATTTTCGGCACGTTCGCCTCCATTCACTGAACAACTCTCTCTCCTCTGTGACAGCACAGGAACCATAGCTGTTGGGCGCTCAAGTGCCTGACAGTCGTCCCATGTAAAAGCACCCTTCTTGTCACATCACTGAGTGCACCTGGCGCCTGTAAAAGGATAACGTAAAATGTAGTTGCAACATTTTCACTGTATAAACTATACTTTACTGAAGGTATTTTCATGGTGTGAATGGGATTTATTCTAGCTTTGGGTTCTAAAAGGAGTTTTCTTGCACTCAGATAGTGATTGATGATCTGTAAGATCAGCTGACATAAGGTTATGGCGCTTCATCAAGTGGGTTGTCTCCTTCATTGCTTACCAGGTACAGCACCGTACATTTAGTAGTGGCTGCTCATGGTATTACAGTTCAGTGTCATTGTCTTGAATGGGACTGAACTTACAGAACTGCATCAGGCACAGTCACTATAAAATGTATGGCACTGTGCTTGGTAAGCAACGAAGGGGACAAAGCTTGTTCTGTTTCCTTCTTTCAGGTAACATATAGAATACTTTGTAGGTGCTATGAACAGTGACACAAACTCATTGAAGCCATTAGCTCACGTTACCGCAGTTGAATGTCCCTGGTGTCAGCCATGATTTGACTCCTTTCAACTTTTTTTCAGGTGGAGTTGAGTTGTCCAAAAGAGATGGCATGGAAGGTCAACATGTATCGTGGCTACTTGGCTATTTGCCATCCAGAAGAGCAGCAGTTGAACTTCATCGAACGACTAGTAGAGATGGCCAGCAGTTTGGCAATACGGGAATGGAGGAGGCTTCCATATGTTGTCTCTCACGTTCACACACCTTTATTACAGGTAATAAACCAGCGCTAGAATTTTCTATGTGGTTTAACCATTATCAGGTAAATTGGAATTCAGGTGTCAATATCGGCACAATACAACTCAGAAGCACAAGAAAATATTTGGCCCTCACCAATGTTGTTGAAGACCTTGGATGGAGATCATGTAAGGGCCATCTCCTTCCCAGTTGATCATTGAGATCTAAGCAGTTGGTCTAAGTTGTTCGCCCTCCATATATGAACATAAGACTGTCCAGAACTTGCTAGGCATAGAGTGAATTCTCCCACTATATCACTACTCAGTGGTAACTCGCTCTTCAGAGAGGGTCTCTTCGGATTGTCCAATTAGAGCACAAGCAGTATAATATTAAGCCGTCCCCTGCATATATACGCACACGTCTCCTCACTCACATCTCAACATAAGGATTAAAGACATTGAATGACAAAAGTACAAACTGAAGCTCGAGTTTGCAGCTGCAGTAATTACTTTTTTTTTTTTAATATCAGATAGCGTGTGATTAAATACCTGCAAGAAAATTAAATTTACATGATGAATGGTAGAAGAAAGGAGGTTAAGGTATTGTGCGAGCTGATACGGCGATAATTGTGAAAAATATTACTTTGCTTAATTTATTTTGTTTCAGGAGATTTGACTTTGTAAATGTGAGCCGAGTCCTCAGGCATTTATCTTATTTAGTTGATTAGCAGCAAATACAACCGTTATCTTCCTCTTGTCTTTCGGACGCTCGGAGAGGTTTATTTAATGGTTATGTTAATGGAATGTGCAGGAAAGTGTCGCCCAAATGGAGTCTCTTTTCGTTTGTTTGCATCTAGCGTTTGTGAAAACGTTTAAAAAGGAAAATGAAAAATTCTGTGGTAAACAATTTTCACAGGTTTTTTTTTCCCACACACTGAAGGGCATTATATATATGTGTATATATATATACACTGTATGTTTATGTATTACACACCATATATTAGTAGAATGCACATCTCAGGATGGTGTGTGTGTGTGTGTGTGTGTGTGTGTGTGTGCGCGCGTGCGTGCGTGCGTGCGCGTGCGTGTGTATATGTATGTATGTGCGTGTGTGTGTGTATATAATGTATGTATGTAATATAGGTGTGTGTGTGTATGTATGTGTGTGTGTGTGTGTGTATATAATGTATGTATGTAATATAGGTGTGTTTGTATGTGTGTGTGTGTATATATATATATATATATATATATTTATTACACCATCCTGGGAAGGGCTTTCTGCTATATTACATGCTGAGGGAAATTATCCAGTGGAATTGGGAATATTTATTACAAGGCATCAGTAATTTAGAGTACACAAAATACTTAAAGCAAACCAACATGGTTGTTGTCCACAGCAACCAATCCCAGCACAGCTTTCATTTTACCTCAGTAGTGTAAGACATACACTCTGATTGGTTGCTATTAGGGATGAGCGAGTATACTCGCTAAGGCACTACTCGCTCGAGTAATGTGCCTTAGCCGAGTATCTCCCCGCTCGTCCCGAAAGATTCGGGTGCCGCCGCGGGGCGGGGAGCTGCGGGGGAGAGCAGGGAGGAACGGAGGGGAGATCTCTCTCTCCCGCCTGCTCTGCCCCGCTCCCCGCCGCAACTCACCTGTCAGCTGCGGCGGCCCCCGAATCTTTCGGGACGAGCGGGGAGATACTCTTCTAAAGCACATTACTCGAGCGAGTAGTGCCTTAGCCAGTATACTCGCTCATCTCTAGTTGCTATGGGTAACAAATACATTTTCTTTTAGACAGAAGAGTGGGGTGAGGGCTGCTTTTCCGTGGCCCACCCTGTAGATGCTATGGTGATGATGAGCGAGTGTAAGGCACAGTGTCTTGTCACATAATGCATACATATTAGGGCAGACTTTGATGACAAACCGCACCACGTCAGAAACTAAAATAAAAAATTATATATACATTAAAACACAATTATATATAAATATATGATTTTTTGCGGTGAAATCTGACATAAATCCACATAACTTAATCTTATTTTCCAGCGGATTTACCTCACAAATTCGCATCTCGTGTGGATACCCTAAGGCCACTCACACACACCATCGGCAAAGCGCAGTGATTTCGGACACATGTTCATAAGGCCAACAGCGTGTTTTAGCGCACCCCATCATTGTGATGGGCGATGAGGTGCGCTAAACGCTGAAAAATAGAGCAGACGGCTCGAAAATCGCCGCAATAGTCTGCGAGGCCCCATTGAAAATGAGAGCATTATACTGCGATTAATCACAGTAAAAAGCGCCTGCTTGAGAGCGGCCTACAGTTCTGCCTGCAGTGGGGACCTGGTCAGCAGTGGGGCTCGCTCATTTTGCGGATGTTCTCCCACCCCTCCTTTCCCTGCAGAAGATGGAGACGAGCCGTTTTCTCAGAGATAGATTTAGGCCTCATGTCCACGGGGAAAATAAGATCCGCTGCAGATTCTCCATGTAGAATCTGCAGCGGGTCCCTCCTGCCCCGCGGACATGAGCGCCGAAAATAAGAATTTAAAAGCATTTACCTATCCGGCGCGGGCGGGGAAGGTCAGCTGTTCCTCACGGCCGGATCTTCATTTTCGGCCGGCGGATGAATTCCTGACGCCGGCGGCACGTCGCCGGTACGTCGTCGACGTGCCGCGCGCATGCGCCGGGCACATCCGCCGAGCCGAAGCAAGGAAGATGCGGCCGTGAGGAAGAGGAGACCTTCCCGGTCCGCTACGGATGGTAAATACTTTAAATTCCTATTTTAGGTCTCCCGCGGATCCGGACAGCTTCCATAGGCTTCAATAGAAGCCCGCGGGAGCCGTCCCCGCGGGAGACCCGCACGAAAATGGAGCATGGTCCGGATTTTTCCATGCTCCATTTTTTTTAAAATCCCTTTTATTGACGATCCGCGGGTATTTATCTACCCGCGGGTGGTCAATGCATCCCTATGGGATGCGGATCCGCATGCGGGAGATCCGCTGCGGATCTTAAATCATATTTTGCCCGTGGACATGAGCCCTTAATGTTGTTTAAAGGGAATGTGTCGCCCTTTTCTTTTATTCTTGATTTTTACAATGAAATTTGCATAGTTAAATAAAATTACATTTTTCGAATCTGTTTTTATTTTTTGATCCTATTTTTCTTTTATCATATTGTCTGTAAATGACCATGGGGCGGTCATCTTGCCTGAGCTGAATTTAACAGCATTTAGAGCTACGTTTTACAGCAGCCTCATGGGCGATAAACAAAATGCACGTGAGAGAACTCATTGACTTCCATGGGAGAATGTATTGGGCATGATTGTGCATAGGTCATTATGCAAGGAGGGGGAGGAGGTGAGCTGTGATCATCACTTTTTTTGTGAATGGTGGATCCTGTATTTTATAATTTATAGGTGTCACCTGTCGTTGTAATCCTGCCTGTGACGATAATGAGCTGACTGCTGAAATGTTTCCCCTACACAACAGGAAGTGTCAGACTAGTATGAGGCTTCGAAGCCAGAGTGAAAAATGCAGGATTTTTTTTTTAACAGATCAAAAAATTTTATAAAATGTTGAATATAAATCTTGACTTTCTGATGTCACCTCACATTAATTTCTGCAGTCCCCTTTTAACTCCTGCCCCGTATTTTAAGATTTGCCTTACTTTGTATTTCAGGCAGCCCAACAGATCATTGAACTTCAAGAGGCCGCTCAGATTAACGCAGGACTGCAGCCGACCAATTTAGGAAGGAGCAACAGCCTCCACGATATGAAAACCGTAGTGAAAACCTGGAGGAACAGACTGCCCATTGTGTCTGATGACCTGTCTCACTGGAGCAGTATCTTCATGTGGCGGCAGCACCATTACCAGGGTGGGTACTGTGTGCGGGGTTCTGCACCACCAATCATTGCATTAGCCTATGTAAAGTCATCTTGATGTGTAAGAATTCCCTTCTCCTACTATAATAACTGATAATTATAATTACTACTTCTTTTCATAGCTATAGTGAATGCCTATGACAACAGCACCCAACACGACCCAAGCTCCAACAATGCAATGCTCGGTGTACATGCTTCAGCTTCTGCAATCATCCAATATGGCAAGATCGCCAGAAAGCAAGGACTCGTGAACGTTGCACTGGATATCCTAAGCCGCATCCATACCATCCCAACGGTTCCTATTGTGGACTGCTTCCAGAAGATCCGACAGCAGGTCAAATGCTACCTACAGCTCGCTGGAGTCATGGGAAAGAATGAATGCATGCAGGTAAGGCTGAGTTGGAAACGCAAGTGCTTGGGCATAAATCTGGTAACTCCATACCCATTTAGCTGCATGCTGCTCCTTATAGAAATGTAGGTCCGTGTAGGAGGGTCAGTCATCTATTCATGTCTAGTCCTAATCCTACTAGTTTAAAGGGGTTTTGCCAAGTTTGAAAGTTATTCCCTATGAACAGGATAGAGAATAACTATGTGATAGTTGGTGGTGTGACTGCTGGGAACCCCACTGATCACAAAAACTGTTTCTGTGCCCTCTGCACAATGGAATTGCAGCTGAGCATGCGCCCTACTGCGCCATTCATTTCTATGCGACTGACCGAGTACAAGCATTCAGATATCTCGTTTTAACATTGCTGTTGAAATGAATGGAGCAACAGCACGCTCGCTCGACTGCTACTCTATTTAGGGACACTCCGGACTCCTGTTTCCCTGATTGGTGCGAGTGACAACAGATGGACAACCTATCAATCATATAGTTATTCCCTTTCGTATGAATATGGAATAACTTTCAAGCTTGGCACAATCCCTTTAACTGTGGGTGAAACATACAGTATATCTGCATGTATGTTTAAAGGGGTATTCCAGGAATACCCTATTGATAACCTATCCTCAAGACAAGTCATCAGTAGTTGATCAGCTGGGGTCTGCTGCTCTTGATCCCCGCCGATCAGCTGATTGAAATTAGAGCACCGCTCAGTGCTGGCGTCATTTCAGTCCATACCACTCACAGAACCATACATTGTGTAGCAGTGGTGCCTGGTATTACTTCTCACTTCAGTGGGATGAGTGGCTTTCAGGCCGTGTAACCAACGAATGTGATATTACATACCTGGGAATAGGCGGCACTCACCTGAGCACCATGGCCTCTTTAATCAGCTGACTGGTGGGGATCCCGAATGGCGGACCTATCAGCTATTGATGACTTATCCTGAGGTTAGGTCATCAATATTATAGTCCCAGAAAACCTCTTTAAGAACAGTTCTACCTAGACTCCAAGATGGCTGACCATGGTTGCAGTAGGAGAACATTCCTGACCATTATAACACATTGAACAGCAGGGCTGGCTCATATGCGACTAGTTAATAACCTTTGCTGCTTCATATACATAACCCAATATTTGCTTTTCACCCTCATATGTTCCTTATTAGCACAGTGTAATCTTAGTGAATGACTGTCATTTTATTGCATGAGATGGGTAAAGAATCGCTTTATTTTCTATCATACACCTGTAAAACATTCAGCAGATAGAATGATCTTGATCTGCGGCAGAAGTTGTTCGTGCCTGATCATCCCTGAAAGATAAAAGCGAAGAACAGCGGTACATCTTTGATATCCTGCCATTATAAGATTAGCTTAAGTGGATAAACCACTCAAGAGTTTAGTGGTTTCAGCGATAGACAATAGCCCGGTCTGGGTCAGACGATGGAGCAAGAAGAACCAGTGGGGAACATCTCATAAATACCCAATTACAAGAGCCTGAAGTGTTAATTGGACGAGCCTGGTTTAACCTTGTACAAGGACCCATTAGCTGCAGTGTTTTCTCCATAGGACTCTGTCCCATTTCATGGTAATATTCCCAGGGAGGTTTGGAAATACGGCTTTACGTTCTGCTTGGTTGAGACGCTGCATCCTCTAAATGTTTATTTAGGGCTGCAGACGTCTGATCAATCGTCTCATTCAAAAATTCGATGTTTGGTACTACTAATATATATCCAATGGCCCTCCGGTGTGTGCTGGGGTGAATATGGGACCTGAAAGCTAAAAAAAAACTTGTCTTGCAGATATGTATCAGGCAGATATGGAAATGATTACAGTTGTGCTCTGATTAGACATGGGGTCTTATCACCTGAGGTTGTAAAAGTGCTTCCTCCATCGCTGTATATAAAGGCTCTCGGAGGATACTTCTGTGTAGTAGACCTCTTGTTGAGCGATCGTTGACCACTAGACGCCTCTACGACACACTCAGACATTTTGCCCAGTTTACAGACTTCGAGAGGGGCACATTACAGACAGGTCCCCCTGTGTGAGCCACTATGAAACAGCAGGTCTTTTGTGACTCGTCTGTCCATTGATTTGATTTTTTTTTACTTCTCTAGGGTTTGGAGGTGATTGAATCCACCAACTTAAAATACTTCACCAAGGAGATGACCGCCGAGTTCTACGCTCTCAAAGGAATGTTCCTCGCTCAGATTAACAAGTAAGTTTACATCATTTTCACAGTTGATAGCCATCACTTTGTTATTAAAACCACATTGACCTGATGTCCGCTACATGAATATTAAATGTTTGGGGAAATGGTTGTAAATGTTCCTCGAGCCGAGGATTCGCCTTGAACTGTTCGCCGTCCATAGCTCGGTCTTCCACGTTTTGGGGGCATGGCAGCAGTCAAACTGGTAAGCACCTGATATGAACGTTGCTTTGCCATCCTTGACTCTCCCTAGCGGTGCTGTTGGCTGAAACACAACCGTGCCGCTAGACTTAAGATAGGAACTTTGACCTGGCTTGACGGGTCGCTCAATGTATCAAACTCAAATTTTATGATTTTACGGCGGTGGTGAGGATGTCACAAATCTAATGACACCAAAGTCACCCACCAAAGGTCAGGCAAAAGGAGCAAAGAGCAGTGCAAGAAAAAGCCTGTAGGCTTTATTATATTAGATGGGTAGCTGATGAATATAAATACCCAGAACATTCCCCCTCATCATCTTCCAGTATTTAGGTTAGGAACTGCTTGTAATCCTTCACCTACTGGCAATTTTTTGAAACGATAATACTTGATACTCAAAGTCTTTTATTCTGAGACTACTGTGAGATTCTGGGGACAACTTGGCCTCTTCTGTCTTTTTATGAAGATCTGATATGACTCCAATTCATCATCCATCATCTCCGTCCTAACTGGCTTGAATAGTGGCGAATACATGTAAAAATTGATGTGCTTGATGATACGGAATCACATAGTGTCTATTCCAATACTGCAGGAGTCTGGAGGCGGTGTGTCATCAGAATGCGTCCGTTACTTCAAGTGATCACATCTCTGGGTAGAATACATTAAAAGCCCCCATACACTTACAACTCTCATCAACCCACCCCCCTTCCCAATTCCTTATCACTTCACCCTCACTTTCTCCGATTTTCAAATCTATGCTTAGAAAGTTGAAAAATGTTGGCTTATTTTATCTACAGACTGTAATGGTTTAATATGTGAACCTCTGTGCACTTATGACTACCATTGTATCGTATATGTCTTTAATTTCAATTTAAAAAAATCGTTGAACAAAAAAAAAAAAAAAAAGCCCCCATACCCGTTAAGTAAACAATCACACAAGCCCGCCAGTTTCTGTCCTCTCGACTCTTCCTCAAGTGATAATGTTGGGGGAAGAAAGGATTAGGCACGTTAAATTTCATTGCCTGATCTTTTTGCGCTTCCTCAAGATAAGCCACCGCCAGACTTGTGTGAAAGTGACTTTCCCAACTTTTTCCATGGAGAACACATGAACGCTCAGCCGAACCAAGCGCTCATGTATGGAGGCATCGGTAAAAGTAGCGGTTTGGCCTACAGCTTTCTATGTGATGCACAAATGGTTTGCCATTAGGCCCCTTTAAAACCTGAGTTCTGTGGGTCCCAAGGGTAATCTTTCCTCTCGTGAGACTAATCCTACCCCTCTGTGTGCTCATGCCATACCGTAGGGGTTATAATTTTAAAGTCTCCTTCCCCCACACAACAGATCGCAGTGAATGTCCACACGCCAGTCCTCTCTAAAGGTCAGCCATGGCCACACATCTCTCTCTGCCTCCTAGTATGTGAACAAGGTGATAGCACGAGTATGAAGAAAGTCATCAGAGGTGTCAGCGTGATAGATCGCTCAGGCGAGGAGAAAGAAAAGGAAGGGCTTGTGACAAATCTGGTTAGAGAGAGAAAGTGTTGATAAAGTGAGTCATTTATCAGCGTGCTCCCTCAGTAATAGCGTTCCTGGCTACGCCGTCCACCAGGCTGGATGATACGCTTCTGTGTTTTATTTTTTTTCTCCTCCAACTTCCCCCTCTTACTAAAGCAAGGAACAAAATTGGTTCTGCTATATTAGGGCTAATTAGCTTTTTAATAGACTCGCTGTCAGGTGCAGTTATTAGCTTATGCATCATGCTTTCTTAAGTATTAGTAGTAGTGCAGAGGGGGAAATACTTCTGTGTCCTGTAATGCTCTCGTTATACCTCCTCAGTCAGGGAAACAATGGGAATTGTGTCCGAATACTGCAGGGATGGTATTAATTGTAGCTTTGGATGGTTTATTGATATGAAGAATGGATAGCATTAAACGTAATCAGGATCTGGTTCAATTCATGTCGGGGGCACTACTCTTATTTGGGAACAGAGGTTCCCATGGTTTATATAGTTACCGACGCTTGTACTGGGGTGCCGGGCCAATAATCCACAGTGGGGTTGAGCATTAAGTGCGCTACCTGAGTATACACGGACAAGCCATGTCCTTCAGAGTTCTACTCTGGCTTATAGAAGTTGCTTGAGCCAAGGACCTTGTTTACAAGGATATTGCCTCTTTTATATGACACCTGTATTTGCTAATGGTGCCTACAGGACTGCAGCAAGGACTTTGATTTTCCCACCGCTCTTCGACTTTCTTCTTGGTGTTACCTCCATTCATAATAAACATTATATTAGTCATAACTTTCTGTTAGGAAATGTCTCCTAATGCAGTCCCCTAACATATAAAACTCTGAGCTGACTCCAAACCTGAGTTTCCTTTGATGAACATTTGGGGGCCCGTAATGTCGTACTGGTATTAATAATTCGGAATCCTTTTATTACAAGACATTTGTACTTTCCCCAATGTATTTGTTTACTGCCATTCAGCTTCTAATAATCCTTCATTTAGTGAACAAATATGCTTATACATATTTGGGGAAATAATTAGTCAGGATTCATAAACGAGCTTGTAATGGTCCAATTAATCAGATGTAAATGTGGACAAACCACAAGGAACATTAAAACACTTCTAAGCCTTTCCGGCCTTATGTGTAGCCGAGAGCCAATTAGTAATGCAGCTTTGTAATGATCTTTAAATGAGCTAGTAGGCCTCCAACGAGCTTGTGTGGGTTTTTATATATAACAAGATCCTTCAAGTTTTGTCAGATTTTTATAATTATGTGTTACTTGTCTCTTTGACCATAACGGATCATTTTCTTCCCCCCACCCCCAAGGTCGGAAGATGCAAATAAAGCCTTTTCTGCTGCGGTTCAGATGCATGATGTTCTTGTCAAGGCCTGGGCCATGTGGGGTGACTACTTGGAGACTATCTTCGTCAAGGAGCGTCAGCTGCATTTGGGTGTCTCAGCCATTACCTGCTATCTCCATGCCTGCCGTCACCAAAACGAAAGCAAGTCAAGGAAATATTTGGCAAAAGTAAGTTTTGGTTCCAGATAAACTCTAGAAAGCAGTCTAAGGCTGGGTTCACACAGGGCGGAATTGCCGTTGACTTTCCGCATGGCAATCTTAAGCCCGAGACTAACCAGCAAAGTGGATGAGATTTGCAGAAATCTCGCCCACACGCTCTAGAGAAGCTAACATGCCGTGCGTAAATCCAAGCCGCGGCATGTCAACTGTATCAGCGCTTCCACGGCGGCTTCTCTCCTCTCTGAGGGGAGAGATGGCTGCAACAGAATACAGGCGGCAAAGCCGCTTTAAAACCCCTCGCCGAACACTTGTACCTTGTGACAATCCCATTCCGCATTAATATGTGTTCCCTAGGAAGTACCACAGCAAAAACAAGCGTCAAACTCAGAAGCACCCATTCTCTGTAGTCTATAAAGCCTATAGAGAAATGGGTATTGTATAAGCGTATGCCGAGCTAGCACTGGCTACTGAAGATAGGGAGCGGAACTTTCTACCACTGATTATTCTGCAAATTCCGGGAGATCCACCTTCTATTTAGGGAGGTGGGGAAGACTGTTGAGTACATGAAAATTTGTCTCAAATATTTAAATCCCCAATATGACCAAAACTTGGCCGCAGGGGGATCAATTATGAGTCAGGTTGTGAATATTCCAGAGTGGTGCAGGAGGAGAGTAGTTAGCAGTGACTGCCCACACACTCTGTTCTTAATTCACAGAGACTTATCTCCCCTATAATAAAAGGACCCCATTGAGGACCACTAGATGTAAAGGGTTAAACAGTGGGGATAGGTGGTTTCTCCAGTCACCGCTGTTAGAGCAGGTGCCAGTCTGTCATGTGACAAACGAGCACCTGCACCCCCACTCCCCCACCCCCAGCATGGGAGACCCATGTCTGGCTTTATAATGCAGTGTTGTGAAAAGACCCCGTAACGACTGCCATTAAAAAGGAGTATAGGCAGTCGTTAAGGTGTTAAAGGGATTATCAGGAAATTAAGCCCCATTTACACGCAACAATTGAACGAACAAATTAACTTTTTAACTTTTTTGCTTTCTAATGCTGAGTATTTACACTTAAAGATAATTGTTTGAAATCCTCGCCATTTTCGTAATTAGCTAAGTAAACTCTATATGTTCTTTACTCAAGTCAGAGTGCGTTTATGCGAGCAATCTCTGGCCTGCAGGTTTTTAATTAGTGTGAAGATAAGCCATTGTCTTCTCCCAGCATGAGTAAACAAGTAGTCATTGTGTTTAGCATGGCAAACAATCACCCCTTCCCTCAAGTCATTTAAAGACTAAAAAACTGAATAAATGTAATTTAAACCAAACTAAAGCCCCATTTACACGGGACGACTGTCGGGCAAACAACCTCCGACACTTGTCCCCGCACATACTCACTCCCGGTATCGTTGGCTCACAGCAGGGCGGCTGGAGGAGATTTCACTCCTCGCGCTCCCCCACCCCTCTCCATTCACTTAACATAGAGGCCGTTCAATACTGAATGGCTGCTGTTAACACGCATCGTTCAGGATTTTATGCAGCTTAAATGATGAGCGATGATCCTGAACGATGATCGTTCAGTATAAATAGCAGCCGCTCAGTACTGAACGGCCGCTGTGTTAAGTGAATGGAAAGGGGCGGGGGAGAGCGAGTAGTGAAATCTCCTCCAGCCATCGCAGTGATACTCGCTCCTGTGTGACAGCACGAGAGCGAGTATGTGCAGGGACGAGTGTCGGGCATCGTTTGCCCGACATTCGCCCCGTGTAAATGGAGCTTAAAAGTGAACGAACCAACGTCTATTTTTATACAGACTGAAACTCAGTGATAAATGAACAAATAGTGCACGATGGCTTTGCATTTACATGTAACGATTATCTCTAGTTTGAACGAGTGATTAATTGCGTGTAAATGGGCCTTTTAGTTATTGATGACTAGAGATGAGCAAGTACCAAAATGCTCGGGTGCTCGTTATTCGAGTCGAGCTTTTCGTAATATTCAAGAGCTGTATTCGAGTAACGAACCCCATTGAAGTCAATAGGGGACTCGAGCATTTTTGTATTGGACCCGCCGTGTGCCGAACTTTTTTTTTTTCTCAATGTGGCTGTGATCTGTTAATTGTGCAGTTAACACGGAGCTGAAGATGAGAATAGACATTTTATTAGCTTATTTCTTAGTACATTTTCTTTGCTTCCAGGTTCTGTGGCTCCTGAGCTTCGATGATGATAAGAACACCCTGGCGGACGCTGTAGATAAATATTGTATTGGGGTCCCCCCTATACAGTGGTTGGCTTGGATCCCTCAACTTCTCACCTGCTTAGTGGGCTCCGAAGGCAAACTACTCCTGAATCTCATTAGCCAAGTAAGTTCTCGCTTTTATTGCATTTTTGCAGCCTTTTAGCATTATTCAGCTATTCATACCCTGCTTCTAAGTAAGGTCTATAGAAAGCATCCTGATCTCCATCCGACGGTTACAATCAGCGGGCCGAGACCCTATTAAAGTCAATAGTCTGTCAACCCAATTAAAGGAGTTTGCTAATTGTTCCTTTAATGGTCCTCAAACAGAAATCAAACCTCGATCTTCTATATGGGCAGTACCATATTCTATGCAGCGTTTTATGTATGTGACCGTATATTTGTTTGCAGCTCATATGATCATTTTTATACATCCCTCCATTGAACCCAACGGCTTTGTGTGACTCCTTTGTGTTGGAGGCAATTTGAGTGGGCTGGGGATTTTCTTTTTTTTTTAATGTAGCCTAAGTAAAGTGGTGATTTCCTGTAAAGCCTGCTGTAAATCTAGTTAAGTTGTAGGTTATACCTTATTATTGGATGTAAGTGCTCGCTAATTATTTTATAAAGTCGAGTGGAAACGAGCCGAAATTGCCTCATGTTTCACAGTAATTGTTCTGCGCCTTGTGCAGATTACTGGAGGCACGAAAATCATTTCTCAAATTCCATTAAACCAATTCAGTTAATGTATATGTGTGTGTCTAACTATAAGGTAAGGTAATAGTCTGCTACGTATTGTTTGAGACTATAAATATAACTCGGATCGCCAAGTATAGATCTACTTAAAGGGGCTTTTCAGGACGAAGGATATTGATGACCCATTCTAAGATTAGGTCATTAATATCAGATTGGTGGGGGCTTCTCCTCTCAAGGCCCCCCTGATCATTCGTCACATGACCTTTCAAGTGAATAGGACTGAGCTGCGATACCAGGTAAAGTCACTAGAAAGTATATAGCACTGTGACTAGTATGCAGCAAAGCATTCAAAAAGTGCCTCAGGGTGTACATTGGGCTTAGTAACAATAACTAAAACCAAAGTTGCAAGGAGGGCTGATGGGTTGTTCTCAGGACTCCTATAGTCATTGGTGGGGGTTCTAGATTGGGATATGTAATAAGTTAATTTTGTTGGACTATCCCTTTAATGCCCCCTTTGAAAAAAACAAATCTGCATTCTAACATGTCCCAACAGCATGGTCGTCTCCCCCCACCCCCCCCCTCATTAACTGACTGCACAGCCTCCATTAGCTCTATGCCCTTTGTATTTAAAGAGGTTGTACCAGGATCACAGGATCGGCGATGATCTCAGCGCGCTCCTTTTATTTCAGTGGGTTGATGGAAATATCTGAGCCTTACCGCTTGGCTATTTCCGCGGTCCCAGTGAAAGTGAATGGGACGTCAGCGCACTTGTATGACCAGCACTCCATTCAGTCTCCTCCTTACTGTGAAGGGTGCAGTAAGCCCGCAGTGAGGAAGACAGGGGGGCACGGGAATTGGTGGGGGTCTCAGACTCCCACTGATCAGCACGTTTTCACCTATCCTGCGGATAGGGGATAACTAATAACTCTGCTATAACCCCTTTAATATATTAACCCTTACAGCATGCTGCACTTTCTCGATCTCCCTTTGTTTTTAAGCAATACTTCGGTAGAGCACAGCGACACATTTCTCACGAGCCATCTGCAATCTACCATTTTCATGGCGACTGTTTGTTCCTTCCCCACAGTGAAATACGGAAAAGTTGCAATGAGTGAGAATCCTGGCGGTTTCATTATATGACCGGTTTCCATGGCAACCCTGCCCTTGTTATAAATTACATTCTCGCGTCCTGCCTCACAAGTGACACAATTTGTGCATATTTTATGAAGCCTTGTTAGGAGAATAGCACTTATGACAAAACGTTCCGCCACAAGATAGCTCACCTTCATCAGTATGCCGACGAGCCGCCTTAACCCTCTCGCTGCCTCGCTGGCTTTCATGTATTTGCATGACTGCTAATAAGATGCTTTCATGGGCATTGTGCCCATATACAATGGCGTATGTAATGTACGGCGGCTGAAGACCTCCATCTACCGACCTCGCTGTGGTTGAGGGGTCTCTGCTTTCACGCAGGATATTTTTGCCTTTAGGGCATGAATTCTGTAAGATTACTCTCTGATGGGCACTGCCAGTGTGTGCCATTGGGTACTTTTGGGAATTGTGGCCTCATTTTATAGACCTGCTGGCTGGTGTCATTCTGCCTGCTGTCTTTCCCCCCCCTCTATCTAGTACTGTACCTAGCTGGTAGCTCGCAGCCCTGATCATATTCTGCTGCGTCTTGGCTTTATACAGAAAGATGATCGAAAGGACGCTCTTTAATTGACCCTTAGCATGAGGTGTTGGGAGGAAGTGCTGAGGTGGCACATTTGCAAGCATCGCCTGTTGCTTTTTCATCATGGCATTGGCAGAGACGCAGCAGCACTTCTCATATTTAACATCATCATCTTCATTTATCTTGCACTATGGCTGCAGAGCGGTGCACTGATTTCGGTATTTAAGCGTTACCCAAGACTTTTTTTTAATTTTCCTATTATGGATGACAAGCCATGGCCAGTGTCCGCCGCTTGGATCTTGGCCAATCTGCTGATTACCAATGTTGCTCTGGAAAGGGCAGGAAGCGCATTACGCTGACCATAGCACAATACCAACCTGGGCTGTTGCACTGTGGTCCGTGGGATGTACTTTCTGCGCATTTCATAGTGACATCAGCAGTGGTTATCAGCTGAACGGCGGGGATCTGAATGGCGGACCTGAGAACAGGTCATCAATAGAAGAAAATCAAAAGTGTCCTGGAAAACCCCTTTAATCGTTCAAGAGAAATGTCAATTCCCCGATAGAATGAGAAAAATGAAGTTGATCATATAACTTTTCTATGTAAGTTTTTCATCACATGTATGAAGATGGTGTTTGTGGTCAAGCACATGTTATCATTCAGACAGTAATTGTCTGAAAAACTGATATATTTATGTAGAGTTTGCACTATGCCCCCTAGCAATCAGCTGTAATATAGCAGCAGGTGTGAGTGACTGCAGCTCCTCCACAGGGGAAATGAAGCATTGCATAATGATAATGGGCCTTATGTGCTGAGTCCTCCAGACAGAGAGAGGCTCTTCATAGCCACTCTCTGCTCCTGCTAACAGGTGAGGATCCTGAATGGAACGGCCTTATGGATAATTTAAAAATGCTTTCTAAGCCGAACATCCTCCTTGCAAATAATTTTTTAAAAATGGTGCGAGTCCATAGAGATGATTCCATTGGTTTTATATTCTAGTTTATTTCCAGCCCTTAAAGAGGTGTATTACCAATAGATAACTATCTAATGAATGGGGGTCCGATCACTGGGATCTTCACCGATCATGAAAACAAAGGTCCCCAACATGAATGGAGCGTGGTCACGTGTGCGCTCCACCGCTTCATTCATTTCAATGGGAGTACCAGAAATGGCGTAGTACAAGCGCTCTACCGTCTCCAGCCAGTCCCAATTCCAGTGAATAGCAGTTTCTTTCATTCGGGGACCTTCAGGACCCCCTGTTATCATGATCGTTGGAGGTTTCAGCATTTGGTTCGCCATTGATCAGACACTTTATCACTTATCCGATGGTTTGAGATCATTTCTATGGGTGGTTCAACCCCCATAAATGCCTGTTCTCATTTCCCCCACATTGGAAACGACCACAAGGTCTAACCGGTTTGCCTTTCGCAGGTTGGCAGAGTATATCCTCAAGCCGTGTATTTTCCTATCCGGACCCTGTATTTAACGCTGAAGATTGAGCAGAGGGAGCGTTACAAAAGCGGTGAGTTTCAGGCTTCCGAAAAGCAAATCTCTTGATTTTACACATATATTACATTGGGAGAGGAAATCATTTCATGCTCCCTTTTTGTGTGCTGATACAGCGTAAAGATGGTAAAAAAGACTGGAAAATGTATTTTCCTTCTCGCTAAACGTTTTTCTCCTGAATCTTGTGAACAGGTTTTTATATGAGATATCTCCGCTTTCTACTTCACATCTCAAATTGATTCCATATCGCCCTATGCGTCTCCGTACTGGTCTTGTACCATTGAGGGAAGATGGAATAGATCCTGGCAGTCATGCATTTAGATTAGGGTCTGGCCGTCTGTAACAGCATCAGAACTAAATTCCCCTAAATGCTTCCAGACAATGTCCCTCTTATGTATTTCTATGTGTCTGATGGCTAAACACCCTACGAAAGGGATTGTCCTAAGATTTTAACCCTTTCCAATCCACTGTCTGAAGACATTATGATTTAAGGCTGTACAGCTCTGATGTTTGAAGACGTCCAGCGGGGTTCTCTTACTGTATATTCCCAGCCTCTCTGCTGTTGGAGCCTATCCAACGTGTCACCTCTTGCAGTACTGGCTTTAGCCAGCAGATAGCGGCGTTGTATAATGGCAGAAAAAGAGTGAGCCCCCTAGGAAAACCAGGATACAAATTGGATTGGAAAGGGTTAACTAATCCCTGACCCGCAGGATAGGGTACGTTTCCGATGGGTAGAGTTCTGACCACTGGGACCCCCACCGATCACAATCACATGATCTTATATGACTATAGCTGTTGAGTATTTTCACAGCCACTCTGTTCATCTTTATGGGTCTGATGGATATTGCCAAGCGCTGTACTTGATTACCTGTCAGCAGTCCTCTAGAGATGAATGGTGCGGCAGCGCACATGCTCAACCACTGCTCCATTTATACGGCAGGTCATGGAAACTCTGGTTTTGAGATCCCACCTGATCCAATCAGGCACTTAATTGCTTTCCTTTGGAGAAGGGGATAAGTTAAAATCTTGGGATAATCCCAATCTAATTAAAATGATTTAAAGCGACTCTCAGCCTTTTAACATCAGATCATTTTTCAGTTCCAACATCCTGTGTGGATTAAATTTTTTTTTTGTACATCTTCATGTAATGGCTCAGTTTTTGTAATACAGAGCTGAGAACTCCAAAACAATAAACAGATAACATTTTGTCTACCTGCTGCCACCATACATACTGTTTTATTATATATTACCTATTTGGCTCCCCCTAGTGGTGACTGCCGACATCTGGAATTTTATTTTTCATCTCTTTGCTGGGCTCTACGCTACAAAATTCAAAAATTTGGATGCAAGTCCCATTTGCGCAGAACATTTGCAACTTTTCAGCTTTCTTCACTGCCTTCACCACTTTTGTTTAAAAAAAGGGGGGGCAGGCTTGTCAGGAGGGGGCATCACAGCTTTGGACCGACACATTTATTTTTAATTTACACAAGAAACTGGCGTAAATTATACCAGAAATCTAATTCAGCGCCTAGACGTGTAGATTCCTGTGCCAGCGCACAGAGAGGAATATATTAGTGATATCGTGCCCTGGAGGAAATTATATTAGGACCAGGCAAGTGCCAGTCTTGGTAAATTTCCTCCTTTGAGTTTTCCTTATTAGTCAAGTTCTCAAATTCCAATCATTCATTTGTAAGTCATATCTCTCTTTTTGAAAGATGGGTGACCTCCGATATCCCCTGTACTTAAAGGGGTTGTACCAGAATCACAAGTTATCCATAATCATGGGGTATAACTTGCTGATTGGTGGGGGTCTCACTGCTGTGACCCCTGTCAATCTCAAGAAGGGTTGCTTTTTACGTCGCAGTGACGTCATAATGAATGGAGCACCAGCCAAAAGCAGTCAGGGCTTAATTCATGATTTCAGTGGGGCTGATGGAAATACCAAAGTGCTTGCCGCTCGGCTATCTTCGGCAGCTACATTATAAATGAGGGGAGTGCTAGTTTGGCCAACTCTCCATTCAGTCTCCTCCTCACTGTGGAGGGTGCAGTAAGCCTACAGTGGGGGAAACGGGACCCTCGGTCTTGGGATCGATGGGGATCTCAGTGGTAAGACTCCCAGCAATCAGTAAGTTATTCCCTATCCTGTGGATAGGGAATAACTTGTTATTCTAGGACAACCCCTTAAAGAGGCATCACAAAGCATATCATATCCACGTTTTCATGCATTGCTATCTACAATTGGGGGGGACTCTGGGAAAGATAAATGCCATCTTTTGAGCATGCTTTAATGGCACCTCTAGTCTTTATCAGGGCTGTGGAGTCTGTCTCAGATTGTGGATGGTTAGAAATGTTCCGACGTCAGATTTAAAATAATGTAGAATTTATTAATTCTAATGTTGCCAATTCTTTCTTACTAATGAGCCATTTATAAAGGAGTCAACGTATGGAAACATGAGAAGTTTGGTTACCAACTCCACCGCCTGCACTGTACCCAAATATATAACTATCAGGCAGCGGGACGGAGTTCTTGGCAGAAGTGCTTTCTAATACAGTATATCCGGGCAGGTATCACAGTGACTTACAACACACACTTATTGTTTCAGTGCTTATACTTGAAGCAGTATAAACCAATATAACATTTTCTTGTTGCAGTATAAATTTGCTCTAGTTCTTTATATGAACAGAACACGGGCTCAGTACCGCAGGTCTGCTGCTAAATCAGTGGGCCCCCTTTGTTAAAGGGACTGATCATTTTTGCATAGCGGCTTATCCCTTTTTTTCTGAACTCCATTGGAATTGGCAATCTGCTGGAATACATTGTAGCTTTTTCTACCCATAGAATCTGGGAATATATACGATTGTATCTGTATTGCAGATTCCGGACAGCACCAACCAAGCTCGGTGGGCACCCAGTCTCATTCTGCCTCAGACCCAGGACCTATCCGTGCCACAGCACCCATGTGGAGGTGCAGCCGGATTATGCACATGCAGAGAGAGTTACATCCCACCCTGCTGTCATCATTGGAAGGCATTGTAGACCAGATGGTTTGGTTCAGAGAGAACTGGCATGAAGAGGTAAGTGCTGAGTGCACTATTAAATGTAAACCCAAAGCTGCCCATACAGTCAGTGGGTGGCTGCTAGACATTTTTGGTAACTATTTAAATGCGTTTTTCAGGCTATTTTTATTGATATCTGCAGAATATGTCAGCAATTGTTGATTGGCTGACGTGCACCGCTCAGGACCCTGACTGATCAGCTGTCTGCGTGCCCGCTGTGACCGACAAAATACACAGGGTGCGGAGCGGAAGCAGATCACTGCAATTCCTGTGTAGAGGCCGGCGCTGGTAATGGCAGATATAGCGGTTCTTGATTTTAATGCGATTACCAGCACTGGCCTATACACTGGACTGGAGCTGTCCACTTTCGTTCCGTACCCTGCATGTTTTGCCGGTGATGGTGGGCGCCCAAACAGCTGATCCCTTCATGTAGTTATGGGTGGCTACATAGTGCATCGATATTTCTCTGTATGCTTATACAGTATCCTGAAATTACTTAGAGGGGCATAGCTATAAGGGGTGCAGAGGGGATCGGTTGCACTGGGCGCTGGTGTCTGAAGGGACCCAAAGACGCTTGTGCCACCAGCATTGTAAATCACACATGGTAAGAGGGGCCCTTCTACAGCTTTTGTATTGGGCCCAGGAGCCTGATTTATAGAAACTGTGATAGTGCTCTGGAGAGAAGTGTTTTTACAAATTGTAGTATGTATTTGGAAAGCTGACATAGTGACTGCTGATTTCCTTGTTTCAGGTCCTCAGACAGTTGCAGCAGGGACTGGCAAAGTGCTACTCCGTGGCCTTTGAGAAAAGTGGAGCGGTTTCCGATGCCAAAATCACCCCTCATACTCTAAACTTTGTCAAGAAGCTGGTCAGCACTTTTGGTGTGGGGCTGGAGAATGTTTCCAATGTCTCTACTATGTTCTCCAGCGCAGCCTCCGAGTCATTGGCACGAAGAGCTCAAGCTACAGCACAGGATCCAGTCTTCCAGAAGCTGAAAAGCCAGTTTACTACAGGTGATTTCTTCATGTTCCACTTTCCTTCACTACCTAATAGTCTACAGGTACTACTCTGGTTTACGGGCTTGGTATAATTACACTAAAAGTCCACTTTGTTAGAGACCCCTAATCTAGTAGTTGAACCTCCTTGGGCCTTCAGAACTGACTAGATGATGTCTTCTACTGCTCAATGATCCTATTTGTTGGCCTTTTGACCACTGAAATCTTGCCTTTCTGGCAGCGGCCCTTGAACTGGTCATCTGATGTTGTAGTCCACCTGTACTAAGGAACGACAAGTTATATGTTCGTGCACGTTATCTGGAGCACCAACCTTGTGTTTGGCTGCAATTTGCTTGACCGTGCCTGTTCGTCAGAACAATTCTTGACGTCCTACTCTGATGACTTTCATTGGCAAGTTGTTTACGTCCACAGGATCCACTTTTGTTGGATGTTTTTCCTTGATTACACCGTTCTCAGTATATATTCCACACCATTGCATGAGAAAACCCCACAAGGTTGGTGGTGTTGGAAATCCTTGCCCCGGCTAGTCTAGTACTGATGACCAGGCCTTAGTGGAAGCCCTCAGATCACTGGATTCTAATGTGGATTCACACTTAATTTTAGTTTGCACTCCGGGGTCTAATGTCCATACAGAGAAGCTCCAATTGTGAAGGAACGGGGTCTTTAATAAAGTAGGCATTCAGTGTATATTTAAGTGGCCACAATGCTTCTCTTACTACCCAGTGCATACTGTGCATCGGCAGTCAGGCCCTACATCCTGCTTTCGGATTGGCCAGTGCTGCTCGGGAGAGCAATCAGAGAGCAGGTGTAGTACATCCCTAACAGAATACCAATGCACAGTGTGCATTGTATAGTCAGAAAAGTGCAGCAGCCATCTTGGAAGACCACAGAGGAGGGGTCCCAAGGACCATCAGATCCGCAGCAAATTTTCAAGAACTGAGAGCGGCCTCTAATTTTACTCGCTCATACTCCTACCCCTTTTCCTTGTCCAAGGACTGGAGGGTCGCTTTAAAGCATAAATCCCAATACAGTATTTTATCTTGATACATAGGACTTGACTCCGGCCTGTTTGACCCCACATTTTGTCTGCCCCTTTAAACCCTACTGTTTAACCTCTCGGTACATAATACAAATTATATTGGGCGCCCAAAGGTTAGCACTTTAGCCCTTCCGTGACTCGCAAGCCATCTGACGGCATGCTAATTTTGCAAGCATCGTACAGCCACTGTGATATGAAAATTGGCTGATGGGATTCACTTTAACGTAGCTTCCAGCTTTAAATATGACCTACATATCTGGAGCCCATTAAGTTTTTCATGATGCAGGCTGTGTGGCACAACAGTTGCATGACAGTAGATAATGGAAGACGTGAACCATGTGATTAAATTTAATGGATGAAGGCCAGCAGGCTAAAAGGCAGCCGTGTGTTCTCCTCTAGTCCCAGTGATTGTTTGCACACTATCAGAAATTCAATTGCGGTTAATGCTCTGAAATGTTGCCTTCCTTCTGTTTAATGGGTCTGCGTTGCTTCCAGAAATGCAGTTTTGAATAGAAAAAAACCCTTTCAGAGGACGACGTGCTTGATTAACCTTTAAAGATCTATTCATATCTATAGATTGTAAAATATTTCCTGGCTGGTGGAGGTTGAGGAAAGCTTCTTGCTCCGCGCTGTGAAGAATGGGCACATCTCGTACATCAGGGACTGGGATTCCTCTCGGGGATTTATCGCAGCAGATGTTTTTTTTCTTTTTTAATAGTCTAACTTCATTCAGTCCGTTGCTGGTCTGGTTTAATGAGCGCTGTGCAGCTGTGTACGGAAGCCTTCCTAATAAAACCCACTTTGGTATGTGCTGCAGTGCAGCTGCTCGCTGGGTCTTTACATAGTGATTGCATCATTAGAGATGGGAACAGATGAATAACGCCCTTTAAATGCATTGGATCACTTTTGCATGCGGCTCAGAGTTGTCTACTCTCAGGGATCCCTGCAGGAGACCCCGTGATGACGGCATTGTAAAATGTGCACTTAAAGGGGTATTCTGACCTAAAACATATATTGCCTATCTAGTACATAAGTCGATGCCTCACTTCTGGGATACAACGCTCAACTTTTTTTACATCAGTGCTTTAGACTTTGGAGCAGCAGTGCCTATGCTCAACCTACTTTTTCTCACAAGTTCAGTCCGATACATTGTTTTGTCCCATGAATAGAACTTATTCCCTATTCATAGGATAGGGGATAAGTATCTGATTGGTGGGGGGTCCAACTGCCGAGACCCCCACCGATCACAAGAAAGAGACTCCTGAGTGTCCATGAACGAATGAAGTGGTGGTTATGCATCCACATTACTACTCTATTCATTTCATTGGGACTGTTAGAGATAGCAGAGTAGAAGCACTCCACTATTTCCCACTATTCCATTGAAATGAAAGGAGTGACAGTGCGTACATGTGACCACAACTCTAATTGGGCACACCCAGGAGCCCCATTCTTATGATCATTGGGGTTTCCAGCAGGCAGACCCCACTGCTCAGATACTTATCCCTTATCTTTTGGATAGGAGATATGTTCTTTATGTCAGACAACGCCATTAAAGTCTACGCAAACCTTTGTGCATGAAAAATCAATACATACATCTTAAAGCCCCTCAGAAAAAAAAATGATTCACTTTTGTTTTCTGCATTGAGTTTTCCTTCTCATGCATTTAGAAAGCCTTATACTTGGTGTGCAAGTTCTCATACATCCAGGTTTCTGGCTCAGGGGTGTTCCCAGCACTAATCAGCTGGTCTCTCTCATGAATAAACAGAAGCTCACTTTCCTCTTTCAGAGGTTGTGTAGCATAACCACGGAGATGAGGTTCTTTTAAACTCACCTGGTCCCCATAGTCTGCAAATTTGACTCTTCAGACAGCTGTGCTCAGTGCTCTTCCATAGTGTTCTATAGGAGCACAGTGTCCTGAAAAGAGCCAAGTTTTCAGACCACGTGCGGACTTCACAGGACATCTCAGGAATGTAGGAGCATGTGGGTATAAAAGATAAATCCCCCGGCACCACGTTGCCTTCCAGAATAGCACCATAATTAGTTTTTGGTGCTGTTCTTTGGTGAAAGTGTCCATTTAATCACCTTTCCAAATGTATGATTCCTTGGGGTCCAACCAGGTGGGATACTCAGGGATCATAAGTACAGCCTACCTCAAGTGAATGGAGTGACGGTGGACAGTCATGACCACTGCTTAGCTCAGTGCCTATGGAGATTGTCAAACGTTGCACTTGGCTGTCTGTCAGTCCCACAATAGTGAATGGAGTGGTGGTCATGCATGCCCAACATGCTCCATTCACTGGCGACTGGTGCTCTGTGCTCGTAATCCCTGTGGGTCACTCGGATTGGACCCCCAGCCATTATACATTTAGTATCTATTCTGTGTTTTTAGAGGTCCCCTTTCAGCTTAAACTGAACTCAATACCCTTTTAGCTAAAGGTAAACCTTTATATACAGTGCAGAGAGGACTTGATACTGCGTATTGTTACACCTGCAATTTAGAATTGTCTCCGCTGTTGAGTCTGTGGGGTCTTTGACCTGGATGATAGTCACATTTCGGTCCACACTTACATTTTCTGTTCCTTCTGCCCTTCAGACTTTGATTTCAGTGTCCCCGGCTCCATGAAACTGCACAATCTCATCTCCAAGCTCAAGAAATGGATCAAGATCCTGGAGGCCAAAACCAAACAGCTGCCCAAGTTCTTCCTTATCGAGGAGAAATGTCGCTTCCTCAGCAATTTCTCCGCTCAGACGGCAGAAGTCGAGATTCCTGGTGAATTCCTCATGCCGAAGCCAACGCATTATTACATCAAGATCGCCAGGTAAATGAACACTTCCTCTGCTCGCCGCACTCGGCACATCACTAGTTTGATGATGTCTTTGAAGCAAGTTTTGCTTGCAACTTTGTGAACTTCCAGCTGTCAGAGCATGATGAATTGTTTATTAACATTGCCATTTTGGGTACCACTCTTAGCGTTACCTTGCTACCTGATTGTTCTGGAAATGTGTTCTCATTTCTCTCGTTGCTATGACAGTTCTGGGGCATTGTCCTTTCTTGATGGTAAAATTCTAGAATAGAAAGAAAAATTGAATGCGGACAACTAATGGCTTCCCAAGTGAAGTCCTTGACCGATACCAGCAGACTAGGTCGGAATGATAGTTTAAAGGGATGTTGTAGAAGATGAATCTTCTTCAAGCAGACATAAATATGCCTTTTCTTAATCGCATGAGGGAAAGGGTTAGACATGTACATGCACTTAGACAAACTTACATCACTTCCAGCACGTGTGTGTATAGGGATATAGAATATATATATCTGTTGTCATAAAATCTTTAAAAAGGGTTTGATAAGATTATATTAATGGGTGTACTTTTTAACAATGCCACATTTGTCCATAAGCTGTTTTTGGTATTGCAGCTTTGCAGATCAGACACTTTGAAGTAAATGGAGCTGAGCATTAACCCCTTCCCGCTCCATGACGTAGCGGTACGTCATGGAGCAGCGGGGTATGTATGAAGAGAGGTTGCGTGGCAACCTCTCTTCATACAGTGCGGGCGTCAGCTGTTTATCGGCCGTTCGGCCGATCACGGCTATTAACCATTTAAATGCCGCTGTCAATTCTGACTGCAGCATTTAAATCCCCCGAACATCGTTCGCGGTGAGATTGGGGGAGCCGTGCAGGTGTCATGGCAGCCCGGGGGCCTAATGAAAGGCCCCAGGGCTGCCTTACCAGACTGCCTATAAAGCCACCCCCGTAGGGTGGCTTGATAGACTGCCTGTTTAAATTGCAGTATGACGTAATGCAATAGCACTACGTCATACTGCAGGAGCGATCAAAGCATCGCATGTTAAATTCCCCCAGGGGGACTTCAAAGTAAAGTTTAAAAAAAAAAATAATAAAGTTTTTTTAATTGTAAAAAAAAAAGTTATAAAAGTTGCCATATCTATTATTAAAAATCTAAATCATAAAATAAAAATATGTATTTGGTATTGCCGCGTCTGTAAAAGTCCGATCTATCAAAGTAGTGCATTATTTTTCCCGCATGGTGAACGTCGGCCAAAGAAAAAAAATAAAGGACGCCAGAAATGCACTTTTTTAGTTACCCTGTCTCTCAGAAAAAGCGCAATAAAAAGTTGTATGTATTCCAGATTGATATTATCGGAAACTACAGGACATACCGCAAAAAATTAGCCCTTGCTCAACTACGTCGACGGAAAAATAAAAAAGTTATTGCGTGCAGAAGATGACCGCAGAAAGTAATTGAAAAAAATTAAATGTCTTTGGAAAAAAAAAAAGAGTAGCATAGTAAGAAAAAATCTATACAAGTTTGGTATCGTAGTAATCGTACTGACTAGAGATGAGCGAGCGTACTCGGATAAGCACTACTCGCTCGAATAATTTGCCTTATCCGAGTATCGCTGTGCTCGGGTCTGAAGATTCGGGTGCCGCTGCGGCTGACAGGTGAGTCGCAGCGGGGAGCAGGGGAGAGCGGGCGGGAGAGAAGGAGAGAAAGATCTTACCTCCGTTCCTCCCCGCTCTCCCCTGCAGCTCCCCGCTCCGTGCCGGCACCCGAATCTTCAGGGACGAGCACAGCGATACTCGGATAAAGCAAATTACTCGAGCGAGTAGTGCTTATCCGAGTACGCTCGCTCATCTCTAGTACTGACCCATAGAATAAAGTTATCATGTCGCTTTTGCTGCCGTTTGTGCACCGTAGAAACGACGCACTAAAAGATGGCGAAATGTCGTGGTTTTTTTTTCATTTTACTCCACTTAGATTTTTTTTTTTTAGTTTTTCAGTACATTATATGGCACTTTAACCCCTTGAGTGGCACGCCCGGAAAATTTCCGGGGACGAGCTCCACTGCTCATAGCAACATAGCACGGAAGATTTCCGGGCTATGTATCACTATGGGAGCTGCAGAGCACAATGCCACAAGCTGTGACTGTGTGCTCTGCCTGCACAGACCCACACAGAGCAGTGCAAGGGCTTTGAAAAACCAGCAGAAGATATTGCCGACATGTCGGCAATGTCCTGCTTTGTTTACAGGTTGCCATAGAGACCATCGGCTTGTCAGAAGCAAGCCGATGGTCTCTGTGGCAGGGAGAGCTGGTTGTTAGCTGTCAGAGGACAGCTAGGTACCTGCTCTTACAGCAGAGATCAGAGAAAACCTCTGATCTCTGCTGTGTTAACCCTTTACATGCTGCAGTCTATGTGACTGCAGCATGTAAAAGGCTGTCACTGCAGCATGTGAAGGGCTGTCACCATCGGACCCCCGGAATGTGATCAGGGGTCCTAATGGGTCCCTGTGGAAGTCTCCTAAAGGGACAAAAAAAAAAATAATTTTAAAAAATAAAAAAAACACTTGTCTCCCTTTACTTTGTAAAAAATCAAGAATACAATCACACATGTGGTATCCGTGTGCGTCGTAATGACCCAGAGAAGGAAGTTAATACTTATTTAATCCCTTAATGACATGGCCCCTTTTTTTCTTTTTTCCCCATTTCTTTTTTTCCTCCCCCCTGTTTAAAAAATCACAACTTGTCCCGCAAAAAACAAGCCCTCATATGGCCATGTCAATGGAAAAATGAAAAAGTTATGGCTCTTGAGACGCAACTGCAAAACTAGTTGAAATTCAATGATTAGACCATTTTAAAAAACCTGCCCTGGTGGGCACGACAGGGTGGTAGGAAACCTGCCACTCAAGGGGTTAAATAGCACCATTGAAAAATACAACTCGTCCCGCAAAAAACAAGCCCTCATACAGTGACATCTTACTTTTTAGACAGTTTATGCTTTTGTAATAGCCTGTGTGTCTGATCTATCTTATCTTAAGAAGTTGGTTTTACCACTGTAAATCGAGCTTGAAGTGGCTGCCATTAGGGGTTCTCCCTTCCAGCCTTTCTGCAAATCCACTGCCTGTTTTTAGGTACTGAGTTTCTGTAGTTGCTGAGATGCTAAAACATGGGAGTGGGGGTGTCTTTACAGGCTGTCAGATCTGCAGATGCTATGATAAGGATATCCACAATCTCTGTCTCCTGCTGTTACAGCACGTGTGTGTGTGTGTGTGTGTGTGTGTGTGTGTGTGTACATTACTTTGGATTTAATTAGCAATTGGACGGATTGTATCTGATTGCCCAATTCCTACAATCCTCCTGGGACAGCAGAGGGGTGGGCATTCAGATACTGCCTTCCTGATGATTGGACTATAGACAATCAATACAGCAGGGGAAATGAGGGAAAGGATGTACAGAACAGTGAACTACTGGCAGAATGATATGCTTGTGACATTCCCCCTGCTTGAGAGTGGATTGCAAACAGCAGGATAGCAGAAAAATGGGTAAGACGACTTGAAAATCAGAACTTAGAAAAATAAACTGTGCAAACTATGGCAAGTGAGACGGTAAGGAGAACCTGGTGTGCTTTAGAAAACTTGTTAAAAATTCGGGTATGCTTTAAAGGGGATTTCCCATTAAGGACACTTTTATCCTATCTACAATGTGGAAGATAAATGATCATTGGGGGTCTGACTGTTGGAACCCCCAGCAATCCAGAGACTGGCACATCTAAATGCCCCCATGTAAATGGAGCAGTTGTGCTTGATACTTCATTCACATTTATGAAATGGGGGAAGATTGCCAAGTGTGTCAATCTCCATCTGTCCCATAGAAGTGACAAATCCACACCAGATCATTAAGATTTTGGTGCAGATTTGCTGCTGTGCAAAAAGAAAGAGAAAAAATATTCTTTGGAAATTTGCTGCAAGATTTCCTGATGTCTTGTGCATCTTGTAGGTTTTCAAAGGATACCAGATTGTCTTCATATGGGAGGGTAGGCCCAAGTATTGCATCTCTTCCAGTAGGTCAGTAATGAACTTTGGCTAATTCTGAGACCATTTACAGACTAGTACAGTTTGATACATAAAGGACTTCCAGCAACCACAATCCATCTATGAAGCCGCTGTCAGCCTCTATCTATGGGTGTCCTAATACTGGCCGGCTCCCAGATCTCACTTAGAGTATCGGCGCTTACAGATAATAGGGGCCTGACGTAAAATAAGAAATAGCAGCATTGGAGATGGTATTTATCTGAAGTTAAGACCAAGGAAGAGATTTAAGCTGGAACGTTTTTCAGCTGCGGCATCACTTTCCCCATCACGCTGATTACCAGCGAGCATACATTTACAACTTGGCAGAGCGTCAGTCTTCCAAGCACCTTCCCCTTCACAGAGAACAAGAGCTTCTCCTCATTTTGCTGATTGGACTCTGAAACCAAGAAAACTAAACCTGTCATCCCTGCTGTTTCATCACCAGTCTGGCACTTTAACCCTTTAAGATGCAAATCCGCACTTCTAGGAAGTTAGCCTTGATCTAAAGGGAGGCACCTTCCTTACTGGTGTTTTTTGGATAATGCTGAAAAAGTTGCAATCCTTGCACAAATTAAATTGCCTCCAGGAAAACTGCAACATAGATGCACTTTTAAGATGTTCTGGATCTCCTCTGAGATCTCCATCCTGTTGGCCATATTGATAATAATATCTACTTGTCGTCTTCTAAAGGTTCATGCCTAGAGTGGAAATCGTCCAGAAGCACAATACTGCGGCCAGAAGACTCTACATCCGAGGCCACAATGGAAAGATTTACCCCTACCTGGTCATGAACGATGCCTGTCTGACAGAGTCGCGGAGAGAGGAGCGGGTCTTACAGCTGCTGCGCCTCCTCAATCCTTGTCTAGAAAAGAGAAAAGAGACCACAAAGCGCCATCTCTTCTTTACTGGTGAGTAGATACTTCCTATTTGAAGAATGTATGAATGGTTGTTTTCTTGACTCTTCAGATGTACCGCGACCCCCAGAAAGGGTTGTTTTCTAGTACCTCCCTTCTCCAAACCCATGCATAGGTAATAAATTCTTGATTTGCTAGGGTCTGACTGCCGACACCTCGGAGATTACGAGACTGGAAGTCCTGTAGTCTTGCTAGTCAATGTAGTGGCGGTGCACATGTGTGACCACTGCTGCGTTCGCTGTCTATAGGTATAGCGGAGCGCTGCTCTTCGCGATCTGTCAGTCCCACAGAAGTGAATGCTGCAGTGATCACAGGTGTGCACCACTGCTCCTTTGACCCCAAGGACTTGGAAGCCCGTCATGAAAGCGTATGAACCCAGCCTTTTATGCCATATGCCCAGTCACATGGTTCATTACATCACTCATGTATGCTAGTTAGGTGGGAAAAAAAGGGGGAGCATCTCACATGCTTTCCAGGAAGCCCTCATCATACGACTCCCCAACAGCTATATTTCATCCACTTGACACTTTGAGGGAGCCGTTTAGTTGGTCCACTAGTATAACTCCATTAGGGTGCTAGTACACGTGCCGCTAAGGCTCACAATTCACCATTAATTGTCAGGCTTCCAACTTCAGCTCGACAATTAGCGGTATATTGCAAGTGTCAGCTAGGAGGATCTCACCGATCGTCTTATTTTAACCCTTTCCAATTCACTGTCTGACGTCTAAAGACATTCTGATTGAAGGCTATACAGCTTCGATGTCGGAAGACATCCGGCAGGGTATTGTTACTGTAGATTATTGGCAGCTCTGTTGTTGGGGCGCCTCTCCAGCATGTCCCATACTGCAGTACTCGCTCTAGCCAGCAGATGGCACCATTGTATAATGGCAGAAAGAGAAAGCTCCCTAGGAAACCTTGAATCCAAAATTGGATTGCAAAGGTTTAATGTCTGTCATACATAGAGTGCAGTTACTGGTATCAATCATCTCTTGGGCAAGTCAGTTTAGTCCTACCCAGCAGATCCTATTGTATTGCTTTAGCAGATAAGAGTAATCTTTAGATGTGGCAGCAAGCAGGAAGAATTGCTCTACTAATGAGTTTAACCCCTTATCACCCCGGGACATATATATGTATATCCTGTGTGCGCAGGGTTTGTATGAAGCAGGACCGTGAGCCGAGCCCACTCCATACATGGCCAGTGTAATCAGTCTTTGACAGCTGACACCCAGCCACAGTAGCAGCGATCAGCGCTCACTCTGATCACCGCTGTTAACCCTTTAAATTCCACTAACCATTCATATAATAATAACCCCCAAGTAGATTTGAGCTGGTCAGAATCGAGATCACATGTCCACCAGAGGAGGACGACGCCAGGAGCTTCAGACAAAAGGAATAAGTAGCCAATTATCAACATTGGGAGGATGATGGCTACATAATGAATGAATGGAAAAAAAGAGTCCTGGAGTGGCCCTTTTAAAGGGCGGGAGGGGGGAATATAACTGCATCCTTAAGGGGTTAATAGAGCAGGGGCACGAACAGCAGCCTGGCGCACCACACAAGTCTGCTTGATCAGTGACACATCTCCCGCTGCCATTGACGGAGATGGCGTCACAACATGTTTTTGCGGCACGGAGTGAAGTGTGTAGCCGGAGATGCACATAACAGCCTCTTCTCCCAACGTCTCCTCGTCTGCATTTATTGTTAATAAATTATGGATGGTGCTCGAGCTCATGTGGGGTTATTTATTCCATTATGAGCCCGAGCCCATCTACAGACATGCTTATTTTCAAACCCCCTGCTCGAGTTAACTGGAAAGAGAATGCGAGATCCGGCTGACTAATGAAGAGACGGCACGTGACACACATTGTGCTAATGAGCCTGTAATTATCAGAGAGATAGCACATCTCCAGCCATTTAATCAAGACTTTCTCCTCTCATCTCCCAACAACTGCGTTTTGGATTAGAGCCCTTAATTAACCCCTTTTATTCTTACTGTGTCACATTTGCCGTCATTGCTTGGCCCTTAACCTGTGTGTCCGCCATTGCGGCACTTTGAAATCATGACGCCCCTTAAGGTACTACGTGTAATGAAGGGACAGATATTTAATGTTCACAATTAGAATTAAGAAGGAACCTTGCTGGTTTTCATTGGATTGCATCCGCAGTGTGTAGTTACACAGAGGTCACACTACAAGTATCAGCAGCCCCTCCATGGTGTGCCCTTTAAAAGCCTCTCTGGGAGGTTTATCGCATGTCCTCGGCACTTTGGAACATGTGAACATAAGACGTTTATGAAAGTGAATGGGTTAGGTGATAAGTCTGCCTGGCGGGGGTTTTCGCCACTGATGCCTGTCGATTCCTAGAACAGGGAGCCCGTGTTCCCCTTATTTTCCTCATTGGACCCCCCAGAGTGAGATGGGAGCATGTGCACGGCTGCTCCATTCATTTAATTGGGACTGTTGGGGATGGCAGAGTACAAGCACTTAACTATCCCCCGCAGCCTCGTAGAGTTGAATGAAGTAGCACCTCGCGTAGTTAGCTGCTATCCCATTAATGCTCCTCTTTATTGGAAGGGGTGCAGTAAGAAAACAGAGCAACAAGAGCTCCCTGTTCTCAGGATCAATGGGGGTTCTAGCAATGCAACCCTCTCCGAGCAGGTTTTTATGCCCTATCCTGTGTAGGTGATAAGTCAATTTAGGGAATGTCTCTTTAAAATTGTCTATACACATGGTGATTTTTTTGCTGAATTGTCTCTGCTTTGCTTTGTTTTCAACCAAGCGGCTAGTACAGGCGAAGCGGCCAAATTTATGGCAATTTGATTCGAAACCACGTGCCGTTCCTGGCCACATTGCACAAACCACGTGTATGGGCTTCATAATGGGCAGGTCCTACTTTAACACCAATTTACGTATTGAAATAATCTGCATGATATTTCAGCCATACATACACAGTAAGTGCTTCCAACCCACAGAGCAAACTCCTGTTTCAGACCCACCCTATGAACGTAGGGTACTTGTAGACAGGAAAACTGTTGGACACTTAAGGGCCCAACCACCGCCCCAATGTGTATTGCTCCAGTGCGTTCACACTGGAGCACTGATTGTTCACTGGATGCAGACCGAGCGCTCCAGAGATCTCTTTCGCTTCCATTCAGAGTCATCAGGCAGTTTCATAGATGAGCGACTGCCTGTTTAAACAGAGGACAGTTGCTTGGTTTTTAGGTGAGCCAAAAACCAAGTGACTGCCAAGTGATCATTTCTCGCTCACCTGTCAGGTCTCATGTTTGTCTGGGACGACAGTCGCCTGTGATTGCTCTTTGGAATGATTGCTTGGGCAATTATTGGCCTGTGTAAAGTCCCCTTAGTTGGGCTTCCATACAGTGCAGTGCTTCAGTGATCCCTTATTCGCATGGACCAGTGTGATGTTGGACAGTGACGTGCGGACCGATTTCACTGCAGGTGTATGTGCATTGTAGATCTGCTTTTGTTCAGTTCTTGCGTTTGTGCAAGTGTCATCCGAGCGCAATCTATTTTTCACGCAGCTGAGAAAAAATGGAAGGTGGCCAAAATTGCTGTAATTTCAAATTACCATTGAAGTCAATGGGTGCGTGAAATAAGAAACTGAACGCACGCGCATGGCATACAAGTGCATTCCTTTTTATTTCACACACCCATTCACTTGAATGGGTGATTCTGGTCTGAGAATCTCATCATAATAGGACATGCAGTATTTTTTTTTTTGGTTTTGCACATGTGAATGGACACATTGACTTTAACCCCTTAATGACATGGCCTATTTTGGGCGTAAGAACACAACGATTTTTGGCTGATTTTCATCTAAACTTTTCATAAGCCATAACTTTTTTTATTTTTCCGGACGTATAAGGGCTTGTCTTTTGCGTGGCGAACTGTAGTTTTGATGGTGCCGTCTTTGGGTACTGCCATACATTTTTTTTACAGTGTTAACCATGCAGCATAAATGACACAATATATTTTTTTCTGTGGGCCGGTACAATAACGATGATACTAAAATTCTTATATTTTTTTTTAGGTTTTTCCACGTTTCTGCAATAAAAACCTTTTTTTTGGAAATCTTTTTTTTTTCTAAATCACTGCATTGAAAGTCCTGTAACTTTTTTATGTTTCCTTGGACCGAGCTCTGTGAGGGCTTATTTTTTGCTATAGTTTTTATCGGTACCATTTTGGGGTACATACTGCTTTTTTGATCACTTTTATTGTGTTTTTTGGGAGGCAAAATGCAGTTGTTTAGCGTTTTTTTTTACGCTTTTTGCCGTGCAGGATAAAAAGCATGTGCAACCTATTGTACCCATAGTTACGGACACGACAATGCCAAATATGTGGGATTTAATTTTTTTTATGCCAATATGAGAAAAAACACCTAAAAAAGGTTTTTTTTAAAACATTATTTTGATCTTTTTGTTTACACTATTTGTGTTCCTCTGGGGGACTTAACACCATACCATCGATGATCGCTGTGATAAGGCATTGCAGGGCTTCTCTCCTGCAATGCCTGATCGCTTATTACAACAATAATGGGCAAGGGCAATACAGGACGCTGATATCCGTCAACCAGCGAGAGCCCGGCAACAGCACAGAGGGAGTGTGCGCACCCTCTGTGAACCCTTATCTACATAGACCGCGGCAGGGAAGGGGTTAACAGCTGTTGCAGCGGGAGACCGGCTTATGATCTCATGATCGCTTATGATCTCGCGCTATCCCCAGGACATAAGTTTGCGCCCTGTTGCTGGAAGTACCCCACTGCCAGGGCGTAAACTTACGCCCAGGAGCGGGAAAGGGTTAATGGGTCTGAGTTCTGTCAGTTTCAACCTTGGATGCAAAAGTCATCCATGTGAATAAGCCCGTAGTCTTCCTGTGTCAGATTACCGTACAGCAACTGGATTAGAGGCTCCTCTACACGGAACGGTTTGTTATTCACAGGAGCCATTAGAGTTCATTCATTCGCTCTGACAGCCTGTTTATACAGCTAGATGATTTGTTCATTTGTAAGTCAATCAGTCTTTCACTGTAGCGATGAGTACAAACGACTAAACGATCGCCTTTCATGATCAACGACGTGCTAACGATTATTTTTACATCTGCATAAAACGAACGAGAAGCGAAGAAATTCATCGTTCATTTGTTGGCCTAGTTTACACTGAACGATTATCGTTCAAATTTACACAATCCAATGATTTTTTAAAATCATTTAGTGTAAAAGGGCCCTAAGGCTATACTTCCCAGAATGCAAATCGCTAGAGCAAACTGTGCAGGCCGAGAGGAGGAAGCAAAAAATTTGGGTGAGTTCAGCTCTGAAGCCTTTAGGCCTCATGTCCACGGGGAAAATCGGGCCCGCTACGGATTCTACATGTAGAATCTGCAGCGGGTCCCGCCTGCCCCGCGGACATGAGCGCTGAAAATAACAATAAATAAGAATTTACCTATCCGTAGCGGGCGGCGAAGCTCTGCTCTTCCTCACGGCCGGATCTTCTTTTTCGGCCGTCGGATGAATTCCTTACGCCGGCGGCACGTCGCCGGCACGTCGTCGACGTGCCGCGCGCATGCGCCGGGCACATCCGCCGAGCCGAAGCAAGGGAGATGCGGCCGTGAGGAAGAGAAGAGCTTCCCGGTCCGCTGCGGGTGAGTAAATTCTTTAAATTCCTATTTTAGGTCTCCCGCGGATCCGGACGGCTTCCATAGGCTTCAATAGAAGCCCGCGGGAGCCGTCCCCGCGGGAGACCCGCATGAAAATGGAGCATGGTCCAGATTTTTTCATGCTCCATTTTTTTTTAAATCCCTTTTATTGACGATCCGCGGGTATTTATCTACCCGCGGGTGGTCAATGCATCCCTATGGGGTGCGGATCCGCGTGCGGGAGATCCGCTGCGGATTTTAAATCTCATTTTGCCCGTGGACATGAGCCCTTAGGCCTCATGTCCACGGGGAAAATCAGATCCGCTGCAGATTCTACATGTAGAATCTGCAGCGGGTCCCTCCTGCCCCGCGGACATGAGCGCTGAAAATAGCAATTTAAAAGCATTTACCTTTCCGTAGCGGGCGGCGAAGCTCTGCTCTTCCTCCCGGCCGGATCTTCATTTTCGGCCGGCGGATGAATTCCTGACGCCGGCGGCACGTCGTCGACGTGCCGCGCGCATGCGCCGGGCACATCCGCCGAGCCGAAGCAAGGGAGATGCGGCCGTGAGGAAGAGAAGACCTTCAGCGCCCGCTCCGGGTGAGTAATTCTTTTAAATTCCTATTTTTGGTCTCCCGCGGATCCGGACGGCTTCCATAGGCTTCAATAGAAGCCCGCGGGAGCCGTCCCCGCGGGAGACCCGCATGAAAATGGAGCATGGTCCAGATTTTTTCATGCTCCATTTTTTTTTAAATCACTTTTATTGACGATCCGCGGGTATTTATGTACCCGCGGGTGGTCAATGCATCCCTATGGGGTGCGGATCCGTGCGCGGGAGATCCGCTGCGGATTTTAAATCTCATTTTGCCCGTGGACATGAGCCCTTAGAGTTGCAAGTGCAGCTCTGAGCTATAATGCAGCCTGGAACTCGGAACAAGGAGAGTAATGTCTTGTATCTGCAGAGTTCTACAAATGATTTCCTTGTATAAACTGTATAACAGATGCCCAATCGTTGACCCCAGAGTGGTTAATGAAATCCTCTGGAAGCCGGTTATGCCCTTGGATGCTTATTAAAGGGAAGGAGCGCTGTATAGTACTGGATATTAGTTGTGTCCCTGGAAGTTGTTGATGAACTCGGCTGCACATTCATTGTTCTGTCTGCTCGGTAAGCCCGCTCCAGGTAAATATTTATCATGGATTATGTGAGACGATGGAACGGCACCTCTAATCTCCTAATGCCAGCAGTAATCTCCTGATGACCGTCTGTACCTGCTCAGCCCCAGCTGCACTTCATTCTCCAGCCAAGGTGTTTGGTGGTCCCTTAAGGCGGCCGGCCGGGCTGTGTAATGTCACACCCTGTCTGACGCTTCGGATAAGCCATTACATGCCACATCTTTTGGGATACCAGATACCTGGAGTGTGTCACCACCATAGGAATCATCGGTACAAACTTCACTTTTAGTGCAGAGACTCCCGTCGGGGGATTAGAGGATTTTCGCTATCTAAAGAACCTCATCCACAGTAGATGAATGTCAGATGAACGCACCAGTTTTGGCGGCACTGGGCATCCATCTGTGGGGACTTCCAACTGATGGCAGATATTGGGGGTAAGAAGTATCGGGTATGTTTCACTTCTCGCAGGAGCTAAGCTACAGCCAAAAGTTTATTGGTGGTTTATACCCATACATGTCCGGTGAGCGTGCATGGGGAGCGGTGAGGAGGAATAATTGTCGGACGAACAAGCGTTCAGCTGGCAATATACTTAAAGGGGTATACCGGACATTTACTATTGATGAACCATCCTCAGAATAGGTCATAAGCAGGGGATCCACCAATCAGCTGATCCTTCGGCTCTTTATTAGTGTGGTCAAAGCAACAAGTGTAAAAAAAGGCTTCTCTCCCATTGAAATCAATGTGAGTGATTCCTCCTATTACACTTCTAGCTCTGACCACAACGAGAAGCCGGAAGTGTAATAGGAGGAATCGCTCCCATTGATTTTGATAAGAGCAAAGTCTTTATTCCACTTCCATCCCTGACCACTGATGACAACGTTCGTCCTCGCTGTACTGACAGCGGGCTGAAGAATCAGCGGGCATCCTGAGTGGCGGACTCCTGCCAATCAACTATTGATGGCCTATCCTGAGGATGGTTAATCCATTGCAAGAGTCCAGAATACCCTTTTAAAATGTTCAGCTATTCCTTCCCCACATATGTGCACTCAGCTTGATTGGAGGGGGAATAAAGCATTACTCAGTTCCCATAGAAGTCAATGGACTATCCATGTCATGCACAGGCAAATTAAGTCCTTCAGAGCAAGAAATTTGCATTGTAGTCCATCTCCACTGAGTCACTAATAGTAGGTAATCTCATGTAATTAACTTATCACTTGTCGACAGAATAGATAAGTATCTAATCGGGGGAGTAAAGGCCTATTTACAACCAACGATTATCACTCAAAATTTGTTCAAACGATGGTATATGAGTGATAATTGTTGTGTGTAAACACTTCTATCGTTCACTCTTCGACTTAACGATGATTTTTAGGTGAGCTTAAAATTCATAGTTCAGCCGGAGAGAGATAACAGGGACCGCATGCACTCTTGTGTTCTGCACGGGAGTCAGAGATTACATCGATTACACCATAGCGAGAACGATGGAGCTGCGTGCAGAGCTCAGACCACATGTTGTGCTCTCCAAACAGTTCCCGGAGGCTCTTTTACATGCTAGTGAAGCTGATAAAGTGTTAATGGACATTAGTGACCATTAACACTTTATGCAAAACGATCGCTAAAACTTTAAGTCGTATGAAAGATTATCTTTGCATGTAAATAGGTGTTTAGAACGCTGGGACCTACACTGATTACGATAACAGGGGTCCTGAAGGTCCCAAAATGAATGCAGCGGTGGTCACGCCTGCACACTATTTATCTCCAACAAACCCCTTGAAATGAGCGGCGGGGCAGCCATACCCCCACTAATCAGATGCTTCTCCCTTATCCTGTACATAGGGACAACTTCATTTAGTGGGACACCCCCTGTAACTGAGGACGCGTCCCCATTAGATCGCAGTTTCCTGATAGACTAATTGGAAATGGGTTTTCTAATCCATTCAACCAAAATGCTTTTTCAGCAATGCTTGTGGAGCTACACGGCCATCACCCTCCTCCTAGACTCCACATTGCTCCGTAGCACATAGTGTCCCATCAGTGTATGTAGCGCCACGTGCTCATTATGTGCAGGTGACTTACACGCCTAACGAGGATTTTCATGCAAAACGGCCAAGAAAGCTGCTGTTCTGGAAATGTTAGGCTGTTTAGCAGCAATTCCACTTTTCTCTCCTTTTCAACTGATTTCCATAATGATTCCGCGGTGGCGATGCCCTGTGCGATGCTCTGTAGTTTGATGTATTTGGAATGCTGAATAAGCAAAATATAATTTCTGCCATCCCTGCAAGGGGCATGGCGCAGGGCTAGTGTGCTGGAAGTAGTAAATTGGAGCTGTCAGCTCACCTGCCATGTCTGTTTTACTAAATACTTGAATTCCCCAAGAAATAACAATTCTGGGGCACTTTTATTTTTTAGTGTAGGTTTTTGAAGTAGCTGACTTGCTGCGGATTTTTCGATGCACCAAATGATGCGGATCTGCAGCAGATTTCATCCCTTCGATTCAGTTCAGTAGTAAACAGTGATATTTTTTTTCTACTGCAGAATACACGTCATGTGAAATACCCTTACAGTTATGCATTGCACAATTCCTCTGTTATTCCTCCTGGAAATGTATGAAAAAATTAACAACTGGGTGCTTCCATCCTCCTTGTCAATTTGTTGCTTCCCTACACAGTCTGATACTGTCAGCACTAAGTATGTAAGGTCATGGCCCACCTTCATTAAAGGGGTTTTCCAGGGAACACGCTTGATGACCTCTACGTTGGACTGGTCATCAATAGCGGGTCAGTGGGGTTCTGCTACTCGGTATTCCTGCCGATGAGCTGCTGTCGGCCAGCTAGAAAGCTCATAGCGCTATCCATTCAGCAGTGGCCCGCTTTTGGAATTGCACCTCTTTCCCATAGAAGTGAATGAAAGAGAGACGCAATACCAAACCAGGTCACTGCCGAACTGACAGCATTGTGAGTCTTCCTGTCCTCTGACAGCAGCTCTTATCAGCTGATTGGCCGGCCCCTGCCGTTATGCTATTGATGACCTTTCCAAGCTTCAGCATTCTAATTTCAGAAAGAATAAAGGAGTATTTACTGAAATAGATACTTAAGTCATTCCTCTGTTGGTCTTCCTGGAAATGTATGAATACATGCACCTTATCATTCCCCTTTTTCAATAGGGCACAATCTTTACAGTTTAACACTATCCAATTAGTGGTAACAATGTCAGTGTTTAGGGCGTTGACAAGGGTAATCTGTTTACACTCTATATGCTATTGTCCGTCTTACATATGGGCCTTTCCTTTTGTTGTTCTTCCTGGAAATGTATGAATAAATTGACAGCAGAATATTTTCATTCTCCTGGTAAGGGGCATTTACATGGGTGTATTTGTGGGCGAGTGCCGTATCAGTATGATATCACAATGCAAATTTGATACGTTTTGCAGGAAAAATATGGAAAATTGTCTATTATTTTCTATGAGACCAAAAACGCATCACACTCACATGAAACTCACACATACATGTGAGCGCAGTGTTTTGTGGTTTTTTTTTGCTGCTATGTTAGAGAAAAATCGCCCAAAAATAGGACACGCTACAGATTTCTGCATCTCGCCACACACAGAAATCATGCAGGAATATCAATAAATTCCTCAATAGGTTGTGTTCCATAGACTGCCCAAATTAGTGCTGCCAATATTAGACTGGAGACAAGCCCTATTGACAAGGGGAATAGTCATATACAGTAGGTAATTTATTTCCAGGAGGAGTAACAGAGGGGCCTAATGTAGAGTTTTAAGAATAAATGTATTCTATAGGACATAACCATTTGTGTCAGGAGTGATGGCTGAACCTCTTCATGCTGGCTGGCTACAATGTAATTTCAACTAGTAGGGAATGTCACCCTGCTTTTGATGGCTGATAGATGGCTGCATGCTAGTGTAGTATTACTAAAGTAGTATTAATTGGTACTAATGATACGTCATGTTGATCTCAAAAAAACTAAATACATTTCCCATGATGCATAGCTGATGTCAGAGGCTGGTCATTGGTTTAGCTAATGCTGCTGTCACCCCTGCGTTAGGGTCAGTTCAGGGTTTCCGTGTCTCTGCATCACTTTTGAAGGCAAGAAACTGATCTTTTTTTTCCACATTGAAGTCAATGGGGGGAAAAAAGGATTAGTTTTGTTCAGTTTCATTTCAGCTTCTCTCCTCCAAAAACGGAGCAGACAGACGGAAACCCTGAACTGACCCTAACGCAGGTGTGAAAGCAGCCTCATTTCTCGGCCCTGCTGAGATATTTACAAAATGTTGCTTGCTGCTCCACGTCTGCATTACTATCGTGTTGCATTAATCAAATTTCTCCCCCTCTCTCCCTCTCCTAACAATAATTTCCAGTCCCCCGTGTCGTGGCCGTCTCACCGCAGATGCGTCTGGTTGAAGATAATCCCTCTTCTCTCTCCTTGGTGGAGATCTATAAGCAGCGCTGTGCCAAGAAAGGCATCGAGCATGACAACCCTATTTCACGTTACTATGACAGATTGGCCACAGTTCAAGCACGAGGGACTCAGGCCAGTCATCAGGTACGGGATCTGTGATTAATGAATTTGGAAGCCGCACTGTCGAACCATTCTGCACCCTGCTCCGACTTAATCACCCTGTGGTATGCGCTGCCGTGCAACTATGTCATTTCACTGGAAATGAGCTCCACGGAAAATGATAATAAGCTTAGTCTTCGCAGCAGCTGGACCGGGCTTTATGATGTTCATATGGTCATTTGTTCCAAGATACGATACATATGTGCAGGACATTTCTTTAACTCCTTCAGATTAATGGAAGTGTGTGTGTGTGTGTGTGTGTGTGTATATGTATGTATATATATATATATATATATATATATATATATATATAAATAAAAGGGGACACGTAGGGCTCCTGCAATGCTTCTGAAACGTCCTGGATGCAAGGCGTTTTCAAAAAGAAGCAGCCTCGCATCCCTGTTGGGCTGGAGGAATCCCCATAGCGAGGAGAGAGGTAGGTGGAGCTACAGGGGATCTCCTAGAGATCTCCGCATATTTGGAGATATAGTCAGCGGGACTAGAGGGCTTCCACCAACAGTGGGGGGTGACAGGAGGTGGGGCTAGAGAGGGTTCTCATATTGATTCATCTCTAGCCTCGCTCCACCCCCCTATCTCTCCAAATATGGGGATATCTCTAGGAGATCCTCTGTGGCTCCGCCTCCCTCTTTCTCCTTGCTGTGGGGGATTCCTTCAGCCCCGCAGGCTGTTTTACGATCTTCTCCCATTGATTTCAATGGGGCTAGCGCAGCTGCCACCGGCACCATTGAAAACAATGGGCGATATAGCAAAAAGGTAGAACATGCTGTGATGTGTTTCCTGTATCGCATCACAACGCGCTGCTATGCAGGGAAACATCGCAAGTGTTATAGAATCCATTTAAAGGAATGGGTTTCATATTTGTACGAGATTTGTGTGTCTCGCAACGCACACATCTCGCACAATTTTCTCACCAGTGTGAAGGAACCCTTAGGTTACATTTACATGGGACTGTATGGATGTGGTACACACTGCAGCCAAAACATATCAAGAAAACCATGTTCGGTTTTGCTGTGGTTTTGCATTGCATGCAATTTTTGCAGGGATGCTGCCTTCCAATAGGTGGCGCTGCAGAGGTATTGCTCCGTCTCCCTTTTTTGTCACAAGCACAGCAAAAATGAATGTTATTTTTTTCTATGCAGTTTTATGTGTGATTATTACCGCATTCAGTTCCCAATACGAATGCCCCCTTAAACATCACAGTATAACCCCAGGTCACTTAATCTTCAGGAATGTCGGGAAGCATAAGCAATCATGAATCAATTTTATCAGCTAGGGTCCAACCACTGGGACCCCCACCAATCCGATAGTTATCTCCTATCCTGTCACCTGTGAATAACTTTGTTTTGTGGGGGGGGAAACCTTTTAATCTGTCAATCCAAAATTTGTTATGACTCCCCCCCCCCCCCCCCCCCCCCCCGCCACGCCAATCAAATATTGGTGACCTATACTTGAGATGGGTCATCAGTACTTGATCAGTGTCCGTGTGACCCCCAGGATCTTCATCAGTCAACACAGTGAAAGGGCTGTTTCACTTTCTCAACCATATTAATTTCAATGGAACTAAGCTGCAGTACCGGGCACAGACACAGATATATGTTTGGCGCTGTGGCCCTATTACTCTGCTGATTATCTGAGCTTGTATTACAATGGAGACTGCCTGAGGCCAGGTAAAGATCGCTAGGGCGGTGCACAGTATACATCTGCTTCGGTCACCGCTACCGTAAGCGGATATGAGAGTAATTGGTGTAGAGGTCTTCCCGGCTGAGCAACGTCGCACCAGGATCAAGCTGCTGTTTGAAGGATGATCATTCTGCAGCACGCCTGGTCCGAGCGCCCCACACACAGCAGATTAATGCACGGCCCCCAGTGAGTTATGAGACCTTCGAGTTTAATATGACAGAAGTGTTAATATCCAATAAAGAAAGCAATTTCTCTAATTGAAGCAAATGGATTGTATAATAAAAAAGGAAAAAATGGCTTCCAGTGCACAAGGTTTTATTCTCTAATTATCTCGAGGAGGTTGCCTTGCCCGCTTTGAACATTTTAAGGAACAGTCGGTCTGTATATCTCGGCTATAACCTACTTTCTGCGGCTAATAATTCCCCTGCAGTTTATGAACCCTCTATAAATAATGTGGTAGGCAGCTGGTCGAGGCTTCGGCGCGCTTCACAAGTTGGATTTGAAAGATCTATCAAATTGAGCACAGTTAGATCAATCTAAGTAATGTGGCATCCTCACCGGTGAGGACAGAAGGTCCCTACCATGGTAGATGGATCGTTAGAGGATAAAATGTTCTTTTTGGCTATTGAAGAGCAGTTTCTCATCTTTCTTGACCTCTTACAGGCTCCTAGATTTGATTGACTTATTGTGCACATCAGTTTGTCCACCCTTCAGTTAGATGTAATATCCAAATGGCTTAAACGGGGAACCCGACTCCAGTGAAAGCCACTTTGAGGCTTCCAGATACAGCTTTAAGATACAGATGTGCTAATGAGTCTATTTGTTGGCTCCACTCAATGCCAATTAGCTATGCCAAAAGGTCCCTTGTCAAAATTTTTTCTGGCCAATGGAATACTTTAACAGGTCACTTCAGGCATATCATGAGAACCCTCTTCGAGATGCCGGATGGCTCAGAGGACAAGACTTTTTGGAGCTTGGGCAGGTTTCCACCTTAGCGGTGAGAGCTTCGTTCTTATAGCTCTTTTGGGAAAAGGATATGACTGTTGGACCACCCCTCAAACATTGCTGTCAAGTAATGAGTAAGCAAGGTGCATTCACGTTCTAAGGTCTCCTAATTTTTTTTCTTGGGAACAGGAGCAAATCGGAACCTGGGCCATATTTTAGAAGATGCGTACATCCTACAGGGATGAGTGAGGCAGTGGCTGAAGTGGGAAGCATTTTCAGTACATTAAACCTCCACTTTCCAAGAGCAGTTTGTAATCATCCTTTTACTTGACCCGCATGGAATGATACCCATCGATATTAGTTAGTTGAGTGAGATGTGGTGAAGCTGTAATGAAGGTGAAAAATGTGCGTTCATGGGTGTGATAGTTCTAAGAAGGCTGAACGTCGTGCAGGAACTAACTGAATGAACCTCGGCCACACACCATGATTGTGTGAGTGGAACAAGTACTGCCAATTGAAGAGATTACCTGCGAAGTTGGCATTTCTATAGAATCCTTGCACACCGTCCTGTGTGAAGACCTGAAGATGTGGAAAGGTTTCTCCAGGCGGGTGCCACGAATCTATCAAGACAACACTACTGCTCATCGGGTGGCCCTTATTCTGGGGGTTTCTTCATGACAACCATTTTGAAATGGTTCCTCATGCTCCGTACTCTCCTTACCTTGCACCTGGTGATTTTTGGCCTTTTCCGATGATGGAGGACGCACTCTATGTTCATACATTTTTTTTTTCAGTGGGTTAAACAGACCCCTAACGAAGCACTCACAGCGGCCATGTAATCATGACATCAACGTGAAAAATGTGTACTTTCAAGAGAAGAATAATAAGTAGTGACAATACTTTCAACTTTCTGGAATAAGTCATTTTGTTTAGAAAAAAAATTGGAAACCTTAGTACTTGAATGCACCTCGTATTGGTTCCACTCAATGTCAATAAGCTGCATCAAAAAATCTATGATGTCAGCATTTTCCAATCGAGTTGAAGACTTTGAAGTAACAAAAGTTCCTAGGAGTTAACAACCCTATCATATAAACCCTTCATATAGATGTTGTATGGCCAAGTTGACCAGACTTTTTTGGCGCTTGGATGAGTAGCCACTTTAGCTGTTAAAACGAAGCACCCCTCCCACCACCAGCTGTTTAGGGAAAGGGATACGACAACCGCCATCCCTCAACCTTTACTGACAACGTATGGAGCAGATCTGGCAGTTTCTGTGAGAACATACAAGTCAACATTTGTCTCTTCAGGAGATGTTTGTGCCTTGACCCCATGTGAAGCGAGTCAACAACGATGAGTATCACTCGCTCTAGCAGGTACAGCCGGGTCATGTATTACACGGTCGGCCATTCCTTTGTGAGGTCTGCCATTACCGCCGCTGTTCGCGAGTCACAATTTGTAGCCGATGTCTGGTTTCTGCCAGTACCCATCTATATTCTGTTTATTTCCCACCTCTTTCGTCTCTAGTTCCGGTCCACCACACATAAAGCACAAGAGCTTTCATTCCATGTATAAAGCAATAAGTAGGAACATCCGCCGTGTGATATTTCTGATAACGTAACTTTTTTTCCCAGCGAAGGCATTTCTCACAAGCACATCACATAGCCAATCTCCATCATTCGCTCTCAAGGTAGCAGCTATAAAGCCATCAATCATCTTCTGAAGCATCTAGATTATACCCAAGGCTGTAGCCTGAAATAATGGGAATCCTCTTTTGATTTGTTCTAGGTCTTGCGTGACATCCTGAAGGAAGTGCAGGGTAACATGGTGCCGCGCAGCATGCTGAAGGAATGGGCTCTTCACACCTTCCCCAACGCCACCGACTACTGGACCTTCCGGAAGATGTTTACCATTCAGCTGGCTTTGATCGGCTTTGCCGAATTTGTCTTTCATTTGAACAGGCTGAATCCCGAGATGCTGCAGATTGCACAGGTGTGTGGAGTATTTGAAGAAGCAGCACATTTTATACCGTTCATCAAACCGCTCGAGCAGGACACGACCATACAAATCCTCCTTTAATTGCATGCCGGGCTTCACCCTTTCAGTGCCAGCTACTGGCCGACTGTATCAGCAGTTTCTTTTTACTGTGTGCTTTGGATTAGATTGATGTTTGCTTTGCACATCGCATCAGATGAACATACAATGACTTAGTGTAGCGGAATGATACGATGACAGGGTAGCATTTTCATATACAACCCAACATTTTTTTTTGAGGTTCAAATGACCTGAAATCATCGTAAAATCTGCTTATTCAGGCAGATTGCTCTTGTGCTGTCTGGCAGCTCAGTAAATGATAATGCCAGCCGCCTGTCACTACACCCAAGTTATGAAGACGTAGACAAGCTCTAATTAAGGACACGGACGAATTTGGACCTATAGGATGGGATGAGTTTTGGGAGATTTTAATCCCACTTTTCAAAAGTCATAAGTTTAGTTTTCTCTCGACAGGGCCTCATGAGCGTGTGCTCTGTGTGGGGAGCTGTAGTTTTTACTGCTACAATTTTGGCGTGCATATCATTTATTGTATAGCTTTTATTAATTTTGGGTCGGGGGCTGGGTAAATGAGCACATAATTCTTTTTAGGCCATCTATCATGCAGTATAACTGACACAGTAACATTTTTCTGCAAGTCGGTACGACTACAATGATGTCAGCACTTAGATTTTTTAAGGTTTTTCAACTTTTACACAATGAAAACCTTTTTTAGGATTATTTTATTTTGCATTGCTGCATTCAAAGACCCAGAATTTGTATATGTTCACATTCTTCTTTTTTTTGCGTGATGAGCGGTCATTTTTATTGTTCCATGTAGGGGTACATATGACTTTTTATTATCACTTTTATTGTGTTTTTAAGTGGATTAGAAAAGCATTCTTTTTGGCTCAGTTGTGTAACTTTTTTTTCTTAAATAACGTTTGTTGAGCGGGATAAAAAGTATGTTCGATTTATTGGATGGTCATTATGTGGCAAGATCAAATGTGCTTTGTTTAGTTTTTTTTAAGCAAAAACTGAAAATGTGTACAAAAAAGTGAGTTTTGTTACTATTTTGAACTTGTTGTTTTTTTACCTTTTTTTTTTTTTTCCTGGATGCCATTGACTATCAGAAGGGAATGCCCTTCCTCTGTTAACCTCGTAAATGCCACAGTCAACATTGATTGTGGTATGCAAGGGGCTATTAGCAGGGAACGGTGTTTTCACCAATCCCAACCATTGCGGCAGGACTCCCACTGTCAGTCACACCTGGTTCCCGCTGCGGCTGGCGCAGTCTGAGTGTCTACCACGTGCCATAAATATACAGTATTTCGCCTTAACCTTGATGTACATGTACGTCGTGGAGTGCAAAGGGATTAAAGTGCAATCTGTGCAAAACTTGTTACACTGTATTGTGTCTAGTGTAGGGTACAGGGATAATCTTTTTGTTGTTGTTTAAATTCCTGTGTCCTGCATCCCGCCTAACGCCTCATGCCCACGGGCACGAGTGGATTCCAAGTGCCCGCAACCATGGACATTTCCTCACCTGTCCAGATACGGTGCGGGTCTTCTCTGTCCTGGCCGTATCTTATTTTCTTCTGCGCCGTGGAGTGTGCACAGTGCTTTTTTTAAAAATCTCCTGCTTTCCCGTGGATCTGCAGCACGTCCGCAGTGTCAGCTGCGGGTGTGCCGCGGATCGGATGGCTTCCATTGACTTCAATGGAAGCCGTCCGTGTGGCATTCCGCAGAAAATGGAGCATGCTGTGATTTTTATCTCGCACGTAAGTTCCACACCACACACCGGGATAAAATGGCATCCGCAAGTATTTAATTACCTGCGGATGTCAAATGATTGTCTATGGGCATACTGAACTGCGGATCGTCTGCGCGGGCAACCCGTGGAGATTCTGCAATTCAATTTTGCCCGTGGACATGAGGCCTAAAGCCCACAGCTAGATGTAGTATGGACAGGAAGCTGTGCCTGGATTATCCCTGCTGATGGCTTCTACAATCTACCCTTGCATTGTAGTGTTCCTACAGAAGCTTATTCTCCTAGAAAAGAGCAGCCTGTCCAAAATCTATCCAGTACCTCTCAGCATGTTCCTGCTATGGTTCAACCCCATGTCTGGATAGGAATAAGCAAAATGCTTAAAGAGGACCTATCTTCAGATGTGACGGCGGAGACCACCCACTTGACAGTAGAGTAGTATCGGGAGCCAAGGTGCTTTTTCTTCTCCTAGACCTTCTCCTGGTCTAGAAGAAGAAAAGGATGGAGTTGGCTGTTGGAAAAGGGGATGTAGCTGTAAAGGCAGCTGCTGGGCAGAAGACCCGACAAGGTTCCCCTTAAGTCCATGTTCCTTCCTTGATATTCCAAACTGTTGCTGGCTTTCTTAGTGGGCAATGAAGCAAAGGGATTGGTTTAATTCCATATGCACTTTGTATTACATATGGGCCTTTCCTCTTATTCCTCCTGTCAGTGTATGAATAAATTGACAATGGAACTGCAAAGTTGTATCCCTACACACTGACACGTTCCAATCAGTGCTGACATGGACTGACACCTTATCCATAAGGGCAATGGTAACAGAGTTGTCAGTTTATTCATACATTTCCAGGAGGAATAACTGAGGAATATAAATGTCTGGGAATTTATTTTTTATATTGTGACCACAAGTATTCAATAAAACCTACATGTCAGGAAAACGGACAGACCCTCAGAATGTTCTGTTCTTAATTTCTTTCTCGTTTACTTGCAGGACACTGGAAAGCTGAATGTTGCGTACTTTCGGTTTGATATCAACGACGCCACTGGAGACTTGGATGCTAATCGCCCTGTCCCATTCAGACTCACTCCGAATATTTCAGAGTTTCTAACAACCATCGGAGTGTCGGGTCCACTGACTGCTTCCATGATCGCAGTTGCTCGTTGCTTTGCACAACCAAATTTCAAGGTACTATAAAATTTGCATAATTCTGAATTCTTTTACATGTTTGGGACTTAACTGTCAAACTTCGCAAGAAGCAGAAATATCGTCCCCCAGTGATGTTAGCGTTGATTTCTATGATGGCAATGGAGGATAAAAACTTAGTTCATGTTGCTGAAGAATGACTATACCACTGTTGGCTTCTAGAACACTGCCCCCTATGGGCAAAAACTTGGACCTAATTCTAAACTAGTGGGACTTTTTTTATTTTTAATTCCAATGTCTTTGGACTGTTGATTTGGCATCCTTTGTCTATCAGTTTCCCAAGTTTTACAAATTTGTTAGAGCTAAAGAATGGATAGGTGGTCCCTGCAGGGTGGAATTTATTCACGAGAGGCAGCCATTATAATTTTCTTGTACATTATCTTGTTTCTACCCAAATTCCTTCCTGATGAATGCTTCTGTACGAACAAGTCTGGTCCGATTAGCAGAGCCGTCCAGTCATAGCAGCTGCTAACGCTTCCTGCCAAATCCATTGAAGCCGCTTTACAATTCAGAGGCATTGGCTCATATATTTTATTACGGAGGGTAGAACATAAGATGCAGAACTCTGTGCACAGTAGATTAAGTATCGCACCAGGTCTTCTTGAAGTAAACCCCAATACTCCTATTAATATTGCATGCTGGGAGTAGCTGTAGGCTAGCTCATACTGTTGCAAGGCTCGCTGCCTGTTTTCCTGCTAAGTGGAGTTTCTTTTGCACATGAGCCTCTTTGCATTTATATTGCATGTTACAGTCATTCGAATCTTACAAAAGGCACACTTAAGCCCATTTCATTTTCCTTAGGAGATAATTGGATGCCAGATCGAATCCTGTTCCTTCTCTGACATCCACTACTAATTATTTAGAGATGGAAATAAAATGAATGGCGGTTTGGATTGCATTGAAAGGTTACTGTCTCTTTAAGGGCACCTTTCAGTGCCTATAGTAATTCCAATATTCATTTTTATGCGGCTGCTCTGGTTGTCAGGAAATGGTTAGCAGAACTCGGCCTCCGTTCAGCACGCCAAATCTTCATCTCCCTTACCTGTTATTCTCAGCCAAATGTAATTATCCCTTTTTCCCCCCTCATGCTCAGGTTGACGGCATCCTGAAGACCGTTCTAAGGGATGAAATCATTGCCTGGCACAAGAAGACACAAGAGGACACTTCTTCCCCACTATCGCCGGCTGGGCAACCCGAGAACATGGACAGCCAGCAGCTGGTCTCACTGGTTCAGAAAGCCGTCACGGCCATCGTGACCCGGCTACACAATCTGGCCCAATTCGACGGAGGCGAGAGTAAAGTCAACACATTAGTAGCTGCCGCCAACAGTCTGGATAACCTGTGCCGTATGGACCCTGCATGGCATCCCTGGCTCTAACTTGGACTTTGTGTTTTGAATTAACCCCTGTGAGATAATAAAGGGGTTTTAAAACTGTGAAAAACGTTTTTCTTACTTTTTGTACAACTTTTTGGGGTTGTGCCACGTCCTTAACCAACCGTAATGTAGATTAGAAAACCGTCCCGGACAGGCCGTCTCCGGCTTGGTCAATTCCACAATTACAGCACATATGATGGGCTTTTTAGGGACAGCCTGCTGATCTCTAAGGAAGCTAATCGTGTTTACAGAACACTTCTTTCTCATGTCATTAAGCTCTATGCTTTTTACAAAGAGAATATTGATTTTCTTCAAGTTCAAACACATTTCAAAGCTTATAAAATAGCAGCTATTGAGGATGAAAAACACAAAGGGACCCTGTACAGACACATAATGATTTTTTTTCCCCTTCCCTCGCTTATTATGCTCTTGCTTTATACGAACCGAGAAAGAAAGAAAAAAAAAAAATCCAAGGGAGTTGTAATATTTTATATTTTATAATAGCGGTGAGGCCACAATGGCACCTTGGTTTGGTGCCATGTAACTTTCATAGGCTAGGGGCAATATTCATCTGAATGGTTCTTTTAATAAGACTGGACTGTACAAAATAATGTATTATATATAGATTTTTTTTTCCCTTGTTACATAAAGTTCTTAAACAAAAGCTGCGTTCTGCAAGCAAAGAGTCTCTGAGCTCACCAAGCCATTTGTCATGTGAATGTACATTGTACCCAAGCGGGAACATACACAGTACGGAGTCTTACAAAGGACCCCTGGACTGGTTTGCTCTTTTTGGTGTTGCCTTTTTTTTTGGGCTGTTTTAAGAAATAATTTGTCAGCAATGACTCTTACTGGTTTGTACTCTAGAAGGACTGGTTAAGCTTCTGTCATTCTTTGCTACGAGCTGTTTTATAAATGCCCCTAGACTTCGTTCTTACAAGTATTTGTACATCCGTTTTCAAAATAAATATTTTGAAAAATTTATCTTAAGGCTTCGTTTTTGTTACTTTAATGAAAGTTTATGGTTTTCTTTACACTGAAGTGAAAAAAAAGTTAGTTGACAGAGAAATGTCGTCGATATGGTCTCCTTGAGATAAAGTGCAACACTCACACTCTAGAGATTCACCCATTGCAATCCAATTTTGGATTTAGGGTTTCCTAGGGGGCTTTCTCTTTCTGCCATTATACAATGGCACCATCTGCTGGCTAGAGCCAGTAATGCAATATGGGACATGCTGGAGAGGCCCCCAACAACAGAGCGGCCAGTAATATACAGTAAGAATACCCTGCCGGACGTCTGCTGACATCGGAGCTGTACAGCCTTCAATCAGAATGTCTTCAGTTGTCAGACAGTGGATTGGAAAGGGTTAAGGAGTGAAAGAGTTGCTGCATAAAGAGCCTTATTTGTATACAGTTGCAATCAAAATTATCCAACCCCTATTGCAGATTAGGTTTATTTGCCAAATGTAGAAACTTTCGGCTGTTTGCCAAAAACTAATCAAACAAGAACTGTTTAAGTAGCTCAACGCAACTGATATAACAAATGGTTTCTCCAGATTTAGTTCAAAATACCACTTTTAATGACTACTGCAGTCTCAGAATTATTTTAACCCCTTGAATAGAATGCATCATAAGAACACACAATTGCAAAGCAGGTGTTGTCTCGAGCATACCTGATTCAACTATTCAAGGGCTTCATTAGTTGCATCGGGTGTGCTTGAGATAAAACATATAACCTATCTGAACTGGCTAGGGCTTTGTTGACTATCATTTGATTGCATGTTATAGAAATGGGTGAGGGAAGTGAGAGGTCCAAAGAGTTAACAGATCAGTCCTTGCACAAAGAAGGAAAAGAATACAAAAAGATGGCACAGGCACTGAAAGTTTTTAGAGACACAATTGGAAGCTCAGTTCCAATTTAAAGGGGTTTTCTGGTTACAAATTGAGTTTTTCAAAATTAGAGCCAGTAATAAACAGTACTAGCCTGTTGTGAGCCAGCACTACAGCCCCACAATTCTCCTGGTCTATATTGACACTAGAAGGCCACAGTGTCATTGTTCCAAACTCTTGGCATCATGGTGCCCAGGATGTTAGGGCTGATGCCAGGAAAATGGGTGATGATGATGCTGCTGCTTCTGATTGGTATACAGCGGTCACCTGACTTCCGCTGTCAATACAGATCAGGAGACTCATGGGGCTGCATAATTGGATTACTGGGGCTGTTTATTTTATTGTTTTGACTCATTTGCTTCTAATTTTAAAAACTCAATTTGTAACAGGATACCCCCTTTAAAGGAACACTGGCATAAAAAGGAAGGTATCACCGGCTGCCACCACATTCTTAAAGAGGCAGGTAGTCAAAAAACATTTAAAAGTCTACAAAAGACCTGCAGCAAGATTAGGTGGCAACAGGCACTGAGGTTTCCGCACAATAATCCACATACTAAATGCTGAAGGTCTTCATGCTCGAACTCCAAGACATTTGCCTCTACTGACCCAAAAGCAGAAGAAAAGTCAGCTCTTAACATGCTCAAATGAGCTTCTTTAATCAATGAGTCAAAATCAGTGGGATGCTTCTACTACACTTCCGGCTCCTCATCGCGGTCAGAGCCCAGAAGTGTAATAGAAGGTATCGCTCCTATTGATTTCAATGGGAGTAAAGCCATCAATTTCCCTTTCAGCCTTGACCACCGATGACGAGTCCTGCAGTACTGACAGCAGGCCGATGGATCAGTTGATCGGCGGGGAATCCTGAATGGTGGACCTCTGTTGATCAACTATTAATGATCTATCCCGAGGATAGGTCATCGATTAGTAAAATCCCGGAATACCCATTTTACATGATCTGAAACAGTCATAAATGTCAAATAATCCAAAAAATCTGTTAATCCTACATCGATCACGTTCCATTGTTGCCAAATTAAAGGAATTGTACTGTACTCTGTAGAACATTGTCCATACCTCACCACCCCCCACCCTAGCATTGTGCACACACAATCTGACTCCCTGCTAGGCAGATGTGGCTATTAATATTTGATAACCCTACGTGGAGACATGGCTGCGGACTGAAACGGTGTACAGATACAGCTGCCCGGAGCAGCGGGCTATGTGTGGTGACAGTAGGAATCTGTGGCCTGCCGCAGATGAAGGGTTCAGAAGCAGGTTTAATAATACATGGTGTGTCTTCTGGTTCTACCTGGATCACAATAGATGGATTAACTACTACTGCCCTGAAAAATCACTGCAGTAATGCAGTCTGCACAGAGAAATAACCTTTGCTTCAATATTTGATAGCGTCTATCACACAAGGGCTCCGCAGTGTATTGTGTTTGATACAGATGTGTGTCAAATTGATCACGTAGCTTATATCGGCTCAGGGCAACGTATTCTCTCTGCATAGTCTATAATTGGGCAATATAAGGGCAATGCACTTGTGCTATGGTTTTAACCCCTAAGGCTGCCTGTCCATGGGCGTTGTGATATGCAGCATAAAAGATGAGCGATGAAGCTAATCGCTCATCATGCAGTTTAAACAGCGGCTGTTCCATAGTGAACAGCCGCTGTGTATCTCCATGGAGAGGAGCGAGAGGAGAGAAATCTCCTGCACTGCCCCGGCCCCCCTGCTGGCCGCTCTGTGTCCGAGCTAGCTCTGCTAGCTACCGTGCAGGAGCGCGGGGATACAGGGATGTGTCGGGCATCGTTTGCCCGACACTCGTCCTGTGTAAATGGGCCTTAACAGAGCAAAGTAATCTAGTAACATAGTTCGTAAGGCTGAATGAAGACATTGTCCATCTAGTCCAGCCTGTCTAGCCTCCTATTTTGTTGATCCAGAGGAAGGCAAAAAAAAACCAAGAGCAGAAGCGCCAATTAGCCCTTTTGGGGGAAAACTTCCTTCCCGACTCCCTAATGGCAATCAGACTGTTCCCTGGATCAACCCCTAATAGTTCCTACCTGCCTATATACCCAGATTAACAAATAATCTTAGATTTATAGCCTATAATATCCTTCTTCTCCAGAAAGACATCAAGTCCTCTTTTAAACTCCTCTACGGATTTTGCCATCAGCACATCCTCAGGCAGAGAGTTCCACAGTCTAACTGCTCTTACAGTAAAGAACCCCTTCTATGTTGGTGATGAAACCTGCTTTCCTCTAATTGTAGCGGATGCCCTCTTGTTACCGTCGCAGTCCTGGGTATAAACAGATCATGCGAGAGATCCTTGTATTGTCCCCTCATGTACTTATACATGGTTATTTGGTTGCCTCTTAACCTTTTTTCTAGAGTAAATAATCCCAATTTTGATAGCCTCTCTGGGTATTCCAGTCCCGTCATTCCATGTATTAGTTTAGTTGCCCATCTTTGAACCCCCTCCAATACCGTAACATCTTTCCTGAGCCCTGGTGACCAGAACTATACACAGTATTCCATGTGGGGCCTGACAAGTGCCTTATATAATGGAAGGATAATGTTCTCGTCCTTCGCCTCTATACCTCTTTTAATGCATCCCAAAACTTTATTTGCCTTTGCAGCAGCTGATTGGCATTGGTTACTCCAGTTTAGTCTATAGTCCATTAGTACCCCCAGGTCTTTTTCCATATCACTTTTCCCTAGCGGTACCCAGAAAATGCCTGTTTTTTTTTCCTAGAAAGATGACGTGATGTCATGTGTTTCTGTTTGACTCCTACTTGAAGCAATACATTTAACCCTTTGAAATCCAATTTTGGATTCAGGGTTTCCTAGGGGGCTTTCTCTTTCTGCCATTATACAATGTTGCCATCTGCTGGCTAGAGCCAGCAGTGCGGTATAGGACATGCTGGAGAGGCCCCCAACAACAGAGCAGCCAGTAATATACAGTAAGAATACCCTGCCGGACGTCTTCCGACATCAGAAGCTGTACAACGTTCAATCAGAATGTCTTTAGACAGCGGATTGGAAAGAGTTAAGAGCTTGCAGTTACCACTAAAGGGAGTTTAAAGGGAATCTCCTAAGGAGTAGGACGACAAGGCTGACCGGTCGCTCAGTGAATGGAGGCGGAGCGGGCCAGGAATCGTAACCATCTGCCTGCTTCCATTCAAAATAACTGGGCAGTCGTTCAGCCGGGTCATGCATTTACATTGAACGGGAATCCGAATGATTTATTGGCCCGTGTAAAAGGACCTTAAGGTGTTAAGGGGGGAAAAGTGGAGTACAGCACACCCGTCTTCAGATCAATGGATCCCAGTCTTCATAAAAACTTAAGTCCGGTGCCCAAAGTGCTTGTGAGACAAGAGGCTCAGCCACGAGTATGAGCAGGACAGCTCAAAACCTGTAGGCTATTTGCAGACCGTCATTTTTAACATGCTAAAGTCAAGTTTTAATTCTCCGATTACTGGACTTCTTGTCTACATTCTTGGACTTAACGGGAGTCTATCAGCACTCTAATAACACTATAAAACTCCTAACAGCTCCATGCATGGATTGGGGAACACGTCTACACCAAATAAGGCTTTAATTTTCAGCACCCTGCAGCCTCATTTGTGTGCAGAACAACTTTGTGAAGGGTCCGTGGCGCTCTACATGGAGCTGCAAATAAGGGAGCTGGAATAATACCACCACAGTGCCACCTATTGAAAAGCAGCATTCCTTCAAGTCAAAGTCAGACTTTTTATACAAGCCTTGTTACAATGACTGGGAATTAAAAGCAAAGCCAGACTCCATGTACATACAGCTGTTTCAGGGTTATTGCCCTTCATCAGTGTACAGTAGGAGTCTCACTTTGCTAGTGAGAGGCCTGGGACGGGGGTCAGAAACGCTCTTTTCTCCTTAGGGAGAACAACTATATACTATAAACTAAGTGAGGAGACTCAAATGGCCATGCACGCTCCTCTGGGTAATATGCAAATAAGGGAGATGGAATAAATCCTCCACAGTGCCACCTATTGAAAGGCAGCATTCCTTCAAGTCAAAGTCAGACTTTTTATACAAGCCTTGTTAGGATTTATTCCATCTCCCTTATTTGCATATTACCCAGAGGAGAGTGCGTGGCCATTTGAGTCTCCTCACTTAGTTTATAGTATATAGTTGCTCTCCCTAAGGAGAAAAGAGCGTTTCTAACATTGAGCTGCGGCACAGATTTTATTGACAGCCGTAGCATCTAATCAGGAGACCACCAGAGCTTCGGTGCTGAATTGATGGAGGAAACAAGGTGACTATTGGGTGTTTTTTGCTTTATACCAATGGCAGCTGTTTAATATAAAGACTATGTGAAAAGCTCCATCCAGTGGTGGTGCACAAAGACATCATTTCATCCTCTAGGTTTAGGCAGAGGATTTTGAGCTTTGTATAAGTAAAAACAAAAATCTCACATAAGCAAAAGCGGGATGATTTATTTTATTTCCCCTAAGTATATACTATTTTAGGTAACCGTTAAAAAGAAACAAAAAACAACAGGAGAGGAAAACTTGTATTATCGCTGCATCTCAGCTGTGTATATAAGTGAAATGTAATTTGGAAACTTTATGATTTTCTAAAACCTTCAAGTTATTTCCTTGGACTGAATTCTTTCTAGACTTCAGGTGCTCGCTCGGTAAGATTATTAATTCCGAATACAGCCTTGAAGACACCTTGTCATTCACAATAGGAAGACATCTCCTGGGTATAGCTAGCCTCCTAAAGCTGCCTGTCCATTAACCAGTTCCTGTACTTGTAGCTTCGTTGTGAGGATCTGTAAACTGTAACATTATTATGATACTGAAAGAAATTGTAGCTTATTTTTTTCCTGCAGTGCAGAAATTATTTTGGAAGTGAAGGCATAAGCTTAAAGGAGTTTACCTACAACTTTAATAAATAATGCAGGAGAAATCATAGAAGATGATGGAAAGGTGAATCTATTAAATAGTTTTTCAAGTGGATTCACAAAGGAAAAAGAAATGTCACACGAGATGCAGGAGGATAAAACGAACCCCCGACCCCCTCCTCCCCGCAAAATATCACCTGCCTAACTCAAGAGGAAGTGCAGAGTCGGTTAAGAAAGATTAAAATTGACGGTCCCAGATGGAATACACCCAAGGGTTCTAAGGGAACTAAGTGACGCTATAGATAGATTGCTATTTCTTATATTTAGGGACTCTGTTGAGACCAGGGTTGGCATATTCCCAGTGTGGTTCCAATATACAAAAAGGGGTCAAGAAGAGAGCCTGGTAACTACAGGCCGGTAAGTCTCACTTCAATAATTGGAAACATATTCAAGGGGTTTCTGAGAGATACCATCCTAGATTACCTCAAGGAAAACAACGGAATAACTCCTCATCAGCATGGGTTCATGAGGGGTCGATCATATCAGACCAATTTGATCAGCTTCTATGATAAAGTAAGCTCTAGGCTGGACATGGGAGAGTCTATTGATCTCGTATATCTGGATTTTTCTGAAGGATTTGACACTGCTGCATAATAGGCTGATTTTAAAAAAAGGCAGCTCGGTTTGGGCGAAAATGCTGTGTAGCTGAGTAAAGAACTGGCTCAGGGATAGAAAGCGGAGGGTGGTAATAAATGGATCGTACTCTGATTGGGCCACCGTCACTAGTGGGGTGCCACAGGGTTCAGTATTAGGGCCCATTCTGTTCAATATATTTATCAACGACCTGATAGAGGGATTGCAAAGTAAAATATCAATATTTGTAGACCATACGAAATTATACAAGGTAATTAATACAACAGAGGGCAATGTGCGGCTGCAAATGGACCTAGATAAGCTGGGGGCTTGGGCAGAAAAATGGTAAATGAATCACATTCAATATTGATAAATGTAAGGTTTTGCACATGGGCAGGAGAAATGGATGTCACCAATATACACTAAATGGGGTACTGCTAGGGAAAAGTGATATGGAAAAAAAACCTGCTGGTACTAGTGGATTGTAGACTTAACTGGAGCAATCAATGTCAGTCAGCTGCTGCAAAGGCAAACAGAGTCTTGGGGTGCATTAAAAGAGGCATAGGGGTGAGGGACGAGAAGATTATTCTTCCACTAGATAAGGCACTTGTCAGGTCTCACATGGAATACTGCGTACAGTTCTGGACACCAGTGCTCAGGAAAGATTTTGCAGTGCTTGAGAGGGTGCGAAGAAGGGCAACTAAATTAACCCTTTCCAATCCAATGTCGGGCCTAACCCGACATCATAATTTCCCTCCACAGCTCCGATGTCGGGGCAGGCCCGACACTGCAGTGCAGGAGTGCATCTGCACCTGATCGTCAGACACATCGGGTGCAGATACACTCCTGCACTGGTCCTCATCGAGGACGCCTGAGGAGTAGGCAGAAAGGGGTTTTAACCCTTTCTACCTTCTCCTTTACACATTACATAGCGCTCAATTAGCGCTATGTAATGCACGGAGATTCCAGCCGGCGATCATGTGACTGCCGTTGTCACCAGACCCCCAGCTGTTACATGAACGCCGAGTTGGGAGCTTGCACCGTGGGGGGGCCTGCTTACCTGTGCGGCGTCTTCCGCATTCTCCCTTCTGTCTCCCGGCTCGGCGATCATGTGACCGCTGGGTGCCACCTGACCCCAGTGGTCACATGATCGCCGAGGCGGGAGGCAGAGGAAGAATGCGGAAGACGCCGGACAGGTAAGCAGGCCCCCACACGGTGAAATGAGCATCTGCACCCTCCTGAACTCTGTCAGTTCAGGAGGGTGCAGGGAAATGTATTTTTTCTCATACATTCTCACCAGCTCCGATTTATTTGGAGCTAGGGAGTATGAATGAGAAAAAAATGATTGGATTGGAAAGGTTTAATAAACGGAATGGGAGGACTGGAATACCCAGGGATTGGGATTATTTATCCTGGAAAAAAGACAGTTAAGGGGCGACCAAATAACCATGTATAAATACATGAGGGGACAATACAAGGATCTCTCCCATGATCTGTTTATTCCCAGGACTGCAACGGTAACAAGAGGGCATCCTCTACGTCTAGAGAATCGAAGGTCTCATCACCAACATAGAAGGGGATTCTTTACTGTAAGAGCAGTGAGACTGCGAAACGCTCTGCCTGAGGACTTGGTGATGGCAAAATCCATAGAGGAGTTTAAAAGGGGGCTTGATGCGTTTCTACAGCGCTGTGATATTACTGGATATAAACATTAAATAACCAGCGGGGTTGTTGATACGGGTCTTGCAGTCAAGTAGGAATTTTCAAACGTTGATCCAGGGATTGTTCTGATTGCCATTATGAAGTTGGGAAGGAATTTTTTTTCCCCAAAAAAGTATATTTGGCTTCTGCCTCATTGGGATCAACAAGGGGGAATGCAAACAGGCTGAATTAGATGGACCTTGTCTCCCTTCAGCCTAACATACTATGTAGATAATGATGGTATACACCATCACTTTATGACCCCCCCACTAATTCAGAGAATGAAGAGTTTGCAGTGTTAGATTTAGGTTTCTATGTGCAGGAGGCTGTAGTCGGCACATTCACTTGAATGAGACCACGTTGCAGTACCCTGCACAACTGGCGGCTGGGCACAACTGTGCTGGGAAAAAACAGTGAAGGGGTGCAGTGCTAAACTGACAATAAAGCACTTTATTCTCAGGATTGGTGGCTATGGTGATAAATTATCTTGGTGATATTCCATCACCTTGTAAGATGGGAAAATCCATTTAAAGGTATGGTTCACTTTGAGCAAATCTACAATGTTCTACATAGAACCTATAATACTATATTGGACAATTGAATAAGTAACAACTTACTTACAGCCTTTATATTTAAACCACTCCCAGTATAATCAGGATCAGTCTTATAATACTTTGTCCACATTTGCTTTAATGCATGCGTCCTGATTAAATATTTATCATTCTGTGTCTACAGCTTCTACGCTAAACTGTGTGTCTCCATAGCTATAGACTACAAACAAACATCTTCTGTAGTCTGATACTGTCATCATACTCTCTTCCAGCTGTCTCCCACTTCTGGCTAATATACATTCAGTATGCTGTGATGGGTAATGTCACTTATAGGGAAATGCTGAAAAAACATACCAGATGAAATGCAAAGTGACAAAGTAAACTCTATTAAATGTCACCAGTTCTAATCCAGTAAGAAGTGCATTCCTGGGTTCTAAGGGAATCAAGTAATGTGATAGACAGACCGTTTTTTTAATTTTAAGACTCTATAGTGACGGGGTATGTTCCAGTGGATTGGCGCATAGCAAATGTGGTACCGTTATTCGAAAAGAGGTCAAGAGAGTGAACCTGAAAACTACAGGCAGGTAAGTCTTACTTCTATTGTACGTAAAATGTTTGAAGGGTTTCTAAGAGATGCTATCTTGGAGTACCTTAAGGAAAATAGCTGTATAACTCCATATCAGCTTAGGTTTGTGAGAAATCACTTCTGTCAAACCAATCTGATCAGCTTCTACGAGAAGGTAAGTTCTAGACTGGACCGGGGTGAGTCATTTGGATCTTGTGTATCTGGACTTTTCCAAAGCCTTTGATAATGTGCTGCATAAAAGGTTGGTATATAAAATCAGAATGCCTGGTCTGGGTGAGAATGTGTGTAAGTGGGTAAGTAACTGGTCAGTAATAGAAAGCAGAGGTTGGTTATAAATAGTACATACTCTGATTAGGTCACCATTATTAGTGGGGTACAACACGGGCCTTATTCTTTTAAATATATTTATTAATGACTTGGTAGAAGGATGGTGCAGTAAAATATCAATATTTGCAGATGATACAAAACTATGTAAAGTAATTAGCAAGAGAGGGCACTATGTGAGTATACAGACTTTTTTGGTTGCAAATGTATCTGGATAAACTGGGGGCTTGGGCAGAAAAGTGGCAAATGAGGTTTTACACTGATAAATGTAAAGTTATGCACATGGGCAGAGGAAATACATGTCACCATTACATACTAAATGGCAAACCACTGGGTAACACTGACATTGAAAAGGACTTGGGGATTTTCGTTACCTGTAAAATTTAACTGGAGCAACCAGTGTCAGGCAGCTGCTGCCAAGGCAAATAGGATCGTGGGGTGTATCAAAAAAAGTCTTGGGTCTTGGGACACATGACGAGAACGCATGACAAGAACATTGTTCTTCCCCTTTACAAGGTCATATCACACATGGAATATTGTAGACAGTTTTGGGCACTGGAACTCAAGAAGGACATATCAGAGCTTGATCGGGTACAAAGGTGGGCAACTAAAGTAATAAACGGTATGCGTGGACTACAATACCTAGGGAGGTTATTAAAATTCGGGGTTATTTACTTTAGAAAATAGACAGCTGAGGGGCGACCTAATAACTATGTATACATATGTCAAGGGACAATACAGAGATCTCTCCCATCATCTACTTATACCCAGGACTGTGACTTTAACAAGGGGCATCCTCTACGTCTAGAGGAAAGAAGGGATAGTGTTAGAAGTCGACACAATTGTACAGATATCAAACACTACAACTCATGGCTAAGCAGCAAGTATCACAGGTAATGCCTTCTACAGGTCTGCCAACTGCCTCAGAAAAGGCTTGAAAAAGACTGAGCAAGATCACTTGCTGAACTAGAGTGGAGACAAGTCTTATTGATATTTATAGTTCAAATATGCTATTTTTATTTTAGAACACATAACTAACTGTAAATGAACAATAGTATGATGTCAAGGAAACAAATCAACTTTTTCGGTAACATTATCAGATACTAACTATGGCATTCTAAGATTTTGGAATATTACTATGTTCCAGCTCAACTTCAGGTACTGTCCCAATAATAGTTCACTCTTAACCAGTTGGCTCTCGTTAGATCCCTAATGCCCAGGTAAATAGTGCTGAAAGCCTCCTATGCTCATAGAAGGCCTGCTGGCTTACTAGCAAGTTCTTACTGGTGTGCACATTTATCAACATTTTATGAGGCCGGCCTCACTTACATATGTTGAGTGGGAGTACTGACCTCAACTGACTCCGACTAATTTGGAATTCAAAGCATTCCTCTACCACAATTTCAAGAACTCTGGGTGGATGTCTAGACATCCTCCTGGCTTTGGAGAGTCGTCTCTGACTCCCTTTCTCTGGCAGACTGTTGCACCCTGGATGGCAGCACCACTGAGCCGTGGCTCCTCTGTGGCTTCCAGCAGTCTCTATTCCTCACTCAGTGGCCCCCTACGTCCTTCAGAACAGATCCTGCTACTCCTTTCACCACAATTATGAACCAGTGTGGATCAGTTGTATGTGAAGGCCATAACGTTTCATCATCCTTGTAGAAAAGGCTTCTTTACAGTAAAAGCAAGCATAGATTTGAATGCCAAAATAATGGCATTAATGCTTATTTAGATTTTTGCCAAAGGCCTCCACTCCTCAGTGTATGCCCCTGTATACCTGTCAGGTAGTAGGTACTGTAGGTGGATATATATTCACATCTCTGCAGGATGTACCATGTAATTAAATAAACCTTAATATCTTTCACAGCTTATCATCTACACTGAGTGAGTTGTAAGACGCTACTATCTCATTTTAAGCCATTTCCTTTTATAATTTGTCATTTTTTCCCCTCATCAGAGATGCCAGGCACATGTGTAATTGCCTTCCCTATAAAAAGCCTGTGTGGGACGGCTGGATGAGTGTATCTGTTGGATTTGGATAGCAATTATTTCCGAGCCTCAATATTCTCCTTGAATCAGTGACTAGGAACCGCTCTTCTAACACATGACATGGCCCTTAACATTTTCTCTCGGATATTTCAATATCAGGTAAAACACCAGCATTTTAAGTACACTATTGTATGCATCAATGCTTAAAAAGTCCCTCAACTTAAATTGTTTTTCATGCTCTTCTAAAGGGCCTTTTAAATCTGTTCCCTTCCAGCTAATGGAAAATCCAGGATAGACTTCAAAAGGCTTGTGAATGTCACTTTGTAAATGTTATCAAACTCTGCCAGATATTCAAAATGTGCTTCAACTATTAGACTGCTATCTTATATATAGGTTGTGGGAAAAGGATATTGCTGAAGTGTGTTAGGCGCATCTACTCAAGTCAAGACTGGCCAACCAGAGTTGGTGGGTTTAGGCTCTGACACAATAATAGGCTCATAGGATCAAACAAAAGACAACCCTATTTGGAACACATCGCTAGTCACTAGGGCTCACTTCTTATGGAATGATTCACAAATAACCTTATTAGACCGGCGACACTCCAGCACCATAGATGTTAACCAAACAATTGTGCCAGCATCTAACAGATGTGTTTAGCTGTGGCATATGACGAACCTTAATAAAGTGATTCTATCTATATCAGTCTAGTTGGTGCCAACTCTCGGACACGTTATGGATAGAGATGAGCGAGCACCAAAATGCTCGGGTGCTCGTTACTCGGGACAAAATTTTCGCGACGCTCGAGGGTTCGTTTTGAGTAACGAACCCCATTGAAGTCAATGGGCGACCCGAGCATTTTTGTATATCGCCGATGCTCGCTAAGGTTTCCATTTGTGAAAATCTGGGCAATTCAAGAAAGTGATGGGAACGACACAGCAACGGATAGGGCAGGGATGGGGCTACATGTTGGGCTGCATCTCAAGTTCCCTGGTCCCACTATTAAGCTACAATAGCGGCAAGAGTGCCCCCCCTCCTCCCAACAATTTTTACTTCTGAAAGCCCATATTAGCAATGCATACCTTAGCTAAGCACCACACTACCTCCAACAAAGCACAATCACTGCCTGCATGACACTCTGCTGCCACTCCTCCTGGGTTACATGCTGCCCAACCCCCCCCCCCCCCCCGCACGACCCAGTGTCCACAGCGCGCACCAAAGTGTCCCTGCGCAGCCTTCAGCTGCCCTCATGCCACACCACCCTCATGTCTATTTATACGTACATCTGCCATGAAGAGGAACCGCAGGCACACACTGCAGAGGGCTGGCACGGCTAGGCAGCGACCCTCTTTAAAAGGGGCGGGGCGATAGCCCACAATGCTGTACAGAAGCAATGAGAAATATAATCCTGTGCCACCGCCATCAGGAGCTGTACACGTGGGCATAGCAATGGGGAACCTATGTGCCACACACTATTCATTCTGTCAAGGTGTCTGCATGCCCCAGTCAGACCGCGTTTTTTTATAAATAGTCACAGGCAGGTACAACTCCACAATGGGAATTCCGTGTGCACCCACAGCATGGGTGGCTCCCTGGAACCCACCGGCTGTACATAAATGTATCCCATTACAGTGCCCTGGACAGCAGAGCTAACGTCAGATTAAATGCAGGTGGGCTTCGGCCCACACTGCATACCCCAACCTGACCGGGGTTTTTAATTCATAGACACAAGCAGGTACAACTCCCTATTGTGAAGTCCCTGTGGACCGACAGCATGGGTGGCTCCCTGGAACCCACCGGCGGTACATAAATCTATCCCATCGCATTGCCCATCACAGCTGAGGTAATGTCATCTTTAATGCAGGTGGGCTTCGGCCCACACTGCATGCCCCAGTCAAACTGGGGTTCTTTAGAAGTGGACACATGTAGTTACAACTCCGTGTGGACCGACAGCATGGGTGGCTCCCTGGAACCCACCGGCGGTACATAAATATATCCCATTGCAGTGCCCAGCACAGCTGATGTAACGTCAGCTTTAATGCAGGTGGGCAAAAAATTAATTGGATTACACTGTAGGCGAGGGCCCCAAAAAATTGGTGTACCAACAGTACTAATGTACCTCAGAAAAATTGCCCATGCCCAACCAAGAGGGCAGGTGAAACCCATTAATCGCTTTGGTTAATGTGGCTTAATTTGTAACTAGGCCTGGAGGCAGCCCAGTTAAAATTAATATTGGTTCAGGTGAAAGTTTCAACGCTTTAATGAGCATTGAAACGTATAAAAATTGTTTACAAAAATTATATGACTAAGCCTTGTGGGCCTAAGAAAAATTGCCCGTTCGGCGTGATTACATGAGGTTTCAGGAGGAGGAGCAGGAGGAGGAGGATGAATATTATACACAGATTGATGAAGCTAAAAGGTCCACGTTTTTGATGGTGATAGAGAACAATGCTTCCATCCGCGGGTGCAGCCTACGTATTGTTTAGGTATCGCTGCTGTCCGCTGGTGGAGAAGAGAAGTCTGGGGAAATCCAGGCTTTGTTCATCTTGATGAGTGTAAGCCTGTCGGCACTGTCGGTTGACAGGTGGGTACGCTTATCTGTGATGATTCCCCCAGCCGCACTAAACACCCTCCCTGACAAGACGCTAGCCGCAGGACAAGCAAGCACCTCCAGGGCATACAGCGCGAGTTCAGGCCACGTGTCCAGCTTCGACACCCAGTAGTTGTAGGGGGCAGAGGCGTCACAGAGGACGGTCGTGCGATCGGCTACGTACTCCCTCACCATCCTTTTACAGTGCTCCCGCCGACTCAGCCGTGACTGGGGAGCGGTGACACAGTCTTGCTGGGGAGCCAGAAAGCTGTCAAAGGCCTTAGAGAGTGTTCCCCTGCCTGTGCTGTACATGCTGCCTGATCTCCGCGCCTCCCCTGCTACCTGGCCCTCGGAACTGCGCCTTCGGCCACTAGTGCTGTCGGATGGGAATTTTACCATCAGTTTGTCCGCCAGGGTCCTGTGGTATAGCATCACTCTCGAACCCCTTTCCTCTTCGGGTATGAGAGTGGAAAGGTTCTCCTTATACCGTGGGTCGAGCAGTGTGTACACCCAGTAATCCGTAGTGGCCAGAATGCGTGTAACGCGAGGGCCACGAGAAAGGCATCCTAACATGAAGTCAGCCATGTGTGCCAGGGTACCTGTACGCAACACATGGCTGTCCTCACTAGGAAGATCACTTTCAGGATTCTCCTCCTCCTCCTCAGGTCATACACGCTGAAAGGATGACAGGCAAGCAGCATGGGTACCCTCAGCAGTGGGTCACGCTGTCTCTTCCCCCTCCTCCTCATCCTCCTCATGCTCCTCCTCCTCCTCAACGCGCTGAGATATGGACAGGAGGGTGCTCTGACTATCCAGCGACATACTGTCTTCCCCCGCCTCTGTTTCCGAGCGCAAAGCGTCTGCCTTTCTGCTTTGCAGGGAACTTCTCAAGAGGCATAGCAGAGGAATGGTGACGCTAATGATTGCAGCATCCCCGCTCACCATCTGGGTAGACTCCTCAAAGTTTCCAAGGACCTGGCAGATGTCTGCCAACCAGGCCCACTCTTCTGTAAAGAATTGAGGAGGCTGACTCCCACTGCGCCGCCCATGTTGGAGTTGGTATTCCACTATAGCTCTACGCTGCTCATAGAGCCTGGCCAACATGTGGAGCATAGAGTTCCACCGTGTGGGCACGTCGCACAGCAGTCGGTGCACTGGCAGATGAAACTGATGTTGCAGGGTGCGCAGGGTGGCAGCGTCCGTGTGGGACTTGCGGAAATGTGCGTAGAGCCGGCGCACCTTTCTGAGCAGGTCTGACAAGCGTGGGTAGCTTTTCAGAAAGCGCTGAACCACCAAATTAAAGACGTGGGCCAGGCATGGCACATGCGTGAGGCTGCCGAGCTGCAGAGCCGCCACCAGGTTACGGCCGTTGTCACACACGACCATGCCCGGTTGGAGGCTCAGCGGCGCAAGCCAGCGGTCGGTCTGCTCTGTCAGACCCTGCAGCAGTTCGTGGGCCGTGTGCCTCTTCTCTCCTAAGCTGAGTAGTTTCAGCACGGCCTGCTGACGCTTGCCCACCGCTGTGCTGCCGTGCTGCGTGACACCGACTGCTGGCGACGTGCTGCTGCTGACACATCTTGATTGCGAGACAGAGGTTGCGTTGGAGGAAGAGGAGGAGGGTGGTTTAGTGGAGGAAGCATACACCGCCGCAGATACCACCACCGAGCTGGGGCCCGCAATTCTGGGGGTGGGTAGGACGTGAGTGGTCCCAGGCTCTGACTCTGTCCCAGCCTCCACTAAATTCACCCAATGTGCCGTCATGGAGATATAGTGGCCCTGCCCGCCTGTGCTTGTCCACGTGTCCGTTGTTAAGTCGACCTTGGCAGTAACCGCGTTGGTGAGGGCGCGTACAATGTTGCGGGAGACGTGGTCGTGCAGAGCTGGGACGGCACATCGGGAAAAGTAGTGGCGACTGGGAACTGAGCAGCACGGGGCCGCCGCCGCCATCATACCTTTGAAAGCCTCGGTTTCCACAACCCTATACGGCAGCATCTCCAGGCTGATAAATTTGGCTATGTGCACGTTTAACGCTTGAGCGTGCGGGTGCGTGGCGGCGTACTTGCGCTTGTGCTCCAACACTTGCGCTAGTGACGGCTGGACGGTGCGCTGAGAGACAAAGGTGGATGGGGCCGAGGTCAGCGGAGTTGAGGGTGTGGGTGCAGGCCAGGAGACGGTAGTGCCTGTGTCCTGAGAGGGGGGTTGGATCTCAGTGGCAGGTTGGGGCACAGGAGGAGAGGCAGCGGTGCAAACCGGAGGCGGTGAACGGCCTTCGTCCCACCTTGTGGGATGCTTGGCCATCATATGTCTGTGCATGCTGGTGGTGGTGAGGCTGGTGGTGGTGGCTCCCCGGCTGATCTTGGCGCGACAAAGGTTGCACACCACTGTTCGTCGGTCGTCTGCACTCTCAGTGAAAAACTGCCAGACCTTTAAGCACCTCGGCCTCTGCAGGGTGGCATGGCGCGAGGGGGCGCTTTGGGAAACAGTTGGTGGATTATTCGGTCTGGCCCTGCCTCTACCCCTGGCCACCGCACTGCCTCTTCCAACCTGCCCTGCTGCTGCCCTTGCCTCCCCCTCTGAAGACCTGTCCTCAGTAGGCGTAGCAAACCAGGTGGGGTCAGTCACCTCATCGTCCTGCTGCTCTTCCTCCGAATTCTCTGTGCGCTCCTCCCTCGGACTTACTCCAATTACTACTACCTGATTGATAGACAACTGTGTCTCATCGTCATCGTCCTCCTCACCCACTGAAAGCTCTTGAGTCAGTTGCCGGAAGTCCCCAGCCTCATCCCCCGGACCCCGGGAACTTTCCAAAGGTTGGGCATCGGTCAAGACAAACTCCTCCAGTGGGAGAGGATTCAGAACCATTGCTGCCCATTCTGGGCAGGGGCCCGAGTACAGTTCCTGGGAGTCTGCCTGCTCCTCAGAATGTGTCATTGTAATGGAGTGAGGAGGCTGAGAGGAAGGAGGAGCAGCAGCCAGAGGATTCAGAGTTGCAGCAGTGGACGGCGCAGAATTCTGGGTGGTCGATAGATTGCTGGATGCACTTTCTGCCATCCACGACAGGGCCTGCTCACACTGCTCATTTTCTAATAAAGGTCTACCGCGTGGAGCCATTAATTGTGAGATGAATGTGGGGACGCCAGAAACGTGCCTCTCTCCTAATCCCACAGCAGTCGGCTGCGATACACCTGGATCAGGAGTTCGGCTTGTGCCCATACCCTGACTTGGGCCTCAGCGTCCTCGCCCGCGTCCACGTCCTCTAGGCCTACCCCTACCCCTCAGCATGCTGTATTACCAGTAGTGCAGAAACAGAACGCTGTAATTAAATGTGCCGCTTATTGGCCTGTGGTTGGAGGCTGACTTCCCTTACGGAACGCACAGCAGAGCCAGGAAACAATTTTGCGCACGCCTGTAGTGAGACATAGGTGCGTATGACTGAGGTAGTGGAATTCAAAGCACAGAAGCAGTCAAGTGGCCAAAGGCCAGTAGTAGGCCTTAAGTATTTTGCTTCTATTTTTTTTAAATGCTGAGCTGATACAGCAGACAGATACTGTAGGCAGCATATAATATTATGTATACTGTTTTCCTCTGGCGGGATGACGGCGGTGATGTAACGGAGACAGCAGAGCCAGGAAACAATTTTGTGCAAGCCTGCTGTAACGCTTAGCTGCATATTAATTAGGACTACTACCCCCAGCAGATAGATACTGTAGGCAGCGTATAATATTATGTATACTGTTTCCCTCTGGCGGGATGACGGCGGTGATGTAACGGAGACAGCAGAGCCAGGAAACAATTTTGCGCAAGCCTGCTGTAACGCTTAGCTGCGTATTAATTAGGACTACTACCCCCAGCAGACAGATACAGTAGGCAGCGTATAATATTATGTATACTGTTTCCCTCTGCCGGGATGACGGCGGTGATGTAACGGAGACAGCAGAGCCAGGAAACAATTTTGCGCAAGCCTGCTGTAACGCTTAGCTGCATATTAATTAGGACTACTACCCCCAGCAGACACGCAGTAAGCTGAAGACGGTCACAGGCAGCCCAAATATAGTATTTTTCCCCAATTTTTTGAAAAAGCCCACTGCCTATATAGCCTGTATATCTCTTTCCCTGCCTCACCAGTACTGGCCCTATACTCTGTACAATGACTGCAGACTGAGGACGCAATGCTCTGCACGCCCGATATACAAAAAAAAAATTGTGCAACACTGCTAAAAGCAGCCTCAACAGTACTGCACACAGTCAGATGTGGCCCTAAGAAGGACCGTTGGGGTTCTTGAAGCCTAAAATCACTCCTAACGCTCTCCCTATAGCAGCTCCGGCATCAGCAGCATTTTCCCTGATCTCTGTCAGAATGCATCTGTGGCGAGCCGCGGGAGGGGCTGATTTATATACTCAGTTGACACCTGATCTCGCCAGCCACTCACTGCAGGGGGGTGGTATAGGGCTTGAACGTCGCAGGGGGAAGTTGTAATGCCTTCCCTGTCTTTCTATTGGCCAGAAAAGCGCGCTAACGTCTCAGAGAAGAAAGTGAAAGTAACTCGAACATCGCGTGGTGCTCGGACGAGTACGTTCGCTCATCTCTAGTTATGGATCATCCTCTCCATGCGGTTCTGTTTTGTGCTGCTTCTTTCAGTTTAACCATTTGCATGTTGGTGTTGGCTTTGATAGTGCCAAGCCTGCGTGTTCTTTAGCACAAGGTTCTCTTTTGCCGCTGACCCTTCCAAGCATTGCTGATGTTTGTAATGAATTAGCTCGAATTATGCGGCCGAAGTATGAGAGTCTCTGTTTCATAATTTTGCACTCCAATGAAAACTTTTTTTTGATGCGGTCTAGGACTGTTTTGTTTGTGATCTTGGCGGTTTAAGTAATTCGTGGGAGTTTCCTCCACCCCCAAGGTTTGAAAGCATCAACCTTCCTTCAGTCCCTTTTCTCAGGTGTCAAACTTTCACAGCCGTAAATTGTGATTGGAAGATGATTGCATTGACTGTTAAAGTGAATACCCTCCTGTCATTTTTAGATCTAACATTTTCTGTTGAGTAACATCTAAATGCATCTTTAGATTGGTCAGAATTCAGTTAGCTGTAGTTAGTGTTAAGTAAATCTACGATTAAAGTTAAATTGCTTAATTGTTGTTATCACATTACTCACTTTCGTTCCTTAGCTCATTAACCCAGGGACTGGCCTGTTTTGTACCTTAAGGACCAAACACCTTTTAGGGATTTTACTAGAGATGAGCGAACGTACTCGTCCGAGCTTGATACTCGTTCGAGAATTAGCGTGTTCGAGATGCTCGTTATTCGAAACGAGCACCACGCGATGTTCGAGTTACTTTCACTTTCATCTCTGAGACGTTAGCACGTCTTTCTGGCCAATAGAAAGACAGGGAAGGCATTACAACTTCCCCCTGCGACGTTCAAGCCCTATACCACCCCCCTGCAGTGAGTGGCTGGCGAGATCAGGTGTCACCCGAGTATATAAATCGGCCCCTCCCGCGGCTCGCGACAGATGCGTTCTGACATAGCTCAGGGAAAGTGCTGTTGGTACCGGAGCTGCTATAGGGAGACTGTTAGGAGTATTTTAGGCTTCAAGAACCCCAACGGTCCTTCTTAGGGCCACATCTAACCGTATGCAGTAGCGTGGAGGCTGCTTTTTGCAGTGTTGCACATTTTTTTTTTTTGTATATCGGCCGTGCAGAGCATTGCGCCCTGCAGTAATTATACATAGTCCAGGGCCAGTAGTGGTGGTGAGGCAGGGACAGAAGACATATTTATTGAATATAGGCAGTGGGCCTTTCCAAAAACATTTGGGGAAAAAAAATCTATTTCGGCTGCCTGTGACTGTCCTCAGTGTACTGGGTCTGTGCTGGGGGTAGTTGTCCTGATTCATACGCAGCCAGCTAAGTGTTACAGCAGGCTTGCGCAAAATTATTTCCTGGCTCTGTGTTGGCTGTTACATCACCGCTGTATTCCAGTCCACAGTGCAACAGTCTGCAGTTATTTTACATACTCCAGGGCCAGTAGTGGTGACGCAGAGAGAGAAGACATATACAGTGTATATAGGCAGTGGGCCTTTCCAAAACCATTTGGGAAAAAAAATCTATTTGGGCTGCCTGTGACCGTCCTCAGTGTACTGGGTCTGTGCTGGGGGTAGTTGTCCTAATTCATAAGCAGCCAGCTAAGTGTTACAGCAGGCTTGCGCAAAATTATTTCCTGGCTCTGTGTTGGCTGTTACATCACCGCTGTATTCCAGTCCACAGTGCAACAGTCTGCAGTTATTTTACATACTCCAGGGCCAGTAGTGGTGACGCAGAGACAGAAGATATATACAGTGTATATAGGCAGTGGGCCTTTCCAAAAACACTTGGGAAAAAAAATCTATTTGGGCTGCCTGTGACCGTCCTCAGTGTACTGGGTCTGTGCTGGGGGTAGTTGTCCTAATTCATACGCAGCCAGCTAAGTGTTACAGCAGGCTTGTGCAAAATTATTTCCTGGCTCTGCTGTGCGTTCCGTAAGCGAAGTCAGCCTCCAACCACAGGCCAATAAGCGGCACATTTAATTACAGCGTTCTGTTTCTGCACTACTGGTAATACACCATGCTGAGGGGTAGGGGTAGGCCTAGAGGACGTGCACGTGGACGCGGGCGAGGACGCGGAGGCCCAAGTCAGGGTGTGGGCACAGGCCGAGCTCCTGATCCAGGTGTATCGCAGCCGATTGCTGCGGGATTAGAAGAGAGGCACGTTTCTGGCATCCCCACATTCATCTCACAATTAATGGCTCCACGCGGTAGACCTTTATTAGAAAATGAGCAGTGTGAGCAGGTCCTGTCGTGGATGGCAGAAAGTGCATCCAGCAATCTATCGAACACCCAGAGTTCTGCGCCGTCCACTGCTGCAACTCTGAATCCTCTAGCTGCTGCTCCTCCTTCCTCCCAGCCTCCTCACTCCATTACAATGGCACATTCTGAGGAGCAGGCAGACTCCCAGGAACAGTTCTCGGGCCCCTGCCCAGAATGGGCAGCAAGGGTTCCGAATCCTCTCCCACTGAAGGAGTTTGTCGTGACCGATGCCCAACCTTTGGAAAGTTCCCGGGGTCCGGGGGATGAGGCTGGGGACTTCCGGCAACTGTCTCAAGACCTTTCAGTGGGTGAGGAGGACGATGACGATGAGACACACTTGTCTATCAGTGAGGTAGTAGTAAGTGCAGTAAGTCCGAGGGAGGAGCGCACAGAGGATTCGGAGGAAGAGCAGCAGGACGATGAGGTGACTGACCCCACCTGGTTTGCTACGCCTACTGAGGACAGGTCTTCAGAGGGGGAGGCAAGGGCAGCAGCAGGGCAGGTTGCAAGAGGCAGTGTGGTGTCCAGGGGTAGAGGCAGGGCCAGACCGAATAATCCACCAACTGTTTCCCAAAGCTCAGCCGGGGAGCCACCACCATCAGCCTCACCACCACCAGCATGCGCAGACATATGATGGCCAAGCACCCCACAAGGTGGGACGAAGGCCGTTTACCGCCTCCGGTTTGCACCGCTGCCTCTCCCCCTGTGCCCAAACCTGCCACTGAGATCCAACCCCCCTCTCAGGACACATGCACTACCGTCTCCTGGCCTGCACCCACACCCTCACCTCCGCTGTCCTTGGCCCCATCCACCAATGTCTGTCAGCGCACCGTCCAGCCGTCGCTAGCGCAAGTGTTGGAGCGCAAGAGTTAAACGTGCATATAGCCAAATTTATCAGCCTGGAGATGCTGCCGTATAGGGTTGTGGAAACGGAGGCTTTCAAAAGTATGATGGCGGCGGCGGCCCCGCGCTACTCAGTTCCCAGTCGCCACTACTTTTCCCGATGTGCCGTCCCAGCCCTGCACGACCACGTCTCCCGCAACATTGTACGCGCCCTCACCAACGCGGTTACTGCCAAGGTCCACTTAACAACAGACGTGGACAAGCACAGGCGGGCAGGGCCACTTTATCTCCCTGACGGCACATTGGGTGAATTTAGTGGAGGCTGGGACAGAGTCAGAGCCTGGGACTGCTCACGTCCTACCCACCCCCAGAATTGCGGGCCCCAGCTCGGTGGTGGTATCTGCGGCGGTGTATGCTTCCTCCACTAAACCACCCTCCTCCTCCTCCACAACCTCTGTCTTGCAATCAAGATGTGTCAGCAGCAGAACGTCGGCAGCAGTCGGTATCGCGCGGCGTGGCAGCACAGCGGTGGGCAAGCGTCAGCAGGCCGTGCTGAAACTACTCAGCTTAGGAGAGAAGAGGCACACGGCCCACGAACTGCTGCAGGGTCTGACACAGCAGACCGACCGCTGGCTAGTGCCGCTGAGCCTCCAACCGGGCATGGTCGTGTGTGACAACGGCCGTAACCTGGTGGCGGCTCTGCAGCTCGGAGCCTGATGCACGTGCCATGCTTTGCCCACGTCTTTAATTTGGTGGTTCAGCGCTTTCTGAAAAGCCACCCACGCTTGTCAGACCTGCTCGGAAAGGTGCGCCGGCTCTGCGCACATTTCCGCAAGTCCCACATGGACGCTGCCACCCTGCGCACCCTGCAACATCGGTTTCATCTGCCAGTGCACCGACTGCTGTGCGACGTGCCCACACGGTGGAACTCTACGCTCCACATGTTGGCCAGGCTCTATGAGCAGCGTAGAGCTATAGTGGAATACCAACTCCAACATGGGTGGCGCAGTGGGAGTCAGCCTCCTCAATTCTTTACAGAAGAGTGGGCCTGGTTGGCAGACATCTGCCAGGTCCTTGGAAACTTTGAGGAGTCTACCCAGATGGTGAGCGGCGATGCTTCAATCATTAGCGTCACCATTCCTCTGCTATGCCTCTTGAGATGTTCCCTGCAAAGCATAAAGGCAGACGCTTTGCGCTCGGAAACAGAGCCGGGGGAAGACAGTATGTCGCTGGATAGTCAGAGCACCCTCCTGTCTATATCTCAGCGCGTTGAGGAGGAGGAGGAGCATGAGGAGGATGAGGAGGAGGGGGAAGAGACAGCTTGGCCCACTGCTGAGGGTACCCATGCTGCTTGCCGGTCATCCTTTCAGCGTGTATGGCCTGAGGAGGAGGAGGATCCTGAAAGTGATCTTGCTAGTGAGGACAGCCATGTGTTGCGTACAGGTACTCTGGCACACATGGCAGACTTCATGTTAAGATGCCTTTCTCGTGACCCTCGCGTTACACGCATTCTGGCCACTACGGATTACTGGGTGTACACATTGCTCGACCCACGGTATAAGGAGAACTTTTCCACTCTCATACCCGAAGAGAAAAGGGGTTCGAGAGTGATGCTATACCACAGGACCCTGACGGACAAGTTGATGGTAAAATTCCCATCCGACAGCGCTAGTGGCAGAAGGCGCAGTTCCGAGGGCCAGGTAGCAGGGGAGGCGCGGAGATCAGGCAGCATGTACAGCACAGGCAGGGGAACACTCTCTAAGGCCTTTGACAGCTTTCTGGCTCCCCAGCAAGACTGTGTCACCGCTCCCCAGTCAAGGCTGAGTCGGCGGGAGCACTGTAAAAGGATGGTGAGGGAGTACGTAGCCGATCGCACGACCGTCCTCCGTGACGCCTCTGCCCCCTACAACTACTGGGTGTCGAAGCTGGACACGTGGCCTGAACTCGCGCTGTATGCCCTGGAGGTCCTTGCTTGTCCTGCGGCTAGCGTCTTCTCAGAGAGGGTGTTTAGTGCGGCTGGGGGAATCATCACAGATAAGCGTACCCACCTGTCAACCGACAGTGCCGACAGGCTTACACTCATCAAGATGAACAAAGCCTGGATTTCCCCAGACTTCTCTTCTCCACCAGCGGACAGCAGCGATACCTAAGCAATACGTAGGCTGCACCCGCGGATGGAAGCATCGTTCTCTATCACCATCAAAAACGGGGACATTTTTGCTTCATCAATCTGTGTATAATATTCCTCCTCCTCCTCCTGCTCCTCCTCCTGAAACCTCATGTAATCACGCCGAACGGGCAATTTTTCTTAGGCCCACAAGGCTCAGTCATATAATTTTTCTAAACAATTTTTATACGTTTCAATGCTCATTAAAGCGTTGAAACTTTCACCTGAACCAATTTGTATTTTAACTGGGCTGCCTCCAGGCCTAGTTACCAATTAAGCCACATTAACCAAAGCGATTAATGGGTTTCACCTGCCCTCTTGTTTGGGCATGGGCAATTTTTCTGAGGTACATTAGTACTGTTGGTACACCAATTTTTTGGGGCCCACGCCTACAGTGGAATCCAATTAATTTTTTGCCCACCTGCATTAAAGCTGACGTTACATCAGCTGTGCTGGGCACTGCAATGGGATATATTTATGTACCGCCGGTGGGTTCCAGGGAGCCACCCATGCTGTCGGTCCACACGGAGTTGTAACTACATGTGTCCACTTCTAAAGAACCCCAGTTTGACTGGGGCATGCAGTGTGGGCCGAAGCCCACCTGCATTAAAGATGACATTACCTCAGCTGTGATGGGCAATGCGATGGGATAGATTTATGTACCGCAATAGGGAGTTGTACCTGCCTGTGTCTATGAATTAAAAAGCCTGGTCAGGTTGGGGCATGCAGTGTGGGCCGAAGCCCACCTGCATTTAATCTGACGTTAGCTCTGCTGTCCAGGGCACTGCAATGGGATACATTTATGTACAGCCGGTGGGTTCCAGGGAGCCACCCATGCTGTGGGTGCACATGGAATTCCCATTGTGGAGTTGGGGATTCCCAGTTGTACCTGCCTGTGACTATTTATAAAAAAACGCGGTCTGACTGGGGCATGCAGACACCTTGACAGAGTGAATAGTGTGTGGCACATAGGTTCCCCATTGCTATGCCCACGTGTGCAGCTCCTGATGGCGGTGGCACAGGATTCTATTTCTCATTGCTTCTGTACAGCATTGTGGGCTATCGCCCCGTCCCTTTTAAAGAGGGCCGCTGCCTAGCCATGCCAACCCTCTGCAGTGTGTGCCTGCGGTTCCTCCTCATGGCAGACGCACTTCTAAATAGACATGAGGGTGGTGTGGCATGAGGGCAGCTGAAGGCTGCGTAGGGACACTTTGGTGTGCGCTGTGGGGGGGAGGGGGGGGGGGTTGGGCAGCATGTAACCCAGGAGAAGTGGCAGCGGAGTGTCATGCAGGCAGTGATTGTGCTTTGTTGGAGGTAGTGTGGTGCTTAGCTAAGGTATGCCATGCTAATGAGGGCTTTTCAGAAGTAAAAATAGTTGGGAGGGGGGGGCCCACTCTTGCCGCTATTGTGGCTTAATAGTGGGACCTGTGAACTTGAGATGCAGCCCAACATGTAGCCCCTCGCCTGCCCTATCCGTTGCTGTGTCATTCCCATCACTTTCTTGAATTGCCCAGATTTTCACAACTGGAAACCTTAGCGAGCATCGGCGATATACAAAAATGCTTGTGTCGCCCATTGACTTCAATGGGGTTCATTATTCGAAACGAACCCTCGAGCGTCGCGAAATTTTCGCCCCGAGTAACGAGCACCCGAGCATTTTGGTGCTCGCTCATCCCTAGATTTTACCCATGTGGCCGTTTTACTGCCCTATTTTGTTTCCTTTAGCTACCAAAATTATTTTTACTGCGTTTTTCCCCCCCCGTGACATATAGGGCGATTTTTTAAATATCTTTATCACTGACTTTTTTTTCAGTTTTTTAGTTTTATTGGTGGTAAAATGCTAAAAAAATGATTTTTTTTTAATACTTATAGTAATTTTTTTAAATTTAGTATACTTATGCTAAAATAAAGTATGGGAACGGGTTCCTCTATTTGCTTCGGACGGTTTGATATATAGTATGTATGATTTTGGTGTACAAGCCGCATACGGTGACTGTTTTGGTTGGTGCCAGCTTTGTGTTATTTTCTTTCTTATTTATATATTGTTGTTTTATTATGTAATTGTGTTTTATTTGTGTATGTAATCATGTTTTGTTTTACTATCTATGTTCCCCATGAGGTCATATAAGACCTCCTGGGGGACATTTACATTTTTTTTTTTACTTGACACTTTCCCACTGTAGCTGGGGCATCCATAGAAGCCCTAGTTACAGGGGAAAGCAACCCCTGTAGTGACATTAGTCACTGGCAGAGCTGGCCAGGGTCTAGTATGACCCTCCAGCTTTACTGTAGTAGGGATCCCCGACTATCACATGACCCCCCCCCCCCCCGACTCCCGAAGTGAAAGTTACACTTTACTTTCACTTTCTAGTACTCAGTGCTCATTGAGCGCTGTGTACTCAGGGACGGAGAAGGGAGAAAGGGTTAAATAGCCCTCCTGCCTTCTTCTCTGGGTTATCAGCTGTCACTAACAGCTGATAACCCGTCCTGCCTCTCATTGATTGCAAAGGCAGGAGGCTAAAAGCGCCGCCGTAATTTTACTATCGGCGGTGCTTTAAGCCCAGGACCAGGCGGCGTATATTTACCGCGCCTGGTCCTTAATGGGTTAATAAATATTGCATATTTTTATAACTCCTTCTGCTACATCATATCCTGAATCTGTGTGGCGATACCACCCACCTGTTACACAACAGTATTCAGGTAGTTGAATTAAGTCTTATATACTGTATAAAACACTGCTGCTACCCAGAGATGAAGGAACTTGAAGATGAATTAGGTGATCACTCAGTTGCTTTAGTTTCCTCAGATCTCTCATCTCGCTTCCACTTTTGTAATTTGTATTTAAAAAAAAAAAATGCATTTAAAAAAAAATAATAAATATATATATATATGGTATTCATATCAAATGACTGTATTTGTACGACATGTAAAAGTCTACGTCACAAGTCCAGATTGGGGTAAAACTGCATTAAAATCCTCCACTAATGTGTCAGATGAATTGGGATTTTTTGTTTGATCTGCCAGTCTCGTTGTTAGAACTCCCAGTTGTCTGCAGATGTGCAGAGACTCCTTTGGGCACCGTGCGAACCGGCTATCGCATGAAAACAATGCTCTATTCTTTGGGGTTAGTGCTCATAGAAAATTAAAGTGTTATCTCAATACCGTGGAGCAAAGAGACTGCCAAGGCACGATAAAAATGAGAAACAGCCAGTCCAGGTATATTCCTTATGGAGGTCTAAAATTGCTTTCACCTTTTGATGCAAATCTCTTTTTGAAGGTGAAAATAGCGCAGCTTGGAAATGGAAAAAGGTTTCAAACAATTACATTGGTGAATATGTTATTTGGACAAAGATCCATTGAGAAAAAAAATCTACTTTTCGGTGAAGAAAGACAAGACGTTCTCTGCCGTTATTTAAGATCTCTTCAGTTCTGAGAAAATGGTCTTTTGTATAAATCCGAAGGCCGATTCAATGGCTCTGAACGCAGTAATAGATACATTTAGCGAGCTGCAGTTAAGCTTTCTTTCAAAGCAAATGTTTTACAATGGCTGTCAAGTGATAAGGAAGACAAAACGTAATCTTAATCTCAATAGGTGACATCAAATATTGAGATTTAATCTACAGGTGCCAAAAAAAAAAAAGCTTCAGAGCCACGCGGATCTGAGATGATTTCATTTCAAAGGATAGCTTTAGCGCTCATTCCTAATTGTCAGGTGTTGAATGTTTCGTATCTTAACAAATTTACTGATTGGCTAGCAGGGGGCATCAGAGTCGTACTGTGATTATCTGCCAATCACAATTAACTATTCGAGGGAAACAATTTCTGCTTCGCGGTTGTGTAAATACTGAGTTGAGTACATTTTACATATAAAGTGATTAGTAGGGTAACATTGAGACTGTACAGGATATATAAGCCAGCCCTGGTTGGTTTTATCACTGTGTGTCGAGAAACTATGCAAGACCCCTCTTCTTCAGAGGTTCTAGATTGTTAGTGGACATGGGATTCACACCTTGAGTGCACGACCATTTTTCTTGTTTTTTTTCACTTTTCTTTTCTCTTCTCCGCCTTAAAAAAATCATCACTTTTTAATTTTTCCATCGATGTAACTGATGGCTTGTTTTTTGTGAGGCAACTTGTATTTTTCAAAGGAACCATGTAAGATCCCATATAAGGTACTAAAAAAGTTTTAAAACTTTCTAAGGGGAGTGAAATGGAAGAATGTGCAATTTGTGCAGGGGGGCTTGTTTTTATGGTGTATGTACCACAACATACACTACCGTTCAAAAGTTTGGGGTCACCCAAACAATTTTGTGTTTTCCATGAAAAGTCACACTTATTCACCACCATGCGTTGTGAAATGAATAGAAAATAGAGTCAAGACATTGACAAGGTTAGAAATAATGATTTGTATTTGAAATAACATTGTTTTTACATCAAACTTTGCTTTCGTCAAAGAATCCTCCTTTTGCAGCAATTACAGCATTGCACACCTTTGACATTCTAGCTGTTAATTTGTTGAGGTAAGCTTGTGAAATTGCACCCCACGCTTCTAGAAGCATCTCCCACAAGTTGGATTGGTTGGATGGGCACTTCTGGCGTACCATACGGTCAAGCTGCTCCCACAACAGCTCAATGGGGTTCAGATCTGGTGACTGCGCTGGCCACTCCATTACCGATAGAATACCAGCTGCCTGCTTCTGCTGTAAATAGTTCTTGCACAATTTGGAGGTGTGTTTAGGGTCATTGTCCTGTTGTAGGATGAAATTGGTTCCAATCAAGCGCTGTCCACTGGGTATGGCATGGCGTTGCAAAATGGAGTGATAGCCTTCCTTATTCAGAATCCCTTTTACCCTGTACAAATCTCCCACCTTACCAGCACCAAAGCAACCCCAGACCATCACATTACCTCCACCATGCTTAACAGATGGCGTCAGGCATTCTTCCAGCATCTTTTCATTTGTTCTGCGTCTCACAAACGTTCTTCTTTGTGATCCAAACACCTCAAACTTGGATTCATCCATCCACAACACTTTTTTCCAGTCTTCCTCTGTCCAATGTCTGTGTTCTTTTGCCCATCTTAATCTTTTTCTTTTATTGGCCAGTCTCAGATATGGCTTTTTCTTTGCCACTCTGCCCTGAAGCCCAAAATCCTGCAGCCGCCTCTTCACTGTAGATGTTGACACTGGTGTTTTGCGGGTACTATTTAATGAAGATGCCAGTTGGGTACCTGTGAGGCGTCTGTTTCTCAAACTAGAGACTCTAATGTGCTTATCTTCTTGCTTAGTTGTGCAACGCGGCCTCCCACTTCTTTTTCTACTCTGGTTAGAGCCTGTTTGTGCTGTCCTCTGAAGGGAGTAGTACACACCGTTGTAGGATATCTTCAATTTCTTAGCAATTTCTCGCATGGAATAGCCTTCATTTCTAAGAACAAGAATAGACTGTCGAGTTTCAGATGAAAGTTCTCTTTTTCTGGCCATTTTGAGCGTTTAATTGACCCCACAAATGTGATGCTCCAGAAACTCAATCTGCTCACAGGAAGGTCAGTTTTGTAGCTTCTGTAACGAGCTAGACTGTTTTCAGATGTGTGAACATGATTGCACAAGGGTTTTCTAATCATCAATTAGCCTTCTGAGCCAATGAGCAAACACACTGTACCATTAGAACACTGGAGTGATAGTTGCTGGAAATGGGCCTCTATTCACCTTTGTAGATATTGCACAAAAAAACAGGCATTTGCAGCTAGAATAGTCATTTACCACATTAGCAATGTATAGAGTGCATTTGTTTAAAGTTAGGACTAGTTTAAAGTTATCTTCATTGAAAAGTACAGTGCTTTTCCTTCAAAAATAAGGACATTTCAATGTGACCCCAAACTTTTGAACGGTAGTGTAAATGGCACAATAACTTTCTTATGTGGGAAAGTACAATCACGGTGATACCAAAATTATATATATATATTTTTGTTGTACTTCTAAGACGTATATATATTTTCTGTCACCATCATCGGACAGCCATAACGTTTTAATTTTTCCTCTGATGCAGCTGTCTGATGGCTTGTTTTTTTTGTAGGACGACCTGTGGTTTCTATTGATACTGTTTTGGGTTGCATATGACTTTTTTGATCAGCTTGTAATAAAAATTTTCCTGGAGGCAGGAGTGCTCAAAAAAGCATATTTGTTTCTTTTTTTTTCTGATGGTGTTTACCATAAGGGCTCCTACCCACTTGCATTTTTTTAACGCTGCTGTCAATGGGACTTTCTAATGCTAAAAACGCATCACACAAAAATCATAAAGCACAAACTTGCGATGCGTTTTTAACAGTTTTTAAAGTTCCATTGACAATCTTGTTAAAAAGAAACGCAGCGATATCACAACGTTAAAAAAACGTAAGTGGGTAAGAGCCCTAAGGCATATATAATGCATTTTTTTTCTAGATTAGACTTTTACGGTCGCAGTCACCCAAATATTTTTTTGGCTTTGATTTTTTTTTATTATAAATAAGGAATTTTTTTCTAATTTTAATATTTTTTGCAATTATTACAAAAACATTGTTTTACTTTTTGTTTCTAATTCCTTAAGAGGATTTGAATTTGCAATTGTTGATCACTTATACAATATACTGCAATATTTTAGTATGCTATACTTTAGTATTGCAGTATGTGGTATTTCTGCAGGCATTCTATTAAGATGTGCCACAGGCATGTCTTAGTAGACAGAAATACATGGCCGCCCTGGGGGCCCCAGTCTGCTACGTAACATCAGCAGGTCATCCGGAACCACATGATGCTCTGAGCAATGCATGCGAATTGTCATTTAGCACTGGACACTGAAGAAGTAACATCTTCCCCTGGTGCCAGTGTTAAATGGCAATGTGCATGCATTGCTTAGAGCATTGGACACTGAAGGAGTAACATCTTCTCCTGATGGGCTAACTGGGTTATCTTTTAACTCAGTTAGCTTATCAGACATTACTATACTGTATATAAACCAGCCCCTTAGTTCAAAGGGCGCCAGTAATACTATTTGTGTGCGGGCCTCTTGCTAGGCTGGAAAGCTCAGTAGTAACATTTTCTGTGCTTCTAGTGTCAGTTAATAGAGTTTCATTCAGTTTTAAACTTCTGGTTACTTAGGCTCAGTAGTTTAGGTTTCAGTGTAGTAGTTGGCAGTGACTCTCAGATTAGTCTCTCGTATCTCTCCTGTAGTGGGGTTGCCCTTGTCAAGGTTGATACTCTGCTTTACAGACTGGTCTGGTTTGGCTAGTTCTGGCAAATTTATCTTTTTAGTTCTCCATACTTCGTCATACTTTTTCCTTTGCTATTAGCCACTGCTAGCCAGACCAATCACGCGGCTGGCAGTGACTGACAGACTGCAGTTATGATAAAGCACAACTGCAGTCTCTCAGTGGTAAGAGAGATTCACAAGTCGGAGAAGTCTGCAGCGTGGAATTGGCTTCCATCTGCCCTGGGTGATGGCCCCTCCCCTCCATGAGCGCTACCTAGAGACGTTCTGTGAGCTGTGGTGGTAGAGCAGTGTATAGCGGGGGGCCTCATGGGCCCCCCTAGCTAACGGGCCAGGTCACAATTTCGGCCCCTGGTGGTATACCAGTGGCCATAGGGACTGGTGATCCCACCAAGAACTCTAAATATTCTACAGTATGTCTACTTTTCGCTCGGTATGCATCTACATCACAACTCCTGAGTAGAGATGAGCGAGCATCAAAATGCTCGGGTGCTCGTTACTCGAGACGAACTTTTCGCGATGCTCGAGGGTTCGTTTCGAGTAACGAACCCCATTGAAGTCAATGGGCGACCCGAGCATTTTTGTATATCGCCGATGCTCGCTAAGGTTTTCATTTGTGAAAATCTGGGCAATTCAAGAAAGTGATGGGAACGACACAGCAACGGATAGGGCAGGTGAGGGGCTACATGTTGGGCTGCATCTCAAGTTCCCAGGTCCCACTATTAAGCCACAATAGCGGCAAGAGTGGGCCCCCCCCAACAACTTTTACTTCTGAAAAGCCCTCATTAGCAATGCATACCTTAGCTAAGCACCACACTACCTCCAACAAAGCACAATCACTGCCTGCATGACACCTTGCTGCCACTTCTCCTGGGTTACATGCTGCCCAACCCCCCCGCACGACCCAGTGTCCACAGCGCACACCAAATTGTCCTTGCGCAGCCTTCAGCTGCCCTCATGCCACGCCACACTCATGTCTATTTATAAGTGCGTCTGCCAGAGGAACCGCAGGCACACACTGCAGAGGGTTGGCATGGCTAGGCAGCGACCCTCTTTAAAAGGGGCAGGGCGATAGTCCACAATGCTGTACAGAAGCAATGAGAAATCCAATCCTGTGCCACCTCCATCTGGAGCTGCACACGTGGGTATAGCAATGGGGAACCTATGTGCCACACACTATTCATTCTGTCAAGGTGTCTGCATGCCCCAGTCAGACCGCGGTTTTTTATAAATAGTCACAGGCAGGTACAACTCCGCAATGGGAATTCCGTGTGCACCCACAGCATGGATGGCTCCCTGGAACCCACCGGCGGTACATAAAAATATCCCATTGCATTGCCCATCACAGCTGAGGTAATAATGTCATGTTTAATGCAGGTGGGCTTCGGCCCACACTGCATGCCCCAGTCAGACTGTGGTTCTTTAGAAGTGGAAACAGATGCATTTACAACTCCGTGTGGACCCACAGCATGGGTGGCTCCCTGGAACCCACCGGCGGTACATAAAAATATCCCATTGCATTGCCCATCACAGCTGAGGTAATAATGTCATGTTTAATGCAGGTGGGCTTCGGCCCACACTGCATGCCCAGTCAGACTGGGGTTCTTTAGAAGTGGACACAGATGCATTTACAACTCCCTGTGGACCCACAGCATGGGTGGGTGCCAGGAAGCCACCGGCGGTACATAAAAATATCCCATTGCATTGCCCATCACAGCTGAGGTAATAATGTCATGTTTAATGCAGGTGGGCTTCGGCCCACACTGCATGCCCCAGTCAGACTGGGGTTCTTTAGAAGTGGACACAGATGCATTTACAACTCCCTGTGGACCCACAGCATGGGTGGCTCCCTGGAACCCACCGGCGGTACATAAAAATATCCCATTGCATTGCCCATCACAGCTGATGTTATGTCAGCTGTAATGCAGGTGGGCAAAAAATTAATTGGATTACACTGTAGGCGAGGGCCCACAAAAATTGGTGTACCAACAGTACTAATGTACCTGAGAAAAATTGCCCATGCCCAACCGAGAGGGCAGGTGAAACCCATTAATCGCTTTGGTTTATGTGGCTTAATTGGTAACTAGGCCTGGAGGCAGCCCAGTTAAAATAAAAATTGGTTGAGGTGAAAGTTTCAACGCTTTAATGAGCATTGAAACGTATAAAAATTGTTTAGAAAAATTATATGACTGAGCCTTGTGGGCCTAAGAAAAATTGCATGTTCGGCGTGATTACGTCAGGTTTCAGGAGGAGGAGCAGGAGGAGGAGGATGAATATTATACATAGATTGATGAAGCAAAAAGGTCCCCGTTTTGGATGGTGATAGAGAACGATGCTTCCATCCGCGAGTGCAGCCTACGTATAGTTTATGTATCGCTGCTGTCCGCTGGTGGAGAAGAGAAGTCTGGGGAAATCCAGGCTTTGTTCATCTTGATGAGTGTAAGCCTGTCGGCACTGTCGGTTGACAGGTGGGTACGCTTATCCGTGATGATTCCCCCAGCCACACTAAACACACTCTCTGACAAGACGCTAGCCGCAGGACAAGCAAGCACCTCCAGGGCATACAGCGCGAGTTCAGGCCACGTGTCCAGCTTCAAGACCCAGTAGTTGTAGGGGGCAGAGGCGTCACGGAGGACGGTCGTGCGATCGGCTACGTACTCCCTCACCATCCTTTTACAGTGCTCCCGCCGACTCAGCCTTGACTGGGGAGCGGTGACACAGTCTTGCTGGGGAGCCATAAAGCTGTCAAAGGCCTTAGAGAGTGTTCCCCTGCCTGCCCTGTACATGCTGCCTGATGTCTGCGCCTCCCCTGCTACCTGGGCCGCGGAAATGCGCCTTCGGCCACTAGCGCTGTCGGATGGGAAGTTTACCATCAGTTTGTCCACCAGCGCCCTGTGGTATAGCATCATTTTCGAACCCCTTTCCTCTTCGGGAATGAGAGTGGAAAGGCTCTCCTTATACCGTGGGTTGAGCAGTGTGTACACCCAGTAATCCGTAGTGGCCAGAATGCGTGTAACGCGAGGGTCACGAGAAAGGCATCCTAACATGAAGTCAGCCATGTGTGCCAGGGTACCTGTACGCAACACATGGCTGTCCTCACTAGGAAGATCACTTTCCGGATCCTCCTCCTCCTCCTCCTCCTCCTCCTCAGGCCATACACGCTGAAAGGATGACAGGCAATCAGCCGGTGTACCGTCAGCAGCGGCCCAAGCTGTCTCTTCCCCCTCCTCCTCATCCTCTTCATGCTCCTCCTCCTCCTCCTGTACGCGCTGAGAAATAGACAGGAGGGTGCCCTGACTATCCAGCGACATACTATCTTCCCCCGCCTCCGTTTCTGATTCAAAAGCGTCTGCCTTTATGCTTTGCAGGGAACTTCTCAAGGTTGTGACACATGGCTGTCCTCACTAGGAAGATCACTTTCCGGATCCTCCTCCTCCTCCTCTGGCCATACACGCTAAAAGGATGACAGGCAAGCAGCATCTGTACCCTCAGCAGTGGGCCAAGCTGTCTCTTCCCCCTCCTCCTCATGCTCCTCCCCCTCCTCCTCCTCCTCTGGCCATACACGCTGAAAGGATGACAGGCAAGCAGCAACTGTCCCCTCAGCAGTGGGCCAAGCTGTCTCTTCCCCCTCCTCCTCATGCTCCTCCCCCTCCTCCTCAACGCGCTGAGATATAGACATGAGGTTGCTCTGACTATCCAGCGACATACTATCTTCCCCCGCCTCCGTTTCTGATTCAAAAGCGTCTGCCTTTATGCTTTGCAGGGAACTTCTCAAGAGGCATAGCAGAGGAATGGTGACGCTAATGATTGCAGCATCCCCGCTCACCATCTGCGTAGACTCCTCAAAGTTTCCAAGGACCTGGCAGATGGCTGCCAACTAGGCCCACTCTTCTGTAAATAATTGAGGAGGCTGACTCCCACTGCGCCGCCCATGTTGGAGTTGGTATTCCACTATTGCTCTACGCTGCTCATAGAGTCTGGCCAACATGTGGAGCGTAGAGTTCCACTGTGTGGGCAAGTCGCACAGCAGTCGGTGCACTGGCAGATTAAACTGATGTTGCAGTGTCCGCAGGGTGGCAGCGTGCGTGTGGGATTTGCGGAAATGTGCGCAGAGCTGGCGCACCTTTCCGAGCAGGTATGACAAGTGGGGGTAGCTTTTCAGAAAGCGCTGAACCACCAAATTAAAGACATGGGCCAGGCATGGCACGTGCGTGAGGCTGCCGAGCTGCCGAGCCGCCACCAGGTTACGGCCGTGCCCGGTTGGAGGCTCAGCGGCGCAAGCCAGCGGTCGGTCTGCTCTGTCAGACCCTGCAGCAGTTCGTGGGCCGTGTGGCTCTTCTCTCCTAAGCTGAGTAGTTTCAGCACGGCCTGCTGACGCTTGCCCACCGCTGTGCTGCCACGCCGCGTGACACCGACTGCTGGCGACGTGCTGCTGCTGCTGACACATCTTGATTGCGAGACAGAGGTTGCGTAGGAGGAGGAGGAGGGTGGTTTAGTGGAGGAAGCATACACCCCCGCAGATACCACCACCGAGCTGGGGCACGCAATTCTGGGGGTGGGTAGGACGTGAGCGGTCCCAGGCTCTGACTCTGTCCCAGCCTCCGAGTCTGTCCCTGCCTCCACTAAATTCACTCAATGTGCCGTCAGGGAGATATAGTGGCCCTGCCCGCCTGTGCTTGTCCACGTGTCTGTTGTTAAGTGGACCTTGGCAGTAACCGCGTTGGTGAGTGCGCGTACAATGTTGCGGGAGACGTGGTCGTGCATGCCTGGCACGGCACATCGGGAAAAGTAGTGCCGACTGGGAACCGAGCAGCGCGGGGCCGCCGCCGCCATCATGCTTTTGAAAGCCTCCGTTTCCACAAGCCTATACGGCAGCATCTCTAGGCTGATCAATTTTGCAATGTGCACGTTTAACGCTTGAGCGTGCGGGTGCGTGGCGTCATACTTGCGCTTGCGCTCAAACAATGGCTCTAGCGACGTCTGGACGCTACGCTGAGAGACATTGCTGGATGGGGCCGAGGACAGCGGAGGTGAGGGTGTGGGTGCAGGCCAGGAGACAGTACTGCCTGTGTCCTCAGAGGGGGGTTGGATCTCAGTGGCAGGTTGGGGCACAGGGGGAGAGGCAGTGGTGCAAACCGGAGGCGGTGAACGGGCATCGTCCCACCTTGTGGGGTGCTTGGCCATCATATGCTTGCGCATGCTGGTGGTGGTGCCTCCCCAGCTGATCTTGGCGCGACAAAGGTTGCACACCACTGTTCGTCGGTCGTCAGGCGTCTCTGTGAAAAACTGCCACACCGTAGAGCACCTTGACCTCTGCAGGGTGGCATGGCGCGAGGGGGCGCTTTGGGAACCAGTTGGTGGATTATTCGGTCTGGCCCTGCCTCTACCCCTGGCCACCGCACTGGCTCGGCCTGTGCCCACACCCTGACTTGGGCCTCCGCGTCCTCGCCCGCGTCCACGTCCTATAGGCCTACCCCTACCCCTCAGCATGGTGTATTAGCAGTAGTGCAGAAACAGAACGCTGTAATTAAATGTGCCGCTTATTGGCCTGTGGTTGGAGGCTGACTTCGTTTACGGAACGCCAGGAAATAATTTGGCGCACGCCTGCTGTAACACTTAGCTGGCTGCGTATTTATTTGTAGAACTACTACACCCAGCACACACAGACCCAGAACACTGAGCACAGTGACAGGCAGGCCAAATAGATTTTTTGCCCAATATTTTTCGGAAAAGGACCACTGCGTATATTCAATCAATAATATATGTCTTCTGGCCCTGCCTACACAATTCTGTCCCTGGAGTATTATTGCAGGGCGCAATGCTCTGCACGGTCGATATACCAAAAAAAAAAAAAAGTGCAACACTGCAAAAAGCAGCCTCCACACTACTGCACACGGTTAGATGTGGCCCTAAGAAGGACCGTTGGGGTTCTTGAAGCCTACAATAACTCCTAATGCTCTCCCTGCCTCCACACTTCTGTCCCTGGAGTATTACTGCAGGGCGCAATGCTCTGCACGGCCGATATACCAAAAAAAAAAAAATGTGCAACACTGCAAAAAGCAGCCTCCACACTACTGCACACGGTTAGATGTGGCCCTAAGAAGGACTGTTGGGGTTCTTGAAGCCTACAATAACTCCTAACGCTCTCCCTGCCTACAAAATTCTGTCCCCGGAGTATTACTGCAGGGCGCAATGCTCTGCACGGCCGATATACCCCCCCCCCAAAAAAGTGCAACACTGCAAAAAGCAGCCTCCACACTACTGCACACGGTTAGATGTGGCCCTAAGAAGGACCGTTGGGGTTCTTGAAGCCTACACTAACTCCTAACACTCTCCCTATAGCAGCTCCGGCACCAACAGCACTGTCCCTCAGCTATGTCACAACGCATCTCTGGCGAGCCGCGGGAGGGGCCGATTTTTATACTCGGGTGACACCTGATCTCGCCAGCCACTCACAGCAGGGGGGTGGTATAGGGCTTGAACGTCGCAGGGGGAAGTTGTAATGGCTTCCCTGTCTTTCAATTGGCCAGAAAAGCGCGCTAACGTCTCAGAGATGAAAGTGAAAGTAACCCGAACATCGCGTGGTGCTCGTTACGAGTAACGAGCATCCCGAACACGCTAATACTCGAACGAGTATCAAGCTCGGACGAGTACGTTCGCTCATCTCTACTCCTGAGCCTTTCAAGTGTATACTCTCCATAAGTCAGTGTCAGCTCTTAATTAATCATCTAAAGAGCATAACAAAATACATCAAAACGCTAATAACCAAGCAATAAAACTCACACATGTCCATTATTAGAAATAATGACTCATCTGATGTATCTATAGAAAGACACAAGACGAAAATAAAAGTGACGCAACACCGTGCTAAGAAATGAAAAGATTAAGGCAAGACAGCAGACAACATGTTATGGGGAGAGAACATAATTAGATTTCTATCAGTCTGGCTTAGGTGCGCAGCTTTTTATTGTAATTGACCAGAATTTGTTCCTACTTGTCTCTCTTGTTAAAAATCTACAGCATACAGCACCTGTGTTAATGGGTTTTGTTTCCATCAAGACATAATGAGGACTGGCAGATCTGCATGGTCTCCATGAGAATTGGGAAGGAGACAAATACCCAATTTTTATTACCGTTTGACAGAGACATAATGACTGCTGAGAAACTCATTATCATTATATTATACAATGATTTAACTTTAAATCTGTGCATTGCTGAAGCAGAACGGAACCGCGTACTGGCAAATAAAACATCAGACTAATCGAATCGCGTTAATTCTACAGGAGAAGTTATCATCATCCTACTTGTCTAGTTACCTAGTCCAAAAACTCAACATTTCGAAGTAAAGAAGAAAAATACTATAAAAATCTTTCTGGAAACTTTTTATTGCAATTCACTAATGTGAACAAGCCCTTAAAGTACAACATTGATACATTTCAGTCATACTGGACTTTTTAATCACAAGAAGGAAGAATCGGCATGTTGGATGTCAACACAGCTGAAGTTGCTGCCAGAGGTGTCTGATGAATCTTGGCAAGACAAGGGGTGCTATCTGCTGTAGAATATCCAAGATAATCAAGAAAAACAAGGGTAAAACAACAGATAGGTAATGCTTTCACTTGGTCTGGTCAGGGCTGCCTTCATATTTATGCAGGCCCTTGCGCTACAGAGTCTAAGTGAGTCGACTTGCAGTGTACCATGACACATGTGGCAGTAAATCTGCAGCAGCGCATACAGTGACCATCTCTACCAGCTCTAGACAGGTGTTTTATAGACCATATAAGTGATTACAGTATATATTTAGTGATCACAGATGACGTCCTCTCTGACTGGGGTCATTGTTTCCCTTTTCTTCTGTATCCGGCTCAGACTGCCATGACAACTTCTCCTGCCACAACTTGAATCTGCAGAATTTGACACACAGGCATCTTTTGCTCCTTGCTATTTATAACCCTTTCTACGTTATCTACACCTTTATACAATCTTCCCTTCTACCCAATATAGTAGTAATCCCACCTGTGGTACCCACATAGTAGTACTGGCCCCTATTTTTGTTCCCCCTGTATGTGCCACACAATAAATGCTGCTTATAGTGTCCCTCACAGAATAAAAGTGCCCCCACTTAACAATAATGCCTTTTTACCCACTCAGTAATACCCCATTTTGCCTCCCCTCAGAAATACTGCCCCTTTTGTCCCCTTTCACTAATAATGCCCCCTTTTAAAAGCAATACTTCCATTTTTTCCTCTTTTAGAAATAATGCCCTATTTTCCCCCTTTTAAAAATAATGCTCTAATTTGCCCCATTTTAGATATAATGCCCCCATTTGGCTTCTTTTAAAAATGCTGCACCCTATGGCCCCTTGTATGTAATTACAAAAAAAACAGTCCGTGTTCACTTCCCGTCTTGCTTCTGGTAACTGTAATGGACGCGTTGTCCGCTGCTAACTTGCACATTGTGTGGTCATTTGACAATCACATGATCATTTTGGACATGAGAACTCCATTATAAGTCAATGGAAGACGTTAAGACTAGAGATGAGCGAGCATACTCGTCCGAGCTTGATGCTCGCTCGAGTATTAGGGTGCTCGAGATGCTCATTACTCGAGACGAGCACCACGCGGTACTCGTCTTGATTAAACGAGCACTGACCATTGAATTCAATGGAGCCGGCAATACAGCCGGCTCCATTGAAAGCAATGGGCTGCCGGCGATCTCAGGATGATTTTTCGGGAAGGGCTTAAAAATATAAGCCCTTACCTGAAAATCATCCTAAAATGTGTAAAAAAAAAAAAATGTCAGTATAAAGATCGTTCCCCTCTGCCATAGCTGTAACAGCTGTGGAAGAGAAGAACGATGTTAGCCCATTGAATTCAATGGAGCCGGCAATACAGCTGGCTCCATTGAAAGCAATGGGCTGCCGGCGAGCGAGGGATGAATTTTTGGGAAGTGCTTAAAAATATAAGCCCTTACCTGAAAATCATCCTAAAATGTGTAAAAATAAAAAAAAATTTATACTCACCTTTCCGCTGCAGCCGGAGTTCAGCCGCATCTGGCCGGCAGTTCTCCTGAACTGCTCTCTGTAGTATTCAGTAGCCGGGGATTTAAAATCCCCGCCTGCTGAATGAGCTGCCTCTGATTGGTCACAGCCTCACCAATCAGAGGCAGCTCTCACTCACACCCATTCATGAATTCATGAATGGGTGAGTGAGTGCTGCCTCTGATTGACAGCTGAGAGCTGCCCCTGATTGGGATATTGCAATGGGATATTTTTATGTACCACCGGTGGGTTACAGGGAGCCACCCATGCTGTGGGTCCACACGGAGTTGTAACTACATGTGTCCACTTCTAAAGAACCCCAGTCTGACTGGGGCATGCAGTGTGGGCCGAAGCCCACCTGCATTTAATTTGACGTTAGCTCTGCTGTCCAGGGCACTGCAATGGGATACATTTATGTACAGCCGATGGGTTCCAGGGAGCCACTTATGCTGTGGGTGCACACGGAATTCCCATTGCGGAGTTGTACCTGCCTGTGACTATTTATAAAAAACCGCGGTCTGACTGGGGCATGCAGACACCTTGACAGAATGAATAGTGTGTGGCACATAGGCAGCATGTAACCCAGGAGAAGTGGCAGCGGAGTGTCATGCAGGCAGTGATTGTGCTTTGTTGGAGGTAGTGTGGTGCTTAGCTAAGGTATGCATTGCTAGTGAGGGCTTTTCAGAAGTAAAAATTGTTGGGAGGGGGGGGGGGCACTCTTGCCACTATTGTGGCTTAATAGTGGGACCTGGGAACTTGAGATGCAGCCCAACATGTAGCCCCTCACCTGCCCTATCCGTTTCTGTGTTGTTCCCATCACTTTCGTGAATTTCCCAGATTTTCACAAATGAAAACCTTAGCGAGCATCGGCGATATACAAAAATGCTCGAGTCGCCCATTGACTTTAATGGGGTTCGTTACTCGAAACGAACCCTCGAGCATCGCGAAAAGTTCGACTCGAGTAACGAGCACTCGAGCATTTTGGTGCTCGCTCATCTCTAGTTAAGACCAATTTAAAACTGATCAGTCATAACTGTCATGGTTCTGTTAAGAACACTTAGTGTGACTAGAGTCTTAGGCTGCCTATACACATTCGATAGCTGTCCACTGAAAGTTCACCTGATCCATTCATACAAATTCAAGCAGAAAGGGAAAAAAGACCATACCAAACACTTAGAATCATAGAATCATAAAATGGTAGACTTGGAAGGGACCTTCAGGGTCATCTGGTTCAACCCCCTGCTCAGTGCAGGAGTCACTAAATCATCCCAATCATCCCACTTCTGGTTAATGGCTTATGTCCTATTACCAGTTGGAAGTCAGATGGCTGTTATACACATTAGATGATCAGTCGGACCCACTGAAATCAGTAGGTTTGGCCAATCTACATCTAATATATATGGCAGCCTTAGAGAGGAAGTGGCCCACAGTGCAGAACCCTCTTCTCTCCATCAAGGTTGACATAAGCAATTGCTTGGCTCTGCTGTCCAGTTAAGGAGGACAAGGAATAATGAGGACATCAACATTATAAGTATACACTCCAGGTGGCATACATAGAGAAAATGAGCCCCTCAATACATTGCCAGAATGGCCTTGTGTTTGTTTTCTTTTCATACCCTCCCATGACCCTTGGTTCTCAATAATTACCTTTTTTTTCTTATCAAAAATGCAGTTCTTCCAAAGAGCGAAGTCATACACAGTTGGCCTGACGAAGAAGTCGATCTGGCCCGGAATCACGTAGTCCAACAAAGAATTCTATATTACTATCTAGTTTCTATCTCCCAATCAGCAGTCCTGATCTTCTCCCTTTGGTCTTCCATTTGATACACTTGTTACCCAATAGGTAACGACCCAAGGCTGGGCCCCTAGCCCTGAAGACTATATATCAGTCATATGATGTCCCTTTATGGTACATACGCTCTTGTACACCCCTTCATGCAAGCTTTTATTGAGAAGACACACTATATTTGTTTTATTGAGAACATATTTCGTAGTTGCAAGAAAGGAATATTACGTCGAGCTGCTACCTAGTGATTTTGGAAATTTTGGTTTCAGACCTATATGACACATCCAGATCCCACAAGCATAAATGTTTGAAAGTGCTGTAGCGCTCGAGAGTAGCGAGTACGGTAGCTATAATTTTCCTCTCATAATAAATAAAACCTTGACATTCCTGAAATAAAAATATTGAGCGCTGTGAAGGCCACCTCGCCGCAGTTTGTAAACACAAAAGGTTTGATGTGGTGACAATCAAGACAATTACTGCAAAGTGCTTGTTGCACTTTTTCCTTGGGGCCTCATAATTATCACAGTGTGGGTTAGGTGTAAATCATATTACTCTGATGGTAGAATTTGTTTAGTGCTAAGAAATACTTCCACTATACACTGAGAGAAAAACGGTTGCATTAGACGAAAGGTTACAAAAAAAAAACAATAGAAACTAAGCAAATAAATTGTACTTCCACTGACCTAAACAACGAGTCTATGAAACGAGAAGCTGAGGTTCCTCTATTGCCTAATGGTTTCTGTTACCAGGTCAACAAGGATTTCCATGCAGACAGCTCTGAAGAATGCTGTGGGAACATATAGCAATAGGGTCCTGGTTAAAGTGAGCTTCCAGTACCAAGACAAGATTTAGTCCCAGGACTAGAAGGGGAGGTTATACCGTGTTTCTCAGAAAATAAGACAGTGTCTTATATTAATTTTTGTTCAAAAAGGTTTAACTTTTTTACACGTATAGCTGCCTGGACACTATTTAAATTGACTTTTTAAATTAACTGTTAGCAGGGCTTAATTTTGGAGTAGGGCTTATATTTCAAGCATCCTCAAAAAGCCTGAAAAATCATTTTGCATCCTCAAAAATTCTGGAAAATCATGCTATGCCTTATTTTCAGGGTATGTCTTATTTTCAGGGAAACAGGGTATTACCTGCTATTTGTCCCCTACACCATTGTCTCTCAGATATACCGATTTTAGGTCCAATTTCCTTCTTCCGTGATGGCCGCCACAATCTTTTATGGTGGATATAAAAAAAGTCTACACACCCCTGTTAAAATGCCATGCTTGGTCATATTAAAAAAAATCTGACAAAGATAAATGATTTCAGATTTATTTCCACTTCCGATGTGACCCGTTATCTGTGCAATTCCATTGAAAAACAAGTGAAATCTTTTAGGGTGGAAAATTCGGAAAGAAAACTTAAATAATGTGGTTGCATAAATATGCACACCCTACAACTAATACTTTGTTGATGTACCTATTTGACTTCAGTACATATTTGACTTTATTCAGTTTTTTTGGGTAGGTGTCTATCAGCATGGCACATCTTGACTTGGCAATCTTTGCACACTCTTCCTTGGAAAAGCACTCCAAATGTGTCAGATTGCAAGGGCATCTTGTATGTAGCGCCCTCTTTAGGTCAACCCACAGATATCAATGGGATTTAGGTCTCGGGTCTGGCTGGGCCATTTTGAAAACTTTATCTTTTGGTGAAGCCATTCTTTTATTGATTTGGAGGCATGTTTTGGGTTGTTGTTGTGTTGAAAGGTGAAATTCATCTTTTGTGCCAAAATGGACTGATATTTTGGACTGTTCATAATTCCCTTCACCAAAGCCCCAGTTCCAGCAGCAGAATAACAGCCCCAAAGCGTAATGATGCCTCCACCATCTTCACTGTAGGTATGGTGTTCTACGTGTTGGCTTTGCACCAAACATATCTTTTAGAATCACTGTATGGCCAAAAAGTTCCCCCTTGGTCTCATCAGGCCATAACACGTTCTCCCACATACTTTTGGCAAGCTGGTTGTTGGTTTTGGCAAACATAGCCGGGCTTGGAGGTTTTTCTTTGTTAGAAAAGGCTTCCGTCTTGCCCCCTGACCTTACAGCTCAGACATATGAAGAATCCGGGAGATGGTTGTCACATGCACTACACAACCAGAAATTGCCAGAAATTGCTGCAGCTCCTTTACTGTTGCTGTAGGCCTATTAGCAGCCTCCTGAACCAATGTTCTTCTAGTCTTTTCACCAATTTTTGAGGGCCGTCCAGTTCTTGATGATTTCCCTTTTGTACCAAATATAATCCACTTCTTAATGACCGTCTTTACCGTGTTCCATAGTATATGTAACCCCTTGGAAATGTTTTGCTCCCCTTCTCCTGATTGAACCTTCCAACAATCGGATCCCTTTAATGTGTTGTAAGCCCTTTAGGCCTCATGTCCAGGGGGAAAATCAGGCCCGCTACGGATTCTACATGGAGAATCTGCAGCGCGTCCCTCCTGCCCCGCGGACATGAGCGCTGAAAATAGGAATTTAAAAGAATTTACCCATCCGGAGCGGTTCGGGAAAGTCTTCTCTTCCTCACGGCCGGATCTTCTTTTTCAGCCGGCGGATGAACTCGTCACGGCTGCGGCACGTCGCCGACGTGCCGCGCGCATGCGCCGGGCACATCCGCCGAGCCGAAGCAAGAAAGACGCGGCCGTGAGGAAGAGAAGACCTTCCCGGTCCGCTCCGGATGGGTAAATTCTTTTAAATTCCTATTTTAGGTCTCCCGCGGATCCGGACGGCTTCCATAGAATCTTCCAGAATCACTGTAAATAATGGCAGCGGAGTATTTACTACTACTTAACTTAGGTGTAAATGTAATTCTGAACACAACCCCATCCCCAAATATAACAGGGTGTTTACGCTTATCCAACCACATTATCTCAGTTTTAAAAAGTTTTAGTTTTTCTCCCCATTCTTCCATTCCCACACCATCCACTACACCATGCTGATCACATTCCACTTAAAACCTTTCCAAATGACATTACTTTAGGCCCAGTGTCCATGGGCAGGTTTGATTTGTGGAATCCGCGCAGGTCACCCACAAATCAAGCCGTCCATAGGAATGCATGGGTGTCCACAAATTAATTAAAGCATGCAGGTTGGTTTTGCGGACCTTTTGGTGCATGCTCCATTTCTGTGTGGTTCCCACATGGACAGTTTGCATATAAGCTGACACTGCGGACGGGCCGCAGATCCCACGGGAAAGCAGGAGATTTAAAAAAAAAAAAAAATCTGTATTGCTCATGTCCTACGGCAAGTCATGCGGACCATTCAGTGAATGAAGGCAGAGTGCGCTGGAGATCTATTCTGGCCGCCCGCCTCCATTCTGTTCGCACTGAGCGAGTAACCACTTTAGTGAGCTGAAATGAAGCCAGTAGTGAACGATTTCTTCTTCTTTGGTGCCCTATTGGTGACTGTGTGTACATGGCAAAAAAGGGAAATTGGCAGAATATAAGGATACAGTAAAAATACTTTCATTGCCCCATCACAATCAGAAGCAACATTTCGACCCTGTGGCCTTCTTCAAGCTTCATTCCTCGGCCTGACCCAGTGTGTGGTAACTATTGGTGCTGCTAGTACAACTTTTTTCTTATTCGGGGCTGTGTGTACATGGTGTGACTAGTGCTCAAAATCTCTGTTTCAAGTGATTCTTTGGGCGATAATCTCCCATGTAAAGGTACCTTAACACTACCAAGGCGCAGTGTGCATTAGGTAGTCAGAAAATTGGGGCATTCAACTTGGACAATGAAAAACGAGGCCTAGAACCAGCAGATTCCGTGGGACAACAGAGCAGAGTGCCAACAGTAAGTAATAGAACTTTCTCTTCTGGTCCTTAGACATAATTTTGTTCTGGGACTGGAAGACCTCCTTAAGGCTGGCTCCACCGCTTTTTTTTAATGAGCTTGAGTAAACCACCACCTCCTTTCTCTGACACCATAATGTAGTGAATGGAGAAGGGGCCCAAGTGTGAAGTAAAGAAACAACAGATTGGGTAGTATGAAGCGCTATCTTCAATTAGTCCCTTTCACAAACAGTATAGTGTAATTGAAGGGAACCTGTCACCATGTTGTTACAGCCCTCACTGATGGCACCATAAGGTAGTGCCCATCACACTGATTGCAGTGATAAGTCTGCTGCGTGGCTCTGTGCAGGAGTTTTGGAGAAAGTTGCATTTTATTAGCAGCACCCAGACACAGAAGTAGTCCTCCATATTCATGAGCTGCAGGCTAGCCACACCCACCCAGCCTCCAACCAATGATTGGCCGCTCTCTATGAACAGTAATAGCCAGACAGCATGGCTGGAGGGTAGGGTGCGAGTAACGAGCTTGCAGCTTATAAACCCTTTCCAATCCACTGTCTGACGTCTGAAGACATTATGATTTAAGGCTGTACAGCTCTGATGTTGGAAGACGCCCGTCGAGGTTCTCTTACTGTACATTGCCAGCCTCTCTGCTGTCGGAGCCTATCCAACGTGTCCGCTCATGCAGTGCTGGCTTTAGCCAGCATATAGCGCCGTTGTATAACAGCAGAAAAAGAGTAAGCCCCCTAGGAAAACCAGGATACAAATTGGATTGGAAATGGTTAATATCCAGGACTACTTTAAGAAGTCCTCTATGCATGTGCTGTTACTGACGAAGGGCAAGTTTCTCCAAAACTACTGCACAGAACTTTACAGCAAATATATCCCTGTAATCAGTGTGCACTGTCTTATGTTGCTTTCAGATAGGGGTGCAAAAAGTTGCCCAGAGCATTGCTTTCACCAGTGGTCTCCAACTTTTGTCTTTTATGCTGTTGCAAAACTACAAGGTGCACCCGGGGGCTGTCATGGCATGCTGGGAGTTGTGATTTCTCCACAGCTAGAGCACTGCCAGTCAGGGACCAGTGGCCTATACTGACACATTGTTACGTTGCACCACCACTGGCTTCAGACGCCAACCGTTCCGATTTTTTCCTGTTTCTAACCATGTCATATAATTAGCTGTTAACGTTTTATGACACTTTTGCTTATTAATATTCCCATCAAACATTTTACATGTGTTCTGCTTTTTTATTACTTCTTGTCAGGAGCCGGAAAAAAAAAGAAAACCAAGGCATTTGGCTGCCGGTAATTTCATAAGCTTTCTCCTTTCATGAATTCGGAAGCTCGATAACTGAATGGAAACAATGGAACATTTAATTATGGTTGTCTGTGTGTGAAGTGGGAGATACATTGCAGGAAATTAACTAAACAGGACAGTGATGGGGAGGGGTAATATGAATGGATTACACAAAGAGACAACTCATTTCAAATAAAAGAAACGTTTCATTTCGTGATAAGCGTAAAACTTGCTGCGGCCCCTCCCCCTCCTATTAGTTTTTGCATTTCCTTATATAAGAGGCTATTTTTCAGTGTCTCCGTTGTACAGAATGTTCATGGCAACTAGGAAAATTATTGTTATTAAAGTGTATGGAAAACTGTTGGGGCCGAGTTACCTCCATTCAAGTCTTCGAAATTCTCTGCTTCTATGTATTAGAAGAGTTAGAAATTATTGCAAAAAATTGCGCAAAAAGTCATTTACCAACTTTAATATATTTAATTTTCTTTCGAATAACAACTCAGAGGAAAGGCTTTTTGTGAAATTGTGTGTCCAAGTCTCCACTTTTATAATGCTATTCTGGAGATACATGGATGGATATGGGGGAGGGCGGTGATTGAGCTACACCTTATGTTCCATACGGGGTGGTTGTTAGTAGACTCATAGAACCCTACGTGCTGATTGCTCCTGTTGCCTTCCGCCAGTGTAAGTAAGAAAAGTAGAAGAGGGACTGGCCGAGTGCCGGGAGTGCCAAGCACCTGTTGGCGCAGTGAAAAAGCCTCGGTTCGAGCCCCCTTGCTCCCGTGCCAGAGAAAGCAGAGGCAGGGAGCAGGGAAAAGAAGCGCCACATTCTTGTACCCTCATAAAGGCTAATAGTAGGAAGTTCTGCCCCCTTGATGATGCAGCGCTGACGTGGCTAGCTGCTGTGAAGATCTGGCCCTGCAGTAAGGATAAGGTATGAGGGAGGAGGCTAGTAGTCATCTTGTTCATAAAAAGACTGCTTAGTAGAAGCTCCACAGACACAACAGAGGAGATGTGGTGGCTATTGCTGAATTAGAAGTTAACAGAGCGCTGTCTCCGTGCTTACAGAGAGGCCACAGAGGAACCCTGATGGCTCAATGGCGAAGATGAGTGCCAAAAGGGCCTGATGACCAGGGGCCGAACATGTCAACCTATGTGGAAGGAGACAACAGTGATGTGGATCTGGAACAGCTGCAGAGCTGCTAGACATGTAAGATGGGTGCAATGACAGTTAGTATGTGCACACTATAGAGACTATGTTGGACAAATTCGAACTGGGGGAGTATGTGATTCACAGGATGTGACAGGGTTACCGTTTGCCTGTAAGTTAGTGAGTGACGCTAGGTGTAGTTCAGTTATGGAGCAATGTCATGATTCATGATGTAAAGTGTATTGTGATGGAAGAACAAGGTATTCTAGGTGGCTGCATTATGCACAGGTAAAAGGGATGTGAGATGAAGGTGTACATAAGATGAGTCTGCAGTCAGGCGAATCTCCAAAATTCTGGAGATATTCAGACACCTACAGTGAAATGCCACAGACTTTCACGGAAATAGTATGGAGTATGATGCTGAGTACTGAGTGCTATAACAACAGTGGTTAGCGATGAGTACTAGATGTGCCTTTTTGCCCCATGTGAAGGGGAAATGTACCCTGCACATATTGTGGAGCTCTGAAAATGTAATGTGGAGATAGCTGTTAGGTGTGACTTCCGGTTAAACATTATGTTATGTTAAAAGTACAATTTCCCTTGTATTGAGTATAACCAGTTATAGTCCATTCATTAAAGTTCATAAAAATAAAATAAAAAATACTTCCTCCGCCTCTGTCTACACTGCCGAGCCATATACATGACACCACCATCTGCTTCATGTTGTCCTGCGGCATATTTAGCCACAGATGATGCAACTGGGCCTCCAGATTCTGCATATGCATAGGTTGCCAAAGTTGTCATACTAGTGGGTCCCATAAGTGCTCGATCGGTGATAAATCTGCCTACTGGGCGGGGTTGTAGATACAGGTTTTCAGACCTTCTGGTACATGTAGTGCACCATGCAGGCTTTCAACCTATTAATGACACCATATTTAAATACAGGGGGCTGCCCTGCACTCCAAAGGTGAACCACATCAGTACTGGCACCCCGGGCTCTCTCGGCGTTTCAAAGCCGCACTGAATGTATCTGATAAATGTGAAGTATTAGATGATATTTTGGCCAAAATACTTGAGCTCACAAGCCAACGTCAAGGCTCCTCGCTTATTGTGAGTTCCTAACGATCACTGAAAACATCAAGAAGGTCTGAAAACACTGTATCTACTACTCCATGTAGGAGTGTACACTAGGCAGCCACCCCCCTCTATTTTAGGAGGTTGTGGGAGCTGGCTTTCTCATCTGTGTCCTCCACAGATGTAATTTGCTCTCTTATTTGTCATTTTGGCTGTCTGCATGTTGAGGGATAGGTGGTGTACATGCCTGCCCTGCTGTATTAGTAAGTATATGACCGTTTTCAGTGATCGTTTGCTTACTGGGCAGGCCAAGGAAATGTGACAACCTGGCAGAGGCATTCCTGGGAAACGGGAAACCCTTGCTATGTGTGTGTGGGCATAATCCTCCTGCAAAACCCATGTTGGAAGCCCGGCCATGAGAGACAAAACAAGTGACTGCAGGATTTGCACATTTGAGCTGTGCCTATTGTACCACTATTAAGGGTGACCAACTGTCATATGGAATGGCTGCTTAGATCATCACACCAGCAGTTGGGGCAGTACGCCGCTCCACAGCAAAGGCACGATTGCAATTCTCATCACAAAGCCTGCATATTGAACACAACCATTTTCGGCTCCCAAACACAACTTAAATTTGTTGCTAAAGATAACATGGCTCTAGTCCATAGCAGACCAGGCTTCTCATTCATGACACCACTGAAAACAAAGGCAACGGTCTTGGGGTGTTAATGGCAGGATACATAATGGGTACCGTGACACCAAATTTCTTTCTGCTAAGCACCTGGAAATGGTCCAGAGACAGGGCTCAGTAATGCAGGTGCCAAAAAACACAAAAAATGACCAAATACCTACTGTTGTGTAATATAGGGGCGCAGATAATGCACCATATCCCTCAGCATGCAGACAGTAATGAACGTGTCACCTGTGTCTGGATGTTGGACAAAAAAAACGTGGGATCTGCTCATGCTGTCAACAGATCAAGTGATCCTCTCTACTGGTGATCTGTCTGGGACTTCCAGAGACTGTTCACTCTATGTGCCTTCCCTCACATAACCACTGCTTCCAAATACCTTCTAACACCTTGGTCAGAATGGCCTAGATGGCAGGCAATTAGTCGACACAACCATCCAGCTTCTCTCATTCCAATGATGTGCCCAACTCAAAGGCTGTTAACTTGGTAAAATGTCTGAGTGTGTCGTAGAGGCGTCTAGTGGTCAACAATCGCTCAACAAGAGGTCCACTACGTAAAAGTAGCCTCAGAGAGCCTTTATATAGGGCAATGGGGGAAGAACTTTTACAACCTCTGGTGATAAGACCCCATGTCTAATCAGACCACAACTGTAATCATTTACATATCTAACATAACTGCATGCAAGGGTATGTAGCAACCCAACATTTCGATTTCCATATTCTCTGCTTGCTGCTAATAAATGGAAACATTCTTGTTTACATTCACAGGCGTAAAACTTGTTCTGACATAGTTTTGCTCAGAGTTTCTAGGACTGTACAATGCTGCATTGTTGGTAATATTGAAATTTATTCATGTTCAACTTTGGCTTTCCCCAATAGATGGGGTGAAGGCATATAAAAAAAAATCTTGTACCCACTCTGCCCACCACTTCCCTCCCTAAAATAAGTTAGTTTTTTTTTATCTTATCTAGTTCTCATATTACATCTAGACTAGAGATGAGCGAGTATACTGGCTAAGGCACATTACTCGAGTGAGTAGTGCCTTAGCCGAGTATCTCCCCGCTTGTCTCTAAAGATTCGGCTGCCGGCGCGGGTAACAGTTGAGTTGCGGCAGGGGGAAGCGGGGGGAGAGAGGGAGAGAGAGATCTCCCCTCCGTTCCTCCCCGCCCCCCGCCGGCCCCCGAATCTTTAGAGACGAGCGGGAGGATACTCGGCTAAGGCACTACTCGCTTGAGTAATGTGCCTTAGCCAGTATACTCGCTCATCTCTAATCTAGACCAATACAAAGGTGATTAAATAGTACGGCATAGGAATTGTATGGCCGCATTAGCAGGTACACAAATGGAAAGCGTTGATTGCAGCAGTATTTTTGTATCAGGCACCAGCTTTTCGAATGGGATAGATTTATCTAAACTGCTCCACAAAAAATAAAACTGGACTTATTGCCTAGAGCGACCTACTGGAGCTCAGCTTGTAGGATTTCAGAAAAGTTCTTTAATAATACATTAGCAGAGCTGTAGCATTTCAGCGACACACCTGATCCTGCACCAGCGCTGACCAAAATCGGCTCAATTCCCAATGCAGCCATTCAGATCCACAGTTATCTGTGCAGATGAGCCCCATTCTGTGCCATGTAGCAGTGATACATAATAAATGCTCGTTATCTCGTGATCTCACCGCCGCATTATCCCACTGTTTATCATTGAGAGGTACGGACATTTAATTCATTTACCATGTGCTCTGCTGCTACATTTCATCTTTATTACATAACACCATCATGCTTTAAGATGTTTCTCCTCAGCACCCAAATTACAAACAGGTGGGCAGGCGCAGGATACGAGCGCTCGGCCATCTTCCCATAAACCATATGTCTGCAAAACTAAACCTATCCCATTATATTCAGTGCTTCATTACAGATCGGAGGATAAATTATTCGGGCAATATGTAATGGTTTTATACTTTGTAACCAATTACCCATTTCCTCTCCCGACAAATGAGGAAGATGAGTCAAGCCAGTGAGTTCTTCTGCCAGCACATTAAGCATCTGGTTAACATTTCAATGTAAGATTTCATATTTGCAATAACAATCAAGGGGTCTCCCTCCTGGAATTAAACACAGTAGCACTAAACATTCATAAAGTTGCATATGCTAGAAAGTCTTTTTGCAAATGATGAAAAGGAAAATATGAGATCATTGCCGTGCTATCGGAACCGTCTGTGCAGAGGAGTTAGAAAATGTTCATATGCAGAGGACTGAGCAGGCTATCCTTCACTTTAGGCCCTAGGTCATGCCAGGAAAATCTCTATGGTAAAGCATAAAATGGGACTCTCCATACAAGACAATCTTCTGTAACGTGTCCTTGGTCCATTGGCATCTCTCCTGGGCCCATGCAAGGCGTTGTTGACAATGACGAGGAGTCATCAGGGGCCCCATTGCTGGTCTTCAGCTATTGAAGCCCATTTGACTCAATGTATGCCATATGGTCATTGTTACATTTTGTCTAACTTCCTAGCTGTTCTACTGCTGAGTCAGTTGGTCCACTGTGGTACATTGTTGCTGAGTTATCAGACATGCCACCAACGCTTGCCTCTTGGATCCACCAGACATGGTCTGCCGCTGTCTGACCATGGTGCAACCAGTTTTGGTACACTCTTGATACCGTGCTTTGGGAATAGCGAACAAGTGCGACTCTTTCAGAAATACTGGCACCACACTTCCGGGTACCATCAATCTGTACAACAGCCAACAATTTTTTGCAATTAGCACAAGTCACTCAAATCACCACTTTTACCTATGTCTGGCAAATTTGCCTTTTGCTGTGCAGAGGAGGGATCAGTACATTATCTGAGAGTAGATCATGACTCAACAATCACTACTATGTTAGTTATCACAGGATGTCACATGCCGGCTATTCCTAATGCAGTGATCATTTAGTGAATGCAGTGATTCTGGCTAAAGCTGAGTAGCATATTGGTGCCCCCCAGGCATCAAGGGTATAGAAAGCCCACAAGGGGTGCACATGGCCTCTATCACCTTGATAAGTCAGAGGACCTTCATCACGTGCACGCATGACCACCTTTCCTATATGTGGCAATGATTAAGGGCTAGGTGGGATCCAGTTCCAAGAGATGGCCTCCAGTTGTTTGCCCAGGTGCTCCATTTATCCTTTATACGACTGTGCCAGGGGACATGCCCAATCACCACCCCCTTCTCCAGCTTTGGCCATTGCCAGATATTTTCCCAACCACAGGTCAATGAGACATTTTACAGTGCATGGTTAGTTTTTCATAGTCACTAGTAGCCCTCTGGAGTGTACTATACCTGCTTTATATCTGCTCCACAAGTTTTGCATTTGTAATATTATATTATAATTGTTTGAATGGAATGTTTACACCAGCCGTGAATAGTTTTTTATTATTCCTACAGTGACCACTGCAGGGCAGTTGTGGTATTACAGGGAACACATTCAATTAAATGGTCATATTAAGTCCTCTAGAGCATTTTGCAGAGACTGGTCCAGAGCAAAGTCCATTGCGTGCATTAATCTTGGGAATGATGTTATATTAAAGGAGTGGTCTAGTCAAAATACTAACAACCACCTGTACATGAGTGAGTAAGAGAGTGAGTGAGTTACATGCTCCACCCCTGATCACATGATGGTGATGTCATCAAAGGTACTAAAATATAAAACATGCAAAGCCTGACAGTAGCGGTGTGCTTACAGGACTTGTGATGATATCCCTGCCATGTGATCAGTCACCTGGGCTCTGTGTCCTTGAGTGAGTGAGTTATATGCTCCACCCCATATCACATAATGGTGATGTCATCACAGGTCCTTCATCCCTGTGCAGATTACGGGCAGACTACATCCCCTGCAAACCCCCGCAGCCTCACTTGCTATGGAATACTAATGACCATCTGTATGTAATTGAGTGACTGTGTGAGTTACCTGTAAAGATTTGCCGATATGGGATCAGTCACTGGGGCTCTGAGCTCCGTCCCCGATCACATGACAATGACATCATCACAGGTCCTTCACTTTATTAAAAACCTGCAGAGGCGGACAGCAGCTGTGTGCTTACAGGACCTGTGATGATGTCACCACCATGTGACTAGTCACATGACCAGGGGGTGATCAATGTGTGCAGGACTCTACTGTGCTGGTTGTGATCCATGTTATATGGGATGAAAAATGTATGTAGCAGAGCTGTATGTGACATACATGTAGCAGAGCTGTGTGTGTGATGTGCATGTACAAGAGCTGTGTGTGTGTGACATGCTTGTACAAGAGCTGTGTGTGTGACATGCATGTTGCAGAGCTGTGTGTGTGACATGCATGTACAAGAGCTTTGTGTGTGTGACCTGCATGTACCAAATCTGTGAGTGTATGACGTGCATGTAGCAGAGCTGTGTGGCGCATTGCACCACCAGAAACACTGGTGCTATAATTTCCTAATAATTACTAGTTATAAACTATTGATGGCTCATAACAGGAAAGGTCATCAATAGTAGATTGACGGCAGACCCTTGCCAGGAACCCCCGAAATAAGCTGTTTGCTGTGCCTGTTTGCTTATGCATTGAGCTGATTTCTGCTTTCTTCTCAGTGCAGTGGCCAGGCTTGGTATTGCAGGTCCAGCTTGCATTGAAGTGAATGGGAACTTCACCTGCAATACCAAGTATGTCCACTGCATTGAGAACAGAACTGTCTGCTTCCTGCAGAAATTAACTCATTGTATGAATACACCAACCTAGCAGACAGCTGATTGATGAGGGTCCCAGTTGGCAGACCCCCACCGATCTATTATTGATGGTCTATCCTGCTGGTAGGCCATCAGTAGTTTACAACTGCATAACAACTTTAAGCATTAAACTCAGTCATAACTTTACATTTCCCTACAGGATGACACTTACTACAGACTGTGAATTAACAGACTATTGCATCCTGTCTCTGTTGACAGGCTGACAGTAAAGGAATTGGATTTTTATAGGTAAAATCACACATTGAGGGACTATGTTTGGGATTTAGTTACTTGCATTTGAAGGTGTGTTCCCCATTACAGATGTAAGAGTCTTTATGCATTGTAGTAAAATCCACATTCTACACTGTAGTAAATAAGATTTAATAAAGTCAAATTAACAGGGTGCCGTTATTGGCTTTAAATAACTAATAAAACCCCCAAAATGATAAAAGACCGACCCTTGTAATGTGTAAAGTGCAGTCTTTCAAGCTTATGATCTCTGCAAAGAAAAAGCTAAGAAGTGCTGAAAGGCGAAGGGACTTTAGCAGCAAATCTTACATTGACCTTCAGTGATAGCCAATTCACCTCTCTAGTTCTGGGTAATAGGACGTACATTCCCAATACTAAACAATACTCCAGGTGACAATGATAAGCGAAGAACTTCATTATTAACGGCGGCGGAACATAGAAAAGAAGCCGCTGTCCAATTTCAAATACCCTTCTGCTGTACATTCATAAGACTTTCCCTGCAGAATGTCACTTCTAGAAGGTATTGTTCCCGTCCACCTACATTATAACTCTGCTGGTGTCACACAAAGCACCAAACAACAGCAATTATGGTTTTACAGCCTTGCAGACAACTAGCTGTGGATAGAACAGATGTGGCAGGTTAGTCAGATTCAGTAATGACCTGGTTTGACGGTGTTCAATAACTAAATGTCCGCCCTTAACACCATCTTGATTTCTTCAATTAAATACTGTAGGTCCCAAATTGGGTACTAATACATATCTTAGCATCCTTTATTGCGGTTAATGCTCTGTTTTCTGATGCCAAGCTCCAAATCCCCCGAAGACCAAGTAAATAGGGGATTGTATTACCAACATTGTGTTTTTTTATTTTTAATTTTGGCGCATTTTTTGAAATCGCAGCATTTTCAGGTTCTAGTGTGGCATTTTCCCATAGGATTCTCTAAAATGGCACAAAAAAACTACTAAAAACACGCAGGCAACAGTAAAGAATTGCATGCGCTTTGGCTGGTGTTTCTTGATCCAAAAAAGACACCCCGAAAGGGGCGATCCTACAACTGGAGTCTAACTAGCTTCCCTAAACATCCCTAGGTGTAGAATGAGAGACAGAGAATGCGGAGCAGAAATAGCAAGAGAAAAACTAGGAGGGCACTGCAGTATCAGAGATAAGAGCCAAAAGAGTATACAAAAAACAAGTCCAAGTCCAAAGTCTATAATCAGAGGGAGGAGCAGAAAGTTGTAGTCAGAAGTCCAAAGTTCAAGAAGTCATAGACTGAAATTCAAACACCAAAATGCAAGCTCAAAACCACCAAACACCTACACAAGAACAGAATACGAGAGTACTAATGGAGTCCTTTACACCAGTGGCTCTCAACGTGGACTTTATTGCCCCCTGGGGGGTGTTTTCCATTTCAAGGGGCGGTGGAATAAAAAAAGGGGCGGCAGGGGGATGTACTGTGTTTACTTTGTTGATTTTTTTTCATCTAGTAACTACATTTTTCTAAGAATTAGTAGTGATACCTCAGTTTTCATCAATAATCTGTCCGAAAAAAATTGGTGAAATCCGAAACCAACAAAAACCAAGGTAATCATTTCCATATGAATCACTTACATATAATGGGAGTTGTGTGCAGCATGCGCACCTCTATCGTATAATGTATGACTTTTATAACTCCATGACTCTACTACAGATCAATCACACTTCAAAAGACTGGATAACCTACGGCACAACCTAACCTGCTGTATTCCATAATGTCGCTGATTGGCTGGAACCGCTTCAAACTTTCACTTGTGTGGGTCTCTTGGAGTTGTAGTCTTAGTGGATGCCAAGTGTCTTTTCAAAACACTACAACTCCCAAAGACCCACACAATTGAAAATCCCAGCCAATCAGCGGCATTATGGAATACAGCGGGTTCTGTAGGTTATCCTGTGTGATTGATCTGTAGTGGAGTCATGGAGTTATAAAAGTCATACATCATCATTATATGATGAAGCGATATAAGCAGTGCATTCTTGAAGCATACTTTATAAAAATGTCTGAGAGTAAGAAATGCCATCAATATTCAAATGAATACTTGAAATATAGATTTATCCCTTCTACAAACGGACAGCCTCCCTTGTGCCTCGTTTGTGAAAAGGCATTTTCGAATGAAGCTATGAAGCCTTCGAGACTGAGTGATCACCTTGCCAAAATGCATTCAGACAAGGTGGATAGGCCTATTTAAAATTTCCAAGGTTTAAAGTCAAAGTTTAAGAGTCGCAGCACTGTAGGCAAGCTATTTGGAAAATCTGCTCTCAATGCTGACAAATGCCTCCTTGCTTCCTATAAAGTTTATTAATAGCGCAGTGTGACAAATCACATACTATTGGGAAAACTCTTGTGTTACCTGCAGTTAAAGAGATTTTCAGTACTATGCTGGGGCCTGACACGTGTGCCATGGTGAAATCGATTCCTTTGAATAATGACACTGTTAGCGAAGAATTGACTAGATGGCTGCAGATGTGGAAGAAATGCATTGGGCTTTTTAAATAACACAAAATTTGTAATGCAAATTGACGAGTCAATGGTTAAAGACAATGAGGCATTGCTGCTAGCTTATGTTCAATTCATTAATCGGAATAAAGAGGTAGTGGAGGAACTGTTGTTTACCAGAAATTTAACCAACAACACGAAAGGCTCCTCTATATACAAAAAAATGGAAGAATTTTTCTAAGAAAAAAACACCCCTCTACAAATGTACAAGCTTGTGCAATTGACAAAGCTGCATCCATGATTGGTCGATATTGCGGATTTAAAATCTGCTATATCGGGCATAATGGCAGTCCACTGTGTGATCCACCGGCAGCACCTTGTTGCTTAACATTTGTGTGAGAGATTGCATTAATTACATCTCTGCACTATGTAATAAATGCTGGTAACGATATAAAAGCGCATTCTTTGAACGAACGTCTTTTCCGCAAGCTCTGTCACCAAAGTGAGGTGGCTGTCAAGAGGAAAGTGCTTATGCGCTTCTACAAACTTTTTGACACAGCAGTCGAGTTTCTTCGGCCGATTGACCCAAGCCTTTGTGACACAATCTGACTACGACGTCTTGACGTTGCCTATCTTGCAGACATATTTGACAAACTCAATGGAGGTCAACACAAAGCTACAAGGAGACAAAATGAATTTCATTAAGGCTAAAGGTATAATCTCTACCTTCATTGCCAAACTGGACCTTCATACCAATAACCTGAGTCGACGCGAGCTCTGTCAGTTTTAGAGACTTCAAGAAATTGCACGCGAAGACGGAGACAAACTGCAAGATGCAGACTTAGATGTTTTTTGCTCACATCTGAAACAGTCCAAAGAAGACATGCAAACCAACATTGGTACTCAATCCATTTTCACCAGACGCAGGAGAATTTCATCCCAGATTGCAAGAGCAGTTAATTGACTTGAAACACGATAGCGAAGCCCAAGCACTTTTCCAACGATGTGACCACCATCCTAATACCTAAAGGGGGCGCTGAGCTAAACAAGGTTGAGAACCACTGCTTTACACAGAGGCACTAGAATGATTACCTAATGAGATACTCTAAATGAGACAATAGACAGCTCAGCATAATAACAGAAGGGAGATGTCGCTATGTATGCAACAGCAGATGCATCACATGATCTTGGTTACAAGCCTATCTTGTGGAAAAAATGAGTGACTTTTAAAATGTTTGCATTACTCATGCCCCTCTCTAAAACTGTAAGCATGGCCTAATGAGAAGGGGCATGTCCAACCTGGCTCGACAAATTTAGATATAGTTTATGTTAGAAACTCCAGCGTATTGCTGGCATAGATTTCGTTTTAGGGGCAACTCGAAGCTAGCTGACCACGATGGGATCAATTTCTCTAAACCCTGTTAATCATCTGTTATCATCCAAAAGCTGTATTGTACCAGACATTAACCCCTTAAAAAATATAGCATTACATGGCAGTGATTCAGTTCTGGCTCATAGATGGTGCTCCCTGGCTTCTTGTTCCATCACTTCTTTGCATATTACCTAGAGGAGCATAAATGGCCTTTTAAGTCTTCTCACTCACTCACCATCTAGGAGCTCTGCCTAAGGAGAAAAGATAGTGTTTCTGACCCCCATCCCAGGCCTCTCTCTAGCAAAGCAGACTTCTACTGTACACTGATGACGGGCAAACACCCTGAAACAGCTGTCTGTACATGGAGTCTGGCTTTGCGTTCAATTCCTAGTCATTGTTACAAGGCTTGTATACAGGGTCTAACACTGACTTGAAGGAATGCTGCCTTCCAATAGGTGGCACTGTAGAGGTATTGTTCCATCTCCCTTACTGGCTTCTTCTATGATGTCCATATACCGTAATAGTTCATATGCTCAGGTCTTTTCTCCCGAGACAACCCGTTTCGGCAGGTTCAGTGTTGATAACCACCTGCTACATACCGGAGGTTGCTCCTATAGTGATTATCTGGAATTTTTTTAGAAAATTAATATATCTTGGGTATAAAAACTGTCTAAACATAGCAGAATTTAATAGAGCCGATCAGTGTCTGCAGAGCCGCTGAAAAATGTGTTTGCTGGTATATCGGAGAACAAAAAAAGCTAATGAAAAATGTCATTGGGAAAAGAAAGCTTGCATAAGTATGTTTTCTGAGCAGCATCACTCCCTAAACACACATTAAATGCAACATTTGGTCACCGTTCAGTGGGTTTATTTTTCAAAAAAGAGATTAAAGCGTGTGGTGAATAAATGACAATGAAAATGAGTTTTCAATTTACCAACACCAGAACGCTATTAGGAGGACCGGTCTGGAGAACATTGGATTTTCTTGCAGGTCACTGTAATAAGTCTGGGGGTTGGAAGAGTGCTGTTTAAGACACCATGGGATGAGGTATCAGTAAATTTGTCTTCATAGGATTTTTGTGTTGGAGAAAAATATAAGAAAGATATTTTTAAAGGGATACACTTTATTAAAGATACCCATCTAGTAGCATGTTGGACCTCCTTTGGCCTTCATCAATTGGTTATGGAGTCTATCCACAATTATCAAAAGGTGAGCCAAGAAACCATTCCCCACACCATTGCTCCACCTGCCTATATGAACTGCTGACACCTGACAGGAAGGGTTCATCGATTCATGCTGCTTGTACCAAATTCCAATCACCATGTTGCAACAGAAGTCTGGATTCATCTGACCAAGTGATGTTTTTCTGCTGCTCAGTGATCCGAATTTTGTACTCACTTGCCTAGTGTCTTGACTTTCTGTTTCTCTAAGACAGCAATGGAGCTGGATCTGGTCCCTTGCTGTTCTAGTGCATCCATATTAAGGAACAACTAGTTGTACATTTGACACATTAGTTTTTTGTGGCAACATTCTATTTGGATGTAATGTGCTTGACTGTGCACTGCCTGTTCTTCAGGACAATTCTTGACATCCTCCTCGGACCCCTTTCATCGACAAGTTGTTAATGCCCACAGGATCCCCTCTCACTGGATGTTTTTTCTTCACCACACCATTCTCGGTATACTCTCCATACCACTGCCTGAGAAAACCCCACAAGGTTGGCAGTGTATGATGTCCAGGCCACAAATAGTCTAGTACTGATGACCAGGCCTCATTGGAAGTTGCTCAAATTGCTGGATTTTTCCATTCTAATGTGGATTTACACTGAAACTCTGAAGCTTCTCTGACTACCTGATGACTAACTGTGCATTATGCATCATTAGTCTAAAAGTGCTTTAAAATGGAATAATTATGTGCGTTGAAGCTCGTTCCTGTGTAAAACCATAGGAACAGTTATGGCTGGGATGAGCTGTTGGACATCAGTTGCCCGAAAGATCATCCCCTGTAAAAGCACCCTGAGGCTTTATTCACACAAGTGTTTTATAGGCGGCTATATTGCTGCATTTTCATGCCCGGCCGAATATCGCAACCATCTGAGCCATTGGATTCCAATGCATTCGTTCCCATGGGTGATTTTGCGCAGCGAACAATCGCCCGGTGTGGAAAAATAGCACATACGCTGCCGATTCCGGCGGGCGCTTTTGCACGCGGCCAGAAAAGATAGTTCTGGTTCTATCTTTCGACTGATATACGCTGGCGGCTCCCATGCACTCCTATGGGAGCTGGAAAAATAGGGTTGGGGAGGCAGTTTAGCAGCATCCAATGCAGGGAAAAGCTTACAGGTGCCTCTTTTTATGCATTAGGAGTCATTCCGAGGATTTATGCCGAACGAGGGATTTCTGGGCTGCGGGGTATTTCTTTGCTAATACGTCACACCCAGCCATGTGAATGGACGAGAAAACGCTAATTAAGCTTGGGACTTGATTGAGTCATTTCTTCATTCACACGATTTAACAGTACGTGCGGGTGACCGTCAAAACACTCGTGTGAAGGAGCCCTAAGACATTATACACCTACTTTGATTGACCAGGCGAGTAGCACTAACCAGTCACATCACATGTAGTGTTTTAGACTAATGATGCATACCACTGGCATAACTATAGGGGATGCAGTTGCACCCGGTTCCAAGAGCCTTGGGGGGCCCATAAAGCCTCTCTTCTCCATATAGGGAGCCAAGTACTATGAATAAGGCATTATAGTTGGGGGCCCTGTTACAGGTTTTGCATTGGGGCCCAGGAGCTTCAAGTTACGCCTCTGCATTAAGCAGTTAAGAGAAGTTGGGGGGCCCCAAGATAAACTTTTGCACCCAGGCCCATGTACCTTTAGCTACGCCCCTGATGCATACTACTACACAGTGGATCACTTCAACGCAGAGTTTCCTTACAAGATATATAAAAATATATAATTTTTGTTATTGCTCGTTAATTAAAGTCAAAGTGTTGAGAAAAAATAAAACTTTCCCCCAGCCCTCCAAATAAATCCAAAAACAGTAAAAATAATCAGGACTTCCCATGAGGGTAACTCACAATTTACCAAAAAGTTGAATCCATAGTGTGAGTTATAAGTATGGCCATAAGTGTTCCATAGACGAAAGAATCGGTGCTAATTCTATCACTCAAATCTTGAGGCGGAAGGATGAGAGCACAGATAATGACTTCCATCGTGGAATGTTAAATATTTATCTAGAAACCTAAGCAGGAAACCACACGTCTAATTATCTCATGAAGTGAACAGTCCGCTTCAGTAAGATTTCGATCACTTGTTTTCATACTTATTTTAAATGTGTCTGACAATTCCTACCGGTTCCTCCCAAACTATTTCCACCATGTGGTTTTGGCTATCCCACCATGTCACCACTAAGGAAGGAGGCTAGAGTAAGTGCTAGTTAGAGGAGTCTTCAGTTGTGGTGTTTTCTGTGGATGAGAGGGAAAACATGTTGAAATATTTTTGTTTATGAATGTGGTTTTTTGCGAAATGGCGCTATATTTGGTCTAGTGAGTAGTCAGTAGATCTGTTTGTGCCAAAGCATCTTTATTAAAAATCAGGTTAAGAAGACTTCCGATAATGGTGGGATGTGACAGTCAGCTGAATTTGAGTCATCTCCTTGGAGCGTTGACTGATATATCCAGTGCCGGACCCCACTTCATGAGCTGAACTTGGCATTTAGAATTTTCCTTCGGTCCAGGGAATTAAATGATAGGAATAGTATCCCTTAGATGTCAGTGACCTATAAAGAGAATATCTGTTACTGGAAAAACACTTTACTATTAAAGATGAGCGAACACCAAAATGTTCGGGTTCGCGTTATTCGAAACGAACTTCCCGCGATGTTCGGGTGTTCGTTTCGAATAACGAACCCCATTGAAGTCAATGGGCGACCGGAACATTTTTGTATTTCGCCGATGCTCGCTAAGGTTTTCATGTGTGAAAATCTTGGCAATTCAAGAAAATGATGGGAACGACACAGCAAGTTCTCCTCTGCCACAGCTGTAACAGCTGTGGCAGAGAAGAACGATGTTAGCCCATTGAATTCAATGGAGCCGTCAATACAGCCGACTCCACTGAATGCAATGGGCTGCCGGCGATCGCGGGATGAATTGTCGGAAAGGGGTTAAATATATAAGCCCTTTCCTGCAATTCATCCAGAAATGTGTAAAAATAAAAAATATATATATACTCACCTGGTGCCGACAGACGGAGTTCAGCGCGGCAGGCTGCAGTTCTCCTGAACTGCTCTGAACAGCTGTGAGTAGTATTCAGCAGCCGGGGATTTAAAATCCCCGCCTGCTGAATAAGATGCCTCTGAATGGTCACAGCCTGACCAATCAGAGGCCAGCCCTCACTCACACCCATTCATGAATTCATGAATGGGTGTGAGTGAGGGCTGGCCTCTGATTGGTCAGGCTGTGACCATTCAGAGGCATCTTATTCAGCAGGGTGTGAGTGAGGGCTGGCCTCTGATTGGTCAGGCTGTGACCATTCAGAGGCATCTTATTCAGCAGGCGGGGATTTTAAATCCCCGGCTACTGAATACTACTCACAGCTGTTCAGAGCAGTTCAGGAGAACTGCAGCCTGCCGCGCTGAACTCCGTCTGCCGGCACCAGGTGAGTATATATATATTTTTTATTTTTATTTCTGTTATCATCCAAAAGCTGTATTGTACCAGACATTAACCCCTTAAAAATATAGCATTACATGGCAGTGATTCAGTTCTGGCTCATAGATGGTGCTCCCTGGCTTCTTGTTCCATCACTTCTTTGCATATTACCTAGAGGAGCATAAATGGCCTTTTAAGTCTTCTCACTCACTCACCATCTAGGAGCTCTGCCTAAGGAGAAAAGATAGTGTTTCTGACCCCCATCCCAGGCCTCTCTCTAGCAAAGCAGACTTCTACTGTACACTGATGATGGGCAAACACCCTGAAACAGCTGTCTGTACATGGAGTCTGGCTTTGCTTTCAATTCCTAGTCATGAATTCATGAATGGGTGTGAGTGAGGGCTGGCCTCTGATTGGTCAGGCTGTGACCATTCAGAGGCATCTTATTCAGCAGGGTGTGAGTGAGGGCTGGCCTCTGATTGGTCAGGCTGTGACCATTCAGAGGCATCTTATTCAGCAGGCGGGGATTTTAAATCCCCGGCTACTGAATACTACTCACAGCTGTTCAGAGCAGTTCAGGAGAACTGCAGCCTGCCGCGCTGAACTCCGTCTGCCGGCACCAGGTGAGTATATATATATTTTTTATTTTTACACATTTCTGGATGAATTGCAGGAAAGGGCTTATATATTTAACCCCTTTCCGACAATTCATCCCGCGATCGCCGGCAGCCCATTGCATTCAGTGGAGTCGGCTGTATTGCCGGTTCCATTGAATTCAATGGGCAAACATCGTTCTTCTCTGTCACAGCTGTTACAGCTGTGGCAGAGAAGAAGGATTTGTCTTCTATATGTTCTCAATGGGGTTGGCGCTGCTGCCGCCGGCCCCATTGAGCGCATATAGAAATGATTTCTCAGGGAAGAAAGTTAAAGTAACCCGAACATCCGAACATCGTGTGGTGTTCGTTACGAATAACGAACATCCCAAACACCCTAATATTCGCCCGAGCATCAAGCTCGGACGAGTACGTTCGCTCATCTCTATTTACTATATGTTTTAGGAGACTTTATAGGGATTGTTCAGGATTAGTGAAATAGGCTAATGTTGCGATGGCAGCTTGTTTTATCAAAAGTAAACTTTTACTAAACTGCAAAAATTATTTCCATTTCATCACTGAGAGAGTTCAGAACTTCAAGGCTTCATCAATAACAATACATATCTGTAGCATAGAACATTCTTCTTAAAGTGACAGTAACCAAACATTTGCTGAAATCCAAAAACTGCCATTCACATTATTCGTCATAGCACCAAGGCTGTATTTAGAGTTTTGTGCCACCCTGGGCACTTTTAGTGCTCACAAAGCCTATTATTGAGTCAGGATAAAGATACTGCTTATAGCCTTTACATACCTGTCGGGCAAACACTCATTAGGATGATAGTTATCATTCCCAACTGCAACCTATTTAGTTTGTGGTGTCTTTTTTGTTGATATAAAACAAAAAGAAACCTAAACAGGGAAACAGCAAATGCACACAGTGCGTGGCAGTAGCCTCAGATGTCAGTCAAAGTTGCCAGTCCGGCCACTACAAATTATTGCAGACCCTATGCACCTAGCAGTGGGGTGAGGGGAATTCAATTACACTGTGCCAAACAGGGACAGCTCACAAGGATACAAGCTGTACCCTGTGGCTCTCTGTTCTCATGTTTTGTGCCTTCCAGGCTTATTTAGTTGACAGTGCTTTTTTTTCTTAATAAATAACAAAAAGAAATGCAAACAGGGAAACAGCAAATACATACAGTGTGTTTCAAAGGCCTCAAACATCATTATTTTCAGGCTTTATGCAGCTGTGTTTTTTTTGCAAACCACAAAGTTAGTTGATTAGTAACATAAAACTATACTAAAAAGTAAACAGGAAAAAAAGAAACCTGAAGAAAACAAGAGGTAGGGGACGTGTCGGTAGTATGGTAGTAGTGGTGGTGGAAGTGGTAGAGGAAGGGCAAAGTTGGCCAAGCGTCACCCACTGAAGCAACAGCTTAACTTTGTGCAGGAGGCAAGGTTAACCCGCTACTATTCCTTAGAAGTGGTTTTGCCTGTGCGTTACATCCGCAGCACGCAGAACCAATCAGAGTGAATGACACAGCATGCCTCAAGTGCCACCACCTCCTCTTCCTCCCAGTTGTTGGCTCATAGCAGTGAGTCTGCACCTGTCAGCCATGAGCATCCCTCCTCTAATGCTCTATTTTGTCCTGCATTTTAATGGAATTCAGTGACTGAGTCTCGAAGTGGTACCGCCGACACTAATGTGAACAAGCACATATATACATGTATACATTGGCAGTATAATACGTATATACATACATAGACACACATACAATGCCTTTAGAACGTCTTCAGACCCCTTCACTTTTTTGCATTTTGTTATCTTGTGGCCTTGACCGAATTAAAAAATACTCATGTTTTCTCCATCATTCTGCACTCAGTATCCTAGAATAACAAAGTGAAATTAGAATGTTAGAAATCTTTGTACATTTTTTAATAATGAAAAACTCACATTTTGCATTGATATAAGTATTCACACCCTGTACTCATAACTTAGTTGAAGTATCTTTGGCAGCGATTACAGCCTTTAGTCTTCTTGGGGATGATGCCACAAGCTTTGCACACCTGGATTTGGGGATTTTCTGCCATTCTTTTCTGCAGATCCTCCAGTGCTCTGACAGGTTGGATGGGGGCCGTCTGTGGACAGCCATTGTCTGGTCTCTCCAGAGATATTCCATTGGGTTCACATCAGGGCTCTGGCCGGGCCCCTCAAGCACATTTGCAAAGTTGTCCCTAAGCCATTCCTGTGTTGTCTTGGGGTCAGTGTCTGGTTGGAGGGTGAACCTTCTGCCCAGTCTCAGGTCCTTTGTTCTCTGGATCAGGTTTTCATTAAGAATATCTCTGTACTTTGCTCCATCCCTGACCAGTCTCCCTGCCGAGCCGCTGCAAACACCCCACAGCATGATGCCTCCACCTCCAGGCTTCCCTGTAGGGATGGCATCGGGCAGGTGATGAGCAGTATCTGATTTCCTACAGACATAACACTTAGCATTGAGACCAAAAAGTTCAATATGGGTTTCATCAGACCAGAGAATCTTGTTTCTTTCAGTCTGAGAGTTTCTTTTTTGGCAACCTCCAGGAGGACTTTCATGTGTCTTTTTTACGGAGGAGAGGCTCCTTTCTGGTCCCTCTGCCATAAAACCCAGACTGGTAGAGGGCTGCAGTGATGGTTGACCTTCTGGAAGTTTCTCCCATCTGCACACAGGATCTATGGAGCTCAGCTAAAATGATCATTGGGTTCTTGGTCACCCATCTTCCCTGATTACTTAGTTTGGTGGGTCAGCCAGCTGTAGGAAGTATCAGGGGTGTTTCAAACTTCTTCCATGTAAGAATTATGGAGGTCGCTGTGCTCTTGGGAACTTTCAGTGCAGAATAATTTTTTGTAGCCTCTTCCTGATCTGTACCTCCACATAATCCTGTCTCTGAGCTCTTTAGACAGTTATTTCCTCCTCATGGCTTGGCTTTGGCTCAGATATGCACTGTGAGCTGTTAGACCTTATATAGACAGGAGGGGTGTCTTTTAAAAATGATGTCCAATCAGCTAAATGTACCACAGGTGACTCCAATCAAGGTGTAGAAACATCTCAAAGATGATCAAGAAAAATGGGTAGCCTCCACAGCTGACCTCATTTCATATGGTTCCGGAAACCTTTGGGGACAGAATATTGAGATACAGGGGCTGTATTACAAACAATTGGGCATCTAAGGAATGTGATTTTTATGACACTTTCTGACTGTATAAGTGGGTTTGGTGAGGACGGGGAAGCGGGAGGGGGGGGGGGGGGGGGGTCAAATTGTGTTGACAGGCTCCACTTAAGTAAATGGGCTGAACTGCAATACCAGACACAACCATGAACAGGAGTGGCGCTATTTTTGAAAGAAAACAGACCTTTATTTTACTAATCCCAAGCAACCTCTTTAAAGGCTCCTTAGATAGACCAATGACGTAGTATTACTCACAGCACATACTGTATATTTTAAAAGATTATATTATTCTCATCTTTCAGATTTTATTAGTTGGGTCTATCTCCATAGCTCCATGCTCTGAAGCACTCTTCTATGTAAGTTACATTGATGGCACTGTTTATCTTGAGTTTCCAGCTTCGTGTATAGAATGCTAAAAGTACAGTAAAGACTGACACTAAAGAAGAGCTGTAGAAACAAGGAAAAAAATACACTTTAATTTTGTGGATTGAACTGTAATGGGGGCACTGTGGTTGGCTCCGATTTGGGTTTAATGTCACAGTGCAGTTCTTTGAGATTGGAACATTCCTTTCAGAGTTTTTCCATGGTACAAACGTGGAAGTCACTGCACTAATGAAACTGGTCTGTTTGCAAAACTAAGCTGCTATGCTATATTTTAACACCAGGTGGCAGTCTGTAGCTCTTCTTATTGGTTATCCTTATATATTGTATATACATTTTCTCATTTCAGTGTCAGTTATTATTATTTAAAGCAACAGCAAATCCCAAACAGTAAATTGTCACTCACATGTCAGCGCTGCTGCGACTATAACTAGAGCAGAATCTAGAGGTTATAATGATATATCGTATATCTTATTACATTCCTTATCTTCCAACACGGAGATGTATCTCAAAGGCTTCTTGTATGAATCCAGGCTCCCATTTAGTCGGGGGGGGGGGGGGGGGGTACGTTTGTAGTTGTAAGACTGTATAAACGTAACTACTCCTTAACATATTGTTAAATAACCTGAGACGCCATATCACACACATCCTCATCCACGGATGTTCTGAAAATAGCAACAAACACAAAACAAAATGCAAGAACAACCATTCAAATGTATTCAAATGTAGGGTTAAAATGTAACTCAAGCAGTTATATAGGGGCAGGTTAGATAACAGCCAGCACCTTCCTCCTCTTTAGCACTGAGCCTCCTACCTTGCAAATTGGCTGGGGTACCTGGTAGGGCTGTCAGAGCTGTGCCACCACTGGTCAGTTGCTAAACAGAGTGGCATCGAGGTGTGCGCTTCAGCTCAGAATCCAAGGTGGCACCCACTCCCTGTGTTGGCGCTACCCCCTTTACTAGGCGCTGGCTGCATCCTTTGGGGAAAGCGGAGAGCCGCTTGTTCTGCGTCAGAATCTCGCGAGCCATATAGAATAATGTTCTGTGCCAGATTCGGCCCCCCGGCTTTGAGTTTGATACATGTACTCTAGTAGTATCATTCATTGCGATGAAAGACCTTGCAATGAGTGATCTTTAAATATATTTATCAGGCTGTACTCCAGATTATAGATTTCTTGTATCACTTTGACAGAATCTTTACATTGCTACCTTGTTCTGCTGATTGAGCCTCTATTTCTGCCCTCATGGTCATATTGGTCATACAAGCTTCTTTTGTAATGAGTGAGTTGATAATTGACTCACGTGTAACTTGAAGCTCCTGAACCACAATGCAAAATCTGTGACAGGACCCTCCACCTAGCATGCACAGTTTATAAGGTAATACAGGTGTCTTACAAAGTGGCAGTGCAACGGCCGAGCTGAGCATGCCAAAGTGGGTGAGACAATGGGGTTGCAAAATGGTTGTCACGGGTGGCTCTGTAATCCTTCCTTGCAGTGGTGGCAACGGTGCTCTGCTCAGCTGTCAGTGGCACAAATAACGTATGAGCATACATTTGAAATAAACAACTGTTTTATCATGGATGATGCTAGTACTCCAACCTGAGCTCCCAAATGTACTGATGGCGGAATAACTTGAGACAAGTCCAGTAGCTTGTATTAGTAAACTGGGAGCACGCAGTTTTACTGAAGCTTTTTGTAATAACAAGTGAACTTGCAGCATTACACAGGCGCAGCAGAGCCAACGATGATGCAGTTGATGCAACTGATGCATGATGCAGTTGATGCCCAGGATGATGCAACTGATACAATGAAAACAGATTTACAAATTGATTCACACTTATCTTCAATACTCTCTCTCTCTCTAGTTCTAGAGGTTACTCAGTAATAATCTTCCTCCAGTTGTTACTAGCTGGAGGGCTTACTGGAAGTGTAGTATGCAGAAGTAGAATGAAAGTTGTAAAGGCCACTGAAGTAATCCTGGCTTTGAATTAACAAGGTAGTATAACTCAGTGTTAGGTGGAACGATGACCTCCAACTCTTTTCTCCTCGCTGCTGGAAAGACAAGGGAGGGGAAAGGGACCTTGCTGGACTGCGGAATCACTGCACACACGGCTGGACTGCTAACATACCTCCTTCTCCCACCATGACTCACTGCAGCCTCTCTTCTTCTCCGACTGCTATCTACTACCTAACTTCTCCTCCACTTCCTCTCTCTTCCTGCACTTTCTCCACTCTCCACCCCCTCTGCATAAGGACTCACGTTAGTATTTTCCTGCTCTGGACTCTCCCACCAATCAGTGGAGGCATGACATATAGCTAATAGACAACCAGTTATTGCCAGCATTAAGCTGTCAGCTTAGGAAGGGGAGAAACTGGGTTTCTGCGATGCATGGTACCTTCTATGCCTATGGGAAGTGCATAGACAGGTGTGATAGGACCAAATGTTAGTGTGACTATTCTGGAGGACCCTCCGGGCCACTACAGTTTCCCCCTACTTAAAAGCACAGCCGCCCTTGGCAGTACTGAGCTGTGATGGGTGGAAAGGTGTAGCTGATGAGTATATGTGACAGCATATTATTTTAGAATTTTCAGTGTACTTGCAAGTTTTAGCAGTTGCGTTGGGATAAGACAGAGAAGGTAAAAAGACTTAAGTCCTAGCTAGCTATGGGGCACCTACATAGCTCTTCTCTCCACAGACAAACAGAATATGCATAAATATTAATGTAAAAGAAAATGACATTTCAGGATATGTACTGTACAGTAGGCAACCTGTTAACATTACGTTAGAGTCCTGTGCAAAAGTCCATATATGTATGTATGACCTGGAAATAAAGTATGCAATACAGTAGATGTTGTTCTTGGCAAACCTTTTGTAAAGGAGGCTACCTTACCACCAGGATAGGTATGACTCCATTTATGAGTGAGCAGATGGAAACATGGAGTCCATAATGGAGTAGTGCGGGGCACTAAATCAAGTGACTCTGAAAAAGGTTAAAGTAAAGTATGAGCACCAAACAATAAACAAAAACAATAAACTGGTAGAACTCGTCAAGTAGTCTCTTGAAATGCATATCTTGAATGTTACTAAACTTGGAGAACACACTGGGAAGTCTCACAACACTTAAGGCCCATTTACACAGGACGAGTTTTGGGAAATCGATGCCCAACACTCGTCCCTGTGTCCCTGTGCTCCTGCATGGAAGCTAGCAAAGCTGGCTCGCACACAGAGCGGCCAGCAGGGGAGTGGGGCAGTACAGGAGATTTCTCTCCTCTCGCTCCCCTGTCCCTCTCCATTCACTTAACACAGCCACTGTTTACTACTGAACGGCCGCTGTTTAAACTGCACGTTGAGTGATGAGCTTCATCGTCCATCGTTTATGCAGCATAAAAGATGAGCGATGAAGCTGATCGCTCATTGTGCAGTTTAAACAGCGGTCGTTCCATAGCGAACGGCCGCTGTGTATCTCAATGGAGAGGGGCGGGGGAGCGAGAGGAGAGAACTCTCCTGCACTTCCCCGCCCCCCTGCTGGCCGCTCTGTGGGAGCGTGGAGACACAGGGACAAGTGTCGGGCATCGTTTGCCCACCACTCATCCTGTGTAAATGGGCCTTTTGTTACTTGAAATGGGGTAATAAATTAAACAGGTTGTAGAATCCATAGGATTAATAAAGGTTTCTGATGCAACAAAACTAGTCTTTTTAAAAAAATTCTTTCCTTCTTTATTTTCATAGCAAAAATACAATTACACATTGTCCAAAGACAGCGCGAAGAATATGATTCTGGGTTTCCATATACTAATCTCTGTCAATTGACATGAGCTGATGCAGATTATCTGCAATTTGACAAAAACTATTGAACACATAACTAAATTAATATGTATCCAAAATATCACATTAATCTTGCGAGTTGTCCACTGGCTTCCAGAAGTTGTGAGAAGGGGATAGGTTATGAAAGGAGGGAAGGGGGAGGGGGGAGTATCACGGGTAGATATGAGGAATGGGAAGGGCAGGAAACACGTAGGGGAGAGATGAAAAAAAAATCCCAAACCAACACCCAAAATGTCATTATTGGACACTAGGTTAAGGTTCTAATGAGCTCATTGAGCACACAGGTTCTTATATTCCTCTGAGTTTTGAAACTCATTCCAGTAGTACCATGTATTAAAGAACTTATCCTGTGTGCCTTTAATGGATGCTGTAAAGTCCACCATATCCATAATCTCCTGGATCTTATGAAACCACATTGAAATAGAGGGGGGGGGGGGGGGGGGAGAACGACGATTGACGCCAAAGTTTTGGAATGCATGCCCTTCCTGCATCCACAAGATGTCTTACCACAGAGCACTTATGGGAATACGAGAGAATCTCGTTGAGATGTAGGAGAAAGAATGCAGGTGAATTTGGGAGTGAGTACTTCGTGAATTTGCAGGAGATACGATGTACCTTAGACCAGAAACCTGCTAGCACCAGGCATCGCCAAAACACATGTACTAGGGTCCCTCTATCCAACAGAGAGGGGAAACAGCGGTTATCATTTTATGAAGTCGGGAGGGCACCCTGTACCATCGTGAGAGGACTTTGAAGCCTGTTTCCTGAGTCTTGCTTGAAATGGAGGATTTATGTTAAAAGGTGTATATTTTATTTAGCTGTTCAGGTGTAAATGATAAGGACAAGTCCCTTTTCCAGGCAAGAACATATGGGGTCTCAATTTGCATGGTTAATATTTTATATACATGCAATTGGGTATGTCGAGAAGGGCCCAACCTGCTACAGAGTTGCTCTAATGGAGTTTTTGCTGTTGCGGACGCTGAGGCAGGGGGTAGAGAGAGAGAAGGAAGTGTCTAATCTGTAGGATTTGCCAGTATGTTAGTGGCGTGGGTTCTGTAATGTTTGTAAGAACGTCAACAGATAACCAATAGCCCTCTGACAAAAAGTGAGCTGATCTACATCTTCCACTACAGGTCCACAGGTGGAGCCCACCCCCTTCTAGACTAGGTAGAAAAGCTGAGTTTCTCAAAATGGGAAATAATGGAGAAGGTCTTGGTGAAATGCCCTGATTTTGTAAAACTCGGGAGAGAAACTTAAGAGTAGGACCTATTGTAGGTTGAGAGCTCGCCTCCAGGGGGATGTCTCCCTGTATCCAGGGTAAGGCAGTCAGGGGTACGGAAGAGAACATTTGTTCCAGTGCGATCCACTGCTTACACTCTCTGTGCCTATGCCAGTCAATCACTCGCAGTAGGTGGGAGGCTTGATGATAGGCCACCATATCCAGAAGGCCTAGTCCCCCCCCATTTCTTTGGGTCTCGACAAGGTGCTACAGGCTATGCGGGTAGGTTTGTCTGCCCAGAGAAATCTTGAGAATAGGGAATATAGATGTCGGAAAAATAATCTGGGGATGTGGATGGGTACGGCTTGGAAGATGTACAATAATCTGGGAAGGACATTCATTTTAAGTATTGAGCATCTACCAAACCAGGAAAAAAGGCCTTTAGTCCAATAGGCAAGATCCTTTTTGATGTTATTTAGGAGGCTCGGGTAATTGGCTGCATAGAGATCGGAGGTATTTGTTATAAGATAGACCCCCAAATACTTCATATTGTCACTGGACCAGTGAAAGGAGACCTTTAGCTCAGAAGCCAGGGAGTGAGATAAGGATATGAGTGAATCAGACTTTTGGTAATTAATCTTGAAAATTCGATTATGTGCCATAAAGGTGGAGTTCATTTAGAAGGTTTGAAAGGGAGATGTGAGGGGTTGAAAGAAAGAACAGCAAGTCTTCTGCGTATGCGGCGACCTTGTGCGTGGAGCCCCCCATCTGAATGCCCCCAATGTTGGTATTGGAAAGAATATGGGCAAGGAGTGGCTCCAGGCACAAGACAAAAAGAAGGGGGTAGAGAAGGCAACCTTGCCGTGTACCATTAGAGATTGGGAAAGTAGTGGGAAACTGCCCGTTTGTTTTTACTGTGACAATAAAGGGTGTACCTCAACACGGTGATCCAGACTTCAGACGGCTGCATAGGAAAATAACCGGATCATACCTCTGCACTGATCCTTGTAGAAACAAGTGACGCTCTTTCTCTCTTTCTTGGGGCTCAGTCCATTAACATCCAATCTCATGCAGAAGAGGAAATCTCTCCTCCTCTTCCATGCTTCAGCACATGAGGGCTGAAGGTGCCCCCATGTACCCGGACCTTCTGTACCACCAAACACCAGAAGACATGGACTCTCTCAATCACTCACTTTTATAACTTCCTCTCATACCACATGACATACCATAACTGACGCATTTACATGCAGTGTTTGGATTTTTCTAGACATTAACCTCTGAAGCGTTGCAGCTGTGTAACACACATACTGGAAATGACAAGACATCTTTGCACAGTGCATCAACATAAGACATACATGTATGACCAGGATGATGTACTGGGTCACTACACAACTGGGTTATTGTCAGCGCAGGCAGTGAAGGTTTCAGAAACTAAATAGTTTTTGAACTTTTCAGTGACTGCCAAAACTAGTGCAAGTAATTCCAGCTTGAAGGAACTGTAATTTTGGTCATTTCTCTCTGACCCTTTTAGTGAACGGCTGGCGTATGCAACTACTCTTTTCTTGCCTTCCTGTACTTAGCTAAGCACTGCGCCTAAAACCTTTGAAGCTGGCATCTGTGTACAAATTAAATGGGAGCGCATAGTCTGGATAAGCAAGTATAAGAGGGGTAGTTAGTTTTTCTTTTAACATTTGAAACACTTGTTCTTGTTCCTTTTCCTAGTTTATAGAAAGTGGCCTTTAATGAATTTCCTTAGGGTGCCCTTGCAAAACTTCTTGGAGAGGGGCAGCTATTTGCACAAATTTGGGAATAAATCTCCTGTAATATCCCACAAATCCTAGGAAGCTTCTGATGCCTTTTAGCGTTTTTGGGTTAGGCCAGTTGTGTACTGCAGCAACTTTATATGGATCTGGATACACTCCCTCTGCACTGACAATATGTTCAAGGTAGCGCACTCTGGTCTGTAGCAAATGGAACTTGGAAGGTTTGATTTTAGGCCATGGTCTATGAGGATTTGAAACACTTCTCTGAGGTGTTGGAGATGCTCTGCATAATTTTTAAATAGACTATGACGTCATCTGAATACAGTAGGACAGATTCAAAGTTCTGGTGACCTAAACATCTTTTCATAAGGTGTTGAAAAGTGCCAGTGGCGTTACAGAGACCAAAGGGCATACAGTTGAATTTGAAAGTGGTGAATGCAGCTTTATCTCTATCTAGCTCACTCATGGGCACCTGCCAATAACCACTGGTCAGATCTAAGGTGGAAAAGTAAGTGGCAGTTAGAGACTTTTCAATGCGGGGCAATGGGTAAGCATCTTACTGGGGGACACTATTGAGCTTGTGGTAATCTACGTAGAAGTGGATGCCTTCATCTTTCTTTTTGACTAGAACAATTGGAACCGTCCAGGGACTAACTTTTCCTGATAATTTGATTATCCTTCATCTCCTGGGTCATGTTTTTTACTTGTTGATAGAAGGAAGGCGGAATGGGCCTGTATCTCTCCTTTAAGGGAGCGTGACTGTGAATGGAATGACATATGTCTCTGACCATACTATGCTGACTGAAGGCATTTTGTTTTTCCACTACTACTTCTTTCACCCCCTGTATCTGGTCAGTAAAGGTTTGTGTATCCCCCAATGTGAAGGTCAGTAAGCCAGGAAGGGAACTTAGTACAGTCTGGCTGCATGGACTGTGCCCCCTGGTAGACGCTATCAGTGTCCTTTTCTAGCACATCGTCAGGTGAGAGTAGGGATACCTGTGCTACAGCAGTGTACTTCTTTAATTGTCTGGGAATATTCACAATATTAATCCAGCGGATCAACACTTTACCGTTTTTACAGTGGCTAGTCTCCAGGCAGCCATCAAGAATGGGTGACAATCAATGGGTATAAGCTCAATGAAGGCCTCGTACTCATGACCATGTAGGCCTGGACATGTTTGGCACCATAGAACAAACTCAGATTTCAGCGGCACTAAGACCGGTCTCATATCTTTTATACGTTCTCTACCCACATGACCCTGAGGGTTAGTAAACCGTTGCTGAGCTGTAAGTGCTTTAATTGCTGTCTTTACAGCTCATAAAGCCAGGGATGCTACAGGTATATGACTCTGTAGAGCCTCCAGCATTTCTCCATAGCAGTTCCCATGCCCAGGGTTATGATTGGTGCATTCTTGTCTGGCATGTCTAAAACCTGAATTCCTTGATGGTGTAATTCAGCTCTGCCAGCTATGACAGTAGGTTCCCATTACCCAACTATTGGTACAGGTAAATCGTTACTCGCTACAACATTAATGAGCTGCTTTGGTGGGCAGCTGAGGACTTCGGGAACCAGTACTTTTCAAAGTCACATTTCCTAATAGTGATCACCTGTATCAAGCAAGGTGGACAGTGGCATACTATCCACGTACAGTGTCACTTAAGGACAGGGGCCTACATATTTAGATATCCCTTTTGGGGTGTGTGGACCTATTGTTTGTCCTTCTTCCCAGGGGTCGCCCGTTTAAATGAAGGCATGTATTAACCTCATGTCTGTATTGGTGGCAATGCTTGCAAAATGGCTGTGAGGGGCGTGGATAACTTCCAGTCAGCTGGGGTGGTCCGGGTGTTACCTGCACATGGGTAGTGATGGCTGGGGGGCAGTATGTGGACTTTCCAGCTCATTACCTTTTTTGCACAAGGCTGCAACACTACGAGTCAGTTCAGCCATCTGTCACTGCATTTTTAGCAATGGTTCAGGGGGATCGTCACTAGATTGCTCAGCCTGTCGGTATACGTCACGCTTGCGAGGGCAGGACAGCTTATTGTCACACAAGAGGTTCACCCCATGTTTAGGCTCCACCCCCTCAGCGGTCTGGGGCTTGGTACCCAGAATAGTTATGGCTAACTCTTGGAATTCTATAAACGTGCTGTCTGGGTGTTGCACCGATAGCATTTTTAGCTGGCTCCGGAGGGTTTTATTTACTGCAATCAATAAATTGTTCTCTTAGGGCCTGGTCAGAACTGGCGGCCTCCTTAGGCTCAGCATGCACTACGGCCTTCATATCCTTCTGGAGAGATAACACATATTTCCTTAAACTTCTGTTTCTTATTAAAAGAGCGTTTCCTGATTTCAGACATGGCATGCATGTTGAAGATAGTTTGCAAACGTTCAAAAATATCCTCTATTGTCTCAATGTGTCTATGTTCACATTGCCATGTTTTGACGTCTTTGGCAGTGGCGCCTTCTAATTGTCCCATAAGGATTTCTATTTTCTATAAGCGGAACACAGTTCCCATCTTCCCTCCAAATTCTCTGAGAGTGTGGTGCTCACTGCTATATTTAGGTAATCATCGTGCTCCTAAATAGTATGGCATGGCTAGAGGCGCGAAACTAGAGGTACTAGAAGCTACAGGGGCAGCATCTGCAGGTGTTATAACTCGCGCAAGCAACAGGTGCAGCAACAGGCGCTGAATCCGGAGGCACTACCGGAACATCTACTACAACTGGATGGTTGCCAGCGGGGTTATTTCCATTATTCGACATTTTGACTGAGGAGTCTTGAAATTTTTTTAAAAATGGTGGTTGCTATAACATTTTTTTGCTTTACTGCAACCTCGTGCATGCATCACAGAGGCATCTTTATCCTGTTCGTGATGCCAAGGCGGTGGGTATGCAACGGCCAAGCTGAGCACGCCAAAGTGGGTGAGACCACAGGGATTGCAAGATGGTTGTCACAGGTGACTCTGTAATCCCTCCCAACAGTGGCGGTAACGGTGCTCTGCTCAGTTGTCGCACAGTGGCATAAATGATGTATGAGGATACGTTTGAAGTAAAGAACTGTTTTGTCATGGGTGACGCCAGTACTCCAACCTGAACTCCCAAGTGTAATGATGGCGGAATAACTTGAGATGAGTCCAGTAGCTTGTATTAGGCCTTGCTGCCCTTGCTGGACTGCTAACACCCCTCCATCTCCAACCATGACTCGCTGCAGCCTCTCTTCTCCTCCGACTGCTACCTACTACTCAACTCCTCCTCTACTTCCTCTCTCTTCCTGCACTTTCTCCACTCTCCCACACTTTCTCCCCTCTCCACCCCCTCTGCATAAGGACTCGTTAGTGTTTTCCTGCACTTGACTCTCCCACCAATCAGTGGAGGTGTGACATATAGCCAATAGGCAACCAGCTATTGTCAGCACTAAGCTCTCAGCTTAGGAAGGGGAGAAACTGGGTTTCTATGATGCACGGTACCGTCTATGCCTATTGGAAGCGCATAGACAGGCATGAGAGAACCAAATGTTAGTGTGACTCTTCTGGAGGACCCTCCGGGCCACTACAGCAGAGAACACCCTTTGGCTCAGATGCAGCTACAATGCCATCCCCCGAACCACTCACCCCCTAGGTGTCTCCACCGACACCCCTCTTGACCCACATCACAGGACTGTCATCAGCCAAGCCTGAAACCTACTGCACACTGATGAGGGGCAACCATCCAGAAACAGCTGTCTGTGTATGGATTCTGGCTTGGTTTAATATTCCCAATCATTGTTTTACAGACTTGTTAAAAAGTCATATATTGATTTGAAGGAATGCTGCCATCCAATAGGTGGCACTGCAGAGATATTGTTCCATTTTCCTTATTTGCATCAGCTACTACTTCTTCACCCCTATAGCTGCAGCCATTTATATACCGCTGTTATGTGGCACAGGGGCATTTAGGCCCAGAGCCTTGGTGTGACATTCACCTCTGCAACCAATCTAGCTATGGTGCACTGTAAATCCCTACAGGGGTGCATGCGTAGCAGAGTGGCAGGCTGCCCCTATTACAACTAGCAGAAAAGCCAGTAACATAAAAGCCAATGGACAGTTATGCAGACTATGACGTGTGGCGGTTCCAGCCTCCTGATTGGCTGGAATCGGCACGTGATGAGGGCGGAGCTACTCGATGACGGGTACAAGGGGGCGGAGCCAAAACGCCAATGCTTCCGAGCCCAGACGAAGGGAGAAGATCCATCTGCGCAAGCGCGTCTAAAAAAGCAAGAAGACACCGAAATTAGACGGAACCATGGCGACGGGGACGCTAGCAACGGAGCAGGTAAGTGAATAACTTCTGTATGGCTCATATTTAATGCACGATGTATATTACAAAGTGCATTAATATGGCCATACAGAAGTGTATAACCCCACTTGATTTCGCAAGACAACCCCTTTAAGCATTTTTCAAGGTGACCGATGCTCTGCATAGGGGAGGTTGTGTGAATCACCTGAAAACATCAGAAAGTCATGGAAACACCACATAAACGGATAGGGAAGGGCAGGGGCAGCATGTGTGGCTGCATCTGAGGCTCCCAGGTCGCACTATTAAGGCAAATTGTGAGCAAGAGCCTGGTGGTGACCCCCCCTAACAATTTACTTGGGACAGACCATAATCTGGCACATTTTCGCTAAGCATCACACTAGGTACAACCAAGGCCAATCACCGACTGCGTGTGTATACTGTTGTTAGATAGCGTAGATTGGCAGCACCCAGACACTGGTATATACCGTACACTTTCAGCAGGCAAAAATTAAATTTGAAGTGTATATACTGTTGTAAGATAGTGTAGATTCACAGCACCAACACACGGGTATATAGCGTATGCTTTCAGCAGGCAAAAAAACTAAAAAAAATGAAAAATCATAGGAGTTTTGTTACTTCCTATCTACTAAATCGGTAACAGTGTGCAGTATACAGCCGGGATGCTTGAGAAAAAATTTGTGTGCACTACTGATCCCAGCCAGCCAAAACGCTTATGCACACAATGAGAGGAGTTGTAGTCCTAGAAAGGACTGTTGGGTTCTTGGAGCAAGGATCCCTGCCTAACCGCAACCTATTCCCTACACTAATGCTTTCCTTATAGCAGCAGCTCTATCCCTCAGCTCATGCAGCATGCGTGTGAGGCGAGCCTCAGGTGACCAGAGTTTTAATACTCATAGGTCACCTGATCAGCCCAGCCAGTCACTGCTATGGATATGCACAGGGTTGGCACATCACAGCAGGAAGTCTTCCCTGCAGGTTTACTGGCTAAAAAATGGCGCTAAACATGCGGGCAGGGAAGATGAAATTTTCTCGAGCACCGCGTTGTGCTCGGCTCGAGTAACGCCACCAGCAGACAAAAGACGACAGCACACGCCAAACCTCTATATAGAGAGGGAGGAGACCACTGGGCGAGAAACTGCGCGCTTCTTTACCAGTCCTGGATCCACTGGGACCGGAGAGTGATAGGAGCCAATATGATTGAAGAGAAGCAGCATCCACGGATATTTATCTCAACACTTTAATTCATTCAGCATAAAACAACGTTTCAACCATGATATGGTCTTTGTCATATCGGCTCGAGTAACGAGTATATCTAGCAGGCTAATGCTTCAACGATCATCCAGCTCGGACGAGCATGCTCGCTCATCTCTAATAATATTGGTTGGCCATTAAGGCCCAAAATAAGGTTTTCATTAAGGAGTTAATAAAGACTGTTTTGTTAATACTCTATATAATTCACTGATGTTATTAGAGCACTTTGTGGTTTGCAGGTTGTTGTGTTCTTCCTGGCTTCCAACCCGTCCATCTGCTAACTGGATGGGTTCTTGTCCCAGTGTCCTCTACAGATTTCAAATTCTCCATCTCCACCAGAGACACCTACCTGAGGAGCTCCGATGTCCCTACTTGGCGCTGTCTTTTGGGTTTATGTCCATTTGATGTAGGATGATGTTCTATCATCCTCCCTCTGGCTGGCCCATGAAGCTGTAGCTTAGTTCTGCTGGCAGTATTGGTCCTTTGCCCCTCTGCCTGCCATTCAACATGGCAAAAAGGCCTCTCCTGCCTTGGTGCCTCCCTGCCAAAAAAGGCACCTCCAGCTCTTCACCCCCTAATTTCTCCAGCACAATACAAAGTCTTCATTCGTATGTGTACATGAGGGGACAATACAAGGATCTCTCCCAGGATCTGTTTATACCCAGGACTGCGACGGTAAGAAGAGGGCATCCGCTACGTTTAGAGGAAAGCAGGTTTCATCACCAACATAGAAAGGGATTCTATACTGTTAGAGCAGCTAGACTGTGGAACTCTCTGCCTGAGGACGTAGTGATGGCAAAATCAATAGAGGAGTTTAAAAGGGGACTTGATGTCTTTCTGGAGAGGAAGGATATTATAGGCTATAAATCTAAGATTATAATCATTTGTTAATCCGGGTATACAGGCAGGTAGGAACTATTAGGGGCTGATCCAGGGAATAGTCTGATTGCCATTAGGGAGTCGGGAAGGAATTTTTTCCCCAAAAGGGCTAATTGGCTTCTGCTCTTGGGGTTTTTTGCCTTCCTCTGGATCAACAAAACAGGAGGCTAGACAGGCTGGACTAGATGGACATTGTCTTCATTCAGCCTTACGAACTATGTTACTATGTTACTATGTGCGCTGTACAAGAAAATATGTTTTTAAAATGACACAATTGTCCAAAAAAATGAAAATCATATTTTTTTCCTTCTGCTTTGCTTAGATTCATTCAAAAACTGTGGGGTCAAGATATGCCGAACACCCCTAGATGAAGTCATTAAAGGTCTAGTTTTCAAAACAGGGTCATTTGTGGGGGTTCTTTTTGGTCGTTTTGGCCTCTCAAGAGCTCTACAAGTGAGAAATGGGGCCTAAAGCACCTTCAGGCAACATTTCTGTTCTGAAAGCCACCAGCTGCTCCTTTCGGTTAGGGCCCCGTTCTTCATAAGAACATAAGATTAGGGCCACAAAGGGTATGTTTCTGAACACGGACAAAGAGGGGTATCCGTTTTGAGGTGAAAGTCTTCATTCTAATGCTTGCTGTACAAAAAAAACCTGTTTTTAAAATGACACATTTGCCAAAAAAATGAAAATCAGTTGGTAGAACGCAATAATCATGCACTGAAGGAGTGGCCGGGCTAGGCTTGTATAGGAAGTAGAATAAGGAACAGGGGCAGGACCAGGAGGCAGGAACTAGGCAGCTGAAAAATACAGAACAAGCCTAGGTTTCAGAAAGGGAACTGTTCAAGTCCTGGATAGTGTAGCGGAGAGAGCTGCCAACTGGAACACAAGAGGTTGTAAGTTTGAGCCCTGACAGTAGCTCGCTTTTTTGAGGATGGCCCCTGGCCATCCCAGGTGCCGGTTTCCCTGGGTATCTCCTGTGAAACTCCTTTGTGAACCTCTGGCTCACAGGAGTTCTTCTCTGGCACATACCCTTGCCGCTTCACAAGGTACTGTATTTTACCCCTCTGAAGTCTGGAGTCTAGAATCTTCTCTACCACAAACTCATCCTGGCCCTGAACTTCCACAGGAGGGGGATGTCTTCCCACAAAAGTATTCTTGGGAAATAGGTTTAGTAGAAAAACCTGAAAGACAGGGTGAATCCTCAGGCTGCCTTGCAGCTTCAGTCAGAATGCCACCTGGCTGACCCTTGCTGCAATTGGGAAAGGTCCTAAGAATATTTGCCCAGGTTTGGGTGTGGATACGTGCACCTTCAGGTTCTTGGAGGCTAACCACACCTTTTCTCCAACCTGGAAGGTAGGAGCTGCTTGGTGATAATGGTTGGACGCCTTCTTATAGGTATTGTGGGCTTCCTTTAAGGTTTCTTTAGTTGCTTCAGATTTTTTGCTAACACCCTGAGTCTATGGTTAAACGTTGGGACCGGAGTATTGATAGGGAGGCCAGGAATAAAGATGGGATGTGTACCATGGTTGGAATAGAACAGGCTCTGGGCGATTGAACTGTGTTGAGCATTGTTCTAAGAGAACTCTGCTGTTGACAAATACTCTACCCAGTCATCCTGTAGATGGGAGATAAAGCAGCGGAGATATGGCTGCAGAGTTGTTCTTTTCGTCTGGCCGTTAGACTGTGGTTGAAAAGCAGAGGAGAGATTTATAGTAATAGCCAGAGCTGTGCAGAAATGTCTCCAGAACTTTAAGGTGAACTGGACCCCTCTGTCAGAGACCACATCACCCGGAATTCCGTGTAATTGGAAAACTTCTGATTATTGTGGTCACTAAGTTATGGACTTATGTGGCAGTTTAAAAGTTATTATGGTTGATCGTTCTTTTATTGCATGATGTTTCTTTGTGAATACAACTATACCCAGTATTAATGTGAAGTTATTGCTGAGTCTAGAGTTAGACAGAAGTACCAGCAACTGGTAATTGGTAGGCACTAGAGATGAGCGAGTATACTCGCTAAGGCACTACTCGCTCGAGTAATGTGCCTTAGCCGAGTATCTCCCCGCTCGTCCCGAAAGATTCGGGGGCCGCCGCAGCTGACAGGTGAGTTGCGGCGGGGAGCGGGGCAGAGCGGGCGGGAGAGAGAGATCTCCCCTCCGTTCCTCCCTGCTCTCCCCCGCAGCTCCCCGCCCCGCGGCGGCCCCCGAATCTTTCGGGACGAGCGGGGAGATACTCGGCTAAGGCACATTACTCGAGCGAGTAGTGCCTTAGCGAGTATACTCGCTCATCTCTAGTAGGCACTTATAATTAGTTGTGCTATTTGCCATGCTTTGTTGGTATGCACAGTGCTATCCTACCTATCCTTGATCAGACAAAATCTTATTTTTGTTCCCACATCTCCTTATTCCACAGAGTATCCTAAAAGATCCCAGGTGCCTTGCCTGCAACCCATTACACATGGACTTTGTTGGGTGGCACATGGAGTCCTTCAGGTCCATATTATGAAGTAGTAGGCATTTGGTGTGCCTCCGTAGGGTACTTTCATGGGGTGATACATTATGGCCCTATGATAGAACAATATGAGCCCTTTGCACAGCACAAATAGTGTGAAAGTTGGGGCTTTGATGATGCTGTACCACTGACACCTATGTCACAGCAGGAGCCTATATCCAAAAAGATGTCTATTAATAGTCAATTTTAGAGAAGGCTCTTAAAGTCTATTACCGTAATTGATGGCGCTAATGGGTCATATTAATATCACAGTTAGACTTCATTTGTACCTTGTTTCCCACATGATCAGCCATTTTCTGGTTGTGGGTATAGGCAAAAATGGTGTAGACATGTTTCTTGTATAAAATGCATGTACGTATAACAAGTCAGACTAGGTGTAGATAGAAGAAAGGGTTTTCTATTGAGAGAAATTACACTTGTGACAATATAGCTATTATGAGCCATATTAAAATACTAGTTCATAATAGCAATGCCACCTAGGAAGCAATTCATCTTTGGAGAAGCCTGACAGTCAGTGCTGAGTTTCCTTACAGCTCCATCATAGGGGAAATTAAGTATTACAGTGCTTATTCAAGTTCATGTTTTTTTCTGTATAATGCAGAACAGGACAAGTTCCTCTAGACCAGTGTTTCTCACGCGGGGTGAGCGCCTTAATCTTGCCTTTGCGTTGGAGCGACACACTGCCCCCACTGCTGGTGTAATAGTTTGAGGACCGTCACATGCAATAGTCGGTCACCCCTAGTAGTAGTACTAGTTGTTAGTATTATTTATAGTACCAGTGTTTCTGTTAGCGCAGTGTAATGTAATATATAGTGAAAGGGATTGGAGATGGTTAAAATATGTCCATGCAAACAGTAAGCTATTGCCATTATTTGCAATTTTGCTGAACAGTGCAAACACCTACTAATAAGAAAACATCAGTAAATGTACAAAATAGCAACACCGATGCTGCAACATTTAAACCAGTGAACATTCCGAAGGGAGACCACCAGTGTTTCTGTTGGCGTGATGCGCCACTTGCTAGTATACACTGTAAGATATTGGAGATTTTACAAATTTTTACGTGCAAATAGTAAGCTATTGGCATTATTTGCAATTTTCAAGAAAATACGATTGCTTTCGTATATAAGCTGCATGTGATTTACAAACTTCAGCAGCTCACTGAAGAGACATGTTTGCTGGTAGTTTTCGCATATCAGCTGCATGAGATTTACAAACTTCAGCTGTTCGCTGAGGTGAAGTCATGGCTTGTCGCTGTATTATATAAGCTGCATTAGTTTCACGGTAGTGTTGAACCCTCTGTGGTGACATGTTTGCACGACTGCGACGGTTTGGCAATTAGATGAAGGCTGGGCTGGTGTTGGTGGTATTAGCACTTGAGTTGACATGATATCACGTTCAGGAGATGTGAAAAAAGTGGTGAAGGACTATGCTTCAATGTTGTTGGTCAGTATGTATTCCAGCTATGTATGTGGACATATGTGAGGTGTCATTTATTGGAGTCTCCGCTCAGGTGTCCAGCTACAAACTACCAGACTGAGTACTGCTGTATCCATAGCAACTGAGGCCATGGGGTTTGTGGGGGATGTTGTCCGTCCATAATCCCTCATTCAGTGCACACAGATGAAGGACCTGTGATGATGTCACCATTATGTGATCAGTCTCTGCTGGTTTAGGTCCTGTGATGACATGCATCTGATCACATGACGGTGACATCATTAGAGGTCCTAAATAGTAAAGGGTATAGTAGCAATCCAAGATGCAAGATCTTCAAGTAGAAAAAGACTTTATTCCTCCATAAAACACAAGTAGCAGTGACATTTCGACCAACAGGTCTTTCTCAAGCTTTACAATCATTACAGGTCCTGTGAGCACACAGCTGCTGTCAGGCTCTGTGTTTTAGATCTGCTTTAGGACCTGCAATTATGTCACTGTCATGTGATCAGGGGGCAGAGTATGTGACACACTCACACACACACTCATGGACAAGTGGTCATTAGCACTTTGCTGAGGCACAATGGCAGCTCAGTGATATGTTGAGGACATTCTGCAGCCACGAGTGTTCCTCTCATGGCAGCTTCCAAGAGAGGCATTTTCCAGCAGGATGTCACATTGCACGGTTGCAAGGTTTATCACCAATAGGACATTTATGGGGCCATCTGGGATGCCAACCTCAACAGCCTATGTGTTTGCATAATCCAGAGACTCAGTTATAACAAATATGGACTGATATATCACAGGATACCATACAGAACCTGTATCCCTCCTGTACGCCCGTATCACATCTTGTATCCAAGCTAAATGTGGTCCAACAGGGTTCAGTTTTCCACGATAAATTCTCCTTTTGCTCTGATAATGTAATCACTTACTTATATCAACATTACAGTCACACTTCGGAAGTTTCATTCGATTCCGACAACTCCTTCTAGGGAGGGATTTTTTAGACAATGAATGTATTTTGCTGTAACCTTAAAGATTATATTATATAATACAGTAACGTTAAAGTACTGAACATACTCTGACCAGCACAGCACTTACAGTGAAAGGCGGAAATACTGAGTGGCCTGAAATTGGATATTATAGTTATTCTGTTCTATTCTGTATTCAGAGGAGAGAATAAAATGAAAGAACATTTTGTTCTTGCAAATATATGATTTAGAATTCACCTTTATATAAATCACCTAGCAAGTAGCATTCCTGGAGGAGAGGTTGTCAGACAGATGGCTTGGCCTCTATTAGCTGTAGGTATTTTTATATGACAGCCAGACAATCGGATCTGTGTGCCTCCAAAATGCTATAATGGCAAATGCCAGTACTATAAAGCTTCCGCCAACACGTATGACCCTGCTCATGCAGTCCGTCAATAACACATGACATGATAGAAGTGGGAGTGCTGCGCACCCGTATGATCATCTAGGTGCCATCAAAAAGCACAGATTCATCACTCAGACTATAGGAATACACAAACCATATTTTAGAGAACTAACATAGCCAACGCATGCTTTTCCAGGCTTGCTGCATACTTGGAGGGATTCTCCAAATTCAACTTTTTTCCTATTATTAACCACCTGGATACTGGTAAAGACCATGAATGATTGTTGTGGTGCAAGAGTGATACCCAAAACAAGGACTTAAGAATTTGTCCCACCACGTTTGTCCCTGAAGTTCAGCATGAACTTTACTTGCACCCTTTAAACATTATCCCTAGCCTTCCTATGTATAATACATACCCCCCAATATCTCCATTCTCATCTGCCCACCACCCAGTGGCTAGTTTTAATATCAGGCCAGCTAGTCACCCAACCCCATATCTTTCTCTCATCAGTCATAAATTAAAAGGGGTTTTCCAAAAGTCAACAATATCTATGGGCAGGTAAGGGCTAAAATTAAAAAATAAGCCATACTCATCAGTCAGAGGTTCCCCATGGTCTAGCACAGGAGCCACTAAGGTCTTAGAAAAAGCTGCAGCAGTCACATGGGACCACTCAGCCAACCAGAGGCTTCAGCGGTCACATGCTGTTCTTGACAGTATATGACTGTAACCATTGATTGGCTGAATGGTTACATGCACAATAACCACTGCAGCTCCTTCTGGGACTGGAGCGGCAGGTGTCATGACTTTGGGGCTGTGATAATCATGGCCGGATAATGGGACAAAACAAAACCATTGATTTCAATGGTTGCGTTTTCATTAGCGGTATTCTTACCTGCTAATAGTATGGGTGAGGAAAGATAGGACTGTCCTATTTTTCCCACACGTAGTTAATACTACATGTGAGAAAGATAGGGCAGGATCTATCTTCCTGCAGTTACTTTTCAAACTCGCATTCTATGGCGCAGAGCTTGAATGGCCTGTAAAAAAAAATCCTGGTTCATGCGCAACTACGCTCCATAGCAGCGAACATAGTTGTGCATGCATCCTTTGTGTTATTGCCCTTACATGGGGCAACTATCAACCAAATAGTCACTTGAAAGAGTGAATTCAAGTCATAGTCGTTCAGTGTAAACATGGTCAAAGACAGTGTGATAAGTCGCTAGTCGTTTCGTTTCAGCTTACCAAAAAAATAGCTGCTGGTTGATCAAAAGCCGTCTGATGTGAAGTCACAGGTAATTGTATTTGAAGGACTCGCAAACAAATTTGCACGAAGATCTCCTCTATGAACGATATCACGGCAAAATGAAAAGTCATCGTTCTGTGTAAAAGAAATGACTGTTATTCATACACTTCAACGACTTTTCTGAGCCACTATCTGAACAATAAATGCTCCCTGTAAAGATACCTTTAATCTGATAGCAAGTATTCAATTTACCTGCAGCATTCCCGCAGGAGAACTTATGAATTGCACAGCTCTCATTGCAATGCATAGATTTGTTAGGTCCTCCAGAGAAAGAAGGTACTCTTTGTAGCCAATCTCTGATCTGGCTAATAGATGAAGGTCCTAAATGGACAACGTCCTAGAGGAAGCAACAGTCTTTTATCATTTTATCCTGAATTATGCAAGCGCTGAGAAAGCAAAATAATTTATTCAGCACCCACAATGTATGAATGATAGTGCAAAAATAATCTCATCAGCCCTATGCTTCCCAACCATTATCATGTCTGCATGTGTAATATATTTTATTTCATTCATTACCCTTCACATAACCCTGGCTTCCGTTTCACCTACTTTGTCTCTTGTCTTGCAAACGGAAAAGAACGTCTTGAATATTTTCCTCCTTTTATGAAAAGCTTTATGATACAATCCATTCCCCATTATAGCAGTTTTTGTGTGATTTAATGTTCGGCTTTACAACTTCATACACTTTTTTTTGTAAATCATTTGACTAACTAGATGGGAACAGTCAGAGTGATTATGCACTTAAATTTTTCTCAGCAACCCAAATCATTTTCTTGCCAAAAACTTGCTGGAGGTTCTAAATTTAGAGCTTTTCCCCCCCATTTAAACCGTCAAATGTGTCAATATGTAATTTCAGGATTGTTATGTCGTTAGGAATGCATGGCTAATGTTAACATCTCATTTGCCATCTCCTAAATGGTCCCAAATTATGTTTCAAAACTATAGGTAGAATTTCTAAAAAGCAACCCTTACCTTATGAGGGCTATGTATACTATGGCATCTCATATTTCGGATCCCCCCACGCACCATTCTGGGCGATCTAGAAAGAAAAGTTAAGACAACATGCTAATGAGGTCAATGAGCCCAATTACAGGTATACTAGTCTGCAGAGAGTATTATTTTTTAACTTTATCATTTCGAGAGTATGCAGCTAAAAGGGAGCAGTGTTCCATAGACCGTATACTGCCCCATTATAGGGCTATGAAGACTTGCACATTTACATTTTTTCACATAGACCAATGGTCCGATTTTGATGTGGAACGAAAATGGTTTAAAACAGCCTGCAATTCCACATCAAAATCCAGAATTAGCCCCGCGGATTACGATGAGGAATTCCGCAGCATTCTAGTGCAAATATTCCTAATGACCTTCAAGGGATTCTCCACCTAGAGGTAATTTTACAAAATTGTGAATAATGAGGCAGGCAATGTTAGAGACAAAAGAGTGTTTAGGTACTTTTTAGAATTCGTGCTCCTTTTTTGCTATCGGCTCAGTACCGGTAGCCATGTAGTTGAAAACACGGTTGCTAGAAATGTGGCTGCATACTATTGCAAAATTTGAATCTCAAACTTTGAGATTTACTTTGACTTTACTTAGAGATATTTCTAAGCTTTGCATTTATTGATTTATCTAGGCAATACACCTGTTTAATAGAAAATTTGCATAATCCTGACCAACCCCGTTTACGAGAATTTTCAGAAAGTTGTGGCTGTTTTTTTAAATGCATGGCGGTAGTTGTTAGAAAGTATATCCCTTTAAGGCAATATTTTTTGCTTAAGGAGATGAAAAGTGGAATATTGCTCCCTTCTCCCCATATTATAGTGATCATCACATGACCAGGATCAATTCTAATTCTGCAATAAAGATTTCTGGCCTTTTATTATGCAATGATTATAAGTGTATTCCAGGCATTTACTTTGGATGACCTATTCTCAGGATAGGTCATCGGTAAGAGATCGGCCGTGGTCCAGTGCATGAGATCCCTGCTGATTATCATATCCTCCAGCCTACTGTCATTGCAGATGAGCTGAACCTCTGCATTGGATCTAGAAGTGTTATAGAAGACTTCACTGCCATTGAAATCAATGGGAGAATTGCCTTTCCTTACACTTCCAGCTCATCATTCTGGTCAAAGCTAGAGGTGCAATAGAAGGCAACCCTCCCATTGACATCAAAGCCAGAATATTATACTTCTGGCTTTGACCCCAATGCAAACTCTGGCTCAGCTGCACACACAGAAGACTGAAGATCAGCTGATCTGCAGGGAGTCTGAGCGATGGACCCTTGCTGATCAACTATTGAGGATAGGTGTCATGTCCACCCAGAATGTGCTGGATCCGTAATCTGTAGATCTCGCACAATTAAGCGCAAGCTGCCTAACAACAAAAACAAACCAAAATATGGGAATAACAGCAAAAACAAACCAAAATATGGAAATAACAACAAAAACAAACCAAATCCCTATCAAAGTAACCTCAGGGATGGTGACCTGCCTAAATGCAGGCAATTCGCCTTGACAAGGGCATACCTGACCTCATACGTCAGCCCTTAATTAACCCTACATGGAACAGGGGAAATAAACAACACAAAGAGAAAATAAACACAAAATTATCTTAGATGCAGCAGGCAAATAAATGATCCAGGAGAGAGCTCTAACTGAGATCACAGTCAGAGCTAGACTGAAGATTCAGTGGCAATTCTGTCCCGCATCAGCCAGACTAAATAGCCTGATAATTAGCCTTAGGTGTGGCTAAGCATGTCTCACCTAATTCCACACCCACCAGGGCCAGAAGATGGAGAACCACTTGCAAAACCTGCACCAGACTATCAGCCTGGCAGCAATCCCAGAACTGCTGCAACAATAGGTCATCAATAGTAAATGCCTAGAAAAGCTATATTTGCTGAAACCATAAAACCCCATAGATATGACTGTACCTCACTGCAAGTGCCAGATCTGTTACACTCCATCATCTCTGCTTATAATTTTGCCATTACCAGTGAATAAAGCGGTTTCGAAGTGTCCTATTTTACATTGCTTCCATGCTCTGATGCTCAAATTCAGGGACTCACATGAATATATCTGAGTTAGAGAAGTGGGTTCTATTTGGAGAGTTATGGAGAGTCATAAGAAGAGAAATCATTGAGTGATCAGTTCTATTATAGAACCAAATAGGTGACATACAGAAAATATTAGCCCGTTTTATACGACTAGTTTGTGGCTAAAGGCAAAGAACTCATTTAAAGATTTTGCCGTGGATGATCAGCCTGGTGACAAGGGTGAAAAATTGCATTGTGAATCATAATAAGTTAAGAGAACATGCAGTGAATGGAAGGATGGCTTATTTAATATCCTGTATGAATGGACCACCTCCCGCCATCTGCAGCCGAACCCTTCCTCAGAATTATAATGTCATATTTCCACATATCTAGCTGACAGCCATTATCACAAAGGGAATCTTGTTGAGCCTCAGAGGTGGATATTCCACAAAATATCTGGAGGTTTCTAAGCACCAGCATGCAAGCTTATGGTTACAGTCAGACAGTTTGTATGTTTTTATGCTCTTTTTCTATTTTAACTCTCAATGGAATCCCATAGACATATGGAATACAGCAGCTGGAATATAACAGTGTAATACATGTCATTACAGGATCCAGTGTCAATAGACAATACATCGGAGAACTATAAGCTTGCTGATGTCGCCAAGTATTAATCATTTTACTGCTTTTTCCCTGTATTTTGCATATAGACAATAAGCTTAAGGGGTCGTCTGGTTTTGAAAATCCATTTTGAAATCCCCTCATTTGGTATTGTCGCAGGTGGTGAGTGCGACACAGGTTATGATGACTACGGATTACAAACACATTATTTACTTGTACAATGTTTATTTTTGAATTCATGAATGGCTGAGTGCTGCCTGTGATTGGCTGAGCACTGTGACCAATCACAGGAAGCACTCAGCTGTCATTTAATGGCTGAGCGCTGCCTGTGATTGGCTGAGCGCTCAGCCAATCAGACCAGCGCTTTCTGGGGGCGGGGATTTTTCAATCCTCGGCCTCCAGAGCACAGAAGAAGACTGCTGTGCTGGAGAGTAGAGCTGGAAGGCTCTTCTAGGTGAGTATATATATATTTTTTGACTTTTTTTAACAGCTAGGGATGATTTTCAGTGAAGGGCTTATATTTCAAGCCCTTCCCCGAAAATCATCGCTGCGGAGGTTGCCTGCAACCCACTGCCTTCAATGGGGCCACAGCAGTGCTGACCCCATTGAAAGCAATGGGATAGCATCACGGACTTCTGTCACAGTTGTGGCAGAGGCTTCTTTTATCCCCGCAGTCCCCGCAGGGAGGAAGGAATCCTCTGCCATAGCTGTCACAGCTGTGGCAGAAGTCCGCAATGTACTCCCTATGTTTTCAATGGGGCTGGTGCTGCTGCCACCAGCCCCATTGAAAGCACGGAGCGATATCGCAGTTTTTTTCTCTGCGCTGTAAAACTTGGCATGCAGTTCCATTTTAGGCAGATATGATTGGATTTGTGGTGTGATTGGATGAACGTTCTTGTCACATGAGACACTAAAAGTGGTTTCACCCTTGGCCTATAAAAAGGCTCTCAAAGGCTACTTGTGTGTAGTGACCTCTTTTTCCACTTGTGCAGAGCTTGTTGACTACTAGATGCCTCTATGACACAGAAGATATTTCCAGTTAACAGAACTTAAGAGGGGGCGCATTATTGGAATGTGAGAAGCTGGATGGTCGTATCGGTAAATTGTCCCTCACCTAGGCAGTTCTGACCACAGTTTTAGGAGGTGTTGGGGTCAGAGAATGCATGAGGGCACACAGACTAGGCAACTGGGCTCAGGGCACCCTTGACAGACCACCAGTAGAGAAGATTATCTGATCACCCCACAAGCTCAAGCAGCTTCAAGTGTTTAGTTGTAAGCCATCCAGAGACAGGTGGCACCATTGTTACAGGCCCCTGTGCCTGTTGGAACAGTTTCCAGGCACTCGGCTGAAGGACATTTGGTCTCACCGCGCCCATTACATCTACTGCTTTGACACCCACCCATTGTTGCCTCTGTTTGCAGTGGTGTCATGAACGACAAAACAGGACTGCTATGGAGTGGTCTTAAGCGACAAATCCAGGTTTAGTGTGGGGACTGATGACTGCAATGTGTTTGTGTCTGGAGACCTTAAAGTGAGTGCCTCAATCCTGCCTCTGCTGTGGAGCGGCACACTGCCCCCACTGTTGGTGTGATGATCTGGGGGGCCATCATATATGACAGTTGGTCACCCCTAGTAGTGGTACAAGGAACATTACCAGCTCAGCAATATGTTCAGGACGTCCTACAGCCACATGTGCATCCAAGCTAGAGGTGGCCCAACGGCGTACTAGAACCTCCATGCCCTCTTGTATCACACCTTGTATCCAAACTAGAGGTGGTACAACAGGGTACTAGAGCCTCCATTCAAGTGTTCCGTTTTCCGCAATAATTTATCCTTTTACTCTAAAATTGTAATCAATTACTTATATCAATGTTACAATCACACAGAGAAAGTTTCATTCCATTTCGACAATTTCTTGGTGAGGGATTTTTTTTTACATTGGCTATGTATCTATATAACAGGCCTCCTACACTTACTTAATCCCTATGAGTGTATAAATCCAGTATCTCTTATGGTTTGTGGATTACAGAAGAAAATAGTTCTATCCAGACCTTCCTCAGTCAGTTTCCATTTGCTCAGTCTACTGAGGTTCACTTGCACCCCCTTAGGAGGTAATAAAGAAGTTGCCATTTAGAGGGGTTGTCTAGAATATTTTTAAATTTGCCAATGCCCCCATCCCTCTGCTGCCCACAGCCAATTTGTAATATAATTAGCTGTCCAACTGTGCGCCTGTTCTTCATTACCACTGGCTCACAGCTCAGTGATGTCCTGTACACATGCTAGGAGCAAACTCCTAGCCTTGTTTATGGGACGACACTGATGGCATTCTGTTCAGGGAAGCTTCTGGGAGGTCATTAGCTGCAGTATATATTACAGGGGCGTAACTATAGGGGATGCAGTTGCACCCAGGCCCCATACGTCCTCTCTACTCCATATAGGGATCCCAGTACTATGAATAAATCATTATAGTTGGGGGCCCTTTTACAGGTTTTGCATTGGGGCCTAGAAGCTTCAAGTTACGCCTCTGTGTATATACATATATGTGACTGCCTCAGCCAATGTTAACAAAGACCGTTTATGGGCTTCGGCCTTTTCTATTGCATGACCCTGACTCACATTAAGTGAAACTAGAATCCTGGAGTACATAAATCATTGTAACATATATGACCCCTGTATTTAAGCAGGGCAATATTATGTAAATGGAAGCCGAATGAGAAGGATACAGTTTTTATAGCAGTTGTCAGCAACTGATTTGTACATAGAGGAAATAATCTATACGTTTGTCTCTTTCTATTTCAAATGATTGGGACATAAAACTAATTGTACAGTTTTGAGACATTAAACATTACTATAAATTTTAATGCAGAACAATGCTTTTCCACAACTATTATAATTGGTGCTGCCATAGCAACAGGAACAAAGTTGTTTTAGGCTTCATTTAAATTGAACTGTTTGCTTCTCATTGTTAGTTTATGCTATCAAGTTAAGGAAAACGCTAAAAATAATGATGGTAATAACATTTTTAATTTAAAGGGATTTTCCAACTTTTTTTCTTATCTATCACCCTGCCCCAAATAATAACTTATTAAATTATTTAATGTAGCAGTAGAATAACCACATAGCACTCCAACTCTTTCCAACTTCTTGTGACACCACTGGGTCTTCTGGTGGTGAAATATAAATCACACAGTCCATAGTACATGTGAATACAAAGTACAAAGTACATGTGAGACACAGTGTTTAACCCCCGCTCACGCCCCGCTGTGTAGGTTTGCGTCCCTGTACCCTATCTCAGTTCATAGCCATGAGCACTAAAACTGTTGAAGTCCTGCACAACAGTCCTATTGTTCAACTGCTTAAGTCTCTATGGTGTGCACATCTACAATCAGATTATGGACGGCCTCACTTACAGCAAGTCATGTGGGAATACACACTTTGACAAACTCAGGCTAGCCTATAGTCAGGAGTGTTTCTCTACCATGATTTCTTTAAATCCTTGTCATTGTCCATATTGGAGACACAATGCTAACTTTCTCTTTTAGCTTCAGGCAAAAGGCAGTCTCAGGTCACTGTCCTCTCTCAGAAACTCCTCTGCAGACAGTTGCATCCCCTCTGAAGGCAGCTCCAATGCAGACTTTTTTTTCCCTCTGTAGTAGCTCAGAGTTAATGGGACCCCTCCAAAATTGTGAATGCATTTGCCTTGTGCCTATGTGTTGTCAGTGTCTTGTATGTGCATGAATTTGATGTGTATTGCACCTCTGCAGCACTGAATGGGTTAACGTCTGAGTTATGCCTGGAAAATGCAGCACTGAATGGGTTAACGTCTGAGTTATGCCTGGAAAATGTATCTTGTTGTGTGTCACATGATCGTGTTACATATATGTGTTTGCAAGGTGTATGCAAGGCAGTCTAAGGAGGTCTGCTGGCAAAAGTTAGTCAGTCTTGCAAGCAAGAGAGAACCTAGTCTGCCAGCGAGTGAATCCCACAGACACAGCTTGGTCTGTGTGTGAACAGAATGGAAGAAGCTGAGCAATTCCCTTCTGCTTTGCCTAGAACCAGCCTACCCATGATGTACCAGTGTTATCCTTAAGCAGTGAGTGAGAGTGAGAGGAGCCACCATGCAGCGCTGAGTGCCCAATTTCCAGATGTGAGTGTTGACCGGTAGAGAGCTGGAGAGAGAGAAGGAGAGTGGCTTAGAACAGAACCCCACAGATAACTAGGACTGTTGACTCATCTATCATCCTGTGAATCTTCCCTGTCACATCACTTCTCTGTTTGCACCATTATACTGCTGGCGTATGTAAAGTTTAGACTGTACATAGTTCTTTCTCTGCAAGTAAAGAAGCTCTACCAATCGTTCCCAGTTTTGCTCATAACGTTATCTCTGTGTGTGGACTACTTTATTACCAACTTCTGGATTCACCGTAGAGGACTGAATGGTGGCGCCACGAGTGACAAAAAGGACTGAAGTTAAACCATGTCTTGGGTTACCCTATGAAACTCCCCTAGCAGTAACTTGGACAGGCCCCTAGCTACCCCTAGGGGAGGAGATGTTAGAGCCCTGTGACAAGGCCTCAATCTACCCTGCTATCTCTACAGGCTGTGGACCCGCTCCTCAGATGCTGCACCTCTTGCAGCACCTCTGCTTCCTGAATCAGTCCCTGCACTCTCTTCAGCTGTGGCACAGTTCAGAGGCTTTTATAGTGTGCCCTCTGGCGCCTAGAACCTTTGCCTAATTTTAGGAGGTTGGGTTTCAATTTTTGACACTTTTGAGTCTCCTCTTTCCCCTCTCCTCCTGCCCGGCTGTGTCACAGGCAGGGCTGGTGCTTAATATCCCATCTCAGAGCACCCTAGACCAGTCCTCTAAATTCAGAGCCAAGACCAAACTTCTTAACTTACTCCCCCCACTCCCAAGTTCCTCAATGGCTTTGGGTGCCAACACATGTTGTCTGCACCACCAGGTCTTAAGTCTTCACCTGTAGAGGAGCCCAGCCATGCAGAAGCACATACGCAACAGGAAATAAATAATATATTATAGTTATATAAAGCACAACAGTTGAAAAATATACAACACGCAATACAATCTGTGTCAAAGCAAAAATATCCCGCATGGTCAGATTGCTCAAATAAAAGACTCTATGTCCTCAAGCCACCAACATAAAATATGGATTTCATGTGTTAAACTACATTTTTCTAACAGTAAATACGTAAGTTCACATTGAATATTTCTTTGCATTTCCACAAAAGCTGGTTACTAAGGATCTGAAAATACTTCTATTCAAACAGAACCTGAGAGCATTTCAGAAACCTCAAAGGAAGGAAAATAATGGAGCTGAACCTACAGCAATTCATTCATCAAAAGATAGGTTTTCATTGGGAAGATATTTTATTGGAAAAAAGATCTTTCTAATTGTAACTTCAGTGCATCTATGGGATAAGACTCCCATTTATAAAAGTGAATAAATCCATGGGATTTGTATGTGAGTGTCCAGATATGCTGTTATACTCAATCAGCAGATGACGGAAACCCACCCAGGAGGCATCTTCTATTATTAACGTAGATGCCTCCGAGCCCTGCGATGTGGATGTGGAAAGTGTACCTTTCTCTACTGTGTTCAGTTCTTAAACAAGAAAAGTTGGAAATGTAAAAGAACAAATGCTTAGAATTCTTCTTGATTTCAATTATGTGCACTGAATGGCCACTCTATTTAGGTTTGTAAATGCAAGGAGACCTTCACTTGATAAGCTGCACTCCTAAACTGGTCAAAAGGCCTTCCAGTTACCCCTCCAAGAGCCAGCACTATCATGAGGCTAATCCTGCAACTACAGGCCTTGAGAGGAATACATTCCTCCCACATATCTGCTGGTTCAGTGTCTCTCCCCCTAGCGTCACACCATCGGCATTGAGCTGCACTCCCCCCTTGTATTTGTTTGACCTCCTGTAGTGGCCCGGAGGGTCCTACAGGATGGTCACACAATCGTGACCTGCTTATATATTCCTCTGGGGATATAAAGTTATCGCAAGTGAGGAAGACCCTGTCCTTCCCCTTTCTTCACGGGCATAGGCTATTCTTCCCCGGCAACGTCTGGCTCCAGATTGGTTGCTGTAATTGAAATCCCTGATTGGGGGAGGAGATGGAAGCCCGGGAAAATGAGCAGGGCAAGGCAGGATGTGGGGAGGAGTTTTAGAGAAAGTGCAGGAGAAGAGACAGGATGTGAAGGTCGAGAAGGGGAGTTGTTGTCAGGCGGTAGATGAGAGAGGAGGTGTACAGCGATGCTGCAGGATCTAGCGCTGCTAGGAGGGGAGAGTGAGAGACTACAACCTTAAAAACCCAAGTACAGTGTGGAGGAGAAGAAGTTGGGAACTTTTCATGTTACAGTGGGTGTTACAAGCCCGTTAAATCCACAGTCAGTCAAAGTACAAGTAACCCAATTCTTCATAACTACAATATCTGTATAGTAATCCTTTGGAAACCACCCTCAGATAACCTAGACTGATGGGATCTAGTCTTGAGTAACCTTAAATGAGAAAAAGAGAGCATGCTAAAGAATAAATCTGCTTGTGCTATTAATGCACTTGGCTGGGCTCGGCTGTTTTGCCGCTATTGTCGGGAGGGATCGCAGAACCACCCATGACATCCATCTTGTGGCCCGTGGTCTCCCTCACATTGGTCTGCCTCCACCCAGATGGCGTACTTCCACTTGGCACTATGAAGCACAATAACACGTCAGCCTCAAGTGTTGACACATGACATAAAAGATTGATCGACCCATGCTGCTTGCACCATATTCTGACCTTCCATCAGCATGGTGCAACAGAAATCTGGATTATTCTGACCAGGCGATGTTTTTCCACTGCTCAGTGATCCAGTTTTTGCACCCTTTTGCCAACTGGAGTCTCCCCTTTTTGTTTCTTTTACACAGTAATGGTGCTAAAACTAGTCATCTGCTATTATAACCTTGTGCTAAGGAATGGTGAGTTGTGCATTGGGACACATTAGTTTGGGCAGTAGAATTGTATTCAGCTGTAATTTGCTTGACTGTGCACCGCCTGTTAATCAGAACAATTCTTGATATCCTCCTCTGACCCTTTTCATCGACGAGTTGTTTATGTCCACAGGATCCTCTTTTGATGGATGTCTTTGCAAAGCCACACCATTCTCAGTATACCGTTCACACCGCTGCATGAGCACACCCCACAGGGTTGACAGTATATGAAGTCCTCGCCCCATCTAGTCTAGCACTGATGACCAGGCCTCAGATAACTGGGTTTTCCCATTCTAATGTGGATTCACACTGAAACTGATCAACGGAAAACTTCTCATTTGATTTTAAGCTGCACTCCAGGGTCACGGGCCTGAATTCCATACAGGGAAGCTCCAATAGTGTAAAAGTGGCCATTTCGAGTATTAACTACACTAGTGATTACCAATCAGGGTGCTGCGGCACACTGGTGTGCTCTGAAAAGCTCACCAATGTGCCGCGGAATTCACAGTAGGCCACCCAACCACCGATCCCCGCCGCTACATAGTATAGCTGGTAAACTCTCTGGGGCCAGCTGCAACAACTCCAGGTAAGTGCCCTCCTCCCTGGAGGACATAAGGATGATGAATACAGGTGGAGCTAACAAAGTAACAGGCAATGTTAGCTCCACCCCTGAGTCCACATTGTCTGCGTTCTCAGTACCCGCCACTGTTTGATTCTTCTGCTGCTATGATTTCTCAAGGCTCCTCTGTAGTCTCTTCATCCTATGCCAGCTCCTGCGCTGTCCTCCAGGTCAACCATGTCCCTCCAAGTCCAATACTGCTTCCTGCACTGATTTATCATGGGTGAGTCAGTGACATTGATGATCAAAGTCACAGTCTGTTTATGGGCTGCTAGGCTGAATAGTAGCCAGCAGCCCAATAGGGCTGCATTCCCACTTGGCACTTTTGTGACATTGTTGATGTGCATATTAATTGCATGTCCAAATGCTGCTGATAACCACAAATCATTTCTATGGGGGGACGCCACGGCTTTGCAATGCAGTTTTCTGCCAATCGGCTTCTACAGGTGAAGCACATGTGCTTCACCTGTAGATGTTGATCAGCTGAAAACCGCATCACATAACTGTGACGTTTTGCAATATAAATGCATGAGGTTCTTAATTAACCTTTACATCAAAAACACCATAGAAGCACCATAACTGTGGGAACAGCCTAAGGGTAGATTCATACGAGTTTGGCTCTAGCACAGTATGTTCTTGAGCTGGGTTCTGGTGTCATATTTATGTTCTGAGCTTGGTTTCCATGCTGTATTTATGTATTGAGCTCAGTTCTGTAAAGCAAACTTTTTTTGCAGCATGCATTGAGCACCATTATTTTTCTGTAATATTGGGGGAGGGATTTGATATTGTATGTGGGCTGGTGAGTAGAGATGAGCGAGCATACTCTCTAAGGACAATTACTCGAGCGAGTATTGTCCTTAGCGAGTACCTGCCCGCTCGGAAGAAAACATTCGGGTGGCGGCGCGGGTGAGTGGTGAGTTGCGGGAGTGAGCAAGGGGAAGGGGGGGGGAGAGGGAGAGATCTCCCCTCTGTTCCCCCCTGCTCCCCCTGCCGCTCCCCGCCCCCCGCCGGCACCCAAATCTTTTCTTCCGAGTGAGCAGGTACTCGCTAAGGACAATGCTCGCTCAAGTAATTGCCCTTAGCGAGTATACTCACTCATCTCTACTGGTGAGCTTTATGTGGTTGCTTTTTAATCCCAGTCCATAGACTCATAGAATGGTAGAGTTGGAAGGGACCTCCAGGGTCATCTGGCCAAACCCCCTGCTCAGCGCAGGATTCACTAAATCATCCCAGCCTTGTGCAAGAAGGAGAGAGATATTTTTTTCAGGGGTGCCGCGAGATCCATTTTTTTTACGAGGCGTGCTGTGAGTTGAAAAAGTTTGGGAAACACTAGCTCATTCATTTCTTGGTCAGTCTGAGAACTTTTAACCCCCATGTTTTGCCCTAAGCACAATTCAGGATATCCTTTTTCAGGGCTTGTTCAGGTACTTTCCAAGCCTGATATAGAGGCAATTTATAACATGCTAGTTACCTTGACCAGACATTAACTATACAGCTCTGGCGCAATTACCTTTACCGTTTTTTTTCCCAGTATTGGTTGACTTTAATTGAATAAGTGAAATCTCTTTATGCAAAATAGTAAATCTTTAATGGAAACTTTATCCTCATTCCTGTGAAAGACTTCACATTAACAGAATCGAAATACAGATAGATCAATTCGGGAACACTGAGCGCAACTTATGTCTTGTTAGTGGCTTTGACTTTTATCGAGCAGCAGAACTTGGGAGTCTGAGACTGCAGTGCGCTGTAACTTCCTTCAGATAAGCTTACACTTCTGTAGAGAAGGCCTGGGGAATTACTGCATGTAGTGGAATCTCACTTTCCAAGAAAAGTCGATCTGCAAGTATTATCTTCCACTTCAAGGTTTGCTGACTGTACCAGTCGGAGTGGAAGTAGCGCTTTGGGATCTAATGTGGCATTCTTCATCATAATATGTAAATAGTCATACCTCGAACCCAGAGCGCCGAGGATTCAGCTGCGAGGAAAATACACAAAGCTGTTTGTATCCATTGCATGGTTAATGTGGGAGATATCGAAGTTAAATTGGGTGGAATGGGTCAAATCACACAGGATGATGGGAATGATATACCGTTGTAGTGACAAATAAGCACCTTCTGCTTGTTTGTTTTGTAGCCGTAGTGCGTAAGATGTTGCATGCTGCTTTTGCATATATATTAAAGCAAAGGATATGACAAGACAACAAAAGTCGCTATACAGATGGGACGAGCTTCTAGGCTCTTACAGCAGAGATGTTAATGATTATTAAACACCGCAGAGAGCTGCCTGCACTCCGGAGACTGTCTGAATGAGCATTATGCGCACATGAATGATACATTGCACAGTGGAGGATGCATTTTAAGTCACTCAAAAGAACTACAAGATGAGTTAAGTAACAGAAAAATAAAAAAGAATACCCTTGATACCCGGAGAGGAGCGCAAGGAATGTGACAAATCACAAAAAGCTCTTAGTTCTAAAAATAAATAGAAGATAATTGTAAAGGTTCATTAAATCTAGATTGCGATTTATTATAGATAAGGGTTGAGAACATGCAGAAAAAATAGTTCGATTTTAGTGAATGTCTTTTAATATAGTGAGGAATGGACAGTGCTTAGGGGGTCTGAAGCTCTGGGTGGAACAGATTATATACTGCTTGCTTGATTGCTTCCAATGGCCAGACATTCACTTAACTGGGCAGCTCAGATTAAGTGACAACACTGCACTGGGCATAATAATGGCATTATTCCCGGGGGGATATGGAGTCTCGGTCTGTATGTAAAGGGGTTAATGACGAGGCCACCATGTACTTGTAGTGCGTGGTCATGCAGTGCAGGATTTAGGACTCAAAGCAGCAGATGGAGTAACCAAAGTTCACATGGCGGAAATCCTTGGTGTTGTCCCACAGCTATTAGGTTAGTGCAATGCTCACGGTGCATGAAATCACCTGTAATCACCCGCGGCATGTTCTATTCGCAGCGGGCGTACGCGCGGACGGCTTCCATTGCAGTCAATGGAAGCCGTCCGTCACGCTATCTTCCGCTGTAGCACAGCGGAAAATAGCTGACAAGAGCTGACATGCTATTACGCCTGTCAGCTCATAGTTAATTTTGCCAGCACACCTTGTTCTGTCCAGATGAGCCAGGGTTAACATCTCCTGTGCCTTCCAGTCAAGTTAATTACCCTGCTATGTGTCTGAGAAGTGTGCTGGTGATTGACAGGTCCCTCTACCTATCGGCTCCTCCCGCCCCCCTATAAGATCCAGCTCATGCTGCCTGGGAGTTGCTGATTATTTTCCAGTTTTTCAGTGTCTGCTGAGTAGTCCAGCTACTCTGACCTGCTGGTAATCTGGCCCTGGTACTTTGTGCCATTCCCTCAGTATGCTAGCTAGTCTACCTCGCTGTTATCAGCCAGGGTTTTTCAGCCTGTCTCTGTTTGTATCTTGCTTCTGTCAGTTTGTCTGCTAGACCTCGCTGTTATCACTCAGTCCTTACCATCTGCTTCTGCTCTGTTTGTATTGTTTCATGTTGGTCCTTGTCATCTGCCTTTCCTGTCATTGCTAGTGGGTAGTAGTCTTTTGCATAGGTACTGCGGTCCCTGCCTGTCCCCACTAGTAAGCATAGGGACAGAGTTGGTGGCCTGGACGTGTCCACCATCAGGGCTATCTCCAGGAAGGGACAGTGGCGTGGGTGTAGATCAGGGAGCCCCGTGCCGTGCGTACTTAAGCACCCCACTAGTACCGTAACTTAATAATCGGCCCAAACAAACTGTGCTAGACACAGTGTGGATCCTGTTCAGGCTCTTTCTAGCCAGTTTAGTATCATGTCCATACAGGATCCAATGCAAGCTCTGTCTCAGCAAGTGCTGGCATTATCACAGCAGATGGCAGACATCATGCAGCAGCTGTCTGCCATTAAGTTCGTGCCAGCAGTTTTGGACTGGTCTGCGCAATCTGAACCCAGGCTTGAACTACCAGACCATTTTTCTGGCAAACGGAGTGAATTTGTTTTTTTTTTCCGTGTTCCTGTATAGCTACCTGTCCATTGGTGGGCGGATGCCCGATCTGTATCCTAACCCCTAGTCCGTTTGTAGGCGGATGTAGGGCCCTGTCTGTCTGAGCCACCCGTCCATTGGTTGTGGACGCCCGTTTCCTGTTCCTTACAGACTATTGTGGCTGAGACCTATTTAGTAGGCGCAATAAGTTCTGTTCAAGGTGTATATGTATGTTTCCGCTCCTTATTGCGGCTGCTATGCATTATTTCAGGCCGTGTTCATGAGTCCTGTAGACGTGCGTCCATTAAAGGAGTTGGTATTTCTATATATATTTTTTGCTTGCTTAAAAGGTCCGGAGGCTCCTTTTTTTGAGGGGGAATAATGTTAAACCTGTCAGCTCATAGATAATTTTGCCAGCACACCTTGTTCTGTCCAAATGAGCCAGGGTTAACATCCCCTGTGCCTTCCAGTCAGGTTAATTACCCTGCTATGTGTCTAAGAAGTGTGCTGGTGATTGACAGGTCTATTGACAGGTCTACCAATCGGCTCCTCCCGCCTCCCTATAAGATCCAGCTCTGGCTGCCTGGGAGTTGCTGAGTATTTTTCAGTGTCTGCTGAGTAGTCCAGCTACTCTGACCTGCTGGTAATCTGGCCCTGGTACTTTGTGCCATTCCCTCAGTATGCTAGCTAGTCTACCTTGCTGTTGTCAGCCAGGGTTTTTCAGCCCGCCTCTGTTTGTATCTTGCTTCTGTCAGTTTGTCTGCTAGACCTTGCTGTTATCAGCCAGACCTTACCATCTGCTTCTGTTCTGTTTGTATTGTTTCGTGTTGGTTCTTGTCATCTGCCTTTCCTGTTGTTGCTAGTGGGTAGTAGTCTCTTGCATAGGTACTGCGGTCCCTGCCTGTCCCCCCTAGTAAGCGTAGGGCCAGAGTTGGCGGCCAGGACGTGTCCATCATCAGGGCTATCTCCAGGAAGGGACAGTGGCTTGGGTATAGATTACGGAGCCCCGGGCCGTGCGTACCTAAGCGCCCCACTAGTACCATAACACATGCGCTGTACAGCGCATGCACGCCGGCACGGCTACCTGTTTACTGTGAATGGAGGTGGGCAAGTTGTAACAATCCCCGGCTCGCTCCACCTTCATTTACATAACGACTCTCGCTCCTGTGTACAGCACAGGAACAGTAGTCGCTGGGAAGGTTGTTGGGTGCTAAAGCACCTGATAGTCTCCCCATGTAAAGGTATCTTAAGCACTATGCTTTGTCCCTCCTGTGGCGTTAAGTATTCTTAACTTTACCGCTGGTGTCCACCTCAGGTACTTTGTCATCCTTGAATGCGGTCCCGCAAGTGACTCAAGGGCCTGTATGGTTGGTTAACTCCCAAAATATCTGAAACCAATAAGCATCTTCCAACTAAGTAAAACAAATGTGCAGGTGCAAATTTCTTGCAATTGTAATATGTATTTCTTGGAATAGGCAAAGCAAAAAAAATATGGGGTGCATCAAAATGAGTATACATGGGTGCTGCAATGTAGAAGTCAATAGAAGCAAAAAAGCGACACAGTAAATAAAGTGCACACCCAACTATACAAAAAATATAATTAGTTTTATTATAAGGCACACAAACGAACAAGATTAAAAACATTTAAAAACTTGCTGCTTTGGCTCCCAGGCAGAATTCCCAGGTTATTCTTAGGCCTCATTCACACGAGCGCTGTTTTAGTGCAGTATAGGTACGTCAAAATTGAGTGTATGGGCAGCTGCTCACTTGAGCATCTGCGCTTAGAAAAAGCACAGCTACTCCAGGAGGAGAGAGCAAAGAACCCCCACAGGGCTTTGGGATTTTCCCATAGCAGGGAGAGAGAGAATTGGACTATGGGGGATTAACTCATAGCTCCGCTTTTTCTCTCGATGTTCTGAGGATCCCTGAGAGATATCCCCATAGCACAGATAGACTGGACAGGGCTAGAGAGAGGGGCGCTGCTATAGGGCTTCTTACAGGGTTTCCCCATAGCAAGATAGAGAGGGCGGATCCCTCTAGCTCTGTCCCCTCCTCCTACGCTCTTAGGGAAGTCCTTGAGAAAGCCATGTAATCCCGCCCCCTCTCTCTCTGCTATAGGAGATTAAGGGAACCCTGGAGGAGCAGGAGTTTACCGAGGGACATTTAAAATGCACTTCTGCGCAGCATGTTTTAAATGCCCTGCTGTAAGCAGCGGAGTATTACCTCGGTTGGCAGAAATCTTCTTTTCCTGCACAGGAGTTCCATAGACTCCTGCTCCCATAGGAGTCAATGGAAACTCCTGCGCAGCTCGCACCAAAGATAGGTCAGGTCCTATCTTTTCACAGAGCACGGACCTCAGTCTTCATTCACACAAGTGTTGTTATGCGGCTACATGGCTACGTTTTCATGCCCCGCTGAAAAACACAACTATCTGAGGCATTGAATACCAATGCATTCGTTCACATGGGCGATTTTGTGCTGCAAAATCGGCGGGCGCTTTTACGTGTGGCCGGAAAAGAAAGTTCTGGTTCTATCTTTCGACCGATATATGGTGGCGACTCCCATTGACTCCTATGGGAGCTGGAAAAATAGGGAGGGAGAAGAAGTTTAGCAGTATCAAATGCAGAGAAAAGCTTACAGGTGCCTCTATTTAGGCATTTGAAGTCATTTCGAGGATTTATGCCAAGCGTGGGATTTCCGGGCTGCAACTAATACATTGCACCCAGCCGTGTGAATGGATGAGATAACGCTAATTAAGCTTGGGACTTGATCATAGAAAATCGTTCATTCATGCGAATTAATGGCGCGCATGAGTGAACGTAAAAACGCATACGCTCGTGTGAAAGAGCCCTTAGGCTGCCTGTCTATGGGCGATGTGGTATCCGGTGGTGGATCTCCGCTGCACGAGCCACTGCCCAGGAGCAGGAGCCGGCAGACGGCTCTCCGCTGGTCAGCCTATCTGATGGAGAATCGCGGCAAATCGCAGCAACGATTCTCCGCTCGTGGACAGGGGGAAGCGCTCTCCATAGCCACGCTATGGAGAGCTTTCACTGCGTTCCCCGCGGCCGAATTATCGCCACGGGGAACGCAATTCAAACTCACCCGTGGATGGGCAACCTTAGATGTAGGCATTGTAGCCACGCATGTCCTATCTTTGATTGGTCCTTTGAAATTCCTTCATGTGAACGCTTCTATGGGAAACCATTGATTCTAATAGAAGCGCTCTTTTCGCGCGCCTCTAATGCGTGAAAACGGCGCTCGTGTGACCGAGAGCTTAAGGAGCATTTTCTACATCGCATTGTACATTTGGATGCCACATTATGTATTACATTGCTAAACCTCTGATTGGGGAGGATCAAGCAGGGATACAATAGTTTTTGATTATCTGCATCATTTAGAAATCTATCACATGATCCTACAGTATTTTAGATGGGTATGTGATTTTGCCTAATGAAATGCTATATTGCAGTCAATGTTAGGGAACGGCCCTGTACGTGAAAAGTCGCTTGTAATGTTTTTCCTCATAGGGAAACATTGAGGCTGTGCTTTATAATGGTCATGCCTCAATTTTACTGTTACTAGCTGGAGACTGTCACTGTGCAGTTCTAGACTTACACTGTATAGTATTAATTTCCATAGAAAACACCAGCACACGTTTAAGCCTCATATATCAACTAAAGAATACAACTAATTCAACCATTAGCGTTTTCTTCCAATTATCCCAGTGTGCAGCCTTCTAAAATATATGTATTGTACCATAATTGTGTCCATTTTCAATAAGTAGCTTTTATATGTAAAGCTTGCAACATATTTGGTGTAATTGTATCGTGTTTCTGATGGTGGGTGTTATATACATGTTTTCTATAGTCACAAGCACTTTCCTGTAGATTCATTTATTAATGCACTTAACACTTACACCGAAGGAAACTGCTGTGAAAACATTAATATACCTCATTGCTTTCTTAATTTTTATCTGGTTCTTTTAGTGGACTTTATTGCAAAATTTCAATCCACACATTTCATATGCAGAGTTTCGTAAGCTACACTCAAGAAAAGTACTTTGATGGCCTATTCTTAGCACAGGCCATCAATGTGTGACCAGTGGGACTCTGATCCCTTGCACCACATCATTCAGCCTTCTGACCCCTTTTCACAACGAGTAGGAATTCTCCTGCTGGATCGTCATCTCCGGCTTTTTTTTACCTGTTGTTAGGATAGATGCTATGTAACTGTTCCCATAGCTGATCCATTGGAGTAGATCAACTAAACTCACTGCTTAGCCAACCTCATTTATAGATAAATTCCTCATTAGCTAGCCTCTGTTTAAGTGTTCCTGGTATCTGCAGTGTGGTTGCTGTTCATAGCAGAAACAATGTACATTTTAATTAGAGATGAGCGAGCACCAAAATGCTCGGGTGCTCGTTACTTGAGTCGAACTTTCAGTGATGCTCGAGAGTTCGTTTCGAGTAACGAACCCCATTGAAGTCAATGGGCGACTCGAGCATTTTTGTATATCGCTGATGCTCGCTAAGGTTTTCATTGGTGAAAATCTGCAAAACCCAAGAAAGTGCTGGAAACGACACAGAAACGGATAGGGCAGGCGAGGGGCAACATGCTGGGCTGCATTTCAGGTTCCCAGGTCTCACTATTAAGCCACAATAGCGGCAAGAGTGAGACCCCCCCCCCCCGCACTGTCAGCATAAAGATCATTCTCCTCGGCCACAGCTGTGGCAGAGTAGAATGATGTTAACCTATTGAATTCAATGGATCCGGCAATACAGCCGGCTCCATTGAAAGCAATGGGCTGCCGGCGAGTGCGGGATGAATTTTCGGGAAGGGCTTAAAAATATCAGCCCTTCCCTGAAATTCATCCAGAAATGTGTAAAAACAAAAAATATATGGGTGAGTGAGTGCTGCCTCTGATTGGTCCCTGCGCTGAGCCAATCAGAGGCAGCACTCACCCATTCATGAATTCATGAATGGGTGTGAGTGAGAGCTGCCTCTGATTGGTCAGGCTGTGACCAATCAGAGGCAGCTCATTCAGCAGGCGGGGATTTTAAATCCCTGGCTGCTGAATACTACTCAGAGCAGTTCAGGAGAACTGCTGCCGGCCGCGGCTGAACTCTGTCTGCCGGGACCGGGGGACCGGGTGAGTATATATATTTTTTTGTTTTTACACATTTCTGGATGAATTTCAGGGAAGGGCTTCTATTTTTAAGCCCTTCCCGAAAATTCGTCCCACGCTCGCCGGCAGCCCATTGCTTTCAATGGAGCCGGCTGTATTGCTGGCTCCATTGAATTCAATGGTCAGTGCTCGTTTAATCGAGACGAGTACCGCGTGGTGCTCGTCTCGAGTAACGAGCATCTCGAGCACCCTAATACTCGAACGAGCATCAAGCTCGGATGAGTATGCTCGCTCATCTCTAATTTTAATCCTTTAGTCCTTGTTTAAATTCCAATAGCTCATTGTTGTCTAGTTTATTTTTGCAGTGTGATCTTTTCTTCTGGTTGTCTAGTCAAACTTTGTTTTGTCTGTTCATTTCCTATTTGCATCTGTCTGACCTTCATTATTCAGCTTACTTGTTTGGCTTATCGTCTGGGTCTTAGTACCCTCTTGCTCTTAGGAACAGTATTTCAGATAGGGCTTGCTATGTAGTGACCTGGAGTATGGCACTACAGTATTAAAGTACTTAACTGCAAGTCAAGAGCAACTGTCCTAACTCCAGCCCATTTTAGCAAAGGCTAGTGATGCTGTTTAGTTTAATAAGAGGGAGTCAGAATAGGGAACTAAATAGTTAATTTAACTTAGTCATTTCACTATAAAGCAATTGCTGAAAGACCTCAGAGAAGCTCTGTATGTAGCTGAAGAACTTGCAGATCACCTGACTCAGCAGATGAAAGAAGCTCCCTGATTGGTTGAGGGGTGGGGCTAACCACAGCCGAACTGAAACAAGTTACCTGGGTGGACTAGGTGGAAAATTTCCTGTTCCTCTGATCTGTGGCATAGTAGATAATTGTTGCGAGGCAGGGAACAGGGGAGTGGAGAGAGAGAGGGGGAGAAGCAGAGGGGAGAATGTAGCCAGGTGAAGCCATGTGACTGTCTTTACCTTCCCCTGTCCTATAACTGTAGAAGCTTAATGACAACTTCATGAAATCCTGTGTGGAGCTAATCAATTACCCATTATGCTGAGAGAAGCCTGTGTTTGTCATCAAAACCTGAAATCCTTTCAAGCTGTGCTTCCACCAAACAGTCAGCACAGTCACAGCATCACAGACTGCAAAGATCCCAGAATATTAAGAGGATTCCATCTCATGAGTACTGGAGAATCTTAGCTTGTGTTTCAGGTTTGTAAAATTGTTAGTGGGGATGATAAGGGTTTTCAGCCTTCGTCAGTCTCTCTCTATATCTTCCCCATATCTCAGGTGCTACCTCCCTGGGGCTTTTTCATCCATGTATCAAGGTTTAAACTGTGTATATGAAAGTTCTACTGTGTAATATTCTTGCAGATTGCCACGTTCAACAATAAATGGTGTGCCTGCAGTTTCCTCAAATAACACAGGAAAGACATAGGGACAGCTAGGATTAGGGATAGGATTTTCTGGTTGTTATTTATGTTGCATAACATCTTCTCCACTCTTTTCTGTCAGTTTCAGCATCATTATCATCATCATCTTTCTTTTTCTCTTATCATATAATGGTGAGTTTCTAGTTTTGTCGTTTTATTCTATATTGAGCTGATACATGTTTCTTAATTACTGTATTATTCTTGCAATGCTGTGGTTGTTACACTATTTAGTTCTACTATAAGTCCTAGGGGTATCTTAGTACTGGAAGATGAGGTTAGTATCCAGGAAAGGTGACTACTAAAGGTAAAGTCATGTTCTCCCATTTAGTGTCTAGCAGCATCATTACAGGCTCTCAAATTTCCACTGATCACACACTGAAGGCATAATCAGTAGTGTTGAGTGAACTGAACCAGCTGAACCCTGTTTTGGCTTGAACTTTGCTAACAGAAGGAGGAAGAGGCAGAAGGATAATAATGGTGGCACAGTGGTTAGCACTGTTGCCCTTCAGCGCTGGAGTCCTAGGTTCAAATATGACCAAGGACAACCTTTGAATGGAGTTTGGATTCTCTCCCTGTGTTTGTGTGGGTTTCCTCCCAAATTTGAAAAACATATTAATAGGTGAATGCAGATTATTCTGATGGGCACTGAAAATATCAAGTGATATAAAGTGCTGTTTAATATGTATGTGCTATGGAGAACATACAAACTCCATGCAGATGTTCTTCTTGGTCAGATGTGAACCTAGGACCCCAGTGTTGCAAGGTTACAGTGCTAACCACTGAGCCACAGGAGCACTTCCAATAGCTTTACAGGTATTGGTAAAGTTCTGATCCAGATTTTCAAAGTTTCGCTCAACACTACTTATTAGTCTATGCCAATTTAGCATGATAATCTGACATCAAGATCCCAACATGTCTTTTTTGAGGAGATGCAAAAGCCATTGTAAAGACATTTCATACTGGAAAAAATACAATAATCCAGCATTTATGAGTCTAAGCCAAGTTGTATGGTAATGTTAAATGGTGATGTTCTACTATTCTTTAAATATAGCTTCAAATCCCTAGTAATATTTCCAAAGTATGAAAAGAGCACATATAGAAAATAAAATAAATATTAGGCAATGGTATATTTGGACAATTTGACAAAGACGGATTAGCATAAACCCTAGTGCTGTTTTCTAAGTAGCTAATCTCTTAATAGTTTATTCCATTTACCTTGCATGCAAGGGGACTGGCAGCTTACCTTCCTATCATACTATTTTGTTCTTTCTCCATTCACTACACCATCATTAAGCTGATTATTCTCTTTGGATATGAACCATGTTTTACATTTTTGAATGTTGTATTGTTTGTAGCATTTAACTATTTCTATTCATTGCAGTGTGAGTCTACAAAAAGTTCTAATGAGTTAAACTGGTATTTTATATCAATGGAAATTTGTCCAAAAATATATCTCATATGCCAGTCGTTTGTCTCAAAGAACATTTGATTAGATTGTCCACCTAGTTGTAGTCCTACTTGCTAGAAGGCACCCTTGACAATAAACTGATCATGAAGTATCCTGCTATTGTAAACCCTGGCAATCACCTGTTACCTGTGGCAAAACCTAGTAGTAAGCACAAACACAGGGGGAATGAAGCATTACACAGTATTCATTCAAATCAATGGTTTGTCTGTGTAGCGCAGGTCCTCCAGAGTGAGAGGCATACTTTGTAACCATTCTTCACTCTGACCAGAGGAAGAGAATCCTAAATGGAGGACCTTCCCCCTTTAACTAAGAAAACCTTAATAGGGTATATGAAAATAGGTTTAATATCTTAGAAGAAAATGTCTAAGTCTTCCCAAGTAGTTTAGTGCGAGTCGAAAAAAGAATACCACTGCCATGATTGAAGGTTCACGTAGATACTTTTTAAAACAATTTGATATCTATAATATCCTACTGGCCAATGCCAAACTCACAACGGTTTGGGATATTGAGATATTTGGTGGAGTCTTTACACTATGGAGCTACTGTAGTTGTCATTCCTATGTTTGACAATAACATAGAGGGTACACTGACTTGCAACTCAATATGCCTTTGTAGTTAATGAGTCAAACAAATATTTTATTCATACCCCCATTGAGCTACAAATGTGTTACTTAGGCAAGCAAAGTCCCCATTGAACACAGTGCGAAAGCCCTCTAACTAATTTATTTTTTATCTTCTGGTTTTCCGAATATGATACTTGGGGGAGGAAGGGAAGATGTGATTAACCATAGTCACTTTGGAAATTTCAGCTTTATTGTAGAATTGAGCTCTAAGTTGGCCATGCAGGTAAAAAAGTCTCAGGGTAGGGAAGAATTGAAAAATCAAGATTTTCAAACATCTATGATGGTCAGAAGCAAAATAGCTTATAATAAACAGTGTGATCCAGCTGACATATGACATCATTGATGGTACGTTGCAATTGGCAGCCTGTTTAACATTCATAATCATGATCCCATAATTTAGAGGGGTTACTTGACAATCCATATTTAAGAGTCCCCTGAGAATATTCTTTTCACCTGGTGTCTTAGTAATCAACCATAATCTGCTCATATATTAACTTGCTGCTGTTAATTTTTTAAGGTGGCCATATATGTTTCGTAGCTGTCAGCTGAACACTGGTTCAGCCGACAGCTACTCCTCATGAACCCCCAATGGGAGGAATAAGCTGTCGCCAAAGGAGTCTGGCTGTGGCTTATCTCCCTTGAGAACAAGTAAATCGAACATGTTGAAAGTCTACTGCCCAACAATCTTTCTCTTCTCTGACATATACAGTCAGAAGAGAGTCGAGAGTCACCAGTCGACTGATCCTGACAAAATCAGTGTTTGCCCAATGCTAATCTAATGAATATGATCAGCTTGAGAGAGAAATCTGTCACGCTTATTCATGATTGTTTAAATCAGCCTTTTCAGCCATCCAAAATCTTTATTGTGGACACCTTTACATCGAGGTTTCCCCTTAGATTACATCTGATTGCTGGAGGTTCCAAAAGGGAAACAATTTGATATCAGCTCATTCTCAGGAGACCAATGAAAATAGGGATTGTTCAAAGTGGACTAAAACTCCTTTGAATTACATTTTTATAATAGAATATATGAAAATGAGCTTTTTTAGACAGATACTGTATATCAATGTCCAAAGAATGTTCAAACCATTCACACAATTATTCTACGTATTCCTCCATTCTTGTTCTGCTTTGGATACATTTATGAACTTTGTAAGCAGTCAGTCATTTGATGTTCGTTTTAGGTTTCCGGCCTTTTAAAAATTTGCGTGAAAGTATTTTTATAGCATTAAGAATGTAATCATTCTAACTTTATCTTACCAAGAATTTATAAAATTAATTTGTTTTGTGTTATGTGATAAAAAGTTTGGGTTGAGCTGATTTGTCAGATAGTTTGTGCTTCAATTAGAACGAGAGAATACTTTACATGTTTTTATCCCACGCTGTTTGTAATGACTAATCTGATTTAATACATTCTGTGCTCTGTAGGTATCTTGAAAATGCTGAATTTAGTTAAAGAAAATCTGTTATTAGGAAAAACTTCAGACATTATGTTACAGGGACAGTTTAAAGTCATAAAAATACAAAATGATGGCTTTTAAATGAAATGAATGGACTTCTCAGAAGTATGAATTTCAATTAATATCATTTTATTTCTCAGTATTGAGTTGATATCTTAATAAAATTATTGCCATTACATTAGCTAGAGTTCCAAAAGTAATGAATAATCAAGTAATAAACGACAAATTAAATTATAATTTATGCATTTAAATATGACAAAGAATAAAGTAAATAATTAAGGACCGTTTCCAAGTCCTTAAATGGTTTTTACAACCACTTTTTGTCTTACTACAGTGCATTTAAAATGAAAAACTGGGCAATTTTGCTAGGATTCTTCATTAAAAACGTCCTATGCAAACTATGCACTGCCGTTGTTACAGAACATAAAAAAATATTTGTAGTCTGATGCTGCTGTCACCCTCCTTTCTAGCTGCAGCGTACTTCTTGCTAACCCAACAAATGTACATCAGCAAGGACTAATGGCTCATTCGGAACACCCTGATGGTTTCTATTTTCCTGTTCTGTTATCAGGGCAGGAAAACAGAAAGCCCTTTCTGTCACAAGATACAAACAACTAGTGCTAAACTGAGCCCATTGACTTTAATTGCCTCCTTTAGGCCATCGGGCACTTTCCTGGACAGGCTATGGCTTCCTTTAGGCCATCAGGCACGTTCCTGGACAAAATAATGCAGCATGCTGCACTATTTCTTCATGGATTGTAATGTAAATCTGCGATAGTGATTAAGAATCGAACATAGATGGGAAAGAGTCCTAAGTTATGCAGTAGAACTGCACGATGAGACTCCAAAATGAGTTGTTTGTAGTCTGTTACCATTGAAGCACCCACATAGATCTGCATAGGAGCCGTAGACACAAAATAATAAGAGATTTTGAAGACTATTTGCAAAATTGCTCAATTTATGAATTTAGAGGCATTGAAACAATTAAAGGAATAGGTTGTGAAGTCACAGTAGCCAACATAAACCCCAAAATTGAACATACAATACTTGAAAATGTAATTTTTATGGGTATTTGAAAATTCTGCATTAAAAGAGCCATTCAAAAACCTCATATTATCCAGAGTTAAGGAACCTATAAACAGGTTCTATCACCCTGAAAGACCCTAAAATGCCTATCTATTACATGGTTACTCCATTGGTTACAATAGGCACTGTTACCATGGAAACATATCAGGCCCAGGATGAGGGGTAATCAAAGGTGGGAGTACTTTTATTAAAATAGGAGAAATATCACATTGTTTAGCTTTCTAAACAATGAGCGCATGGATCAGTAATGGAAATGCTACAAGAGATGCGAAGAATGGTGACAGTAGGTATGGTATTACTCACCGCTTCTTGGTGCACCAGCAGTGTACTAAGTCCTGACAACCACACGGTACTGAAACTCTTTGTCATCAGCACTTAGTGTGTGGCTGCTGCATCAAGATATACCCAAGTATCCTCAGCAGAAGAAGACCTGGAGTGTCAGAGACGGCTTCTCTTCTACGCATTACTACTTCCAGACCAGGACCCAGTGCAGTGAAGTTGGTGCTGGTGCCTAGAACAGGAGAGGTACATTTATTTGCAATTTGTCTGATCTACCTAGGGCACCAAATCACCTTGCCCAGACCCTAAAACTCAAAGATCTACAGATGTACACAAAATAATGCAACATATTTAATTAAAACCATTCAAAAAGATGGCGAATTTTTCATTTTTGCTGCAACGGAAGAGTATTTTTTTTTTAAGTTGCTAACCTTCCCTTTAATTTTCTGGAGAGCCCCTTTAGAGTATTTTGCTGTAAAGAAATCTGCTTTAAAATTAAACACATCTGCCTTTCCATAAAAGAAAGAAGAAATGACATGGCATTCAATGTTGTCCCTGGATAGTTCGACAGATGGACTTTGGCAAAAAAATGTAAAATGAGATCACAATCAAACTACAGACAAAGCATAAGTCTCCATCTGTTCAAGAATTACACTTAGAATCACGGAAAGTATGCAAACCTTTGTCCAGTGCTTCATTCCTGAAACTCAGATGACAGTGTTGTATGATTAAATGACACTATGTAGACTAATAAAAGGAGAATTTGGGAGGTGCAATTTGCCAAGAATACAGTTTAAATTGTTAGAAGAATGTAAAATGCTGCTCAAAGTCCGTTATGGTGTTGAGTAAAGGTTAGAGATGGGACACACATTCTTATTCGAGAAATCCCACTCAGAAATCATAGGGGCTTATAGAAAAGCTAATAAAGGGCCCCATGCGCCTATGAGAATGCTAAGAAATGTACAATGTACTTAATGTTCACTATTATTTTACAACATATCATTTAAAACCAGAGCTGGACATTTCCAGCTACTATTTAGGGTGGTTTCACACCTGCCTTGGGGCTCAGTTCAGGGTTTCCGTCTCTCTGCTCAGTTTTTGGATGCTGTAAAACTGAAATAAACTGATAATTTTCTTTGCCCATTGATTTCAATGGGTTTTCAAAACCACTGAATCTTCTCAGTTTGTTTCAGTTTCTTTGATGTAGATTCTGTATGGAATCTGTGTTGGGAAAAAAGGCACACACCTTTGCCCATTGAAAAGGTCTAAATTCGGAATCCACGCTAAACTGAAGGGCAGAAATTTGAGGCTCAGCCGCAAATTTTGTTATGGAATCTGCATAGAAAAATGGGATGTGGATTCTGCCCATTGAATATAGCCATATAGTTAAAAGGTGTGTCCAATATTTTGTAAAAGACCCAAGTATGGTATGAAATTAGTAAAAGTCATACTCACTTATAAACCCCCACTTATTTGGTTCTGACCGCTGATCCTGTTCCAACTTTTTCAAGTCCCCTGCCAATCTCTGTGCTTGCCTACAGCTAATCACAAATTTTTGTAAACACATGGCCACTAAGGGCCAGTGATTGGCTGCAGCTGTTTCATCATTAGATAGAATGTAATCAGCTGTAAGAAGCACAGAGGCTAGTAAGGGATAAGAAGTAGCTGGAACTGGATCAGTGAAGATCATGAGGAGTCGGAACAAAGCAGCAGAGAGTCTATAAGTTGAGTATGATTGCTTTTTTAAATTTTATTACACCCCTTGGTTGTTTAAAAAGTTCTTTTCAGTGCTGGACATCCCTTTTAAAAGATAAAACTCTTATTTGCTGAAGCCGCCACTAGAGGGAGCTCACTGTACATTGATTTATACAGATACAATTAAATTCAAGTGGACCTGTAGAAATGCAGTTAGCTCCCCCTAGTGATAGTGGCAGACAAATGCTATTACTCTGTGGGAAGCAAGAAAAAGCATTTCTCCCACTGGCTCCATAGCAGTTACTTGCTTTGCCTCTACAGATAGTAGATAAATTTGATTTTCAATTCAGAGTCCAATTAGTTTTGTACTCTGACTTTTAGGGTGAAGTCACACGAACGTATATCGGCTCGGTTTTCACGCCGAGCCGATATACGTTGTCCTCGTGTGCAGAGGGGGGAGGATGGAAGAGCCAGGCCCAGGAACTGTGCTTCCGCCCCCTCTCTGCCTCCTCTCCGCCCTTCTGCACTATTTGCAATGGGGAGAGGCGGGACGGGGGCGGGGCTAATTCACGGACCTTAGCCCCGCCCCCGTCCTGCCTCCTCTCATTGCAAATAGTGCAGAGGGGCGGAGAGGAGGCTGAGAGGGGGCGGAAGCACAGTTCCTGGGCCTGGCTCTTCCATCCTCCCCCCTCTGCACACGAGGACAACGTATATCGGCTCGGCGTGAAAACCGAGCCGATATACGTTCGTGTGACTTCACCCTTACTCTAATGCCTCTGGCTACTTAATTCCAATACTTGTTTATCATGGGTTGCACTTTCTTCCTCATTGATTGAGAAATGTAATGTAATGTCTAATACTTTCATCATAGTCAGTCATACACCATTACATGTAATGAACAAGAAAACATTTTCTAAAAATAACGTTTTACATAACAGTTTAGGTATCTATAAATATTTATTCCACATAATAAGCCAATTAAATTAAACATTTGATGGTTGTCATCAGTAGTAGGTGGTAGAATATCATGACTCAATGGCTGCAATTAAAAGTTCTGTAAAAGAGAATGTATCAGCAGGAAATACAAAAAGGTAAAACAAGATTCTATTGTAAATACTTTGGCCCTCATTTATCAAGAATGACTCATTTTAGCCAATTTCTAAGTTAGACTACTTTACTGACATACTGGGGCGTAACTATAGAGGATGCAGGGGATGCGGTTGCACCCGGGCCCAGGAGCCTTAGGGGGTCTATAAGGCCTCTCTTCTCCATATAGGGAGCCCAGTACTATGAATAAAGCATCATAGTTGGGGGCCCTGTTACAGGTTTTGCATTGAGGCCCAGAACCTTCAAGTTATGCCTCTGCATGGTTTAGGTATGGGTACGGGTACAGATACAGATAGAGGGGGGGGGGGGGGGGGGCAGCTCACCTTTTGCATCAGGGTCCCTGAGCCTTTAGTTACGCCCCTGCTGACATTTGTTGTGTTGTATATATGATTACAAGTCCCCTTCTTTGAAAGATTTGTCACCACATACATTGCCGCAATTAATGGGCTGTAAAGAAGCCACTTTTTCTATGCCAGGGTCTGTGTGGAGTAGATGTGATTTTTTTTTTCTGATTTTCAATTTTTTGTGACTTTAAAAAAATTCTATTAATAAATGTGCATAAATCCTGGTCTAGCAGAAAGCCACATCCACTCTGCACTCAAGTTTTACAAACTGATATGCAAGGCACAAATGACTCTAAATTCTGAAGCAAATGGTTATAAATGTAACTCACAACAGATTGGAATTCGTAGTAAAATTTGCCACTAAATAGGTGAAAATGTATTGTTAAATTTGGGTCTGTTTTATTTGGGTATTTAAAAAAAAAAAAAAAAAAAAGATTATACTTCCAAAAAAGTTTTATATTGCACCACTAGAGCAGTCACAATAAAGTGATATTTTCTATCTTGCACACCTTACTTGCCAGCTTTGCTGTATAGAATGAGACAATATGAGCAGAGTAATCATGTTTAGCTGTACTGTACTGCTGGTGGCCTAGATACTCACACTATGCACATGTCACTCACTGCTGTCCGGAGATGAAGGGGGGGGGGGGGGGAGGGGGGCTTAGCTCCATCATCTCCTAGAGACTGAGATTACATATTTCATTTCTCTGTCAATTGAGTCCCATTCATTTTAGCTGCTACAAACCCCGCTGCACTGTCTATACAGATAAAACAGTAAGAAAGTGTGTGCTTCCAGTATATCCACCTTCATAATGCAACGTAAATTAAATACTTTCCCTTTACTTATACTGCTCAACAGCATTTTTGCATCTGGTGTGTGATATATCAATTCCTATGGATTTTAGGGTGTCGAATCCGAAATTATGTACCACGTAAGGTTTTTATGAAATTTCGATTTTTTTTATTTGTATTTTTTTCAATTTTTTTAAAAAGGTTTTTGTGTTTGTACTCATTTTCTGGTCAATTATTTATATAAAGTTAAATCAGTGACTAAGCTAAACTCTTTTTATTTACTGTAATACCCAGGGGATAAAGTTCTAAGAATAGTTACTAGATGGCAGAACAATGTAGTTGAGCAGGAAGGTTACTGACATGAGTTTAGTGTTTGTTGTAATCTGCATGAAGCACTTCTCTTCATTCTTACCTCAGCATATCAGTATTTTTTGAGTTTTATTCATAAATAAATTACCAGAAAAACATTATTGAGTTCTGAGTGTTATTTTTTTGTATTTAAAACCAGCCAAGATTTGGCAATACTGTAGTATTCTCTATATAATAGTGCTATGTATCTCGGAAATGTGACGTGATACATAGAATCTGATTCTTACACTGAATTTAGTACCCCAAAATTAGTTAAACCAACCTGTTTGCAAACCAGATACAGAAAAAAAAATGTTGATTTGTTGACCAGTGTTATTTCTACATGATAATATTTATTGAAATGCATAGACCTAAAAACATCAATACTGTTTTAATTTTTTAAAATTTTCTTAATAAACCTATTTTATATTTAATACATTGTACATTTTATAACTATTTAGTGCAAATCTAGAAAATGTTTTGTTAATAATAATAATAATTATTATTATTATGACAAGACAATTTCCTCGGTAACATACTTTCTTGTTTTCCTTCTTCGCACTGACATTGAAAATCCTCACGAATTTTAGATTTATCTCTAACAGATACATAAGAAAGAAAATGCTTTGAATTACTTGAATTCCCTGAAGAAGACTTGAAAGTTATTAAAATTCTGGAAGTCTTTCAACAAAAATAAAAGGACAAGATATGTTTAATCTATCATCTTTCTACGTACTGTCGTCTCCTTTTGTTTATAAGCATGTGGCAAACTATGAACTTGTGTTTTTAGCATTTTTATGCCCCTTGGGATATAATTTTCATTTTCTGGAATCATTTTTGGCGGCATAATAGTAAGAAATCTTTGTCTTCTCACGTCCGCAGCTACGGTAAAGAAAAAAGTAATAAAATAAACTACGTTTAGTTGCTTTGAAATATAAATTCTTTGTTCCTTGACGGAAATATTTTTATTTCAGCAAACAAGATGAATTGGAGAAATGTTAAAATCAAAAGTAGAGAACTTGCTGATATTAAAAATTTAATGAAAGCTTAAACATGAAAAGATGTAAAAACCTTCAGACGGGAGAACTTTATCTTACATAACTTTTTTTTTTTTTTTAAGTGCTGTAACTGCTGTCAAACGGTTGAAGGTTTTACAGTTTTATAATTTTACTGCTCTCAAGTAAATCTAAGGAGTGGATGTACTCATTTGCTGGAGGAAATTGTTGAGAATATGACCCAAAGGTAATGATATCAAGTGGGTATTGGTCTATAGAAAAATGATTAAAGGTTTCAGTTGGATAGCCTCTTCTTCAATTGAAGCTGCTCTGGTGAAAACCTCAATTCTAGGTCGAAAGAAACTCTATATGACCAGTCTTTGTTCCTGCAGTAGCGGTCTAAGGAGAGCTTTAGTATTACATGATGCTAATTTATATTAATGGTCAAACATTTATGGCCATATTCGACCCACTTGAGTCCAAACCACTCTTTGGAATGGCTCTACGCTCTTGCTCTAAAGGAGCTTTCTGAGCAGTGGATTATCGTCTTTGATTCCTAGATTAGACAACTTTAACTCTTTAAAAGACTTTGTTTCTTTTTAAACTAAGGTTGTGATAAGAGGACTAAATAATAATGTCTGTCACAGGGAATCCCTTTAGTCTACAATTTTCAAGTTTGATTGCCATTTTTATCTTGCATGTTGTATTATATCATAGAATCATAGAATGGTAGAGTTGGAAGGGACCTCCAGGGTCATCTGGTCCAACCCCGTGCTCAGTGCAGGATTTACTAAATCATCCCAGACAGATATTTGTCCAGCCTTTGTTTGAACACTTCCATTGAAGGAGAACTCACCACCTCCCATGGTAACCTGTTCCACTCATTGATCACACTCACTATATATGATTATTGGCATTCTTTATTCCTTACTTAAAGAGGATTACCCACAGATAGTACTCAGCTGTTTCCGTTAGCCCTATAGTCTTTAAATGGAGTAGCAATAGGCATCCTGCATTGCCTTTCCATTAAAACTCTACAGTGAGGTAGATTCAAAGACTCAAGACTAGAGATGAGCGAGCACGCTCGGATAAGGCAGTTACTCGAGCGAGCATAGCTCTTTTTGAGTAACTGCATTCTCGTTCAAGCAGGCTTAGGGAGGGGTGTCGGGGAGTAGCGGGGGGGGGGGGGAGGAGTGAGAAAGATCTCTCTCTCCCCCTGCTACCCCCCGCCGCCTCCCGAGCCTGCTCAGACGAGAATGCAGTTACTCGAGAAGAGCAATGCTCGCTCGAGTAACTGCCTTATTCGAGCATGCTCGCTCATCTCTACTCAAGACCTTCCTTGAAATCATCGTGGAGTCCCAGCAATGGCACCTCCAGTGATCATACATTTATCATTGTGGCTAGGTGATATTTATCAACCATGTCAACCAGTTTTACTTGGCTGGCATACTGTAGCTAGACATCAGCCTAAGCAATCATTAATAAGTTTATTTAAGAAACACAATTATTAGCTCTTGTTAATATTATTCATACATCTTCCATATAAAATAGAAATGTAGCGAAGTGTACCTAAGCTGCACACATTAGCATAGAGATCGTAAAATTATCACCCTCTGCTATGCTAAAAACAAAGCTTCATCCTTTGTATTGTTAATTAGGCAGTTTACTCCAATACAATAACCTGCTGATGAATATGAGAAACACAAGTAAGGAAGTATAATAGCAGTGCAAGTAGGAGAAAGGGTTATTTTTTTGCATATTCTCACCTGCTTTTACTTGAAAGACTAAATTTAAACAGAAAAGTATTTCAATAGAAGCTAGTTAGTTACATAAGTTGGAAAATGAAACAAGACCTTGAATTTTAAACATTTTGATCCATTATACATTTGCAAGCTTAAAGGGGTTCTGACATCAAAAAAAAAAATTGTACTCACCTTGCCTGGCCTGGCCCAATCGCCAGGCATGTCCCCTCCAGCCGGCATCATCTTCTGTGCCTTTAAAGCAGAGCAGGAGCGGTCAAAAAGACCGCATCCTGCTCTGGTCCGTCCGTCAGGCACTTCTGAGGTGAACGGACGGACCGCCCACAGCAAGCACGTCACAAGCAGTGCTTGCTGTGGGCGGCCCGTCTGTCCTGCTGAACTCCGAGATTCTGCGCATGCGCAGTGGAGACGCGGCCCGTCCTGACTCCTGTCAGAGGGCACCTCTCCACTGCGCATGCGCGCAATCCCGGAGCGGCGCGGCTCGTAGAGGAAGAAGACTGCCTGCCGGGAGATGACCCCCCCCCCCCCCCGATGTCAACAACAACAGAAGAACAGGTAAGTATAAGATTTTTATGCTTTAGCAGCCATTAAACCATGGGTTCCCTGGGTCCATTAGGCAGACCAGGGAACAATGGCTGCTAAAGCATAAAAAAATTATTTGTGTCAGAACCCCTTTAAAGGAAACTTGTCATGTCCCCACAACACCATAATCTAAGTTATAGTGCAGGGAGCCGGGTGAAGTATTTTTTATACTCACCCACTTCTGTGATCTGGTGATGTTCCCCTCTGAAGTCATTGTGCGGCATGAAAATCTTTCTGCGTGCTCTCCCATAGACTTGTATAGGGAGCATGTGCACAGGACTAGGAAAAGAGTCCGATTTTCATGCTGCACACTGACTTCAGAGAGGGACACAGCCTGGACCATATTTGCCATGGGTTCGTGATCGTTATGCATGTTCTGTCTGTCTGCTCGCCCCCGTGAAATATGGCGGACCAAGTCAATGTCAGTTGGTACCTAGAAGTGGTGTTAGTATAGATAGTGGATCACAAAATTAATGTGTTTGGAGGGGAGAGCCGGCACAATACTGGGAGGCCCTAGGAGCGATTTACTGTCGGGATACAGTAATTTTGAGGATGCTTCATTTCCATGTCTGGCTTTTATAGAATATCCTCAGAATATGTCATAAAAGTCTGATAGATGCAAGTTCTGCTTCTGGGACCGGCACCTATCTTAGGGCCCACACCTCCCCTGAGCACGCTCTCTGCATATAAGTAGGCCATAATTACAAAAAGGGATGGATAGATTTGTTCGCTGCCACATGGTAGGCAGCAGTGTCAGCGGTGTTCCAGACATTAGCAGTGTGTTTGATGACAGCACCGGCAGCATTGTATTCCTGGTGGCAGAGGCTGTCCTAGCAACAGTGTTCTAGGCAAGTCCTTCAATACGTGTGTGTCTGTGTGTGTTTAAAAGTATGCATGTGTATGTATGACCAGAATGTAAAATGTATGTAAGGCATATCTACTGTACATGTGTGTTCTAGTATTCGGAAAAGCACATCTGTGTATGTGTGTATATGCTTTGGTACAGTATCGATGTATTAAGCTTGGTTTTGTTACTGTATATATGTAGTAAGCTCAGTTCTTTTCTCTTATCTATGTAGTAAGCTTTGTTCTGATACGATATCTATGCAGTAAGCGTGGTTCTGATATCATATCTATGTAGTAAGCTTGCTTCTAGTATTATATCTATATAGTAAGCTTAGTCCTGGTACAGTATCTATGTAATCAGCTTGGTTCTAGTATTGTATATATGATATTGCATTTATATAGTAAAAATGGTTCTGGTACAGCATATATGTAGTAATCTTGGTTCTGTTTTCATATATGTAAAAGCTTGGCTCTGATATCGTATCTATGCAGCAAACTTAGTTCTTTTATCATATCTATACAGTAAACTTGGTTCTGGTATCATATCTATGTAGTATGATTAGTTCTGGTACCGAATATATGTAATAAGCTTAGTTCTAGCATCATATACTTGGTTCTGATTCTGTATCTACGTAATAAGCTTAGTTCTTTTCAGATATTTACACAGTAATCTTGGTTCTGGTGCCATATCTATGTTAATGTGGTTGATAAGCCTTCACCAGAGTTCTATGATAGTAGAATCTCTTGGCCAAGTGTATAGAGGAGTCAAGAGAAATAGCTGTCAACTAGAGATGAGCGAACGTACTCGGATAAGCACTACTCGTCCGAGTAATGTGCTTTATCCGAGTACCGCTGTACTCGTCTTGAAAGATTCGGGGCGCTCCGCTGCTGACAGGTGAGTCGCAGCGGGGAGCGGGGCAGAGCGGGCGGGAGAGAAGGAGAGAAAGATCTCCCCTCCGTTCCTCCCCGCTCTCCCCTGCAGCTCCCCGCTCCGCAGCGCGTCCCGAATCTTTCAGGACGAGCAGAGAGGTACTCGGATAAAGCACATTACTCGGACGAGTAGTGCTTATCCGAGTACGTTCGCTCATCTCTACTGTCAACCTAATGATAGTCTGGCCAACAGTTATCTAAGGCTGCATTAAAACATGGCCTTCTTGTTGTGGTTTTCAAGCGCAATTAAAGACCGCATCAAAAAGCATGTGTTTTTTTAAATTGCATGTATTGTTAAAAATCACATGTTTTTTTTAACAATACATGTGGTTTTCTAGAAAAAGTGTGCGTTTTTTTAAAATTCACATGTGATCTTTTAATGCAAATTTTAATTGCAGCTGAAAACTGCTACAAAAAACCCCAAGTGTGAACGCAGCCTAAAGTTTATCGACAGCAGTTTCAACATGGCTCATCAAAAGTTGGCATGAGCACTAAAGGTGCCTAGTGCCGTATGAACTCTAAATACAGCCCTGGACACCGCTGGATCGTGGGAGACAGTGAGTATGAAAAATACATCACCGGCTCCCTGTCACATTCCCTGACAGCACCATAACTTAGTTTATAGGGCTGTGGGGACGTGACAGGTTACCTTTAATTGTAACGTTTTATGACATTTGTTATTAGACAAGTATCTACATTTTTTTGAAGTTCAACAATCCTGAGTTTTCTAGCCTCTTTTCCTATTTAATAATCTAGTTGCCTGTCTTTGAACCCTCTCCAACTTTCTTATATCCTTTTGTAGCATGCGGAGTCCAAAAATTCCCTACTCTACATGTGGTCTTACAGTGGATTTATAGAGGGGTAACATTACATTAGAATCATAGTTTTATCCTTCTTTTTAAATATCCTCAAATTTTATTTGCTGTGCAGCTGTTGCATAAAAGCCCATGTGTCCCATAAAAAGATGCAAGAATTATACAAATAGCCAAATAAAGGGGTAAAAGAGCTTTAATAAAGCTCCATATAAAACAAAGATCTATAAATATTAAACACTCTAATATACTTACTTTTCTAGTTCCTCTCTGTCCGAATCACAGGCACCCCAGCAAAGATCCATGAAACTAGGCAGTGCATAACCTGGACAGAACCATAGGCTTCCATTACTGAGGCTAAGACCAATAAAGTCTTGGTTTGAACAGGGTTCCATTTAATTATGCTATTCTGTTCAGCGAATATGTTGTAATGGAACCAAACCCTGCTCTATTAGAGACTTCATTGGTCTCCATTTGAGTAATAGAAACCTATGGTGTCATCGATATGCCAGTTCCAGTAATCCAGACGGAACCATTGGAATGGAACTCAGGGATGGAGGCTTGAACATGATGTGAACTGGCTCTTAGCTTCCTGCTTACTATGGACTCATGGAAATGTGATTGAGTTTCAGTGCAAATCTGATGAGATGACAAAGCAAGCCCCATCTCTTTGTTTAGTTGCTATGGTCTTTATTGACCATAGTACAGGGGGTGGACAAAAATATGGAAACCGTACGAAATGCATGAGATTTTAACAATTAGCACTGGACTGCCCTTTTGATCCTTGCTTGGTTGAGAGCTTTCCTGCCAAATTTGTGTTTACTTCACCTCTTGCCCTGCTCTGGGTGGCTTTGAGAGCCAGCTGGTAACAGCAGCTGAGTGGCTCAAACCCCTGACCAATGGAACCTTGCTGCTCAGGCAGATGTCCCTATCTGCCTGACAGCATCTATGTTATATTACCTCCACTTAAAATCGATCTCTACATGTCTTATTGAAATACGATTTATAATTATGTAACTTAAGGCATGCATCTCGTACAGTGTTTCCAGATTTTTGCCCCCCCCCCCCTGTGTCTACAAGGGTAAACACCTGAGATCAAAATGATCTACAATTATCTATATTACTGTTAGATCACATCTCAGTAACATCTCATAACAATGGTAACATTTGATACTTTTCTTTTTGACAACTGTATAAAGAAGGACTGTATCCCTTTAATACTTAACACAATAATATAAAAACTAAATGTTTATCTCTTGTCACCTGAGAGATATTGAATCCTGAGCCGAACATGTCCTGCAGAACATCTGATAGCTTGGGATGTGATTACAGTACCTCCTTCTGAGTAAGTGCATAGTTCTCTTTTCCGTGAACTTTCCTGCTTTAGCACTAATCCTAAAATTGGATTGAATTGTTCTGGAAGTGCACAGTAAAGGTGATAGAACATACAGTTTCTTTAACAGTATTCGTCTTTAGTTAGGTGAAGAAATGCTGTCATATTAGAAGACATCAGGAGTGAATAGAGAAAGTAGAGAGCTCAACTCCCTCAACCTTTCCTGTCAATCATCCCTGAACTATCTGCATTTATATTGTCCACATGCAAACTTCCCATAGTTCCTGAAGCATGAAATCACCTTTATGAATAAGTCAGAACTATAATTCCCGTCTCCCGTCTAATGCATTCATTTTCTAGGGAAATAACGCACATCACAATGCCCAAAAATAATATTTTTAATATTAGTTCTGATGAAAATTATCGCCATGGAAAGGCAAGCTAATTAAATATGACATGGTGCAGAAATGTTGTGCTGAGATAAATATAATATGAGGAAACAGATGGTGCCGCGTCTACTATATATATTCTACAGTACATATTTCAGACTTTCCAAAGCAAAATACCCACCCTGCTACATCTCCCATCTGCCTCGTCCCACCTTGTCAGAGTTGGAATTAACTGGCTTCATACCTTAAATGTGGAAACATTTTCAAATACCATAAAGGAGACTTCTAGGAGGTCCCCCAATAAGGACCATCATATATCAGCTTCACAAAAAGAGTCTCTCTCTCTCTCTGGAGGACCAGACACCTCTGTCGTTACACAGACAGCCCATTGATTCCTACTGGAAATGTGTAATGCTTCATTTCACCAGTGGTGGCACTGCAGGGGAGTTGAGCACCTTCGGGTAGATTTGAACACAAATTACATTTGATCACTGAAGGACCCAACAGCAAGGCATCCTGTCATTAGCTTATTATCAGTGGCTATTCTAATGAAAATGAAGTTATAGCCCTAAGTAATACATATAGGTAATGCATATGGGTACTACTTTTTGAACAAAAGCCTAATAAATCTCTTCCAAAAATTGCTCCTTTTTGAAAGCAGGAGCAATAGTCAATTGAACCATGTGAGTGTAAAGAGGACAAAGAGGACAATAAATGAATATAAATGCAGAATCCAAAATTAGCCTCTGCGTGTAGTTTGATAGAAATGTAGCTAGGCCTTCCTTTACCTGGTGAAAAAATATTCAGTTTATTAACCTACCCCTGTGTCTCCGGCAGTCCCATTAAAAATGAACGGAATAGCACTGCGCTTGCGCAACTTTTCCTCAATTCAATGATGTTGGAGAAACAGCCAGGAAGTGATGAAGATAGGGTAAATGGACCCCCATTCTTGGGATTGGGGTTTGCCCCAGCCGTCGGATCTCCACTGATCTGTCAGTTTTCGACCATCAAGTGGATGAGTCAATGGGTCAAAACTTGAAAATTTGTCCGCTAACTGGAATAGCCCTTCAATATGTGGTAGAGTGGTGTTTGGCTCTCTTTGAGGCCCCAGTATGTAGGTGCAATTACTGGCTTTAGAATCCCTTTAGTTAAACCACTGACCTCAAACCTAACCTTTCCACTACCCACTTTTTGGGTATTTTGGACATGTCAACCTGAGCTCAGGTAGAGTAGTCTTTTGTAGATGTTTCATGCCAGCCACAGGGGCTACCTCTATTCTAAGCTATGAATATGACTCATAATTAGCAGACACTTAAGGCTTGTCTCACATGTACGATCGCGATTTTGGCAGGAGAAGATCGCGGCAAAATTGCATCTTTTTCAGCGATATCACTGCTTTTGTTGAGAATAATCTCACATTGTGTCTGCGTTAAAATTGCGCAATTTTTTATTGCGAAAGTCAAAAGAACTTTCCAATGTTAAAACGCGTCGCATCACATGAAAAACACAAGTTCTTGCGATGCGATAAACAAGGAGTCTCCATAGGGAAACATGGGCTACAAAAAAATCGCAAATTGTGCCAAGATAGAGTAGGCCGTAATTTTGTTTCCTCGCAACATAGCATCAGTCAAAACATTGCTAATGTGAAGGAACCCTTGAACAGCATGGGCCTCACAAATATGTGTATTATTGCGCTCGCACTGCCACATCGCGGGAAAGTTGAGCGATTTTGTCGCCCACGTGAAAGCGGCCCAAAGGTTAAAACCAGAAGAAGAGTATTTTTTATATGTTGAATAACACTATCAGTAAATGCTGTATGCCAAACATCAAATGTTCACTGATGATAGAGGATCGGGAATATAATTGCTCTTACATATAAAAAACGCATTAATGATTTATAGAAGGAGATAATTAGACAATCTGTACTTCTGTTCATCCTGTGATAAGTATAGCCAAGTACATGTGTTTTTGTGTAATGCATTACTTCATTCATATGTCTTACGGAATTACAGGTTTGTTATTTGCTCAGACAATACACAAAGATTCCCCTTTCATCCTTAGCAGCTTAAATCGGCTTTGTTAACTGTCCTCAGTTTCCATGGTTTTGCAGTGTCATGTAGTGCAGACAATCCCAATATGATAGGTTTAGAAAAAAATTCCTCCAGATTCATTAAGGGCACTGAAATGGAACGTATTAATTCAAGTCCAATTCACAAGTCTGATGCTTTTTACATTACGTTAACATTTGTGTACTAAAGATATTAATTAGGAAGAATGTGCAGGGAGGTGAGATTAGTGGGAATTAGAAATGTAAGGGGAAACTAGTAGAACATTCATTGCTGCCCGAGATTACAATTTCATACATGGTCAGAATAACCATATGGTAATTGGGGATATGGCTGAGAACCCATTGTCCCTTGTTCAGATGTAACACCCTTCAAAGGGGTTGCACAATGACAATCAATCAGACAAGTTATAAAAGTAAGTTGAAGCCCATTTACACGGAGCGATGATCGCTCAAACGACAGTTTGAGTGACAGCTTTGAACCATCATTTTGCATAAACTATTAAGTAGCTACTCGGCTACTTCATAGCTATTTAGTGTGCAAATTAAGCCTTTAGCTGAAAGCAGTTAATAGTCCGAGGGCTCTTATCTGCTTTCAGTTTTTTTTGTTCTCAGACGGGAAACAATGCTATCAGCACTACCCATGGAGAACTGCTGATAAGTCTGAACGACGATTTTTAGGTTGGCCTTAATTTAATGATCAGCTAGCAGTGCACAAAAAGGGCACGATGGCCGCACGTTTAGACGCAGTAATGATCGCTCAACCGATCGTTTTTTAACTATTTTTTTTAAAACGATCATCGCTCAGTGTAAATGGGCCTTTAGGTGTGGGTCCAACCTCTGAGATCCCCTCTGTTGCCAAAAAGCAAGGGCCCCAAAATTAAAAATAAACATATGCTGTTTTTTTCAGTTGAGATGAGTAAGAGTTTATGGGAGACTGTTGTCCATGTAAATATGGGACCTGACAGGGCAAGTGAGCAAGAACCAACATGATCGTCTTGATTATACCTTCACATGCAACCCACATTTGGTCCAATGGGGTTTATAATCAAAATAGCTCAGAAAATGTCCATGTTGCTTCTCTCTTCCCACTGAATCTGGCTAATTCTGACTTTTTATTGAGAAAGTAAAATTCTACTTTCTGCAATCAGGATGGAACATCAGACTATTACAAGCTTTATATCTTAAACTGTTGTATGCTAATGCTTCTCCAGCATTTTCCATAAATAGTTTTCCATGTAAACCTTGAGATGTACTGCATTTAGCCTCAGACTTTCTCACTCCTTTATCAGTCAATTAAAAGTAGGAATTAAAGTTATTTTTCTTGATAGTAATGGAACTATTTCCCAGTCTCACAAATAGTCCTTTAGTATCTACCCCCAAGGAACAGGTTTTGAGTTCCTCTCAATTGTGCCACTGGGTTCTTGCTTAGCCACATTCCTACTTCCTTTCAAGTTCCTCCGAAGGTTGGACATATGGCAAGGAAGATGTCATCAACCTAAATCTGTCTTAGCATCATCGAACTTCCTGTAGGTTTCATAAAATAACTATGTCAAATATCGTAAAGTGCCAAAAATAAGTAATGGTGCCCAAGAACCAGGCAAGGAGTAAGGACCAGTTAGGTCTAAAAAAGCCTTAACTACGTTGTTTGCTTGCCCCATCAGTATTTCTGTTTGAATGCTTTTGATTGAAGCTCGAATGAAGAACAAACTTTTTAACATTCCCAGTCTGTGCCATAAATTTTTTGTAGATCACAAGTATGAAATCCTGCACTTTAGAACAAATATGAGAATCCAACCCTCAACTCAAAAGCCAATGAAAAAAAAAATAACGGAGAACTTACCTCCTCCATAAAATGATCTAAAATGATCATGTGCATGGCCATATGCAATATATTTTCTATAAACAAGGTTATAAAGCATTGAATGTTGTTGTGTGTAATGAATATCTAGTTTTTTTTCTAATACAAGGCTACCAGTTTGCAGTCTATTACAACATTAACCTTTATATAACAGCCCACTAAAGTCATGAAAAAACAATCTAAAAAACATTTAGCCGGAATTCTGCAGACAACATACAATTGTAATTTCCATTTCACATCTCCTCCATTTTTTCCCTAACCGGTCTGACATTGGCAAGTGCTCTCGCTGCTCTGTTTCATTTCAGAATACATTAGATACATGTACCCAATATAAAATGATGGAGCACCTTCATTTTATGCCTTGATTCATGAAGATAAAAATCATAGTATGTGATGTGGACACTTATTCATTATGTAGTACCAATCATCGAAAAAAAGCATAAAAACATTATGCAACACGGAAAGGGAACACGTTACATAATAACAGATATGGGAATATATTATTAATGTTGTGTATGCTTTATTCATTGGTATCATGTTTTGTTGAACATTTCTGCAACAGCCAAGACCACAGATTTACAGTATGCCAGTAGATGCTGAAAAACAATGAATGTGTTTCAATGGATCGTTGCTTACTTTGTCAATTCCAGATATTGGTCAAGAGTTTATAAATCTCTTACTATTGGTAGTTAAGTCAAGTAATTCATTTATGGTGATATATGCAAATAACATAAATGTAGAATATGAATTTGTGGAGGGGGCAGAATGCACTAAATTCCATTCACGATAAGACCTTGATTTGGGACTATGGTACAAGACATCCTAGCCTGAAAGGGTCTTCCTCCATCCTATGTAGAAGCAGCTACTATAGGCAACTATACTTGCAACATTTTGTTGCCACTTTTTTGCCTCAATGAGGAGGGCTACCAAAGGAAGACCTGTTGAAAAAGCGGTAAGAGTCATCATGGTCAAAGCACTATATGATGCCTGTATATCAACCTGTGGGCCATAATACATCTCACCTGCAATTCCATGATGCTCTGCTTCCCTGCTACAGCTCCTATCCTCTTCTTCAGTTTGTTTGCATTGTCTGTGGCGGTCACTTGGTTGCTTACCCACGTGACAGCTGCAGCCAATAGAAGGCTAGACACTAATGTCATCAGTGACATCCCGTAAACTGGCCTAGGCTTCATCTGGGTTTTTAATGTAAAAACTTCAATAAGAGGAATTTGTCAAAGCACTTAGGATGTCCCAAGAATCCAAATGCTTTATTAGTCATGTATAAATCTACCATGAAAATCGGAGTATAAAACTGTTATAGACACCAATATGTTTCAGACAAATGTGTTCTTAATCATGGCATTTCTAATGTAGAAGCACATGTGACATGTTTGTAGAACATCACCAGGCCTGAAGACCTGATGACGTCACTAGTCCAATGCCAAGGCACTGGAGCACCAAAACGGCACTCCAATGCCGTGGTAAGTATATTGCCTAAATATACTTTGGTGCAGGAGGTGTTGGGTCAAAAATAAAAAAAAAGTCAGACCACCTCTTTTAGGTAGATTTTCCAGTGCCTTTCAAAGTCTTGGTGACTCAGCTGCTAAGATTGGTAGTCAATGTTTTTCATGGTAGTCTTTGTGACTAAGAAATACAAAATAGATCTTTTCCTACTGATGATTTAAAATTTTGGCTATTGGAAGAAGGAGATACTTGTGGAAAACTGCATCATGAGGTTTTAAAGGGAACGTGTCATCAGAAAATTACTTATTGTTTAAATCAAGTTTTGATATCAAACAATTGTAAACATTTTTAGTGATTTTTTTTCCCCGTTTTCCATGGGGGCATGCATATTTTTCAAAAATCCTAATGCATTGCAGTTTTCCATCTGGGCATTAAGCCTAATAATAATATGAGACTTCTTGTTTTGTACAGCAGTCTCATAAACTATAAAAAAAAATACCCGGGAAAGGACTCAACGATTTCTATTGGCAAATATTCTAGGCGTATTCTGTGCAGAGGTCACTGTGCATGGAGGGGGAGGAGGTGAGCTGTGAAACGTATTTATTGTGAATGGTGAATACTATGAAATCTATACACAGGGGATGGACAAAATATGGAAACACCATATGAAATGCATGGGATTTTAACCAATTGCACTGAACTGCCCTTTTGATCCTTGCTTGGCTGAGGACTTTCCCGACAAATTTGTGTTTACTTTACCTCTTGCCCTGCTCTGGGTAGTTTTGGGAGCCAGCTGGTAACAGCAGTTGAGTGGCTCCAACCTGTGACCAATGGAATCTTGTTGCTCAGGCAGATGTTCATATCTGCCTGGCAGCATCTGTGTCTTATTAGCTCCACTTAAGTTACATGGGATTATAAATCATATTTCAATAAGACTTGTAAACACCAAATTTAAGGCATGCATTTCGTACAGTGTTTCCATATTTTTGTCCATCCCCTGTAGGTCTTATATTTTTAATTGTAATCTTGCTTGTGATTAGAGATGAGCGAACGTGTTCTTAACGAACACTTACGCACCCGGACACCGGCTTTACCGAGGACCTCAGTGTCCGCGCGTAAAGATTCGGGGGGCGCCGGGGGGCGGGGAGAGGCGCGGCGGCGCGGGCGGCAGCAGCGGGGAACAGGGGGGAGCCCTGTCTCTCTCCCTCTCCCCCCCACTCCCCGCCGCACCCCCCCGCGCTGCCACGGCGACCCCCGAACTTTTTTCGCCCGAGCACGGAATTGCTCGCAAAGTTCGGTGTTCGGGCGAAAAGGGGCGGAGCCGAACACGTTCACTCATCTCTACTTGTGATGATAATGAGACAATTTCTGAAAACTGATCTTTACAGAAAAGTCTTTTAATATTTATGTATGCAAACGCAAATATTAATCATAAATATGGTATGCCTTTAAGAGAATTTGACTTTGTTGGGCATAATTTTTTTCTGCCAATTAATTTCCAGAAGAAAAGCCGAGATCTGCCTCATCTCCTGTATCAAACAACATGTGTTACTTGGAGAATCAGACATAAACACTATTACCACAGTTTTCCTGCCCATCACCAACACTCCCATCCCCAAATCCTCGAAGCACAGCAATCTGCTGTTTTAGCTCAGTAGCTAATTTGTTACTTTAATTATACTGTGTAGACTCGATTCTCCAAAAGAGAAGGTGCAGACGAACAACAAAAATATGACAGACTGTCTCGCTTGCTGATTAAATTCACTTTTTGTGCCCGTGCGCTAATTAACTTTCCTAACATACTCCTGACTTTGTATTGATTGTGACAGAGTGTGACATCACAACATGTTGCTTAGTGATATATGCAGCAGACTTCATTGATTTCCTGTTTGCACATTGACTTGATGTTAATTAGTGAGCTCTAGAAAGTTCTTTCATTTGCATTTTAATTCAAGCCTGCTGGGGGCGTCATGTTCTGCTTGGCTATGTTCCTGTTCATTACTGTCTGCCAGACATGCCCGTGTGTGTTGGTTGATACACGCCAATGTGAAGCAAACGCTCTAGTGGATGTACTACAAAGTAGAAAGCTCTGCAAAGGAACAAATGTGAAGATGGATAATTCACAGTCACTTTCATACATCTGAGATATAAGGCTCGTGATTTAAAGGGGTTGTCCCGCGGCAGCAAGTGGGTCTATACACTTCTGTATGGCCATATTAATGCACTTTGTAATGTACATTGTGCATTAATTATGAGCCATACAGAAGTTATAAAAAGTTTTTTACTTACCTGCTCCGTTGCTGGCGTCCTCGTTCCCATGGAGCCGACTAATTTTCGCCCTCTGATGGCCAAATTAGCCGCGCTTGCGCAGTCCGGGTCTTCTGCAGTCTTCTATGGGGCCGCTCGTGTAGAATGCCGGCTCCGTGTAGCTCCGCCCCGTCACGTGCCGATTCCAGCCAATCAGGAGTCTGGAATCGGCAATGGACCGCACAGAAGCCCTGCGGTCCACGGAGACAGAGGATCCCGGCGGCCATCTTCAGCAGGTAAGTATGAAGACGCCGGACCGCCGGGATTCAGGTAAGCGCTGTGCGGGTTGTTTTTTTAACCCCTGCATCGGGGTTGTCTCGCGCCGAACGGGGGGGGGGGGGGGGGGGGTAAAAAAAAAAAAAAAACCGTTTCGGCGCGGGACAACCCCTTTAAGGCCAATGAACACAAGTTTAACTTGGATTTTAAAAAAAACCTGGAAAGCAAATGTCCATCCTTAAAAACCACTTGGCTCAAATTTCTATGCTGCTTTGTTTCTTAAAGGGGTGTCTCACCAAAAGAGGTTATCACCTAGAAACTGGGCCATCTCCAACAGTTCCATTAAAATGAATGAAACAGTGGTAAGCATGTGTGACCAGCACTCAATCCATTCGGGGACCTTCAGGACTGCACTCTATTGATCGGTAGGGATTCTAGTAGTTGGACCCCCATGGTCAGATACCTACGTTTGTTGGAACAACCCCTTTAACATATACGCTTATTGCAAGTAGAGAGCTCCAAATCCCATAGAGAGCAATGGTAAATTCTTGATGCTTATTTCTAAAGCTATTCACCTTTTATCCTAATGATGCTGTCCCCTTGTATTCTTAGTGATGTCCACTTTGTGCATTTATAAATGAGACTCCTATCAAGTGGCTGAGCATGAGCTGCCAATTCCCATTCTCTTCCTATCCTCTGCAGTGAGACTACAGCAGACCCCATCTCACACTTATGTGGCAGTAAAATGTGATTTTTTTGGCCTCAGCTAGCTTTATACAAATTTAAAGGCTGTGGAAACCTTTGTGCATGAAAAAAATCAATACACGCATATCTTACTAAGGCCCTGCAGAAAAAAATAACATATTTATGGGTTTTTTTTCTCATTGAGTTTTTCTTCTCATTTATTTAGAAAGCCTCATACTTGGCTTGCAAGCTCTCCTACATTCAATATTCTGGCTCAGGGGTGTTCCTAGCACTGATCAGCTGGTCTCTCACATGAATGTGCACAAGCTCAGCTCCCCCTCCCCTCTCCTCTTCTAGAAGCTGTGTAGCATGCTCATGCCCACTTAATACTACACAGCTCATATCTCTCATCTTCTCTCTAAGTGAAGACTGACTGAATTTGCTAAGATTTGTCCAGTCTGCAGTGCCTTAGAAAACAATCCAAGCATAGAAATCAATCAGAAAGTTTTAATGAAGACCAATTACAAAAAGCATTTACCAACTACAAAAAGTCTTCAAGTGGAATACCGTAGTGGAGTCCATCACGGCAACCCCCCCCTCCCCCAAAGACCCCATACTCACCTATGGATCCGCTGTGCAGCTCCCGCATGACACGCCGGCACGCATGTGCAGTACAGCGCATGATGCGCTGGCAGTGTCATATGACAGGGCCGGCAGTGGGCGGGGAGCGTATTCACGCTATACTTCTGCTGTGCTACAGCATAAGTATAGCCTGACGGCCGGCTTCCATTGACTGCAATGGTAGCCGGTTGCATGTATTCCCGTGGCAAATGGGACATGCCGCGGTTATTTCATGCTGTGGAATTCTGCAGTGAAATTCCACAGCATGAACATTGAGCTATTACGTTCAATGGAATCTAATAGCTGCGGTGAAACGCTACGGATTTCCACTGTGTGAAATCCGGCCGTGGGCATTAGCCCTAAGATGTTCACTGCACATGCCTGGCTTTCCAATGATCTTGCAAAAAGCAGGCTGATTTGGAAGGATCTCACTATGGCGCATGAATGGCAGGAGCGCTGCTGTGGAGTCACTGCAGAGAATAGAAAGGGACTGAAGATTGACCATGCAAGTTTGGCAATCAGATTGAAATTTCGTTCATGGATGTACAAAGTGGCCAACACTTGTAAAGAGCTGCCATCATTAGAATAAAAGGTGAGTATCTATTATTCTGCAGTCTTACATGCTTTGCACCACAATTAGGCCTTAGTCAGACGGGCGTTTTTTCGTGCGATTTGCGGATCGCATGACGGATGCGCATCCGCAAATCGCGTGACCGGTGCCCGAAAATCGCCCGAAAATCTGCTCCTAGCCGCGTTTCATTAGAAACGGGCCTGAGCTGTCCAGCACATTGCATTCAATGGAGCCGGCAATACAGCCCGCTCCATTGAAAGCAATGCGCTGCGGGCGAGTGTGGGATGAATTGTCGGGAAGGGCTTAAATATATAAGCCCTTCCCTGCAATTCATCCAGAAAAGTGTTAAAATAAAGAATATATATACTTTCCTGCTCCCGGCAGCCGGAGTTCTGCGCGGCCGGCCTGCAGTGGGTGTGAAGGGGGTGTGAGTCAGACCTGCCCCCTGATTGGCTCAGCGCTGAGCCAATCAGGGGGCAGGTCTGACTCACACCCCCTTCACACCCACTGCAGGCCAGCCGCACGGAACTCCGGCTGCCGGGAGCAGGTGAGTATATATATATTTTTTATTTTAACACATTTCTGGATGAATTGCAGGGAAGGGCTTATATATTTAAGCCCTTCCTGACAATTCATCCCGCGCACGCCGGCAGCCCATTGCTTTCAATGGAGTCGGCTGTATTGCCGGCTCCATTGAATTCAATGGGCAAACATCGTTCTTCTCTGCCACAGCTGTTACAGCTGTGGCAGAGAAGAAGGATTTGTCTTCTATATGTTCTCAATGGGGTCGGCGCTGCTGCCGCCGGCCCCATTGAGCGCATATAGAGAAGAGAACAGGAATCGCAGATCGCAGATAGGTGCGATCTGCGATTTCTGTTCTATAATTTATCGGACGAGCGCATAAAAAGCGCTCATGTGTCCGATACCATTGCAAAGCAATGGTTTTATAAAATCGCCGGACGCATGCGCATGCGCAAATCGCGGCAAAAAACGCCCGTCTGACTAAGGCCTTATGATGTGTTCTAGACACTTTTAGACACTTTTTTCGCTGCATTCAACATAAGGGGTGAAGCTTTCTTGGAAAGGGGGTGTGGCCTAAACACAACATCATGCAACAAAAACTGCACTAAATTTTCATTAAAATTTTGGGGCAAAATCTAAAGAAAAGTAAGCAAACTGGTAGGTGGTATGAAGTTGTGTTCTACATGATTAAATATAAATGTGATGGTGGCAAAGCCATTTATGAGCTTATTGATACTGTTAACACATTGATTGGAATAATAAAACAGTATACAGGGTGCTCCCTCTAGTGGTGGCTACAGGCCAGTGAAAATTGTCTTTTTAATTATATGTCTATACAGGAGATTTTGTATAAAGATATTTTAAGAAATCAATCTGAAATGTCTATATTCATTTGTTGGAGTTGGTGGAGATAGATCTAAAGTATATGATCAGCTTAAAGAAAACCTGTAAGATCCCATGAGCAGCATGATCCCTGTTCCCTTGCTGTCTGCCCAGGGAGCAGCCGCTCGATGCGTGCATTGGGCTTATCTCTTTCAGTGCACTGACACACACAGTATCTTTTATGAAGAGATGAGTATCCCATTTGGAGGGGTCAAGCATGAAAACCAGGGTTTCCTAGAAGCTGCCACCTCACATAGCCCAAAGCCAAACCGGTGTGTGCGCCAAGGTGGATCCACATCCGTCTGCCTGAAAAAATAACTGGAAAGAACAATGACATGCTATTAAGAATATGAATCAACTTTCATGGTACCATTACTTTATCCTAAGTATGGCTAGCTAAGGCTTAGCAATATTACTTTATGCGCATAGGAAAATAACAATATTTCACACTTTGTATGAGATGATCACAATGCTGGCAACACACAATATTATCGAGGCAACTTGAACTCTACCATAGATTAATGGAACAGTAAATCACAGCTTAACTCAAACAGTTTGTGAATTACAAAATACCCTCCGCACCCTGTGGGATCCTGAAGCAGTTTGCAGAAACTTTATTAGTAGTGTCCATAAATATCCAGACTTGATCCAAGTTAAAGTCCCAGTAACAATTTGCTACTACCTGGTCAAGCCTCCAGGAAATCATAACTGTCCCAATGATTACTATTCTATTACTTGCTATCCTGACAGCAGGCCCGCTGAACACCTAACAAGTCTGTACGGGTGTGCACACCACTCAATTTTTAATGAGGCTAGCCTCACTTATGGTAGTTGCATGGAAATACTAGCATTGGCTGTCTCCAGCTAATCCGGAGGCAGGAGTGTTCCTTGACCATGGTTCTGACTATCAGAGCAATTGTCCAGGCATCTTCATGAAGATCATCGCCCTCTGTAGCAGCTTCTGTAGGTACCGGACAGTTTCTTATCCCAGTCTTGCTACTGCTTTCTGGTCTGGTAATGGGCTACACCTCTCATGCAGAATACCACACCTTCAGGGACACCTGCCCACCACTCCCAGCTCACTATCTGCTGGCTCCTGCAGCAGCATATCTCTGCATACACAAGTCCCTCAACTCTCACAGTCTTTGCTTTCTCCTCCTTCTTTCTAGGACCTTCCAAACACATGACTTACCGGCAGCTAATCAAAGCACAGCACGTAGGAGGCAATATCCCGGTGCAGTTTTTCAAACTATCTATTGCAGGACATTGCAACCTCAAGTTTCCCATCTCTAAGCCAATCTCAACCCTTTAGGCAATCTCATTACCTTAGTTTATGGGGCTCATAGCACCTGTGAGGTTTCTATTAAAGGAGTTATTCCACCCCAAAATGTATTATCCATTCACAGGATAGCTAATACATGTATGATCTCTCAAGTCTAACTGCTGGGACTCCCAATGATTTATGAGAATGAAGTACCCTGAGTTCCCCAGAAAAATTGAGTGGTGATACACATGGGTAACCACCACTCTATTTCCTTTTATGGAACTGAAGGAAACAGAAGATCCTATTGCTTGACTATCTCCATAGTCAGTGAAAGGATCAGTGGTCACCCGTGTGCAAAATTCTGATAATATACTGTTCTAATGTCATCTATAACACATCCATATAAGATAGTATGTCAGGCCGAAAAAAAAACATATGTCCATCCAGTTCAGCCTATCACCCTCCAACGTTGATCCAGAGGAAGGCAAAAAACTAAACAAAACAATAAGGTAGAAGCCAATTTTCCCATTTTAGGGAAAAAATTCATCTCTGACTACAATCTGGCAATCAGAATAATCCCTGGAACACCAAGCCTTCTGAAGTTATTAATAATTATAGCATATAATATTGTAACGCTCACGAAAGACATCCAGCCCCCTCTTGTACTCTTTTATCGAATTCACTATCCTCATGTCCTCAGGCAGAGAGTTCCATAGTCTTACTGCTCTTACAGTAAAGAACCCCCTTCTATATCAGTGTAGAAACCTTCTTTCCTCTAGAGGCAGAGGGTGCCCTATTGTTACAGTCACAGTCCTAGGCATAAAGAGATGATGGGAGAGATCTCTGTATTGTCCCCTGATATATTTATACATATTTATTAGGTCAGCCGTCTTTTTTTTTAAATAAATAATCCCAATTTTGATAACCTTCCTGGGTGTTGTAGTCCGCCCATTCCATTTATTACTTTAGTAAATGCCTATCTACCCCCTCAAGCTCTGATATGTCCTTTTTGAGTACCTGTGCCCCAAACTACACAATATTCCATGTGTGGTCTGACCCAGTAAAGAGGAAGAACAATGTTCTCGTCATGTGCCCCTAGACCTCTTCCGACGCACCCCATGATCCTATTTTCCTTGGCAGCAGCTGCCTGACACTGGTTGCTCCAGTTAAGCTTACATTTAACTAAAATCCCCAAGTCCTTTTCCATGTCAGTGTTACCCAGTGGTATGGTCTGAATTATGGACGTGCACAATACACTTGTGTGAAACTAGTCTAAAGTTGAGCAGTGGCATACGAATAGTTATTATACTTCTTATCAGAGACATTCTTTCTTCATCTTCATTTCTTTGTAATATATCTTAATGCCCAATGCCCATGAAAATAATTATTGAAATACAATATAGACCACTTTTCTTACGCTACAATGGGCATAGGCTTATTTATGCAAGGGATGATTCATTAGAGACCAGAACACAAAAGCCTATGCAATGAAGCTCGTGGAATTTCAAGAGATGTGGCTGAAAATATGTCTATTTTAGAAAAGTCTTTCAAAGGAATCAAGTGTTAAAAAGCCGACTATTGGAAATAAAGGCTCAAAATGTTACAACCTTGAGAATGAATCTCCAAGTCGAATGCTGTGCCAGAGATATTACGGTCAGATTCTTAGAGGTGAAGATGCTGATTTCTGCACATAATTGGAAAACCCTAGAGGTCACGGTAGAATAGGAAGTGGCTGTCAGTAGGGAAAGAATGAATTGAACACTTGACCTCTTACATGTATACTATATCCAAGGCCTGACCTGTACTTTCAGATATACAGCTGTACAGGCTAAACGTACAATGTGGTTAATTAACTATAGTGAATCTACAGAATGAATGCTTTTTATAACAAGGTCCAACAGTGTGCATGTTAAGTGCTCTTGTATAAAAAAGGCAAAAGTATTATGTAGGTGAAACCCTTATTGGCTTACCAGAAAAATTATATATGAGCTTTCGAGGCTACTTGGACCTCTTCATCAGCCCTAAACAGCCCTGAAAGCTTGCATATATAGGTTTTCAGTGTGACTCACTGTTTGCTCAATAGGATCCGGTGGAGGTAGGTCCTTGCCTTGCCTTTATAGCTAGCCTGGTGGTATCTCCAAAAGTGGTAAATTGATCCTGACTGAGGTTACTTTTTTGGGTCAAAACTGCTCATTTTCTCCCCTTGAAAGGGATTTGAGCCTAGAATTATTCTAGGGGTCAGGAGGGAATTGGCTTCTACTTCACTGTTTTTTTTTGGTCTTCCTCTGGATCAATAGGGGGGGGGGTAATAGGATGAACTGGATGGAAATATGTCTTTTTTTCATCTTAACATACTATGTTACTATGTTTAAGGTAAGATCTATTAGGCATTTTCCTGCTAATCCAGCAATGGTACTATTTTGACAAATTACTGAAAACTCCATATGATCAAATTCTGCATTGATGGATTTTTTTTTATTACTATTCTTATCATTCGCCAACTTATTACTCAGCACTGTGCTGTATACATTAGAGTACAGGCACAAAATAGAGAAGTAAGAGGGGGTCTTATCCAAATGAGTCAACAATTTAATTACATTGACATTGCTAGAACAAGTACATAAAACAGTAATAAAACAACTAATATTTAAGGGGGAACAAATAATTCAGATTTCAACGAGAATTACAATATCGCATCTTTACTTTGAAGGAAATGAAGTAAATAAATTCGACAGCCTTTAATAAAACTGACTGGAAAAAATACGTCCTTTTCAGAATAGTGCAATAACATATAAAACATCAAAGCCTGTTAGAGATATTAAAAAGATGAATTCCCAAAAACCTGAAACATAAAAACTTCCTATTGTTTATACAGAAAACAGGATGAACATCATTTCTGCTTGATATTTTTTATAACCATTAAATCTCGCTGCTGTTAGGTTCCAACTATAATACTAACAGCGCAGTCTAGTAAAACCAGCCCTGTCAATAAGAAGAGGAGCTCTTGTTCTGCAGGACTATGGCAGTCCATCAAAATCGGGGACACGACTTAATGATCATTCTACTGCCAAGGAAATGAGCAGACTGAATAACTTGGTAAAAACTATTTTAACCACTCCATGCCCTTTAAGGGCTCGCGAACATGTAGGTATATTCTGTCCGTGGGCTATCTGTGCATTTCACGGACGGCACACGGACCAATCATAAGGGGTGGGGAACAGGGGGGAGCTCTCCCCCCCCCCCCACTTCCCTTTGCACCCCCCCCCCCCCCCCGTGCACCCCCAGCACAAACAATTCCACCGAAAAATCTTTATGTCTTAGGGCGGCTTCACACGGACATATTTGCATGGGATTCTCACCTGTTAATTGTACAGGTGACAAAAGGTAAGACCTGCCTTACCTTTCCCGCACGTAGCGAATACTGCATGCGGGATAGTTTGAGTGGCACCTGCCTTCCCGCAGTTATTTTCAAACTCCAAACTCTGGCGCTGAGTTGGAAAAGCTAACGAAGGGGAAGGGATTCCCCTCATTCAGGCGCAACTGCGCTCCATGCCCTTATTCAGACAAGCATTGGTGCAACTACACTCGCCGGTATGGAGCGTAGCTGCACCTGAGGGCTTATTCAGATGAGCATGGGTGCAACTATGCTCTGCGTAATAGAGCGTTGTTGCCCCTGAACAAGGAGAATCCCTTCCCCTTCGCTGATTTTTCAAACTCCGCTTCAGAGCGCAGGAATTTAAAAAAAAAGGCGGGAAGATAGGTGCTGCCTGATCTCTAGTAGTATTCACTTTGTGCCAGAAAGATAGGACAGGTCCTATCTTTTCTCGCCTGTAAAAAAACAATCCTGATTACGAAACCACTGAAATCCATTAACCCTTTGCAATCCAATTTTGGATTCAGGGTTTCCTAGGGGGCTTTCTCTTTCTGCCATTATACAATGGTGCCATCTGCTGCCTAGAGCCAGTACTGCGGTATGTGACATGTTGGAGAGGCCCAACAACAACAGAGCAGCCAGTGATATACAGTAAGAATACCCTGCTGGACGTCTTCCAACAGCGGAGATGTACAGCCTTTAATCAGAATGCCTTTAGACGTCAGTCAGTGGATTGGAAAGGGTTAATATTAGTACTTTCATTTTGTTGCATTATGCGGCCGTGATTACCATGGCCGTATAAGGGGAGAAAGACGCAGTGTATTTTTTGAAGCGTGAATCCACCCTACTGTATAGTCCTGTTCTGCATTGTAGCCCAAGGACTTTTACCCCTGAACCTCTGTGATATGAGAAATGACCAAACAAGAATGATAGGGATGGAAATAAAATACAGAAGTGCTCGTCTCGGTGGTGACGTTTCAGCGATTCCTCCTGTTAGATACACACACACTATAATCTTCCCATCTACTGCAGACAGGTTATCAGTTGCTAATAACATCACACCTAGAGGAGAGCGCATGCTGGAAGGGATTGCAGGGCTTTTTTGAGATACAGATGTTGAGACATGTAGGAAGGGTATGACAGACTGTGCAATAACAAATCAGCCAGAAATGCAATATATGTTGGAATTGCAGCTCTGAAGAAGAAATAACATTCTTTATTGGAAAGAACGATCCATAACATAAAATAAAGAAACGGGATTCGTTTTAAAGCCAAACAACTTTATAGTTACTCCGACTAAAAGAAGAAAAATGTCCATCATATCCCACTCTAGAGTATTGCTAGTATATACAGCTGTGTAAACCAAAAGCATGGACATAAGCCCGAAAGACCGCTCTAAGGGCTTAAACAGACGATTGTGATTTTGTCGCATTTTGTGGGTGCGAAAATCACGGACCGAAATGGAAGCATTGATTTCAATGGTTTTGTTTTCACTAGAGGCATTCTTGCGTGTTAATACTACGCATAAGAAAATATAGGACTTTCCCTATTTTCCATGTGTGAAAAAGATAGGGCAGGACGTACCTGCCCGCTTTTTTTTTAACTTGTGCAAAATAGCGCGGCATTTGAATAGTAAAAAAAAATTAAAATGATTCATGCACTAATACACTCTGTAGGGTGTGTATATTACAGCATAGTAACATAGTAACATAGTATGTAAGGCCGAATGAAGACATTGTCCATCTAGTCCAGCCTGTCTATCCTACTGTGTTGATCCAGAGGAAGGCAAAAAACCCCAAGGCCAGAAGTCAATTAGCCCTTTTGGGGAAAAAATTCCTTCCCGACTCCCTAATGGCAATCAGACTGTTCCCTGGATCAACCCCTAATAGTTCCTACCTGCCTATATACCAGGATTGACACTTAACCTAAAATTTATATCCTGTAATATCCTTCTCCAGAAAGACATCAAGTCCCCTTTTAAACTCCTCTATGGATTTTGCCATCACCACTTCCTCCGGTAGAGAGTTCCACAGTCTAACTGCTCTTACAGTAAAGAACCCCTTTCTGTGTTGGTGATGAAACCTACTTTCCTCTAATCGTAGCGGATGTCCTCTTGTTACCGTCGTGGTCCTGGGTGTAAACAGATCGCGGGAGAGATCCATGTGTTGTCCCCTCATGTACTTATACATGGTTATTTGGTCGCCTCTTAACCTTCTTTTTTCTAGAGTAAATAGTCCCAATTTGGACAGCCTCTCTGGGTATTCCAGTCCCGTCATTCCATGTATTAGTTTAGTCGCTCTTCTTTGAACCCCCTCAAGCACTGTGACATCTTTCCTGAGCACCGGTGTCCAGAATTGTACGCAGTATTCCATATGAGGTCTGACAAGTGCCTTATATAATGGAAGGATACTGTTCTCGTCCTTCGCCCCTATACCTCTTTTGATGCACCCCAAGACTTTATTTGCCTTTGCAGCGGCTGACTGGCATTGGTTACTCCAGTTTAGTCTATTATCCACTAATACCCCCAGATCCTTTTCCATATCACTTTTCCCTAGTGGTACCCCATTAAGTGAATATTTGTGACATCCGTTCCTCTTGCCCATGTGCATAGTCTTACATTTTTCAACATTGAACTTCATTTGCCATTTTTCTGCCCAAGCCCCCAGCTTATCCAGGTCCGTTTGTAGCCGCACATTGTCCTCCGTTGCATTAATTATATTGTATAATTTTGTGTCATCTGCAAATATTGATATTTTGCTGTGCAGCCCCTCTATCAGGTCATTAATAAATATGTTGAACAGAGTGGGGCCTAATACTGAACCCTGTGGCACCCCGCTAGCGACTGTGGTCCAATCAGAGTACGAACCATTTATTACCACCCTCTGCTTTCTATCGTTGAGCCAATTTTTTACCCACTTACACACGTTTTCGCCCAGTCCGAGCTGCCTCATTTTGTATATTAGCCTATTATGTGGCACGGTGTCAAAGGGACAGTCCAGAGAAGTCCAGATATACAAGATCAATAGATTCTCCCTGGTCCAGCTTAGAGCTTACTTCATCGTAGAAACTGATCAGATTTGTCTGACATGAGCGACCCTTCATGAATCCATGCTGGTGAGGAGTTATTCCCTTAATCTCCTTGATGGCGTCTCTCAGAATCCCCTCGAAAATTTTTCCCGTTACTGAAGTGAGACTTACTGGCCTGTAGTTACGAGGCTCACTTTTGCTCCCTTTTTTGTAAATTGGAACCACGTTGGCAATGCGCCAGTCCAATGGTACTACTCCGGTCTTGATAGTGTCTAGAAATATTAGGTATAGCGGCCTAGCTATCTTGTCACTTAGTTCCTTTAGTATCCTTGGGTGTAATCCATCTGGGCCCGGTGATTTATCAATTTTAGTTTTCTTTAGACGCTTCCGCACCTCCTCCTGCGTTAGGTATGAGATATTTTGTGAGGGGTTCGTTTTATTCCCCTGCATCTCGTGTGGCATTTCCTTTTCTTTGGTGAACACACTTGAGAAGAAACTGTTTATTAGATTTGCTTTCCCTTCGTCATCATCAATGATTTCTCCTGCATTGTTTTTTAAAGGGCCAGCGCTCTCCCTGCAAATCCTTTTGCTGTTTATGTAGTTGAAAAATAGCTTCGGGTTGTTTCTGCTCTCTTTTGCGATCTGTCTTTCTGCTTCCTCCTTGGCAGTTTTAATCGTATCTTTGCATATTTTGTTTTTTTCCCTGTATGATTTTAGCGCTTCTTCGCTGCCTTGTTGCTTTAGTAGTTTGAACGCTTTCTTCTTTTCGTTTATTGCCCCTCGTACCGTCTTGTCGAGCCACATTGGTTTCCTTTTAGCTGAGTTTCTTTTATTTTTAAAGGGAATGAACTGCTCACATGAGGCGATTAGGATCCTTTTGAACTTTTCCCATTTTTCCTCCGTACTGATATTTTTGAGGATGTTGTCCCAATTAATGGTACCGATAGTAATTCTGAGCTGATCAAATTTTGCTTTACTAAAGTTTAGTTTCTTTGTCTCTCCCTGATAAGGCTTCCTATTGATTGACAGCTGGAAGTTGATTATATTGTGGTCGCTGTTCCCCATGTGCCCCTCAACCTGCACCCCCTTTATACGTTCCGGTTTGTTAGTTAGTACTAGGTCCAGAATGGCCCTCCCTCTTGTTGGTTCCTGCACAAGTTGGTTCAGGTAATTGTCTTTAATTACTCTCAAGAACTTATCACCCCTGTGAGATTTGCAGGTTTCGTTCTCCCATGTTATATCTGGGTAATTAAAGTCCCCCATGATAATTACTTCGTTTCGTTTTGACACCTCTTCTATCTGCCTTAGTAGTAAGTCTTCAGTTTCTTCTGTTGCTTTTGGTGGTCGATAGAAGACCCCTATCAGGATTTTGTTATTTTTTCCTCCCTGTATTTCTACCCACAGAGATTCCACCTGTTCGTCTCCTACCCCTATATCCTCCCGTAGCCTCGGCTTCAAGTTCGATTTGACGTACAGACATACCCCTCCCCCTTTCTGGTTCCTTCGGTCTCTTCTGAAGAGATTGTACCCCTGCAAATTCACCGCCCAATCGCACTTATCATCAAGCCATGTTTCAGTAATTCCGACCATATCATAACTTTCATCAGTCATTCTTGCTTCAAGCTCGCCCACTTTACCGATCAGACTTCGTGCATTCGTGATCATACAATTTATTTCATTTTTTTTGTTTTTTAAATTTGTTTTGTTGCTATTCGTACTTATGGCTGATCTATCAGTTCTAACTGTACTAACCCCACCCCCTGCTCGTCCCCCATTCCCTTTGCTTGGACCCAGATCGCTAATTACACTGGCTACCCCACTATTTCTCATTTTACCCTCCCCCCCAGTCCCTAGTTTAAACACTCCTCCAGCCTTCTAGCCATCTTTTCCCCCAGCACAGCTGCACCCTCCCCATTTAGATGCAGCCCGTCCCTACGGTAGAGCCTGTAGCCGACCGCAAAGTCAGCCCAGTTCTCCAGGAACCCAAATCCCTCCTTCTTGCACCAACTCCGGAGCCACTTGTTTACCTCCCTAAGGTCCTGCTGCCTTTCTAGTGTGGCTTTAGGTACAGGTAGTATTTCCGAGAAAACTACCCTGGAGGTCCGCGCCCTGAGCTTGGACCCTAAGTCCCTGAAATCATTTTTGAGGGCCCTCCATTGACCTCTAACTTGTTCATTGGTGCCAACGTGCACCATGACTGCTGGATCCTCACCAGCCCCTCCCAGTAATCTGTCAATCCGATCCGCGATGTGTCGAACTCGAGCGCCAGGAAGACAACACACCGTTCGACGATCCCGGTCTTTATGGCAGATTGCCCTCTCTGTCCCCCTAATAATTGAGTCCCCCACCACTAGAACCTGTCTAGCCTGCCCTGCGCTCCCCGTCCCCGTCTCACTGGAGCAGTCATCCCCCTGGCGTTCAGAGGGCGTGTCGTGCTGCAGCGGTGCTGGCTCTGTAATGGCATCCCCCTCATCTGCCAATCGTGCAAACTTGTTGGGTTGTGCCAGTTCAGGACTAGCCTCCCTGGTTCTCTTCCCTCTATCCCTCCTTCTTTCTGTCACCCAGCTGACTGCCTGCTCCCCCTGCTCTTCCGTACTATCATCCGCCCCCGCCTCTACCCCAGCGAGTGCCTGCTCAGTGAGCACCAAACTCCTTTCCATGATGTCAATGGCTCTCAGTGTTGCCAGTTGCCCATTTAGATCCAGAATTTGGGCTTCTAAATTTGCAACGTGCATGCATCTTGCGCAACAGTATGCACCCTCGATCGGCTGATCAAGGACCGCATACATTGCACAAGTAGCACACTGGATGACATTGCCAGGCATGGAGCTCATCCTAATGGGGATCTACAATTTACTTGTGGAAGTAGTGAAGATAGACTTGCTCACACTCCGCTCACACGCTGCCGCAACCGCTGACCCGCTGCCGCAACCGCTGACCCGCTGCCGCAACCGCTGACCCGCTGCCGCAACCCCTCACCCGCTGCTGCAACCCCTCACCCGCTGCCTCTCTCGCGCAACCTCTTACCCGCTGACACTTATGCGCAAGCAGTCAAAATTTTTTTTTTCCCCCCCTCACAAACACTTAGACCCCCAGACACACACACACACAGAAGACACAACTAACCAGATACACAGAAGACACACAGCTCACAAACACACACAGAGGTAGATACTCAGCTCCTCCGCTCCTCCTGGTGACGTCACCCGCTGTCCCGGCGGCCGCTCACTCTGCCCTCCTGTCTCAGCTGCTCCTGGTGGCCTCTTGGCGCCGGCTGCTGCGCTCCGGTCACACTGGTCACTCCTGCCCCCGCACCTGCTTCGGCTGCTGAGCTGCTCCGCTGTCCCCTTCAGCTCCCCGCTCGCTCGTGCCTCCGTCTCGTGCCGCTACTCCTGGCGTCTCCCATCTGTTTCAGCCCTTAAAGGCATGTTCCAAATACAGAAGTATGTGCGTCTGAATAGTCCCCAGATTACACCACCACAGCTCAGAAGTCATTGTTATTCATTTTAATTTGCCCTCTGCAATTGATGTTTTTAAGCTACGAGGGCTTGCTATGGGAGAAATTACCAGTGTAAAGGACTACAGTCCCCATGATTCCTGTCCCCTCTCTCAGTAATTGCCTCTATTTTCAGGTCCCGCTATTGCAAGGTATAATGCTATGTTCATATGGCAAGATCTGTGTCACTTTTTTCAATAGGGATTCCCCATCAAACTCTGCAGCAGAAATCCCCAGTTGAGTCATGGATTTCTACTGTGGATGTATACTTTAGTTTGCCATGGATCCACTCACAAATTCAGCCCTTTTTAATGGGGTAAATCCAGATTTAAGGATGCAGATTCTGCTTGGAATTTGTATTAAGAAGTGACTTGTCACTTTGTTTCTGAGATGGAGAATTGAAATCTGTGATTGGAAAAATTTTCACGATGTAGCAAATGCACTGTGGCATGGATTTCCATTGAAGTTAATTGTACACTTTATGGAAGCAGATTTCACAATGTAACTGATGTGGAATTGGCATGGTTTCAGTATCAAATTAGCTATGTGAACATAGCCTGGGGCAGTGCTGAAGAAAGAAAAGGGTGGCTCAGTGGTTAGCATTGTTGCCTTGTGGTGCTTGGGTCCTAAGTTCAAATTTGACAACAGCAGCTTGGAGTTTGCATGTTTTCCATATGTTTCATAATATTCACCTTTATTTATAAAGCACATGCATATTAGGGTGGTTTTATATTGGGGATTCCACTTTCCTGCTTCATTCAGGGAGCAGGAAAGGGGAATCCCCACAGCCGAACAGCTCTGTCTCTGGATGGAACCGAACAGTGCCGGACGGACCCCATTGACTATAATGGGAATCATCCACTTTCCATCTAGCTGCCCTGCATTTGGATAGATGAAAAAGTGCTGCATGCTGTGACAGAACCTTTGCCCGCAGGTTCCGACACAGATGTGAAACCAGCTTTACATAGCTCTTTGCATCACTTGATATTTTTTGTCTCAGAATCTGTATTGGTCTATTAATATGTTTTAGGAAACCCACACAAGAATATACAAACTCCTTGCAGATGTTACCCCTGGACATATTTAAGTCTAGGACCCCAGCACTACAAGGCAACAGTCTTAATCACTGAGCCACCATGCTTCTTTGTACTCCTCTTTGTCAATAAATGTATGCCCTACATAAATAAAGGTGATTATTATGAAGAAGAAACCCACACAACCCCAGGGAGAACATACAAACTCCATGTAGATGTTGTCCTTGGTCAAATTTGAATCTAAGACCCCAGAGCTGCAAGGCAACTGTGCTAACCCTTGAGCCACCATGCTTCTTCTTGCTCCTTAATAAATGCATGGACTATATAATTAAAGGTGATTATTATTATGAAGAATCCACACAAACACAGGGAGAAACTTCATACAGATGTTATCAAATTTGAACCTATAACCTCAGCACTAAAATTTGACCAGACAATATTCTGGGCACCATCCAAAGGAATTCAGGGCATCTTTGGAAACTTTATCTGGGTCCTCATTCTGAGTGAACAAGTGCTGCAGGGAATGTGGAGAATCCCTGTTGGCTTCGTCCACCAACCTTCCATGTCTGGAAACTGGATGATCACTAATAATGTTTCCCTTTCTGCTAATGTATTAGCATTAATGTGTGTTATTTTACATATATGACTTATTGCAAATGTATTAATTTTATGGAAGGCACTAACTACAATCAGTGGTTTAACACAGACAGCAAAATCACTAGAGAATAGAGATGAGCGAGCGTTCTTGTTAAGGCAAAATACTTGAGTGAGTATTGCCATTTTAGAGTACATGCCCGCTCGTGAGAAAAGATTCGGGGGCTGGCGAGGGTGAGCGGTGAGTTGTGGGAGTGAGCATGGGGGAGCGGGGGGAAGAGGTAGAGAGTCTCCCGCCCCCCGACGGCCCCCGAATCTTTTGGCACAAGCGGGCATGTACTAGAAAATGGCAATACTCGCTCGAGTATTTTGCCTTAACGAGCACGCTCGCTCATCTCTACTAGAGAATCATTGACAGAAGGAGAGAAAAATTCAAGGAATGAAAGCTTGACCGTCAGCTTCCTTCATTGAATGACTATATTATGTCGATCTCATCCCTGGAAGTAAGTGATACATTATAATTGCATTACAATTCACATCACAGTCTGATTATCACCGATGGTTCCTCACTGGGCTCTCCTGCAAGACAAATAGTGTTCTTGATATTGATTTAAAATGCTAATATTTGGACTTTACCACCAAGGGAAATCCAGCCGCAACAGATTCCTAAGTTGTATTGACTGTTAGTAGAAACGTACCGATGCTTTACATAAGAATACATTTTAATCTTGCGGCCGAGAGAAATAGTGTTCAATAGAAGATATAGTAAAAGCGGATCTGTCATGTTAATATTCTCTCCTACAGGTCCGCACTCCTGGTAGGCAAAACAGCACAAAACATTTTACCATGTTTGGCTAATAGAAGCGATCAAAGAATATAGCAGACTCATAGTTATTCGTAAGGAGAGCACTCCTGTCTGCCTTTTCCCGTCTCCGCCAACTGTCATAGCAGTGATTGGCGGTCACCGTGGAGGGCGGGAGGAGGCAGGAAGAGCGCACCGACCCCCTTGAATACTGGGGATTCATAACTATGTGAATAAAATAATACCCCAGCACAGATGCATGCCACTATAAAGCCTAAATAATAAAGTTATATAGATCTCAAAGAGCCAAATATGTCTGTAATGGGAACACCACTGTGCATGAAGTGGCTTGGGGGATGAAAGCATCCAAGTATGGCTAGATTATGCTATTTCCACAACTCTCATTCACTTCTAAGGGAGTTAGGAAAACGGTATCGACAAGCCTGCTTGGCTGTTTCCATAATCCCAACCACCTCTGGTCACCTTGTGCAGTCAGGCCAGGACAGAGGGGTCCACAATGAGAGATAGGTATAGATCCCAGAAGTGGGACCCACACCTATCTGACTTTTATAGCATATCCAGTGGAGTTCATATTTATGGAAAGAGGGCTGTAATTTAGTATCCATATAACTCCCATTAAACTTGAATGCCCACGATTCTGCTGAACAGGTCCTATAGAAGACATAGATTGAGAACAGCACACTTGTCCCAAGATTTAGTGTTTGCAACAGTCTGTCCACAAATGATCAGCTCTCATTCATTGATCAATAGCACGACAGATAAAGAAGACCGGACATCAGTGCATCATCACCACAAGGTCATTGTGGTAGGAAACAGACCCATCAACGCATTGGCTCCCACATGAGCCATACTCAAGCAGCTTGAGCAAGGCTCGTGTGTTGAGCCAGAGCCATAGCATCATTAGGCTTGTTTCCTGCCACAGTGACCTTACGGTGATGATGTGCTGATGTCCAGTCTTCTTTTTTCATAGGGGTCTTTGTAATCTAAGTTTATTTCAGAGAAACCATGGGGGAGGTCAAGGTCTTGCATCCATAACATGGATGTTAAAATGCCACTATTATGCCTGTGTGAACCCTATAATTGATGTAATTGAATTCATTGTTTGCAAGGATAATTTAAGCACATGTAAGCACTGCCTGCAAATTATAAAGTAATTCATCATATGTCTTTCCATGATTAAAAGAGAAGAATTCAAGCTGTGTATGGAGAACTATTGTATTAGCTGAAGTGATCATATGGAAAACCACAGAAAGGGCATGAAAGAAGAAGAAAAAGTCAACTCTTTTTACTTGCCGACCCTTTGATGTTAAAGGGCTCTTTGCAGTGAAAAGGTTAATATGTTTCAACTGGTACATTATATTCTGACCACTGAGCCAATTTTCTTTGGTCACACTGACCTTGCAGGATGCCCGGAATCTACTTTAATATATCCACTCGCAGACTCTTTTAGCCGAGGTGAAAAAAATTGCCAATTTGTAGAAGTCTTGTTGTTGATGTTTGTGCTGATTCCGTCATTTCATGGATTACTACTAGCTGTGCAGATTTGGAAAACTGAAATATGTTTGGGGATATTTGGATTTGAAGTGTTGACTTAAATAATCAGACATTGAGCAAATAGACTTAAATGGCAGAATCTCTACTTAGGGTATTTAGAATTAAAATGTAGACTTCACTTACGATTGTGGCATGTACTTTACTATGACTTTGACTATATGCTTATTTGTATGTAACCCAATGTCATTGGTGACTTTCTGCTCAGGACACATTTCCCTTTAGGAATAATGCATTCTAGATTACCTGTCTGTCCTTACCTATGCAAAATATTCAGATTTTCTGGGTTGTTGCCTTTTGGTGTCCACTAAGCAGTATGAAGTAAGTTGTAAAGTTGGCCACAGACAAAAGAAATTGGGGTTGATCAAACATTTGGATGTTTACTATCTTCCCTCATACCCTTGTGAACATTCTTGTGAAGGATGTACCAAATAGGGAAACAAGGTAACTACTATGGTGCACATGAAAGAAGAGGAACCCACTAGGGTGCCCTAAAGGCCTTCTCCATAGGTCGTGGGAATCAGCACAAGGGACAATTACCACAGGGACCTCCAGAAAAAAGCTAGAGAACCACAAATCTCTTCTGCTCTGCAAGAAATAAATAGAAGAATCAACAAACACCAGAATGTCCAGTTACAAGGATGTCATTCCAACCTGAATCAGTAGCCAGAGAGTGTCCCGTTTTGCACTTCTTAGGGTACCTTTGCACTCAGCACCTATGGTCCAGAGTGGTGCATTGAAAAGTTGCTGAAGTGTACGAAAAGCAGTTGTTTGCTTGCTTTTGCACAAGTGCTTATAGTTCATAACTTGTCTACTGACCTATCATTTGTAGGGGGAAGCTCCATGTAGATTCATTCTCAAGTATATGTAAGGGGTAGGCAGTAAGCAAGACAATGAGCAATATTCCCACCTAAGGTCGTAAATAGGGTTGGCTACCAGAAAAAGCCTAATGTGTGCGCACAAAAAGGTACTGTTAAAGTCAATGCAGATCTACTTATTGTATCACTTCAAAGGGAAGTGTGGTGCCTTCATTTAGGAAAAGACTTAGTTAATACCTTAAAGAGATGTTTGGGGACTTTCGCTAGTTGATCTTCTACCCAAACTTTGGTTAATTGCGAATTGTGTGCGGCAAGCCACAATTAATGAGCTGACATTTATTGTTAATATATGTTCCTTCTTTTGCGGAACAACATTGATAATCTTGTGTGCAGAGGCGTAACTTGAAGCTCCTGGGCCCCCAACTATAATGCTTTATTCATAGTACTGGGCCCCCCATATAGGGAGAAGAGAGGCCTTATGCGCCCCCTAAGGCTCCTGGGCCTGGGTGCAACCGCATCCCCTGCACCCTCTATAGTTACGCCCCTGCTTGTGTGCCTATTCACTGTTACTGTGAAGTTAAATTACTGAACAGGCATAGCAGTGGGTGGTTTTCTGTTGCCATTGCTAGTTAGAAGTGGAGAATTAGAGCTGCAAACTTTTTCTACTAGAAATTGCATTTGAATGACTGCGACTTTACACCACACGACTTTTGGGCAACCAGGGACTACTTTCAGGAGCGCTGAAACAAAACAACTAGAGACTAGTGAGTGAATTATTACTTGTCAGCTTTTTGGTGGCCATGTTTGCATGGAATGACTATTGTTTGCATTTGCTCTTTCAACCGATTATTTGGAGGATACTTGTCCCATGTAAAGGTACTAGAGATGAGCGAACGTGCTCGGCCCCGCCCCTTTTTCGCCCGAATACCGCGATTTTCGAGTACTTCCGTACTCGGGTGAAAAAATTCGGGGGGCGCCGTGGCGGCGCGGGGGGTTGCAGCGGGGAGTGGGGGGGAGAGGGAGAGAGAGAGGGCTCCCCCCTGTTCCCCGCTGCTACCCCCCGCACCGCCGCGCCTCTCCCCGCCCCCCGGCGCCCCCCGAATCTTTACGCGCGAGTACTGAAGTACTCGAAAATGGCGGTACTCGGGTGCGTAAGTACTCATTACGAGTACGTTCGCTCATCTCTAAAAGGTACCTTTAGGGTGCGTTCACAGATCTCGGATTGCTGCAGATTTTGATGTAGATCTGCAGCAGATTTCACCCCTTCAATTGAAGTGGTGAAATCTATGCAGATCTGCTTCAAAATCCATGACAAACTCTGCAGGTGATCAGTGACGTTTGAACACACCCTTAGGGCTCCTACATACAACCATATTTGCATGTGTCTTTGAACGCATAAAACATAAAGTTGGACCTGCTCTATTTTCCCGCATTTTGCACAGCAAAGGTTCCATAGAAGTTGGAGGAGCTGCGGAAATATGCAAGGGGAAGAGTGAAACACTGAGCAAAATGAGGGGAAAAGTACATATTAGGCTAATTAGCCTTTAATTCTATGGAAAGGGTGTGTCACATGTATGTGTGAACTGGCCCTGCATGCGCAAAAAGCAAAGTACCATGAGCAGACGTGTGCAAACGTACCTCTGCAAACCTCATTCATGCCCAAATATGCTGCGCTGCAGTGAGTGCTTTTGCGTATGCGCCCATGAGAAGCCCCCCTTATAGTGTCCATTTTCCTCTATGTCCACCCCTGGAAGCTCAGGTCACCTGTTTAGCTGATGTTATAAAACTTGGTCTAGACATATTTTGGTTAAAATTGCTGGTGTGTATTTTAGCATAAAAATGAGTCGTTGCTCTATCTGCATCCAGGCCTGGTTTATTGACACCTCCCTGGGCCTCTGACTTCAGAGCTGGCAGCATTGAAATCCATGCTTCATCTGTTTCTAACTTCCCTTGGGATTTCCATACTGCTAGCACTGACTTCACAAACCCAAGGAGATGTTAATGAAGCAGGACTGAGCATGGATAGGCCAGTGACTTGGAAGCTTTCGGCACTGCTCAGATAACTCTGGAGCGGTGATTTATATGCAGTGTGTGCAAGAAGAAGAGTATGTTCTTGTACTAGAAATCAAAAATGTATCTAAAGCAGTAGGTCTCCTGATATTGCCCATGAGAGCAGATGACATTACTTCAGCAGTTATTCAAAACCTGCTTTGCAGTGGAGATCATAATCAGACCACTGTTGTCCCAAATAGTTGACTGTATTGCAAGTCTTTGCAAGCCAATTTCACATATACTTGCTCTTTGATGGGCAGGATTACAATGCGCCCAATGTTTTTCCCATGCTCTGTTTGACAAGGTGATTTAGATGATCATAAAGTATCTGCACTAGCCTACCAAAAGTAATTGGACACTAGAGGAAGAATCAAACGTAGTATTTACTTACATATGTTAATACTTACTGGGGTCTCCTTTGGCCCTAATGACATCTGATACTTTCCAGTGAATACTTTCTACTAATGTCTGATACAATTTAACTGGTATTTCCCTCCAGTCATCCTGCAAACTTCTAGAATGGTGCAGGAAGCATTATTGTTGGACAGTTGGGCAATGTAAGAACGTTCTATGGAGTGATGAATCACACTACTCTATCAGGTGGAGGTACCTGGGTGTGGAGGATGATGGGGAATGACCTCTGTGTTGTGCCAACAGCTAAGTACGGCGGAGGTTCTGTTATGGTCTGGGGATGTTTTATGTGACAAGAGCCATGAACATGGAGGTGTATCTTGACATCCTAGACAATAATGTGCTGCTGACAATGTTGTAATACCCTGGGAATGGTCGGCCATACTTCCAACAAGACAACTTGTCTTGTCACAAATCCAACGCTGTTTGAGGATATGGATGTTCCAGGATTGGACTGAACCCTACAGAACATCTTTGGGGCGAACTGGAACCTCGGTTCAGAAAATATGAACAGCGTCTGTTTTATTTGTGAGAACTCGCCAGTCGTTTGTGGGATGAAAGGAAAGAAATACCAGCTGAAGTGTATCAGATGTTAGTAGAAAGTATGCCAAGGAGAGCATCCAATGTCATTAGGGCCACTAAGTATTAACATATGGAAATAAATACTGCTTTTAATGTTTGCTCAGCTGTTTAATTACTTTTGGTAAGATGGTGTAGGTGATCTTGGCTGTCATAGAATATGTTCCCCTAGATCTTCAAGAGCTCTTGAAGCCCATTAGGCCTTGGCGCCTGCCCAGGTATCTCTGTATAGAATTAAACAGTATCTAAAGCAGTTGAAGGCTTCATATGCTGGCAATTGGCCATATATTAGCTGATTCAGAAAGATGAAGGTACAGGGTCTTCTGTAAGGTGTGAACATTACCTGCCATTTAGTGACAAAACATGTGCTAGGTGTTGTAATGGGATCACCTTGTTCTTCCAGAACATCCACAATTCACTCCTCAGAATTAATATTCCGGGCAGCCAGATGAACGGGTCACAGGCTCTCTATGCAGAATATGAATTTTATTCATCAGCAGATAAATTATAAATGCATACTCTCTGCTGTATCAGAAGTTCAGATCACAGAGTTGCTTTTTCTGAAATGACAGTGTGTAATGCCTTGACTCTTTCCCAAATAATAATTGAATTTGAGAGCTTGGAATTTTTTTGTGTGCTCTTAACCTGAAAATGAACCCATAATCTTAATGTATACATTTTATCTCTGCTGTAGGCCTCTTCTACATCATTTATGAAGTTATAGGCCATGTTTTATGAAAAGATATTACAATGAAAAAGAGTAAAAGAAGAAACTTCACACTAATAGTTGCATTTTTCTGAAAAGCAATGGCGATCATTGAAAGAAATATACAGCAATGAGTCGTTACAGGATTGTCGCGATAGAAGTAAAGCAGGGAACTTAAGAAACTGTAGTCGTGCTGAAGTCTTTGATGTTTAATCAACCAAGAATAACATAAGAGTGTAATTTCTATAATTTGTTGTGTAGTGTAAAGAAGATAACAAGCAGAGCTGCAGTATAAAGCAAGGGGGAAGGACAAAGTAGCAATAACCCATGCAACTGCCATTACCAATGGAGCAGAAAGAAAAGGCAGAAAGACAACCAACCATGAAAAAAAGCATATAGCATACTTGCCAAAATAAAAGGGAACTCTGCATTCCAATAGGCATTATTCACATGAGCGCTGTCTGCACGCAGTAGAGGCGCGCACGGGACGTGCTTCTATAGGAACCAATGGGTCCCTATAGAAGAGTTTACATGAACGATTGTTAGGTGCACTAAATTCGCGCACCTAGCAAAAATAGGACATGCAACTGCAGGTTGCATCTAAGCTCCGTAATGCGTGCAAAGATAGGACTTGTCCTATCTTTGGGGCGGGCTTTCCATAAACTCCTATGGCAGCTGGAAAGCAGACACCACGCACCTCCGATCGTGTGAATGGGATACTTCAAGTAGCAGGAATCAACCTATTCACAAGATCTTTAGAGCAGTATAGCTGTGATCCTTTCTCGCCGCTATACTGCTCGCAGACAGCACTCATGTGAATGAGGCCATAGAGTTATCCTTCAACGCCTTATTGTGTGGGCAATACACACATTTTTTTTCTAAGACTGCATTTTTGCCAAAAATGACTGCTGCAGAGATTATGGAAATCAGGAAGGTATCGTCCTTACAGAATATAGACTATTGCCATGTGGAACATGCGTTATTCAAACAGCCACCATCAATTGAGGGTTATCCATCCTTTTACAGCATACTTACAAACATTTACAATGACAAGTTTACAAATTTGGAACATTTAAGCCCTCCCCCTCAGGAAAGGGAACACCCCAAACATTCAGTTTGGGTGGAGTCTGCATAAACTTTACCGTTTTTTTGCTATCTGGTTCATGGGATTGTCTAGGTAAGTCAGAATTGTAGATATAGCACTACCTAAAAATAAGGATGCATGAAACTTTATTAAAACCCAAATCTTCATTATAAAGGGCAAATGAAATGTAAAAGAAACAAAGACTTGAAATGTAACAATCAGACACATCATTTTAAATGTAAAAAATAATCCAAGTTGTAGAAGTCCATACTGGATTTTCTTCAAGTAGATATACTCACATGTCAGTTTTGGCAAATGCATGCATTCCTCATCAGATAATATATATGGATCATTTTTTGATAAAATGCTATTTCTCACCATTCCTCCATTATTTCTTCTGAAAATATATATTAAATTGTAACTGTCATTTAATGTCTTTTAACTCTAAAGAACATTCGATTTTAAGACTTTTTGTAATCAATTTAATTAATTTAATCCTTGTAATAGAATATTACTCTTGAACTGCTGCCCCCTCCTTTCATTTGAAAGCTGTTGCTAGGGAAAATCCATATTCTGCCAGTGAATATAGACAGCTCTTCACTGGGTGACTTCAGTCTTCTTTAGCTATTCAGAGCATGTGTCTGGAGATAAGAGTGTTTAATGCAACATGGTATCCCTGTAATCATGTCAGTTCACTCTATGCTGTTATTTTCTTATTCCCCTCATAAAAAGCTTCATTTCATAGCTGGATAGCCAGAGAGATAAGATCACAGTACAGAATGGACTGAAGCAATTACAGGGTTAAAAACCGTATCTAATTAAAAAAACTCTTATCTCCAAACATGTCCCCTGAATGGAAATCTGGGAAATCTGCAGGCACACAATGAAGAGCACTCACTAGCAGAATACGGATTTTCTCCTGCAACAATCTAACTGAATAACATGGGGCAATGGTTCAAGGGAGATTTTCTAATAAAATCAGTTTAAATCTGTGTTATATATATATATATATATATATATATATATATATATATATATATATATATATATATATATATTCTTAAATTTGTTGCCAGTTCTTTAGTTTGAAAGAAGAATAAATGACAGTATGACTTTATAATGACAACAGTCATTGGTGAGGCAAGGATACAAGGATACAGTAACACCCAGTTAACCCAGTCAAATATTCATAGATTTCCATAACAGAGGTATGGCACACAATAGATTCATTTGGAAATGTGCTCTATACTTGTTGGGCTTTCAAGTATTTACTTTAGATGATAATTTATTTCTGTTCTGAGCAAAAATATATCATTATTTGGATGTTTTTGTTTTTTCCCCTTAATTCACACAATTTTTGGTGAGTTTTTTTTGTAAAACTAGTGTTTTGGTTCTAGATATGAAGCTGACAATTGTTGGGTGCAGATCATCACTGTAAGCGTCATAACCTTTCACCACCACATTTGAGAATTTGGGTGGGTAGATTCTTGGTCAACTACCGTGTCCAGCTAATTGGAACCATATTTTGCTCCCTCAGTGACATCTGACATCATACATACCGCACTGTCATCTCTCTTATAGCCACCACCCTATCATTGCAGAAAACCACTGCAGATTTCCAATGTGAGTTTCCAGACGGCAAAGTTGACATGTATCGTAAAGTGGTCATTAAAGAAGTTTCTGACAGGATGACCAAACCAACCAACTAGAAGACATAATAACATGTTTTGTAAGGCTGAAAAAAAAACATCCATCTAGTTCAGCCTGAAATCCCTAAAGGGTAAAAGTCAATTTTCCTCATCATGGGGAAAACATTCCTTCCTAACTCTAAATATGGCAAAGACAGCTTATATAAAAGAGTTAATGGGTCACACTATCATCTTCTTAAAGTGACGGCAGGAGATGTAAGCCCACCATGGCGTTTGCATTTTCTGCTTTGGCCACAAGATTCAGAGAAGATTAGATGGAAGTGATCCTTTATAGAGGATGCAGAAAGCGTAGAATTTATCAAACATTAGCAAATCATAAGTAAGAAGAACAGCCACAATTTGGAAATTATATTCTTTTTACTTACCAATGTATTGACAATTTCTATTTTGTTGCTATTTTCGCAAAGGTGGCAACAGAAAGTTCAGCCATATTGTTTGTCACTTGTATTTATCTTCTCAAAAATGGATGTTAAAATTTTTATTTTGTTATAATATATCATGCTAACAGCATGACAGTTTCTGATTATTTTCCGAGAAGCTACTGTAGGGGGCTTCTCAAAGGTCACAACCAATATGGCTGCACTTCCTGTCGTCATTTTCATAAAAAAACTGTTGCGCACAGCTGTAATACAGCTCCTATAGTGTGTGATAGTCCTATTTTTGCCCATCAATATCCTTGATTTTACATGCCATTCCTATGTTCCTTACAAGTTCCTAGTCAAGAGTGTTCCTAGATGTCAGTTCCCAGCTAGCTGGCATCAGGTGTGCAGATGGCAGGTTTTATAGACAGGGCTCAGAGATGCATGGCAAGGAGCGAGACCAAGTTAGACTTAAGAATTGAGGAAGAACCTTGGCAGCGTCATGTTAAATAGTCCCAGGACACCATTATTTGATTGCCACTGGCTGAACAGAAGTTTGGAGTCTAAGGTATCCCCAGTTCTTCACCCATAACCCCTGCAAGCAGGTATGGACTTAACCAGCCAGATAGCCAGGTTGGGGTTTCACCATGAAGAGAACTCCTTTTTATAACAAAGTTCAAAGTTGACTTCTAAAAACCCCAGTAATAAGCCCCCCCTTTGTAGGGGATACAGAGGCAGGGGCAATCTACCATTGCATGGTAGTCATTCAAATGATTCTTTGTCCACGTAATGTATGGAATGTTCGGTCCACCATTCCAAGAGTGTGAGCCAGTGATACCTCTGGGTAATAAAGGGTTCTAAAGTGGGGAACCCATCTGTATGAGGTCTATATATCCTAATTGTCACGTCTGACCAGGATGTACCAAAACTGGTCCCCCGAACAGACCCTGGGCTATGTTTACAAAATGGAACCAAGAACATAAACCACCACAGGTAATTTGTGGAATAACATATGGAAAGGGGAACTTTCCCTATATGACCTATAGCAGATGTCCCGTCCTGATAAGAAGGCACCCAGCCCACCATCCTCAGCCACTCACTGTCTCTATCTGGGACAGAAGTAAACAACTAAGTAAGAATACAACTACCACCAATAACCACAATACTTAGCTTGAGATAAGCGGGAAAAACAGGAGACCAAGATCCAGCTCTGATTCCAGCAACCATCAGATGTGGACTGAGAATAATCAGCGCAGGTCCACAGCTAAGACAGGAATAAAAGCCCTTTCTAATTCTTAAGCAGGTACAACAAGTAGCAGAACACTCCCATAGACATTCCCACCAGTGCTAGAGAAAGCTGAAAGGAAAATCTAAAACAGCATTAGTATGAACCAGACCTCCATGAATGAAAACCAAAACCTGCTGCAACACTAATGACCTGTATAAAAAAAAGACCTTTAAATTGATGACAAAATGCTATTCATCAGTTTCTTTCTGATGTGTTGAATTTTTTGTAACACATCGTACATTCATTTTTTTAATCTATTTTAATTTGTTTTTTAAGTTGACATTTTTTTTTTAACAAATAGTTTTTATTGGGTTATTACATGGGTAAACAGTACATGAGAATACATGTGCACAATGTGTAACATATTGTATATTCATGAGAAAAATAGCAGGGTACACATGCTTTGTCCAGCAATTAAAACTTTGTCCGTGTGAATCGGACTATTTCCCACAATTTTCATTTATAGTCCGATGCGTGGGTTAAGAATTAAGTTTAAAGATAATTAGCAGAAATATGAAACTAAGGAAAAAATCCTTGAAAACTGAAATGCAGTCATTTGATCACTACAACATCTATATCTGAGTTTCGTTATGTGTGATTACTTTCTCAGCAAGGGGGGGGGGAGGTTATGTTAGAATAATATTGTGTCCAGGGGTTCCATGTGCGATGGAAATTAGGCATAGTTTCGTTGGATAGAGCATAGATTTTTTCATATGAGCAGTGGTCTGCCATAATATCATGTACCTCATTTATTGTGGGGGGGAGATTAGACCTCCATTTCCTGGTTAGGGCTAGTTTGACTACCATAAGCATGTGGCAAGTCCATTTCCGCACCGTTGGAGGGATCTCGTCACATCTCAGTAGCAGTAATGCCAATTCTGGTCTTTGGGGGAGTGCGCTATGGGTGACCTTACGTATGGTGTGGAAGACCGCCTTCCAGAATTTATGGATGAGTTGACATTCCCAAAGTATGTGGATTAATGTGCCTTCCTGTCCGCACCCTCTCCAGCAGAGTTTGTCTGTGTTGGGGAAGCATTTGGCTAATTTAACAGGTGTGTAATACCATCTGGTTAACACTTTGTAATGTGTCTGGAGAAGGTTTGCGGACAGCGTGGACTTATTTGCCCAGTTAAAGGAAAGAATCCACTGTTTCTGGGGAAATGTGCTTTTGAGGGCTTAGTCACACGGGCGTTTATTGCCGCGATTTGCGCATGCGCATGCGTCCGGCGATTTTTTAAAACCATTGCTTTGCAATGGTATCAGACACATGAGCGCTTTTTATGCGCTCATCCGATAAATTAGAGAACAGAAATCGCAGATCGCACCTATCTGCGATCTGCGATTCCTGTTCTCTTCTCTATATGCGCTCAATGGGGCCGGCGGCAGCAGCGCCGACCCCAATGAGAACATACAGAAGATAAATCATTCTTCTCTGCCACAGCTGGAACAGCTGTGGCAGAGAAGAACGATGTTTGCCCATTGAATTCAATGGAGCGGCAATACAGCCGCTCCATTGAAAGCAATGGGCTGCCGGCGTGCGCGGGGTTAATTGTCGGGAAGGGGTTAAATATATAACCCCTTTCCTGCAATGCATCCTGAAAAGTGAAAGAATAAAAAAAAAGTATGTACTTACCTGCTCCCGACAGCTGGAGATCCCGGCGGCCGGCCTGCAGTGGGTGTGAAGGGGGTGTGACTCAGGCTTGCCCCTGATTGGCTCAGCCTGAGCCAATCAGAGGCTGATCTCAGTCACACCCATTCATGAATTCATGAATGGGTGTGACTGAGACTTGCTTCTGATTGGCTCAGGCTGAGCCAATCAGGGGCAAGCCTGAGTCACACCCCCTTCACACCCACTGCAGGCCGGCCGCCGGGATCTCCAGCTGCCGGGAACATGTAAGTACATACATTTTTTTTATTTTTTCACTTTTCAGGATGCATTGCAGGAAAGGGGTTATATATTTAACCCCTTCCCGACAATTCATCCCACACTCGCCCGCAGCGCTTGCATTCAATGGAGCCGCTGTATTGCCGTCTCCATTGAATCCAATGCGCTGGACAGCTCCGGCCCGTTTCTAATGAAACGCGGCTAGGAGCAGATTTTCGGGCGATTTTTGGGCCGATTTTTCGGCGCCGGTCACGCGATTTGTGCATGCGCATCCGTCATGCGATGCGCAAATCGCGTGAAAAAACGCCCGTGTGACTAAGGCCTTAAGTCGCGTTCCCAATTTAGGAGATGAACTTTTTTTTGTGTACCCATATCCCCGGTCAGGATATTATAACAATATCTCATATGTGAAACATTCTTTTGTCCTTTATTGAAAAGGAAGGCAATCAATCCCTTGGGGAGGGAACAATTCTCCAAGTGGGACATGTTTAAATATGACCTTATTTGGCAATATAGGTGAAAGTCATCTGAGGAGACACCGAAGGACATTCTCAAGGTCTGAAAGGGAGCAATCTTCTCTCCCGTGAACAAGTCTCGCACTCGTTTGATTCCAAGTCTAAGCCACCTCGTGATCGATATATCTGGAATATAATAAGTTAGTATTTCCAGGGGGAGGTCAATTGAGCCCTCATCGGGACTCGATTTCAGTCTCTGGGTGTAGAGATTCCAGGCCTGCAGGGTTGCCAGCATAGGGGGGGAAAGCCTCTGTACGTCCAGGTTGGCCATGGGAAGTGGGTATATTCCACTGATTGCAGTCGCTTTCAGCAAGGATCTTAGGCTTCTGTTATTATTTAGATTTTTCTCTATATAAGCCCATGTTGTGGTTAGAGAGTTAGATAGCCAAGGATTAGATAAGTCTAGGTTTATGGCTTGGCAATATGACCACAGGTCAGGAACCCCCAAACCACCTTGTCTTCGGTTGAGATAGATTATAGAAGATGCGACCCTTGGTCTCTTATTGTTCCATATAAATCGTAGTAGTTGTTTTTGAAGTTCGTTAATTTTATTATAAGGTATTGGGAGAGCTATATTGCGGAAGGTATATAAAATTTTTTGGAGAATCAGCATTTTAAATAGTGTGACTCTGCCAAACCAGGAATATTCAATTTTACCTAACTCTTCTAGTTCTTTTTGTATTGAGGTGTAGAGTGGATCCAAGTTTGCAGATATCATTTCTGCTGTCGGAAAACATAAATTTATACCTAAGTAGGGGATTGATGAGTGCCACTGAAATTTGAATTCCATTTTAATGGCTTCCTTCAGGGAAGGAGGGATGTTGATACCTAGAATTTGGGATTTATTAATGTTTAGCTTGTAAAAGGAAACCCTACTAAAAGATGAAATGATGTTATATATCTCTCTTAGGGAGTCTAGTGGGTTAGTGAGTGTCAGGAGCACATCATCAGCGTATAGTCCGATTTTGTGCTGTCTACCACCCATCGAGAAGCCTCTGACATGCGGTGAGCTTCTAATTAGTTCTGCCATAGGCTCCATTATTATTACAAACAGCAGAGGGGAAAGGGGGAAGCCCTGCCTTGTTCCATTGGCTATCTGGAATGGGTTGGACAGCGCGCCATCTACCAAAACCCTGGCCGATGGAGCTGTGTACAGGGCTTTGATTGCTCTTAAGAAGCCCCCCCTTATTCCGAATTTTTTCAGAACCTCAAATGCGAAGTCCCAATGAATTCTGTCGAACGCCTTCTCCGCGTCCAAAGAAAGGAGGAGAGAAGGCGTTCGACTTGACCCCATGCCCGACATTAGGTTTACCATTCGTCTTGTGCCATCAGACACTCGTCTACCTTAAGTAAATCCAACCTGATCATTATGGATTATGGTCGGGAGTATCTGAGTTAATCTCATGGCTAGAATTTTGGAGTACAATTTCGTATCGGTATTAAGGAGCGATATCGGTCTGTAGCTCGTTGTAGATTCCGTTGGCTTTCCCGGCTTGGGAATGGTAATAATGGTGGCCTGTAGCATTTCCGGGGGCATGGTTCCTTTTAACATTGCTTCGTTGAATGTGTTTGTAAGATAAGGGGTTAGAATGTGGGCGTATATTTTATAATATTCGTTAGCAAACCCGTCAGGTCCCGGTGACTTGAAATTTTTTAGGAGTTTAATTGCCCTTTCAACTTCTTCGGTGGAGATAGGGTTATCCAAGTTATGGATTGTAGTGTCAATTGTAGGTAGATCTATTTTTTGTAGGAAATCCTTAATTATTGTTGAATTTGGTTGAGGGGTTGCTGGGTCTAGTTTCAAGTTATAGCGGTTAGCATAAAAGGAGCTAAACTCGTTTGCAATGTCCTGTGGGTGGGTGAGTTTTATGCTTGGGGTTTTTGTTTTGAGTAGAAAAGGGGTTTTTGCTTTGATATGTTTAGGTCTGGCCAGGTTTGACATTAGTTTAGAGGGTTTATTGTAAGAGGAGTAATAATTTGCTTTTAGGTATTTAGTATTTTTGTTGAATTCCTCTAATAGAACTGATCTGAGCGTTCTTCTTGTCTTTGCTAGCTCTAATAGATCAGGGCCGGAGGGGGAGTTCTGTAGGTTTAATTCAAATTTTTGAATCTGCATTAGAAGCTCCTCGATTTGTTTTTGTTTGTTCTTTTTATATTGCGCATTTAATTTGATCATGGTGCCCCTGATCACTGCATTGTGGGCATTCCATAAGGTAAAAGGGTTTATTTCAGGGCTGTTATTTAGACTGAAGTATTCCTTTAGGGATTCGGCTATTATTTTTTTGTTTTTGGGAGATTTAATTAAGGAAATATTATTTCGCCTTATTCTTGTTGTTCCTCTGGGGCGTCCTAGATCAAGCTTTAAAGATATTGGGGCATGATCTGACCAAGTTGCTACATGAATTTCAGATGATTTAACTGCGGGTAGGGTCCATCTGTCTACTATAAATAGGTCGATGCGCGAGAAGGATTTGTGCCCCGGGGAAAAAAAGGTGAATTCCCTAGAAGTGGAGTTAAGACACCTAAAAGAGTCATAGAGTGCCTCCTTACATAGCCATGGGAACAGATTGGGAGATGTTCTTTGTTTGTTTGTGGAGTCCATTTCTTTGTCTGGGGTTATATTAAAATCTCCAGAGACTACTAATTTCCCCTTTTGTATCTTTTTTACTTTTTTTATAACTTTGTTTAGAAAGGAGATCTGGGCTTTATTCGGAGCGTATATGTTGGCTATTGTAATGGGACACTCGTTTAGGGTACCTACAAGGATGAGGTATCGTCCCTTAGGATCAGCAAGTTGTTCTTCAAGCACAAAATTAACATTAGTTCCAAATGCAGTCAAGACCCCTGCTCGCTTCTTGGAGGCGCAAGACATAAATATTTGTGGGAATCTCTTGTTGGAGAATTTTGGGCAGGCTATGGAGGAAAAGTGTGTCTCCTGCAGGCAGACAATGTCTGCTTTTGTTTGTTTAGCGTCTCTCCATACTGAGGCCCTTTTAAAGGGTGAGTTTAACCCCCTCGCATTCTGGGAAATGACTTTAAGTGTCATGGCTAGTTAAGTGAGATGCATTGATGTTTTGTTCGTGAAGTGTGACTGCATAAATAATAACATTACAACAGTTAAACATACGTAATAAGATGAACATAGCAGGATCGCCTCGAGTTGAAGCTGTGGCGGGACGATTCTGTTGCCTGCAAAAATAAGATAGAAAAATAAAACATATACAGAAGATGTATAGAAAGGCAGGATTTGATACCTGCATGTTATCAAAGGGGGGAGGAAAAAGTTCGCCTGACGTTTGTCAGCCTTCCTTAAAAGTAGAATTAAGGAAACATTTCCAGAAGAGCCGGAGAGTAGAGAACGGTCTCCCGATGATGGAGCTGTCAATTACTTTCACGGATGGGTAGGATGGGTCCCATTTTTGGATGCTTTCTTGGTCTTTGCCGCTGGGGTCAGGTGCGCTTTTTCTGCAGTAGTTATTCCCCATGTCTTTAGAAGTTTCTCTCCTTCTTGAAGGTTGGTAATGATATGCTGGGAGCCATCTTTGTGGATTAATAGCTTTGTTGGGAATCCCCATTTGTACAGAATTTTGTTAGTACGGAGAGCTGTGGTAATGGGTGTCAGATTACGTCTTGCTTGCATTGTTGTTTTAGACAGGTCTATGAATAGCTGGATGCCAGAAAATGGGTTAGGTAAATTATTGGTTTTCCGTGAAGACTGTATCATGGCCTCTTTAATGTGAAAAAAGTGAATTCTGGCAATTACGTCTCTTGGAATATCTGCATGAATAAAGCTTGGTTTGGGCAGTCTGTGTGCCCTATCTATGAGACGTTCTTGCTCTGAGGAGTTTGGGAGGATTGTTTGAATCAATTGAGAAAGAAAGTCTTTCAAATTAGATTGAGTGACAGTTTCTGGGATTCCTCGGAATTTGACGTTGTTACGTCTATTTCTGTCTTCTAATGTGGCGAGTTTATTTTTTATGGCGACTACTTCTTCTTCTAAGGCGTAGTGCGAGTCGATTAAGTTATTGTGGGAGGAGGTCAGTTCCGCCATTTTACTTTCGACGTGATCTGTTCGGTCGCCTAGTTCTTGAATTGTGACATTTACTGAGGAGGACAGCTTATGCAAGTCTTTTTGCATAGAGTCTCTCAGTGCTACCACCAGATTTTTAATGAATAGCTCTGAAGCTGGTTGGTTTGTAGAAGGTAGACTTAGAATAGGGTCTGCAGTTAGATCTATCATATTGTCTGAGGGAGAGGGAGAGGACACTCTCTGCCTCTGCTTCTCTGGGCTAGCAGTGGGGGAAGGGCTTGCCTCCGATTGAGAGCTGTGGCTGGGCGCCATTTTACATGTTGCACCTTTCTCAGGGGTCTTAATGGAGAATGCACTCACCCCTTCTTGTAGTGCAGAAGATCGCTGCTGCTCTCTGGATGTTTCCATAAGGTCTTCTGCAATGCCTGCTGTCGGAGAAACCTCTCTGCTGTGTGAAGAATCAGCTGCTGTCTCCTTATCTGCAGGAGAGCAGGAGGGAGGGGGGGAGCTGCGGGGCACAGCAGTCTCTCCTCTATCAGCGCTTTGGGCTGTAAAGAAACTTGATACTCTCTGTGGAGGAGCTTTGGAGATCTTTCTTTTAGCTGTCACTATACTCCCACCAGCAAGTGGAGCAGCGGGTTGTGTTTTTCCTCTTCTGGAATGCATTGTAGTAGCTTTTAGAAGGCTTAGACGAGCGGAGGTTACAGGGATGTGTCCAGCTCGGTCGGCAGTCAGGCCACACCCCCAATTTGACATTTTTTTAATATCTGAAAATAACCTATTTTTTTACATTGCACCAAAAATGGATAAAGCATTACGAAAAAACGATAAGCATTGCACATTTATTGCTTCCATTTTCAAATCTATTATGTTAACTTTTAGTTCCAGGAAGAAAAATATGTTACAGTGAACCCAGATGAACTGAACAGCGAAAAAGTAAATATTCACAAGAGATTTTCCGTTACTCATCAGAGTGAAAAAAATGTCTTAGAAATTGACTTATAAATTGATCATTTCTGTTAATGGGCTTGACACGGCACAGATGGACTGAACTTTTTTAATTTATGTGGTGGGGTGTTTATAATCTTTCTCAACTTGACCCTATATGTCACAATGCTGATTATTTGTTCTTCATATTTTCCCTGGTCGCATGAATTATTTCTTTGGACCGCGCTAATATCCAGTGAGCATTAAAATTCAGCTTATTTTACAATCATATTTTTTATTTTGTCAAAATCTTAGTGCAAATAGCTCTCCCATATTTCAAGCATTCCAATTATTTTAAACCAACATCACACATTGTGTGCTCAGATAGATGAGCATAGACCGGCATTAATCACCTATATTGTGTTTTAATTCAATTGTTCCCATTGATTTATAGCTGACGTTGTGACTTTTATGACCTAATTCCACATTTGAGATCTTTCGGACCATAATAGGAGGTAACTTTTTCAATCACCTTTTTTTAAGGCATCGATCATGAACCTTGAAGAAAAATATCACTCGTCTCTGTGGAATGGATGGAAATGTAATAAAAACATATAACTCCACTATAAAGAGTTTAATTGTTTGAAACTACAGGAAATGCATGGCAGGATATAATTTAAAGAGTATTTTGTTGATTACCTCATATTAATTTGTTGATAAAACTTACCAAACTAGGAAAGTGACAAGGAACGTGGGCATGATTTCCATGGAGACCTAGTTTCAGTTACATTTATTAAGTAGGAAGCCTGAAAATGGTGATATTTTTGCTGTAAAACTACACTTGCATATAGCAGGTGTAGATTTGATTCTCTGACTAACAACAGATCCAAATGCACCAAAGAGGCATGTGCCTTTTAATAAATTTAACTAAGATGACTCCAACTATCTCCTTTTAGGCGGACTAATGTTTATAGAGATGAGCGAGTATACTCGCTAAAGGCAATTACTCGAGCGAGCATTGCCTTTAGCGAGTATCTCCCCGCTCGAGACTGAAGGTTCGGGTGCCGGCAGCGGGCAGGGAGCTGCGGGGGAGAGCGGGGCGGAACGGAGGGGAGATCTCTCTCTCCCTCTCTCCCCCCCCCGCTCCCTCCAGCTGACTGCCGCTAACTCACCGCTCCCCCGCGCCGGCACCCAAACCTTCAGTCTCGAGCGGGGAGATACTCGCTAAAGGCAATGCTCGCTCAAGCAATTGCCTTTAGCGAATATACTCGCTCATCTCTATTTATAACCTTTGTACTATGACATCACTATTTGTTTAATCCTTGTATTATGATGTTGTTTTTATTATCTTTTTGGCATGACATCACTGTGGTTCCTGGGTGCCCCTTTTTCTGGAAATATTGTATATTTGAAACAACTTGTTACTGTTTGCAACTAATTGTTCAACACGAATCGCAACGGTAAAGTTAACAAGTGTCAAAGTAGTAAACACAAAGTTGACATTTGCTGCAGAAAATGTGAAATCCATGTAAGTTTTTTATATCTGGCTGCTGAGACCCAGGCAAAGTCCTGAGGAATGTTGCTTTCATGTAGGGTGTGCATGTTGACACCATCAGGCCCCAGACCCCAGTCGGCACCAGTCCTCTAGGTAAGCCCATCACCCCAGGCAAAATGGACTCCTGAACCCAACCCTGAACCTGAGCCCCACTGTACAACATCACTTCCTTCCTCAAGGCACCCATACACATTTAGTAGCTGTTGGCATTCATTCGTCTATCAGCTATTTCTCCCAACTTCCCCATACCCATTAATGTTTCGTTCCATCCAGTGTTTATGTGTTGGCAATAGGGAGTGTGGAGAAGCTGCATTCAGACACCTCTGGCAGCACTTTATAGTCAGGAAACAGGAGTTCAGCTTGCCCAATCTTTTTTAACTCAACAATTCAAGAGTTCCCCATAGACACTCAAGACTTGTCTGGTCCTAACAAAATGATTGGGCTTGAACAACTTTTCACTAACGTGCATAAGGGCCTTTTTTTCTTCTTTTCTCTTTATTCCATCCTTTTTTACCTCAACCCCAATATTAACTTATTACACCGCCTTCTACTTTGGAGTTCTCCCCCATTATTTAGCTCTAACCCCTGGGTTGTATTGTTAAAGTTAGATGGATCCACAAAGTTCTTCAGGTTGGTGACTAGAACTGGGTTCTATCTGTACATGTACATTGATTTTCAGATGACTGTTCCCCCCCTGTGCTTCATCGTATACTCATGACTGTGCATACCTATACCTGAAGGATTATTTCCTAGTATAGAATTTATAAAGAAAATGGCTTTGCAGCCTTAACAGTTGTAAATCATATAGTGATCTAAGTTCCAACCTTTCTTTGTCGAAATTGCTGAGGTTTTTCATGCTCTGATGGTAGAAAAATTGATTAACCAGTGAAGTAATTAACTACTCAGAATATGAAAAATCACAGTAGCAGTGCATGCAGGCTGTAATGTATAAAACCTCTGCTGTGACTGTGATCTGACCTTATATGTACAGAATGTGATGGATATACTCACTTTAAACGAATAACCATTAAGGGTAAGAAAAGCTCAAAGCCAGTTCAAGGGATTCTGATACTCATACCATGTAGAGCCTGATAGTAACAACACATGGATAGTAACGTTATATGCCACAAATCGGAAAACACATGAAATAAGATTGTTTTATTAGAAAATTGTAATTCAATGTATTTCTTAAAAAAAACAACTGTAATTCAGAGAACATATAAGAATAGCTTTGCTCTTGTTTGGAGTCACTTATTGGGTTGTCCCATGTAGACATGAAGACCCACTAGAGATAAATTTATTACTGATGAGCTTTTACACATCTCCATGCCTCCCAACACTTGAATCCCCATATTAATCATATTATTAAGCCACACCCACATTCCACCCAGGACCGTCCAAAAGAACTCACCAACATACCCAATTTGGGCATATTTGCTGCTAAAGAAGACCTGTTATGTCCTTATGTCAGCGGAGCTGGCTGCATAGCTTTGCCATGGTGGCTCTGCTGACTCTAATGATGACTCTCTTTTCCCTGTACTCCCTTCCATTCCCAAGTAGAAGCTCTTCTTAGTTTCAGTTCCCTGAGCTATGAATGTGTCAGGTGGGAATTTGCCACTACTCACTTGTCACGGTCAGGTGGTAAGTGCCCAGGTTCAGGATGGTGCAGAGATGACATACGGAGGCAAAGGCAGCGCATTTTTACAAAAAAATATAATTTTACTTATCGAACTGGTAATAAAGGCTTTGACTCTATAGGAGGGTATAAATGTGTGAACATTACACATTAACCTTACTGTAACTGAACTTCACACTCGTAACATCCATCTCCATATAATATTCCCAGAACTTCCAAGCATGTGGATGCAATGCATCATTGGTGCAGGGTTGGTAAAGTGCACCTCTTTTCATGCCTCGGAGCAATAGAGCACATTGTTACCGTATTACTATCCATCATCCTACCATTAGTAATACCTGTACTCTGTATTACCCAAGGTCTGCGGCCTGATACACTGTTGGTGCCGGATTACCGGAGTACTAATCACTAAATTTCAGAGATCCACATACTGCTGGGGTGCGGCAGATTCCCACCGGTAATCACACAGTGGTGCTGCTGGCAGCGTTGATCCCAGCGCACACTCTGGCGTCAGTGTGCAGCCGGGATCCTCCTCCCCTGAGTCCTCTCCTCCCTAGTTCCGTAAGAGAGGACAATGGAGGAAATGTTCCGGGCTCACACACTGATGTCAGTGTGCATCTGGTCTCAGCGGCGAGAAGAGGAGGAGCTACTACTGAGGGCCACTGTGGAGGTCACTATCGTTACTGAGGCCATTGCAGGGGACACTATTACTACAAAGGCCACTGTGGGGCACACTATTACTACTGTGGCCACTGTGGGGGACACTATTACTACTGTGGCCACTGTGGGGGACACTATTACTACTAAGGCTACTGTTACTACTGAGACCACTGGGGGGTCACTGTTACCACTGAGGACACTGTGGGGGTCACTGTTACTACTGAAGCCACTGTGGGTGACACTATGACTACTGAGGCCACTGTGGGGGACACTATTACTACTGAGGCCGCTGTGGGGGACACTGTTACTACTGAGGCCACTATGAGGGTCACTATTACTACTGGGGCTACTGTGGTGGTCACTATTAATATTGAGGCTACTGTGTGGGACACTATTACTACTGAGGCCACTGTAGTGGTCACTATTACTACTGGGGCCACTGTTGGGGTCACTGTTACTACTGAGGCTACTGTGGGGGACACTATTACTACAGAGGCCACTGGGGGGTCACTATTGTTACTGAGACCACTATAGAATACACTATTACTACTGAGCCCACTGTGTGGAACAATATCACTGCTGGGGCCACTGTTGGGGTCACTGTTACTACTGAGGCTACTATGGGGGTCACTATTGTACTAAAGCCACTATGGGGGAAAACTATTACTACTGAGGCCACTGTGGGGGACATTATTACTACTGAGGCTACTGTTGGGAATACTATTACTACTGAAGCTACTGAGGCCTCTGTTGGGGTCACTATTACTACTGAGGCTTCTGTGGGGGACACTATTACTATTGAGGCTACAGTGGGGGTCACTATTGTTACTGAGGCCACTGTGGGGGACACGATTACTACTGAGGCCACTCTGCATGTAGCAGCATACCTCAAGCTGACTCAGGGTATGTTTACATATGGTGGAAACGCTTCAGAATGTCTCAAAAATGTGCATCAATGTGCATCAAAAATACAGTCAAAATCTGCACTATTGCTATGGATTTTGACAAGAAATCAGTTGCGTATCCACAGCTGATTTAATACTATGCGGCGCTCCCCCTCACCTTCTCCAAAGGATTTCCGCTGTCAGCGCTCCGCGGCTTCCGGTTCTCAGCGGCCTGGTCAGGTGTGGTGTCGCTAGTCAGGTGAGGCCTCTACAGGCCCCTGAGAATCAAAAGCCGGGGAGCGCTGACAGCCGGCAGCCTACGGAGGAAGTGAGGGGGAGCGCCACATTGTATGAAATCAGCTGTGGGTACGCAACTGACTTCCAGTCAAAATCCGCACCAATGGTACTCCAGGGCTCCAGCTAGGAAATAAACTACAAGGCGATCCTCTGTGCCTATTTTGATTTGACCCTGTCATTTTTATAATGACGGAGGTAAAAATCATATGTCGTGATAAGCCCCGCCCCTGACATGTTCGCACTTTGCTATAAATAAGTGGGTTTGGGTTGCAGTTTGGGCACTTGGTCTCTAAAAGGTTCGCTATCACTGCAATAGGCAGTACTTTGGAAGCTTCACTGCACCTGCAGTTAGGAGGAGCTATTTGATGTTACTAGTCTTTATGCAGAACACGCGCCTCAATCGATTTTTAACAATTGATCTTTCTTTTCAGTACTGATCTGCTGAATAATAAATACAAACATAACTATAGCCATAGACTGACAGATATCTGAATGTGCGATAACATTGACACTGTGGATGGTAATAAACCTCAATACAAACCCTATATACTGGGTTTTTTAAATATTTTCGTTTCCATGTGCAATCTTTTTCTTAAGCAATTCAATTAAAGTTATAATTTAAAGGGATCCAATTCATAGTTATTGCTTATGGCAAGAGCATTTTTTATTTTAATCATAATGAGACTGGATTGGATTCTGAACCTATCTCCTTTTTCTGTATACTGATAGACTGGAGATAATGTGTGTGCAACAAATAATTTAGCTTGGATCCATTGGATACAGTGACAGTGTGAGTGATGATAATTTATATAGAGTGCTGCAGAATATGTTGGCACTTTATAGGTGGTGTTATAGTTTATGGTCTTATTAGTTTGAGTATAATTGACGAATCGCGCCAGATGCAGTGCAATGTTAAATATGGATAAGATTTGGAAGAGTATAAGAATTGGAACAAAATGCTGGATAGTCAACGCAATCATATTCCCGATCACAACTTATGGCTGCGAAAGTTGAAGACAACAGGCCGGAGGAAAATTGATTCCTTTGAACTTTGGTGCTTAGAAACTCCTAAGAATTCCTTGGATCGCCAAGATCACGGACAAAACAGTCCTAGACCGCATCAAACCAAAGTTTTCATTGGAAGGCAAAATTACGAAATAGAGACTCTCACTGTCACGACTGGAGTCCGAGCAGTGCAAGTTCCTAGTCCTACCCGCAACCCCTGTCCCTACTTACTTGCCCCCCTAGGCTAGGCCCTAGGGTGACAACTGGGCAACAGTCCCAGGGCTCACTAGGGATGCTGGGCAGGAGTCAGACTCACAAATAAAGGAAAACAAACAAACACAAAAGCAGGTCAGGCAATCTGGGTCAGAAACAGGAAAGAATGCGGTACAAGGGGTCAGGCGAAGTTGAAGTCAGGTCCAAAGCAAGCAAGTCAAAACAAGGCATCAATTCAAGGTACCGTGGGTGCAGCTGGAGACTAAACATACACTGGCAAGGTCAGAAGGAAACTGAGCAGTGTAAATGCTGTCAGAACTCCCCCCCAGCAGCTGATTGGGGCGGGGAGCCTGACAGCAGCAGGACCCAATCACAGGACACTGGGAGAAACAGCCCCTGGCGCCTGCTAAAGACAGGCAAAGACAGAGCAAGCGCGCCTGGGTGTCATGGCAACACGGACACAGCGCGGGACGGCACCTGCCACATCCCCAGCAAACCGGCTACCTAGGCGCCCGCTCCCTGAGCACGGGAGCGCACGCCCGGAGCTGGCGTCTAGAATCACGGTGACCAGAGGAGAACACAAAGACCGGGGCTACCCTGCGCCGCATCCACGTAATACGAGCTAATTAATTACATGGGTAAGGCTAATCCATAAAGTGTCAGAGAGACGGCCCCAACTAAAGGGATAAAGATAGATTATCATTGTAAATTAATTCAAATGAGTAGAAGAAAGCAGCTCACTTTGGTGATCACGCACATCAAAAACGTCGACAAATAACTGATTGAAATCTATTATAAACCTTGTACTATGTACATTATTACATTATGACATTCAATGCAGGATATTGCACTCCAAGTACCGCAGTTCTTTCTTCCATAGGTTCTTGTCAGCATCTGTTTGTCATTTGTTGTGTTCGCTACAGGAAACAGATGTAAAGCTTGGAAGTCCGGCACAATGATATAGATCACCGCTTAATTGCTGAGCATCTATCCTGTGTGCAGCCTCCAGGCCTCATGCCAGGACGCTTATTGACTGCAGTTATTACATGAGGTTTTGGTTTTGAAGACTGAGTGTAAAAGTACATTTTTGATGGGATGAGTTTTATGCCATTTGTGACTCTTCCTTTCAGCCCTTAACGGATTTGTCTCATTTCCCTAAGAATAATTTAGATTTGAATGAAACATAATTCCGCACGGACTTTCCCACAATCCTATGCACACAGCCACGATTTGTCTGCGTCAAAACACGCACGGAAAACAAATCGCGGAATGTTCTATTTCTGTGCGGGTCTCACTAGTGACGCGTCGGCTCCGCTGTGCACATGCGGGGTCACGGGTCGGATCCCGTATGAAGCCATCACGCACGGATCTTTTTCTAGTGTGTAAAAATTCGCGCTACTAATCCGACCGTCTGGGCGCAACTACGGTAACCAATAGAACTGTATTGGCAGCGGGCGTGGGCGGACATTCGGCAGGAAATACCGCTGCAGAATTTCCGCCCGTGTGCAGGAGCAGGTATATGATTATAGTGATTTTTTTTCCAGAAAGGTAACTATTTTTGTATTCTAGACAGTGTCTAGTATTGTAGCTACAACCCATTGGACAGTTCTAACTTAAAGGGGTTGTCCCGCGAAACAAAGTGGGGGTAAGCACTTTTGTATGGCCATATTAATGCACTTTGTAATATACATTGTGCATTAATTATGAGCCATACAGAAGTTATTCACTTACCTGTTCCGTTGCTAGCGTCCTCGTCTCCATGGTGCCGTCTAATCTTCAGCGTCTAATCGCCCGATTAGACGCGCTTGCGCAGTCCGGTCTTCTCCTTTGCTGAATGGGGCCGCTCGTGCCGGAGAGCGGCTCCTCGTAGCTCCGCCCCGTCACGTGTGCCGATTCCAGCCAATCAGGAGGCTGGAATTGGCAATGGACCGCACAGAAGCCCTGCGGTCCACCGAGGGTGAAGATCCCGGCGGCCATCTTCACAAGGTAAGTATGAAGATGCCGGACCGCGGGGATTCGGGTAAGTACTATCTGTTTTGTTTTTTTTTATCCCTGCATCGGGTTTGTCTCGCGCCGAACGGGGGGGCTATTGAAAAAAAAACAAACCCGTTTCGGCGCGGGACAACCCCTTTAATTTACAAATGGTGTATGGTGAACTCAAACACTATTTTTGTAGTAACTTGCAGCCAGAGCAATGAGGGAGGTATGATAGCCTGTCCTTCACGCCAGCATGTTTTTTATGCTGCTGCTTTAAGCTTCATTCACATCTGCATTGAAGGCTCCAGGAGGAATTCCAAATTAAATAGTGCAACATGCTCCTCTATTTCATCCAGCAAAAATTCAGGTGGCATGCGGGAAACTGGATGAACCCTATTATAGTCAATGGAGTCTGTCTACCACCCGTTTGGTCTGACGTGTGCCAGATCCGATGGTTCCATTATTTTTGCTTTTTGACTCCAGTCACAGCCAACAAAGCCCTAACCAGTCCAGGTATTTGATATGTTTTATCTTAAGCACACCTGATGCAAGTAATGAAACCTCTGATTAGTTGCATCAGGTCTGCTTAAGACAACACCTGATTTGCAAATGTGTATTCTTATGAGGGATTTTATTCAGAGAGTTGAAAGTGGAATTTTGGGTTGAATTTGGAAAAACTACTGTTATATTAGTTGTGTTGAGCTATTTAAATTAAATCCAGAAGAAGAAGAAGACACTGATGGCTGTAATCAGCAGGTGGAGGAGATAAGGGAAGCCCCTGGTCCTGGACAGTGCCCATGACAAACGTGATGCCACACAATTAAAGTGCTCTGTGCAATCACATTATTCCTTTAGCAATAAAGTATCAGATACATATGAAAGATATAAAAATATATACGCATGCGCAAAACAAATAATCTAATAATATCCTCATAGAATACTCTACTGTCACATAGTGTAATAAATAACAACTATACTACACCTTAACACAAAATACACATATAGAAAATTACAATATTAATAACCCACATCAATTCAAAGTATTGTAATTATAATATATATTGTGCCCAAAAAACGATTTCATATAACATATCATAACAATAAGGGCTCTTTCACACAGGCGTATATCGGCCCCATTTTCATGGCCCAGTTCAGATGGGCATTTTTCTGCTGCGTAAAAGTGCCCAGCCGGAATGCGCACCATATGTGCTATCTTGGCCAGCAGAAAAATGCCCATCTGAACTGTGTAAAAGCGCCCAGCCGGACAACATAGCACATATAGTGCGCATTCCGGCTGGGCGCTTTTACGCTGGCCAGAAGAGGTAGTTCTGGAACTATAATTTCTGGCTGGGAATAAGGTCGCTGCCATATACTCCTTTGGGAGGCTATGGGAGTTGTCGGAGAAGGGAGGTGGGAGGGAGTTTAGCAGCGTGTCTGCTAAACTCCCTCCCCCTTCCCTCCTCCTCTCCACCCCTTGCCGGCTGTTTGCAATGGGAGGGAGCGGGATGGGGCAGGAGTTAGTTGCTAAGTTCTCATCCTGTCCTGTCCCCTCCAATTGCTGGCAGCCCACAGGGGCGGAGCATAGAACACTAGCTCTCGCCCTGTCCTGCCCCCTCCCCTTTTTGAGAGCCGGTGAGGGGATGGAAAGGGGGAGGCAGTTTAGCAGAGCTAAACTGTTTGCCGCCGCCCAATGGTATTTCGGGTGCAGCGTATAATAAACGAACTCGGCCGTCTACGCTCATGTGAAAGCACCCTAAAACTGTGATAATATCCAAGAATTTATATGCATTGCAAACATAGTGATAAAATAAAAAAAGCAAAACATAAAAATCTCTCTTTAGTCCATCTATACCCAGGTCATAATGCATAGCGTTGACCACGATAACTTACTGTACATGCTTCTTGTATGAATACTGTAGTTTTCAATTTTACAATATTTCCTTCTGTCTAATGTGAGAAGTAGAGGAGGCTGAAGGGTACTGCTTATATGATTAATACTGCTTGTTCAATTACTCATGGAAAGGTCGAGATATGTACGAGATTTTTCATAAATTGTCTGACTGTAATGTCGGTATAAACACTTATTAACAACCAAAGCTATTGCTTCATATTTACCTCTGAACCAGCTAGGTCAACAAGTGGCGCTCCTATAGTGTTAATATCCAGTTATTGGAGAGTGGTCTAGTTTTTGAAAGCCCATTTTTATACACCTCATTAGTAAATTCCGAGTAAGGCTTCTTTCCACCGAGCGCATATCAGGCCCCCATTTTCACGATCAGCTGATATATGCTACCATCTGTGGCGTTAAAGCTCGTGAATGGGTGCACGAATCTAACGTTTGTGCACTCGTTCACAGGGCATGGGCTCCGGCGCAAATATGCCAAGGCTGCCACGCCATCGCCCCTTTCCCCTCCCTCCCCCTCGCAGGCTTACCTCTGCTCTCCTCCCCGCGGGGAGGGGCGGAGCCTAGCTGCTAAACTCCCTCCCACCTCCTGCCACTTTCATGGGCTCCCGTAAGAGCCCATGCAGTGGCCGACGTATTCCGGCCCAAAAGATAGTTCCAGGACTATCTTTTGAGCCTGACGTAAAAATGCCCGGTGCTGTATTGGCTGACCTGGCGCTTTTACATCACAGGAATACAGCCATGTGATCTGATGCATTGGATCACAGCGTATATCTGCGGACCGTGAAAATGGCGGGCCAATATACACTCGTGGGAAAGAAGCCTTAATAGAAGGTTTTCTACAATAGGCTGGCTGTTCACCTGGGAAGATGTACTGCTGGTCAGCGAGCATTTTCACAGTTGCTGAAACGGAACGATTGGCCAATAAACAAGCATTTACTTGTTCGTTAGCTGATTCTTGGTGCCTTTACATTGCTCGATTGTTGGCGTTTGATTGTTGGGTGAATGAGCATTCCGAGGACTGTTGGAGCCCAATAATTGGCTTGTGTAAAGGGACCTTTATTCTTTACAAGCAGTTTATAAAGATTCAGGGGGTATTCATTATGTGTAGAGGAAAGGTGGCTTAAACATCTATATTGGAAAGGGTACTTTACAGTTATAGCAGTCAAACTATGGGATGCTCTACCCCAATTAGTAGTAATGGCATATAGTATGTCAGCATTTAAGCCCTCTTTCACACAGGGACCTACACGCTCAACAATCTCCCGTGTAAAAAACTTGTGGATATTAGAACCAATGGTTTCCTATGGGAACGTTCAGATGAAGGAATTTTAGACACGCAAAAAACATCTGAACGTTCCTATAGGAAACCATTGGTGTGAGAGAGGCCTAAGAAAAGGCTAGATGCTAAACTAATAACTAATTACATTGAGTAGTATAATTAATTTAGCAATTAAGGATGTTTAATTGATTACAAAATTATTAACCAGATGGGCCTGTTGTTTTTCAACCTATTGTAACCATGTGATCAGAAGAAGCTTATAAATTAAAGCAGGGGCGTAACTATAGAGGGTGCAGGGGATGCAGTTGCACCCAGACCCAGGAGCCTTGGAGGGCCCATAAGGCCTCTCTTCTCCATATAGGGGGCCTAGTACTATGAATAAAGCATTATAGTTGGGGGCCCCGTTCCAGGTTTTGCATCGGGACCCAGGAGCTTCAAGTTACACCTCTGAATTAAAGGGTTATTCCAGTTGTGAAGCAAACTTTAAAAAATTTCAGATATGAAAGGTGTTTGCGCCGTATTCATTTACAGCTGGTTATGGATATAAATTAAACAGCTATTATGTCCTCATCCTGTCCTCAGTTATCATCCCTGCTGATATGCGGCTAGAATCTACATATCCCACAGTTCCCTGCTCTGTATTTCCTTACTGTGCATGTCCCCACTAATCGCTGCCGAGCTATGGGTCATCAGTCCGGTCCTATGAGCTGAATAGAAAAAAAGCTGTCCTTGGTCGTTTCTACTTAGCAAGCCCAACCTGTAAAGTGGGAAAGCCTACCGGTCATGTCTAGGGATACCTGTGAATAAAGAATTCTGAAGTGCCAGGAGAAGATAATAGTTTTTAGAGCTACAGACACAAAATCCAAAGCAGAACCACACTGCAAACTTAAATAACACTGGACTAGCATTCATTTGGAAGCAATATTGTGTGACCGAAATACCTCTGTAATGTTGGTCAGTACTCAAGATATAAGTTGCATTTTAGCTAGTTGTATACTCTGAGTTGCCATGGACTAATTTGCCACCATTTTTCTTCTGAGTGCTGGTCTGGGTAGACCACAATATAGGTCTAGTGTAGGTGTCCGGTTTCTTATAGGTAATTATGGATACTGGATACAATTCTCCTGTTGGTCATCTATCTGGCTATTTCGAATGGTCAGTGACCAATTGAATGGGATAACAATAGGCTCAACATAATTAATAGTAAAGCCATTTCAGTTACACAAGTCCTATACAGGCAATATTGGTTTCAATAACAAGTAGGGGGACACATGTCGGCATACTCTAATTAACGGCAACCTACCTAGCAGCGTACACAGCTCTATAGTCAAACTGCAGCAGTGAATCAGCTCTGCCGATTGGAGTGTTGGCCATTCATTATAGCTTTCAGCTCCCTTGGTGTAATGTACCAAGAAGCCAAATGCTATTATGAATGTCTAACGCTCCATTTAATTCTGCATCCCAAGAGAAGGACTATGTACACTACATTAAGAATATGTACTAGTATGAGGGTCCTGGGATTTGCAGGCTAAGAATCTGTCTGGTAGGTAGGGGTTAGTTCAAACGCGGCAAGAACTCTAAAAATTGTGCAAAGGGGTAGCATAAAACTTCTGGGCTCCAATGTAAAGTTTGTAATAAGGTCCTATAAAGATTATTTGTCATATATGGAGTCCTCTTATGTTGCGGAGGGACTGTTGGACCCCCTCAACCACTGAGGATCGAAATACCATTTATGCAACCCCTATAGTTACAGTCTGGTAATTGAGCTATAAGGCATAGGAATATATAGATTCTTGTACTCCATGAAATATAGTATTTTATGGTCTTGCTACTGCATCATGTCAAGGAGATTATAGCCTACGCAGACCCCATCACTACTATCATTGGTAAGCTTTTACAAGAAAAAATCCTGCCTGCTCCGCAGTTTTTACATTGGCACTTTGGGCGTTTTTTCTGGAAAATACACAAAATGTATAGTTACAGTAACTACAGAGCAGAAGCTGAAGGTAATTGAGAAGCACTTATAAAACTGGTCCACGTTAACAAAGCTTTAGGGGACTATTAACAAGATTGAGCTCTGGTAACCAGCGTATTTATAATAACATTATCCAGGGATGAAACAAATTGCTTATGAGTTTATTCTGTGATAAGAAGGTCCAGAATGGCAATTAGCTCTGAAAAATTATTGCACTGAGCAGACGTGCAGAAGGAAGGGAGAAAATGGGATGGTAGTCCAAAGGAAAGGTGACGTTTTCTGCAAAATGTCGTTTTTTTCATGATTTTGTGAGTACTTGTTATAAAAGTAAATGCTGCATTTAGTCAGGCTATTATGGAGAAAATATACTCCTATTATGTTTGTACATGATTTAACCCCTTATTGATGTAGCCCTTTTTCCCCAATTTTTGTTTTTTTCTCCCCCCCTTTTAAAAAATCGTAACTCCTTTATTTATCCATCGACGTCGCTGTATGAGGGCTTGTTTTTTGCAGGACAAGTTGTATTTTTCAGTGGTACTATTTAATGTACCTTATAAGGTACTGAAAAACTTTAAAAAAATTCTAAGTGGAGTAAAATGAAAAAAAAAAATGAAATTCCGCCATCTTTCAGTGCGTCTTGTTTTTACGCCGCACAAACTGCAACAAAAATGACATGATAACGTTATTCTATGGGTCAGTATCATTACCACGGTACCAAACTTGCGTAGTTTTTGTTTTTGCAAAGATATTTAATTCTTAAAAATTTTCTGCCCCCATCTTCTGCGCGCAATAACTTTTAAAATTTACCGTCGATGTAGTTGTGCGAGGGCTCATTTTTTGCGAGATATTCTGTAGTTTATGTTGGTACCATTTTGGAATACATACGACTATTTGATCGCTTTTTATTGCAGTTTTTCTGGGAGACAGGGTGACCCGAAAAAGTGCATTTCTGGCGTTCCTTTTTTTTTTTTTCGGACGACGTTCACCGTGCAGGGCAAGTAATGTGCTACTTTGATAGATCAAACTTTTATGGAAGCGGCAATACAAAATATGTATTTTTGTTTTTTGAGTCAGATTTTTAAATTATAGATATGGAAAAAGGGGGTGATTTAAACTTTTAATTTTTTTTTCACAATTAGAAAACTTTATTGACCCTATTTACAGTGCTTGATCCTTAATGGGTTAGGAGAAAATCTGTCTTTGCTGCTCATAGTGACCAATCACAATGCAGCTTTCATTTCTTATACTGGTGGGGTAAAATGAAAGCTGCATAGTTGGATTTGGCGACTGTAGTGGGCCATAATGGGAGGCTAGTGTCACGGTGGCAATGTCCTACTCCCATCTGGCTACACCACAGTGAAATAGTGCAGAAAATGCATGACAAACGAGAAGCAAACAACTTGTTTGACGTTCAGTCTGTGTATGCATTTACACTGAACGATAATTCTTCAGATTCCCCCTGGATTGTGGGGATGCAAATGATTATTAGCCCATGTAACTCCCAAATTCTGTTTCTTATGTTGCTTTGATGCCCTCACTCTCAATCTCCTCCACAGCAGCAGCTGCTACACAACTCTATTCAAGTAACTGTGGAGGAAAAAGCTTTACAGGAACAACAGCCCTTAAAGGCATATTCCCATCTCAAACTGTAGGTCTGGAACCCACACCTAGCTCAACCACACTAGACTGGTTGTATGTGATCAGGGGTGGTTGGGAGTTACAAAAACAACCATGCTGGCTATCTTCTGTGGCTGAATGGGTTTTACAGAAATAGCATAGCAGATCAAACAACGCGATTACCACAACTTTGATGTATGGAAACAGTAAAGCTCACTAAGCTCCACTATTTCCACAACTCCGATTCATGTGTATTGGACTTGTAGAAACTGTGTAATGCAGCTCAATTGGCTGTTTCCATACTGCTGGCTGCCCAAGCCACAGAATACAAAGGAGCATTCTCATCTTAGTCATGATAGACCAAGACAGGAATACTCTTTTACCTAGTCCTTTTAATATCAGGGTCAGTGTAGTCCCAACAGTTAGTTCCCCACGATCAACCAGTGATATTATCTACTAGTGAATAGGGTTTTTGGATAGGGCGTCAGGGAAGGCTTTTAGGACAGGGTTTCATATGGCATGGCCTACTGTCAGAAGATCTGGGAACCTACAGTAGAATTAAAGTAGGTAGGATTGTCGAGGTGGCAGGCGGTGTGCTGAGAAGAATTTTATGCTGCTGATCAACAATAGCATTCGGCATCAGATTTTCTGGAAACGATTAATAGCTGCAGATTTCAGCCTAATCAAAGCAGTTCAGGATAATTTAGCTTCATAACTCAATTTCGGCGCTCAACTGCACCAGTGACTCTCTGCGTCTTCTGCCTTAGAATCACACAAGCCATTCCTCAGCAAAGTTTTTCTTTTTCAGATGAATCATCTACCGGTACATGTCTAAATAGACCCCTTTTCTATAGTGCATAGTCCTGGCCACCCATTCTTCACCATATCTATTGCTTCTGTGAAGTTGAGACACTTCCTCCAGTAACATGGCCACCTATATAGCCTAAAACATAGTAAATCAACTGAATACAAACATACATCACCCCTGTTACACTAGCAATATGCCATCACCTGTTATAGTGAGAAAGCCTTTTCAAGATGGTCTTTGGTTTCTGATATTTAGACTCTTCATCATCATCATATGACTTTTTAGGGAGTGTTGCAGTAGGGACCTCATAATGTTTGTATAAATAGGTCCTCTCAGGAAAATGCCTGTATTTCATTGCATATCACTCATATAACTCCCATACATATCAGTGGTGATTGGAAATAATTGGGTTTTCATGATCATCCACAGACAGCTATATTGCCCGTATTTAAAGGAGTATTCTGACTGGTATTACTAGGGATTCCCTCATTCAGGACTTCTATCAATTATCTACAAAGGGCATCTCTATTTCTGGAGGACTTTTGCTAAAGACTTGGACAGTTAATAGTTATTTTTTCTTGTGGCAGCACTGTAGCTAAATGCAGGGGCGTACCTAAGGGCTCAGGGGCCCAGGTGCAAAAGTTCAGCTCAGGGCCCCCCCGGGCCTCCACCGCACACTCCCCCGTACCCATACCCATATCGTGCTGCATACATGATCCGCCCCTTGGCATAATCTTTCCAAGCATGACGCATTTCCTGAACATGAAAATTCGTTTGTAGCCCCGCAGGCCACTCTCACACACACCTCTTTTTACTGCTATTAGCGCAGTGTCCCGAGCGCCGTACTAACCGCGGTATAACACTCCCAGAGATTTTAATGAGCTTACTCAAATCTGCGCTCGAACATGGTGTTTCTAACGCTGTGATTTTCGAGAGCTGTCTGTTCTGTTCCTGCGTTTTCGTTGGTTTTTAACACACGTCATTACCCATCACAATGATGGGGTGCATTAAAAAGCGCTGTCAGACGCTGTAACCTGTGTTCGAAAACGCTGCTTGAAATTCCGGTCAAAATGCCACGATTTCGAGCAGCGTTTTCTGAACACGTGTGAGAGCGGCCTCAGGGGGGGGGGGGGGGGGTCATGTTTTTGTTGCACTTTAGAACCACAATAAAGAAAAACATAAAAAACCTGCATGCAGTATATAAAGACCACGAACATTATTAAGGAGCTGCAGACACAATTAATAACCGCATGCAGTTTAGATGCGTTTTTTTAATTGTGTGTAAAGTGTGAATACAGTAAATTCAGGGAGATGTATAACTTAGAGCAGAGATAGATAGATAGATAGATAGATAGATAGATAGATAGATAGATAGATAGGAGATAGATAGATAGATAGATAGGAGATAGATAGATAGATAGATAGATAGATAGATATGAGATAGATAGATAGATAGATAGATAGGAGATAGATAGATAGATAGATAGATAGATAGATAGATAGATAGATAGATAGATATGAGATAGATAGATAGATAGATAGATAGATAGATAGATAGATAGATAGATAGATAGATAGATAGATAGATATGAGATAGATAGATAGATAGGAGATAGATAGATTGATGTAGATAGATAGGAGATAGATAGATAGGAGATAGATAGATATGGGATAGATAGATTGATAGATAGATATGAGATAGATAGATATGAGAGATAGATAGATGGATAGACGGATGGAGAGATAGATAGATATTGGATGGATGGACAGAAAGATATTCGATGTATGGATGGATAGTATATAGATAGATAGAAAGATATGATATAGATGGATAAATAGATAGATAGATATTGGATGGATGGATAGATAGATATGATATAGCTGGATGGATGGATAGATTATAGATAGATATGATATAGATAGATATTAGAGATGAGCGAGTATACTCGCTAAAGGCAATTGCTCGAGCGAGTATTGCCTTTAGCGAGTATCTCCCCCGCTCGAGACTGCAGGTTCGGGTTCCGGCGCGATGGAGCGGTGAGTAGCGGCTGTCAGCAGGAGGGAGCGAGGGGGAGAGAGAGATCTCCCCTCCGTTCCGCCCCATTCTCCCCCACAGCTCCGTGCCCGCTGCTGGCACCCGAACCTGGAGTCTCGAGCTGGGGAGATACTCGCTAAAGGCAATGCTCGCTCGAGCAATTGCCCTTAGCGAGTATACTTGCTCATCTATAATAGATATGATATAGATAGATATGATATAGATAGATATGAGATGGATAGATAGATATGAGATAGATAGATATGGGATAGATATGAGATAGATAGATAGATAGATAGATAGATAGATAGATAGATAGATAGATAGATAGATAGATAGATATGAGGTAGATAGATAGATATAGATAGATATGGGATAGATAGATACATGTGAGATAGATAGATAGTATGTAGATAGATAGTAGACAGATAGATAGATTTGATAGATAGATATGAGATAGATATATATGAGATTGCTAGATAGTATATAGATAGATAGTAGATAGATAGATAAATAAATAGATAGTAGATAGATAGATAGATAGATAGATAGATAGATAGATAGATAAATGATAGATATAAGATAGATAGATAGATAGATAGATAGATAGATATGAAATAGATAGATTGATACGATATGATATGAGATAGATAGATGGGAGATAGATAGATAAATGGATAGATAGATATGAGATAGATAGATAGATATGAGATAGATAGATAGATTGATACGATATGATAGATAGATAGATATGAGATAGATAGATTGATATGATATGAGATAGATAGATAGATTGATACGATATGATATGAGATAGACAGATAGATAGATAGATAGATAGATAGATAGATAGATAGATAGATAGATAGATATGAGATAGATAGATGATAGATAGATAGATAGATAGATATGAGATAGATAGATATGAGATAGGAGATAGATAGATAGATAGATAGATAGATAGATGAGGGAGACAGACAGATACACACACATATATACACTTACCCCAGGGCTCGGTCCACTTCTCCTCCATGTGACAGCAGCAGCAGGAGAGGTAAACTCAGAATCTTCCGTGCAACAGGAAGCAGGGTGCAGCACATGATCACATGATCATTGTGCCCTGCCATCCCATGTGACCTCCTCCCCTGCCGTCCCATGTGACCTCCTCCCCTGCCGTCCCATGTGAGTACCTCCCTGCTTTTCCTCTCAGGCTGGCCGTTCTCGCTGCTGCAGATAGAACGGCCAGCCATTAATGCACTGAATGTACATGTGGGCATGGCAGAGGGCAGCCTTCGGGGCCCCCTGAGCGCAGGGGCTGGGTCGCCATGGCGACCCCAGCACCCCCTGAAACTACGCCTATGGCTAAATGAAATGTATATAAAAGTGAAAATTTGTTTGTATATTAGTTTGTCTATTCTTCATAGGCTCCTACATGTCTACATGGATCTCAGCCCAACTTGGTAAACATACTCTTCGAGATCCAACTTAAAATACTGGAAGAGTTTCAACTGATGATGGCTCATAGTAACCAATCACAGCACAGCTTTCATTTTACCAGTGCAGCTTAAGGAATGATGATTGGCTGCTTTGTGAAACAAACACAGGTTTTTACACAGCTTCAATAAATAGGACCTACCGTATAATCTACAGTAAAATAAGATGCTTTGTGATTCAGCATGGTGAATAATTTAGGTGGGTGGTGGATCTAGAAAGCCTCAGAAAAAAGGAAACCAATCCAACAAGTCCAGCCAAAAGCAAAGAAAGTACAATTACTGTGAGTGAGATAAGCGAACAATGTGACCAATGACTTAAAAAGGAAAGAGCCAGGAAATCATAGGCTGCCGAGACCTAGGAAAGAATAAGGCCTGAATTCAAAAAGTGGGGGAAAGAGCCAGAACATCAAGGGCATCAGAAATCACAGAACAGTGTGAGGCCTGACTTCAAGTCTTGCGGGAAAGAGACACTACATCTAGGGTTGCAGAAACCCGGCAACAGCATTAGGCCCGAATTCTAAAAGAGAAAACCATAGACAGTACATTGAGGACAGCAAAGTATTCCAATTTGTCACAGGAAGGTTTTCAATATGATCCTCGTAAGGACTGCAATCAACATCTTGGATGAGTAGACCAAATATGCAGCTATTGTCAAGCTAAGGATTTCAAAATGGAGCATTGTGGAATCTTCCCATTTAGTTTGGTTAAGTGGACATTATATCTTTATACCAGGAAGGGCTACAAATATGAGGAAAATCAAGAGGCCCTTAGTTATCAGAGGTCCACACACCTGGTTGGTGCTATCTCGTTTGGTGATGAGAAACTGTGCTGGACTCCTCTCTTCAGAAAAACTCCATTGTTTGTAAAGAAGGAGTGAAGAATTGACCCAAAGGTCCTGAAGGGAAGAACAAACACTAGGCCAGTCCTAGGTGGCAAACCAGGCACCATATTGGAGGACCCATGTTGTTGATCTTTACTTTGGGATTCACTCTTTTCTACATACAATACATCCTTCTTTGATCTCTTACTGGATGGATGTGAAAAACCTCTGAAATTCTCCTCTGTTTGGACAAGGAACTAAAGGTTGTTTTAGTATCAAATGCAACATTTTATGACAGGAGAAAAAAACGGAGCTGTCAATCGAAAGTAATGGTTTGATGTTCTCCATGCAATTTCCTTAAGTAGACAAGGTTAACATGACATCAAGTTCAGTCGGGGAGCTGATGCATAATTTGTAGAGGAGAGGAAATTAGATGAAGGCAAGGAGTGAGAAAATTGATAGTGACATTTGCTTTCTAATCTACTGTGACTAAACATAAATGGGCTGCAAAAGTCTGTTATAATATCTGGACTAGAACTACACAACTATCTGCTTGTACGTAACTGATCAATTGCTGATCATCCATCCGCTGCTACAGTGCGTATTATACACTACAGTGCCCAAACTGCTGCAGAACTTCATAATATACACACTTTCGATGCTGTAGACCTTTTTAAAAGTGACACAAGCATTTTCTATGACTCAGTCACTAATAAATCGGAAGTTTCCCTAGATCTTCAAAAAGAGATTCTATTTTGTCCTGTAAATTCTTTCGAAATGCTGGACAGCTGGCCGGAAAGTGAACTGACCCCATTATAGTCAATGGGGGTCTATTCGGCGCAGTTCGGCTCCTTCATAAGACTGAACCATTGACAGGGGGTTCCATTTTCCAGCTCCCTGAGCAGAGCAGAAGAGAGGTACTCCCCAACGCTGCTGTGTACGAGCCTTTAAACTGGGTGCAAACACAGTAAGGCCTCATGTCGACGGGCAAAAGAAGAATTAAAATCCGCAGCGGATTTTAACTCTTCTCCCGTGCGCGGATCCGCACCCCATAGGGATGCATTGACCACCCGCGGGTAGATAAATACCCGCGGATGGTCAATAAAAGGGATTTAAAAAAAAATGGAGCATGAAAAAATCTGGACCATGCTCCATTTTCGTGCGGGTCTCCCGCGGGGACGGCTCCCGCGGGCTTCTATTGAAGCCTATGGAAGCCGTCCGGATCCGCGGGAGACCTAAAATAGGAATTTAAAAGAATTTACTCATCCGGAGCGGGCGGGGAAGGTCTTCTCTTCCTCACGGCCGGATCTTTCTTGCTTCGGCTCAGCGGATGTGCCCGGCGCATGCGCGCGTCACGTCGGCGACGTGCCGCCGCCGTGATGAGTTCATCCGCCGGCCGAAAAAGAAGATCCGGCCGTGAGGAAGAGAAGACTTTCCCCGCCCGCTACGGATGGGTAAATTCTTTTAAATTCTTATTTTCAGCGCTCATGTCCGCGGGGCAGGAGGGACCCGCTGCAGATTCTCCATGTAGAATCCATAGCGGGCCTGATTTTCCCTGTGGACATGAGGCCTAAAGCAGCAGCCAATGAGGACCTGGAAGACTTTTGATTAGGGTGCCGACAGGGGAGAGCGGTGAGTTGCGGGAGTGAGAAGGGGGGAGGGGGGGGGGGGAGAGTGAGATCCCCGCCGCTCCCCACCCTCCGCCGCCACCCGAATCTTTAGAGACGAGTGGGAAGGTACTTGCATAAGGCACTACTCGCTCGAGTAGTTTGCCTTAGCGAGTACGCTTGCTCATCTCTAGTCAGCTGCCTAAGTACAATATTTTTAATACATCATAATGTATAGAAAGTATAAAATTATTATGAAGGATAACACTTTAGCACATTTCATGCTTCTATCACTAGTACTACAACAAATATTAATACTGCTTATATTACTATTACTTCAATTATTGCTTCTACAACCCCTCTACTATTACTACTAGAGCTATTACTACTACTAATTGGATTATTACTCCTATTTTTACTTTAACTACTTTTAGCCTACTATTACTACTAATACAAGCTCCCCTGTAGAGCAGTGATTCAGGGATCCATGTGATTGGCAGTAGGGGTTTTGGCAGGAATTGCTTAAAGGGGTTATGCCAAGTTACACAGTTATCCTTTGTCTGCAGGATAGGGGATAACTTTATGATTGACCTCTGGGATTCCTACTGATCCCAAAAACAGGGGTCCAGTCAGTACCCTCCTTCTCCATTCACTTCAATGACAATGTCAGAGAGTGCCGAAGCACTTGAACTTAGTAATCTTCGGCGGTGTCACTGAAGTGAATGGAGCACCAACATGACTGTGTAACCAGCCCTCCATCGATCTAAAGGTTTTCTCGTATCCTGTGAATAGGATAACTTTATAACTTGGCATAAACCATTTAAGTATGTACCTGTTTTTATCTCTTGTCTTTAAAGGGGTTGTCTCGCGGCAAGCATCAAAATTTTACCTTACCCCATTCCCCCTGTCACCCCCCTGGCATAAAATAGCAATTTAACCCCTTAACGACCGCCCCATCGGGAAACTACGTCCTGCTGTTGCAGGACGTGTATGGAGGGAGGTAGCGCCGCTATCTCCCTCCATACAGCGCGGGCATCAGCTGTTTATTATAGCTGACACCCGCGGGCAATAGCTGCGCTCGGCCATTCGGCCGATCGCGGCTATTAACCCTTTAAATGCCGCTGTCACTTCTGACAGCGGCATTTAAATCCCCCGAACGCTGTTCGGGGGTCCCGCACGGCCCCCCTGCGGTGAGATCGGGGGAGCCGTGCAGGTGTCACGGCAGCCGGGGGCCTAATGAATGGCCCCAGGGCTGCCTTAGCAGACTGCCTATCAAGCCATCCACACAGGGTGGCTTCATAGACTGCCTGTAAAAAAGCAGTATGACGTAATGCTATAGCATTACGTCATACTGCAAGAGCGATCAAAGCATCGCATGTTAAAGTCCCCCAGGGGGACTTCAAAGTAAAGTAAAAAAAAAGATCAATAAAGTTTTTTTAATTGTTAAAAAAAAAAAAGTTATAAAAGTTTAAATCACCCCCCTTTTGCCATATCCATTATTAAAAAATCAAAATCATAAAATCAAAATATGTATTTGATATCACCGCGTCCGTAAAAGTCCGATCTATCAAAGTAGTGCATTATTTTTCCCGCACGGTGAACGTCGTGTGAAAAAAAAAATAAAGAACGCCAGAAATACACTTTTTTAGTTACCCTGTCTCCCAGAAAAAACGCAATAAAAAGTGATCAAAAAGTCGTATGTATTCCAAATTGATACTATCGGAAACGTCAGGACATCCCGCAAAAAATGAGCCCTTGCTCAACTACATCGATGAAAAAATAAAAAAGGTATTGCGCGCACAAAATGACCGCAGAAAATAATTGAAAAAAATTAAATATCTTAAAAAAAAAATAAAAGTACTACAGCAAAAAAAATACTATACAAGTTTGATATCGTAGCAATCGTACTGACTAGAGATGAGCGAGCACCAAAATGCTCGGGTGCTCGTTACTCGGGACGAACTTTTCGCGATGCTCGAGGGTTCGTTTCAAGTAACGAACCCCATTGAAGTCAATGGGCGACCCGAGCATTTTTGTATATCGCCGATGCTCTCTAAGGTTTTCATTTGTGAAAATCTGGGCAATTCAAGAAAGTGATGGGAACGACACAGCAACGGATAGGGCAGGCGAGGGGCTACATGTTGGGCTGCATCTCAAGTTCCCAGGTCCCACTATTAAGCCACAATAGCGGCAAGAGTGCCCCCCCCCCCGCACTGTCAGCGTAAAGATCGTTCTCCTCTGCCATAGCTGTAACAGCTGTGGCAGAGAAGAACGATGTTTGCCCATTGAATTCAATGGAGCCAGCAATACAGCAGGTTCCACTGAAAGCAATGGGCTGCCGGCGATCGCGGGATGAATTGTTGGGAAGGGCTTAAAGGGGTTGTCCCGCGGCAGCAAGTGGGTCTATACACTTCTGTATGGCCATATTAATGCACTTTGTAATGTACATTGTGCATTAATTATGAGCCATACAGAAGTTATCAAAAGTTTTATACTTACCTGCTCCGTTGCTGGCGTCCTCGTCTCCATGGTGCCGACTAATTTTCGGCCTCTAATGGCCAAATTAGCCGCGCTTGCGCAGTCCGGGTCTTCTGCTGTCTTCAATGGGGCCGCTCGTGCAGAATGCCGGCTCCGTGTAGCTCCGCCCCGTCACGTGCCGATTCCAGCCAATCAGGAGGCTGGAATCGGCAATGGACTGCACAGAAGCCCTGCGGTCCACAGAGAGAGAGGATCCCGGCGGCCATCTTCAGCAGGTGAGTATGAAGACGCCGGACCGCCGGGATTCGGGTAAGTACTACCCGGTTTGTTTTTTTAACCCCTGCATCGGGGTTGTCTCGCGCCGAACGGGGGGGGGGGGTTAAAAAAAAACAAAAAAACGTTTCGGCGCTGGACAACCCCTTTAAATATATAAGCCCTTCCCTGCAATTCATCCAGAAATGTGTTACAATAAAAATATATACCGGCGTATAAGGCGACGGGGCGTATAAGACGACCCCCCAACTGTCACCTTATACGCCGGTAATACAGTGGAGCAAAGAATAAAAATCATTACTCACTTCTCCTGGTGTTCTGCGACGCTGCTGCAGGCTGTCGCTCCCTCCTGGTCCCCGGCAGAGCATTGCTTTCTGGACGCAGTGGTTGAAATCCCCGCCTCCAGAAACACACGTGCCTTCAGCCAATCACAGCCATTCAATGACATCATTGTCATTGGCTGTGATTGGCTGAAGGCACGTGTGTTTCTGGAGGCGGGGATTTAAAGCCCTTCGTAGAGAAAGCAATGCTCTTCCGGGAACCAGGAGGGAGCGACAGCCTGCAACAGCGGCACAGAACGCCAGGAGAAGTGAGTAATGATTTTTATTCTTTGCTCCACTGTATTCCCGGTGTATAAGGTGACAGTTGGGGGGGTCGTCTTATACGCCCCGTCGCCTTATACGCCGGTATATATTTTCATTTTTACACATTTCTGGATGCAGGGAAGGGCTTATATATTTAAGCCCTTCCCGACAATTCATCCCGCGATCGCCGGCAGCCCATTGCTTCCAGTGGAACCTGCTGTATTGCCGGCTCCATTGAATTCAATGGGCAAACATCGTTCTTCTCTGCCACAGCTGTTACAGCTGTGGCAGAGAAGAATGATTTGTCTTCTATATGTTCTCAATGGGGTCGGCGCTGCTGCCGTCGGCCCCATTGAGCGCATATAGAGAAGAGAAGAGAAATCGCAGATCGCACATAGGTGCGATCTGCAATTTCTATGGCCTAAGAAGGACCGTTGGGGTTCTTGAAGCCTAAAATCACTCCTAACGCTCTCCCTATAGCAGCTCCGGCATCAGCAGCACTTTCCCTGAACTATGTCAGAATGCATCTGTGGCGAGCCGCGGGCGGGCAGATTTTAATACTCGGGTGACACCTAATCTCGCCAGCCACTCACTGCAGGGGTGTGGTATAGGGCTTGAACGTTGCAGGGGGAAGTTGTAATGCCTTCCCTGTCTTTCTATTGGCCAGAAAAGCGCGCAAATTTCTCAGGGAAGAAAATGAAAGTAACCCGAACACCGCGTGGTACTCGTTACGAGTAACGAGCATCTCGAGCACCCTAATACTCGAACGAGTATCAAGCTCGGACGAGTACGTTCGCTCATCTCTAGTACTGACCCATAGAATAAAAATATCAGGTAGTTTTTGTTGCAATTTGTGTGCTGTAGAAACAGGACGCACTGAAAGATGGTGGAATGTCGTTTTTTTCCATTTCTCTCCGCTAAGAATTTTTTAAAAGTTTTTCAGTAAATTATATGGTACAATAAATAGTGCCATTGAAAAATACAACTCATCCCGCAAAAAACAAGCCCACATACAGCGACGTCGATAGATAAATAAAGGAGCTACGATTTTTTAAAAGGGAGTAGGAAAAAACAAAAATGGAAAAAAGCAAAAAAGCTCCGTCACTAAGGGGTTAAAGCGGTTTTTAAACCGCTTGCTACCCACCGATCCGACGAAATAAGGAGTTTAAAAAATCTTCTCCCTAAGATGGCCACTGGTCCTTTCCCAGGGATGCACTGCGGTTTTCTCCCATGGTGCACCGCGGGTCTTCTCCCTTGGTGCACCATGGGCTCTGTGCGTTCCATTGCCGATTCCAGCCTCCTGATTGGCTGGAATCGGCACACGTGACGGGGCGGAGCTACGATGACGACGCGGTGACCAGCTCTCCGGCACGAGCGGCCCCATTCACCAGGCAGAAGACCGCACAGCGCAAGCACGTCTAAAAAAGCAAGAAGCCAGCGAAATTAGACGGAGCCATGGCGACGGGGACGCTAGCAACGGAGCAGGTAAGTGAATAACTTCTGTATGGCTCATATTTAATGCACAATGTACATTACAAAGTGCATTAATATGGCCATACAGAAGTGCTGAACCCCACTTGCTTTCGCGAGACAACCCCTTTAATGAACTGGAATTTTGTATGTACTTGTATACAAGGTTGAACATGTTAGACTTGTTCAACCCATTAACTACTGTATGTAACTATGTAAATGTCTTTGTAAATGTTTAATACTATAACCAAAAAAAATGTCCTATCCCCTTCTTTATAGGCCAGTTTTTAATATTAGATGTGTTTTCCATGACTTTGGTTTCTAATGCCTCAGTTCAAATGGGCGATCTGCCGGGGCCTAAAAACAGCCGGCCGGCAAAGATAGTGCATGCGGTGCCCATGCCAGCCAGGAAAGATAGTTCTGCAACTATCTTTTTCGTCCAGAATACGTCGGGTTCCATAGACTTCTATGGGAGCCTATGAGAGTTGCTGGGAAAGGGAGGTGGGAGGGAGTTTAGTAGTGTCTTTGCAAAACTCTCCACCCCTTCCCTCCCCCTCTCCGCCCCTTGCCGGCTGTCGGCAAAGTAAGGGGGCAGGAGATAAGCACTCTAGCTCCCGCCCCATCCTACTGCCTTCCATTGCAGACAGACAGCAAGGGGCGGAAGTTTAGAAAACTAGCTCCCACCCCCTCCCATTGTCGGGAGCCAGAGAGGGGGAAGAAGCTTAGCTCTCCCTCTGCCCGATTGGCCATCTAAACGGGTGCATAAATGGGAGATGCAGCCATGACTTGGTCATGGCTACCTCTCGTTCCTGCGATTTTCAGCCATGCTGTGGCCGTGACACGGTCAGCCAAAAATCGTGGCACCCGTGTGAAATAGGCCTTAGGCAAGCACTGTGGAATCTTTATTGTGTATCAGCCATAGTGCCATACAATGAGTGGTGGCTTTACATGGTATGGCAGCAAAATTCAATTAACTTGAATGGAATTGAGAAACAGTAAGGTCATGTGACTCATGAATGCGACATCAAAGGCCGTTAGAAGAGGCTACAACACTTGCATTTAGTACTGTGGCCCCTTCAAATAGCTGACCAGTGAGGGTACTCCCACCAATCTGATATTGATGACCTATCTGAAGGAGAGATCATCAAAACTTAAGTCCTAAAAACCCTTCTAATATGGATTTTACCGGTCACATATTTTTTTTTCTATTCTAAATCTTGTTAGAGATATGAAGCCCATGTCCCATCATAGGTTGTCAGTCTCTGTGAATCTAGGGATGATAAAATAACTACTCATTTAAAATGGGCCTTAGAGAGAGCACAAAGACAAGGTGTTTCAGTAGATAAGTCACACACATATTTACTTTGATGATAGCCCAATTGCTGTAAGCCCCGGTTTGTATCAGGCAGATGTTTAATTAGATGTTATAAATCTGTCTTCTCCTTGAGGTCACATCAGAGTCTCGGTGGAAGGTGTTAAAATATTTCTCATGTAACTGTCTAACAGCCATAATGCCTTACCATTTAGATCCTTGTGAATTTCCCATAAGTTAAAAAAAATATCAAAAAAACAACAAAAATGGGAAAAAACAAAGAAAACAACAACTGCAAATATCTAAAAAAGCACCTTCTAACCTGATGTTCAGTCCAGGCAGAGACGTTCTGTTTTTCCAAATTGAAGTAATTTCTATATCGCCAGCCAGGGATGTGGTATTTCTTGTTAAATTACACTCCAAATTTAATATATGCTATTGTAAACGAAACCATCAATCTCACTAGTGCTCTAACACCATGCATTGGAGCGAAACTAGTTTATTGAGTTTGTGGGAGACCAAATGCAGCATTTCATTCAATTTCAGTTTACAAGGCTATATCGTGCTGCGTAGAACAGCGCTCTATTTTATTAATGTGCCTCCTTCTTCCTAATTGACTATCTACTCTGAATCTGAATGAGGAAGCAGATACAAGAAACCAGTGGGGAACATATTTTTCACACATGTGTTTTATACTAGTCCTATTTTAAGTGAAATTTATGAAATGTGTCATGCTGAATATACTGTATAAGGTCTACAAGTGGAGAAAGGACTAAATTCTTTGAGATTAAGAATATGAATTTTATGCCACAACTCATTGGGGATATTGGGTTACTGCAAAAAGAGGCCTCTTCTTCCATATGGCATTTTAAGGGCAAATTAAGTTATACCCTATTCATGGGATAGCTGATTACAAATTGGTGGTTGTCCGGCCTCTGGCATCACTCCATTGATCATGAAAACAGGACTCCAAAAGTTCGCAGATTGAGTGGAGCACACTACAACTCCATTCATTTCAGTAAGACAGCCAGAGATAGCTCAGTGCTTAAACTTAGCTATCTCCAGCAGTTCCAATGAAATCAAGGTCAGAGCCGTGCACATGTGTCATGGATCAAGGTATGGCAGCGTAAGGCTCAGGATACGATGCAGTAGATGGAGTAACCAAAGTGTACAATGTTTGAGAACAGAAAAATAAGAGTAAACAATGGAATAGGAATGAGTAAGTAATTTAATTTTCACCTTCACTTACCTAAATAAAATATACAATCAACTATAAAATTACAATTTCAAAGTTATAGCCACAATACTTTGCTAATATGAATGCAGTCTCATAGAAATACAGATTGAAAAAACAATAATGGTCAAGCCGTAAAAAAAATTCCCCAGTGCTCCAGGATAATAGCAATAGAGACAGCACTGCAACACGTTTCGACCATTCAGGGGGCTTTTTTAAGCATACAAACAACACTTAACATTGTATTATATATATAGTCAGAGAACTTACATGTACTTCCTCCCGGTACTGTTGTGGCGTCAGCCTCTTGAAGTGCAGCCACTCACTCTCCCCTTTCACCCTAAGAACTTTGCTGGGCAGTGCGCTGTCAGCTTCCGCTATGTGGTCCCTGCTTCCCTGCAGTGTGTTCCTGCCATGACGGCCCCTGAGAATGGGACTCTGTTCCATAACACCCACCTGGTCAGTCTCCCCGCCTGCTGCAGCACGCACCGCTGTTAGCAGTTCAAGCGCAGGGCACCCGGTCACTGTCCCCTGGATCAAGGTCCTAGCAGCGTGGGCACTCAGGTTTGCCTTGGATGTAGGGTTAGGGTTAGTTTATGTTTTAGGCTTACATTATTAGCTGATAATGCTTCCATGTGAATGCTGCCCCGCTCTCACATGGAAGCATTTTCAGCTAATAATGTAAGCCTAAGACTTATACTAACCCTAACCCTCCATCCAAGGCAAACCTCAGTCCCCTCGCTGCTAGGACCTTGCTCCAGGCAGCCAATCAGTATCTTGTGGGCGTACACTGGGCGGATACAGACCATCACTAGGTCTCCACCCATACTTGTGGTGGAGACAAGATACAACAGTATCCTTCCTCCCTATAATACAATGTTAAGTCTTGTTTGTATGCTTGAAAAAGATCACTGAAGGGTCGAAACGCATTGCAATGCTATCTCTATTGTTATTATCTAATAAACAGGAAGATATAATCTTTTCCACTACTACTATTTGGATCTTATGTTGGATATCTTTTAGACATTGGAAACCCTGTAAGGGGCAAGAAACTGCTATTCTGGATCAGGGATGTTCTCTAATTGAGACCCCCCTGTAAAGTTAGTTACTTCTTTGCTTTTTGCCTTATACTGACTGTCTTATACTGGTTGTGTTTACATCCTGGAGCACTGGAGATTTTTTTCTATGGCTTGACCAATTTTGTCTTTTCATATATACTCTCCAATCCTTTCATTCGGGGCCTCTTCTTGATGCTCTCCCTGTGTGGATGTCCAGCGAACCAGGACGGATAAACCGAAAGGAAATACCCTGACCATACAGCTTACTTCGATTTGAGGCGTGACGGACCTTCACTATCCAGGGGGCCCGGGCATGTCCGGGTGAGTTATATAATATAGTATTTTTCACCCCACATTGGATACCCACGATGTGTGTATGACTCTTTTCCTTCACATTACCCTTGGAGCTCTGTCTTTGCTGAAGTTTATAGAAATACAGAATGCAGAACATAATTCACGGTGTCTCCTTTATCTAAGGCTCATGCACCAATGGAGCCTGCATTCAAGTTTTCCCCTGGTGAAATATCTCAGTCCATGAATAGAGGCTTGAGCAATGGAAATTTATCAACAGATCAATCATCCCTGTGCAATCTCTGCCCCCTGCAGCAGCCCTGCTGACTTTTCACTAAGTCTCTCCTATTTGTTGCGTGCACACATGTAGTTTTTTGAGAGGCCAGCCTCACTTATGGTTTGATGTGTGGGAATCACAGCATCTACCGATCCGTATTTGCCCATAGTGTTAACAGGGTCAGGAGTGCTACTCTCCACTCCTCTCTGTCTGTCTCTGGTTGCAGCCACTAAACTGCACTTACTCAGACCCGTGGCATGACTGTTCCTCTTTGTCCCAGGCAACACCATCTTCAGTTTTCTCAATCTTTCTTCTTGTGTCAGCACAGCTTACCATGTAGCAAAATTTTTCCCTTTTTATAGCAGACCATCAACCTATCAGTTAGTGCCCAGTGAGCTTGCTCAGTTCCGTTGTGCCAAAATTTGGTGCACACTACAAATTTGAAGCAATTTTAGGTGCATCTGTCCTATTACATCTCTCACATTTGGGTGAGTCTCTTACACTTGCACCAGTGGTTAGACTTCCAATGATCAAACAGGTATCAGCTATCTTGTGGATAGAGAAGTTAACCACCCCCTGAAGGGCATGTGGAATTTAGAAAGAGAATCTTCTGTTTGAGAGCCCCCTTTTGAGCCAGAGTAAAGATACATTATATAAAATTGGCTCTGGCTTTAATGGACTCAGACGGTCATGTATTACTTGCAAGGGAAATTTAGGGTCAGACAAATATTTGTGAAAGGGGCTGTCATGGTATGATATCACCTTGAACAGAACACTGGACAAAAGCAATAGACTGTGTTATGCGTAGTGTAACCCTGAGGGGGTAGTGCATTAAATATATTCTCTGTTTGGTATTCTTCCCGATAAGCACCATACATGTACAGTGCAAATTAGGTGCCATTGTGTGAAATGGACTTAGCAAGCCAAGTCCGGTCCATATGCAGGGGGTATTAGTTTTCATTAACAGTTTCATTTATTCACATGTACCTCTAAAGGTTCTAGTGATACGTGCACCTCCAATACGGACTCTTTTGATTTCCAGGAGACCAAAAAATTCAACTAAATCAACACAAGGAGCTGAATTTCTAGACACAAGAGAGAGACTAAAGCACACAAAGGGTCAAAAATGTAACAAGCACAGTATTATCTTCTATCCTGTAGCTTTTATCCAATGTGCAAGCTGTCTGCAATTTACAACTTTTGTTGTGTCTTCCTATTGATCACTCATGAAAAAAATGTGGTGACTCTTAGTGACACTTAAATCTCAAAAAATCAGGCCGTAGTTGGTTGTTAAGATGCATTCACAATACATTTCGCAACATTCACATTTTGCTTTGTACTAAATTTAACTGAGGTTTTAGGGGAATGTAGAATTATTGAAGCCTTGAACCCAATCAATGGCAGGAATTCTACTCCTCCTAATGTATCAATGTAATTGTATACTTCGAGGAGCACAAATGTTCTGTCACTTGATTTCAAGCTCTTATCTCAGTGAAGAATCTTTCTGTTGTGTTTTGAAAATATTTATGTCACCAAATCAAGACTACTTAACATGTTGTTTATAGAGAACCTGGGGTCAGTATGAAGGAAGAAATGGAATAAAAAAACTCTTAGAGGAACTGAATGGTGGAGCTGTTTAAACTACTTGTAACACCTCTTTGTGCCAACTTCTATAGGCAGGTTGTCTTGCAGTTCTCACCTTTCAATGAGCTGGAGTCCGCAGATGAAACTCGAGTGGTTTGTCATACCTTAGGTCTAGTCACGGTGGTGGCAACTCTGCGTGGAACAATGGCCCGTATAGTAGGCGAATCACACAAGGGTGGCTAGAAACTGCAGTTGTCAAAGTTCCATGTGATAACAGTGCCTCAGAGTATCAAGTAATGAGGAAAATAAAGAATCCAGACTCGAAGAACTTGGGTAAAAGCAGAGGCAAACGGTTTACTCGACACTTGAAATATTATGAAACAGTTCACACTTTGCAATTGTTACAGACAATGACAACTTCAGTAGATTTGCTGATAACACTCATATCAGGCATTAATTCCTTAACTCTCTCTCTTTTTGGGAAGATGCGCCCACCAGTCTAAGTTATGTAGTGGCTGCTTTAGATGGTTGTTCATGGAGAAATATAGGGAAGATAATGGTCTCCCATTTGCTTTACTGCCGACTTCTGACCTAGCCAGAATAATATCCACTCACGATCTCTAGGCCTGTTCTCCTTTCCGGATGTGCGTAGTTTGCCCTGGCTTGTTTCCTCAATTAGACAGGGTCGAAGAAGACTCCCTACCGGCTGGCTCCATGTCTTATCTTTTTCTCAGAGGATTCCAGAGCTAAACCAAGGCTGGACCCTATGTGAGTTTAGCTCACACTGGCTGGTCTGAGCCTAAGCTTGGCTCCACACGTCCTTCCTCTTTGACTACATTCTTACTTCTTCTCTTCTCTCTAGCCTGACTAGACATAACCCCGTCCCCTGACCAATCCTAAGCCAGACATAGACAACTGACACAACACAGAGCAGGTTAGGGTGACAGGGGTACAGACATATACAAGATAGACAACATTGACATACTTACATAGACAAACATAGACATGCCAAATGAGGTAACTGAACAAGTGCTGTGGGGGCTCTAACTCTGGGCCACTACAACCTCACATTGGTGCCATGGCTCCAGCAGAATCTAGCTGGGAGCTCAGTAGGAATGCAGGACGGTCTTCCTCTTCTGCCAGGGGTCAACTTGTAAAACCCCCAACTAAGTAGAAGTATTGCAGATATGGTAAAAATGCAACAAATCTAATAGACCATCAAACTTAAAGTCCTGGAAAGCTACTTTAACTCTACTACAGTTTATGGAAGGAATATCTTTGTTCCCTTTTGGTCTGATCTGATCCAATAAAGGTTTTCTCATCTAATTATAAGCTAGGTTTTTTCCGTTATTGAGTAGCATATAATAACATTTTTATCTCTAATTTTAAAAGCTATAACATTTTTATTTTTCCATTGACATGGTCATATGAGGGCTTGTTTTTTGTGTGGAGAGCTATAGTTTTTATTGGTACCTTTTTGGGGGGTTACATATAATATATTGCATAACTCATTACTTTTTTGCGGGCAGGGAGAAAAAAAAAGCACAAATTCTGACATTGATTTTTTTTTCTTTAACAGCATTAATTAAGCAGCATAAATGATACATCATAAGTTTTTCCTGTGGGTTTGTACGATTAAGACAACACTGAAATCATATATATTTTATAGCTTTTTCCACTTTTGGAAAATATTTTCTTTTTGCTGCATTTAAAGTCCCATAACTTTTTTAGATTTCCATTGCATGAGCTCTGTGAGGGCTTGTTTTTTGCGTGATGAGCTTTAGTTTTAATTGGTACCATTTTGGGGTACATATGACTCTTTTAATCACTTTTATTGCGATCATTTGGCGAAATGAACAATAAAAGCACTTTGGCTCTGTTTCTATGCTTCTTTAGGCCTAATGCACACAGGCCTATTTGCACTGCGGGATCTAGAGCTCCGGATCCCGCAGCAAATACAGCCCATAGGACATGCATTAAAAAAAATGCATTTCCATGCACACGAGCTGAAATAAACTGCGATATTCCGCTTGCGGGGTAGAAATCGCAGCATGTCCTATTTCAGTGCGAGCCTTGCAGAGGCTCGTAAGGCTGCGTCATCGGTGACGTGTTGGCTCTGCAGTATGTACGCGTGGCTTTATGCCAGCCGGCACATCCACAGCACAGAGTGAAGACGCCGGACAGTTAACCTAAGGGTCACTGCAGGGGCTCGGGTCGCATCCAGCTGCTAAAATATTGCAGTCAGAATCTGACCCAGCCTTAGTAGAGTTTGCCTTGTAGGATAAAAAATGTTTTAAGTTTATGGTACAGGTCATTACAGATGCGACCATGCCAACACATGATCTCTAAACATTCAAGTCCTGATAGTCATTTAGTAGGACATTCATCAGCAAAGCCTTGGTATTCAGAAAATGTACTTCCCAATGGTTTTGGTGGTCAATAATATTCTTAAAGGTAAAAGTAAAGTCCCCTGGTGCAAGCACCGAGTCACAACCGACTCCTAGGTTGACGTCACATCGTGACGTTTTCTTGGCAGACTGTTTTTGCGGGGTGGTTTGCCATTGCCTTCCCCAGTCGTCTTTACCCCCAGCAAGCTGGGTACTCATTTTACCGACCTTGGAAGGATGGGAGGCTGAGTCAACCTTGAGCTGGCTACCTTAACCAAGCGGGGACTGAACTTGCAACCTTCAGGTCGTGAGTGAGAGCTTAGGCCTGCATTCTGCTGCCCTAACACTCTGCGCTAATAATATTCTTATCTCACCAAAATCCTGTATCACCAATCAACAGGATAGTTGATAAACTGCTGGGACCCTTAGACATCATGAAAATGGTGCACTCCCGACTGCATGCATGACCACCACTCTATTCACTTCTACCGAGCTTCTGAAGATGGCCAAGAACTGTGCTTGACTATCTACATAGACAGTGATTGAAGTAATGGTCCATTCATCAGTGGAATTGGAGTGATCAATCCTGGGGGGAGGTGATAAATGATTTTGGTGGTATAATACAACTTCTTGTCTCCGGGATTGAGAATGATATTCTTCATCCACTAAAAGTTTGTATTTTGTTGCTGTTGCCTCGTAATTAGCGATGAGCGAATCTACTCGGTTCGGGTGTTTTTGAATTCGAGCACCGCTTTTTCTGAGTAACTCACTACTCGGACGAAAAGATTCGGGGGGAGCCGGGGGGCAGCGGGGGGTTGCAGAGGGGAGTGGGGGGGGGGGGGAGAGCTCCCCACTGCTACCCCCCCCCCCCGCTACACCACACCGCCCCCTGGCGCCCCCCGAATCTTTTCGTCCGAGTAGTGAGTTACTCGGAAAAAGCAGTGCTCGAGTTCAAAAACACCCGAATCGAGTAGGTTCGCTCATCTCTACTCGTAATGGTATATTCTGGTCACCACTCCTACTGACTAGCGCTGTAGACTAATTATCCATCCTTAACATTTGTTTCTTGATTTTAATGTGCTTAAAATATATATTCTTAGAAAACCATGAACATTTCATTTGTCACTGATACATCAAAAGTTCTAATCAGTCCTTAAGAACTTATTATTTCACTTTGGATTATCAAGTTTCAGTTGAGTCGAGTCACTTAGTACTTATTTAAATGGTCTGAAAAAATAATCTAATCTATTCTGAAATCAGAATGACTTCATTAGAGTGGAAATATTGTGCTAAGATCCCAAATCTCAATCATTTGGGCCCATAGACCTTGACAGCCATGAAAGTGCACTGAATTAATTGCATAGAGTCCTGCACTTCTGTCTCTTAATATTCCGTCTCACTGGGACAATTTGCTGCAGACATCTTTTGAACCGGGGATACAAAGCGGCGAGATACTGCTCTCTCCCTGGCTCTGTCATTCTTCATTTTAATGAGGAAAAAATGTCACAAATACCAGGATGTACTTGAAATATTAGATTTTTCATAAAGCCTAATAATTCTATAGTGCCTTTTTCCGGGTTGAACAATATTTATATTTTTCACTCGTTGACGTGCATTTTTCTTTGTTAAGAACTAATGACTGAAGTGAAAAGAAAGTTGTTGATATAGCATTTACCGGCAAATAGATTATTATTCAATTTCTTCTACTATGAGGCACGTACATAGGCATGTTGGCATGAGTTTCTCAAACGTGCTGCTATAGTATAAGATTTATGGAGATGGAATACCAAGTAAATAATTTAAATCTATTATTTTAATATGACAGCCCGGTAAGAGGTTTTACTTATTCTATAGCATATACTGCAACCCTATGTTTTGCATGCAAGAGCATAAAAATACATTATGTCCGATAGACTAGAAAATATGTGTTATAAAATAATCTCTAATGCATAATTTAGGATAAAAATATACATGGGAGGTAGTGTGAGACATTAAAAAATGTTCCGTACCAGAAAACTGCTGCCACCCATCTACTGTAGATAGTGAGTATCATCCATTTGGCCAACCTGAAAGCCTGGGAAGATGTCAAGGCTGACTGGGCTTGTCCACCCAAGATAATACAGGTACACAAATGATACCTTAATCAGGCCCATAGGTAAAAAATACATACCACTATGACTCTACCACCGAAGAGCCAACATACACTTAGAGTCAACTCTGACTATGCTTGCTGGGTCCTTTGTATTGCATGTGCCATGTCCTGACCATGCCATTGAAACCTCTCATGTTAACACTAGAACCACCATGGGGACAAATCTGTCCCCTTTTAAATTTGTTCTTCTCGACCCCCCCCCCCCCCCCCCCCTGAAAAAAAATCATTTTTTTTAACCTAGAACCGCCATGGGGACACTTGTCCTCTTGACAGTAATATCACATTGTTTGAGATTTAATCTAGATTTTAACTACATTTTTTTTGTTAGATTTAATTGTTTTTTGATGTTATGATAATTTGTGGTCTCAAATACCACTAATTGGAAGAAAGAGCAAGGGTAAAGGTAGGCAAACTGCACAGCATAAGCATTTTTTTCCTATGAACCGTAATAACTTTTGTCATTTGTATGGTTTCTCTAGCTGAGTGATGGGTGTGTTGTGTGTTACACAATGGCTTACCGACAGAGACGATTGACATCAGTGGAGATCGTTGCTGCATTGAATGACCTCTCTGCAAATGAATCTGAGGGTGATCCAGTTGACTCTTCTAGTGATGACAAAGAACGACAGTTGCTCATCTCAAGTTCTGACAAGAGGGACAGCAAGGCCGTCCAGTGGGACACCAGTGCCAGTTCGGGGATGCCGCAGTCACAGTCATGCCGAAGATGACACAACCTCCCTCAAGCAGCAGCCTACTCTGACTACATGTGATCATGGGCAGGTCCAGAGTCATCAGTCATGGCCAGTGGTGCACTCACCAAACCATGATCGTGGAGGAGAAAGAGGGCTCCGTTGACCACCTTGGTGGTGATGTAGATAACATTGGAGCAGCAGGCGAGCAACCCAACCGTGATGCTGTCGTCCCACATAGAAATTATCGTGTCATCAGATGGCACTCAGTGGACTGTTCAAACTGTAGGGAAGCTTCATCTGGCTGACGGGGTGACAGAATGTTTTCAGAGATCGCCCTGGCCCCACCCCTCATGCACAGCACTATTTTGACAACACATCTGTCAGTACTTGGAGGTGTCTGAAAAGATCCTGAAACATATTGTAACATGTACTGAAGTAGAAGTACCCCGTGTTTTAGAATGTAACGATTGGTCAATCATGATTGAGGAACTAGAAGCATTTCTAGGAATAATGCACATTAGGAGAGCCATTGGTGCAAAGGGCCTGGAGTTGGATTCTCTGTGGTCTGAAAAATGGGGAACTCCATTTGTCAGAGAGACTATGAGCCGCAATAGATTTAGAGAAATTATGAGATTTGTGACATTGATAAGTGAGTGATGATAAGTTTGCCTTGATATCTGAAGTTTGGTATGATTTTATTTCCAATGCTTAATGTTGCTACATACCAGCTCCTTATATTACCATTGATGAGCAACTTTTTTTAATCTAAATGTTGGGGTAGATTTATATAATACATGGCATCCAAGCCAGATAAGTACAGGCAGAAATTTTGGATGGCTGTAGACAAAAGATTCTAAGTATCTAGTAAATGCATTCCCTTATCTTGGAAAGGACAAGATTAGGGTTGACAATAAGCATCTTGGCGACTTCGTTGTAAAGGCGTTGATGGGCCCTTACTTTAGTAAAGGTAGACATCTAACTTGTGATAATTCCTTCACATCTGTTGCCATTGCTGAGTACTTTAAGGAGAAGTCTACAAGTATAGTTAACACTATGAATAGAGTTCATAGGGAAGTACCTGTAGTCATAAAGAAGGTAAAGGAAGCGTTGTATAGTACAGTACTGCTACAAAAAAGATGACATATAACTCACTGTGTACAAGGTAAACAAAATAAGAATGTCTTACTCCTAAGTACCATGCACCTGTACATCCAAATTGACACAGGTGAAAAAAACCCCTTGACACTGTCCGTTTATTATAACAGCAGTAAATATGGTGTAAAAACATAAAACGCAAAATAGTTCTGGCAAAACTGCAGTAATATAAAAAATAGCGATGGGGACAGATGTGTGCCCTTGGCGGTTCTAGGGGGGTGCCCATACCCGGCGGTTCTAGTGTTAAAGGGGTTCTGTCAAAAGGACAAAAAAAAATCAATGCTTACCTATTCCTCCCCTGTCAGTCTTCTTACCGCATCTTCTCCTCACCGATCTTCTCCTGCCTCCTCCAGGCCCCGGATCACTTCACTTCCAGCCAGCATTCTGCTTCTTGCAAGTCAGTGTACCCAGTCACTAGTGACGTAGCAATCCCTGCCCAGCAGGGAATGCCAAATCCTATGCTGGGCTGTTTCGGTGAATGCCCATGCCTGATGTCTCACTGCGAGTGTTCATATACTATTGCTGTGAGACAGTACACATGGAGCCCACAGAGTTCTATGGATACCATATTAGGAATCTTTGTGACGTGGATCTTAAATACATGTGTATGGGGAACTTTATATTTTTTTGCCTTTGATTGACCCTTTAAATTTAATTGAAAATCCTGTCACATGCTTTCTGCCTATTTCCCAGTAATGCCCATGCGGTTGCCATGTATAGGTTCTGAATATCTCATCAATGTCTATTTTTCACCTCTACTTCTTTGCAGCGTAGAATTTTATCCAGTAACATGTTATTTTCCTCTTTAGAGGAATACTGATTGCGGTCTCCTCTGGTACTCAGCATGTGAACTGAGTTTGCAGTAAATCAGATAGGAAATCATTATAGAAATCTGTGTCAGACAGCCAGTCCCTTGCTTCCTGATTGCCACTGTCAGAGCCATACATTGCAGTGAACCTCAAACGTCTCAGTTTTTGATGTTCCTTTAGTGATTACACCTCAAAGTACACAAATCTCATGCTCACACCACGTTCCGCAACTTCCCGTGTAGTAAATCACGAGTTTTCAAATGTAATCCTGCGAAAAAAAAACTAAATAAAATCAATGCGCTATGAGTAAAATACATAAAAGATGATCTCAAGAAATAACACACTTAATTAAGAATCACTTATTAAGTAGCGTTGTAATTATTGCAGCTGAGAGCTGGTAGTGTTACTTTTATAATCCCTTTGACATCTTAATAAAATACTACGATGCAATTTGCATTCAGGATAGAATTATGAGGTTTATACCATTCATTGACCTACAACCATCATTTCTCCAAAATTGCTTCCAGAGGCCCAAAGAGAATACATCAGCCTGAGAGCCTCTGGGAGGCATAATTTTCTCTTTGGTGTTCTTTGAATCTTTGTTATGTAAATGGTAGATGCTACAATTAGGGATGAGCGGCAAGTGAAATGATCGGTTTGTGTCGGTATTGGGATGATTTCACCAAAAACATTGTGAATCAGGATGGATGATTCTGACTCTGATTAAAGTCAATGGGAGTAAAAATCAGGTTCACTAATTTGTCCTTCAGAACGTCTCCAATGCAACCAAAGTCCCCCAAATTGCAGGGAATACAGACACACATCTGGTGAACACTGTGCTCCTCCCACAAATTAATCAAAATAGTGTACAGTGATGGGGTCACTTGTAGCACAGGGGTGTCACTGAAAACAAAAGAAGGCCACATAGGGTCTTCTAGATCAGAAATTGTGCTAAGGAAAACAGCAGGAGTGCGGCTTGTTTTAAAAGCAAATAAAAGAAATTCTGCCAGGTGAAGACAACACTCAAGCAAAGGCCTGCTCCAAGGAACAGTTGTAGATATCAAGCACGGGCCTGCTCCAAGGAACAGTTGTAGATACCAAAAATTATACTATGAAAGACAGTAGGTGTGCTGCTTGTTTTAAAAGCAATGTCATAATGTTTGCAAAGGACAAATTCTACCAGATGAGGACAACAGCCAAAAGCTGTAGAGCTAGAGCTCTTTCTTCTGCATTAGAAAATCTTTATTTTGAGAGAAGGAAACATGGCAGAAGCAGGAGAAGGAGAGCAGCAGTAGTTCCATCACCACCAGCAGCAACAGCACCTCGATGGAAGAGTGCTCTCCTCATGGAAACATGAGAGCTGTAGCTCCACATTTCCATATTGAAATATTTTTCATGTGGGGGGAAGCAGGAGGAGGAAACATAGTCTAAGCTGGAGAAGGAGAGCAGCAGCAGCATCTCCATGTTAGATCAAGTACATCATACTCTTCTACCTAAGCTTCCACTTTGGCGTCCTTTTCCTCCTGAGTGGATCTTTGCTATAGTGAGCATCTGGACCTGGCAACTTCCCCCTGAGTACGCACTGCCTATGGAGGGCTGACCACGTGCACTGACCCACCCTCATCTTCCTTTTTGGAGGAAAAAAAATGGTTGAGAATCAGTGCATTCAATTTCTTAGTCTTCTCCCTCTAGAAATTTAGACTGCCTCATTGAATCCTGCATTGAGCAGGGGATTGGAACAGTTGACCCTGGAGGTCCCTTCGAACTCTACCATTCTATGATTAACATGTATGACAATGAATGATCAAACAGCTCCTCAGACTGATCCATGTAGACTGTCTTGGCGGTTGTGGGAGATTTGGCACTGGATGAAGTAGAGGAGAAATTCTCCTGGTCGATTGTTGCAGAATGACTGCTGTGTGTCTGCGAGTGGGAGGAAGAGAAGGTGGTGGTAACATACATAGTAACATAGTATGTTAGGCTGAAAAAATATATTTATTCATCCAGTTCAGCCCCACCCCAATGCAGATCCAGAGGAAGGGAAAACAAAACCAATGAGGTAGTGGCCAATTTTTCCAATTTAAAGGAAAAAAAAATACTTCCTGACTCCAATCTGGCAATCAGAATAATCCCTGGATCAACAACCCTTCTGAAGTTTTTAGTGATTATATCATGTAAGCATAGCATAGTAACATAGTATGTAAGGCTGAAAAAAGACATATGTTCATCCACTTCAGCCTATTACCCCCCAATGTTGACCCAGATGACGGCAAAAAACCCTATGAGGTAGAAGCCAATTTTCCCCATTTAAGGGAAAAAAATCCTTCCTGGTTCTAGTCATGTACCCCTAGACCTCTTTTAATGCACTCCACATACCTATCTGACATGGCAGCAGCTGCCCAATAAAGCTTACAGTTAACTCAAATCCCAAGTCCTTTTCCATGTCGGTGTTCCCCAGTGGTTTCCCATTTAGTGTGTAATGGTGACATGGATTTCCTCTGCCCATGTGCAGAACCTTACATTTATAATTGAAGAACAGTTTAGGGTTAGTTTTACTCTTGTTGGCAATGAGTCTCCCTGTCTTCATCTTTGCTGCTTTTATCTGCATTTTATATAATTTATTTTTTCCTTATGGGTTTTTAGTGCCTCTTCACTGCCTTCTTGTTTTAGTAGTTTAAATGCTTTAAAACAATTTTCTCCTTCTCCTAGCCATTTTATTCCTGTAAGGTATGAACTTCTCACAGTAAGTTTTTAAAATGTTTTTAAATGTTTCCCATTCATTTTGTGTACTCTTATTTTTGAGGGCATTATCCCAGTCAATAAGGTTAAGGGCATCTCTGAGCTGGTCGAACTTTGCCTTCCTAAGGCAGGAACCCGCAGCGGAATCCGACCCTGCCTGTGGCAGAAGACACTGCCGGTTCTCTACTTACCCGTTTGGGTCTTTTGCAGATCTTCATTCTTTCCACTGCGGATGTGTGCGGGCGTGCCACTGCACATGCGCAGTGGAGATTTAAAAAAAAAAATCTCCTGCTTTCCTGCGGAATCCACGGCCCGATCGCAATTTAATTGCGGATGGGCAGCGGATCGGTTGGCTTCCATTGACTTCACACATGAGCGATAAACGTTCAAGTCAATGAAGGTCTTAACAGGTGTGTAGTGTAGAAGTAGGCTTGAGTCACAGTTGGCAGCACAGGTGTGTAAACAAGGCCCAGGCTTTAGATCAGGGAAGGCAGCAGACAAAAGCTGAAGTCAGAGAGCACAGTAGTCAGAATAGTTATATAAGGGTCAAGAATACACGCAAACTGGGGCTTTGCCATAATGGTTGTATGAGACCAATTGCTTAGGCATCCACCCTTGGGTGTGGATGCCTAATGTAGGCAGTACAGGGACAGGATTGGAGGGGGAAAAGTAATGGGAGTGCACACTGACCCTTTAAGAGACTGGGTTGAAGTGTGTACCAGTTTTCCAGGCAGAACTTAAGGAGCAAGCAAAGGAAAAAGCAGCAGCATGGCACAACTTCTCATGGCTGCAGGAGCACATTAGCCATGAGTGAAGCATGCCATGACATACTGTATACGATAATTTTTTTCTGCAGAGCAGTACAATAGTAGTGTACAGAAGTTAGTGTATAGAACTTTTCTAGACGTTTCTGAATGATCTATGTATGTCTTGTGCTTATGTATTGTCAGTGTCTTCTGTGTGAGTGAATTTAATGTGTATTGCATAGCTGCAGCACTGAATGGGTTACTGTCTGGGTTATGGCTGAAAAATGTAGCTTGTTGTATGTCATGTGACCTTGCTATATATATGTGTTTGCAAGGTGCATGAGAGGGGTCTGTCTTTTGGCATTCAGTATGAGTTGGAGAGCCTGTCTGCACACAGACACCTTCAGTCTGGGTGGAAGAAAGATGGAAGAGGCAGAGAGAATGCCATGTGTGTGCCCTGGGCCCAATCTACCCAGGCCTCTATGCTAAAGACCAATAGAAGTCGCAGGTGTCTGCGAGAGCCCACCATGCAGCGCTGAGTGCTTATTCTAGTGCACAAGTGTGTACTGGTAGAGAGTTTGAGAGAGAGGAATAAAGAGTGGCTGGGAACAGAAACCCAGAGATAGCTTGGCCTGTGGAACTCATGTGTTATCCTGTAATTCCTCCCTGTCACAGCAGAAGCCCTCCTGCACCAGTGTCCTGACGCTGGATGTAAATTTATTTGGACTGTTTCCAAGTTGTACAAGGTTATTCTTCAAGTAAACTGGCTGTACCAACCGTTCCTTTAAAAGTCACCTCTGTGTGTGGACTCATATTACACTTGCTGGAATTCATAGCAGAGCACGGAACAGTGGCGTTACCCGTGACAAAAGACTGAAGGTAAACCGCAATTGGGTTACCCTCCTTCTTAATAGCCTGCCCTCGGTTCCTTAGACGAGTCCCCTTGCTACCTTATGGGTGGGAGATGGTAGAGCCCCATGACAAGGCTCAAACTTTACCCTGCTGTCTCCTAGGGTGAGGGCCCACTCCTTGTAAGATGCACAATTATGATGATATAAGAAATGTTGTTTTTGGCATCACAGCATTCAAAAACTCATAACTTTTCAAATTTGTCTTGGGTAAAGCTGTGTAGGGGTTTGCTTTTTTGTTTAATGAGTTGTAGGTTTTGTTGGTGACATTGTAGAGTTCACATGACTTTTATGATGAATTTTATTGTGTTTTTGGGGAAGCATAATAAATAGAGATGAGCGAGTATACTCGTCCGAGCTTGATGCTCGTTCAAGTATTAGGGTGTTCGAGATACTCGTTATTCGAGACAAGCACCACGCAGTACTCGAGTCAATTCCATTTCCTTCCCTGCATGTTTAGCGCCATTTTCTGGCCAACAGACATGCAGGGAAGGCATTACCACTTCCTCCGGTAACGTTCCAGCCCTATCCCACCCCCCTGCAGTGAGTGGCTGGCGAGATCAAGTGACCGCCGAGTATATAAAGTGGGCCCGCGCATGGCTCGCCACAAACACACACTGGCAGAGATTAGGGAGAGTGCTGCTGCTATAGAGAGAGTGTTAGCGTCTACAAGAACCCCAACGGTCCTTCGTAGGGCCACAGCTCACCTAGTGCACTACTGTTGTGGCTGCTGGGAGCAGTTTTGCACTTTTTTTTTTTTTATATCGGACGTGCAGGCTATAGCGTTCTCAGGCTGCAGTCTGTACTACATAGTATAGTGAGACTGGTGGTGAGGCAGGGACAGTGGTAGTGTAGAATCCTGTCTACAACAACCCTTAACGGTCCTTCTTAGGGTTACCTGTGACCGTGTGCATTTAACTCCGTGGCTGCTGGGAGTTGTAGCACCTCAGTATTGCACAGCTAGGCCTGCGTGCAGCCTTCCGTTTAATTTATTTCTGGGTGCAGTTTGCGAGCCGTAAGCGCTGTCTGCCTCCAACTGCACGCCAAGAAACCACCAATTTTTTACACCGCTCTGTGTTTGCCGTCAGCTGCCTGCACAGTGTACGGTGACAGACACCCATAGAGGGAAAGTCCGATACACGCTCTATAGCCTGCATTGCATTGAAAAAAATATATTTTAAAAGATAAATCCTTCTTACGCCTACCTGTGACCCGGTGCATTTCACTGCGTGGCCTCTGGGACTTGAGGTGCATCCCAACTGAATATTGCACAGCAAGGCCTGCGTGCAGCTTTCCTTATAATTTATATCTGGCTTCATTTTGCATTATATAACCGTTGGCAGCCTCCAGCTGCGCGGCAATAATTCACAAAATTTTTTACACCGCTCAGTGTCTGCTCGATTCTTAATCCACCATGCTAAGGGGTAGGGGTAGAGGACGTGGACGCGGTTGAGGACGCGGAGTTCCACGTGAGGGTGTGGGCATAGGCCCAGTTCCTGGTCCAGGTGAATCGCAGCCGGCTGTTGCGGGATTAGGAGAGAGGAAAGTTTCAGGGGTCCCCAGCTTCATATCACAATTTTTGGGTCCACGTTGTAGACCTTTATTAAAAAACGAGCAGTGTGAGCAGGTCCTGTCGTGGATGGCAGAAAGTGCATCCAGCAATGTATCGACCACCCAGTCTTTTACGTCGTCCACTGCTGCAACTCTGAATCCTCTGGCTGCTGCTCCTCCTTCCTCCCAGCCTCCTCACTCCATGAAAATGACACATTCTGAGGAGCAGGCAGACTCCCAGGAACTGTTCTCGGGCCCCTGCCCTGATTGTGAAAAAATGGTTCCTCTCCCACCTGAGGAGTTTGTTGTGACTGATGCCAAACCTTTGGAAAGTTCCCGGGGTCCAGGTGATGAGGCTGGGGACTTCCGGCAACTGTCTCAAGAGCTTTTAGTGGGTGAGGAGGACAATGGCGATGAGACACAGTTGTCTATCAGTGAGGCAGTAGTAAGGGCAGCAAGTCTGAGGGAAGAGCGCACAGAGGATTCGGAGGAAGAGCCGCTGGACGATGAGGTGACTGACCCCACCTGGTTTGATAAGCCAACTGAGGACAGGTCTTCAGAGGGGGAGGCAATTGCAGCTGCAGGACAGGTTGGAAGTGGCAGTGGGGTGGCCAGGGGGAGAGGCAGGGCCAGAGCAAAGAATCCCCAAACTGTTTCCCAAATCACCCCCTGGCGCCAAGCCACCGTGCAGAGGCCAAGGTGCTCAAAGGTGTGGCAGTTTTTCACTGAGAGCACGGACGACCGACGAACAGTGGTGTGCAACCTTTGTCGTGCCAAGATCAGCCGGGGAGCCACCACTACCAGCCTCACCAAAACCAGCATGCGCAGGCATATGATTACAAGCACCCCACAAGGTGGGACGAAGGCCGTTCACCGCCTCCGGGTTGCACCACTACCTCTCCCCTTGTGCCCCAACCTGCCACTGAGATCCAACCCACCTTTAAGGACACAGGCACAAGCGTCTCCCGGCCTGGACCCACACCCTCACCTCCGCTATCCTCGGCCCCATCCAGCAATGTCTCTCAGCGCAGCGTCCAGCTGTCGCTAAGAGAATCGTTGGAGCGAAAGCGCAAATATGCCGCCACGCACCCGCATGCTCAAGCTTTAAATGTCCACATTGCCAAACTGATCAGCCTGGAGATGCTCCCGTACAGGCTTGTGGAAGCGGAGGCTTTCAAAAACATGATGGCGGCAGCTGCCCCGCGCTACTCGGTCCCCAGTCGCCACTATTTTTCACGGTGTGCCGTCCCAGCCCTAAACGACCACGTCTCCCGCAACATTGTACGCGCCCTCATCAACGCGGTTACTGGCAAGGTCCACTTAACAATGGACACGTGAACAAGAACAGGTGGGCAGGGCCACTATATCTCCCTGACGGCACATTGGGTGAATTTAGTGGAGGCTGGGACAGAGTCAGAGCCTGGGACCGCTCACATCCTACCCAACCCCAGAATTGTGGGCCCCAACTCGGTGCTGGTATCTGCGGCGGTGTATGCTTCCTCCACTAAACCTTCCTCCTCCTCTTCCTACGCAACCTCTACCTCGCAATCAAGATGAGTCAGCAACAGCACGTCGCCAGCAGTCGGTGTCGCGCGGCGCGGCAGCACAGCGGTGGGCAAGCGTCAGCAGGCTATGCTGAAACTAATCAGCTTAGGAGAGAAGAGGCACACGGCCCACGAACTGTTGCATGGACTGACAGAGCAGACCGACCGCTGGCTTTTGCCGCTGAGCCTCCAACCAGGCATGGTCGTGTGTGACAACGGCCGTAACCTGGTGGCGGCTCTGCAGCTCGGCAGCCTCACGCACGTGCCATGCCTGGCCCACGTCTTTAATTTGGTGGTTCAGCGGTTTCTGAAAAGCTACCCACACTTGTCAGACCTCCTCGGCATGGTGCGCCAGGTCAGCGCACATTTCCGCAAGTCCAACACGGACGCTGCCACCCTGCGGACCCTGCAACATGGGCTTCATCTGCCAATGCACTGACTGATTTGCGACGTGCCCACACGGTGGAACTCTATGCTGCACATGTTGGCCAGGCTGTATGAGCAGCGTAGAGCTATAGTGGAATACCAACTCCAACATGGGCGGCGTAGTGGGAGTCAGCCTCCTCAATTCTTTACAGAGGAGTGGGCCTGGATGGCAGATATCTGCCAGGTCCTTGGAAACTTTGAGGAGTCTACCCAGATGGTGAGCAGCGATGCTGCAATCAGCAGTGTCACCAGTCCTCTGCTATGCCTATTGAGAAGTTCCCTGCAAAGCATAAAGGCTGACGCTTTGCTGTTGGAAACGGAGGCGGGGGGAAGACAGTATGTCGCTGGATAGTCAGAGCACCCTCATGTCTATATCGTTGAGGAGGAGGAGGAGGAGCCTGAGGAGGAGGAGGCGGAAGAGACAGCTGGGCCCACTGCAGAGGGTACCCATGCTGCTTGCTTCTCATCCGTTCAGCGTGTATGGCCTGTGGAGGAGGAGGAGGAGGATCTTGAAAGTGATCTTCCTAGTGAGGACAGTGATGTGTTGCGTACAGGTACCCTGGTACACATGGCTGACTTCATGTTAGGATGCCTTTCTCGTGTTCCTCGCGTTAGACGCATTCTGGCCACTACAGATTACTGGGTGTACACACTGCTTGACCCACGGTATAAGGAGAACCTTTCCACTCTCATTCCTGAAGAGGAAAGGGGTTCGAGAGTGATGCAATACCACTGGGCCCTGGTGGACAAACTGATGGTAAACTTCCCATCCGACAGCGCTAGTGGCAGAAGGCGCAGTTCCGAGGGCCAAGTAGTAGGGGAGGTGCGGAGATCAGGCAGCATGTTCAGCGCAGGCAGGGGAACACTCTCCAAGACCTTTGCCAGCTTTATGGCTCCCCAGCAAGACTGTGTCACCGCTCCCCAGTCAAGGCTGAGTCGGAGGGAGCACTGCAAAAGGATAGTGAGGGAGTACGTAGCCAATCGTACGACCGTCCTCCGTGACACCTCTGCTCCGTACAACTACTGGGTGTCAAAGCTGGACACGTGGCACGAACTCGCGCTGTATGCCCTGGAGGTGCTTGCTTGCCCTGCGGCTAGTGTCTTGTCAGAGAGGGTGTTTAGTGCAGCTGGGGGAATCATCACGGATAAACGTACCCGCCTGTCAACCGACAGTGCCGACAGGCTTACACTCATAAAGATGAACAAAGCCTGGATGTCCCCAGACTTTTCTTCTCCACCAGCGGAGAGTAGCGGTACCTAAAGATTATTTTTGCTGCAACCGCAGATGCAAGCATTGTTCTCTATCACTGTAAAAAACGGGGACATTTACCTTTGTCAATCTGTGTATGATATTCGTCCTCCTCCTCCTGCTCCTCCTCCTGAAACCTCACGTAATCACCCCGAACGGCCAATTTTTCGGTGGCCCAAAAGGCTCATATAACTTTTGCAAACAATACTTATACGTTTCTATTCTAATTAAAGCATTGAAACTTCCTCCTGAACCAATTTTTTTAACTGGGCTGCCTCCAGGCCTAGTTACAAATTAAGCCACAGTAAGCTCAGCGAGTAATGGGTTTCACCTGCCCTCAGGGTTGGGCATGGGCAATTTTTCTGGGGTACATTTGTACTGTTGGTACACAAGTTTTTTGGGCCCCCGCCTACAATGTAATCCAAGTAATTTTTATGGGCTTCGCCTGCACTCATGGTGCACCAATGTGTCAGGGGTTGGCCTACACTTTTGCTACAGAAATGTAACTCGGTTCTGCCTGCCTATACTTCTGCCACAGTAATGCTACAGGGGTCTGCCTATACTTCTTCAACAGAAATGTAACTTTGGTCTGCCGATACTTCGGCTCCTGAAATGTTACCGTGGTCTGTGTATACTGTTACTACTGTAATGTTACTAATACTGGGCTCTGCCTATACTGTTACTACTGAAATGTTACTGGGCTCTGCCTACACTGCTGCTACTGAAATTTAACTGGGGTCTGTCTATACTGCTGAAAAATGAAATGTTACTGGGGTCTGTCTAAAATGATGCAAATGAAATGTTACTGAGGTCTGTCTATACTGTTACTACTGAAATGTTTCTGGGCTCTGTCTACACTGCTGCTACTGAAATTTAACTGGGGTCTGTCTATACTGCTGAAAAATGAAATGTTACTGGGGTCTGTCGATAATGATGCAAATGAAATGTTACTGAGGTCTGTCTATACTGTTACTACTGAAATGTTTCTGGGCTCTGTCTACACTGCTGTTACTGAAATATTACTGGGGTCAGTCTATACTGCTGCAACTGAAATGTTACTGGGGTCTACCTAGACTTCTGCAACATAACTGTTAGTGGGGTCAGCTTATACCTTTGCTACAGGAATACTACAGGGGTCTGTGCATAGTATGGCTGCACTAAGTTTTCACATCGCGGTCTTCTATGTATCTGGCCCAAGAAAAAAACCCCAGTCTGACTGGGGCATGCAGTGTGGGCCGAAGCCCACCTGTATTTTATCTCACGTTAGCTCAGCTATCCGGGGAACTGCATTGGGACAAACTAGAGGAGCAATACAGCGCTAATGAGACAGCACAGCTACGCTAGCATTGGAGTCAGCAGTAGGCCTGCGATTGCTGAGGGTTTGTGCAGAGGCCTATGTCCTGGGTGCAGTGAAAGTCCGCTTCCTGCCTACGACTGCTGAAGCTGTGGGCCGAGGTCTATGTCATCGGCGTGGTGCAAGTCTGCCATGTTTGGCCGCTCTGATTTATTTATTGGTCATGTCTTGGGTTGCCTAGGACCCACCTATGCTGTTGGTGCACACTTAGTTCCCATCGCGGTGTTTGACCTGTCTGGCACAAAGACACTGACTGACTTGGGTAGGGGGCAGAGTGCAGATAACTTTCCCCTTGCAGTGTCAATTGAGCTATGCGTCACCTAGACAAAATGAATACTGTGTGGGCACATGGATTCCCCATAGCTATGTAACTCATGCCCACGTTTGCAGCTCCTGACGGAGGTGGCACAGGATTGAAATGAAGATCGAACGTCAATTTCTCATCGATTCTCTACAGCATTGTGGGCTATTGCCCCGCCCCTTTTAAAGAGGGTCGCTACCTGGCCCTATCAACCCTCTGCAGTGTGTGCCTCCGGTTCCTCCTCATGGCAGACGCACTTATAATTAGACCTGAGGGTGGTGTGGCTATGAGGCCAGCGTGTGGCATGAGGGCAGCTGAAGGCTGCGCAGGGACACTTTTGTGTGCGCTGCGGACGCAGGGTCATGCGTGGGGGGGGGGGGGGTTGGGCAGCATGTAACCCAGGAGAAGAGGCAGCGGTGTGTCGCGCAGGCAGCACTTGTGCTTGGTTGGAGGTAGTGTGGTGCTTAGCTAAGGTGTGCCTTGCTAATGAGGGTTTGTCCGAAGTACAAATTGTTAGGGGGGGGGGGGCTCACTCTTGCCGCTATTGTGGCTTAATAGTGGGACCTGGGAACCTGAAATGCAGCTCAGCATGTTGCCCCTCGCCTGCCCTATCCGTGTCGTTTCCATCACTTTCGTAGGTTTTGAAGATTTGCACAAATGAAAACCTTAGAGAGCATCGGCGATATACAAAAATGCTCGAGTTGCCCATTGACTTCAATGGGGTTCGTTACTCGAAACGAACCCTCGAGCATCGCGGAAAGTTCGACTCGAGCAACGAGCACCCCAGCATTTTGGTGCTCGCTCATCTCTAATAATTAACAAAAAAGCATTTTGGCTGTGTTTTTTTGGACATGGGTTTATCAGGAGGGATTGGAGAGAACTCTGATTCCCGCCATTGCTGCAGGACACCAACTGTCAATTACAGCTAGCTCCCACTGCAGATGGCGCGTGCTCAGCTCCTGAGCCTGAACCATCGATGTGCCGTTCATGTGTGCCATTTAGGGTGAACCCCTTCCCTCCGATGACCTCATGGGATGGAAAGGGGTTAAATGATGTCTAAATATCTCTATTCATATGTTACCTTAGGTCTTCTGGTGATTGATTCAGGGATTTATTCACATTGCCATATTGAGTGTTTAGAAGCATTTTGGTTCTTGTCCTTCAGCAGCGAGGCTTTTATTTTTGTGTTTTATTTATTTCTGCAATTGATGTAAATTGATTCAACGTGTGATGGCAAATTGACTTCTACTTTTCTTCACTTTACATCAGATTCTCAATCATTCACTCATTGGCTTCATTGATAAAAGCATAAGAAAAATGTGCTCCAGATGGAACCTATAAAAAAATAAATGCGTATCGTGACAGATAAAGAAATGAATCATGATGAAACTGATGGAATTTTATTACTTTAAACCAATGCACTTTCGCATATGTTTGACTCCCATAGAAACGAATAGGGTGCATTAATTTTCTTTTTAATCAAAAAAAATACAAAAAGTGTGAACTAAGCCTTATGCTACTTTAAGATGTGCGAATTACAGGCACATTGGTTTGGATGATTGTCCTGGGCCAACTGCGGGTCAAATGACCAACATTCACAGCATCATAGAAATGTATACACTTGTCACAAAGTAACTTACTGGTTCATGCACAAGGCAAAGCCATGAGCACAGACCCTATAATTCCCTACACTGGGTCCCCATTAAAGTGCCTATGCACCTCTAATAGCTGTTGGCCAAACACTCATTTGTCCCACAGCTGTTTCTCCCAAATCGCCTTTTCACATCAACACTTGGTTGGCTGACTGTTTATGTGTTTTTGATGAGGAACATGAAGAAAGACGGAACCAAGAAGAACAAAAGGATCAACTGTTGCAATTTAGCATGTTCAATCCTTTCTTTCCCTGACAGTCCACCATGCAACAGTCATACTGTCCTGCTCAAATTTCAGCGGGTCCGGATAATTTGTCACTAATGTTTATGGGGATCTTTAGTCTGTATCCTGGACCTGTGGGCATTCTATGTGCCACCATATGCTGCATCCAAAAAGCATGGTGTCCTCTCCTAGAAGCAATGCTTCACAGGGAGAATACATTTGTAATGTAGCATGTCATAACCTTAATGTGTTTTCATAGGGGGTGAAGGGACTTGCTGTTTGTATAGCGCCAACTTATTCCACAGTCTACATTCTGCTCACAAGCTATAAGTGCAGAGGAACTGAAATGGGTTGCAGGTACAGAATATGATGCCGGTTATACAGAGGTTTTACACCAGTTCAGTTGAACAAACAATGCTTTACTGAATGCGCAATAAAGAAAACTATGGTAATAACATACGAAACAAACAGTTTACTATTGTACATGCAATACAGAATTATCACAGTCAATAAATGGTTTACCCTAGCCGGTGGTAGATAGCACAACAGATGCTGAAGGAAAATACAAGCCTCCTCTGAAGTTACTTAGTCTTACAGAAACTTTGATTAACCAAATGACGAAATCTGATAACTGAAATATGCAGTCACTGTCCTCTGTACAAATTATTAGCACAGGACCTTTGGGGAGGCAGTACAGTGATAAAGTCTAATTAATCAATTTTAGCGGCGAAGAGCCTGGGTGATAGTACTCATGATTATACACCACAAAACTTGAATATCCTGATACTGGCTGGCGGTCTATTTGTTCTCGATGGTTGTCTCCCTCCCTGTGATGGCACGGCATTTGTAGTAATTGCAGATGATGTTTCCTTGGATGATCCCCAGACTTTCATCTAGCATTCAGGTTGCAATTGCTGGGTAGCACCACTCTAAAAATCTGAGTTGCTCTCTTTCTCTCTGGTACAGGAAACCCCAGCTCCTGAGTAGCACTGGGGCAGCTCACTCCTCATAAGGCCCTCCAGAAAACTGCTCAGTCACATCAGAGTCTGAGAACAGAACCTGCCTTTTATTCTGAGCCCATCAGGCAATCAACAGACATCTCAGGTCTTGTTAGTCCACAGCAGAAACGTTTCAGTAAAAAAAACAGTCATGTGACCTCTCTGAAGGTTCTAGAAAGAACATATACAGAGTCGAGTCACATATTATGACAACCAACTAATATCCAGAGTAACCGCCGTGTGCTTCACAGACAGCAGCTAGATGGGCTGGGAGTGACTTAATAAGGTTCTGGTAGGTTGTCTCAGGTATCTGAAGTCAAGCTCACTGTAGTGCATCCCACAGTTGCTGAAGAGTGGGTGAGGATTTGTTGAGCATACATGACGATCGAGATGGTCCCCAGATGTTCAATTGGGTTCAAGTCTGGGGAATTAGAGGGCCAGGAGAGTACTTAGAAGTCTTGGTCTGGCTCTTCCAACCACTGTCAGATATTTCTAGCTGTGTGACATGTTGCATTATCTTACTGAAAGATACCATCTGCTCCAGGTAAGACAGCATGTATGTGTGAACATGATCTGCAAGGATGGATTCATAACCAAATCCGCTCAGAGTGCCTTCCACATGAATGAGTGGGCCCAGAAAATGTCATGAAAAAAATTCCCCAGACCATAACGCTGCTGCCACCAGCTTGTGTTCTTCCAGCAATGGTTGCAGGGTGTTTGTTCTCTGATGTGTCTCACCTGACATGCTAACATCCATCCATTTGATGAAATAGAAAACGTGACTCATCAGAGAAGGCAGCCCTTTGCCAATTAGCGGTGGTCCAATTCTGATACTGTCAAGTAACTTGAAGCCTTTTCTTCTGATGCACCTTTGTTAGCATAGTTCCAAGACCATCCATCTGCTTCGGAGCCCCATATGCAGTAGGGTTCGTTGAACTGTTATTTTAGACACACGTCTGAGAACCCCCTGGTTCACTTTCATGGTGAGCTGCTCCGCTGTAGCACACCTTCCTAGCTGACGTTCACCTCTCACATCAATGGCACATTGTGCTCCACAGCTTCCACGTTGGTTATTACCAATGGTGCCATTTGCCCACTCACAATGTGCTTTCACCACGGCACCACACAATTAGTTCACAAACTGTGCTGTTTGAGAAATACCACCACCCTTGGCTTGAAAGCCAATAATCATCTTTTGTTGTAGCTCTGATAAATCGTCCCTTTTACCCCTGACAATAGCAAGGGATATGTGAGCAGACAATCTATCGCACACCTTATATACCCACCCAGTCCACCACACATTACTTCCTACATGGGTTACGTGCTGTCAACGTCGGAAGTAGGAGGTGGTCATAATAATGTGACTCAACTCTGCATAGAGTCTAGCAATAATATACATAGATGTACATGTGAATGGCAGCTGAATCTGCTGCTGCAGATTTCGGCTCCATAACCTGCAAAGTATACATGCAGTTTTTGTGACAGAATATTGCGCAACAGCGTTGCGATATATGCCATCCTTGAATCTAACACTAAAGTCCATACAACTAACTGCGGATTTCGATGCCTAATTTCTGACAGGATTCTGCTATTTTTAATTCTGCGCCAAAGTCCACACATTAGCAGTGTAGATTTTGGGGCTAACTATTCCTCAGAGGGGCATATTTCTGTCCTGTGTGAAAGGTCCCTCAAGTGCAGAATTTTGTGTGTCTTTAGGCGTGCATTGCGGAAATATTCAGCTCATGTGAAAGGTCCCTGACTCTTTAACTTGCAAAATCAAGGCACCCCACCTACCATGTGAAATTTATAATATTAGTGTCCTCTTTTATGCAGCAATGGGACTTTTGAGCTTTCTCAGGAAGTGCAAATATTATTTTTGAACCCTCTGTATTATGGGTCCAGAATATTACCATGTTCCATAGTGAATTAAAGAACAGGGAAACTCCCTAGGACATTTTTGGGGAGTATTCTCCAGCTGGCCTGGAATCTATCTAGATTTTTGATAACAGGGAAAGTGTATTTCCAGAACAAAGGGTGAATGCAGCCTGAGGGTGCATTCAGAAGAGCGTGTTTATGTGCGTACACCATGCGCACATAACCAAGCATCTATTTTAAATTCAATAAATGGCCGAGCGCTGCCTGTGATTGGCTGAGTGCTGTGACCAATCACAGGCAGTGCTCAGCTGTCATTTAATGAATGGCTGAGCGCTTCCTGTGATTGACTGAGCGCTCAGCCAATCAGACGCAGCCCTTTTAGCAGGCGAGGATTTAAAATCCCCGCCTGCTGAAAGAACTTTATTAGAGTGACAGGACCCAAGCGGCTAGACATGCCTGAGCCCCGGCAGCGTCGGAAAGGTAACTATGTATTTTATTTTACTTTTTACACCAGAGAAGAATGATTTTTCAGGGAAGGGGTTATATTTAAAGCCTTTCCCTGAAAATCACTGCAAGGGTTGCCGGAAGACCATTGCTTTCAATGGGGCTGTGGGCAACAGCCACTGCCCCATTGAAAGCAATGCTGCATAGACCTGCATTTACGTGTGTTTGTGCACGTACATGGGTGCTTCAGTTTTGTGCGCACCTATGTACGCACCAGCACACGCTTGTGTGAATGCACCCTTACTCTGGATTGATATTACATGACCCTAAATTGTGCCTGATGGATTTGTGTAACTTTTCAATTGTACCATACAACGATGTAAAAGTTTGTCTTTGGTTTCTTTCTACTGTCAGTGAAAAGTGATGAATTCCTACATCTGCTGCTCTATAACTGTGGGCAATGTTAGTTTACGGTAATAAATTAATATTTTAGGTAATTGATTGAGGGACGACATCTGGATTTTTTGAGAAGTTGCAAATTAGGAGGAAAAATAAAACATCCAGTAACATTTTCTAATCTATAACTGCGAGAACATATTCAGTCTGTCAAGTTAATGATGGCCTTTCTAGTTCTCATCAGCGCTGTGAGCAATCTACCCATGCCACGTTATGTTTATAAGCAGATCTTATAAAGACAGATGGAACATTTTTGTTCTCATGCCAAATCCGATCAGGTAGACGGGTGATATCTACTATTGTGTGGAGACAAAAATTGTCAAAAGACAAAGTTTCACAATAAACCGAAATTGTTTTATTGGTGAAAAGCATTAACATTAAATAGGACCTGTCAGCTTTCCTGACATGTTTGCTTTAGGACTTGTATTTGTCATAAAACAGCTTTTCATAGAACTCTGCTGTTCCTTTGCTATTTATCAGAGAAATTTATGACTAATTTGACAGCTGGGTGCCACCATTCTACTTGTCAAAGGGGTGTGTCTCTGAAGACTATCAGCATGGACTGGACAAAGTCAAACTGTGCTGGGACATGGCCCCAACCGGTAACACCCATGTGTCAATGTATTCATAAATTTCCTGGAGGAATAGCAGAGGAATGGCACAACATAGAGTTATGGCACAACATATCTATCTATCTATCTATCTATCTATCTATCTATCTATCTATCTATCTATCTATCTATCTATCTATGCCATTAAATGCTCCAGAATTGTTATATGATAGAGAATGTACTTATTTACTAAAACAGAACAGTTTGTAATGCCAAAAGGTCTTCTCTAAAGAGAACATGCCATGAGAAAAGGATATATTTTTTAAATCAAGTTTTTTGTGTTTAAGGGAACCCGTTACCTGCCTAAAGCACCTTAAACAAACTTATAGTGCTGTTAAAGGAGGTGACATGGAGCCGGGGGATGTATATTTCACACTCACACGCACCCTAGTTTCAGCAGTGTATACCACCACAGTCCATGCACATCACAAAAGTCTGGTTCTTTTCAGAGTCCTGTGTATGCGCTCTTCTATATACTTCTATGAATTGGACTCTGAAAGGAACTTCATAGAATATTACCGGGTATTATTGTATCTTGTCACCACCAGAAGTGGAGGTGGTGACAAGATATCTTAGCAGCCTGGGCATGCCCCCAGTTTTTAATTGGCTGCAGGGCTGCCTCCTCCTGCTCGGACTCTCAGGTCCTGGCACTCACTAAGAGTGGCTTCCCCGGCGGCACAGTGGCTTCTTCTTCTCTGGCGACAACAGCGGCTTCCTGGGGGCCTCCCTGCACTGGCAGCATGTGGGACCAGAGAGCGGCGGGGGACACTGAGGGAATTGCAGTGGTGTGGCATCAGGGACTCGCCAGCACATCGCTGGGTGAGAGTGAGAAAGGGGGACAGGAAGGCTATGGGGAAGGCTGGAGGGGAGCTGGGACACTGCAGTAAGACTGCACAGGACAGCGCAGGGTGACACTGAGGGAGGGGGATGCTGGGGGAAGGCTGCAGAGGAAGGCTGGAGGGTTAGGGGACAGCAGTGGGTGACACTCCGGGGACAGCGCTGGGTGACAGCGAGGGAGAGTGAAGGTGCAGCGGGGGAGGCGGGGGGGGGGGGAGGAGGCTGGAGGGGAGTTGAGGTTAGCAGCATCAAGAAGCTGCTGTGCCACCGACAAAGCCGCTCTTAGTGAGTGCCAAGACCTGAGAGCCCGAGCAGGGGGAGGCAGCCCTGTAGCCAATTAAAAACTGGGGGTGTGCCAAGGCTGTCCAGCAGCCTGTATCTTGTTACCACCCACACTTCCGGTGGTGACAAGATACAATAATACTGGATTACCAGAGGAACCAGGGAGTATAAAAAAATACATCACCTGGCTCCCTGTCACCTCCCCAACAGCATTATAACTATGTTTATGGTACTTTAGGCAGGTGACAGATTCCCTTTAAGAAAAAATGTAAATAATTTTTTGTGTTTTTTCAAATTTTCCATGTCTAGATTAGAATATTCTGAAATCTTGTGGTTTTAGCCTCATAATATGCTAAAAGTCATCTTATTATCATCACAGGCAGGATTACAAGTAAAGGTGAGGCTGGGCTCAATGCATTCAACCATCCGACTTTTTTTTACCCCCTCTGGTGTCATGAAATGTTAGAGGGAAACTGATACCAGAAGGGCTCAATGAATGGCTGTGATTGGTTCATCGAGCACTGGCTTTGATTGGCTGAGCCATGGTGCTCGAGAACCAATCAGAACAATTGCTTGCTGGAGGCGGGGTTTACAAACCGTGTTACCAGCAAGCAATATTCTGTTGGTGCAAACAACTACACAGAAGCCTGCCGGAATGCCAGAGAGAAGCGGGAGGGACCCAGGCGGCGCCTGCTAACGTAAGTATTACATTTTTTTCCCACGTAGTGTAGCTAGAGCTTATGTTCGGAGTAGGGATTATATTTCAAGTCCCCGAAAATCAGGTGGGGCTTATTTTAGGGGTAGGTCTTACACGGTAATACCAGATCCACCATTTGCAATAGGTGATGGTTACAGTTCACCTCCTCCTTCTCCCTGCACAGTCACCTCTGTACAGTTCACAAAGCATGTCCAGAACCCTCTCTCATAGAAGTCACTGAATTATCTCCATACGACACGTTCTTATTGTCCACATGGCTGCAGTAAATCTTCTTTCTGAATGCTGTTAACAGCAGCTCAGACAAGATGGCCGCACCTTTAGTCATGTACAGAAAATAAATTGAAAGTCTACAATGTACAATTCCTTCTTTGAACCTGGAAGGCTTTTCTTATTTCTGGAAGGGTTTGAAGAGGTTCTACGAACTTCAATAGCTTAACCTTAGTGTCAAAGTCTTGTTAAACTGTTGAACTGTACTCTTCATTAGACTATTATCAGTCACTTCAAAACCATATTGCTGATATTAAAGGAGAACTCCATAAAAAGTTTCTCATTGTAATTGTGCATGAGAAAAACTTTAAGACTCCATAACAAATGATTAGTCCACTGTAATGTTTCCAAGTAATGGTCCGAATACGGATGGCATGGCCTGCGAGAGATAATGCTAGATCTGAGAGAGTGGGCATGTGTTGATAACACGTACCGTAGACTTTTAAGGCATTTTTTTCCCTAAAATGAGGAAAATTTGGTTTCTACTTTATATGTTTTTTGCCTTCCTCTGGATCAACACTGCAAGACAATAGGCTGAACTGGATCAATGGATATCTTTCTTCAGCCTAACATACTATGTTACTATATAATCAACTTATTGAATTCATTGAATTCAATGAATGGCTGAGCAATACCTGTGATTGGCTGAGTGCTGTGACCATTCAATGATCATTCAATGGTGGTCATTCAATGATGGCTGGGCGCTGACTCTGATTAGTCACAGCGATCAGCAAATCAAAAGCAGTGCTATCTGGAGGTGGGAATTTTTTAATCCGCGGCCTCCAGAATACGATTGCGGGGGCTGGAGCCGGACAACTCTTCCAGTTGAGTCAATTTTTTTTTTTTACAGAGAGGCCTGATTTTTTCAGAAAAGGGCTTACATTTCAAGCCCTTCCCAAAAATCATTGCTGCAGTGGTTGCCTGCAACTAGAAATGAGCGAACGTACTCGGATAAGCACTACTCGTCCGAGTAATGTGCTTTATCCGAGTATCGCTGTGCTCGGGGCTAAAGATTCGGGGAGCGCCGCTGCTGACAGGTGAGTTGCGGCGGGGAGCAGGGGAGAGCGGGCGGGAGAGAAGGAGAGAAAGATCTCCCCTCCGTTCCTCCCGGCTCTCCCCTGCAGCTCCCCGCTCCGCGGCGCTCCCCGAATCTTTCAAGACGAGTACAGCGATACTCGGATAAAGCACATTACTCGGACGAGCAGTGCTTATCCGAGTACGTTCGCTCATCTCTACCTGCAACCCATTACTTTCAATGGGGCGGCAATAGTGCCGCCTCCTTTGAAAGCAATGGGATAGCATTGCGGATCTCTGCCACAGCTGTGACAGCACTGCTGCCGCCGGCCTCATTGAAAATAATCATGCGTTTTCACTCGCTCTCGCATTGCAAGAAAACATATCGCTAGTGGGTAGGAGCCCTTAGCCAGAATCTGTCAAGAAGAAGAGAATAGATATTGAGTTTTTCAAAATATCCTACAATTGATGATCCAGGATAACTAATACAGTTGCTTTGTGGAAAAACTAGTCTGTTCTTTTTGCCTCAGAAGCCATGTAGTCTGGTGTTCCAACGTAGTCAGTGGCTATTCGGTCTCCATGGATTCTCAATTGAGAGATCAAAATCTGAGATCTTAATATGGCCCATTTCCGCCATCAAGATGTTCCGGGGCTTCCTGCCTAAGACCTTGTTCTAGTACTGCTAAAATATTTTTCATTTTACAGTAGCGGGTTTAATATTCATCATATAGCATTGGAGTAGCATATAGTCAGTGGAGTCCATGAGGCAGTGCAGTATGCGGTACATATAATAGAACTTCCTAATATTTTGTAGACAATATTGTACTTTGGTTTGAAATGCTAAATTTGTGCGGACAAGGAAGGGGCTCCCAGATGCCAATTGTAATACGCATTGGTTCATTGTCACATACTCTAACCTTCAGCAAGCAGGGCACTTTTGTTGATGATCTTAGCAGCAAAATGTTTGTGAGAAGTTTTCCAAACTTCCCCAGCCCAGCATGTGATGAAATACCAATCTCCTTTTGATTTTATTAGAGACTGTGCTGCTGGAACTGGTTGGCCAAACACTGCTGTTTCCTAGGAGGAGAATAAATTACCATATATTTAATTTTAACCCCTTCTCGCCGCATGAAGTATATATAGATCTTGTGCAGAAGGCCTTTAATGCGAAATAGTTCTACTATATCACATGATACAGTGTAAACTTTTGGAAGACTTCTACTCAGTCTTTACATCTGGTGACAGAGCAGCATTAGACATGACATGTGTACAGTATGTGTATTATTGAACAGTTGCCCATGCTCATCATGTATAAATGATCTACCTGAGTCTTTCTGGTTGGGCTCGGGTGTTCATTCTTATGGACCTCCTGATCTCCCTTGATGGATTTCTCCAGGATTTATATTCTCTTCTTGGAGTCTCTTGCTTCAGATCTGTCCTCTTCTGTGGATTTCTGTCCTGATGTAATCCTTCTGTTCCTTCTTCTCTTTATCCCAAGATTCTTGGCTCCCATCTTCTTGACCTCTCTTTTCTTCTGGACCAATGGTTTTGCCCTCTTGGTCTAAGACTACCTCGCAACCAAACATGAGTTATTGATATGTCTTTGCCTCTTTGCTCCTTCTCTCTTCACCTCCATGTAATAATAATAATAATCTTTATTTGTATAGTACCAACTTATTCTGCAGCACTTGTAATTGCTTTGCTTAGGGTCAGCAAACATCTCCTCAATTGTCACTGGTCACTCCAACTGTCACTTTGACATTTCTATGGAATCATCTCTTTTGACCTGGCTGCACTGGTCATGTGATTATTAAAGTCCAAATATACTTTACTTTCTTTAGATTGCATTTTCAGGTATTTATAACCCTGTGAGAGGTTCTGTAGGACACAAGGCTCCACCTTTACTAATAGCAGTAAAATCGCAACTAAGTGACCATTTTTTTGTCCGCTGCTACAGAGCATCTTACCAGTGTAATTCACCAAATATCAGCAAGATGAACATTTTCCATCCACTGTGTGTATTACTGACATATGGATTACCTGCTATGACCTGTTTTTCTATCTATAGAACTCACAGTGGCCTATAAGTCCTTATGAAAATTGTAACAATTCTTCACCGACAAGAACCTTACTGATATTAAAATATATAACCTTTAATTATTTTTCGTTAAAAAACAAAGGGGGAGGGGAAAGAAAACCCCACATACATTTATACAAAACAAAAAAACAAAAACTTGTAGCACATACACCTCTATCCTTGTAACGAATAGGATGTCATCATATTGACTATCATATAAATTAGTCTAGTTTCTATTGATTTGTTTAATTCCCACAGACACCAAACGTGTTGCAGTTAATTCAGATCCCCAGCCTCACGTTGTGCCTGGGAACTCTACACACAATACTATAGATGTGTATAGATAATTGCTCTTTCTATCACTTTATGCAAAGAGTAAAATGATTTTTTCTTCTTGCCACTAATAACATGGGCAAATATTCCTTGTGTGTATACACTGTCACATCGACGCGTTTCTATGACAACGCATAAGCGTGTCACTTCCTCAGGATAGAATGACTGCGTACACTTTATGCACTTTGCTTGTTTGATTGTAGTTAGTGCTTTTTCCACAGTTGTTTTGACTCTCCAGCTCCAAACAGGCTATACTGATAACATAGGCTCTTAATTCGCTATTACAGCGACTAGACAAATCGCAGATGTATTATGCGGAGCTGATCCACTAATCAGTGTGGTTTAACCAATACGAACTCCTCTTAGTATCCAGCTGCAAACGGGTGTATAACAGCCCTATTGCACAGAGATTGAAGTCCACACTTAATAGCTGTGGACCTTCAGTCCCTTGACCCCTGTTAGCTATATTTAGTGTGGACTAAAGTTGTTATACTATATAGTCAGAAGAGGGGCCCACATTTATGGGGCTTATGACTTCAAGAGACGTTCTCATAAATATAGCAAATAATTCTTATTAGAGCTTCAACTCTATAGCAGATAAAGTTCATAAAGTTAAGCACTCTGTTTTTCTATATAGTAGGGGCTTGTCAATTGAGGCAAAGTCCCCGCAGGTTTGACTGATGGCACCTGCTAGAGCTTAAACTATATAGCAAATAGAGTTTAGAAAGCCCACATTTACGGGGCAGAGGAGAAAAGATGCCCACATTTACGGGGCAGAAAGGTTAGAGTACCCACATTTATGGGGCATAGAGAGAGGTTAGAGACACGCTGGCTACGATATGTAGCAGACCGCCAGCGTGACCTTAGTGAGACAGAGCTGGTCTGTATATGTGTTCCTTTCCTTAAATACGTGTAGCTCCACCCCTTTTATGCATCGATGCAAGACGTTTAGGTTATGCATCGATGCAAGACGTTTAGGAGTTCGTCTACTGGTAAAGAATACGCTATAAAGGACTTCATAAATTGTAGAACCAGCGGTGTCGTCTATATGGCGACTTGTCCGTGTCCTAAAGACTACATCGGCAAGACGATGCAACAATTGCGTCGCCGAGTGCTTGCACATGTGGGAAATATAAACAGGGATGAAAAAACAAGTCTTGCAACACATGTTCATGAAAAACATATATCTATGTTATCAGTATAGCCTGTTTGGAGCTGGAGAGTCAAAACAACTGTGGAAAAAGCACTAACTACAATCAAACAAGCAAAGTGCATAAACAAGCAAAGTGCATAAAGTGTACGCAGTCATTCTATCCTGAGGAAGTGACACGCTTATGCGTTGTCATAGAAACGCGTCGATGTGACAGTGTATACACACAAGGAATATTTGCCCATGTTATTAGTGGCAAGAAGAAAAAATCATTTTACTCTTTGCATAAAGTGATAGAAAGAGCAATTATCTATACACATCTATAGTATTGTGTGTAGAGTTCCCAGGCACAACGTGAGGCTGGGGATCTGAATTAACTGCAACACGTTTGGTGTCTGTGGGAATTAAACAAATCAATAGAAACTAGACTAATTTATATGATAGTCAATATGATGACATCCTATTCATTACAAGGATAGAGGTGTATGTGCTACAAGTTTTTGTTTTTTTGTTTTGTATAAATGTATGTGGGGTTTTCTTTCCCCTCCCCCTTTGTTTTTTAACGAAAAATAATTAAAGGTTATATATTTTAATATCAGTAAGGTTCTTGTCGGTGAAGAATCTATCTATAGAACAGGTAATAAATATGTGATTGGTGGGACCCTGACAGATTACTAGGAAGGGGGGTCTTGAATCTCTTATAGTGGTGGACATGCGTACACTCTACCATTTCATTTGTTGTCTATGATACTGATGGAGATAGTCAAGTACAGCAGAGTACCATATAATTGGTATTGTCACATCTGTAATAAAATATACTATAAAATTTCCATGTTATTTATCTCACACAGTGAACATCATATAAAAAATGTAAAAAAAAAAGCATCATCAGTCATAAATAACAAAAAATGGTGCAAAAGAAAACTACATGTCATACTGCAAAAAAAAATCTTTAAGAGTCTTCATTGTGCAAAAGTTAAAAAAAAAGTTAAAACTATGTAAACTTGGTATCACTGTAATCATACTCACTTGGAGACTGAAGTTATAAAGTTATCATGTCATTAATACTGCACAGTAGATGCTGTAAAAACAAAACACAATGGCAGAATTGCTATTTCCTATTCCACTCTCCTCCAAAAAGCTATTATGCATTATATTATAGGAAGCCCAAAATGATGACCCTAAAAGCATATCCTGTCCTGCAAAATATAAGCCCTCATATTATGTCAATAAAAAGGTAAAAACATTTTAGCTCGTGGACTATGATAAAAAAATGAAACATATTGCTTGGTCTTTTTCTGTAATCTGTATAATTGACTGATGTTTTGGGAGTCACAGGGGGTTGTAGGTTATTGTGTTCTTCCTTGCTTCAGGCAAGTCCATCTGCTAACTGGTTGGTCATTTGACTAAATATCTATACCAGCGGTATCTCACCTAAAGAGGCTCAACTGCACCCTACTTGGTGCTGTCTTTGGGGTCTATATCTATTTGAAGCAGGGGCGTAACTATAGGGGATGCAGGGGATGCGGATGCACCCGGGCCCAGGAGCCTTAGGGGGCCCATAAGGCCTCTCCTCTCCATATAGGAAGCCCAGTACTGCAAATAAAATATTATAGTTGGGGGGCCTGTTACAGATTTTACTTGGGGGGAAGCCCAGTTGAATTTTTGCACTCGGGCCCCTGAGCCTTTAGTTACGCCCTTGATTTGAAGCAAGATAAAGTTTTCTATCTTTCTTCCTCTGGTTGGCCATGAAGCTGTAGCTAATTTCTGCCAGTAGTATCAGTCCTTTAATTGTCTATACCGGCCTCTGCCTGCCACTATGACAAGCAACTACCTTGGTGAACCCATGCAACCAAAAAGGCTACTCCTGCTCTCGATCACTAAGCCCATGTTTACACGGCGGAATTATGTCCCCAAATCTGCAGTGAAATACTAATCAGTTTAGTATTTTATTTAAATGCTATGATGATCTGATTTTTCCATATTTGGATTCTAAATTTCGAGTTGCAAAAAAAATAAGTATGACAATCCTTGACACGCTTTCCGTATGAGACCACATGGTTGCATTTGGATTTCCTCCATTGACGGGCAAAATGCGTGTGCAAGTCTGCATCCAAATCTGGGGTAGAACTCAAAGTTATGCTGTAAATTAAACTTTGCAGTCCACGTAGGAAAAGTTTGAGTGGATCTGACAGATATAAATCTAGTGTGAATGGAATGCTGATCTGACAACTGGGTCAAGTCTTTATCAGCCTAACTATTTATTGGTAAGCATACTATGTCTGACCAAGTGATTACCAGAGGTCCTGCTGCTGACACACCTCGGTGAGTTATGGGTGGCCACATGTTACTCCTGCAGCAGCACAGTGCTAATTCAAATGAATGGATGGTTATTAGAGATGAGCGAACCTACTCGGCCACGCCCCTTTTTCGCCCGAGCGCCGCGATTTTCGAGTACTTCCGTACTCGGGCGAAAAGATTTGGGGGGCGCCGTGGGTGAGTGGGTGGTTGCAGCGGGGAGTGGGGGGGAGAGGGAGAGAGAGAGGGCTCCCCCCTGTTCCCCGCTGCTACCCCCCGCTCCGCCACGCCTCCCCCACCCCCCGGCGCCCCCCGAATCTTTTCACCCGAGTACGGAAGTACTCGAAAATCGCGGTGCTCGATCGAGTAATTACTCGAAACGAGTACGTTCGCTCATCTCTAATGGTTGTGTAATACCTGCATTGAGTCTGAAAAGAGGAAGATACTGCACCACCCATATGTTCATATGCAATAATAAAGCAGATGGAGAGGGGTTGTCTACTTAAGACTTCAACTCCAAACTTAGAGGTATAATGCAGCCAACTATGTGCATGTGTTATGACCCGAGCTGTAGTGTGTATGTATATGGATGGCTGCTGTGGGTGAGTTGTATGTGTGTATCCCTTTAACTGCATGAGTGACGTGGTTGAAAGACATAAGTAGTTGGGAGGCGGAGTTATAGAGAACAGGTTGAGAAAATGTAGTCGGAGGAGGTGGACATGCCTGCGCTAAGCTAAGCATGGAGTAACAGTCCTCCTGCCAGGAAAAGAGAAAGAAAATCATTTAAGAAGTCTAGGAATAAGAGCAAGAAACCTCAGTGAATAAGTCGCTAATAAGTCGGGAGTGCATACCCCACGGACGGTCTATCAGATAACTTGGACTGAAGATGTTCTGCATTCGAAGGGAAGAGTATCTCCTTGTAAAAATGTAATGGTGAAGGTGTGGAAGTGAAGTAAGCATCAGTACAGAAAATTGTTGTTTTCCTACCAATAACTACTTGATGAAGGTTCAAAGCTGCCAAGTTGTGAGTAAAAAGTACAACCGTGCAACTTCGGTTGGTTTTCTGCAAAGTTCATTATTGGACTGTGGACTCTTTATTTTGCACCGTGGGAATAGCGGCCATGAAGGGGTGCTGGCGTCACGTGACATTCACATTCTTCTCTGCCACGTTTGTGTACTGTGAGTGGCTGAGCAAGGCCAAGCTGTCACCGCTGGTGGGAGAGATCGCAGAGCCACCCATGCTATCCATCTTGGTTTCCCCACGGTCTTCCCCATCATGGCGGGCCTCTCGCTTGGGCTGACACATTACACATGACCCCCTAATTTGGTCACAAAAACTTTAAACCCTAGAATGAAGAACAAATAATCAAGAATGTAGGATTTTACTGGGGTTGTCCAGTTTAGAAAACTCATTTTCATATACCCTATTAGAAAATGTAGAGGGGATCCTTTGTTTAGGATCCTCATCTCTTGGCCATAGTGGAGTCCAGTTACAAAGAGCTTCTTTTGCTCTGGAGGACTTGTCTTGTCCTACATTACACTCTAATGTATGTCTTCATTGTTGTATACTGATGAGGTTATTTCTAGTAAATATGGTAATTCAGTAGGGAGTTGAGCCAGAAACCCCTTAGTGATGAAGGGGAAAACTAGAAAGAGTGATAAATACTTAGTTCTTATGTATGCTTCAGGAGTTCTAATGATACGGGATGAGTAAGAGAAGTACTACTGCAGTCTAAGTGGAGTAAGCAAGTTACCGGCTGCGGAACAAGGCCAGTTAAGGCCCCCTGCACACGGGCGAAAATTCTGCAGCGGGATTTCCCGCAGAATTTCCACCCGTGGCCATTGCCATAGGATTGCATTAGAAAATGCAATCCTAGGCAGACGGCCGTGATTTGTCCGCTCCAAATCACGTGCGGAAAACAAATCACAGCATGCTCTATATCTGTGCTGGGCTCACTCCCCGGCCGACGGCTCCGCTCTGCGCATGCGCCGGCTGGCCAGCAGCCGGCACATCAAAGAGCCGGAGCCGTGGGAGAGGTGAGTGCCGCACTAGTCCCTGCAGGGGCTCGGGTCTGGTCCCGTTGCGAGAATTCTCACAGCGGGATCCGACCCGGCCGTCTGCAGGTGGTCTAAAGGACATGTTTTCAACCCAGAATTCCATGTGCTGAACAAGGTGAGGGTAGTCAAAGAGGGCTGTCACATAAAGACTCATGAGGATTGTTTACCTGCTTGTAGTCCTGAGGTAGCCGAACTGCCTTATTATTGGTGATAGAAAAAACTCTCACCCACATCACCTGATATATGTGTCACTTGATCATATAGTCCTTGCCCTCTGAAAATCTCTGGCTCAAGCAGTTCTAAGCAGTGTAGAAAAAGGTGTTCCAGTCGAGGAGTAAAATCCCCAAACTTTTTAAATTGCAAGCAAAATCCAAAGTACATACGGCAAGCAGACTCCAGGTCCAACACTGTAGGGCCAACATGTTTCAAACCTTGCGGTTCTTTGTCATGGCATAAACATGGAGGTGTGCGTGCTCTATGTTGTGCATTCCAGAAACTCCTTCTTGGCGCATTATTTTTTTTTTGTCAAAGGCTGTATTTTTTCACAATCTGCTATGCTGTCAGTGGAAGGACATACTGTCTTGACGCCCAAGGCAGGCATTGTGGCTCCCTGCTATTCGGGAATCATAGTCAGCTAAGGATATGAGATGACACAGATATGAGTGACTATCTGATCTGTGAGGGTCTAATTGCTGGGATTCTCACAAGAATGGCGATCCTGAGTGTCCCCTATTGTATTGAGTGGTAGTCGTACATACATACTACCAATTTATTCAGTACAAAGGGAGATAATGGTGCCCCAATCCATTCAGGGACCCTACTCACGTTCAGGGGGAATCCCAGCATTTAGACTCTCACCAATCCGATACCTATCCCCTAACTGTGGATAAAGGATACAGTGAGTTATTTTCATAGGCCATCCTCTTTAAATCTCAGATGCCACCTAGATTCTTCCTTAAAACTCAGAAGGAATATTTTACTTGCAGAGATCAGTTGGTACTACATGCTTAGACCTGACAGCTCTACTAATTATCATGGGAGTACTGTAGACCACTCTTGATCGTCAAAGTGAGAGGGGGCATGGCTCTATTAAAATACACTACCGCCATAGTTGAGATCCTTGTAATATGAAACCCAAATACACTCGTGGATGAAGACTACATGTGATGAAGACTACAGGACTGGAGGCACCAAAATGATAGCTAGACCTTCCTTCAGATTCAGTTAGATGGTCTAGCTTCCTAACAAAATACAGTGGTCAAGGTAGCCCTCCGGTACCCAGCTAATGAATCACCTGTCCCATCAACCCCCTCAGCTGCATCCCTGGGAGGTACAGTTCTAACATGAAGTAATTCTTCTCCTGTTAGACATTTCTATTTCTTGGCTCTGGAACACTCTGTGATTATTTGTGTCTTTGTATTTAAGCTTATTTTATTTGGTGACATCTTGACACTTTGCAGTTGCATGTGTTGATCAGCACAGGTGCGCCTCAGCTCGGAGTCAACAAAAAAACTTGCCATCCATCTCATCCATCTCCATCTGTTTAGATTGAAATACTACAAGGAAAGTTGTTTGCTCACACAAATGCAAACACTGATATCCATATGCCAACAAAAAGTGCAAAGAAGAAAAAACAGAAAATACAAGCTGAAATCCTGAATACTTGTAAGAACACAGATATTAACCCCATAAGGACACGGCCTATTTTGGCCAATAGGATGCAATGATTTTGGTGGGATTTTTATCTCCACCTTTTAAAGCCATACCACTTTTATCTTTCCTTCGGCCTGGCCATATGAGGGCTTGTTTTTTGTCTGGCAAACTGTAGTTTGTATTGGAACCATTTTTGGGTACATATCATAAACTGTAAAACTTTTATAATTTTTTTTTGAATGGCAGAGAAAGAAAACACTACCGTATATACCGGCGTATAGGACGACTTTTGAACCCCGAAAAATCTGCTCTCAAGTTGGGGGTCGTCTTATACGCCAGTAATACAAAAAAAAGAAAGTGCCAAAAAAAAAAATCATTACTCACTTCCCCCGGCATTCTGCGGCGCTGCTGCAGGCTGTCGCTCCCTCCTGGTCCCCGGCAGAGCATTGCTTTCTGGACACAGGGCTTGAAATCCCCGCCTCCAGAAAGCTAATACTGTGAGTGGCTAACACACGCCGTCAGCCAATCACAGCCATTCAATGACATCATTGAATGGCTGTGATTGGCTGAAGGCGCACATGTGTTAGCCAATCACAGACGTTATATGCTGCCCCTCTGATGCATTGGTTTACAATGCATCAGTGCACAGGGGCGTATCTCCGCAGCGTAAAGCACCCTGTCAGGCGCCTTCACGACGGCGAAGGCAGCTGCATTGACTCCTATGGGAGCCAATGACAGCTGCAGGAGAAGGGAGGTGCGAGGGAGTTTAGCAGCATTACTACTAAACCCCGCCCCTTCTCTTCTCCTCTCCACCCCTTGCTGCTGTTTGCAATGGGAAGGGCGGGACGTGGGCAGAGCTAAGCCCTACCCCGTCCCGCCCCCTCCCAATGCAAACAGCGGCAAGGGGCAGGAGCTCAGCACACTAGCTCCCACCACGTTCCCCCTCCTCCCCTTGCAGAGAGCCGGCAGCGTATATCCTGACCTGTGCATCACACGGTAGCGTATATTGGCTGGCTGTTTTCACTGCCGATATACGCTCGTGTAATAAAAGTCCTTATTGTGTTTTTTGGAAGGGAAAATGAACAAAATAAAAATTTTACTCGTTGTTTTGGTGGGGTTTTTTTTTTACATTTTTTGCCATGCAAGATGAATATTGTTAATTAATTGTACAGGTTGTTACAGATACAATGATACCAAATATGTGGAATTTTTTAATATTTTATTTTTGTCTATACAAATGGGAAAGTGCACTAAAACTTTTTTTTTTTTTAACATGTTATTTTACATATTTTGATTTTATTTTTTATATTTCTTAAGTACCTATAGGGACTATGAAGGCTATGATTGCTATGATCATGCATTGCAATACTTCTGTACTGCAATGCCTTAGTATTTACAATAGTGATCATAGACCATGGCAGGCTAGTACACCAGTGTCTAGCATCCAGTTGCGATGTCAATCCATCAGACTTCCACCAGCTGATGACATCACAGAGGGAGCAAACTCCCTCTGTGAACCCTTTACATACCACAATGTACATTGATCATGGCATGTAGGGGGTTAACAGCAGGGATCGCTGTTCTCCTCGACCTCTGCGGTTGCAGTGGGAGTCCAGCTTTCAGTCATAGCCGGCTCATGATGTCAAATGGCGTGAATTGACTTCTGATCCAATACCTTCCACAAGATGTACGTTTTTTGTCTTGCCGCATTAAGTATCACCCCGTCAGGACATAAACTTATACCCTGTGGCGTTAAGGGGTTAAAAATCAATTATACACACGGATTATCATGATTAACAGCAAAAAAAGTGAGCCTAAGGCCTCATGTCCACGGGCAAAATATGATTTAAGATCCGCAGCGGATCTCCCGCATGCAGATCCACATCCCATAGGGATGCATTGACCACCCGCGGGTAGATAAATACCCGCGGATGGTCAATAAAAGGGATTTTAAAAAAAATGGAGCATGAAAAAATCTGGACCATGCTCCATTTTCGTGCGGGTCTCCCGCGGGGACGGCTCCCGCGGGCTTCTATTGAAGCCTATGGAAGCCGTCCGGATCCATAGAATACAGAAATCAAGGTAATTCCAAAGGGTTCCTTTCCTTGCAACAGTATGATCAGTGAGTTCCCCATGTCATTAGAATGCTGGAGCTCCAAAGCCTTTTCAATATTTTTTCCCGGCACAACGCCATACATCAGGATATGGCTGTGCCTGTTACTACAGCTCAGCCCATTTAAGTAAGGCCAGCTGCACATGGGCATATTTGCATTGCGGAATCCAAAGCTGGCATCAGCCTTCAGATTCAACAGCAAATATCGCCCATATCATGCTATTGCAAAACACTTTTCCTGCACACGGGCAGAATTGTGAGGAAAAGTCACATGTTTTATTTTTGGGCGGCTTCCTTTGAAGTCATTGGGAGACATCCGACCAACGGCCCTTCCGCAATTGACATTGGAATTGTGTAAAGGTTTCGGATTCTGTCTTATCGCTGGGCGATGACACTGGAAAAGCAGGGGTTTAAAACAAAAATCTGTACTGCGCATGTCTGACGGCTCGCAGTGTGGACTATCTTCAGTAAAGAAAAGAAGAAGAAAAGACAGGTATGCATGGATGCCGGCTGGGCACATAGTCGGATTCTGCTAAGGGCCCCCGCTTGCCGAATCTGACCTGGTCCTGTGCAGCCGGCTTAAGTGTAGTGCAGCCATGGCACTGTGCCTAGGTAAAAAAATATCATTCTGCTGCTCAGAACATGCATTCAAAACTTATACTACTCTATTACTTTGTAAGATAAACCATATACAGTGGGTGGACAAAAATATGAAAACAGTATAAAATGCGTGGGATTTTAACCATTAGCGCTGAGCTGCCTTTTTGACCCCTGCTTGGCTGAGAACTTTCCTGCTAAATTTGTGTTTACTTCACCTCTTGCCCTGCTCTGGGTTGTTTTGGGAGCCAACTGGTAGCAGCAACTGAGTGGCTCAAACCACTGAGCAATGAAACCTTGTTGCTCAGGCAAAAGTTCACTTCTGCCTAGCAGTATCTGTGTCATATTACCCCCACTTAAAAATTGGTCTCTACATGTCTTATTGAAATATGATTTATAATCCCACGTAACTTAAGTCTTGCATTTCATACGGTGTTTCCATATTTTTGTCCACCCCATGTATGTTGCAGCTAAATCAAAGTATAGATAGTAACCTATTGAAGAAATCTTATACTGTTTATGTCATTGGCAGCTGGTTACTTCATTTCCATTTCTTCCCATTCCGCGTGATTGTAAGATGGTAGCACTCTAGTGATCTATAGTTCTGTCCTGTATACTCATTTAAATACAAATAGGGGCACTTTGTGCACCAGGAAAGATATACGCCACTTTAATTAAGGTCAGTCTTTTGATGAAGAGGATTTCTCGCCGACTATTCCTCAGTGTAATTTGCACATTTTGTGGGGTATGTATGGTAGGTGGCTGTTACACTGAGATAAGGATTCTAATTTTGCAATTGAGTGCACTTTGAGAAGACAATTATGAAGTAATGTGATAAGTAATTGTAAATTATAACAGTGGAAGAAAGCTGATTTCCACTCCTCTCTGAACATGGCTTTGTGTATCACACTGCGCCTCTGCACCTCAATTCTTTTATTTTATTTCTGGAATGATAAAAGGATTGTGGCCTTATTCAGATTTGAAAAAAAAGAGACCCTGACGGAAAATGTTCACAAACTCTGTACAGGGTGATTCTCTCCAAAAATTCTTCAAACTTTCCTCATTACGTTTTTGTATGGTTTCTTATGAACATTGGCATAATAAAGATTATGGAGCAAATCTATGAAAACTGCTCACAAACGGGTCAGAATCCATCCCTGACCGCAGCCGGTGACCCTGCGTACCTGTTTTAACCCTTTCCAATCCAATTTGTATCCTGGTTTTCCTAGGAGCCTTACTCTTTTTCTGCTGTTATACAACGGCGCTATATGCTGGCTAAAGCCAGTACTGCATGAGGCGACACGTTGGATAGGCTCCGACAGCAGAGAGGCTGGCAATATACAGTAAGAGAAACCCGACGGACGTCTTCAAACATCGGAGCTGTACATCATTAAATCATAATGTCTTCAGGGGTCAGACAGTGGATTGGAAAGGGTTAATCTTCTTTTTCTGTACTCCGGACAACTCGCTGTCGGACATGCGCAATACAGATTTTTGTTTGTAAATATTTACTTTTCCTGTGCCATTCCTAGGCGATGACTCAGTATCCGTGACCTGTCCACAATGTCAATTGTGGATGAGCCACGGGTCGGACAGCTTCCATTGACTTCAATGGAAGTCATTTATGCAGAATCCGCACGACAATAGAGCATGCTGCCATTTTTTTCTCCACTCGCGGAAACTGCAATTGGTTTCTGCGAGTGTGCAGAAAGAATGGATTTCCGTAGCATGCTATGGAAGGTATTTGTTGTGGGTCCGAGGTGGGATGGCGATGGCGTATTCCACAATACAAAGGAGCGGGGTGTCGATTAGCTCTGCTCCCGTCCCACCCACCCCATTGTAAACAGCCGGAGGGGAGGTGAGAGGAGGAGAGAAGGGGAGGGAGTTAAGCAGTCATGCTACTGAACTCCCTCCCACCTCCCTTCTCCGGGACGCTGTTATTGGCTCCTATAGGAGTCTATGGCAGCAGCTGACGTATTCCGTGCAAAAAGATAGCTCCAGGGCTATCTTTTCTGCACAGCATAAAAGCGCCAGACGCTATATTGGCCAGCTGGGTTTATTTACGCCACGGGAATATGGCCATGTGATCTGATGCATTGGAATCCAATGTATCAGATCGTAGCATATATTGGCCAGCGGGGAACATAAGCATTACACGTTTTTTTGTATGCCTTTAAGTTTGTATGACTAAGTTGCAATTGTTCTGCATGTGAGGCTTTTTTTTACGAACACAATCTACTTTTTCCGACAAGTTCTGCAATTTCTTGCTCCACAGGCGCCACATGATGCTGACGTAAAAAAAAACCTTTCATCCCAACCCTTTGTTACTACATATTGCATGTTTTACCTGTTTAACAGTTTTGGTTCTATATAATGTTGAAAGTCTCTTTCTTTTCTAGTAACCCTTCATATAAGTCCATGAACAATATAATTGTGTTTATCCCCATCAATGGCCCTATGTGTCCACAGTTCCTAAAAACTTTGGCATAAACACCACTGTTGTGTCTCTCTTTATTCTTTCAATAGGGGACATCTACATATCAGAGTGTCCAGCTAGATAGATGTGTAATATGTACAAACAAGAAAAGTTTTCATCTATCTAGTAAAGTTTTAATAGGTCTGTTCGTTCTATACAGCGTTGATGGAGAAGTTCACTTAGTTGACAGTTAATAGAGATTAAATTTGACAGAACATAACTTTCCTCCAGCATTTTCCTCATATAACAACTTGGACATAGACAAAAGCCTTATTATATTATGTGTCATTTAATTGTATGCGAAGAGGTAGCAATGCTGTCACATCCTCTGCTGACAGTGGCCTACAGGTTGATTTCTAAGCAGTTGGATGAATCATCACATACGGATATTATAATGTTAACAACCTGACCTTTCGATGACTTTCACTTAGTTTCTTTGGTTATTATGTATGTGTGCACTTTATGCTCTTGTTAGTTACATCATTTCCCTATATTTTAACCATCTACTTACTTTCTACCAATTTTCCCAGCTTAAGGGACATCTGTCAGCATCCATGCATTAGCACATTAGAGAGGCTGACATGGGTGAAAGGCTAGACATACCCACTTGGTGGCTCAGCTGCCTCAGAAACCCCAAAGTCAGCCCTTGTCAATGACACTAGAGTGGTCCGATGGGTGCTTCACTGCTGGATAGTGGTCCTGGGCTTTTTTACATTAAAGGGAGTCTGCCACCTAATTTGGTCCTATAAGCTATGCTTATGGGCTGAAATTTGTTGACCCATGGAGTCTAGGGGTGTAAGCTTTATATTTGCCATCCCCATCATTCCCCCTGTGCTGGTAGCAGAAACTTAGCTTATAGGGCTAAAAGTAGAGGACAGATGCCCCAATTGTCAACCTCTTCCCTGTTTCTGGATTGACTGTTATTGTCATATGTGAGCCATCATTCAAAAGGTAGGGCAAAGTGTAGACAATCCCAGAAAGCCCAGGACCACTTTCTACAAATGGACCACCAATAAGACTTCTCTAGCATTATTTAGATTTGGAGCACTAAAGTTTCAAGAGCTGATTTGGGGGCTCCTGAGGCATTTTGAGCAGTGGGGCAGGCATCTATAGCCTATCTCCATGTAGGTGTTTCTGACATACTACTATTTTACTTGCTGTAGGGATTTTGCCTTAAATCTCCAGGCAAATTGAAGTCATCATGCCACCCAAAGCATTTATCAACTGCCCACTTGATAGGCCATAAACATATGATCACTGGGTTCTGACTGGGACTTCCAGGGATCATGCGGCTGGCATACCCCAAGATCTCCCAGTGAGTATAGCAGTGGTGCACAGAAATTCAGTGCAGGGAGTACGATTTTTGCTTTCATTCATACCTATGCTGGGACTTTGAATTACTGTATCAAAAAAACTGAACTGAGACTGTCCACTATATCTAAAGATGTTGTCATAGTGCCACCCTTGTCCATGGATTGTGGCTGGTATTGCAGCTCTCTTCAATGGAGATGAGCTGCAATACCAGACACAACCCTATGGACAACGGTGGTGCTGTGTTTGAAAAAAAAAACCAAAAAACAGCCATGTTTTTCTCACCCTGGACAACCCCTTTAAGAAATAAATTAATGCAGAATTTTGGACCTTAAAGGGGTTGTCCCGAGGCAGCAAGTGGGTCTATACACTTCTGTATGGCCATAATAATGCACTTTGTAATGTACATTGTGCATTAATTATGAGCCATACAGAAGTTATAAAAAGTTTTATACTTACCTGCTCCGTTGCTAGCGTCCTCGTCTCCATGGAGCCGACTAATTTTTGGCCTCCGATGGCCAAATTAGCCGCGCTTGCGCAGTCCGGGTCTTCAGCAGTCTTCTATGGAGCCGCTCGTGCCAGAGAGCGGCTCCGTGTAGCTCCGCCCCGTCACGTGCCGATTCCAGCCAATCAGGAGGCTGGAATCGGCAGTGGACCGCACAGAAGAGCTGCGGTCCACGAAGGTAGAAGATCCCGGCGGCCATCTTCAGCAGGTGAGTATGAAGACGCCGGACCGCCGGGATTCAGGTAAGCGCTGTGCGGGTGGTTTTTTTAACCCCTGCATTGGGGTTGTCTCGCGCCGAACGGGGGGGGGGTTAAAAAAAAAAAAAAACCGTTTCGGCGCGGGACATCTCCTTTAATCCTCATGCTAATGCAAAGTACAGATTCACTTTACTGTTGCTCTTGCATCAGCAATATTATAGAGTCAGGGGCATAGATATGTATGTATTAGATGCAGTGGTGCCTGATGGGTCCTCTGCTACATATGAAGACTCCTGTATTATAAATGGCACATGGTTGGTGGGGTCCTGTTACAGATTTTGCTTTAGGTCCCAGGAGCTTGATGTTACACTTTTGTATAAAGCAACCGGATTTTCCTAGTTTGGAGTTGTAAGACCAAACTCATGAGATGACAGCTTGTGGAGTGTAAATATCTATGAAAGTCTGATGACAAATCTCACATTTTAGTTTGCAAACAAGGGAGAAAAAAATGACAAGGTCAAAGCTCGGGTGAAAAGATTCGGGGGGCGCCGTGGGTGAGCGGGGGGTTGCAGAGGGGAGTGGGGGGGGGGGGTGAGGGAGAGAGAGAAAGCTTCCCCCTGTTCCGCGCTGCTACCCCCCACTCCACCACGCCACGCTCCGCCCCCCGGTGACCCCCGAATCTTTTCACCCGAGTAGTGAAGTACTCGAAAATCGCGGTCCTCGATTGCGAAATCGGCCTTACCGAGCATGTTCGCTCATCTCTACTTGTAGCCCTTGACAGCGCTCCACTTACACCACCACCTTGTGCTCATTGTGAGAATTCTTTCACTTGAAAAATCACCTTCCTTCTTCTAACAGACAGTCCAGTTTTTGTAACTGGGCCAAGCATATCTCAAAGGAGAATTGATTTTCTTACCACACACAGAGCTTTTTTTGGAGTACTGCAGAAACAAACACATTTCAAAGAAAAGCCCAGCGGGTACTGAGGGTCCTATATGTGACGGAGGGTCCTACTCATAATTTATTTTTTCGAAATTAGCTTTATTGAGCAAATTTCAGTTATACGACTACCTATGCAATAATGTGGTTACAGAAGAAGCCAACAGGGTATATAAAAGCAAGATGAGTAGTTAATGAAAAACTGGGCAATTCTTATCTATAAAGAAAAAAACACAACAAAACGCAATGAAAGATACAGAACTTGTGCTATAGTCTCATCGAAGAAATGCTGTCACAAAGCCAAATGACAATCTTGAAAGGCAGATCACAAGGTATTGGGGAGGTAATCCACTTCTCCCAAGAAGACACATGCTTTGTATAATTCCCATGTATACTAGCCAAAGTGCTCTCCATTCTACCATTTTTATTAACATGAGCAATACGTTCAGATATTGAGGGAATTTTGGTTCTTTTTGGTTCCAACCACTACTAAAATATGAAATACTCAAGTTTTATCTATTAAAGGTAGATTTGCTATGCCAATATGCAATAGCGTTAAGGAGTAATCCCACTCCAAGGCTATGTTGGGGAGATGATTTGGGTCCAGTAATGCACTATAAGGGAGCAGTCCCAAAAGACTTTTCAAAGTATCTCTAGCACTATTACAGCTCCAGTATTGATCTGAATACATGAGATGTATGTTTGCAAGACAGTTGGGAGTGAGGTACCGATGGAATAATAGTTTTCTTGATTCTAGGTGAGCAGTGCATTCTGATAATGAAGAAGCTAACATAAAAGTTCTGTTCCATTCTTTTTCACTACTGGAGTATCCTATGTCTCTTTCCCAATGTTCTAGACAGTTAGGGAATGGGTGAATAAGTGTCAGGACTGGCGGCTCTCTGGTCCTCCATGCCCTGGCCGCCGGTCCTGTCTCTCAGGTGGCTGCTGTGTGGCGCAGGGGAGTCCCGGTCCTCGTTACCTCCCCTGGCCGTCGGGCTCCTCCTCACTGCTGGGTTGCTATGGACGCAGCAGAGACCGCCTCGCGCCGTGTCCTCGGCACCATGACAACCCGGCATGTCTCTCCTGCTCTGTCCCCTGCAGAGCTGGGAGAAGGGTCTCCAGCATGCTTGGCTGTACCTGGCTTCTGTCAGACTCCCCACCCCAATCAGCTCCTGGGGCGGGAGTTCTGACAGGATTTAAACCTGCCTGTGTCTGCATTCCAGTGCCAGTGTTAGTTTGGTCTTCCTGCTACACCTACAACTTTGTGTTTTGACTCCTGATTTTGACTCCCTGCTTTTGAACCTGACGTTGCCTTGTCTTACCCTCTTGTACCGCGTACCCTCTCATTGCCGGCCCGGAAAGTCTGACCCGCTTTGCTGTTGTTTTGCTCCAGTGTCTGTCTGTTTGTTAGTCCCCGTATTCCACTTCCTTAGTGAGTGTAGGGACCATCACCCAGTTGTTGCTCTCGGGTGTAGCCCAGGGGGGCAAGTAGGTAGGGACAGGGGTTGGGGCTTTTTTCAGGGGCCTCCCGTATACCTGACCCTTTTATGGGTAACTCAGGAATTCTAAGAGGGATAATGGTTTTGGATACTATTATATATCTCCATGCTATCAGTCCAGCCTTGATAGTATTAGGGCTCATGACCACGGGCAGGTTGGAATTCCGCGATCCGCGTAGGGCACCTGCGCGGATGATCCGGAGTTCAAGCCACCTATAGGCAATTCATTTGTGCCTGCAGCTTAATTAAAGCATGCGGGTTTGTTTTCCGGACCATCTGGAACCCTGCGGGACCCACGGGGATTGACACTCCGGGTGTGCTGCGGGTCCCGCAGAAAAGCAGGAGATGTAAAAAAAAAATCTCCACTGCACATGTGCAGGGGGGGGGGGGGGGGGGGGGAGGCCTGCACATGCACGGAGGAGAAGCCAGACCACCCACATGCGTCTGGAATGTTCTCATGCCGTGGGCAGGGTGGGATCCCACGGCGGGGCTCGCACCCACGGAACCTGACCCACCCGTGGACATGAGGCCTTAAAGTAATTATTTACTTTAAGTGATATTCAAGGAGTATTGTATTCTTACCAATCAAGTATGCCTAACTGTCAGTCGATCAATCAGAGATGAATACAATGAGAAACAGTCACGTTATGTTTCCAAGCTCTTCTGTTTTATTGTTGCAATGCAAAATCAACAAGTCAACAATTCAAAGTCTACTGCATGTGTGCTACTACTCTCTTAGTAAAATATCACAAAGGTTAATTGTGACAAAGCTACATGCTTTGATCACTTACTTCTCGCTATGCATACAGCACAAATGTTATGCACACAACACTACTGCATAAAATATAATTCAATTCTTTCAAAATAGTTAAATAGGATGATCTAGGTATCGAGATATCCAATGTTGCAAGCCATACAAGCCAGCCAGTTGACAGTGAGTCTGGACAGGAGTTTTCCATAATTACCCAATGTTTAGGAGGTACATGGCTCTTCCAATGTTAAGCTTGATCTATAATAGTAGCACTATAGTAGTGTGAAACCTGCGACAATCCTAATCATCCTTTGCATAATGGCTATATAGGGTACCTGCTGCCACTCGGGGATGTTTATGCTGCCACACGCATCTATTCAGAATCTATTGCATTTTATGAAGGTAAGCTACAGAAATGGGAATAGGAAGATTCTGAAAAAGATAGAGAATTTTAGGAATAATTAGCATTGTTATAGAGGTAACCCTTCCAACCCAGGAAACTTCATGTATGAGATAATTAGTTAAATCTTACACAATTTCCTGAAGTATTGGAGGATAGCTATTATGAAACAGTGTAGTAGGTGGTCAGCACAATTGAATACCTAAAAAGGGTAACAAATATTGTTTTTTTAAGTTTGGAACATATGATATCCGGTATATGCATACCTAAAATCTGTGAGTTAGTAATATTCAGTTTATAATAAGAAACCTCACTACATTTGTTCAATATATCATAGTCACAGGTAAGGACGTTTTCATGGAGCGATAGCGCTATAATAACGGCATCTGCAAATAATCCAATTTTATATTCCTGCCCATTTATAATAATTCCAGAGACTTCGATGGACTGCCACAACCATTATGATAGAGGTTACATTACCAAAACAAAATTCAGCAGTGACAGTGGACACCCTTAGTGGGTACCACTAGGTATGTCAAAAACTTTGGAAGTATAAACTGATTCTAGTACTGCAGCAGTTGATTGGGAGTATAATGCCATAATGAACGTGTACACAGTTACAATTATTCCAAATTTGTGCAAGAGAGCTCCCAAATTTTTCAAGTGGACCCAATTAAATGCTTTTTGCGAATCCAAGGAATGAAGCTAAAAAGGTGTCCAAGTCCTATCACCATAATCTATAAGATTTATGAAGCGGCCAGTACCATCTACTCAAAATACCCCTGACAAACCCCATTTGATCTTGGGATATCAAAAATGGTAAAATATCAGCTGGCTGATTTGCTAGAATTAGAGATGAGCGAACCTAGTAACTGACTACTCGGATGAAAAGATTCGGGGAGTGCCAGGGGTGAGTGGGGGGTTGCAGAGGGGAGTGGGGGGGGGGAGAGAGAGCTCCCCCTGTTCCCCACTGCTACCCCCTGCTCCACCACGCCGCCCCCCCCCCCCCGGCGCCCTCCGAATCTTTTTGTCCGAGTAGTCAGTTACTAGGAAAAAGTGGTGCTCGAGTGCAAAAACGCCCTAAACGAGTAGGTTCGCTCATCTCTAGCTAGAATCTTGGGGCCGATTTTCAAATAGTAGGATGGATGAGAATTGCCTGGTTTATTGGTGTTTTCCCCGGTTTAAATAATATTAGAATTATGGTGCACAACATCTCTGCTGGTATTTACCCAGCTGTTTGTGTACAGCGGAACATAGATAAGACATAAGGGGATAAACTAGATTGATGGGTTTTGTAATAATCATTCGTGAGCCCATCTGAACCAGGGGCTTTATGGGGCTTCAGTGATTTAATAGCCTCAAAGGCTTCTGCTAAGGATATCAGTATGGATAAAATATCTAGCTGCTGTTCAGACACTTTAGGAAGTGAATTTAGAAAATTAAATATGTCCGAGTTGGTCAGCTGAGGAGTCTCTACATCTGTAGCAAGGTTATACAGTGAGGCATAATAGTCCGCTATGGCGTCTGCTATTCCCTGGGGAGTAAAATATATTTCACATTGAGGATATAAGGGATCCTAGAAGTGATAGAATGAGCTTTAAGGTATGAGGCAAGCATAGCACTGGCTTTATTGCTATGACTATAATATTTGGCTTTAATCTTCCTAAGAGCTTGATCATATTTATATAAATCTAGTTGATGGAGTTGATTTTGGAGGTTACGAATCATGTACGTCCTAACCGAGCGGTAATTGGCTTTATTTAGTTGGCTTAAATGGATGATGTTCTTAGAGAGGTTCAGCCGAAGTTCTCCTCATTCTTTTTTTATCCGCTGCAGCTAAACTTATTAAGTGACCCCTAATATAGGCTTTATAGGTGCACCATATGGTAGAAGGCTGTATGTCAGGTGTGCAGTTGGCTCTAAAGTAATTAGACAATCCTGAAGAGGTGTTAGATGAGTTTTTAAGGGCTGGAAGGCAAAAGTTATTTCGCCTCCATGGGATTGATGGGGGATGAAAATACGATTCAGAGATAGATACGTAAATGGGACAATATACGTTAGAACAAAAGGTTGTCTGTTAGGAATATCTATATGAGTGTGAGAAAAAGGTATAGTCCTTTTCCTGAAGGTGGTGTAACCAACAAACATCAGAAATTTTCTTTTTGCATTAACTCATAAAGTTCTGTAGGTTAATCTGCCGCATTCAGATGAGAGGAGTCTAGAGATGTTCACATAGTACTATTTACTTATACTAAGTCTCCGGCAATCAAAATTGCACCTTGTTTATGCTGATTAATTTTCTTGAGGAAGGTGTTAAAAAACTTTGTTTGTTGCTTGTTCGGAGCATAGATGACCCCCTTAGTGTAATTAACATTATTAAATGTGCAGACTAGAATAATATATCGTCCCAATGGGTCCACAAGGGACCGGCTTAGAGTAAAGACTAAAGTGTTCTTAATTGCAATTTCAACTTCTCCTTTTTTATTGACCGCTGGAGCAGCAAAAATATGAGGAGAGAGTCCCTGCCTCAGTCTGAATATGTCTGATTGATTAAGATAGGATTCCTGTATACACAGAATATCTACATCGGAATGTTCTTTCCCAAGTATAAAATGCTTAAACTGACTTAAGTCCTTTGACGTTAAGTGACATAACTTAAAACACCATTTTAGATGATAGGAAAAGTGCTGAGGAAATACCTTGTGGTCGTAGGACATCAAGGAATTGGGACCTCTCTCGAATATAGTGCAGGCAAAATTTACAATCTGAAAAAAATTTAAGACGCCGTATAAGGGAAACACATGTTATAGTACAAATATTAGAATAGTGGTGACACCTCGAATTAAGAGCGAAGAGTAGGGAGGTTGAAAGTAGTCAAAAACAAACCCTTCATATGCGTGAGAGCCTGCTTTGGTTCAAATACAGATAACATTACAGGCATCCTACAGAAATTATGTAAGGGATAGAAGAGTACCAAATTACAAATACTCGTTTGTCATTATCAGACAAGTATAATATTTGCAGCCAGTAAAAGCTGCCACTTATAATCATAGTGTGAGCCATTGAGCAAATAAACCATAAGGAGTGCTATGACATATAGCTCATTTAGTCACCCATTCGTTTGGCAGCCGCGAATAGTGTCTTTCTTCAGCCGAGGAAAAAGTATCAATATGACCCATTCTTGAAGGAGCTGCATCATTCTTGCAGGGTAGTCAATGGTTAACTTCTTGCCCGCCTTAGACAACACCAGCATCATGGGGAAGCCCAAATTATAGGAGATGTTGTAGCATGTACAAACTCACGGGGTCTTGCTAAAGTGCTGGCTGATAAGTCAGTAAATAGAGTGACCATTTTAAAGCGTTCTTGTAGATTTTGAGCACAGCTAGCTACTAGGAAAGGCCCATTTACACTGAGCGATGATCGCTCAAAAAATCGCTAAAAAGCTATCGTTTAAGCGATCATCATTGCGTCTAAACGCACAGCCATCATGCACTTTTCATGCAATGATAGCTGATGGTTAAATTCAGGCCAACCTAAAAATCAGCCTTCAGCCTTATCAGGAGTTCTCCACAGGTAGTGCTGATAGCATTGTTTCCCCATGGAGAACAAAGAAACTGAGAGCAGATAAGAGCCCTCCAGCTATTAACTGCTTTCAGCTAAAGGCTTCATTTGCATGCTAAATAGCTATTAAGTAGCTGAGTAGTTACTTAATAGTTTATGCCGCGTCTTTTCAACTGGACAGGGATATAAAACTGTTTTTGTCAATATCCTGGTGATAACTCTTTGTCAAGAGTTTTTTTCTGGCTTAGTTTTCTATTCTCAATCATTGGTAAGACTTGTTAGAAAGTCACATTGATTTGAAGGAATGCTGCCATCCAATAGGTGGCGTTACAGAGGTATTTTTCCATCTTTCTTATTTGCATAAATTACCCAGAGGAGCTAGCATGGCCTTATAAGTCTCCTCACTCAACCTCTAGGTGTCCCCACACCACTTTTGGCTGCTCTCTTTGGAGAGAGACTATACCATCTCCCAACCAACTCACTCCCTATGTGTCCCCACACACTTTTTGAGTGCTCTCCTTAAGGAGCCATGATACTTTTCCTGACCCACATTACCATTGATCAAATGTTGCCTCACCACATCTCCATGTAAAGATGACATCATCAATAAACCACTTGCAGAGGACCAGGCTTGACCTAGAGTTGCCAACCAACGAGATGTCAGATCTTTCCCACTCGCATATGTATACAGTTTTAATGATGATATCATCTTTATAAAGAAATATCGTGAGATAATACTTGATCAATGAAATAATATACATTGATAGTCTTGCTTTAAATTTCACCATTGCTCTTTAACTCTGTTTGAAATTGCTTTGATTATTATTTTGCCGGCCTAGGGCACCTTTTTATGCTTTTACGTTACTGTGACACCATTGTATTGGATGCTTATGCCTATATTTATTGTTGCATTTACTATATTCTCCTAAGTTTTGGACTAGCTGGGTTACTATTGACTACTACTCGTTTTTTTCCACCTGTTTGCGCACTGAATTGCTTTTGTAATACATTCTCCTAAGTTTAGATCAGTTTTTCACTTTAATGGCTAGGTAGGAGCCATTATTCAGCTGTAGCACCAGGGTAATTGACAGGGTAATTGGTGTGGATACCTTTATGATTATTGTATTCTTCCTTATCATACTTTTTGAAAAGATATACACAACTTGCATGGACACCAGAGATATAGTTGATGCCCTGTGGCGTTTCTGCCTCTTCTCTTCTATCTCTGTGCATGACATGCATATTCTGTCAATATCTACATAGGTAGATTAGACACTGATGTTAGTTTCATATTCTGTTACTTTTTGACCCAGTTAGGGCTTAGTCACACGGGCGTTTATTGCCGCGATTTGCGCATGCGCATGCGTCCGGCGACTTTTTAAAACCATTGCTTTGCAATGGTATCGGACACATGAGCGCTTTTTATGCGCTCGTCCGATAAATTAGAGAACAGAAATCGCAGATCGCACCTATCTGCGATCTGCGATTCCTGTTCTCTTCTCTATATGCGCTCAACGGGGCCGGCGGCAGCAGCGCCGACCCCATTGAGAACATATAGAAGACAAATCATTCTTCTCTGCCACAGCTGGAACAGCTGTGGCAGAGAAGAACGATGTTTGCCCATTGAATTCAATGGAGCGGCAATACAGCCGCTCCATTGAAAGCAATGGGCTGCCGGCGTGCGCGGGGTTAATTGTCGGGAAGGGGTTAAATATATAACCCCTTACCTGCAATGCATCCTTAAATGTGAAAAAATAAAAAAAAGGATGTTCTCACCTGCTCCCGGCAGCTGGAGATCCCGGCGGTCGGCCTGCAGTGGGTGTGAAGGAGGTGTGACTCAGGCTTGCCCCTGATTGGCTCAGCCTGAGCCAATCAGAGGCTGAGCTCAGTCACACCCATTCATGAATTCATGAATGGGTGTGACTGAGACTTGCTTCTGATTGGCTCAGCGCTGAGCCAATCAGGGGCAAGCCTGAGTCACACCTCCTTCACACCCACTGCAGGCCGACCGCCGGGATCTCCAGCTGCCGGGAGCAGGTGAGTACATCCTTTTTTTTTATTTTTTCACATTTAAGGATGCATTGCAGGTAAGGGGTTATATATTTAACCCCTTCCCGACAATTAACTGCGCGCACGCCCGCAGCGCTTGCATTCAATGGAGCCGCTGTATTGCCGGCGCTGGACAGCTCCGGCCCGTTTCTAATGAAACGCGGCTAGGAGCAGATTTTCGGGCGATTTTTGGGCCGATTTTTCGGCGCCGGTCACGCGATTTGCGCATGCGCATCCGTCATGCGATGCGCAAATCGCGTGAAAAAACGCCCGTGTGACTAAGGCCTTAGGCTGCTTTCACATCTGCGCTGAAACCTGTGGTCGGAAGTTCAGTTGCAGATCCGGCACAGAATTCTAATGAAAAATGCTCTAGTAATCTGTGTATGCAGCTCTCATGTAGATCTGCATGTTTCCATAGTTACAGACTACAAACCAACCTTATATATCATGTTTTCCTGAAAATAAGACACTGTCTTATATTAATTTTTGCAGCAAAAGAGGCACAGTATCTTATTTTCCGGGTGTGTCTTAATACTTACCTAGCAGACACCGTTCTGGTCCCACTCGCTGCTCTCCCGTGCTCCGGCAGTCTTCTGTGTAGTTCTCAGCACTGAGAGAGCATTCTCTTCCTGGTAACAGGGCTTGAATACCCCGCCTCCAGCAATAGATTGCTGTGATTGGTTCAGGAACACCGCCTCAGCCAATCAGAGCCCTCACTCTATGAACCAGTCACAGTCATTCATTGAGTGACATCATTGAACCGAACGGCAACTGCTAAGTGAGTATTTTTTTTTTTATGTAGTGTAGCTAGGGCTTATTATTGTGGGAGGGCTTATATTTCAAGTGACCCCCACCCAAAAGGGGGGGGGGGGGTAGGTCTTATTTTCGTGGAAACACGGTAGTCCTATGCTGCAATCCTCATCTCTTTGTAAAGAAAAGAAAAGCTAAAATGTGATGAATCAAATAAAAATGGAAAAAAAAGTTGTATACAGCAGAAAGCAAAGCCGAACAATGAGTAGAGAAGGCAGAAATTGATTTTTTTTTTTTACACTTTTTGCGCTCAAACAGTTGCGCTAGCGACGTCTGGACGCTGCGCTGAGAGACATTGCTGGATGGGGCCGAGGACAGCGGAGGTGAGGGTGTGGGTGCAGGCCGGTAGGCACTCGTGCCTGTGTCCTCAGAGGGGGGTTGGATCTCAGTGGCAGGTTGGGGCACAGGGGGAGAGGCAGTGGTGCAAACCGGAGGCGGTGAACGGCCTTCGTCCCACCTTGTGGGGTGCTTGGCCATCATATGCCTGCGCATGCTGGTGGTGGTGGCTCCCCAGCTGATCTTGGCGCGACAAAGGTTGCACACCACTGTTCGTCGGTCGTCAGGCGTCTCTGTGAAAAACTGCCACACCTTAGAGCACCTCGGCCTCTGCAGGGTGGCATGGCGCGAGGGGGCGCTTTGGGAAACAGTTGGTGGATTATTTGGTCTGGCCCTGCCTCTACCCCTGGCCACCGCACTGGCTCGGCCTGTGCCCACACCCTGACTTGGGCCTCCGCGTCCTCGCCCGCGTCCACGTCCTCTAGGCCTACCCCTACCCCTCAGCATGCTGTATTACCAGTAGTGCAGAAACAGAACGCTGTAATTAAATGTGCCGCTTTCTGGCCTGTGGTAGGAGGCTGACTTCGCTTACGGAACGCACAGCAGAGGCAGGAAAGAATTTTGCGCAAGCCTGCTGTAACACTTAGCTGGCTGCGTATGAATTAGGACAACTACCCCCAGCAGAGACCCAGTACACTGAGGACGGTCACAGGCAGCCCAAATAGATTTTTTTCCCAAATGTTTTTGGAAAGGCCCACTGTCTATATACACTAAATATGTCTTCTGTCCCTGCCTCACCACTACTGGCCCTGGACAATGTAAAATTACTGCAGACTGTTTCACTGTGGACAGGAATACAGCGGTGATGTAACAGCCAACACAGAGCCAGGAAATAATTTTGCGCAAGCCTGCTGTAACACTTAGCTGGCTGCGTATGAATTAGGACAACTACCCCCAGCAGAGACCCAGTACACTGAGGATGGTCACAGGCAGCCCAAATAGATTTTTTTCCCAAATGTTTTTGGAAAGGCCCACTGCCTATATACACTAAATATGTCTTCTGTCCCTGCCTCACCACTACTGGCCCTGGACAATGTAAAATTACTGCAGGACGCAATGCTCTGCACGGCCGATATACAAAAAAAAAAAAAGTGCAACACTGCAAAAAGCAGCCTCCACACTACTGCACACGGTTAGATGTGGCCCTAAGAAGGACCGTTGGGGTTCTTGAAGCCTAAAATAACTCCTAACGCTCTCCCTAAAGCAGCTCCGGCACCAGCAGCACTTTCCCTGAACTATGTCAGAATGCATCTGTGGCGAGCCGCGGGAGGGGCCGATTTTTATACTTGGGTGACACCTGATCTCGCCAGCCACTCACTGCAGATGGGTGGAATAGGGCTTGAACGTTGCAGGGGGAAGTTGTAATGCCTTCCCTGTCTTTCTATTGGCCAGAAAAGCGCGCTAACGTCTCAGAGATGAAAGTGAAAGTAACTCGAACATCGCGTGGTGCTCGTTTCCAATAACGAGCATCTCGAACACGCTAATACTCGAACGAGTATCAAGCTCGGACGAGTACGTTCGCTCATCTCTAATCTAGTCCCTTTGCATAAGCTTACCAAACATGACGCATTTCCTGGACTATGTGAAAATTTGTTTAAAGCCCCTTAGGCCAGGCTCACATGAGTGTATGATTACCGCTTATTATGCATGTTGTACGGGCATTTGATACATGATAATTCGCTGGCAACCAAATACATTGCCATACGCAGTTCCACTCACATTTGCAAGTAGGACTAGCGTAATATGTGAGTGCAAAAAATAACACAGCCTATTCTATCTTGCAACGTTTAACATGCGAGAGAGCCCAATGTTCTCTATTGACGCATAATCAATGCTGCCTGTATATATTTACATTGCGGATGGGCTGTGCGTATATGCGCCATTGCGTAGCAACATCACAGGAGATCTGAACAAAAAAAAAAGCAGGAGTACTGTGCAAGACAGCATGCATGAGATACGCTGTCATGCGCAATACAATTTTGCTGCGATACACAGCGATAGGCTTGGTCACCGGTGGCTCCAGAGTGGTAAGAACACTGCATGACCCACGCAGCATTTTCCGCTTACAGCCTGAGCGAGCCTAGCATTGGCAGTGATCATGTTTTTTGCTTCGCTTTTGAACCACAATTAAAAAAAACACATTAAAAAAATTACATACGATATTCAAAAAACGCAAACGTTTTTAAGAAACTGCATACACTATAAAAAACCGCATGCATGTTTTTGATGCATTTTTTAATTGTGTGTAAAGTGTGCAATCCTATAACAGGAAATACCCAGGTTATACCAGCATGCTATATCACTATATACATGGTCGATTTTACTATATACAGGAAGGTATACATCTCCTGTATACAGTGATATCGACCATGCTGTTGTAAGGCCGGTTTCACATCTATATCGGAATCATCAGTCAGAGATTCCATCACAGATTCGGCACAAAATACTGGAAGAAGAAGTGCTGCATGCAGTGCTTTTACTTCTGTCCAAAAAGCGAGGCAGCTGGGTGGAAACCTAACGGAGCCCAATATTGTCAATGGATCCCTCTTCACACTGTTCTGTTTCGTCCAAAGACAGACCCTATTGGCAGTGGGTATTCCCCTTTCCTGCTCTCCAAATAGAGCAGAAAACTGAAATCCCCAATTACCTGTGTATAGTGGCATTGCGAAATCCACGGTCGGGGTTTCCACAATGCAAATCCGTGGTTCGTAACATGCTATGGAAAAGCTCTTCCTCCTGCAAGAGTGGAAATCAATTCGCAGAGTAAAAATCACAGCATGTTCTATTTTGCATGGATCCTGTGTGGACAGCTTTCATTGAAGTCAATGGAAGCCGTCCGAGCTGCAGCCCTTTCGCAATTGACATTGCGGAAAGGTCGCGGATGCCATGTCATCGCGGAAAAGAGGTGTCCTGTTATAAATGGTAAGAACTTGTGTTTTCATTTATGTATGAAAAGAGACTTTAGAACAGGTACGCAGGGATGCCGGCCAGGCACAGATTCCGCTGCGAGCTCACGCATGTAGAATCCGACCCATTTATGCACAGGCGGCCTAACCTGGGTGTCTGCAGTATATATGTTCAGCTGGTATAAGTTATACATCCTGCATATAGCAATATACCAGCATGTTCTATATCGCTACATACAGGATGTATAGTTTATACAAGTAGCACATATAGAATTATATACAGGACATATCTAGGATACACCAGCATGCTCCATATCACTATATACAGGAGATATACATTCCCTTGTATGTAGCGATATGGAGGATGCTGGTATACCCTGGGTATCTCCTGTATATAAATATATATGTATAGCTGGTATACATTATACCGGCTAGATACATAACATTACTTGCCGTACATACCTGGTTGCACCGCATGGTCCACAGACTCCGCTCTCATTTTCACTTTCACTGCACCGCCGGCTGGACCAATCATGCGGCTGGACGTGCAGTGACAGACTGCAGTTCGGATCAATCACAACTGCAGTCTCTCATTGGAAGGGAGGGCTGCGCGCTGGGGGAGACTGCAGCCTGTAATTAGCTGCCGGCTCCCCGGGTAACAGTCCCTCCCTGTGTGCCACCCATAGTCGGCCTTCAGGCCGCGGTGTTACAACAGCATTTGGCAGGGGACTGCAGGCCTCTGTTTGCTAACGGGCCCTGTTGCGATCGCGACACCTGCAACCCCTAGCGGTACGCCAATGATCTAGCCCCTTGCTATATGTTTTCCAAACATGACTCATTTTCTGGACTATGTGAAAATTTGCTTGTAGCCCCTTAGCCTGGGTTCATGCTTTAGTTGCATTGTTGAACCATAATTAAAAAACTGCATGCATTATCCAAAAACCATAAGCGTTTTTAAGAAACTGCATACACTATTAAAACGTACAAGTGGATTTAAACAATGAATGCAGGTTTTTGATGGTCTATATCACTATATAGAGGGTGATGTATATCTTATACCAGCTGTACATATACGATTATATACAGAAGATATCCAGGTTATACCAGCATGGTCAATATCACTATATCCAGCATATGTATATCTTATACCAACTGTGCATATATAATTATATACAGGATATTCCAAGGTGATATCAGCATGCTCAATAACACAATATACAGGAAGATGCATAACTTATATGAGTTGTACATATATACCGTAATTATGTACAGGTTGCACCAGCATGCTTTAGATTACCATATACAGGGAGATTTCACTGTATATAGTGATACGGAGCATGCTGGTGTAACCTGGATATCTCCTGTATATAATTGTAGTGACCTGGACTGTCACTACCAAATAGAAGTACTTTACCAGCAAGTTAGGAGCAACTGTTCTAACTACCAGTTCATTCAACAAAGGGTAATTATGCTGGACTTCAGTTAATTAGAAGAGAGAGTCAAGAAACTAAAGAGTTAAAGTTGTTTAGGCACCATCGTAGATAAGTTAGTTGTAGCTGAGCTGTGACAAGCCCCAGAGTGAGGGAGTGAGGAAAAAAAGGAGGGGGCTTCATCCGGCTCATTTTGTGGTGTGCAGTTAGAAATTATAAGTCTTTGAAGATGGAAGTCAAGGTGGGTGTATTGGAGTGAGGCAGTGAGAAGTACAGTTGGAGAAGAGACAGAGGAGCCAAGATGGACACAGAGGAAGCTGACAGCCATGTGAAGACCCAACTTCTCCTCCTCTGTCCTGCTGTAAATATAGACGTGTTATGTGAACTATCAAGAAATCCTGTGTGCAGCAGCTCATAAATGACCCCGATTCTGAGAGAAATTGTTTGTTTTCCCAAACTTGATGTCTGTTCAAGCTGGCTCTGCTTTCTACTGGACAGCAACACAGACACAAAGCTTCAGACTAGCAGTAGAAAATCTTCATGGGACTTTCGTGAGTACACAAGAAAACTTCAGCACAGTGTTTCATGGTGGGCAATTTCCTGTTAGTCAGAAGAAAGGGGAATTTTTTTGTCAGTTATCTCTATATAGCTCTCCCTTAGCTCAGATGCTGCCTCCTCAAAGTTTGTTTATCTGTGTATAAAGTGTTAAACTGCATATATGCAATTTCTGGTGCTCAATATGAGAGCAGACATCCACGTGCATGAAAGTTAATGGTGTGCCTGTCGTGAATCACAGCTACAGACTCTCAGTGGTAGGCAGGACCACACGCTGGGGCAGTCTGGAGTGTGGAATTGGCAACAGGCTGCTGGCCACATAATGGTCCCTCCATTCTCTGAGTGTCACCCAGAGCTAGCTCACGTTGGTGAAGCAGCATATGGTGGGGGACCATGGGCCCCCGTTTGCTAAGGGGCCAGTTCGCAATTGCCCTCCTTGTAGTACCAAAACAGCATCACAGGTGTCCATGACACAGTATCTGGTACTGCAACTTAAAGTGTTCACTTGAACAAGCCAAGTTGCAGTACCAGACACAGCCACACGAGTTTGGAAGTCCCTGTGTAAGGTACTGTAGTGAACGGGTCACTGCCACTTTATTCTGATTATTGTTGGGAATGCCACCCCCACTAACCACACATTAATGACGTATCCGAAGAATCGGCCATCAGTGTAAAATTCTGCAAAACTCATTTTAACCCATGTCCACTGGTTATCCTAATTTCCCATCAGCCATCACTCTTATTAGCAGACTATAAACTGCAACAGAACTCTAACTGCAGTCTATGGACTGGCATAAAAACTGCAGGGTGCTTAAAATTTCTTTAGCTGCCCCCTCTTTCTTTAGTTCCACACTACCAATGGGAGGAGTTCCGATATAAAGTAAAAGCAGCAATAATCACCTCACCTGTCCCCCTGCCGCTCAGGTACCACCTGTACCTAGTGCTGCACTTTGCTGCCTGCCGCAGTGGTGACGATGTCCTGAGCCAGGGACATTTGATTGCTGCAGTTATCTCTATGGGTGCGTGTGAATGCGCATACGCAACCGGTTATGCATGTTGCTAAAATACATGCAATGAAGTGATGAAAAAGCAAGAAGAAGTTGTCATGGTTTATTTGCAAAAAAACAACACATACGTGATCATACGCAGGGAAAAAGAGATTAAATACGCAGGAATACAAAGATAATTACACACAACATTTTACAGTATGCTCGTTGACATGACGCCTTAAGACTCATGCCCACGCCATCTGCGTAATTCCCCGATCTGTTTCAGAGCGGAATGCGTAGGAAAACACTGCGCATATGCAATACATTGCATATGAATAGCGAACCACACGCAGCCTATACAAGTGACTAGGGCTCACGTTGTGTGGTACACAGAGAATTCCAGCATGCTGCGATTTATTTCTCTTGCTTACCGTTACACAGTGTCTACACACTCATGGATCAATGGAAGTTCATTGACTTTCATTGGCTCCATTCAGCATGTATCACGCAGCCATGCAATGCGAGGTGAAGACAGAGTTATGGACATGAGCCCTAAATGTTTACCAAGGAATTCACATTGCAGTGTGAAAATCCACAGCATGAGGGCAAAAACACATGGCTGTATGCGCAACTACGCATGCTGCTACGAAGCTTAGTTGCGCATGAACATTTTTTTTTCTCGGATTATTCAAACTTTGCACTATAGTGCAAGAGTTTGAATAACACAGTGGGAAGATAAGTCCTGCCCTATCTTTACTGCACATAGTATTAGGGCTAACCACACATGGGCGAGTGTGATATTGGGCCATGATTAATGGCCCAATATCGCCCTGCCATCCACATGAAAGCCCCATGGATACGAGGCGTTTTCATGTGAAAACAGCCTCGCATCACTGCAGGGAGGAAGGGATCCTCCGTCACATCTGTCACAGCCACGGCAGAGGATCGCAGAGTTCACCCGTTGCTTTCAATGGGGACCGCACTGCTACCACCAGCCCCATAGGAAACAGTAGTGCTGTGATGCAAGATCACGCAACCAGATAGGACATGCTGTGATTTATTTCCCGCCCAGCATCACGTTGCCATGCAGGATTTACAGCAAACCACATGCAAAAAACCCCCTACACACTGATAAAAGATTAAGCTGACGGTCCACGGCAAGACCACCACCCATTCGCCAGAACTAACAGTATCTCACAACTAACTACATAAAATGACAGAGATGAGAACAAATGTACAAAGACAACTAACAGAAAAAGAAGCCAGATACAAGATATATACTTCAGGGAAGGCTCAATCGCCATGTACTCTAATAGGATGTGGCAAACCAGATTGCAATATGGAGAAGCAAAAATGTTCTTGGTATCAGTTCATATTGTGCAGCTTAGTTTTGTCAGCAGACACCCCTTCCCCACCTTGGGTTAAGTTAGTTGACTGCTCATTTGTCTGCACATGAACACTTTTGCTCCTGTGTATTGCAATCTGGCTTGCTGCATGCTACCAGGGTATATGGTGATTGAGCCTTCCCTGAAGTATATATCTTGTATCCGGCTTCTTTTTTCTGTAAGTTATCTTTGTACATTTTTTCTCACCTCTGTGATTTTATGTAGTTAGTTGTGAGATACCGTTAGTTCTGGCGAATGCGTGTTGGTCTTGCCGTGGACCGTCAGCTTATGCATTTATCAGTGTGTAGGGTTCAAAGTTGTGCGTCTCGCAAAGCACAAATAACGCGTGATTTTCACGCCTGTATGAAGGCAGCCTTACTCTCTGAAAAAGTTAGCCTGAGCTCAACCAAATTTTTTATATTCATTATATTATTTTATTTTTAAGATTTTTTTCAGTTTCTTTTTTTCCTACGAAAGAAATTCTAAGATATAACTATCTTTTTTTTTAAAATGAGTAAATCTTACAATTGTTAAACTTGACATCATAGTTTCTGAAATATGTTTCTTGAAATCTGTGCTGCAACTGACAGATTGAATTCCTGCAGCTCACTACCCCAGGGCCTGTTTTTGTATGACTTTTTCTTTTGTCTTGAACAGCATAAAAGAACATTTTTGTCTTTAGGAGCTTTCACCGAAATAAAATGTTTGATATAATCGCCTTTCGCATTTTAAACAGTTATAAAACCAGAGCAAATACATCTCCTGTTTTTATACATAACTACAAGAAAAGTGCTAAATAATTTATTTTTAACTTAAGAATTTTGGCAGAAATAATGAAACTGTTCAGTTCGATTTTCTGTTACATTTCTATCTCCTTAATAATTAAAGCAAAAGTTCACCTTTCATAAACCTTCGCCTGTAGATTACGGTACTGCGCCTGGAGCTATTCCCCAATATGCATCTCATGAATGATGAACATTCAAATGAATGAAGCTGAGGTGCAATACCAGACACAGCCATGAGTAAGAGTGGTGCTGTTTCTTGAAGAAAAAAGCAGAAACTATTCTTTAATCTCCCTTTGATAAAATATTTTTTATGTATCCGGCATAAATACGTTTGGAGCAACATTCCAGGAAATGCAAATTAGAACATATAGCTCATTTCAGCCAAACTAGAAACTGCTCCAAGAAGAACCAATCTATAGACAGACTGCTTCAGTACTCTTGCCTCCTCATCAGTACAGAATAGGATATTGATTGGCTGTATGGGATGTGTTAGATGAAGCTATGGGAGGGTTCAGGTTCTCATTGAAGAGACCCAGTGGAAGTGGGGAAACGTATTTTCAGACAATGCTCCATGGGAAAAAGTATGCAAATTGGGCCTGTAAATAAGTATCCTACTGGGTCTTTTCACTGAGTCCCAGTACTCCATTTCCTGTCTAATCTGCATTCAATGCATTTCAACCTGCTATTGCATACCCTCTACTGTACTGATAAGGGACAAGAGCCCTGAAATAGTCTGTCTACAGATGGCTCACTCTTCCTTTTAGAGGAGTCTTCAGTTTAGCTGACATTAGCTAATTTCCTTACTGTTACATCTGTGCAGGCGATGGGGAAAACAACCTACATGGATGCAATCCAGTTATGGCTGAGACCTTCCGACACATTCACTCTGAGAGCAAGATGCACCATACCCAGGATGAATGTAAGGATGTGTTCACACAGGAAGAAAGAATGTGCAAACACAACAACACAAACACCAGATAACAACAACAATCTGTACTGTGAAGCTATGGCAAATAAACAGACAAACGAGCAAACCACCAACAATAACAAACAAATGCCAAAACACTTACCAATCATACCAGCACACAAAAGCAGATGGAACAGCTACTAAATACAGGGTATTGGTTAGTATTTTGGCCAAAGTGCATAAGCTCACAAGCCCATGACAAGACACCTTAACAAGACACCTTAAATCCAGGGAGTCCTGCCTACAAGTGGGGTGATTGTCCCAATAGGGACAGCCCCATGCTGGAACCTTGGGGCCTGACTCACTGTAGCTGGTATACAACATATACGCTGAACAGGCAAGGAACATGCATCCTGAACAGGTAATTGTTCACACCAACAAGAGACAAGGGAAAAACATACACACTGAATGGGATTGTTCACACCTCATGTCTGGTCACCTAAACAGACACTAAACACGGTGCAGTTCACACCAAGAAACCGAGAATCCCACCCAGAACATCAGGCATGCTATTCCCAGCAAAGCAGAACATGCATGACTTCAAACATCAGTGTTCTGAGAGGGAATGAGGAAAAATGGATAAATGACCAGCTCCCTCTAGAAAGAAGGGCTGGTATTTATATGCAGCAGACCAGTGGTGATTGGTTGGCTGGAGAACTCCACACCATCAGTCAGCCAAATCAACCATACCTGCAGTAGTGTGCTCCTGGAAACCCACAGAATCACATGTCCTAGCAGCACAAATGTGACACTTATATTTTCTAAGGCGTATTGCCTGAAAATAAGTCTCTGAATATTGGGATTGGGTAATCTCTCTTTAAATATTCCTGGTTTCTGCAATGTGTTACTGGTTATAGCATTTAAATTCCGTGTTTAATTCCAGTATAAGTTTTCTTAGCCTAGCCATGTAATTCCATGTATGTTTTAGTGTTTTCTAGCTTAGTCTTGTCTCTTATCAGTATTGCTTGCTTCTGTGTTTTTTTTTAATCTGGTCCTTGCTTCTAGCTTTGTAGCTTTTTTGCTTTTCCCTGTCTCTATCGGCCTTGTCTTGCTTCTAATTCAGTTTGACTTTCTTGTCTCTGGATCCTAGTGCCCTCTTGTTACGGACACGTAGCGTGGACTCACTGGACCACCAACCGCTTTGGCTTTAGGCTACTCCCAGTATGGCTGGCAGCTGACCCCTGGTGAACAGATGGGAAAACTAGCCCTTGACTAGTAAGGGAGATGGGGGTAACCCTGCCTAGAAGCAGGGTAGGTGTCCTGATAAGAATGGTCCTGCCATCTTCCTCTTGGGCCTGACTATCCCTGACGGGACACAGGAGAGATAGACTGGAGACAGGATGCACCAAGAACACAAGACAGATGTACAAACCATGGAACCAGGAACAGTAGCAAGACAGGATCTGGCAGCAGACAGACGTGCACAAAGGCACAAGCAAGGACAGGGACAGACCATGGTCAGGAACAGGGACAGACAAAAAACAAACATACACACAGAAAAAGGTACAAGATGCCTAAGCTTGGAGACTGAAACAGGCTGACACCAGACAAATATACCAAAAGTCAGGAGGCCACAAACATACAATGCAAAGAGCAGAATAAGAAGACAGGAGTAGGAAGGCTATGCAGGAAGACAGAGCCAAACACACAAACAGAATAAGAGCAGAGACAGGGAGGCAACTAGTAAACAGCACACAGGATCAGACAGACCATAAAGACAGAAACAGATGATCTAGGAGAGCTGAGTGTCAGAGACAAACACACATCAACTATCAGGCAAAGTGGAAGTGCCTCAACCCCGCTTAAATAGGAAAGCAATGCCTATTAACCTGACAGGTGGGCTAAGATAGCTGGTTAACTCTTTCAGTGCTGGACGAAAACAGACATAAAGAGTCTATATACACAGGAGGAGCAGAGCGATGCTCACGTCTCCTCGGAACTGCAAGAGGGCAGCAGACATGAGTAGTAGACCTAACACCTCTCATCATTTATCAATGATAGTGTTTCAAACAGAGCTGCCATTAGGCATATCTGAGAGTCGCTCAGGGACAGTGGTGTCTGGTGTTAAGGTCAGCATCAGAGCTATATTAAGGAAAGACTTAGGGAGAGATACCATTCGGGTTAGATTTGTCAGGTTGTTATTTCTGTTTCCATCTGCTCCATTATGATTACCATAGCCATTTTATTCCTGTCATCTACTGGTGAGTCCTTAGTATTTAATTTGTGTACCCTATTAGTGATGATACATGCTTCATATATCTGTTTGAGTGTTACACAATTCTGCTCTACTGTAAGTCCTGGGGATATCCGTGTACTGAGCGACAGCATTAGTACCCAAGAAAAGTGACTGCTGTAGGTATAGTCAAGTTCTTCACTCTAGTGTTCAGCTGGTGGTGTTAGACTAATTACACAACTCTACTGCACTTATCTAATAGCACACAACAGATGTAGCATTGTGGCATATTACATCCATACATCTAGATCTGTTCAGGCTCTGATTAAAGACACATATTCTATCTTTGAAGAGCAGCATATGACATCAAGGACATTATTTAAATATAATTGATGATGAGAGGCTCAAAAGTGACAAAGAACATGATCCTGGAGCAATGTGCTAACAGCAGGTGGAGGACAGCAGGGTGCCTATTGTATTTACAGTCAATAAAGATCTCAATGTCCTCAGGAAAATAGCCAAAGATCTGCAGCCAAAAGTAGCAATATAAAAATTCTGAATGAACACCAAGCAGTTGAGGGAATATCATTGTTCCAAATACACTCAAAGCCAATCACACAAAAATTGTCATTTTCTAATAATACAAAATTATTTTCATGCAAGTATTTATACACACATCATTCCCTATTTCGTGTGCAGAATTGGACATTCATGGGACAACATGAGTCATTAGAGACAAGCAAAACTGTAAAGAGTATTCTACTCAAATAATGCGGCTATTGTACAGCACCATTATGTCTTTATAATAAGAAATTGCTGGTTGCCATATTGCTAATGAGGCAAATTATATTGTTTAGTAGTAGTGACTCTGTCTATTGTCCCCCTTCCTCCTTCTGAATGGTGAGGTGGGTAGCAATCTTTTGACAAGCAGCATCTCCTGTCGCACTCAAGTTTTGGCTTTGCTAAGGATAGTCTGGCTCCTCCTTCTCCTGTATACTACACGTAGAAGAAAGGGGAGAAGCCAATGTATCATCAGCATAGCTGGAACTTTCAGCACTGTGATGGTCAGGAGATGCTGCTCATCAATATTGATGAGTGTTTATTGGAATAATTGAGTTGGGAGTGATTGGTTCAATTTTCAAAAAATTATTGACATGACCCAATTCTCATTTAAGTCAATGGGAGTAAAAAAATTGGTTCATTAATTTGACCTTTACAAGGTCTCTAATGCAGCTAAATGCCTCCAAATTGTATGAGAAAGCAGCCACAAGTAATAGTAATGATAGTGCCTCTTCAATGAATGTGGCTCAGTGGTTAGCATGGTTGCTCTGCATTGCAGCTTTCCTAGGTTTAACCCTTTGCAATCCAATTTTGGATTCAGGGTTTCCTAGGGGGCTTTCTCTTTCTGCCATTATACAATGGTGCCGTCTGCTGGCTAGAGCCAGTACTGCAGTATGTGACATGCTGGAGAGGCCCCAACAACACAGCGGCCAGTAACATACAGAAAGAATACTCTGCCGGACGTCTTCTGACATCGGAGCTGTACAGCCTTTAATCAGAATGTCTTCAGAGGTCAGACAGTGGATTGGAAAGGGTTAAAGGGGTTGTCCCGAGGCAAAAGTGACATTTTTTTTTCTGCCCAGTCCCCCTTCTAAATCAAACATTACAATGTACACGTGTAAAGAAGGTGTAAAGAAGGTTTCTACTCAGCATTCTAGCGTTTCATCAACTTATAAAACTTCTTCCAAAGATGGCCGCCGGTCCTTTCCCAGGGATGCACCGCGGTTTTCTCCCACGATGCACCGCGGGTCTTCTCCCATGGTGCACCGTGGGTTCTGTGCGGTCCATTGCCGATTCCAGCCTCCTGATTGGCTGGATTCGGCACACGCAACAGGGCGGAGCTATGCGATGACACGTAGAAGGGGCGGAGCCAGAACACCGCTCGTGCCCGGACCGACCAGAAGGGAGAAGACCCTTCTGCGCAAGCGCGTCTAATCGGGCGATTAGACGCTGAAATTAGACGGAGCCATGGAGACGGGGACGCCAGCAACGGAGTGGGTAAGTGAATAACTTCTGTATGGCTCATATTTAATGCACGATGTATATTACAAAGTGCATTAATATGGCCATACAGAAGTGTATAACCCCACTTGCTTTCGCGGGACAACCCCTTTAACTGTCATCAAGATCAACATCTGAATGCAACTTTGAAAAAGCCTTGATCAGATTTGAACCTAAATCTCTAATACTGCAGGGTAGCAGTGCTAAAAGCAGAGCCACTACATGTGTTCTTTCAGAAGAGGAGGGGGAGGAACACAGAGAACATAACATTTCCATAAGATGATGTAGAGATTTGAATCTAGAACTCCAGCACTGCAAGGCAGCAGTGCTAAAAACTGGATGACCCCACTATGTCTTCCTTCTCCCTTCTCCAGAGGAGTAGAAGTAAAATAAAAAGGAATCAACACAAAGAGAACATGCAAACTCCATGCAGATATTGTCCGTAATCAGACATGAACCTAGAACCTCAGCACTACAAGGCTCCAGAGAAGAATGAAGAAATAACAAGCATGGTGGCTTAGTCATTAGCACTGTTGCCTTGCAGCACTAGAGTTCTAGGTTCATATCTAGTCAAGGGCAGCATTTGTATGGAGTTATGTTCTCTTTGTGTTTATTCTCTTAGTTAACCTCTTTTGGAGAAGAAAGAACAAGTGGGGTGCCTCACTTGTTGGCACTAATGTCTTGCAGTCCTAAAGTTCTAGGTTCAGATCTGTCCATGGAAAACATTTGTATGGAGTTTTATGTTCTTTGTGTTTATTCTTCTCTGGAGAAGGAACAAGTGGGGTGCCTCGGTTATTAGCACTAATGACTTGTAGTTCTAGGTTCAGATCTGCCCAAGGATAATATTTATATGGAGTATTTGATGTTCTTTTTGTGTTTATTCTTCTCTTTTTCTTCTGGAGAAGAAAAAACAAGTCTGGTGGCTCAGTTGTTGGCACTGCTGCCTTGCAGTGCTGGAGTTCAAATCTGTCCATTTTCAAGTTACAGCTCTGTTGGAAAGTCACATTGCTTTCTTTCCTAAATTGGTTCATTGTCTTATATGTAGACAGTACATGGTAAAGGGGGCTTAGCTTTGATTTTCATTATACTTCACTCTCTGCTTTTTCTACACTACTACCCTGTTTCCCTGAAAATAAGACATACCCTGAAAATAAGACATAGCATGATTTTCCAGAATTTTTGAGTATGCAAAATGATTTTTCAGGCTTTTTGAGGATGCTTGAAATATAAGCCCTACTTCAAAATTAAGCCCTGCTAATAGTTAAAGGGGTTGTCCCGCGAAAGCAAGTTGGGGTTCAGCACTTCTGTATGGCCATATTAATGCACTTTGTAATATACATCGTGCATTAATTATGAGCCATACAGAAGTTATTCACTTACCTGCTTCGTTGCTAGCGTCCCCGTCTCCATGGTGCCGTCTAATTTCAGCGTCTAATCTCCCGATTAGACGCGCTTGCGCAGTCCGGTCTTTTCCCTTCTGAATGGGGCCGCTCGTGCTGGAGAGCTGCTCCTCGTAGTTCCGCCCGTCATGTGTGCCGATTCCAGCCAATCAGGAGGCTGGAATCGGCAATGGAACGCACAGAGTCCACGGTGCACCATGGGAGAAGACCTGCGGTCCACCGTGCGTGAAGATCCCGGCGGCCATCTTCGCAAGGTAAGTAAGAAGTCACCGGAGCGCGGGGATTCGGGTAAGTACTATCCGTTTGTTTTTTTTTAAAGCCCTGCATCGGGTTTGTCTCGCGCCGAACGGGGGGGCTATTGAAAAAAAAAAAAACATTTCGGCGCGGGACAACCCCTTTAATTAAAAAAGTCAATTTAAATAGTACCCAGGCAGCTATACATGTAAAAAAGTTAAACCTTTCTGAACAAAAATTAATATAAGACACTGTCTTATTTTCGGGGAAACACGGTCTTATGGAAATGCAAAAAAAAAACTTTGGTCTGGCATTAACATATCCCTAAAGTAAAATAACTATACAGAGGACAATTGATAAAATCCATCACATGGCATCACTGATGCATTTTGGGCTACACAAGCCCTTGGTTACAGCTTGGGGCAAAGGGACAAAGCAACTAAGCTGATTATTAAAAGATTCATTATCACTTGACTTGTGAATAGACCAGAATATAACTAAGGGCTAGTGTAGCCCAAAACCACATCAATGCTTCCATGTGATGGATTCTATTATTTAAGCTCAATAAAGTCTATTTTACATTTGGGATACATTCTAGGCTGATGATAATTTAGGAACGTAATCTGGCACCAGGAAATCTGTCAGTCGTAAACTCGATCTGAAAATAATTCAAAGTTTAATGAGAAACCCATTTGGCACCAGAAACCGAACCGTCCGTCAAATACCTGATTGTCCCATTTGTTTATGTATTTGCGAATGTAAGCAGATCTGGAAAAGCAGTGAATGAATATTTAAATGCCTCAGCAGTGGATGTCAATAGTGAAGTGGATAATAAACGTTAATAATGGGATATTTTGACACCTGCTGAAAATGTTCGATAATGAATATCATTCTTTTTATTGCAAACACCAGAATGAGTGGTAGCAGATTATTCAGGGGAAATCTGTATAAATTGGCCAATTCATTTAGTCAATTTGAACTTTAATTAATTTGATGGCCACATTTAATAAATTGTTCATGTGATTTACTTTTCTTCTGCGATGGAAATGATATTGATTAGCTGGGCTTCCTGGAGAGGTCATGCTCAAAGCTGAAATACAAGAGATTCAATTTAGAAAAATAGGACTGATACAATAAGTGTATTTATGGCTGATGTTGAAAGCAAACACTTAGAATAACCATGTAGATGCACATGGCTTTTTTGTTTTTTTTTATGGTTTTGTAGTTGTCCTTGGCAGGTTAATTAGGTAACTGTCCTCTACGGAATAAACTGATATTGTAGTAGTCCATGGCAGGGTTAATAGTTAGTGGTTGACTGCAGGGTAAGCTGATACTGTAGTAGGTTAACTAGGTTACATTTCGAGACTGGGTAAGCTGAACTTGAAGTAGGCCATGAGATGTTAACTAGTGACAGTCCTCAGTAGGCTAAACTTAGCTGGTTGGTGTTCTCTGACTGGGTCCTTAACTAGGTTACAGACCTCAGCAAGATAATTTGAACATGTGGCAGCTGTCATCAGGTTAACGAGGTTACATTCCTTAGCAGAGGAAATTGAACTTCTATTAGTCCAAGAAAAAACTTTACTACCATGTTAACCAGTAGAAAAAAAGTTAAATCAAATAATCTTGTAGATACGATGCCTTTTAATGGCCTACGAAAAAGAATAATGTTACAGCTTGCAGTAACACAATTCTTTTTGTAAGTCATTACAAAGTATCATATCTACAAGATTACTTGGTTTATCTTTTTATTCTACTAATTAAGGCTTTATTCACACGAGTGCTTTTACGCGGCTATTTATCCGCGTTTCATTTTTGGTGGCTGAAAATCGCAACCATCTGAGGCATTGGATTCCAATGCATTCGTTCACATGGGCGATTTTACGTCGCGAACAATCGCCCATTGAGGAAAAATAGCACATACGCTGCCGATTCCGGTGGGCGTTTTTATACGCTGCTGGAAAAGATAGTACTGCTTCTATCTTGTGCCCAGAAAACGCTAATTAAGCTCGTGACTTGATTGCATCATTTCTTCATTCATGTGATTTAATGGTGCATGCAGGCGACCATCAAAATGCATACGCTTGTGTGAAGGAGCCCTAACATGGTAGTAAAGTTTTTTTCTTTGGCTAGAAGAAGTTCAATTCACTCTGCTGAGGAATGCAATCTAGCTAACCTGATGACAGCTACTACATGTTCAAATAACCTTGCTGAGGTCTGTAACCTAGTTAACTGTCAGAGAACAGCAACAAGCTAAGTTTAGTCTACTGAGGACTGTTACTAGTTAACATCTCATGGACTACTTCAAGTTCAACTTACTCAGTCACGAAATGTAACCTAGTAATTCTACTACAATGTCTACTAGTCTGTGAAAGGTTAACTAGGTAATGGTTTATAGCAGGGTAAGTATAGTGGCCCAGAGTTGGGGTGTCTTTAGGGTAGCTGTATGTTCGTTATGTGTAAGCTGTCTTTTATGTATATGTTTTTATCCGTGTTGGTTTGTGATCTGTGTAGTGCTAACAAGCTTTGTTGTGGCAGTCCTGTCTCGCTTAACTTGTTGGTTGTGTGTTGTATTGTAGGAATTTTAGAAGTAGTTGGGAGGCAGAGCCTAGTATAGAGTGAGTTGAAAAGCTGCAGAGATTAGTCGTTGGAGAAGGACGTGTCAGCAGGAAGCTGAAGCTCACTTTTGCTTCTGCCTACGCAGAGCCGTGGGCCTATCTAATTTTCCGTGAGATAATCTTCCCTCTGGGAACCCATGCACAGAGTAGCAACCCCTGCTATGACAAGTCACGAGGAGAAAACTAGATGCAAGGAAAAGAGGCAAGAGTTGTGTGTTGCCCCACCTCGTCAGGAAAAATACCCCTGGGAATCATACCTCAGATAACTGGGACTGAGGACATCTAGATTTCGGGAAGCAAAGCCTAAAAGAATGTGTGTGTGACTAACCGAATGGAAGTAGAGAAGAAGGCTGCCAGGAGTGTTGTGTCTAAGACTGTTAACTTGCGCTGTTTCTGGAGAAATCAAAGTTGAATTCAGTGAGTAAAGAAAAAAACGTGTACCTCCGGTTTGAAAACTATCTTTCTAGTTTGTGAACTCTTATTTAACAATGAATATCTGTTTGCTAAAACAGAGGTACTGGTGTCACGTGACAACCCTGTCTGGGACTTATTACCATTGTTTACCATCTGACTGTTCTATTTTACATTGCATGCGACTGAGCCAGCCACATTTCCACCATTGCCGGGGAGAGATCACAGAGCCACCCATGAAAACCACCTTAAGAACCCCGTTGTCTCACCCTCAACAGCTTGGTACACAGCTTGGCCGCTGCAAGCTTGGCATCACAAACAGGATGATACCTCTGTGCCTTTTCAGTTGGAAGAGTCAGTAAGAGACTTTCTGTGCCTTTATTTTTGGATTACACTGGCAACCTCACTTGTAAATAAAATGTATGTTCCTAAGATGCCTTACAAGATGAGGGAGGACTGTGTAATGTTATTGGGAAAAGTGACTTTGTTGGACGTTCCTAGTCTACTTGGAAACACAGGTAAGAAAAGGGATTTACAAGATGGTGCTCAGCTACGCCCTTCTTCTTGCCATGAAAAGCCTGCAAAGTTTTCCCACCACAAAAAGCCAGCGAGCGCTGAGGGAAAAGTAGGGGGAGGTAAACCCCCATTGCGGAGCTTAAAGAGGAAGGTGCCCAGAGCCGCCCTGAAGAGGAAGACTCAGCCACATGCTCAGGTTACACGGAGCAGTGCGCAGAAGAATGATGGAAGTTTGTTCAATCAGCAGTGAGGACTCTGAGAAGATGGGCACAAGAAGTGTAGTACAAGGTGTGCCCATCGGCTATCCCCCCACCAGGCCCCGATTCTACTTTGGGGATGAGAAAGAGGTGCAAGACCTCTTGCCCTGCATGAATCCATTACCCGCCGAACCATCTGGAGGGACTGAGGAGGCTGTTACGGAGCCGAAATTACTTAGGGTTGCTATACCCAACTGGGATCCGAGGATACGTCGACTGGCTCTTAAGCAGGCTCTGAGAAACTGCTCATCCTTGGCTAAAAAGACATTATTGACTGATAGCATGGAGCAGGATCCTGCTCCACCCACCTCGCCACCATAGACGAGAACGTTGTGGAAGTGACTGATACCACCCCAGAGGATGCTGGACTCACCAGCTACCTTAGCGCAGAGGCTGCACTCTTTTGTCTCTACTGAGAGAGCTACATATTCTGCGTATCCACCCTGAATTCTTTTGCATAGAGACAACAAGGCGGCCCATCAGGCTATTCCAGCCCACTTATAGCCCTTTGTTAAAGAGTTTGGGGACCAGAATTTTGCTTTTGTGTTCCATGATGTCCTGACTGCAGAAGAGAAAAATACTCGGGAGAACCGTGAAGGTAGAGGTTGGTGGAGTCCCAGTTTATCTATCTGTTCTTTTATTGAAATATGGTCATGAGGAAGTAACCCTACACCCGCAGGCTTCTCTACGGACTCAGAAGCTGAGAAGCCCATACGCCCATGGGGACCTCGTAGTGCGGAGAAAGTATAGAGGAGAGAGACTGGAATATTGTTCTTCTTTCCTGTTTTGTGCTGCTGTTTGAACATCTCCATTTTCTGGTAGATGATGGACTTTCTTCTTTTGTTTTTTTTTTTTTTAAATAATAATAATAGTAATAATAGTAAATTATAAAATGCATGTCTTGTGTTTTTCCTTGCTACGTGGTGATGCTAGACTCTAAAGTTAGAACTTACGTAAAGAAAAAAATAGCACCTGTACAGATAAGTTTTCATTTCATTACTTGCTTGATTTATATAATAATATGCATCGTAGTCTTTATGCTAAAGTGTGATGAGTGTTTTATAAATACTGCGAATGAAAGTGTGAACGAGAAAGTTTTAGTAATGTTATAAGCTACAGTACTGGAGTAGAGAAAGGTTATAAAGTAGTCACCGCATAAGCGTAACTTGTAGTAGACATAGTAAGATAGTATGTTAATCCAGAAGAAGGCAAAAAAAACCCAATGAAGCAGAAGCCAATTTTTCTGATGTAAGGAAAAAAAAATTCTTTCTGACTCCAATCTGGCAATCAGAATAATCCAAGGATCAACAACCCTTAAGAAGTCATTAGTGATATAACATATAATATTGTATCACTCAAGAAAGGCATACAGGCCCCTCTTAAACTCATTTATTGAGTTTGCCATCACCACCTCAGGCATAGAGTTCCATAGTCTCACTGCTCTTACACTAACCCCTAACGCTGCAGGACGTACAGTTACATCCTGCACGTTCATGGTATGTATGGAGGGAGATCCATACATCGCGACTGTCGGCTGTTTCTTACAGCACCCGCCCGCAACAGCTTCCATAAGCCGTGCCACTCATTGAAGATGTTAACCCTTTAAATGTCACTGCCAATGATGACAGCGGCATTTAAATCCTCTGACCGATGTTCGGTGGTCCCTTATGGCCCCTCCCTCCCATGATGAGATTGTGGGTTGCTGTGCAGGTGTCACGGCAGCCGGGGACCTTCATAAAGGCCCCAGGCTTGTCATTGCAGAATGCCTATGCAGCCATGCCTACGGCATGCCTATGGCATGGCTTGATAGAATGCCTGTCAGATCGCAGTATAATCATACTGCAGGAGCGATCGAACCATTGCATCTTCTTGTCCTCTTTGGGGACTAAAAAAAGTAAAAATAAATTTTTAAAAAAGTTTTACTAGTTATTAAAAAAAAATAAAAAGTAATAAAAGTAAAAAAAAAAAAACTTTTTGCCATATTTATAATAAAATAATCTAAATAATAAAACAAAAACAATATTCCATGTACATCCAAAGGTTAAGAGGTTATTATACGCTAAGCAAAGTAACCTGAATTTGCACTTGCCCTTGCAAGGTTAACTAGACCAGTGTCCTCAGGAGGATAAACTGAACATGCAGAGTAGTAGTTCATGACAGATTGATACTATTAAACTACTACAAAAAATAAGGCTTTAATTACACAAGCTTATATACATGGCGATGTAGGCCCGTTTTCATGGCCGGCCGATATACGCGACCATCTGAGGCATTGGTTTTCAATGCATTCATTCACAAGGGCGAATATGCGGCGCGTAAAAACGTTGCACCGTAAAAAATAGAACATACGCGACCGAAATCCGCATCAACGCATGTACGGTGGGTAAAAAGATAGTTCTGGTTCTATCTTTTCACCCATATAAGCTGGCGGCTCCCATAGACTCCTATGGGAGCTGAAAAACAAAATGAAGGGGAGGCATTTTAGCAGTGTTTAACGCTGGGAAAAGCTTACAGGTGCCTCTATGTAGGCATTGGAAGTCATTCCAAGGATTTATGCGGAGCGAAGGATTTCCGGGATGCAACGTATTTGTTCGCTAAAAACGTCGCACCCGCTTGTGTGAATGGACAAGAGAATGCTAATAAAGCATGGAACTTGATTGTGTAAAATCGTCCATTCATGTGAATTTACGGCACGGATGAGAGAAAGCAAAAATGCATACGCTTGTGTGAAAGGGCCAATATTGTAGTACTATGTGCTTCCTATTTTGTTTCGAGGCATTGAATCCATGAGAGTGGAGCCTCGTGGAGCAACGATACAATAGTAACCTAATTGCCTACAGGTTCATAACACGTGTTGCTGTCCAACGTGGTGTCGTGAACATGGCGATGCCGTGTAGATGAACCCTAAGTTTGTGGACTCCCATTAAAAAGTGAAATGCAGCAACTTGGAACATACTGAAGACAAAATACAACTTACAAATATTACATTGACTTTATATAAGCCTTTTATATTATAATTTCCAATCTATGAGATCAGCAATCATGCCAAATCAATTAAATGAAAGCTTATTACACTTCCACTAAACCCCTATTACAGAACAAATTAAATTGAAATGACATACTTGGTGCGGATGTCTGTCTAGGGAAAGGCTATGAATATGTTCAGTTAAAATATTCGAAGAAATGTGCGTAAAACAAAAGAAAGTGTAGCCTGCCGCCGAGCTCAATTATTCCCGCCTATGTCTTAGCCAGAAAAGCAGAATCTTGTTAAACTAGTGACTCGCGTACCGAGCTCCCTGTAAATCAGCACAGTCTATGCCAAGTCAGACTATGCAAAAATTTTGACACATCAAGAATGGAAGAATTGACAGCCACACCATCAGAATTTATTATATTTCATTTGTGTCCTTTTTATTGTCTGACAGTTATCTGCCCAAGTTGTGCAGCTCCACACGGCTCATCTACTATCTAAGGAATGTATCATGTAAGATGCAGACGGGAGAAAAATCTATTCTGTCCTGTATCCACTGGTGTAACTATAGGGGATGCGGTTGCATTCAGGCCCAGGAGCCTTAGGGGGCCCATAAGACCTCTCATCTCCATATAGGGAACCCAGTACTATGAATAAAGCATTAAAGTTAGGTGCCCTATTATGGGTTTTGCATTGGGGCCCAGGAGCTCCAAGTTACACCTCTGCCTGTATTTATATAATAACTAGAGATGAGCCAGTATACTCGCTAAAGGCAATTGCTCGAGCGAGCATTGCCTTTAGCGAGTATCTTCCCGCTCGAGACTGAAGGTTTGGGTGCCGGGGCGGGGGAACGGTGAGTAGCGGCAGTCAGCATGAGGGAGCGGGGGGGGGGGGGGGGGAGAAAGGGAGGGAGAGATCTACCCTCCGTTCCGCCCCGCTCTCCCCCGCAGCTCCCTGCCCGCTGCCGGCACCCGAACCTTCAGTCTCGAGCGGGGAGATACTCACTAAAGGCAATGCTCGCTCGAGCAATTGCCTTTAGCGAGTATACTCGCTCATCTCTACTAATAACCTTACCAGATTATGTAACATACCTGCCTGTGTCATTGCTATAGGAGCCTCTAAAAGAAGAATCCTGGTGCTGAAGCATACCAGTGAATGGTATAGCTATAGGGATTGCAGAAATAAGAATTACAAGTAAAACTCAATGGGACTGATAGTTCTCAAAGCTTCTTAGAGATGTGGTCCCACCAAAGACATTATTCCCTATCCACAAGATAGAGCATAACTAACTGATTTGAGGGAGTCTGACTGCTGGGACCCCCGTTGATCACAGGAATGTAGACCATGAAGGTTCAGAAATGCCTGAAAGTTCCCAAAGAAAAGGGGCAATGGTCACGCATGTGCACCACCATTCCAGTTATTTCAATGGGATTGTTCTCAGTAAGAGAAACCAAGTAATCTTGTAGATACAATACCTTTTAATGGCTACAAAAATACATGATGTTACAATGAGCTTTCAAACGTACTTTGGGTTCTTCCTTAGGCATAATGAAAAAGATCCAAGGCACAGACAGGGATGTGATTAATTTGCACTTAAATGAATACCATAACAGAGTGAGTAGAGAAATAAATAAATAAAAATAGATGGGAAAGTTTTATGGTCTCTGAATTAGTATTAGGGGTTACCAGGCCAGAGTGTTATCTGTGCTATAGATTTCTCACACTTCCCAGTCACACATAAATACTCTTGAAGAATTAAGGCCTGTCTTGAAAGTGTCAAAAGTTGTTAAAAGTTTGTACTCATATGTTTTTCTATGGCTTTGTGACTTGAAATTGCCTTTTAAGTAACAAAACCATAGAAGAATTTCGACATACAAACTTCTATCAACTTTTGACACTTTCAACAGAGGCCTAAATTCTTCAAGAGGATTTATGCGCGACTGGGAAGTATGTATATAAGCACTTTCTGATGTGTATATATATATTTTTTTATTTTTTACACCAGCTAGGGATAATTTTCAGGGAAGGGCTTATATTTCAAGCCCTTTCACGAAAATCACTGCGGGAGGGGGGGAATTGCCTGCATCCCATTGCTTTCACTGGGGCGGCTGCAGCGCTAGCCCTATTAAAAGCAATGGGAGAAGATTGTGATCCTCTGCCACAGCAGTTGCATCTGTGGCAGGGGATTCCTTCATCCTCGCAGGAAGTCCCCTTGTCACTGAACACTGTGACAGTGCTGTCACAGTGTTCAGTGATGAATGGACTCCCCGCAGGGATATTTTACCTGCAGAATGGACCTTGCTGCTGCACGGATGTCCTATCATTTGCAGGTGCAAGTATTTTGCACCTGTAAAAGACGGACATGTGAACATACTATAGGGAACCAATGGTTCTATCAGACGTGCCTTTTTGCGCACATAGGCACATACAAAAAAGACTTCGCCTTTAAGGTGTGTTTAGACACAACCATATCGTTCAAAAAAATCATTAAAACAAGTGAAAGTGAATGAAAACCATTCAGTTTAAAAACAAGCCAATGACTGAATGACGAATAAGAGTTCACGTTTTATTCATCGTTCAGTTTCAGCCCCCCAAAAATCATCATTGGCTCGTTCTTTGTGTTCGAATGTGGCAAATGTTACCTTGGCACTAAACATATTAAGTGCTTTCAAGGAATTCTAAATTGGCTGTTTTAATGGCTTTTGTTGTATTGTGTCAATTTAAAATTTACAACTATGTATTCATTATGTGTCACGTTAACATGTGACACTCCGTACTTGTAGGTTTGGAACTCAAACTAGTGGTTTTTCCCACCAAAAGCCAGTTCCTTTGTTATATACAGAGCTTAATAATACTAGATTCTTAACTTTATGCGTACATATAGATTAAAGTCCGTGTTAAATCTCTATCTAAACAAGGAGGAATGATTCAGTTTTTGTATTAATTGTTTTCATGTATTGCACACTATTTTAGCACATTTCACCCAACAGGGTACTAGTGTGGGGTATGTCAAGGCCTCAGCTGTTCACAATAAATTATCCTTTTGCTCTGATATTATAATCACTTACTAATATCAGCATTACAATCACACATATAAAGTTTCATTCTATTCCGACAACTCCTTCTAGGTGCTTAACTTTATTTGACAATGAGTGTGTATATATCATTAGAGAAGGGGGGTCAAAATAGCTATTGGGTTGGTGAAATGTGTGTTGTGGACCTTGCTAGTTTCCTAATACCTAGCCATTAGGGATGAGCGAGTATACTCGCTAAAGCACTACTCGTTCGAGTAATGTGCTTTAGACGAGTATCTCCCTGCTCGTCCCTGAAGATTCGGGGGCCGCCGCGGAGCGGGGAGCGGCGGGGGAGAGCCGGGAGGAACGGAGGGGAGATCTCTCTCTCCCTCTCTCCCACCCGCTCTCCCCTGCTCCCCGCCGCAACTCACCTGTCAGCTGCGGCGGCTCCCGAATCTTCAGGGACGAGCAGGGAGATACTCGTCTAAAGCACATTACTCGAGCGAGTAGTGCTTTAGCGAGTATACTCGCTCATCCCTACTAGCCATCCTGTCTAGGGAAGGGGTCCACTCAAACTTTTTCAGTAGACCCACCAATGTGTTAAAACGACTCTGATTGAAGGCACATATCACCATAGACGTGACACTGATTTCAGCTTACAGTATTCTCCATTTATGTAGTGAAAATTGACATTAGTCAGTGGTCATAGACTGAGTCCTATAGTTTGCGGCCTTTCAGGTCACTGCTATTATTGCAGCTTGCCGCTTGCTTTACCAAGTGACTCTCAGCCACAATGTCATAGTAACAATAACATATGATATGTGCACAGAGGGGCCACTACATGGAGCTGGAGAAAATTCTAAAAGTACGAGGCAACAGAATTTATAAATTCATTTTGACAGTGGACTTTCTCTTGAGAGGAATAATTGTCAATATGCCTTATTCACAAAGTGCCAACATGCAGAGCTAAAGGATACACAACGGCAAGTATAAAGCCTTACTGATACATGCATACCGATACATAGTGATATAGAAGGAGACAAAAAAGTTTCAATATTCAGGAATATGAAAGTTTACCCAAACATATAGGGGCTTATGTACTATTCAAAATATGACAGTTTTTTGGCACAAATTGCACCAGAAAACTGGTTTACACTACATTTATGTGTTTTTAGACACTTTCAGACAGTGTTTGGAATAAGGGGCTAATTTGTGGTATAAATTTACCAAATTGCTGCGAATTGTGCCAAAATTGTGGTGCAATTTTTTGGCATAAACTAAGCCAACTAATAGATGGTCTAAACTAAGACTAAAAAGTCTTAAAATTCAACAGATTTACCATTCAGCAGAGCTACTATGATAAAACCGACGCATTTTAAGACTTACTTTTAGACAGTATTAGTACGCCATCCCAGACTGTAAATGAGGTCATGATACATACTGTGGACCCTATTTATGAATATTGGCATATATTGTTCCAATTCTTTTTAGAATTGAATGAAATATATAAAAGTGGCACATGTACTTGTGAATTTGGCACAATTTACGCTGCACCAAAAATGTTCCAAATATGTGCCAATGTTTGTATAGAAGCGCTGTGTGTGTCAAAAATATTCCAAAACGAGCATACGCCCAAAATTTGCACTAACTGCCTCTTCATTTTCACCAACTTTAGGTTTTAGTATTACCACTTTTTACCAACAGTTAACTCTTTCCAATCCACTGTCTGACGTCTAAAGACATTATAATTTAAGGCTGTACAGCTCCGATGTTGGAAGACATGCGTCGGGGGTTCTCTTACTGTATATTGCCAGCCTCTCTGCTGTCGGAGCCTATCCAATGCGTCACCTCATGCAGTACTGGCTTTAGCCAGCAGATAGCGCCATTGTGTAACGGCAGAAAAAGAGTAAGCTCCCTAGGAAAACCAGGATACAAATTGGATTGGAAAGGGTTAATTGTGTAGGAAAGATAGACAGAAGCTTGCCCAGCTCACTTTTTGGGGGAAGAAATTGATAACCTTGTTGGATCTTTTTCTTCTTCTTTTTGGCACAAACTATTTGTAAATTTGCCTACATTTGAGCGTCTTAATTTTGGCGCAGTTTTAGCCAACATCTTCATAGATAGATAGACTGGAATAGATATGTACTGTAGATAGATAAATACAGGAATGTACAGATGTAGCAGACATTAAGCCCCCTTTTATATCGCTTCTTTTTGCACAGTTTATGACACTGATTTTGTGCCAAGATCCATATGGAAATCTTAATATTCAATTGAACATTATGGAAATCCACTGTCTGACCTCTGAAGACATTATGATTTAAGGCTGTACAGCTCCGATGTTGGAAGACATCCATCGGGGGTTCTCTTACTCTATATTGCCAGCCTCTCTGCTGTCGGAGCCTATCCAACGTGTCACCTCATGCAGTACTGGCTTTAGTCAGCATATAGTGCTGTTTAACGGCAGAAAAAGAGTAAGCCCCCTAGGAAAACCAGGATACAAATTGGATTGGAAAGGGTTAAGCCCTCTCAATGAGCAAAATTTACATGTGGATCCCATGTAAAGTTCCTGTTTTTTTAGAAGCCTGTGAACATACCCCAAGTCTCAGCCTCAGAGTTCTCCTGTGGAGTAAGTGTCAGATCCACATCGGAAAAATGTAACGCATATCTGGCAGTCTATAATAGCCATGTGAGCATGCCCTAATTTTATACTTAAATAGTTTATGGGGCTCTTTTTATTTGATAACCTAACCTTAGGATAGTTTAGCAATAGTTGATCGACTTGGGTCCACCACTTGGCACCTGGACCAATCAACTGGAAAAACTGCTTCCACTCCATATCCAGTATGTTTTGCCTGTGACAGGGAGCACCCAGACAGCTGATTGAGTGGCAAACTTCAGACGATTAAGTATATCAGTCTTGAAGTTAAAACTAGAACAACGATCCGCGCCACCATACGAATAGAAATGTATAAGGTAACTCACCTGGTGCACAGCGGGGTTCCCGTGAAATGGTCAGGGACACCCCGCCTGCACCTGTGGTCCGAGTGTGCCTGTAAAATGCGCAGAAAATCTCCAGATATCCTTCGGTGAAGAAGGAGAACCGCAGGAAAGAAAAACCCCAAAGAAACAAAAAATTTCCTTCAGTGGGTTGAATAGAAAGTATTTTAAAGGAAAAAAGCTTCTCTCCGCGCTCCCGCTGTAGATTTTCTTATTTAAAACAGATCTGCTGTCATGGTAGACAGTATTTTATATAATAAATTTATTTGAAGACAAAAAAAGAATCAAGAAAAATGCATACAAAAGACACCTCTTGCAGCGAGGGTTATGCAACGTGTTTCGGCGTATTTAAACGCCTTTCTTAAGCATCCTATACAATAAAAATTGCATCTTTAAATAGTATCTCTTACCTTATGGAGGTGGGAGTTTCTGAATCCTTAGCGCGCGCCTCCGTGTTCTGTCACTCTGGCGCAATCTCTGAGCGTCATAGAATTGATCTTAGGGAGGTGTGTCAGCGCAATGTGTACGCTGATCCTTTACGGAAATTCCGTCTTCCGGGCGGGCAGGGACGCTAACTGCGTAACCCCCGGTGAAGCGCTTGCTGGAACAGACTCCGACCTTATAAAGGTAGGAGTTCTAAGTCCTCAGCGCGCGCCTCCATATTATGTAGCTCTGGCTCAAACTTAAAGAGTCAAAAGAATAATTTTAGGGAGGTGTATCAGCGCAGTGTATGCGCCGATCCTGTATGGAAATTTCATATTCTGGGCGGGCCGGGACGCTCATTGCATAACCCTCAATGTAGCGCTTGCTGGAACAAACTCCGACCTCCAAAAAAAAGGATAATCGTCGCTTAATGTATTTAACTATATTGGCAATGAAGTTGTTAACCAATTAAAATACTCATATATAAATCAAATAATTCTATACTTAAAGGGGTTGTCTCGCGCCGAAACTGGGTTTTTTTTGTCCATAGGCCCCCCGTTCGGCGCAGGACAACCCCAAAGGATGTGTTAAAAAAAAAATTTAATTAATTACTTACCCAAATCCCCGCTCTGCGACGTCTTCCTTCTTCCTTCTTCTTCCTTCACCAAGATGGCCGCCGGGATCTTCACCCACGATGCACCGCGGGTCTTCTCCCATGGTGCACCGTGGGCTCTGTGCGGTCTATTGCCGATTCCAGCCTCCTGATTGGCTGGAATCGGCACACATGACGGGGTGGAGCTACGAGGACCAGCTCTCCGGCACGAGTGGCCCCATTCACCAGGAAGAAGACCGCACAGCGCAAGCGCGTCTAAAAACGCCAGAAGACAGCGAATTTAGACGGATCCATGGCGACAGGGACGCTAGCAACGGAGCAGGTAAGTGAATAACTTCTGTATGGCTCATATTTAATGCACGATGTACATTACAAAGTGCATTAATATGGCCATACAGAAGTGTATAACCCCACATGCTGCTGCGAGACAACCCCTTTAATAACGGGATTCTATTGATTAGATTTTTACATGCTTAATTAATATTTTTTATAACTGGTATATACATATTCTAATAAAATAAATAAATATTAAAATAAAAAAATGTAGAAATATAAAAATAGACCCAACTCATTATCTTTATATGCAAAAATAGCTATAGATACACTACCGTTCAAAAGTTTGGGGTCACATTGAAATGTCCTTATTTTTGAAGGAAAAGCACTGTACTTTTCAATGAAGATAACTTTAAACTAGTCCTAACTTTAAACAAATGCACTCTATACATTGCTAATGTGGTAAATGACTATTCTAGCTGCAAATGCCTGTTTTTTTGTGCAAAATCTACAAAGGTGAATAGAGGCCCATTTCCAGCAACTATCACTCCAGTGTTCTAATGGAACAATGTGTTTGCTCATTGGCTCAGAAGGCTAATTGATGATTAGAAAACCCTTGTGCAATCATGTTCACACATCTGAAAACAGTCTAGCTCGTTACAGAAGCTACAAAACTGACCTTCCTGTGAGCAGATTGAGTTTCTGGAGCATCACATTTGTGGGGTCAATTAAACGCTCAAAATGGCCAGAAAAAGAGAACTTTCATCTGAAACTCGACAGTCTATTCTTGTTCTTAGAAATGAAGGCTATTCCATGCGAGAAATTGCTAAGAAATTGAAGATTTCCTACAACGGTTTGTACTACTCCCTTCAGAGGACAGCACAAACAGGCTCTAACCAGAGTAGAAAAAAAAGTGGGAGGCCGCGTTGCACAACTAAGCAAGAAGATAAGCACATTAGAGTCTCTAGTTTGAGAAACAGACGCCTCACAGGTACCCAACTGGCATCTTCATTAAATAGTACCCGCAAAACACCAGTGTTAACATCTACAGTGAAGAGGCGGCTGCGGGATTTTGGGCTTCAGGGCAGAGTGGCAAAGAAAAAGCCATATCTGAGACTGGCCAATAAAAGAAAAAGATTAAGATGGGCAAAAGAACACAGACATTGGACAGAGGAAGACTGGAAAAAAGTGTTGTGGACGGATGAATCCAAGTTTGAGGTGTTTGGATCACAAAGAAGAACGTTTGTGAGACGCAGAACAAATGAAAAGATGCTGGAAGAATGCCTGACGCGATCTGTTAAGCATGGTGGAGGTAATGTGATAGTCTGGGGTTGCTTTGGTGCTGGTAAGGTGGGAGATTTGTACAGGGTAAAAGGGATTCTGAATAAGGAAGGCTATCACTCCATTTTGCAACGCCATGCCATACCCAGTGGACAGCGCTTGATTGGAACCAATTTCATCCTACAACAGGACAATGACCCTAAACACACCTCCAAATTGTGCAAGAACTATTTACAGCAGAAGCAGGCAGCTGGTATTCTATCGGTAATGGAGTGGCCAGCGGAGTCACCAGATCTGAACCCCATTGAGCTGTTGTGGGAGCAGCTTGACCGTATGGTACGCCAGAAGTGCCCATCCAACCAATCCAACTTGTGGGAGATGCTTCTAGAAGCGTGGGGTGCAATTTCACAAGCTTACCTCAACAAATTAACAGCTAGAATGTCAAAGGTGTGCAATGCTGTAATTGCTGCAAAAGGAGGATTCTTTGACGAAAGCAAAGTTTGATGTAAAAACAATGTTATTTCAAATACAAATCATTATTTCTAACCTTGTCAATGTCTTGACTCTATTTTCTATTCATTTCACAACGCATAATGGTGAATAAGTGTGAATTTTCATGGAAAACACAAAATTGTTTGGGTGACCCCAAACTTTTGAACGGTAGTGTATATAGAGTATTGCATGACCCTCGCTGCAAGAGGTGTCTTTTGTATGCATTTTTCTTGATTCTTTTTTTGTCTTCAAATAAATTTATTATATAAAATACTGTCTGCCATGACAGCAGATCTGTTTTAACCCCTTGAGTGGCACGCCCGGAAATTTTCCGGGAGGAGCTCCACTGCTCATAGTGACATAGCCCGGACGATTTCCGGGCTATGTATTACTATGGGAGCTGCAGAGCACAATGCCACAAGCTGTGACAGTGTGCTCTGTCTGCACAGACCCACACAGAGCAGTGCAAGGGCTTTGAAAAACCAGCAGAAGATATTGCCGATATGTCGGCAACCTCCTGCTTTGTTTACAGGTTACCATAGAGACCATTGGCTTGTCAGAAGCAAGCCGATGGTCTCTGTGGCAGGGAGAGCTGGTTGTTAGCTGTCAGAGGACAGCTAGGTACTAGCTCTTACAGCAGAGATTAGAGAAAACCTCCAATCTCTGCTGTGTTAACCCTTTACATGCTGCAGTCTATGTGACTGGAATGTGATCAGGGGTCCTGATGAGTCCCTGTGGAAGTCCCCTAAAGGGACAAAAAAAAAATAATAAAAACACTTGTCTCCCTTTACTTTGTAAAAAATCAAAAATACAATCACACATGTGGTATCCATGCGTCATAATGACCCAGAGAAGGAAGTTAATACATTATTTAACCCCTTAATGACATGGCCCCTTTTTTTCTTTTTTCCCCATTTCTTTTTTTTTCCTCCCCCCTGTTTAAAAAAATCACAACTTGTCCCGCAAAAAACAAGCCCTTATATGGCCATGTCAATGGAAAAATGAAAAAGTTATGGCTCTTGAGACGCAACTGCAAAATTAATTGAAATTCAATGATTAGACCATTTTAAAAAACCTGCCCTGGTGGGCACGACAGGGTGGTAGGAAACCCGCCACTCAAGGGGTTAAATAAGAAAATCTACAGCGGGAGCGCGGAGAGAAGCTTTTTTCCTTTAAAATAAAGTCTTGAAGTTAAGCAATCAATAAAAATTGCCTGGAAAAACCCTTTAAGTCAAGTTGAGGGTTGCACAATGCCTCGGGTTGAATTTGCTTTCTTTACCCAGGCATGTTTACAGCCAATCCCTTTATCTTAATAACATGGCTAAAGAAGAGTGGTTGGTTGGCATTTGTCTAGCACCCAGTACTTGAGACACCTGTACTGTATTACCAGCTCCCCGTCCTAGCAGCGCACTGTACAACACTATACCTTATAAGTAGTTTGACAAACTACAATAATAGTCTATATAGGGATTTAAGCTTCAACTACTCTGCTGATGCTTCAGGCTATGATTAGAGATGAGCGAACGTGTTCTTCCGAGCTTGATATTCGTGCGAATATTAGGGTGTTCGGGATGTTCATTATTCGTAACGAACACCATGCGGTGTTCTGGTTATTTTCACTTCCTTCCCTGAGACGTTAGCGCGCTTTTCTGGCCAATTGAAAGACAGGGAAGGCATTACAACTTCCCCCTGTGACGTTCAAGCCCTATACCACCCCCCTGCTGTGAGTGGCTGGGAAGATCAGGTGTCACCCGAACATAAAAGTCGGCCCCTCCCGCGGTTCGCCTCAGATGCGGTGTGAGTTAGATGAGGGACAGTGCTGTTTGTACCGGAGCTGCTGTAGGGAAAGAATTGGTAGTTAGTGTAGGCTTCAAGACCCCCCAAAGGTCCTTATTAGGGCCACTGATAGCTGTGTGTTGGCTGCTGTTAGCAGTGGCAAATTTTTTTTTCTCAAAATCGGCTCTGCAGAGCGTTGCACCCGGCATTAGGGACAGAAGTGCTGCATAGGCAGGGAGAGTGTTAGGAGTGAGTGTAGCCTTCAAGAACCTCAACGGTCCTTTCTAGGGCCATATTTATCCGTGTGCAGTACTGTCCAGGCTGCTGTTAGCTGTGCTGCATTTTTTTTTGCTTCTCAAAATCGCCTCTGCAGACCATTGCACCCTCCATTGATACTGCAGGGAAAGAATTGTATAGGCAGGGCCACAACACAGTTATTATTCATAGAATATACGCAGTGCTGCCTTTTGGTGGAAAAACAAGTGAAAACAAATCTATTTGTCCAGCCTCTGTCCGTCCTTACGGGCGGTGGACACGTGTGAGCTGCGTGAACAACATTGCTAAATCAGACGCACCCAGCTACGCTTTACTGCTGGCTTCGCCATTTGCTTTCCTTAATTGGGAAAAAAATACCTGCTCTCCAAGAGTTATAATAACTCTGCTACCCTCACGTTCTGTGACACATAAGCAGGGACACAGCACAGTTATTAAACTTCTCATGTTCATTGAATATACGCAGTGCTGCCTTTTGGTGGAAAAAAACTGAAAACAAATCTATTTGTCCAGCCTCTGTCCGTCCTTACGGGCGGTGGACACGTGTGAGCTGCGTGAACAACATTGCTAAATCAGACGCACCCAGCTACGCTTTACTGCTGGCTTCGCCATTTCCTTTCCTTAATTGGGAAAAAAATACCTGCTCTCCAAGAGTTATAATAACTCTGCTACCCTCACGTTCTGTGACACATAAGCAGGGACACAGCACAGTTATTAAACTTAGATAATTCATTCACTAGAGGCAGTGGGGCCTTTCGTTTTCCAAAAAGGGCAAAAATTATATTTGGCCTGCAGTCTTGCGCCAATTTATTTCCTGCCTGTGAAATCAAATCACTGGTAATACAGCATGCTGAGGGGTAGGGGTAGGCCTAGAGGACGTGGACGCGGCCGAGGACGCGGAGGGCCAAGTCAGGGTGTGGGCACAGCCCGAGCTCCTGATCCTGGTGTGTCGCAGCCGACTGCTGCGCGATTAGGAGAGAGGCACGTTTCTGGCGTCCCCACATTCATCGCCCAATTAATGGGTCCACGCGGGAGACGGTTATTAGAAAATGAGCAGTGTGAGCAGGTCCTGTCCTGGATGGCAGAAAGTGCTTCGAGCAACCTATCGTCTACCCGCAGTTCTGCGCCGTCCACTGCTGCCAATCCGAATCCTCTGTCTGCTGCTCCTCCTTCCTCCCAGCCTCCTCACTCCACTACAATAACACCTGCTCAGGAGCGGGAACACTCCCAGGAACTGTTCTCGGGCCCCTGCTTAGATTGGGCAGCAGCGGTTCCTCTCCCACCAGAGGAGTTTATCGTCACTGATGCCCAACCATTCGAAAGTTCCCGGGGTCCGGGGGAAGAGGCTGGGGACTTCCGCCAACTGTCTCAACAACTTTCTGTGGGTGAGGAGGACGATGACGATCAGACACAGTTGTCTTGCAGTGAGGTAGTAGTAAGGGCAGTAAGTCCGAGGGAGCAGCGCACAGAGGATTCGGAGGAAGAGCAGCAGGACGATGAGGTGACTGACCCCACCTGGTGTGCAACGCTTACTCAGGAGGACAGGTCTTCAGAGGGGGAGTCAAGGGCATCAGCAGGGCAGGTTGCAAGAGGCAGTGCGGTGGCCAGGGGTAGAGGCAGGGCCAGACCGAATAATCCACCAAGTGTTTCCCAAAGCGCCCCCTCGCGCCATGCCACCCTGCAGAGGCCGAGGTGCTCTAAGGTCTGGCAGTTTTTCACAGAGACGCCTGACGACCGACGAACAGTGGTGTGCAACCTTTGTTGCGCAAAGCTCAGCCGGGGAGCCAACACCAACAGCCTCACCACCACCACCATGCGCAGACATATGATGGCCAAGCACCCTACAAGGTGGGACGAAGGCCGTTCACCGCCTCCGGTTTGCACCCCTGCCTCTCCCCCTGTGCCCCAACCTGCCACTGAGATGCAACCCCCCTCTCAGGACACAGGCACTACCGCCTCATGGCCTGCACCCACACCCTCATCTCCGCTGTCCTCGGCCCCATCCAGCAGTGTAGTTCAGCGCACCGTTCAGCCGTCGCTTGCGCAAGTGTTCGAGCGCAAGCGCAAGTACGCCGCCACGCACCCGCACGCTCAAACGTTAACCGTCCGCATAGCAAAATTCATCAGCCTTGAGATGCTGCCGTATAGGGTTGTGGAAACTGAGTCCTTCAAAAGTATCATGGAGGCGGCGGCCCCGCGCTACTCAGTTCCCAGTCGCCACTACTTTTCCCGATGTGCCGTCCCAGCCCTGCACGACCACGTCTCCCGCAACATTGTGCGCGCCCTCACCAACGCGGTTACTGCCACGGTCCACTTAACTACGGACACGTGGACAAGCACAGGCGGGCAGGGCCACTACATCTCCCTGACGGCACATTGGGTGAATTTAGTGGAGGCTGGGACAGAGTCAGAGCCTGGGACCGCTCACGTCCTACCCACCCTCAGAATTGCGGGCCCCAGCTCGGTGCTGGTATCTGCGGAGGTGTATGCTTCCTCCACTAAAGCACCCTCCTCCTCCTCCTCCTCCTCTGTCTCGCAATCAAGATGTGTTAGCAGCAGCATGTCGCCAGCAGTCGGTGTCGCGCGGTGTGGCAGCACAGCGGTGGGCAAGCGTCAGCAGGCCGTGCTGAAACTACTCAGCTTAGGCGATAAGAGGCACACGGCCCACGAACTGCTGCAGGGTCTGACACAGCAGACCGACCGCTGGCTTGCGCCGCTGAGCCTCCAACCGGGCATGGTCGTGTGTGACAACGGCCGTAACCTGGTGGCGGCTCTGCAGCTTGGCAGCCTCACTCACGTGCCATGCCTGGCCCACGTCTTTAATTTGGTGGTTCAGCGCTTTCTGAAAAGCTACCCACGCTTGTCAGACCTGCTCGTAAAGGCGCGCCGGCTCTGCGCACATTTCCGCAAGTCCCACACGGACGCTGCCACCCTGCGCACCCTGCAACATCACTTTAAGCTGCCAGTGCACCGACTGCTGTGCGACGTGCCCACACGGTGGAACTCTACGCTCCACATGTTGGCCAGGCTCTATGAACAACGTAGAGCTATAGTCGAATACCAACTCCAACATGGGCGGCGCAGTGGGAGTCAGCCTCCTCAATTCCTTTCAGAAGAGTGGGCCTGGTTGGCAGACATCTGCCATGTCCTTGGTAATTTTGAGGAGTCTACCCAGGTGGTGAGCGGCGATGCTACAATCATTAGCGTCACGATTCCTCTGCTATGCATCTTGAGAAATTCCCTGCAAACCATAAAGGCAGCTGCTTTGCGCTCGGAAACGGGGGCGGGGGAAGACAGTATGCCGCTGGATAGTCAGGGCACCCTCCTGTCTATTTCTCAGCGCGTACAGGAGAAGGAGGAGGAGCATGAGGAGGATGAGGAGGAGGGGGAAGAGACAGCTTGGCCCGCTGCTGACGGTACACCGGCTGATTACCTGTCATCCTTTCAGCGTGTATGGCCTGAGGAGGAGGAGGAGGAGGAGGAGGAGGATCCTGATAGTGATCTTCCTAGTGAAGACAGCCATGTGTTGCGTACAGGTACCCTGGCACACATGGCTGACTTCATGTTAGGATGCCTTTCTCGTGACCCTCGCGTTGCACGCATTCTGGCCACGATGGATTACTGGGTGTACACACTGCTCGATCCACGGTATAAGGAGAACCTGCCCACTCTGATTCCCGAAGAGGAAAGGGGTTCGAGAGTGTTGCTATACCACAGGACCCTTGCGGACAAGCTGATGGTCAAATTCCCAGCCGACAGCGCTAGTGGCAGAAGGCGCAGTACCGAGGGCAAGGTAGCAGGGGATGTGCGTAGATCGAGCAGCATGTACATCCCAGGCAGTGCAACAGTCTTTAAGGGCCTGGCCAGCTTTATGGCTCCCCACCAAGACTGTGTCACCGCTCCCCAGTCACGGCTGAGTCGGCGGGAGCACTGTAAAAGGATGGTGAGGGAGTACGTAGCGGATCGCACGACCATCCTTGGTGACGCCTCTGCCCCCTACAACTACTGGGTGTCGAAGCTGGACATGTGGCCTGAACTAGCGCTGTATGCCCTGGAGGTGCTTGCTTGTCCTGCGGCTAGCGTCTTGTCGGAGAGGGTGTTTAGTGCGGCTGGGGGAATCATCACAGATAAGCGTAGCCGCTTGTCAACCGACAGTGCCGACAGGCTAACACTCATCAAGATGAACAAAGGCTGGATTTCCCAAGACTTCTGTTCTCCACCAGCGGACAGCAGCGATACTTAAGCAATACGTAGGCTGCACCCGCGGATGGAAGCTACGTTCTCTCTCACCATCCAAAACGGGGACATTTCTGCTTCATCAATCTGTGTCTAATATTCCTCCTCCTCCTCCTCCTGCTCCTCCTCCTGAAACCTCACGTAATCACGCTGAACGGGCAATTTTTCTTAGGGCCACAAGGCTCACTCAAATAATTTTTCAGAACAATTTTTATAAGTTTCAATGCGCTTAAAAGCATTGGAACTTTAACTTGAACCAATTTTTCGTTACACTGGGCTGCCTCCAGGCCTAGTTACCACTTAAGCCACATTAACCAAAGCGATTAATGGGTTTCACCTGCCCTCTTGGCTGGCCATGGCCAATTTTTGGGATGTACATTAGTACTGTTGATACAGCAATTTTTGTGGGCCCTCGCCTACAGTGTAATCAAATTAATTTTTAGCCCACCTGCATTACAGCTGACGTTACCTCAGCTGTGTTGGGCAATGCAATGGGATATTTTTATGTACCGCCGGTGGGTTCCAGGGAGCCACCCATGCTGTAGGTGCACACTGAGTTTTTAATACATCTGTACACTTCTAAAGAACCCGTCTGACTGGGCCATGCAGTGTGGGCCGAAGCCCACCTGTATTACGCACGACATTACTACCTCAGCTGTGTTGGGCAATGCAATGGGATATTTCTATGTACCGCCGGTGGCTTCCTGGCACCCACCCAGGCAGTGGGTCCACAGGGAGTTTAACCTACATGTGTCCACTTGTAAAGAACCCCAGTCTGACTGGGGCATGCAGTGTGGGCCGAAGCCCACCTGCATTAAGCACGACATTACTACCTCAGCTGTGTTGGGCAATGCAATGGGATATTTTTATGTACCGCCGGTGGGTTCCAGGGAGCCACCCATGCTGTAGGTGCACACTGAGTTTTTAATACATCTGTACACTTCTAAAGAACCCGTCTGACTGGGCCATGCAGTGTGGGCCGAAGCCCACCTGTATTACGCACGACATTACTACCTCAGCTGTGTTGGGCAATGCAATGGGATATTTCTATGTACCGCCGGTGGCTTCCTGGCACCCACCCAGGCAGTGGGTCCACAGGGAGTTTAACCTACATGTGTCCACTTGTAAAGAACCCCAGTCTGACTGGGGCATGCAGTGTGGGCCGAAACCCACCTGCATTAACCCTTTCCAGTCCACTGTGTGACCTGTGAAGACATTAGGGTTTAAGGCTGTACAGCTCCGTTGTTGGTAGACGTCCGTCGGGGTTCTCTTACTGTATATTGCCAGCCTCTCTGCTGTCAGAGCCTATCCTACGTGTCAGCTCATGCAGTACTGGCTTTAGCCAGCATATAGCGCCGTTGTATAACAGCAGAAAAAGAGTAAGCCCCCTAGGAAAACCATATACAAATTGGATTGGAAAGGGTTAAGCACAACATTACTACCTCAGCTGTGTTGGGCAATGCAATGGGATATTTCTATGTACCGCCGGTGGCTTCCTGGCACCCACCCATGCTGTAGGTGCACACGGAGTTTTTACTACATCTGTACACTTATAAAGAACCCCAGTCAGACAGGGGCATGCAGTGTGGGCCGAAGCCCACCTGCATTAAGCACGACATTACTACCTCAGCTGTGTTGGGCAATGCAATGGGATATTTCTGTGTACCGCCGGTGGGTTCCAGGGAGCCACCCATGCTGTGGGTCGACAGGGACTTCACAATAGGGAGTTGTACCTGCCTGTGTCTATGAATTAAAAAGCCCGGTCTGACTGGGGCATGCAGACACCTTGACAGAATGAATAGTGTGTGGCACATAGGTTCCCCATTGCTATGCCCACGTGTGCAGCTCCTGATGGCGGTGGCACAGGATTCTATTTCTCATTGCTTCTGTACAGCATTGTGGGCTATCGCTCCGCCACTTTTAAAGAGGGTCGCTGCCTAGCCGTGCCAACCTCTGCAGTGTGTGCCTGCGGTCCCTCGTCATGGCAGACGCAATTCTAAATAGACATGAGCGTGGTGTGGCATGAGGGCAGCTGAAGGCTGCCCAGGGACACTTTGGTGTGCGCTGTGGGGGGGGGAGGGGGGCGGTTGGGCAGCATGTAACCCAGGAGAAGTGGCAGTGGAGTGTCATCCAGGCAGTGATTGTGCTTTGTTGTAGCTAGTGTGGTGCTTAGCAAAGGTATGCCATGCTAATGAGGGCTTTTCAGAAGTAAAAGTTGTTGGGAGGGGGGGGGGCCCACTCTTGCCGGTATTGTGGCTTAATAGTGGGACCTGTGAACTTGAGATGCAGCCCAACATGTAGCCCCTCGCCTGCCCTATCCGTTGCTGTGTCGTTCCCATCACTTTGTTGAATTGCCCAGATTTTCACACATGAAAACCTTAGCGAGCATCGGCGAAATACAAAAATGCTCTGGTCGCCCATTGACTTCAATGGGGTTCGTTGTTCGAAACGAACCCTCGAGCATCGCGGGAAGTTCGTTCCGAATAACGAACACCCGAACATTTTGGTGTTCGCTCATCTCTAGCTATGATCTAAGCAGACATATGAAATACCTAGATAATAATGTACAGTAAATGAAGCGGCAAACTGATGAACTGACTTCTATATTAGAGGTTATAACTAGACCAGCAGTATCAGATGACCAGTGCACTAATACAATTTAAGGGAGTATAAACAGAAAAGAATGACTTTTTTTCTATTTGTTAGCACAAAAATCACTTGTAATCAATCATTTTATCCACTAACCTTAAAGTTATAAGATAGTTAGCATGGTCTTTAAGTTGTTAATGTGAATGTTCAACTTTGCACACAATTTAAATTTTTTTAGCTAAGTAGGTTCAGAAATCAGTGCATATTATTTTAAAGCTTCATATCATGTGCATATACAAAGAGTTACAAGACAAATCTCTGTTTGTCTTCATCCACCACTAGAGGGAGCTTAAGAGCTCAATGCATACATTGAACTCAAAAACACACTTTTATGCTGCCTCCAGTGGTGGCTACATGTAGGAAGACTTTTATTGTTTACTTCTGTCTATACTCTAGCTCTCTATCATAAAAACAAAGCTTCCACCTTTAAAAGGATATATTAAGAAAATAAATATAAAATTGAACCTGAAAATGAAATGAAGTCAAAACATGGACGGTACTGGGCTCGGCAGTTAAGCCATGCCAAACTTAAAGGTAGGGGGTGTAGAGGGAGATAGTGAAAATAAACTGAGAAAAGCTGAAATGAGATTATTTTGAGACTAAGTGAAGAAGGAAAAGACACAGGGGGCTTAATAGAGACAAATATATCAATCATATACCAATGTATATGATTGATATATTGGAGAAATGACATATTCCAGAAAAGCAATCTCCTGTACCCTAGAAAGGCATTTCTCAAACTTAGCATACAAGTGATGGGCTCGAAGGCGGAAAAGAACTGTCCATAAATGCTTAACATGGCTCTTCCAATCAGAGGAGAATATCAGAATGTCATCCAAATATACAACCATGTACGTACCCGAAATGTCGTGGAAAATGGTGTTCATAAAACCTTGAAAAATATCTGGCGCGTTACATAACCCCAATGAAATGACTAAACATTCAAAATGCCCCAGAGGAGTATTAAATGCTGTGTTCCATTCGTCTCTCTCCCTGGTGCGGATTGGCTCCCTGAAGATCGAGCTTGGAGAACCAACGGTTGAGGAGGTCAGAAATCAGGGGTAAAGAGTACTGATTCTTGGTGGTTATCTTGTTCAAGGCTCTATAATCAACACAGGGCCGAAGGCCACCATTCCTCTTCTCCACGAAAAATAACCCTGCCCCTGCGGGTGATTCGGAAGGACGTATATGTCCCTTGGTGAGACTCTCCATAATATACTCCTTCATTACCTCGCGTTCCGGGACTGTTAGATTATATATCCCCCCGTGGGGATCTTGCTCCCGGGAATAAGATCGATCTTGCAATCCCATTCCCCATGCAGGGGCAACATCTCAGATAGTTGTTTCAAAAACACATCAGAAAAATCCTCAATATACGGAGGTAACCCTTTTACTTGACACTCGGTGGAATGCACCTGGACTGAGACCAAATGCTCACTGCAACCTTGCCCCCATTGCACTAGTTCAGAGGTGGACCAATCAAACTGGGGATTGTGAAGCCAGAGCCAAAGTAACCCAAGGACTAAATCAACAGAAAGGCTCTCCATCACCAAGAATGAACACTCCTCAGAATGTAGCGCCCCTACAGAAAAAAGTAGTTCAGGAGTCTTCGTACTAATTAACCCCACTGACAACAGAGTGGAATCAATACCCGAGACCTGGATAGGAGGCTTTACCGGTAAAAGACATACAGACATAGACTTGACAAATTCAATATTAACGAAGTTCGTGGCAACCCCCGAATCAATAAAGGCCCAACCAGTGAGGTGATGAACATTATACGAAATAGAGAACAGCACAAACAATTTGGAACGTTCCGGAAGTACCTGAGCTCCTAGGCAATCCCTATGGACATCGCCTAGGAGTGGAAGTTTTCCGGCGGCTGTTTCTTGGGGCAGTTGGTGACCCGATGACCAGGACCTCCACAGTAAAGGCATAGTCGATTCCTGAGCCGGAATTCCTTGCGCTCCTTTGGAGACATAGAGCCCACTTCCATTGCCTCGACTTCATTGGTAGCTGAGGTCAAGGGCGGATTCTCGTACCGGGTCACGGGCAGTTCAGTCTGAGTCTTGCGTCGGACCCCAAGTCAACGGTCGGCCTTTATCGCGATAGTCATAGCCTGTTCTAGCGTCTCGGGTTGTGGGTGCGACAACAACAGATCTTTAACGGACTCAGACAGCCTAGTAAGAAATAAATCTTTCAGAGCACGGTCATTCCATCTTGACTCTATACAAAACTGCCGAAACTGGGAGCAGAATTCTTCCGCGAAACGTACTCCCTGCCGAAGACTCAATAACTTACTCACAGCATACCCCGCCCTATTTGGCTCATCATAATTCTGCCCAAGGGCCATAAAAAAGGCATCTACCAATTGGCGGGGCTGTGAGTCAGGAGGTAGCGAGAATGCTCACTTTTGAGGGTCGCCCCTCAAATGTGTAATAATTATGCCCACCCTCTGATATTCCGAACCTGACGAGTGGGGGAGTAATTCAAAATATAACCTGCACGCTTCCCGAAACGAGAAAAACGTCCTACGGTCACCCGAGAAAACGTCAGGCAGAGAGACCTTAGGCTCGACCCCAGGACTGCAGCAGTTGCAACCGAAGCACTGGTAGCAGACTGCTCCTGACGCTGGAGCCAAGCGGACAGGTCCTGCACCAACCCAGTCAAGACTTGCATCAGGTTGGCAAGCGCTGCAACAGCCTCCATATCAGGGGTCAAGCAGGGAGGTTAAAACGGGTACCCAGCAGCAATATTGGCCAGTGTTTCTGTTACGGCTGGCAGGGACAAGTGGACAGGGGGTCCCTACCCCAGCCCTCTCCCATGTCCCTACCTACTTGCCCCCCTGGGCTAGGGCCCAGGGCGGCAACTGGGCAATGGTCCCTACACTGCACTAGGGACAGGGTACCCAAGAAAGGAGGGACAGGGAGACCAGCAGGTGGGTACTGCGTAACGGACAGGAAGCAACAGCTAAGCAACAAAGAGAAGTCAGGAAACAGGCCGGGTCAAACCAGAAGGCACGTGCGCAGTACAGGAGGACAAACCAAAAACAGAGTCAGAATAGCAGCCGAAGTCAGAACACAAGAAGTCAGGTCAATAATGCGGGTGTAGGCTAACGGAGTCAGAACCAAACACTGGCAACCAGTGTCTGGCCCAGCCAGGTATATTAGCAGAATTCCCTGCCCAGAGGGGCGGGGAGAAGTCACATGACACCAGAGGGAATCACAAGGTTGCCTCCCCCCGGAGGCGTGCACCTACCAGAGCGCCGCTGCGACCAACCACCAGAGTGGGGGAACCCCGGACAAGGCCGCCAGGGCCCCCGCAGCTCCAGGACGAGCATTCCGCCTCACCCGGACACCGGCGCGCCCAGTGGTAGCCCCATCTCTAACAATATCGTCACAGCATTTACAGTTTTTTATATTACATTTATATCATCTGCATAGATATTTGTTATCTATTCCCAATATATGACCACCGGACCCCAAATGTAGATTTTTTGGGAGTGATTGTGCCAAAATGTTCCCCAGATTTTTATTTTTTCTATATATTATATTTAGTTTTGATTGTAAATGTTTATTTAAGAAGGGATCCCCTTTTAGAATCTCCCAATGGGTACATAATATTTTTCTAATCAGATTATGTTGTGTATTATACCACGTAGTAAAACGATTTCTTCTCTTGAGTGTCTGTTCTTTGTCTTTTCCTGTTTAGTTCTCTCCTTCATCTCTTTTTTCTTTCCTTTAGCCACATTCCTCTCTTCCTTCTGCTGTTCTTCCTCTTTAGGTTCTCTTAGATTTGTTCTCTCCTGCGCTTTCATGATCACGGAATTTAGTAAACCTTCTGGATAGCCTTTCTGCTTAAATCCATTTTTCACAATCTCGAATTGTTTCTCATCGTTGGAGTCTTGGGAACAATTCCTTCTGATACTGCAGAATTGCCCATATGTGATATTCATTTCCATTGCTTCTGGTGACAGCTTTTAAAGGCCAGATAGCTGTTGGATTTGGTCTCCTTAAAATGTGTCTTTGTCTGTACAATGTTGTTGAATATAAAAAGCTCTGGGTTTAAGAACACCATCTTGTTCCTGTTGATCTTTCCCTCAAACTCCAGGCCACAGTTGTTTTGGTTGACTGAGTAGATATACTCCTGAATCATGGTTTCTGGACCGTCCCATATTATCAGGACATCATCTATCAATGTTTTATGGAAGATTATAGAAGGATTCTCCATAAAGAATTCTTCAAGCATGCCGGCATACAAATTGGCATAGCATGGAGCAAATTTAGTGCCCATTGCTGTGCCTCTCTGTTGTACATAAAATTCATTTGTATAGGTAAAATAATTAAGTTTTAAAATGAACTCTATGGAGTCAAGGATAAATTGTTTTTGTTTGTTAGGCATTAGGGGATCAGTTTCAAGGAAATGTTTCATCGCCTGCAGGCCTTTATTGTGTGGTAGATTAGTATACAAGGCCTTAACATCTAGTGATACCCACGAGTATGTGTCTTTTCATTGTATGTTTTGTACAAGGTCCAGTAGGTGCTACATATCCTTTAGATGCATCGGTGGATATTTCACGAACCTCTGCAACTATCTATCAACATATTCAGATAAGTTACTGGTGACCGAACCCATGCCTGCAATAATTGGACGACCTGGGGGATTGGTTAATTATTTGTAGATTTTTGGGAGGTAGTAGAAATATAGCCTTTCAGGAGTATTCATGTATATGAAATCCTTTTCGCCTTTTGTAATGCACTTTTTCTTGAATTCTTCCTGAACCAAATGTAGTAAATTTTTCTTAATTTCCAAAGTATGGTTATTAGTGAGTTTCCTATAGTATTCTTTATTGTCGAAAATATTGATGGCTTCCTGGTGATATGCGGAGGTACTTCTTTATAATTATGTTCTTATTTTCTGCTAGAGTCTTGATACATTTTCTTTGCATATTGTTCAAAATCCTATTGCTATGTTTATCGTTACCTAATTTCTTATAATCATCCATTACTCTATTGTAAAATGTTTCTAGGAAAGTTTCTTTGTGTTCTATGGGATAAAAAGATGAGGCTTCAAATCCATGCTGATCGGTTCTTCGAATATTATATCCAATAGATTGCCTATTTCGTCCAGACTAGGCAACATCTTATCTGCAGGATGGTTACTCTGGCCTACTGCCTGATCTGTATTTTTTATCTTAAAGTATCTAAAAAGTATTAATTTTCTTATGAACTCGTTCAAATCCGTAAATAGATCAAATAGATTTGACTCTTTTCAAGGACTGAAGGAAAGGCCCTTGCTCAGGATACCCACCTCTCCATGAGTTAGTTTATAGTCAGTGAGGTTCAATTTCCCCATTTTCATGGCCATGTCATTGGGAATTATTTTGAGGTGGGGATTGATTTTGTTCTTTTTATTGCTTGATTTTCCCCCTCGTTTACCCCACCTTCTCCATGGTAATTCTTTTTTCTGGGGGATGAAACATTGATTTTGAATTAATGGGTAATTTTCAAGGGAGTCAGAGGCATCCCTGGGGATGAGGTTCTGTTTATAGCTAAAGGGTGCTTTGTTACACTAAGGGCTCCCACACACTTGCGTTTGCGTTTTTTGTTAACGCTATTGTCAATGGGACTTTCTAATGTTAAAAAAGTAACGCAATTGCGTTTTTGGTGCATTGCGTTGCGTTTTTAACATTAGAAAGTGCCATTGACAATCGCGTTACCAAAAAACGCAAACACAAGTGTGTGGGAGCTCTTACTCTGGGACTCTAAATTATGTTTATTTCTAAATTCTTTGGTTTTTATTTTGGTGGATTTTTTACATTTCCAGTTTTCCCTAAAAAAAACTTTCTTAGAAGAAGTTGAACTCTGAGGATGTGATGTTTCCAGGGTAGCTTCTTTCTCTGTATTATTGCCCATCATAGAATTGTCATTCAAATTTCTTCTGTAGTTGAAATATTGGGATTATTAGAGCCGGATAGGTTCTGAAGATGGAGTGTTACGGAGGCAGCTCCTTGATCTACACTATTGCCCAGTGTGCACTCATCATTCGGATAATATTCTGGGATTTGAATAGTCCGATCTCTCGTATCAGATTTATTCAGGACTTCAATTGTAGTAGGATTGGAATTTTTTATAGGCTTCTCTCTACTTTCAAATTTATCTGTCCTAGTATACGTAGATGGTGTCGTGGCCTGTTGGTCGTGACAACGTCGTTGCATGGTGGCCTCAATACAGGCAAAGACCTGTTGCCTTGTTAAGCAACAGGTTAACAAGGAAAAATCCAGAGAGTAGTGGGGTTATACACTTCTGTATGGCCAGATTAATGCACTTTGTAATATACATCGTGCATTAAATATGAGCCATACAGAAGTTATTCACTTACCTTCCCTGCGCAGGCGTCCCTGTTTCTATGGCTCCGTCTAACTTCAGCGTCTAATCGCCCGATCAGACGCGCTTGCGCAGAAGGGTCTTCTGCCTTTGGCTCGGTTCACGTAGCTCCGCCCCCCGTCACGTGTGCCAATTCCAGCCAATCAGGAGGCTGGAATCTGCACACATGATGGGGTGGAGCTACGCGATGACACGTAGAAGGGGGCGGAGCCAGAACACAGCTGCTGCCAAACCGAGCCGAAGGCAGAAGACCCTTCTGCGCAAGCGCGTCTAATCGGGCGATTAGATGCTGAAATTAGACGGAGCCATGGAGACGAGGACGCCAGCAACGGAGCAGGTAAGTGAATAACTTCTGTATGGCTCATATTTAATGCACGATGTATATTACAAAGTGCATTAATATGGCCATACAGAAGTGCTGAACCCCACTTGCTTTCTCGAGACAACCCCTTTAGCTGAAGTTAATTGGGATTTTGCTGCAATACCAAGCCTGGCCACTAAAGTAAGAACAGAACTGTCTACTTCCTGCAGAAATCAGTTCAGTGCACAAGCATGTTGGTCTTGCAAATAGCTGATCATCACGGGTCTCAGGCAATGGATCCCCATAAATTTTCTGTTGATGACTTATCCTGAGGATAGGTCATAAATAGTTTACAACCAGACAACCTCTTTCATTTTTGGTCCACATTATCTTGAGGAACAGTCACATTGTTAAACATCTTTAATCCTGCTTTCTCCAAATTCAGCTGAGCAGCAGCAATTTATAGGAAGAGTATTGATCTAAATGAGGATAATAATCATCCAAATACCTAGAATAAAACAATTTGCTTGGGTAATTACAAATTGAAAATCATCTTTTCCCACTTAAAATTTTAAACATGACTCTGCTCATTAGCGCCTCCTGTCAGGGTGAATTAATCATGTCAGGTATATGGAGCTAACTATATGGGAATGTCTCTTAGCGCACATGCAGTTACTTTCTTGTCTGCTGTCTGTCATGTGTAATTGGACAAATTTACCTAGATCTCTGGCTCACTATTATTAACAACAGTATCAGCTTGTGCTGCTGTCTCTGGGCATTTGTTTTTGGCTGTGCATTATATTTCATTATCTGTCATGGTAACTGAATGGTGTGACAACGGCACGAGGGAGAATGTAAATTATAGAAGAGAGACTGGGAAACAGGGCTAATCATCTTCCAAAATTAGCCACTTATTTGTGCAGGAACTCTCTTCCTCTCTGGAATGCATCTATCTATCTATCTATCTATCTATCTATCTATCTATCTATCTATCTATCTATCTATCTATCATCTATCTATCTATCTCATATCTGTCTATCTATCTGTTTATCTATCTATCTATCTATCTATCTATCTATCTATCTGTCTATCTCATATCTATTGGTAGGCCGCCTACCCATGTCTGCTGCCCTCTTGCTGCTCCAGACAAACACAGGCATCGCTCTGCTCCTCCTGCATGAATGTGTACTTTCCATCAGCACTGAAGGAGTTAGTCCTCCTCAGTGCTCTTAGCCCAGCTTCGGGGTAATGGTCAATTGTTCTCCTATTTAGCTGAGTTGCGAATTCTCCTCTCTGCCTGAGTATTGGTATACGTTTCTCCCAGTCACCTAGCAAAAGTCTCCAACTTCTGACTTCTGTGTCTGCCTCGATCCTTAAACTTTACCTGGATGAAGTCTGTACTCTGCCTGTCGAATCATTGATCCAAACTCTTATTGCAGTTCAGACTTTTTTGCGGTGGTTTGCACCGGTGTCTCTGACTCCCATGGTACAGCTGCCAACTACAACGGGACTATTCCAGTAGTTAGTGGCCTGGCCAGTTTCCCACAGCAAAGGACAGATCCCTGTACATGATTAAAATGGTGAATACCGGAGAACCGCCACAATAATACCTTCAGGACTAGCCCAAAGTCAAACCAGTTAGTTGGTACAGTGGGTCCATACTTGCTGTTCCATCTATCTATCTATCTATCTATCTATCTATCTATCTATCTATCTATCTATCTATCTATCTATCTATCTATCTATCTATCTATCTATCTATCTATCTATCTATCTATCTATCTATTCCCCAATCCACCCATTCAACCCCATATCTACCATAGTGGCAGACCATGCAGCTAACTAGAAGAAGACTTATGGAACATAAATAAAATCAGCAATATCTATCTCCAGGGAATATTTCCCTAACAAGTTACAGAAGTTACCTTGAGTCAGACCTTCCTTACTATAATGAATGCTCCATTGATTTTGACTTTGTGATGCCTCTTCTATTGCAGTTATTCACCGGAAAGAACTTTACTAATAACTAAAAATTAAACCTTTATTTATATATATTTAAAAGAGTCATATGCACATGTACACAAATAAATTCCTTAAAACGAATCTTCTTGTCCATAATATGTTTGGACAAGATAGTAGTGGATCAGAAGACTGGAATGCTGCTACAATAATTAGCCCAAGGCCTCTTTCACATGACCGTATGCGTTCTTACACTCAGCAGTATGCGCTGAAAAATTGCATGAATGAAGAATAACCGCGATCAAGAGGCGATCTTTTGTTGCATATTTTCTGCCCTCCACAAGGGGCGGCTGCAACGTATCGGCAAAAAAAATACGTTGCCGCACAGAAATTTGTCTACAAATATCTGAAGGGCTGTCACAGTGCAGAGGGATCAGCCCCATTCTCATTTGCACAAGGAAAGACTAGAAGCAATGGGATGAAACTGAAAGGGAGAAGACACAAATTAGATATTAGAAAAAGCTTTCTGACATTGAGGGTGATCAATGAGTGGAACAGGTTGCCACGGGAGGCGGTGAGTTCAAACAAAGGCTGGACAAATATCTGTCTGGGATGATTTAGTGATCCTGAACTGAACAGTGGGTTGGACCTGATGACCCTGGAGGTCCCTTCCAACTCTACCATTCTATGATTTTATGAAATCCCTCGATCAGCAGAAATCCTCGTGATGACTGCCAATGCTTAAAAAGAGCCAGCTGTCACCTTTTTCCAGTGCCAGACGCTGGAAAACTCCCTCCCCCTCCCTTTTTCAGCTCCCATATGAGTCTGTGGGAGCTTACAGCATATCTCGGCCAAAAATAGGGCAAGACCTATCTTTGGACGCAGCGTATAAAAGCAGCAACCGGAAACGGTCGTCAATGCTCTATTTTTGATGGCGCAATTATTTTTACATGGCTAAAAATCACTCATCTGAACAAATACATTGGAATCCAATGCTTTATATGGTCACGATTCTTGTCCGATTTTTGCACACAGCTAAATCATGGCGTATATACCATCGTGTGAATAAGACCTAAGTCTACTGAAGTGTGTCTCTCCTGTCCTGTGAATGTGCTCCCTCCTGGAAAGTATTCAACCCTCTCACTGCCTGAGAGATCCTGGTCTGCTTAAAGACCAGACTGCTTCAGAGACTGCCTGCTTCAGAGACGTCATACATTGTTATATTTGTAGAGAGAGACTTGTTCAATTTCTTGCACCTCAGCACCTGTTATGCTTCTGATGTGTTGTTGCTCAAGTTTATTCAAGAAACAATTGCCCCGTGTTACTCCAGGTATGTCTTATTTTCATTGCCATCAGTTTGTAATAAAAGTTCCTTCAGCATAAAGATGTGGAACCCATGTGCCTTTTCCTCTGCCATGGTCTATGAGCAGCGTGCAGCATGAGCTCGTGGTGCACCGCAACCGTGTCCACTGGTGAGATGGACCTAGATAGGACCCCAATTTCCTTGCCCAGATCCTGCTCCAAAGGTAGACCCATGTCCTATGCCCTCCGCAGGCCATTCTGCCAGCCCAGCCCATCCTCTGCCCACCCTTACATGGTTGAGGATAAGACCAGATGGTAGGCAGGAGAGTCACCAAAAGAAGAGCTGACTCACCTTACGAAGGTACGTCACAATGCATCCTAACTTTATCACGATCACGGTATGTTAGCATGTGACTCTGGTTATTGTGGTACTATTCACTGAAAGGAGCACAACTCTTAGCCCAGCCAGCCAATCACCATGGGCTGTGTACATATATTCTAAATTCTGACACCTCCTCTCAAAAGGCGCTGGTTATTGTCCTGATATAATTTGTGTTTGAGCATGCATGCTGGTCAGATTTCTTTCTGTCTCTTGTCTGGGTCCAGTTCTATTCATACCTGTCACCAGTTTAAGTTTATGTCATGTCTGACTTGTGTCTTGAACCCTGTCTTGTCTGAACTCTGTCCGAACCCATTGAACCCTGAACTCTGTCCGATGGGTTGTCGGACACTTGAACTCCATATTTTGGCCTGATGTTATTAAAATGTATCTATTGCTATTTAAATACCATGCAATTGTCACGGGACCCTTTAGTTGACTGATTTATTTTATTGCAGTGTTTGCAGTAATTCGTTTGTGGCATTTATACGCATGAATATTCATTTGCCCAATCATTGGGCCACATAAACGTGCCAAGGATCATCCAACAAACGCTTAAAAACTTATTTATCAGTTAATTGGCTCTACTGTCTTTACACTGCAGATCATGAGCCAAGGTAAACATAATGAATGCACGCTGACTAACAAGCTCATCGTTGGTCAACGCTCAAACGCTCATTGCATGGGCAGATGGTCTGTCCATGTAAAGGGAGCCTTAACCACAAGATAGGGATAAACTTGGGGGTCGGTGGGGATTAAACTACTGGGACCACTACCAATCTTAAGAACAGGATCCGGTGTGTTAAAGAATGAAAAAAGTTGTAGTTGTACATGCGCACTGCAGTTCCATTTAATTTAAAGGAACTGCTGAACATAGTGTAGTGTCCCAGAACACCATCCTGGACCCCTCCATAAATGTCATACATGCTTTTTCGTATGTAGGTGCACTGTGCAAAGCTTGTCTTGTCATACGCAGTGTGTGTGTTGCACAGCTGTGGCGCTTAAGAGGTTAACAGTAATAAAATCACTGCCTGCACGTAGATGTATCAGTTTGTCTTGTCATGTGATGTGCCAGAAAGCATAAATAAGAGCGCTTGAGAGCGGGAAAGGGGCTAGTTCTTTCTTCAATCTGTAAGTGTGATCTTGTTTAGGGACCCAAGATAGTGCTAACCCAGAGCCACATGGAAGCACCTTTAGCTTCCATATAGGTGAAGACGGAGGAAGAGGAGAGACATCCCATAGCATCTAAAGTGTGGATGTAAATGCAGTGAGACCTAAGATCTTAGAGCGAGAGCAAAGTCTAATAATTCTGTATAGAGAAACCCACCGTACAGGTACCAATTCATACTACAGGATTTTCCTGTGCGGCCGTCCAGAGTCAGCATCACCGCACAGATGTATGTTACTAAGTTACACCCATGCACCTGCCGTGCGGGGCGTTTATTGTGTAAGCCTTCCTTTGAATAATTGTTTGCTGGAGTGTCTGTGGAGTGACCCCTACCCTCTTCCTCCTCTGGAGTGCTCCCAATCCAGGAGCAATGCCATACGGATAACATTGACAGTAAGACCGCTGTTCATCCTGTGTATCCTCCCTACCTATGAGCTCTAGCCTTCTGTTACTGAAAGGGAATTGTACCTGCATTGTCTGAATACATGTGTTGTAAAAGGTATCTTTAAGTAAAAGTTATACCGGGCCCTAACCGTTCTTGGGATCCCGAGGTACTATACACAAGTCTCTGTGTTCTTTTCTCCGCCGTGTAGCAAACCGGTGTGTGGTAACGGTGGCATCACGAGTGATAACTACTACTACCCCCATCAACCCCTTTATTGGCATTCCCTATCCAAGAGCTGTCGAAAGTGGCCTGCAATCCTGCTCTGGCCTTGGCTACATGATATCGCTCAGGGACCAAAGCCTGGTAAGTGCTGCAATGACAAGCCAACACTTATTCCTCCAAGCTCTGCACAGTAGTCAAGTGTCCGGGGTCACCCCTCTGGGATGTTGCACATAGCATAAAAAATTCAGAAAAATATCCATGAAAAAAACAATCAAAAACATAACATCCAAACACAATATTTTTAAACAATTTACTACATAACAGTTTCAAAACACTAAAGAATACACGAATAATTTGCATAATCATAACAACCTGTTCTGCAAATGTATGATATTTTTTGTCGATTTATGAATAGTGTGGAAAAAATAAAAAGAACAGAAATAACACTTTTTTTTTACTGCATTTCCGTCAAAGCATAGATCAATCACTCACATTTCTACCTGATATCTTTCCTAGGGCCTCAGAAGGAAGCTCAGTGTACTGCAATTCTGATGAATCTGTGATTGTGGCAGATGGTGGCGCCATGCTGGGCTCTTAGATTACTGATATCTTCCCACATTTTCTCCAATGTGCCGGTGTATACACTCAATGCTATTTTCATTTTTAACAAGAACCTCAACCTGTTAATTAGTGATTGGGTGAACCTTCTTCATCAGGACTTAAGTTTTAGGTCAAATCAGCAGGATAGAATTTTAATTACTTGTGGTCTGAAAAAAAAAAAGGTTTTCCATCTGTTCTTAGTAAATATAATACTCCGGTAAACGTCATAATAGGTTCAATCAGCTCACCGTGATGGGAAAAGTTCTAATTTTGATAGTCAACTCAGCAGCTGCCGTCAGTCCGTTCATAACAAATCCAACCAAGTATTTTCCTACAGTACAGCCAAAAAATCCGTCACAGTGTTTCTATGTTGCGGTTTACACAGAAAAGGCTTTTGTTTTAGTAGTATTATATTGTTTTAATATGTATTATCATTAAATGTTGCACAGTCTTAGGCCTCCTTCACACAAGCGATGCGTTATCACGCTGGCGAAATCGCGGACAAAAGTTGCGTGAAATGGAAAAAGCCGCGATTAAGTCCCGATCAAAATTAGCGTTTTCTCATCCATTCACATGGTCAGTTGCGGCGTATTAGTGAAAATATACACTGCAGCATGGAAATCCCCCAGTCAGCATAAATCCTCGGAATGACTTAAAATTCCCCCCTTCCTTTTTCTAACAGCTCCCCTAGAAAACTATGAGAACCTCCAGTGTATCTCGGCAAAAGATAGGGCAAGAACTATCTTTTCCAGCCACGTATCAAATCGCTGTTTTCGGTCACCGATGTGCTAATACTCCCGGTGTGACATCTTTACATGGCTAAAAATCGCTCATGTAAACGAATACATTGGAATCCAATGCTTCAGGTGGTGGCGTTTTTTTTCACGCAGCTACAATAGCTGCGTATATACGCTCATGTGAATAAGGCCTTAGAAAATAGGGCCAGTACTTCTAAAAGCTGCATCAAATTGATATGATATACACTAAATGGCTAATTTATTAGAGGCAGCCATCTAGTAGAGCATTGGACCTCCTCTGGCCTTCAGAACTGCCAAAGGAGGCACCATTCCGGTTCTGAGGCTGGGAGTGTCATGCCCAACTCTTTTTAAAGTGAGGACTCAGTCACATGGGTGCATCCGGGCGCCGATGTATCCGTCTTCCTGCACAAAGAAGATGGCTGCACTGCAGGTGCGGACGACTCTCTGCAGCACTGGAAGAAAGAACACATGACCAGCAATGGAGCTGACTATCATGCTCTTGTTCACATATTCGGGCAAGGGTGCTAGCAGAGACTTATGCCCTAGCTCTGGCCAAACTAGTTCAGGAGAGGGCCATGTCTGGAAGTAAGCTTGGCTAGTGGCAATAGCCTGTTGGTTCCATGAGTAGCTTGCATAAGATTCTGGAGCCCATATGACTGCTATTAAAAACAAAGTTTAATGAAGTGAAAAAACAAATACAAGAGTTTAAATCTCATTTTCAGGTCTCTCTCGACTTTCAACGGGTCAGCTAATATGAGGGTTCTACTTTTGGACCTATATCTGTGCATGGGGTTTTGCAAAGTTCTTTATATATTTTGTACTCATTTATTGGGCTCCACTTTTTGTAGTGGCCCAGAGTTAGAGTGTTTTTCTGTCTTTACATGTGTTTACAAGCCAGCCTACGTCAGTTATGTGTACTGTCTCTTTAACTGTGTGAGTGTGAATGATGTGAGGAGTGAGTGACACTTGGGGGAGGAGTTGGAGTAGTGGTAGATAGGAGGAAAAAGAAGGGGTGAGAAGGAGAAGTGAGGTGTGAGTGTCCCGAGAGGAAGAATGTGGAGGTACTCTGGAGCATGGGACCGTGCAGAGGAGAGACAGAAACTCTGAAGTTCCCCCGAGCAGTGTCTTGGATCCATCCCTGTGGCTATAGGATGCCTCGCCTCCCAGGAGTGTGAGTATCAAATTCTGTTCTCCTGGAGTCGGCAGTGGTGAGTGCAACAAACCACTGCTCATCTACTGCAATTTGGAGTGCTAACAAAGACTGTGTAGAGTGGAAAGTGGGAATAACTGCAACAAAGAGAGATGGAATGGAGTGAAGAAACTGAGAGTGCTTGTGGTATGTACCTGACAACTACCGGGAATACACCCATAGTCGTCCGACAGATAACTAGGACTGCGGATACTCAAAAGGTTGAATGAGGGGAGAGTGACTTTCTGGATACAAACTTGTTGAGGGAAGAAACCTAGAAAAAATGTATTTTCCTTGGGGGTTGTAATGCTTAAGACTGTTTGATTTAAATCGAAGTGAAAGAAAGCCATATGCCTCTGATTTAACGTCAACTTTTGTGGACTGTTACTTACTGTGACTGTTATAAAGAGGTACTGGCGTCACGAAGACAAAACAAGTAATACCATTCTCCATTGCTGTTGCTATTATCCCGGGGACTGCGTGTATGTGTGTGTGTGTGTGGGGGGGGGGGGGGGGGGGGCGACTATACTTTGGATCTATTGGGAGAAGATGATAGAGCCACCTGTAACATATCTTATAAGTTTACCCCACCATCTTCCCTGGCCAAGGGACTGACCCTGCCCGCTACAGTAGTACTTTCCCAGTGACTTGGGGCTTAAAGTCCTGTTTTGTTTCTAGGCGAACTGTTGTGGTCGGAAATGGGGAAGAGAAACAGCAAGGCAACTGTGGACACCAAGTTTCCTCTACTTAGTCTTCTTTATCATGCTGTGCATTTGAGGACTCTGCATCCATAGGGTAGAACAGTAGGAGAGACTCTAGAGCAGTCCTCTTACTAGCTGCGTAGCTGCTCAATCGCTTTTCCAGCTTCCGGTCTGTCTTTTCCCACTCAGAAAATTGATTTTTTTGAACTATAATTGCAATCACACGACTGGATTTGCATTGCGGATTCCGCAATCGCCATCCGCACGGATTATCCGCAGTAAAACGCGGGCATCAAGAGGCATGAACTTTCTATTTTTCCTTCACACTCGCAGATAGAAATTGCATATTCTGCGAGCAGGACAAAACTCACAGCATGCTGTATATTACTGCGGAAACCACGCAGACAGCCTCAATGAAAGTCAATGGTGGTGTCCGAACCACAGCCTGTGCGCAATTACATTGCGTATGGGCTGTGGTTATCCACATCATCGCTAAGCGACAGCGCGGGAAGTACAAAGATAAGACTGTACGGTGTATGGCCACCTGCGAGTCTCCACGGTCATCCGTAATACAGTTTAATGAGGTGCGCAGGGTTACCGGCTGATCTCAAAACAGGAATCCGCTGTGGGTCTCCCGCATTTGGAATCCAACCTGGTCGTCTGAGCCCGGCCTTACTCAGCAGGATATAATATAAACAATACAACCATAGAAGTAACCGTACCCGCCTTACAGCTGCACGAGAAAACCCCACTAGGGAAGGAAATCCTGGCCCCGGTTAGTCTAGCACCGATGACCAGACCTCGTTGGAAGTCACTCAGATCGCTGGATTTTCCCATCTAATATGAATTCATAATGAAACTGATCAACGGAAAACTTGTTATTGATCTTATGTTGCACTCGGGGGATAATTTCCATCAAAGGAAGCTCCAATCATGAAACGGGCAATGCCGCTAACAGAGTGGTCATCCTAGGTAATAATAATAGGATTTCCCACACATACTTATATACTGTACATGCAGAATGTTGACCTATTTTTCCCTAAATAGCAACATTTCTGTGCTAATTGAATAATAATGACTGGCCATTTTAACACTCATTGCATATAAACATAAGGAATAGGTTGCAGTTATAGGCAATCTATAGAAATGATGCATTATGGAAATGGTTTCCAGTTTTCAGACCCTAGAGATTCCCACAAAAAAAGCAAAAACATAAAAGGCTTGAGGCATCCGGGAGCTAATCTTCACTTTAATAATTCATGATCTTATTGTATTTCCAATTGCCTGAGTTGTCTGATAGACCCCAGAACTGTTTGTACTACACAGAACTGTCTTATAAAAATCTTGTATAATGTAAATGTGCCACGTCTGTTTTACTTCCCTGGCAAGCAATCTAAGAATAAAAACTGATTATGTAGTTATCTGTGACAGCATGGAAGAGATCTTTTCATAGACAATCAGAAGAAAACCAGCACGTTCAATAGTTGTTTCAGAAAATAAAACAAAATGTAGGTGATAGTATACTGCAGAATCTGCGCTGCAATCATAGGGATGTGCATAGAGCCTGGGCTTTATAGAAGCACATGCTCAGGTACAAGGCTTATTGCAATAGGCTCCCTCTAGTGGTTGACCACAGGCAGACAGGTTTTTATCATTTAGCGGTGTGTCCCAATCGCGGGTCCTTACGACCTCCCAACAGGTCATGTTTTCAGGATATCCTATAAAAAGAACACCAGTTCAATTTTTTGACAATAATTATATCTTCTGTCCAATTGAAAGGAAATGCTGAAAACAGGACTTGTTGGGGTGTCGTGAGGACTGGAGTTTCAAAAAAATTTCTATAAATGGCACCTGACTTTTTAGCTGATGTTTCAGAATTAGCTGTTGTGTGTACTGAGAAAAACATTATTTCTGGCCATTATCTGACTTGTATGCTTTGTTTTTCACTAGTTTCCTCCTCTTCAGGCTGCATCTCTAATTTGTACTCTTCCCTGAGCTGGTGGGTGAAGACTGCTGCTTCGATGGCTCTATACACTGCTCAAAGGGAGCACATCTACAGTTTTCTCCAACTCTGTAGGACACAGAGAAATAACAGCATCATGGAGGACATTATAGAGCAGAACTAAGCAGTGTAGATGTGATATCAGTAAATCCCTCGCCATTAGCTCTAGCAGCACATTTCCATCCCTCTGCAGCAGCAGCTTCCTACTCCCCTCTTCTCTCCACAGATTTCTATGGACAGTATAAGACAACACCCCACTCCACTTCCTGTTCTCTGTCTTGTTATCTCAGTTATCTTAGTAATTAGAGATGGATTTCATTTGCAAACAGGTAGTGGACAGTAAGTTAGGAAGAGGTGAGACCCCTGGTGATCAGCACGTTAGAGGGGTTTTTCAGCACAAAAGCACCATGTTAGGTAAAATGATTTGCACTTTTGCTAGGTATCATATTCAGGGATCGCTCTACCATGAGGCTGTAGTACCTCAGAGGGGTGGTGGAGGGTTTCAACCTGGACGGAAAATCACTGGCCCTGCCAGTACTTATTTTTTCCAGACATATTAATGACCAGTAAAAAATAATTGCCAGCTATGAGCCAGCTGGTCAGCAACCTGACAAACATTTCACTCAATCCATCTGTAGCTTCCACCAGCACCTACATTCCTGTACACAGTGCTAATGACTAATAACAGCAGCAGCAGCCATCGTGGAGTTACAGATGGAGTGAATGAAATACTTGTCAGTGGAGATGAGCGAGCGTACTCGTTAAGGTAAATTACTCGAGCGAGTATCGGCATTTTCGAGTACATGCCTGCTCGTCCGAAAAGATTCGGGGGCCAGTGGGGGTGAGTGGTGAGTTGCAGGAGTGAGCAGGGGTGAGCGGGGGGGGGGGGGGGAGAGAGATCTACCCCCGTCCCCCCTCCCCAGCTCTCCCCAGCAGCCCCCCAAATCTTTTCGGGCAAGCAGGCATGTACTCAAAAATGCCCATACTCGCTCGAGTAATTTCCTTTAACGAGTACATTTGCTCATCTCTACTTGTCAGGTTGCCACAATGGGGCACTATTATAACTGCGCTGCTATGAAGGTCACTATTACTATTGGGGCTACTATGGGGTCACTATTGCTACTTTGCTACTGCGGCCACTATGGGTGTCGCTATTACTACTGCTGCTAGTAGTGGTGTCACTATTACCACTGGGGTCACTAATAAAGTCACTATTACTACTGGGGCCTTTAAGGCAGTCACTATCACTATTGAGGCCATTAAAGGCACTTTCTATTGGAGTCACTACTGGGGCACTATTACTCTGTCACTTCAGACAAGTCTCAGTGGTTTAAATATGTGTTGGGTATGTTGTGTGTTGGTGCTTTCAATGCCTGCAAAATGAGTGTGTTTTGTTAGGAGGAGAGGGTGAAGAACCCCTGGCTATTGTATTAACAGTTTCTTAAAAGGTTAGTGGCCATTTAACTTTGTGGTTATGCAGGGGAATTGGATCTATCTATCTATCTATCTATCTATCTATCTATCTATCTATCTATCTATCTATCTATCTATCTATCTATCCTTGTATCTAGTATCTATCTATCTGCTAGTATGTAAAGCCCCATTTACACGCAACAATTATCGCTCAAAATTCGTTCAAACGACCTGTGCAGCGTCCGAGGAGCGGACCCCAGCCTAGGAGACAGCGGGGGTAGAGAAATTCACTTGTCATGTTGACTCTACCGTCTCCCACCCGTAGGGTAACCAGGAATACATCCAAGTGGCCCGGGCAGACTATATTAAATAGGGAAACTCACGAGTGAACTACCTTAGTCCTTCTTGTCACTCGTGACTCAACTGTTCCTTCCTCTGCGATGATCTCTCGGGGGAATAAAAAAGAGTCAACACATGGGGGAGAATTTAAAAAGCCGTTTACTGAGAAACTTAAATAAACAATTCACAACAGTTCTCTTTACATCCACCGGCAAAATAGTGAAGGTTCAGAACATGTGAAGCGACAGGGAGGAAACACAGGAGAAATAGGGTGACTTACACAGACCTAGTTAACTGTGGTTCCCTGATCCCGGACACTGACTTTTGAGAAACTCCATCAACACTCTACTGGTCCACTCTCATGGATCTTTGCAACCTTTTCACCTCACACCGCATGGCGGGCAAACTCCACTTATACTCCATCAAAAGAAGGGGAAGGAGAAGAAGCGGTGTGCAGCATTAATGGGATATCCTCTTCCATCTCTTCTTGTACTCAAACTAAAGGTATCTGAGTACAAGCTAGACTCTCTCTCTTTCTCTAGCTACTAATTCCTCTCCCCACAAACTAAACTCAACAACAATCACTTTCATGCACCTTGCATCCACATATATAAAACAAGGTCACATGACATACAAATAGATACTTTCCTAGACATGACCCAGACAATAACCTATTCAGTGCTGCAAAGGTGCAATACACATCATTTTCCTACACATAGAAGACAGTGGAAAACACAGAAACACAAGACAACATAGACCACCCAGAAACTTCCAGAACATGTGCACAACAACTTCTGTACAGTGCACCCGTATGGGCATTGGCCACTTTTCTCTTGAACAATGATTTTAAGATGAACTTAAAATCCATTGTTCAGCTACTGGAGATAAAGCGGTTTGCTTTATCTGTCAGTAGACCATGTCATCTCTACGGCATTTAAAGGGTTAACAGCTCTGATGAGCAGCGTCGCTTTTCGGAGCTGTTGCGGGCGGGTGTCTGTACTACCAAAAATCTATAGAAACAATGTACTGTATGCAAGTATAACTTGTATGTGTGTATTATCTATCTATATCCCTGCACCAGCAGCCATTCATAACACCAATGAAGGGTTATTCTCGACACAAGCATTTATCACCTATCCACTAGATAGGTGATATATGCTATATTTGTGGGGTCTGACCACTGCGACCACCACTGATTGCCAAAAACGGGGATCCCAGACCCCATTCCCCCCAGCCACATGGAGGAGCTTAAATAGAGCAGTGGTGGAGCATCCACACCCCCATTCAAAGTGTATGGCGCTGATGGAAACAGACAAGCTTTGTGCATTGTCTTTGTTGAGACATTGTCATTTTCTCTTATTGACGAAGGTTTTCATTCCTCAGGTATGACATTTGCAAACAGGACTTCTAGATTCAAGTTGCAATTTAGAGATCAGGAGAATCGCTCCCTATGTAAATACTTAGTCTTTGCAATCAATCTTCCTTTTCATTCAAAATGAATTTAGGAGAATCTGCATAATTGGCCATGTTTAACGGAACTCTGATGTATGGCCGTGTCTCCGGACTCTCCACTGTGCAGAATGATGATGAGGAGGGAATGGAAAATTCTGAAACAGACATGTGTATGGGGGAGGGGATTGGTTTTTGCCTTATTCAAAGTAATTTTATTATAGGAAATGGAGACATTTGAAGCTGAACTGTTTCATGCTGGCGACTGTGTTTTGGAGACAGAAAGTCCCATCCTTAAGTCAACCTCTGTTGCTAAGCAGAGGGGATTTTTGCTAATACTTGTGGGCATTATCGCAACCTTCCAGACCTGAAGAAACAAAGATAGCTGAACGACGTCTCTGACTAGTATGCATCAGTAGTCTCAGACATTGCATGATGCTCTGATTGGCCAATACTGCTTAGATGGGCAGCACAGGTTAATCAAAGCAGGTGTAGTGTCTTAGACTAATGATGCATACTTGTGCACAATGTATATCAGATAGGCAAAGAAGCTGGTGCAGTCATTTTTGCTTTTTAAGGCCCAGAGGGTCGCTTTAAGGCTTTAATCTTTTGTAAGTACACTGTGTCTGGCACCATATGGAGTAAACTGTGGTTTGCACTACATGAGGGCACAATATGGTTTGTACTAAAAGGTAAACTTTGATGTTTTTTAAAGATTACTTGTCAACTCTTTTGACATGTCTGTTTCAGAAGATACTAGTAGAACTCAAGGGCAATCTTTTCTTAGAACTCTATGTTGTGCTGTTCCTCTGTTATTTCTCCTTATGAATAAATTAAAATACAGGTGTTAGCAGTGGAGGGGTGTCCATACACAATTTGACACTATCCAATCAGTGCTGTCAGTATCGCATTGTGTAAAGGCCCATTTAGACACAACATTTATTGCTCAAAATGTGCTCAAAAACCATATTTTGATCGATAATCGTTGCGTGTAAATGTGCCCATCTACCGAACTATGGATTTCAGTTCGTCTTGAAATCCGAATTTATTCAGAGAACAACGGGCGGTCCGCTAAATAAATTCAGCTCCCGGCGGCTCCCAGGCTGCTAATTCATACTAATAGGCATTAGTACCAATTAGCAGATTATGCAAAATGATCACTCAAAAGCTATCTTTTGAGCGATCATCTTTGTGTCTAAATGCATGTTTAGGCCTCTTTCACATGGTCGTAGGTGTTTTTATGTGCGACCGCCGGCACTGTAAAAATGCATGATCGGGCGCACAAACGTTCAGATGGCACAGGCCCCAGTGCATATATGCCGGGACTGCAATGCCATTGCCTGCCCTTCCCTCCCCCTTGCTGGCTCACTTTCTCTCTACTCTCCTTCGGCTGTTTGCAAAGGGAGTGGGCAGGATGGGGGAGAGCTAAGCACCCGCCCCCTCCCCACCCCTTTTCCGCAGCCAGCAATGGGAGGGGGCAAAGCGGGGTAGAGCTTAGCTCCACCCCCCCTGCCCCCACCCATTGCAAACAGCCAGAGGGGAAGAGAGAGAAGGAGAGAAGAGGGAGGGAGTTTAGCAGTCACGCTGCTAAACTCCCTTCTACCTCCCTTCTCTGGCAGCTGTCATTGGCTTCCATAGGAGCCAATGAATTCTGGCTGTAAAGATAGTTCCAGGACTATCTTTTAAGCCTGGCATGAAAGCGCCCGGCGCTATATTGGCCCGGCCAGGCGCTTTCAAGCTGCGGGAATACGGCCATGTGATCTGATGTATTAGAATCCAATGCATCAAATCGTAGCGTATTTTGGCCGGATGTGAAAACGGCGGCCGATATACGCTCATGTGAAAGAGCCCTTAGACATACTCCTGTGACAAGGTGTGAGGGTATATGTATATATTGCCATATGTTTTTTATGCTTTTATACCTGTATGCAAGTTCTATTCAAAGTTAAAATGAGAAAAACTTAATCTGTCGCCTTACATCAGATATTCCAAAGGCCTTGCAAGGCGAAGACAAAATGTATCTTAAACACTGCAAGGAAGAACCGGATACGAAGGCCGTGTGCTTGGCTGTTTTCCCAGAAGCGCTGTATCTAGATAACGACTGTTCAACTACGTATATGATTTTCACTGTCTCAGGCGGAAATGCGGACTTTACATATATGGTTATGCGGTTAATTTGAGCCAATGAGACCATTACTCATTCCTAGTGATGGGACCAAATGGTATAAAAGTCCATGTAATCTGTAATAAAGTGCACAGTTATGTCCCCCTGTGAGGAACTATACCAGACCTCCGTGTGTGGTGTCTCTTCTTTACCGCCGGCAGCGGGGCATTGGGGTGGGCCTGATTGGTGCTGTACGCAGAAATTTCCCTGACAAAGGGGAACAGTATCATCCAGGAGTTAACGTATTAATAAATTTCCCATAGAAATAAGAGAGGGGCAGTAGAATGTAGAGGTATAAGGAAAAAAATGCTCCAATATTGCTATTAAATGGGGTATACACTAAAACAGACATATCAGGAGAAATGTCAGATGCAAAGAGCCAGTACTCGAATGATAAGTACTCCCTTGCATAGGACTGGAAGCAAGTAGGAGACTGTGTGTGCAAGCGTGAGGAAGAGAAAGCGGGTCAACTGTAAGGCCTCTTTCACATGGTCTACAAAATCACAAGATTTTGTAGTGATGCGATATTGCTACAAAACACATGTATGTGAAGCCCATGCTTTCCAACAGGTTCTTTCACATGAGAGATGTTTTGTAGCCTGAAAGAACCCATTGGACATGTGTTTTGTAGTGATTTCGCATAGCTACAAAAGCTTGTGATTTTGTAGCTTGTGTGAAACAAGCCTAAAGGTGGAGAGCAGTGAATTTCTGCTGCAGGGATGACAGGATGGTCCTATTTAGCTTAAATAGCTTAATAGAGTCAGCTGTCTTCTTCAACGAACACCAAAGTAGGTCAACTCCCTCTCTCTCCATTTTTTAAGCCCCTATAGCTCCCTGTGATTTTTGGCAAAAGGTAGGCCATGTCCTATCTTCTGATGCTGCTAGGAAAAATTATGGCTAAAAATCTACGTCAATTTGCAGATTTTCAGTTGCAAATTTTTTTTCAAGGCTAAAAATCGCCCCTGTAAGTGAATGCACTAGAATCCAATGCTATACATGGCAGAAATTTTCAGTATCCCTTCACACCATGCGCTCATGTGAATGGACGAGAAAACGCTAATTTATTTTGGAATTAGATCACGGCATTTGCCGCACTTTTTTGCATGATGCGCTCGTGTGAAAGAGGCCTGAGATTGAAACCTACAGTACCCAGGGTACTGGTAGTTAGAGGGTATTGATAGATAGATTTGAATAGGTAAATTAACACTTACAGTTAGGTAAGTAAGTTAAATAGTAAAAAGTTATGTTTAACTCTCCTGCCCTCCTATGTAGAGAAATAATGGACTTTATCATAAAATGTTATGCAAATTTAAATACTGAACTCTCCTGGGAAGCGACGATCCATAATAAATCCCTTCCCGGCAAAATAAATAAAAACCACACACACATTTGGTATTGTTTCATCCATAACAACCTATATAATAAGTTGAACACAGTTTTTACCCTGCATGGCAAACACTGTAGAAAAAAAAGTAAAAAACAGAGTCAAAATGCTTTTTTGTTCATTTTGCCTCCCAAAAAAGCAATAAAAGTGATCAAAAAAACCATATGTACTCCAAAATGGATCGCAAAAAACAAAACCTCACAGAGCTCCGTTTCATTTCTATCTATGGGGTGAGTGATCATTATAGTCAACTGATTGAAAGACACCAATCCAGATGAATTGGCAGTGTCATAAATCAGTTAGTCATTAATGTCATTAATACCAGGTGTCAAGGGAGATTGTAGAAATGTAAAGATGCAAATGACCAGAGATCAGCTAGTAAACACTTGTCCTTAGATGAACACAAGTGGGCACCCTCACCTCGTAGATAGAAATTGAAATGGGGTTGTCTAGGATCCTTTGAAAGGTCCTTTCTACTCTTTTTTAGGGCATATCCACTTTCTGGCACAGCCCCCTATAAGTGATTGTTTTAGGTGCCACTAGGAGACCTGAATTTGCAGTCACTGTATTGAATCTATTACACCTGCCAGTGCTAAATTGAAAGTCAACCAATTAGGCAGCACCTAATAGGCATACCGCCATGGCAAGCCTGGGTTCAGCTGCCATACCGGTAGCATCCTATTCTCACCACCTGGTTAAGCTTCCTCTGTCAAACCAACAATTGGCCATCTCATTTATCAAATGACTTGGGATTGGAGTTGTCTCTGATCATGGGCATTGCAGGAGGATGATGACTGTATTGTATGACGTAGGCCGGTGGCACAGAACCGATTTGCATTGTGGAATCCACGGTCGGCGTCTGCACCGAGGATCCGCAGCAAATACTTTTCAGAACATGCTATGCAAAATCGCTTTTTGCTACAGACTCACGGAATCGAATTGCGACTTCCGTGAGCGGATGAAAAATTGCAAACGTGTGAGTGAGTTTGCAGGATTGTGCTCACATACAGTATGCGCTTGTAGAACATTCTAAGCTGTTCTGCAGTTTTAGAAGTGAAATATGAAAGTTTCACCTCGGCGTACAGATTGTGCTCTTTTTAGACTATTCTTCACAAACACTGCTGTTCTCATCTTACATAACACTTGATAGAAAACTCCACTTTGATGTCTTTGTCTGCCTACATTGTCGAATAAACTGCAACCCTCAGGTCCAATATTCAACATCTAGCACTAACTACAAGGGCTGGAAACAATGTTTCTCTTTGATGTCATGGTGCGCCAACTTTGTAATGTGCTTGAAACCTGACGGTTAAAGACTGTGGAAAAAAGAAGAAACACTGTGACTTAAGCACAGGAATAGACACTCATTGTATAAAACAATCCCTCCCTAGAAGGAGTTGTTGGAGTGGAATGAAACTTTCTATGTGTGATTGTAACGTTGATATAAGTAATTGATTACAATATTAGAGTGGGCATGGAGGCTCTAGTACCCTATAGTACTGCCTCTATCTTGGATACAAGATATGATACAGGTGAGCATAGAGGCTCTAGTACCCTGTTGTACCGCTTCTAGCTTGGATACAAGATCTAATACAGGTGAGCATGGAGGCTCTTTTACCCTGTTGTACCACCTCTAGCTTGGATACAAGATGTGATACGGGCGGGTATGGAGGCTCTAGTACCCCAATGGGCTGCCTCTAGCTTGGATGTAAGATGTGATATGGTTGGGCATGGATGCATACAGGTTCTGTATGGTATCCTGTGGCATATCACTCCACATTTGCTGTAACTGAGCCTCTAAATCAAGCAAACTCGTAGGCTGTCGAAGTTCTTATCCAAGATAGTTCCATACATCTTCTATTGGTGATGAATCCAGCTAAAGTGTTTCAATGTTATGACACCCTCCCTGTGTATGGTTGAGCATTATCCTGCTGGAAAATGCCTCTTGGAAGCCGCCATGAGAAGAACACATGTGGCTGCAGGATGTCCTGAACATACCATTAAGCTGTCATTGTCCTTTGTACCACTACTAGGGGTGACCGACTGTCACATGTGATGGCGTCCCAGACCATCACACCAGCAGTGGGGGCAGTGTGCCGCTCCACAGCAAAGGCAGGATTGAGGCACTCAGCTCCTAGGTCACCAGGTACAAACACCAAAACACGGCCGTAGTCAGTGCCCAAACTAAACCTGGATTTGTTGCTGAAGACAACCCGATTCAACTCCATAGCAGTCAAGCTTTGTCGTTCACAACACCACTGCAAATAATGGAAATGGTGGGCTTGATTTCTTTTTGCAAAAAGTGTTATAACATATGTTAATAAATACTATTTTTGATTCTTTCCCAGGTGTCCAATGACTTTTTGTAATATAGTATATTCATAGCCAGAGCTGTATCTACAAGAAGGTGGCACTGGCATCCTCTACATCCAGAGGAAAAAAAGTTTTTTTACATCAACATAGAAGGGTGTTCTTTAGCGTAAGAGTAGTGAGACTGTGGGGCTCTCTGATGGAGGAAGTGGTGATTGTTGATTTTAAAATGGGCCTTGATGTCATCATTATAACGTACTGTATAATAGTACAAGCTATGGATAGTAGATTACTGGAGATGGTTATTGATTAGAGATGAGCGAGCATACTCGCTAAGGGCATGTGCTTGAGCGAGCATTGCCCTTAGCGAGTACCTGCCCGCTCGAGAGACAAAATTCGGGTGCCGACGCAGGGGAGCGGTGAGTAGCGGCAGTCAGCAATGGGGAGCGGGGGGGGGGGGGGGAGAGAGGGAGAAAAGAGATCTCCCCTCCGTTCCACCCCGCTCTCCCCCGCAGCTCCCTGCGCGCCGCCGGCACCCGAACCTTGTCTCTCGAGCGGGCAGGTACTCGCTAAGGGCCCCCGCTCTCCCCCGCAGCTCCCTGCGCGCCGCCGGCACCCGAACCTTGTCTCTCGAGCGGGCAGGTACTCGCTAAGGGCAGCGCTCAATCATCACTATTATTGATCCAGAGATTTATTCAGATTTTCAGATGTGAAAAGCACATGGGACATGGGATGTATTTGGAGAATAGCTCAAGCTTATTGGCCATATATCCAAGTCATCATGGGATCCATCTAGTCCGGGTGTAGTAATACTTCATGTTGAAGTTTGAATTTCACTTTGAAATGAATAGGATTGCACTATTATACTCGCCACTTTTTGTTGTTTTTAATTTGTTGTTTCATTATATGCTATTAACAGAAAAAAAAAGAAAATCCAGATGTCACGTTAAACTTGCGGGTTCTCACTTCAATTGTTGCAGAAGAATCTATTTTCTGTCTTCATTGTAATATAATTTGAGGAAGTGACAAGTGATTCCGCTTGAAATTATCATCTTCATGCTGATGGCAATTTAATAAGCAATTATTAAAGAATTTAAAGTGGCATAGAAATTACAAATGACAATGTACATGTAAGTAAGAGGGGGAGGGGGGGGGCACATTTATTCCTTCATAGATAGTCTGTGTTATATAAGTGCTTTTTATTGTTCCGGGATCATCTGTACTTCAAAAAACTGGATTAGGCTTCATACACAGAATAGAGGAGTTTGCACAGAGCCTGTATAGCTCCCAAGTGTAGGCTGTCGTACATGCTTCGTCTGCTTAAGACGTATCTAATGATACAGGGGATTATATCAATACTTCTTTTGGCTCCTGAATGTAGCCACTGGCACAATGTAATAGGGACTACAGCGGTCTATGAACAAGATCTTACTTGGACCAAACCAGAGGCATATAGTAGAAAGAATTGTAAAAAAAAGCCTTTCCCCCTTCCTAATCCCTATTTATTGTAGCATATGATAAACTACCGCATTGTCCCTCTTAACCCCTTAAGGACCGGGCTGTTTTGTACCTTAAAGGGGTTGTCTCGCGAAATGAAGTGGGGTTATACACTTCTGTATGGCCATATTAATGCACTTTGTAATATACATTGTGCATTAAATATGAGCCATACAGAAGTTATTCACTTACCTGCTCCGTTGCTAGCGTCCCCGTCGCCATGGTTCCATCTAATTTCGGTGTCTTCTTGCTTTTTTAGACGCGCTTGCGCAGATGGGTCTTCTCCCTTCGGCTCGGCTCGACAGCATCGGCGTTTTGGCTCCGCCCCCTTGTATGCGTCATCGCGTAGCTCCGCCCCATGACGTGTGGCGGTTCCAGCCTCCTGATTGGCTGGAATCGGCACGTGACGGGGGCGGAGCTACGCGATGGCGCATACAAGGGGGCGGAGCCAAAACGCCGATGCTGTCGAGCCGAGCCGAAGGGAGAAGACCCATCTGCGCAAGCGCGTCTAAAAAAGCAAGAAGACACCGAAATTAGACGGAACCATGGCAACGGGGACGCTAGCAACGGAGCAGGTAAGTGAATAACTTCTGTATGGCTCATATTTAATGCACAATGTATATTACAAAGTGCATTAATATGGCCATACAGAAGTGTATAACCCCACTTTTTTTACCCCCGTGACATATAAGGGTATTCTTTAAATATCTTTTTTACTGACTGTTTTTCCGTTTTTTAGTTTTATTGGGGGTAAAAAGCTACAAAAAAAAAAAAGATTTTTTTTAACATTTCTAGTTATTTTTTTTTAATTAGCATATTTATGCTTAAATAAATTATGGGCACGGGGTCCTCATTTTGTTTCAGACGTTTTGATATATAATATGTATGGTTTTGGATTACAGGGTGCATATAGCGACGGTTTTGGTTGGCTTGGGGTTTAGGTTATTTTCTTTATTATGTATATATTGTTGTTTTATTCTGTCAGTTTTTTTTAACTTATGTATGTAAGTATGTTTTTTTCTATCTATGTCCCATATGAGGTCTTAACTAGAGATGAGCGGGTGCTCGTTACTCGGGACGAACTTTTCACGATGCTCGAGGGTTCGTTTCGAATAACGAACCCCATTGAAGTCAATTTGCGACCCGAGCATTTTTGTATTTCGCCGATGCTCGCTAAGGTTTCCTTGTGTGAAAATCTGGGCAATTCAAGAAAGTGATGGGAACGACACAGCAACGGATAGGGCAGGCGAGGGGCTACATGTTGGGCTGCATCTCAAGTTCACAGGTCCCACTATTAAGCCACAATAGCGGCAAGAGTGGGCCCCCCCCCTCCCAACAACTTTTACTTCTGAAAAGCCCTCATTAGCAATGCATACCTTAGCTAAGCACCACACTACCTCCAACAAAGCACAATCACTGCCTGCATGACACTCCACTGCCACTTCTCCTGGGTTACATGCTGCCCAACCGCCCCCCCTCCCCCCCACAGCGCACACCAAAGTGTCCCTGCGCAGCCTTCAGCTGCCCTCATGCCACACCGCCCTCATGTCTATTTAGAAGTGCGTCTGCCATGAGGAGGAACCGCAGGCACACACTGCAGAGGGTTGGCACGGCTAGGCAGCGACCCTCTTTAAAAGGGGCGGGGCGATAGCCCACAATGCTGTACAGAAGCAATGAGAAATAGAATCCTGTGCCACCGCCATCAGGAGCTGCACACGTGGGCATAGCAATGGGGAACCTATGTGCCACACACTATTCATTCTGTCAAGGTGTCTCTGCATTCCCCAGTCAGACCGGGCTTTTTAATTCATAGACACAGGCAGGTACAACTCCCTATTGTGAAGTCCCTGTCGACCGACAGCATGGGTGGCTCCCTGGAACCCACCGGCGATACACAAAAATATCCCATTGCATTGCCCAACACAGCTGAGGTAGTAATGTCGTGCTTAATGCAGATGGGCTTCGGCCCACACTGCATGCCCCAGTCAGACTGGGGTTCTTTACAAGTGGAAACAGATGCATTTATAATTCCCTCTGGACCCGCAGCATGGGTGGGTGCCAGGAAGCCACCGGCGGTACATAGAAATATCCCATTGCATTGCCCAACACAGCTGAGGTAGTAATGTCGTGCTTAATGCAGGTGGGCTTCGGCCCACACTGCATGCCCCAGTCAGACTGGGGTTCTTTACAAGTGGACACATGCAGTTACAACTCCGTGTGGACCCACAGCATGGGTGGGTGCCAGGAAGCCACCGGCGGTACATAAATATATCCCATTGCATTGCCCATCACAGCTGAGGTAATGTCATGTTTAATGCAAGTGGGCTTCGGCCCACACTGCATGCCCCAGTCAGACTGGGGCTCTTTAGAAGTGGACACATGTAGTTACAACTCCGTGTGGACCCACGGCATGGGTGGCTCCCTGGAACCCACCGGCGGTACATAAATATATCCCATTGCAGTGCCCAACACAGCTGATGTAACGTCAGCTGTAATGCAGGTGGGCACAAAAATTAATTGGATTACACTGTAGGCGAGGGCCCACAAAAATTGGTGTACCAACAGTACTAATGTACCTCAGAAAAATTGCCCATGCCCAACCAAGAGGGCAGGTGAAACCTATTAATCGCTTTGGTTAATGTGGCTTAAGTGGTAACTAGGCCTGGAGGCAGCCCAGTTTAACGAAAAATTGTTTCAAGTTAAAGTTTCAACGCTTTTAAGAGCATTGAAACGTATAAAAATTGTTTAGAAAAATTATATGAGTGAGCCTTGTGGCCCTAAGAAAAATTGCCCGTTCGGCGTGATTACGTGAGGTTTCAGGAGGAGGAGCAGGAGGAGGAGGAGGAATATTAGACACAGATTGATGAAGCAGAAATGTCCCCGTTTTGGATGGTGAGAGAGAACGATGCTTCCATCCGCGGGTGCAGCCTACGTATTGCTTAGGTATCGCTGCTGTCCGCTGGTGGAGAACAGAAGTCTGGGGAAATCCAGGCTTTGTTCATCTTGATGAGTGTTAGCCTGTCGGCACTGTCGGTTGACAGGTGGGTACGCTTATCCGTGATGATTCCCCCAGCCACACTAAACACACTCTCTGACAAGACGCTAGCCGCAGGACAAGCAAGCACCTCCAGGGCATACAGCGCGAGTTCAGGCCACGTGTCCAGCTTCGACACCCAGTAGTTGTAGGGGGCAGAGGCGTCACGGAGGACGGTCGTGCGATCGGCTACGTACTCCCTCACCATCCTTTTACAGTGCTCCCGCCGACTCAGCCGTGACTGGGGAGCGGTGACACAGTCTTGCTGGGGAGCCATAAAGCTGGCAAAGGCCTTGGAGAATGTTCCCCTGCCTGCGCTGTACATGCTGCATGATCTCTGCGCCTCCCCTGCTACCTGGCCCTCGGAACTGTGCCTTCTGCCACTAGCGCTGTCGGATGGGAAGTTTACCATCAGTTTGTCCACCAGCGCCCTGTGGTATTGCATCATTCTCGAACCCCTTTCCTCTTCGGGAATGAGAGTGCAAAGACTCTCCTTATACCGTGGGTCGAGCAGTGTGTACACCCAGTAATCCGTAGTGGCCAGAATGCGTGTAACGCGAGGGTCATGAGAAAGGCATCCTAACATGAAGTCAGCCATGTGTACCAGGGTACCTGTACGCAACACATGGCTGTCTTCACTAGGAAGATCACTTTCAGGATCCTCCTCCTCCTCCTCTTCCTCCTCCTCAGCCCATACACGCTGAAAGGATGACAGGCAAGCAGCATGGGTACCGTCAGCAGTGGGCCAAGCTGTCTCTTCCCCCTCCTCCTCATCCTCCTCATGCTCCTCCTCCTCCTCCTGAACGCGCTGAGATATAGACAGGAGGGTGCTCTGACTATCCAGCGACATACTGTCTTCCCCCGGCTCTGTTTCCGAGCGCAAAGCGTCTGCCTTTATGCTTTGCAGGGAACTTCTCAAGATGCATAGCAGAGGAATGGTGACGCTAATGATTGCAGCATCGCCGCTCACCACCTGGGTAGACTCCTCAAATTTTCCAAGGACCTGGCAGATGGCTGCCAACCAGGGCCACTCTTCTGTAAATAATTGAGGAGGCTGACTCACACTGCGCCGCGCAAGTTGGAGTTGGTATTCCACTATAGCTGTACGCTGCTCATAGAGTCTGGCCAACATGTGGAGCGTAGAGTTCCACTGTGTGGGCACGTCGCACAGCAGTCGGTGCACTGGCAGATTAAACCGATGTTGCAGTGTCCGCAGGGTGGCAGCGTGCGTGTGGGATTTGCGGAAATGTGCGCAGAGCTGGCGCACCTTTCCGAGCAGGTATGACAAGTGGGGGTAGCTTTTCAGAAAGCGCTGAACCACCAAATTAAACACATGGGCCAGGCATGGCACGTGCGTGAGGCTGCCGAGCTGCAGAGCCGCCACCAGCTTACGGCCGTTGTCACACACGACCATGCCCGGTTGGAGGCTCAGCAGCGCAAGCCAGCGGTCGGTCTGCTCTGTCAGACCCTGCAGCAGTTCGTGGGCCGTGTGCCTCTTCTCTCCTAAGCTGAGTAGTTTCAGCACGGCCTGCTGACGCTTGCCCACCGCTGTGCTGCCACGCCGCGTTACACCGACTGCTGGCGACGTGCTGCTGACACATCTTGATTGCGAGACAGAGGTTGCGTTGGAGGAGGAGGAGGAGGAGGAAGGTGCTTTAGTGGAGGAAGCATACACCGCCGCAGATACCACCACCGAGCTGTGGCCCGCAATTCTGGGGGTGGGTAGGACGTGAGCGGTCCCAGGCTCTGACTCTGTCCCAGCCTCCACTAAATTCACCCAATGTGCCGTCAGGGAGATATAGTGGCCCTGCCCGCCTGTGCTTGTCCACGTGTCTGTTGTTAAGTGGACCTTGGCAGTAACCGCGTTGGTGAGGGCGCGTACAATGTTGCGGGAGACGTGGTCGTGCAGGCCTGGGACGGCACATCGGGAAAAGTAGTGGCGACTGGGAACTGAGTAGCGCGGGGCCGCCGCCGCCATCATACTTTTGAAAGCCTCCGTTTCCACAAGCCTATACGGCAGCATCTCTAGGCTGATCAATTTTGCAATGTGCACGTTTAACGCTTGAGCGTGCGGGTGCGTGGCGGCGTACTTGCGCTTGCGCTCAAACTGTGGCGCTAGCGACGTCTGGACGCTACGCTGAGAGACATTGCTGGATGGGGCCGAGGACAGCGGAGGTGAGGGTGTGGGTGCAGGCCAGGAGACGGTAGTGCCTGTGTCCTGAGAGGGGGGTTGGATCTCAGTGGCAGGTTGGGGCACAGGGGGAGAGGCAGTGGTGCAAACCGGAGGCGGTGAACGGGCATCGTCCCACCTTGTGGGGTGCTTGGCCATCATATGCCTGCGCATGCTTTTGGTGGTGCCTCCCCAGCTGATCTTGGCGCGACAAAGGTTGCACACCACTGTTCGTCGGTCGTCAGGCGTCTCTGTGAAAAACTGCCACACCGTAGAGCACCTTGACCTGTGCAGGGTGGCATGGCGCGAGGGGGCGCTTTGGGAAACAGTTGGTGGATTATTCGGTCTGGCCCTGCCTCTACCCCTGGCCACCACACTGGCTCGGCCTGTGCCCACACCCTGACTTGGGCCTCCGCGTCCTCGCCCGCGTCCACGTCCTATAGGCCTACCCCTACCCCTCAGCATGGTGTATTACCAGTGATTTGATTTCCCAGGCAGGAAAGAAAGTGGCGCAAGCTTGCAGCCAAAATACAATTTTTTCCCTTGTTTTTCAAAGGACAAGCCACACTGCGTGTATTCAATGAATACTACTAAGTTTAATAACTGTGTTGCGGCCCTGCAAAAGTGTCACAGAACTTTACTGTTGCAGAGTTATTAACTGTGGCAGAGCAGGTATTTCCCAGGCAGGAAAGAAATTGGCGCAAGGCTGCACTCAACCGTAGCTGGTTGCGTCTGATTTTTTTACGTTCTCTACGCAGCACACACGTACCCAGAGCCCTTAGGACTGACAGAGGCAGGGCAAATATACTTTTTTCCCTTTTGTTTAAAAGGAAAGGCCCACTGTGCCTATTCAATGACTAATATAACTGTGTTGCGGCCCTGCAAAAGTGTCACAGAACTTTACTGTTGCAGAGTTCTTAACTGTGGCAGAGCAGGTATTTCCCAGGCAGGAAAGAAATTGGCGCAAGGCTGCACTCAACCGTAGCTGGTTGCGTCTGATTTTTTTACGTTCTCCACGCAGCACACACGTACCCAGAGCCCTTAGGACTGACAGAGGCAGGGCAAATATAATTTTTTCCCTTTTGTTTAAAAGGAAAGGCCCACTGTGCCTATTCAATGACTAATAACTGTGTTGTGGCCCTGCCTACACAATTCTGTGCCTGTAGTATCAATGCAGGGTGCAATGCTCTGCACCGCCGATTTTGAGAAAAAAAAGCAACACAGCTAACAGCAGCCTGCACAGTACTCCACACAGTTAAATGTGGCCCTAGAAAGGACCGTTGAGGTTCTTGAAGGCTACACTCACTCCTAACACTCTCCCTGCCTAAGCACCACTTCTGTCCCTAATGCCGGGTGCAATGCTCTGCACTGCCGATTTTGAGAAGAAAAAAAAATTTCTCCACTGCTAACAGCAGGACCGTTGGGGTTCTTGAAGCCTACACTCACTACAAACACTCTCCCTACAGCAACTCCAATAGAACAGCACTTTCCCTCACTAACTCACACGGCATCTGAGCCGAGCCGCGGGAGGGGCCGACTTTTATACTCGGGTGACATCTGATCTCCCCAGCCACTCACAGCAGGGGGGTGGTATAGGGCTTGAACGTCACAGGGGGAAGTTGTAATGCCTTCCCTGTCTTTCAATTGGCCAGAAAAGCGCGCTAACGTCTCAGAGAGGAAACTGAAAGTAACCGGAACACCACGTGGTACTCGTTACGAGTAACGAGCATCCCGAACACCCTAATATTCGCACGAATATCAAGCTCGGACGAGTACGTTCGCTCATCTCTAGTCTTAACCCCTTCCCTCCCCATGATGTAAGGGTAAGTCATGGGAGCAGGGTACTTCCAGCAATATGACGTACCCTTACGTCATAGGGATAGCGCGAGATCATGACAGACCTTGCGTTATCCGGCAGCGAGAGCCGGCTGTCACTGATAGCCGGCCTTCCGCTGCAATGTAGATCGCGGCATGGGAGGGCTCACAGAAGGAGAGCGCGTCTGGTTGCCATGACAACAGGACACCTGATACTGACGTCCTGTATTGCCAGAGCCTGTGATCGCTGTATAAGTGTTAAGGCATGGCAGGAGAGAAGTCCTACCATGCCTTATCACAGCGATCATCAGTGCTGTGCTTTAAGTCCCCCATCGACACGTCTGTAATGATGTGTACAATAAGTTGAACACACTTTTTATTCTGCACAGCAAAAAGCGTAAATAAATGCTAAAAAACAGAGGCAAAATGCTAATTTTTAGCATTTTGCCTCTCAAAAACTGCAATAAAAGTGATCCAAAAAAAGTATGTTCTCCAAAATGGCACCAATGAAAGCTGCAGCTCGTCTCGCAAAAAATAAGCCCTCACAGAGCACCGTCCATGAAAAAATAAAAAAGTTATAGGACTTTGAATGCAGTGATTTAGAAAAAAAAAGCTTTCCAAAAAAAAGGGGTTTAATTGCAGAAAAGAGGAAAAAACAAAAAAAGATATAAGAATTTTAGTATTGTTGCAATTGTACCGGCCCACAGAAAAAATGTATTGTGTCATTTATGCTGCATGATTAACGCTTAAAAAAAACCATAACAAATCTATGGCAGAATTGATGCGTTTTCTCTCCCTGTTATCATAAAAAAAAAGAAAAGTTTTACAATATAGTCAATGTACCCAAAAATGGCACCATCAAAACTACAGTTTGCCACGCAAAAAACAAGCCCTTATACGACCGCGTCAAAGTAAAACGGTTATGGCTTTTGAAAAATGGAGATGAAAATCTGCCAAAAATCGTTGCGTCCTTAAGCCCAAAATAGGCCATGTCCTTAAGGGGTTAAAAGACCTCTGCGGGACATACACATGTATTTGAATTTTTTTTTTCTGATACTTTTCCACTGTAGCTGGAGCATCCATAGGAGCCGCAGTTAAAGGGAGAAATATTCCCTGTAGTGACATTAGTCACTGGCAGAGCTGGCCAGGGTGTGCTACGACCCTGTAGATCTGCTGTTGCAGGGGATCCCGGCAGTTACGTGACTCCCAGGCTTGCCTAGTGAAAGAAACACTTGCACTTTCACTTTAGTACATATCGCTCATTGAGCGCTGTGTACTAAAGAAAGGAGGAGGCAGAAAGGATCAAAACCCACTTCTCTCTCCTCCTCCTAACAGCTGACAAGCCGTCCAGCTCATGATTGATTGCAGTGCCAGGAGGCTTTAATCCCCGCCGTAATTTTACACACAGCTGCGCTTTTATCCCGGGACCGAGCACCGTAAATTTACAGTGCTTAGTCCTAAATGGGTTAAAGTGACCCTCTGGTCCTGGAGAAACAAAGATGGCCGCACCGCTTCTTTGACTATCTGATACACACTGTGTATTAGTATGAATCAGTAGTCTAACAGCTTAAACGGATGGGCATGCTTTTTCTCCGGTTTGCGTCCGTGATACTTATGGGCGCAAAACTGGATGAAATGAAACCATTGATTTTCAGTGGTTTCGTTTTTGCTATCAGAATTCTTGCGCGTTAATACCACATGCAAGAAAAGATAGGCTTTGCCCTATCTTTATTGCATATACTTTTTCTACGTGTGAGAAGGATAGGGCAGGATCTATATTCTCATTTTTCTTTTCAAACTCACATGCAATAATGCAGGTTTTGAATAGTCAAAAAAAGAACAAACAGTTCATGTGCTAATACGCTCCGTAGCGGCGAACGTATTAGTGCATGTGCTCATCCATTTTCAACGCAAGGCGATGACTGAACGAAGAATGAAATTACGTGCGGTTTCACTTGTCGGGCGGTTTAAACACTGATTGTTCGGTTTTTGCACACTGAACGATAAGAGAATGAGAATCATGCAGTCTAAATCGGCTGCCTGAGCGCGGATGAGCTGGTGATGATGTCACAAGCTTGTTTACTCGGGCAAACGAGAGTCGTGAGATTTACCTTGTGTCTAAAAAGGCCGTAAGACTCTAAATACTTGGCTTTGATTTTCCAGTGCAGCCCATGTGAACAATACTGATCAGTCAGAACAGCATGTAGTGTCTTAGACTACCAATATATAGTAATACAGTGTGCATCAGATCAGAGAAGTGGTGCGGCCATCTTTGTTTCTCCAGAATCGAAGGGTTGCGTTAAATGAATACAGTACTAATTTATCAGCCATGCAATGCCATTACTCAGGTTTCTCTGTCTACTTACAAGTTGTGTAAATGGGTTGTCCAGGCTTAGAAGAAGACTAGTAATTAGCATTATTTATAGTACCAGTGTTTCTGGTGGCGCAATGCACCCCTTACTAATGTAATATATAGTGAAAGGGATTGGAGTTGGTCAAAATATTTCAATGCGAGAAGTAAGCTATTGCCATTATTTGCAATTTTGCTGAACAGTGCAAACACCTACTAATAAAACATCAGTAAATGGACAAAATAGCAATACGGATGCTGCAACATTTAAACCTGGGAACATTCAGAAGGGAGACAACCAGTGTTTCTGGTGGTGCTATGCGCCACTTATTAATATACACTGTAAGGAATTGTAGTTGGTACAAAGATTTCGGTCCAAATGGTAAGCTATAGGCATTATTTACAATCTTCAAGAACATTACAAACAGTGATTTACCAAATTCAGCAGCTTGCTAAGGAGACATGTTGGCTTGTTGCTTTCACATATTAGCTGAACCACATGTAAAAACTTCAGCTTGTGGCGGAGGTGAAATCGTGGCTAGTCGCTCTGTCATGTAAGCTGCATTAGCTTCACGGCAGCGTTGAACCCTCTGACAGTGACGGATAGTTTCAACAATGGACAACGGTTCACAATTATATGAAGGCTGGACTAGTGTTGGTGGCATTAGCATTTGAGATGACATGATATCACATTCAGGATATGTGCAGATAATGGAGAAAGACTATGCTTCAATTTTGTTGTTGATCAATATTCACTGTGAGCTATGTCATCAAAGTGCTAACAGCCACTTGTCCGTGAATGTGTGTGTGAGGGCTTCACATGCTTCACCTCTGATTACATGACGGTGGCATCATCACATGTCCTAAAGCATAGATAAAACATAGAACCTGACAGCAGCCGTGTGCTCACAGAACCTGTAATGATGTCAATGTCATGTGATTAGTCGCATGGTCTCTGAGCTCCGCCCCTGATCACATGACGGTGACATCATCGCAGGTACTAAACCAGCAGAGTCTGATCACATGATGGTGATGTCATCACAGGTCCTTCATCCTTGTGCACTCAATGAGGGATTATGGGCGGACTACATCCCCCACAACCCCCCACAGACTCAGTTGCTATGGATACTGCAATACTCAGTCTGGCAGTTTGTAGCTGGTTGTGAGACAGCTGGACACCTGTGTGGATAGTCAAATAAATGTCACCTCACAAATTTACAAATACATAGCTAGTGGTGCATATTGACCAACAACAACATTGAAGCATAGTCCTTCACCACTATCTTCACAGTCTCCTGAATGTGATATCATGTCATCTCAAGTGCTAATGCCGCCAACACCAGTCAAGCAGACTGAGTACTGGTGTAGCCATAGCAACTGAGGCTGCAGGGTTTTGTGGGGGATGTAGTTTGCCCATAATCCCTCATTCAGTGCACAAGAATGAAGGACCTGAGATTACGTCACTGTCATGTGATCAGGCTCTGCTGGTTTAGGACCTGCAATAACATTACCATGATGTGAACAGGGGTGGAGCTCAGTCATATGGTCTCTGAGCTTTGCCCCTGATCACATGATGATGACATCATCCTCACGGGTCTTGTGAGCATACGGCTGCTGTCAGGCTTTGTGTCCTATATATGCTTTAGGACTAGAGATGAGCGAGCACCAAAATGCTCGGGTGCTCGTTACTTGAGTCGAACTTTCAGTGATGCTCGAGAGTTCGTTTCGAGTAACGAACCCCATTGAAGTCAATGGGCGACTCGAGCATTTTTGTATATCGCCGATGCTTGCTAAGGTTTTCATTTGTGTAAACCTGGGAAATTCAAGAAAGTGATGGGAACGACACAGAAACGGATAGGGCAGGCGAGGGGCTACATGTTGGGCTGCATCTCAAGTTCCCAGGTCCCACTATTAAGCCACAATACTGGCAAGAGTGAGACACCCCCCCCCCGCACTGTCAGCATAAAGATCGTTCTCCTCTGCCACAGCTGTAACAGCTGTGGCAGAGAAGAACGATGTTAGCCCATTGAATTCAATGAAGCCAGCAATACAGCTGGCTCCATTGAAAGCAATGGGCTGCCGGCGATCGCGGGATGAATTGTCGGGAAGGGCTTAAATATATAAGCCCTTCCCTGCAATTCATCCAGAAATGTGTAAAAATATATATATACTCACCTGGTCCCAGCAGACGGAGTTCAGCGCGGCCAGCGGCAGTCCTCCTGAACTGCTCTGAACAGCTGTGAGTAGTATTCAGCAGCCGGGGATTTAAAATCCCTGCCTGCTGAATGAGTTGCCTCTAATTGGTCACAGCCTGACCAATCAGAGGCAGATTCCACTCACACACCTATTCATGAATTTATGAATGGGTGAGTGACTGCTGCCTCTCATCTGATTGGTCCCGCTGAGCCAATCAGAGGCTCCCTTCTGCTGACAGCCACTACTCACCGCTCCCCCGCGCCGGCACCCGAACCTGCAGTCTCGAGCGGGGGAGATACTCGCTAAAGGCAATGCTCGCTCGAGCAATTGACTTTAGCGAGTATACTCGCTCATCTCTACTAGATACTAATGGTATGCTGTATGGTCATCTATTTGATCCCTTTATATTGGAAGAATAGGTGTCACTCCTGAAAGGAGTAAATAAGGTGTACAGGGGACCATACTGCATGGGAGTAGTGGAACATTCAACTCTTTCATAAACTCATGAGGGCCACATGCATGCACGGTCTCCCCCTTTCTGGAGTCCAAATGTTGGAGAAGGGAACCCCCCATTTTCCCGATAGACGAGACTCCTAGAGGTGGATCTGGCACTTATTAGACACTTTAGGCATATGATTTACATTGAAATCTAATTATGGCCCTTGGAATTGGCTCAATCTGACAATGTGGCCCTCAGACCAGAAAAGATGGAACCTCTCTGCTTTCAGCATATTATACTATGAAGAACTTTTTCCCTTTTGTTAAAGCATATTTACAAAAGCATTAAAGTTAACAGTTTACTCCCAGCCACAAAGGTGCAATAGAAAAATTGTATTTTTTTTAATAAATGTGTCCCAATAGTACTAATAATCCACCACATAGAGTTTTACAATATTGGAAAGGGTTCTAGGTTACATAGCAAACCTGACAACTGCAGAAATATCTCCCAAGCCCATCCTTCCCATCATTCATCCTTACTGCAGCTGATGTGCTGAATGCTATAGCATGATAAATACTGAAACATTAGGCTTAAGGCCAAGACATCATCGCCTTTGCCTCAGGGCAGGCTTATAGTGTACTGAATGATCTCTTTGAAAGCCTTTAAGTGCTGCTCTCTTTTTTGTTTTCTGACAGTGGTTTGAGAATTGCTTCTCTCCTAATGGCCTCTTGGCAGTTTAACATAAAGCTTTCCTCTCTTATCACGTCTATCCATCATCTATGGAAATAATGGCAGAAGTAAAGGAAAGCATTCGATGCTGCAATGAATGGAACTCCGTATTGTGCTGGTCCTTCTCATGGAAATGCATTAACGGTGGCTTTACATGGGAAGACTAGCGCCCAAATAATCGCTCAGTTAAGTGAATGCAAAAAAAAGTCGTAACGTGTAAACATGGTCACCAAGAGGGTGACGAGCAATAATTCACTTACTAGTTGTTTCATTTCAGCTGACCTAAAAAACAGTTGCTGGTTGATCAAAAGTCGTTTGGTGTAAAGTCGCAGTTGTTCGTATTTGAAGGACCCGCAAACACATTTGCAAGAAGATTCCCCTATGAATGATATCTCAGCAAACAACTAATGAAAAGGTATCACAGGAGGGGAAATAAAAAATTAAAAACAATCACAGAAAATGGCCGTTACTTACTGAGTGAGGAGTGCATATGGATGCATCCTCCTCTCATCATGCAGGTAGCTGACTACTAAATGGAGGAGCCAATAACACCTGTGAGGGCACCGATAAAACACCCACTCACACTGCCTCCTGATAATGAGGGGGGTGGCTGCCTGGCGTATACTCCCACACATAGTGGATACAGGGTGCCAGACCATTCTGATATATGTAGTTCACCATGCAGACCAGCAACCTATTAATGACGCCATGATAATTCGGCGGGTTGCCCTGCATTTCCATCAGTGAACCACATTGGTACTGCCACATGCAGCGTGGTATTAAGACTCCAGGGGGAGCCCAGGGTGGCAGTACCAATCTCTTGCATTCTTGCAAACACATAAATATATATCACGATCACATGACTCCAAATGACACATAGAAAACAATACATTTTTTAGACAAGACAGGACATACCAGACATTAACCCTCTCATGCCTTCAACCATGCAATCCACATAAATCAAATGCATACCTCAAACAAGACACTGACAAGACAATGGCACGAGACAGACATATAAAATTATGGAGGGGTCCCACTAACTCTGGGCCACTACACAAGTCACTGGTCAGACCACACATGGAATACTGTGTACACTTTTTGGCACCAAAAGAATAACATATCAGAGCTTGAGTGGGTACAAAGGTGGGCAACTACAGTAATGAATAGTATGGATGGACTGCAATACCCAGAGAGGTTATCAAAATTGGTATTATTTAGTTTCGAAAAAAGGTGGCTGAGGGGTAACCTAATAATTATGTATAAATATATCAGTGGACAATGCAGAGTTCTCTTCCATAATCAAACTACTAATGACGACCTGTCCATCCATGCATGAGTAGGTTTGTGAGTGACATACATGCTCCGCCCCTGATCACATGACAGTGACATCATCACAGGTTCTGTACGCACATGGTTGCTGTCCAGCTAGGTGTTCGTTAGTATTCTAACTACAAACGCCCCTGAGGCTGCAGGGGGGGTTGTAATCCACCCGTAATATGCGCAAACATGCATGACCTTTGATGACATCCCCGTCATGTGATCATGGGCAGAGCATGGCAGTGACATCATCACAGGTCCTCCATCTCCAGTGCTGTGCTGCTTCTGATCTCTGTTGTATGGGATGAACAATGTATGTAGCAGTGCTGTTTGTGATGTGCGCCACCAGAAACGCTGGTAGTATAATTGCCTAATAAGTACTAGTCTATTTATACCAAGGACTGAGACTGTAGCAAGAGGGCATCCTCTACATCTAAAGGAAAGAAGTTTTCTACATCAACATAAAAGGGGGTTCTTTACTGTAAGAGCAGTGAGACTATGAAACTCTCTGCCTGAGGATGTGGTGATGGCAAATTTGATAACAGAGTTCAAGAGGGGCCTGGACGCCTTTCTTGAGCGTTACAATATTATATTCCAGAATCATTAATAACTTCGGGTCAGTGGTCTGATTGCCAGATTTGAATCAGGAAGGATTTTTTTCCCCTTAAATGGGGAGAATTGGCTTATACCTTCTTGTTTTCTTTTGTTTTCCTCTGGATCAACATTTAGGAGGGGGGGGGGGGGGAGTAATAGACTGAGCTGGATGGACATATGTCTTTTTTGGCCTTACATACTATGTTACTATGTTAGACATGTCAGAAGAGTGAACGGGTCCTTTTTAAAGGGGCTCTAGTAAAACAACAAGCTATCTCCTATGCATATACAATATATATATATATACAACTTAAGACATCTGGATTGACAGAGGCCTTGGCTTCTTAATGTTTGCAATAGACCCGATTTGGCACAATTTCTGATCCAGCCTCTGAATACAACATTTAACTGGTGGTTTTGTACCTGGGTATTTGTCGGCGAAGGCCTCTTGTGATTCCTTAATTGATCTGCTTTGCATTTAGCCTTCCAGAATAACTATTTACTGTTGTAGGAAGAACACCATGGGGCAGATTTATGAAGGCTGTCTAAAAGAAAAACTGTCTTTGCTGCCCATAGTAACCAATCACAGCCCAGCTTTCATTTCCTATACTGCTCATGTAAAATGAAAGGGCTATGGCCTACTCTAAAGAGTGCGGGGCTGGGATCAGAGTGGGGCTACTTTTCTGTGGCCCACCCTGTAGTTCATGCTTTTATTCCATTCTATTGTATGGGAAGAAAAGGCCCACAAGCTTCTGTTCAGAACCTTCACACACGTTTTTTAATAGTTAATATCATTAACTATCCATGTATCCCTGTTGGTCTACAGTGACTTATACACTGTTATCTACTGTGGTCTACGGTAGTCAAAGGATTAATTCTAACAACTTTGGTGACCTAGGATAGTGAATGCGAACATCCATGGGGACTTGTAAGGTGAAGAAATGAATTCATAATATTTGTAAAGTGGGTACTGACCTCCCTTTCAGCCTCTCATTTAGTCTGGTTGCATTTAACAGTCATGTAGTTGTCGATGTGACATCTATATAGTCAGCAAGGAAGTGGTTTGGGGGGTCTATCAGGATTCCTAGACTCCCAGTCTTCTCACACAAGTTTGCTCAGACTACATCTCTCATGACGCCTGGACTTTTCTGTTATATTTTCCTTCCTTTGTCTTTTTAAACAGGAAAAGAAATGTTTTGGGAAAAAAGTACGCCAAGCAACAAGTAAACCCTGTGTAGTCTGATCCCACTGTCACACTTCCTGCCATCTCTTCCTTACTACTTCCTGACTTATGACAAGTACAGTATGTCAGTAAAAAATAGGGAATAGATAGAAAGAAGTACAGTAAGACTGCAAGATCAGGCTACAATCTAAGGTAGATGCAAAGTCAGAAAAGTCCAAAATTCCTGGACATCCAATAGGCAAAGATATTTGACTTGTAAGCTGGGGAACCAGCCAGATGTAGGGTTGTAGTGGCCTAGAACACCATCCTGGTCCTCTCCATAAATGTCATACATGTTTTGTCCTACATAGATGCACTATGCAAAGCTTGTCCTGTCATATCCAGTGTGTGTGTTGCACAACTGCAGCACTTGAGAGGTTAACAGTAATAAAATCACTGCCTGCATGTAGATGTATCAGTTTGTCATGTCATGAGGTACAAGTGAGGTGATAAATGGGAGTGTTTGAGAGCGGGAAGAGAGTTCTATCTTCAACCGGTGAGTGCCATCTTGTTCAGGGACACAAGAGATTGCTATCACAGAGCCACATGGAAGCTCCTTCAGCTTCCATGTAGTTGAAGATGGAGGAAGAGGAGCGACATACTGTAGCGTTTGGAGAGTGGAAGTGAATGGAGTTAGTCCCACCATCAGAGAGAGAAAAAGAGCCCTACAATAGTTCTGTACAGGTACCAGTTCACACTACAGGCTTTTCCTGTGCAGACATCCACAGTTAAGATCACTGCACAGAGGTATGCGACTGAGTTACACCCACGCGCCTGCCATGCGGGGTGTTTATTGTGTACGCCTTCCTGTTAATAATTGTCTGACAGAGAGTCTGTGGAGTGACCCCTACTCCCCTTCCTCCTCTGGAGTGCTCCCAGTCCAGGAGGGGTGCCGTGCAGATAACGTGGACTGTAGGACTGTATTCATCCCGTGTATCCTCCCTGACCTCCGAGCTCTAGCCTGCTGGCGTTGAAAGTGAATTGTACCTGCCTGGCCTTAAATACCTGTGTTGTAAAGTTTATTCATTCAGTCAAGTTATACTGGGCCCTAACCGTTCCTGGGGACCCGAGGTACTATACACAAATCTCTCTGTTCTTTTCTCCGCTGCATAGAATACCAGTGTGTGGGAATGGTGGCATCATGAGTGATAAGTACTACTACCCCCATTAACCCGTTTATTGGCATTCCCTATCCTAGGGGTGTCGAAGCTGGCCTACAATCCTGCTCTGGCCTTGGCTCTGTGTTATCCCTCCCGGACCAGAGCCTGGTAAGTGCCGCCATGACAAGCCAGCACTTATCCCTCCCAGCTCTACACGTTAGCCAGGCTCCCTCAGCAGCTTCCAGCATGGGTATATGTATCAGGTCTGGCACTCAAAGTTAAGCCACAGGCTACTGCACTCCAATCCTATCCGAATTCCCACAGCTAGCCTCCACAGCATGTCACACTCCTAAACCCCAACTACAAGGGCAGACACAGGATCCCCAATTTTAATATGACTCCCCAGTGACAAGTGAGGTATTGTATGCTACACTGTTGTGTTCCAATGCTGCCCCAGTATCTTGAGGTCTCCCTTCTCTTCCCATGTGCTCTACAGGATACTACCCAATGTGATATCCCTGTACATGCGATGTAATAATATCATGTAAAACCTAAATACACAAATCCATTATGCTGAAAGCAGCCCTCCAGTTTCAGCACAAAATTCTGTCCTAGACTATAGGGGGGGGGGGGGGGGTATATTACCTGTAGTTGTTCTCTGCCTTCCTTCAATCTGCTTGCTCCATTTTCAGACCTCCAATGATCTGGACTAGGGAATTGATGGGAAACTGATCAAATTTGTGAGCGACACAAAGCTAGGAGGGATAGCTAACACTAGGGAAGAGAGAAAGAGTATTTAAAAAGATCTAGAAAAGCCTGAACAGTGGACGGCGACTAACAGAATGGTATCTGAAGGGCTGTCACAGTCTAGAGGGATCAGCCCTAGCCTCATTTGTGCAAGGAAAGACTTGAAGCAATGGGAAATTGAAAGGGAGGAAACACAGATTCGATATTAGAAAAAACTGACAGTGAGGGTGATGAATGAGTGGAACAGGTTACCACAGGAGGTGGTGAGTTCTCCTTCAATGGAAGTCTTCAAACAAAGGCTGGACAGATATTTGTCTGGGGTGATTTAGTGAATCCTGCACTGAGCAGGGGGTTAGGACCCAGTGAGCCTGGAGGTCCCTTCCAACTCTACCATTCTATGAAGATGGCTGACACAATCTGTAGGCTACAAAATCCCCCGCAATGCATTGGCAGTGTTAGACTACCAATGCATTATACCTACTTTCTGATTGACTGGAGCTGTTCATGTGATCAGTGCTGGCTAGAGATGAGCGAGCATACTCGGTAAGGCGATTTACTCGAGAGAGCATCGCCTTTTTCGAGTAACTGCTGGCTCGTCCCTGAAGATTCGGGGGGGGGGGGGGGGGGCGCAGGGGTGAGCGGAGGGTTGTGGAGGGGATCGGGAGGGAGCGAGAAATCTCTCACTCTCCCCTCTTCTGCCCCCGCGCCCCCCGCCCTCCCCCGAATCTTCAGGGACGAGCCAGCAGTTACTCGAAAAAGGCGATGCTCTCTCGAGTAAATCGCCTTACCGAGTATGCACGCTCATCTCTAGTGCTGGCCAATCAGTGAGCAGTGCACAGTGTGCATTAAGTAGTAAGAAAATTGCTGTGGCCATCTTGGATTGTAAAAAATGAGGCTTGGACCAATAGATTAGAGAGGTGGCAGTGAAGGACAACTGCACATTATATATATATATATATATATATATATATATATATATATATATATACAGGGTGGGCACGGAAAAGTAGCAACCAATCACAGCACATCTTTCATTTCTTATACTGTTGAGGTAAAATGAAAACTGCACTGTGATTGGTTGCTGTGTGCAACTAAGACAGTTTTTCTTTTTAAACAGTTTCATAAATCTCCCGTGGGGTTTGTAGCCTGTAGACACATAGGTCTGCATAGAAGCTGTAGACACAATACAACAGATTTTTTTTTTTAGGACTATTTCCAAATCTGCTTTACTTTTCATTTTAGATATAATCAAACAATCTAAAAAATTGGGCACAAAGATGCATCTTCCCTTTAAGAAACCTGGCTCTATACTTGTAACTTATTACTTGCCTTTCTCATGTCAGCTAATTCCTACAATCATCATGTAGATGCATTAACTTAATGACTTACATTCTGTACAAAATATACTTGCTGTTTCCTGCCGGTGAAAGAGTAAATGTTCAGTGTAGTACGTTCCAAGTTATGTAAGTGTTTCTCAAACACTGTACTTATGTCTTCAAACTCTCACTTATATCTGCCATGATAACTGGTAATTATTGTGATTCCAAAATCACTGCTTTCCAGTATATTTTATATTAGAGTGGATGACAAAAAAGCCATAATATCCTCTATGAAATGTGTTTATCAACAGAGTTGTACCAGGCATGCACCTCTTGTATATAAATCACATGTAAATGGCTTACAGAGCCAAAACTAGTGAGATGCTGAGATTTACTGGTTGCACGGGTCTGACTACACGGCTTGAGAGAGCAAAAAGTACACTAAACAACGAAGTTGCACACACAAATGCTCAACTTTTAGGGCAAAAACACACAGGCGTATGTGCAACTATGCACACCGCTACAGAGCGGACAATTCAACTCTATGCCATAGCGCGCGAGTTTCAAAAGAACAGTCGGAAGATAGGTCTTGCCCTATCTTTCCCGCAAATGGGGGAAAGATAGGGCAAGTCCTATCTTTTCTCGCCATACTATTAACAAGCAAAATACTACTAACGAAAATGAGTCCATTGAAAACAATGGTTTTGTTTTGTCCCGTTAGGTGGCCATGATTAGCAGAGCATCATAATGGGACTGAATTATGCCCATATAAAGATTTAGAGCACTTTTGCAAGGAAGTGTGGGCAAAAATTGCCAAGTCAGGATGTGCCAGCTGTGGCAGAGGAGAACGATCTTTATGCTGACAGTGTGTGTGTGTGGGGGGGAGGGGGGGTCTCACTCTTTCCACTATTGTGGCTTAATAGTGGGACCTGGGAACTTGAGATGCAGCCCAACATGTAGCCCCTCGCCTGCCCTATCCGTTTCTGTGTCGTTCCCATCACTTTCTTGAATTTCCCAGGTTTTCACAAATGAAAACCTTAGCGAGCATCGGCGATATACAAAAATACTCGAGTTGCCCATTGACTTCAATGGGGTTCGTTACTCGAAACGAACTCTCGAGCATCACTGAAAGGTCAACTCGAGTAACGAGCACCCGAGCATTTTGGTGCTCGCTCATCTCTAATAATAGGCCTTAGATCAGCTGTCATCACCAGGAGAGCTGGTGTCCAGCAGCACATTTCTCTTACAGCAACGTCTGCAGGAGAAATTGAGTATTACATGGCACACACTTAAAGAACTAGTCCAAGTCTGACACAGCAGGAGCCACTCTTTTGTGATGACTCTCTCTTTAATGTGGGACTCTATGATATTCATATGCTCTAATAGAGTATGGAGACAGATATGGATCTGGGATATTTACATAAAACCAATGAGCATATATGAAATGCTATATTCTGCTCCCATTTCTTCTCAGTCAGCACTTTAGAAGATGCATTGCAACTACAATTATTAAGCCGTCTTCCAATGCACTAATTTAAAGGCATCGTTGACCAAAGGGCATGCATGCTCTACTGGTAGGCCATGACCTGCTGTGGGGCTCTTGGAGAGAAGGGGCGCATTCTGTGTAGCTTTGTCCCTATTTTAAAGAGTAGTGAGAACAAACAAAAAAGTTGAAAATGTACTCAGAAATTCGACAAGGGCACCAGGACCTTTTGTGCTGGGTGGTTATGAGTGCTGTAGCATCAAGCAGAACATAAAAAGGGTTTAAGTCTGCTTAGTACAAGTGACATTTTTGGTTTCTTGCATCTACAAACCTTTCAATCTTATAAAGAAAAGTATTCATTTATGACACAAGACTTATGTGAAGCATCGAAGACATATATGTTTAAAGGTTCAAAAAAACCAATCTAATTCCCCGAAGAAGGGGTGACACGTATTATAGCACCATTACTCCCTATAGTGGTTTTATAACAAGAGCATTCAACATATATTGGTTTCTCAGAAGACTGTTTTTTAAGTGCACTTAAAGATAGAGATGAAAACAAATAAACAGTCTTTGATCTGCTGTTCTGAAGTAGTACAGAGAAATCAATTATGATACAACTGAACTTGAGATGTGAGGCTCTCAACGCCTTCATCATTACTGCTCTGGCAATCGAGATAAACTCCACTGTAGTGGACAGTGCGACTGCTTGCTATTTAGGCAAAGAAAATGAAGGTCTGTGTAAAGTATAAATCACAACACCCATCGTATAGATCTCCATTTCAAAGATGAATGAAGTAAGACGAAATGTGTTTTTTTTCTTAATCTGTAATTCCTCATTTTGTTAGATACGTCTTTTTATGAGATATCAAAATCCATTATGATCCAATGCAAAAATAGCCCTGCTATTCTTAAAAATAAATTAATGGCACAAGCAAATGTAGGATGTGTGGAGGACCTCAGTTTCCTGTGACCATGTTTAAAATTTGTATCATTTGGATGAGGGGGGGTCTAAAAATTCCTTGGTTCCAAGGGCTATGACTAATGATTTCACATTGTCTGGTTCAATTAGTTGTACAGTTATGAACTATTAATGGTTTATGCTTAGAACAGGTCGCCAATAGCAGATTGGTGGGGGTCCACTGCTGCGGACGCCTTGTTGATAAGCTGTTTGTAGGCCACTGCATTCAGGCATGGAGCTGATTTCTGCTGAAAATAAAGAACTCAATTCTTCAGTGACCCAGCTTGGTATTGCAATCCAAGTTCCCATTCATTTCAATAGGAACATGGCCTGCAATACCAAACTGGTTCACTGAAATAGAAACAGCTGTCTGCTTCCAGCAGTAACCAGCTCGATGCCCAAGTGCAGTGGCTTGGTGAACGGCTGATCACTATGGGTCCTGGGTGATGAATCCCCACCAATCTACTATTGATGGCCTATTCTGAGGATAAGCCATCGGTAGCTCATAAATGGACACTTCTGTTAAAGTGAAGATCCAACAAAAAGTATCTTCTGACTTCTTAGACCAATAACCTACAACTAGAGTTGAGCGAACGTACTCTGCCAAGCTTGATGCTTGTTCAAGTATTAGCATACTCGATGGTGCTCGCTACTCGAGCGAGCATCACGTCGTGTTCGACCCAGCCCCAGTTTTGGCCCCTCCCCGGTGTGACGTGTCAGAGGGAGAACAAAAAAAAAAAAAGCTCGGCAACCGACAGGTCCCGTACAAAAATGCTCGAGTCTCCCATTGAAGTCAATGGGGTTTGTTACTCGAATAGAGCTTTCGAATTTTAGGAAAAGCTCAACTCGAATAAGAAGGACCCGAGCATTTGGGTACTCACTCATCTCTACCTACAACCAAAATATTTCCTTTTTGAATGATCCCTATTTCCACTGTCAGGGTATGTCCATAGCATTTCTAATAGCAGTTGAGCAGATGTGATTGCACCACTTCTTGGCCATATTGCTAACTAAGCTGTTTATTCCAATATTTTTGTTCAAGTGTTTGGAAAGGTGGAATCATGTGACTGAGTAGTGTGGTCGTGTCATTTTGGTCATCCTACATGTGTCTCCCTGTTGGAGGTCAGATGGCACAAGTTGCACTAGAGAGAAGAGGTGTTTCTTGTATTCTCTGAAAGTGGAGTTTTGAAAACGCCCTACAATCTATTGGGGAGTGCACCACTGCACCAAGTGTACATTGTGGACTGCCCTGGTTTTGCCTAAGGTCTACTGCTGCACAGCTGCCTCAGCAAAATGTTGTCATGATTGTCGTTAAGTTGTAGCAGCAATTCTCAGTTGAAGGTATGTCTAGACGGCCAGTCTTTGAGTCCCCCAACAGGGATACTAATCCCATTGCCAAACCCCATCCAACTACCTGTTTAGAACAGAAAGTGCGAGAGACTATTTGCTTGAATCAATGCTGATGCTGCTGTAAGCACAGGACTTTACTAGCCAGCAAGCTCCCTCTATAGACAGACAACTTATCATTCCATATAATCCCAAAGAAAATGTTGGAAGTAAAGAGGCTATCAAGGATTAGAAAAAAACAATGTGGTTTTTTTTCCAAAAACAGCGCTAAGACAGTCCATAGTTAGACTGGTATTGCAGTTCATTCCCGGTCAAATAAATGGGACTGAACTGCAACACCATTGATGGCCCATGCATGCTGTCTCTTGAAAAGAAAAACACAATAGGGAAATTTATTTAGATTGGTGTTTTATACGTTGGCCAAATCCTAAGTGTGCCAAAGACCAATCTGTTTGTCAGAATTTGAAATTTATATCATCTATGTATTGGTGTAGATTTGCACTATAATTAATTCTAGTTCCTGGTGTAAAGTATAATAAATCCCTCAGACCATGGAAACCACATCCCTTTTGCTAAGTCACACCCATTTTTAGAAAAGTTGTAAGCAGGGTGCAAAAAGATTTTGAAAAATCTCTAATTTTTGCATTGGTACAACTTGCGCAAAAGTTCGCAATTTTATATGTCAGAAAACTGGCAAGCTTCTACATAAATCCCCCCCCCCCCCCCATTTTTTTTTTCTAATCCTGGGAAACCTCTTTAATTAACTATCTCATTCACTACAGCCGTGTGTAGTCAGTGACATGCCATTTACTAATATCACATAACTGCGTCAGCCTTTTAATATAAGAAGCTTTTATATCTTATTGCTTTTTTCCCTCATAAATGTTTCAGCCATCCCCTTTATGTTCATTAGGAAAGTGTTAGAAATTGTGGCCTTTAACAATATAAGTGAGACTTAAACTAAAATGAGGGCAGCCAAAAGACTCTAAAATATTCCTTGTAGATCCAGTCAAATAAATGTTCTGTACTATATTATTCATACATTAGCTTTATAGCTAAGCTACATTACCGAAGAAATGAAAATTATTCTATAAGGCATTAGTCTCTTCTGGCTTTCCTGAGAAGTCCTATGTGAAGACGCTGCTGCATTATTGATTAGCCATCCAGCCACCATTACCATTCATTGCAATTTCACATATTCAGTGACACGTTTTAGGCTGTATTTATTGTTGTAGTGTAATTCATGCTTTACATGACTGTTAGCTTAAGACTGATTAGCGCCAGATGGCAATGGGATAAAAATATATATTTGCCTTATGCGGTAATGATCTGGAAGATCACATATCCCATTTTAAATGCAAACAATAAAGACCAAACAGACCGTAAAAAAGCACTGATGGCTTCATTTGTTCTAGTGATGGTTACATGGAAATATGGGAAATGTTATCTAATGCTTTAAAGGGGTTGTCCCGCGCCGAAACGGGTTTTTTTTTTTTTCAACCCCCCCCCCGTTCGGCGCGAGACAACCCCGATGCAGGGACGTACAGACAGCTTACCGGAGCGCTTACCTTGATCCCCGCGCTCCGGTGACTTCTATACTTACCTGTGAAGATGGCCGCCGGGAACCTCTTGCTTCGTGGACCGCAGCTCTTCTGTGCGGTCCACTGCCGATTCCAGCCTCCTGATTGGCTGGAATCGGCACGTGACGGGGCGGAGCTACACGGAGCCGCTCTCTGTCACGAGCGGCTCCATAGAAGAACACAGAAGACCCGGACTGCGCAAGCGCGGCTAATTTGGCCATCGGAGGCCAAAAATTAGTCGGCTCCATGGAGACGAGGACGCTAACAACGGAGCAGGTAAGTAAAAAACTTTTTATAACTTCTGTATGGCTCATAATTAATGCACAATGTACATTACAAAGTGCATTATTATGGCCATACAGAAGTGTATAGACCCACTTGCTGCCTCGGGACAACCCCTTTAATAATGCACAAAGAAAATGGAGCATAAAATACTAGTTATTATCAGAAACAAGTTGTAAGTAAGCAACATACATATATTGTAATTCAGCAACACTAAAAAAAAAAGGCATGCGCGCATCCACATATTATACATAATCCTTATATTAAATGTCTTGGCTACTTACGTGACATCTTCATAAACTACCACGTTTGTCTCATAATAAAATATGACATTTGGATTTAGATGTGAATTATCTTTGAGGTAATGCTTTAGAATTACGCTTTGTGGGAGTCTAGAGTTTTACAAAGCAATTTTTCTTTTTCTTCTCCATTCGGGCCAGGCTGCCATGACAACTCCTGTTCACAAGTTGTTTCTGCAGAATTTGACATACAGACATGATTTCTTCTTTATGTCCATACTCTGCCGCTTTTTGCCCTTACTTTTTAATAATGCCCCCTTTAGTCCCTACTCAATAATAATGCCTCATTTATGCCCACAGTAATAATTTCCCCTTAATGCCTCTAGTCTTTAATGATGCTCCCTTATGTCCCCACACTGTAACAATGCCTCCTTTATGCCCTGAATCTGTAATACTGTCTCTTTTATGCCCAAGCTCTATAGTAATGCCCCTTTTATGTCCCCACTATGTAGTAATACCCCCTTTATGACACTACTCATGTCCACTTTATGCCCCCACTCTGTAATAATGTCCCCTATATGTCCTTTGTGTTTAATAATGTTCCTTTTATGTTCACACACTTTTATAAAGCAGGCTATACTCAACTCATCTTTTGCCCCTCTACCTCTCTGATCTGCACTGCTCTTGTCCCACCTCACTTCCAGGTAGCGTGGTCACCTGACGGTTGTGTCCATTCTGAGCCTCAGCAGTCCAACAATAGGGTCAGGAATTGGTCAAATTGCACGAGTAAACACTACTGTAGTTAAGCAGGGACTGACAGGGAAAATGAAAGTTGAGTATACGGTGTGTTTTTATTTTACGTCCCCATATTTTATAAAAGAAAACTAAACTCCGGGATTGTTGGACCATACCGGCAGCTCGGGCCTCCTTGAAATGCCACAGGCCCAATGCCTCAGGGAACTTGGGTGCCCCCTCGAGGATAGGGGCTCTGGGTAATCATAACTTTTGCACTCCCCCAATGCCAGCCCTGTTTGACACACATAATATACACTGCAATATTTCCAAAAAAGCAACTCTTTGAGAAGACCATTCTGTTATCCAGGCCAGATTTCCTGTGATAGATTTTCAGTTCCACCATATATTATGTACACTAGCCATTTTCTTTGAGAAGACTACCCTCCAGAAGACCACTTTTTAATGCAATTTTTATTGTAATATCAATGGGCTTTTTTATTTTCATCTAGTAAGTCAAAATACTCAAAATGCTAAATTACATTTACAGGCTCACCAAGATCGTGCTACAAGAACTTTCTATAAAAAGGAGCTCATTGAGAAATTCAGAAATAAACAATTTTAGACGTTGACTGAACTTTTCCATGTAAAATACCTGCTCAAGAAAAATAGATTGAAACCATCCAGCCCACATAGCTTAACTGAAATTTTTTCCAGCTGTTAAAGGGGTTGTCCCGCGCCGAAACGGTTTTTTTTTTTTTTTCAACCCCCCCCCCCCGTTCGGCGCGAGACAACCCCGATGCAGGGACCTAAAGAAAGCTTACCGGAGCGCTTACCTTAATCCCCGCGCTCCGGTAACTTCTATACTTACCGGTGAAGATGGCCGCCGGGAACCTCTTCCTCCGTGGACCACAGCTCTTCTGTGCGGTCCATTGCCGATTCCAGCCTCCTGATTGGCTGGAATCGGCACGTGACGGGGCGGAGCTACACGGAGCTACACGGAGCCCCATAGAGAACAGGAGAAGACCTGGACTGCGCAAGCGTGGCTAATTTGGCCATCGGAGGGCGAAAATTAGTCGGCTCCATGGGAACGAGGACGCTAGCAACGGAGCAGGTAAGTATAAAACTTTTTATAACTTCTGTATGGCTCATAATTAATGCACAATGTACATTACAAAGTGCATTATTATGGCCATACAGAAGTGTATAGACCCACTTGCTGCCGCGGGACAACCCCTTTAAACAGATGCTCATAGGAGAAGCCCCACTGTGTAAATGCACGTTCTCATCTTCTGGAAGCCGATCCATAAGGCTGCTAGAACCTTTGTAGTTGTTTTGTGGTTCCGTAATATCATATGACAGCAACATGATTGCAAATTGGCTTCTGTAGAATTAATACTGTAAGTCAAGCGATACATTGTATTGTATATTAAATACTTGGGCACAATTTATGACAGCAAGGTTATCCTTCATCTGGGACGAAAATTCAGTTTATCACTCCTGCATCTGGATATCCTGACCAAAACACCTTGACTTGGTGGTGAAGAGTTGCCCCCAGCCGGGGGCACTTTAGACAGGATCAGGCATAGATTAACCATGAGGGAGACCATGGTGCTCAGTGGTAGCACCTTTCTCTTCACCACCACTGTGGGACAACACTGGGCGAAGGCCAAGTCACAACCTTTACCTGGAATTCAGCACGGGGTTGACACATCTCTACAGATGGACCACATTCTGTACTTAAGCATGGTAACCTTTATTCCATGTGCAAAATCACTAGAACTCTCCCACGATTAGCGATGAGGATCACTTGCTGCTAGCTACAATGATGGACAGGGGAGTAACTATAAGGCATGCAAGGAATGCGGTTGCTCCTGGGCCCAGGACCCTTAGGGGGCCCATAAGGTTTATCTTCTCCATATAGTAAGCCTAGTGGTATGAATAAAGCATTATAGTTGGGGGCCCTGTTACAGATTTTGCATTGGGGCCCAGAAGCTTAAAGGTACGCCTCTGATGATGGATAATTTAGCTCTGGTTCACTAGCAACATAGACTTCGCTCAGTCTCTTGGCCTTCATGCGCTCAAGGTGAATGCTCAGGCACAACCTGTTTTATATTAAAATATGAAAACTATTCTCTATTAAAGCTAAACTGAAAGTATAAATTGTATTGATCTAAAGTCATTGATCTTGAGCAAGTCCTTGTGCCAACCTCAAGTTGAGGGTAGTTGCATGGTGACATTTGGTGTCTAAGTGATATGCCATGATATTTCACTTTGAAAACCTCTCATTAAAGGAGTTTTCTGAAACTTCCAAAAATGGCAAAGGGAAGACAATAGGACAAAATAAAATATGCAGCACTTACCAGTTAGATCTTCCACCAGTCCATTCACTTCTATGGGAGTTACAGAAACGGTCTAGTGCAATCGATTTGACTATTTCTGTACTCCAGCCACCATGGCCATCCCGCTATCCGAGCTTCTGTTGTATTCTTGCGATGCATCATGAAAAGAGCAGTGACACTATAAAGCAATATATCACAAGTTTTCACAAATCTGTAACTGCCACCAGTAATTCACAGTCTTGGCCGAGATATAAGTAATCCTTTAATAGCACTCAAGCAGTTGTAAGGCATAGCTAAATATACCCTACAGGGAATAAGATCCAACAGCACTGGGATCCTTCACTGGACCTTTGACTGTCTATTCATACAAGGTAGAGCCTCCAATTCCATCATCATCTATGATGTCCAGGGGCGTAACCTGAAGCTTCTGGACCCTAGTGCAAAATCTGTAACAGGGCCCCCAACTATAATGCTTTTGTCATAGTGCTGGGCTCCCAATATGGAGAAAAGAGGTCTTATGGGCCCCTCAAGGCTCCTGGGCCCTGGTGCAACCGCATCCCCTGCGCCCCCTATAGTTACGCCCCTGATGATGCCCTTCTCAGATACTTCCTTTGAATGTTGTGATCATTATCGATCGTGGCATTGAAAGGGTTAAATGGCGGAGATCAGAAGTTTCTCCGATATGCCATGGTTGAGCATGGCTTTAGTTGCATACTACAGACGCTGTTCTATTCTTGATCACGGGGGCAAAATTAGCAATGACGAGTATATTCGTCATGATGCGGTAACTGCCTGCCGAGTGTCAAGTAGCTAATCCAAGATAAGTCAAGTACAGACATGAACGAGATAAACAAGACAACCTTAAATGACTTTCACAACTTCCATCTTCTTTGCGTCCTGTGCTTTCCCTTTTCGTAAGTTGTTGAAGTTCAGCTTATTGCAGGATATTTATTTGTTGCATTGAATCCAAATGTATTGATATATTAATATGAATATACCGTAAGAGCTCAAGTAAAAGTGTTCTACTGGTTGGGAGCTAGAAATGTGTTTTTAAGCTTTTCAAAGCATCGGGATATACGTTACCCTAGAAAAGATCTTTCATGCCCAACGCAACAAACAAAAGCGCAGAGATTGATTATTTTAGGAATTTGCAAAATTGCATACAGAATGAGATATTTCTACTGGCTTCTCTGTGATCAAAACCAGACCTGCAGCATAAATCTTCTTTAATTAATACAGTATAAGAAACAAATTATACACAGGGTTTTATTGGTTTTCTCTAATCTCTGCATGATGCGAGGGATAGATCACCATTTGCCATATGTTCCCTTTCGGCAGATTATTTATCATTTCTGCAGGCATCACTTCCATATACTCCATGAAATCCTAAAGTTGCAGAGTTGATTTTTGATTGCAAAGGGGCAAACAAATGCTAGCTAGATATTTTTGGTTTGCATATGTTACTGTGATTAAAAAACAATAGAAGTTGTTACTCGGATAGCCAGTTATCAGGATTGGACTGGCCTGTCGGAGTACGAGAGAACCCTTCAAGAAGCCCAGGCCCTGCAACTATAATTGGCCAAGAAGTCTTGCAGAAGACAACAGTTTTTGGAGTTCCCTTAGGGTCTATATTTCTTATGGGTTCACTAAAAATTAACTTCTTAAATGCCAGGTATAAGCATAGCAGAGTCTTCTCCAAAAAGAAAAGTTAGCCATGTGCAGACAGATGTTTCAAGGTTTTTGCCCTCATCAGTAGAATTCTGGCTGGTTGAGTGAATGGCTCGAAAGGAATATCGTTTCTAATTGTGGAGACCACCAAGTAGATGTGAAGAGACTTATAGGCCATGCAATGCACTCTGGGAAAATTGATATGCAAACTGGAAATGGAACACTGCCTCTGAATCGCCACCTATTAGAACGCAGCTTTCCTACAAGTCAATGTCTGACCTTGTAACATAAGGTAAAAGCAAAGTCTTCTCCAGAAGGAAAAGATGATCACATACAGACAGCTGTTTGGGGTTCTTAGCTTCTCGGCAGAGTAAATGGCACACACATATGTTGTCTCAAGCCAAGCGACTTGAAGTAATGTACAATAAGTTCCTTTTTATTAGCTCCTCGAAGCATTTAGACAAGATGATATAGATGCTTGGTTTGTTGGCTTATTGTCTTGCTAAACATTTCCTGTAAATATAAGGCTGCATTTAGACAGCCAAGTGCGAATTGTGCCTGAGAATCCCATCCATGTAATATCCAATGTAAGGGAGTGTGGACATTGCATGTCCTACTGTCGTCCATTAATGACCAGAATAGGATATGCTGTAATTTTTCACATGGACCATCGGTCTGTGAAAGAGATTGCAGGCCCGGAAAGCTTCATTGATTTGTATAGGTTAAACTTCTGTCCCAGTTTACTCAGTTACAAACTTGGACTGAACTCAGATCTAAAACTCTCCTGTGTGAACATATACTAATTGTGAATCGTGTACCGTATCAGGACTAATGATTAGTTAGACAAGACAGCTGGAAGGTTACAGGGTTTCTCTAGTTTCGAAAAAACATTGTCAAGAACCATATTAGGGAATTTAGTGTTAAAGGAGTTGTCCCACAAAGTATTGCTTATAAATAAACTCAGCTGATTATTGTAAACTTTTTTAGAGTTACACTTATACTTTCTGGAGCGGAAGGATATTACAGGATATAAATCTTAGGTTAATTGTTAATCCGGGTATACAGGTAGGTAGGAAATATTAGGGGTTGATCCAGAGGTTAGTCTGATTGCCATTAGGGAGTCGGGAAGGAATTTTTTCCCCAAAAGGGCTAATTGGCTTCTGCTCTTGGGGTTTTTTGCCTTCCTCTGGATCAACAACACAGGAGAATAAACAGGCTGGACTAGATGGACATTGTCTTCATTCAGCCTTACGAACTATGTTACTATGTTATAAAAAATGTTTGTTTATATCTAGATAGTTCAGCACTAATGTTAGAATAGTGCCACATGATGTTTCTATTGAAGGGTACAATTCAGCTCAGTAAACACTTCAAGGTGGTCACACCTACTCAGAATTGTTTCTGTGCAGTCTAGTAGAGAGAGCAGAAAGACTGAGCAGGTGGTGCAATTACTAAGGTGGACACAGAATACCAACAGCAGGTGGCGCTATTCTATCATTAGTCCTGGAATATCTGGGAATAGAAATATTTTTTTTAATCAAGTGTAAATACAAAAAAATGTTCATAATTATGGACTGGATTTAACTAGAAACAATATTTTTTATAGCACAACTCCTTTAATAGAAGGACCAGAATCCATTAGCCATAATGGAGAGTGGCTACTAATATTTCTCTGGAGACGAATCCTGCGATCATGTCTTAACCAGGCTGTCTACTGATGGCAGCTGCAGTACCTAATACTTCCTCTGTGGTGGAGCTGTAGAGGAGCACAGGTGCTGCTGCAGAACATACAGGAGGTACCATTTAAAGGGAACCTGTCACATTATACATACAGTTTTATGTGCAGGCGTCATGTTATAGAGCAGGAGGAGCTGAGCAGATTGATGTATAATTTTGTGGGGAAAGATTCAGTATAACTTTATTAATCATTTTAATCTCTGCTCTTTCTGATCATAGAGGTCCAGAGGACGGTCCTATCAGTGATTGACAGCTACCTGTGAATGACTGTATGCACACAGATAGCTGTCAATCACTGATTGGACCGCCCACTGGACCTCTATGATCAGAATGGGCAAAGATTTAAAGGCATAAACTTAAAGTTATACTGAATCTTTCCCATAAAGCTATATATATATATATATATATATATATATATATATATATATATATATATATATATATATACAATCTGCTCACATCATGCCTGTAGTTTGGACACTATTTTTAATGTGGAGGTTCCCTTTTATAGCTACAATGGACGTATTTTTCGAGGCTAGAGTGAAGTTGACCTATTAGAATGACCCTGGATCATAACCTACAATATGGCAGAATAACTTTATTTTATAGATGCTGAATTGCTTGCTTTTTGTTTATTTGGGTTGCAGCTCACAGGGAATTGCATTTGCATATGTTTATTTCTTGCATATGCTAATTCATTTTGCAAGCCTTATAAATACCAGTGATTTTATAGAGCCTGCAAACTAATTACTAATTATATTCCGGCAAGAATTTTGCATAGTGACTTTTTTATTTAAGAGCCACAAAATGTTAGTTAAAAGTATAGAATATCAGAAAGAGCATAATGCTGATTTGATTCAGTAGGGTACAGTACTGAAAACCGTGCCGCAACACAGCTTGTCGTATACTGGAGGAAACCAGGGAGAACTAGCTATCAATGCCAGGCGTCATGTTTTTTTCTTCATGCCCTCCCTTGTAATTTAAGACTGGATTCACACATTGCATATTTGTTGTTGAATCTCCACCAATATTCTGCAGCAAATGTACAATGTAAGTAAATGGGGTTTTAACTAGAGATGAGCGAGTATACTTGCTAAGGCACATTACTTGAGCGAGTAGTGCCTTAGCCGAGTATCTCCCCGCTCGTCTCTAAAGATTCGGAGGCCGGCGGGGAGCGGTGGGGGAGAGCAGGAGGAACGGAGGGGAGATCTCTCTCTCCCTCTCACCCCCCGCTCCCCGCCGCAACTCACCTGTCACCCGCGCCGGTCCCCGAATCTTTAGAGACAAGCGAGGAGATACTCGGCTAAGGCACTACTCGCTCCAGTAATGTGCCTTAGCGAGTATATTCGCTCATCTCTAGTTTTAACACATCCACTGAAAATTCCGGGCATGATGTGAATTTTTGAAACTTACAGCTTACCTTATTGGCTGTGGAAATGCCGCAGATATTTTTAACAGCAAAATTCATTTATTTCTATGCCAAGCATGAGATCTACAGCTGTATCGCCATCACAATCTGCAACAAAATCTGTAAGGGTGGCTTCAGATGATAGTATGCACAATTACACACACTTCAGCGCAACGTATTAGTTTGGTGAACGAGGTTTGATGAGGTTGATTGGCATACATATCAGCGCATGGTACTGTACTTTTTGCGCACACTGGGTAAGTTCACTTGCGCGTGTGACACACCTGATTTAAAAAAGCTATTTTGCCTAATGAGGTCCAGATGTGTTTTTTTTTCACGGAATTACCCATTTGTGCGCAAAAGGAGTGCGCATTTGCATGCCTTCTGTAGACTTCTCTAGGGCCCGTAGTGCACAAATGCACACAGAAGGAGAGCAGGTCTTATTTGTTTCCACGAACATGGAAATAAAAATGAACCCATTGACATCAATGGTTCTAATCACTGCCTATATTTAAAAAACACACGTAAATAAGGTCGTCTGAAGCTGCTCTAACACATACACTTTGGTGCAGATTTTTAGGTTGGATCAACAGTGTCATTTTTACTGTATGTGCGCATTCACACTTAGGCCAGTTTCACGCAAGTATATTCTTAGTCCACATTTGGACTGTGTTTTGCGGACCGTAATACAGAGCTAATGTAAATCTGTGTATCTATTCCCATGGGTGTATTTTTCTAGGCTGTATTATAAAAACACAGCATGTGCAACTTTTGTCCGTATTGCTTGAAGAATACGTCCATTATAGTCTATGGAAAGTGATTAAAATACGAATGCAACAATATGTTATCAGTATTGACCCTCCGTATTTGTATTCTTTGTTAATATTTTCTATTGGGCAAACTCGGTGGCAAATAGAGATCAAATACTAATGACATATACCATCGTTGCTGCCATATCATCTATAACACATCTGTATTAGGGATCAGTCACACAGGCGCATCGGCACCCGTACATCGGCGCTGATGCGCCCTTGTGACTGACAGTTAGAAGACGGCCGTACCTGAAGACGGACGTCTCTCTACAGCGCTGATGAAAGAACACACGACTGGCAATGAAGCCGGTCACGTGTTCTTTCCTCCAGCGCTGCAGAGACGTCCGTCGTCAGGTACGGCCGTCTCCTTCCTGCAGTAACATGGGCACCGATGCGCCCGTGTGACTGAGCCCTTACAAATACATATTACATGCTTGTGTGAAACCGATGTAAAGCATAGTATGTAAGTATTGTATGAAAGTGACACAGAGACTACAACGACTCATATATGGGCAATGTAAAAGTTGTTATCAGGCTACAAGGGAATAGCTGCTATATGGAAACTCCCCTATGGCACCGATATATGGGCAGCAGTATGTCTCTGAAAGCAATGCACCAGAAACAATTACCAACAATGTTACAAATTATCTCTTATGTTTAATCAAATGCCATAATACGCTATGTTCACGCCTATTACCTGTTAAATCCCTGTGGATCTGATGGTTTAATCCATGTTAGAACTTTGAGGCAGGATTTTCACATTTTCACGAATTTCGCCTCAGTCAATTGGGAAAATCTATGTTTGGCCTTCCGATGTAGTTTCCAAAGGGGATTCTGCATGGAAACCATGCAAAGAATTGATTGATGTATTTCCGATTCGACGTGCGGAAAAAACAGCACCGTATGAACTTTGGCAAATGTTTTTATAGCATTCATTAGAACACTAAAATGGCGCATAATTTGCTGCAGATTTTGGTGTGGAATCTGTGGCAAAATTCCACTATGTGAACGAGGTTCTCTACATCAATGCATCATTATGGTACAGTATGGCTAACCACTCAGTATTGGCCCAATTCTAGTCCTAAAGAACACCAACTTCATATTACTTTCTAAGATTTTAGAATGGCATTATTTCTAACATGGCCATGATTCCTTTGCCCCCTGTTCCTGATGATGCCCATTTGAATCTTCCCTTCTAAGGGTGCCTACCCACTTGCGATTCTTTTTCCTGTGATGTTTTGCGTTTTTTCTCAAGAGCAATTAGTATAGAATGTGTTCTTGTCCATCTGGGTTTTTTTTTCCGTTTCGTGGGGTTTTTTCACATAGGAACTGTCAGTTGCATATGTCTCCTTATTTTTCTCTTAATGCACCCATGATTGTCAATGGAGGGCTGCAAAAAACGCTGCGAAAAACGCGCAAAAAAACGCCGCGAAAACGCTGCGTTTTTCACGCGCGAAAATCGGCAACGCAAGTGGGTAGGCGCCCTAACTCTCACATAAATCTCAGATAGTTTTTGCGCTGCATTCACCTTTTGCGCTCTACACGTTACCAGTTCCTGATTTGAACATTTGCTATGTCCTATCACATATCCCTCTCCTTCTTCGGATTTTTGGCATACTCCTTGCCCCACCTTCTTGTATTGACCTTGGTCTCCATCTTCTGCTTTTCTTTCAGATTCTTCTTAGTACTTCTGCACATCCTTTGCTGGGACTTTAAGCAGTGCACCTTCACCAGTCAATGACCACTTTTGAGGCTGCAATATGGAATTCTCATTGAGAAAGACCGTACTTCCATGAAGAAGCTAATGGTGATGGCCAAGAGGATCTGATTAGACTTCCACCACAGTCCACCAGACTGGTTGCAGTACTGGCGGTCCTCCTATTGATGAATGTAAAAGCAACATAATTCAAAATGACATAGAATTATTTTAAGGATATGTCAGAAAGAACTATATTTCATAAATCCTACACTATACGAGAAGATCTACCTGTATCAAACAACTAAGGTCAATGATGCTTGAGCACAGCTTTATACGGTAACACTTAAAAGAAATGATTTCCATGAAACATAATCAGATTCATCATCATTAATCTTTCGGAGAAGCTTCAAGGTTTATGTTTTTGCACATCTAACTCTTAATTTTTCAATCTTCACATCTCCTAGGCTGTTGGGATATTTCGAATGATCTAATTGTAGCCTTCAAAATGGCTTCCAACAGCGTAGACTCTTTCCATTCCCTGCAGTAAATTCAGTGATCTGTTCTAGAATGAGAGGTAGGAAAAGTACAGGACTATTCATTAGCCTGATAATGCTGATAAACTGACAAAGTCGAAAAGAAAGATCATTTTTCATTTCAACTCGGCTTCGGCTAAGTATTTGGGACTTCTAGGATTAGGGACATTTATTTCAACTAGAATAATGAGATTCATTGCCGTTAAAACGCTTAATTGTTTGCAGTCACTTCTAATGCCAAGACAGAGATCTCACGTGGAATAAGTGAAGACTTTGAGAGTTCACAGCTCTGCAGGTGCTCAAGTGCTCATTTTGGTATCAGTAACCACACCTACTAATTACCTTGGGGAGACCTGTCATTCAGTTAGATGATACTCATCATTGAGCTCATTTCTGTTTTATTAAAGCGTATGACCTCCAGCTTTTCAATTCTGTTATGCAGATGCATTTCTCTATCAATTTAATTAGAAGATTAAAATTCCTCCATATTTAATTTCTTTTCTCATTTTTTTTCTTTGTAGGATGGTAGATTATTAAGATTAATAAACAGTTGCCGTGGAAAACAAATAACCAGATACTCCTTGTAAATTAGTCATCACAGGATTTTCTGCTTTACAAATGATCTTTTATGAAACACTTCAAGTAAAAACAAAAAAAAAATGAAAGAAGCGAAAACTAAATTGAAACCCGAATCTAATGCTTTTAAAAGGGCGCAAGTAGACAGCCCATGTGACTTCAGAGCAAATTGGCTATGTTCCTAATTTTGATTCGAGGTAAGAACCTATGCTAGAATTTCCCTAACACATTATCAAATAAGGGTGTGGTAGTAACATAAGGATTAGAGATGAGCGAACCTACTCAGACACGCCCCTTTTTCACCCGAGCGCCGCGATTTTCGAGTACTTCCGTACTTGGATGAAAAGATTCGGGGGGCGCCGTGGGTGAGTGGGGGGTTGCAGCGGGGAGTGGGGGGGAGAGGGAGAGAGCTCCCCCCTGTTCCCTGCTGCTACCCCCCGTTTCGCCACGCCTCCCCCCGCCCCCCGGCGCCCCCCGAATCTTTTTACCCGAGTATGGAAGTACTCGAAAATCGCGGTGCTCGATCGAGTAATTACTCAAAACGAGTATATTTGCTCATCTCTAATAAGGATTAGAGGTGAGCGATCGGACTCTGTCGAGCTTGATGGTCGTTCGAGTATTAGCGTACTCGATGGTGCTCGTAACTCGAACGAGCATCACGCCGTGTTCGACCCTCCCCAGTTTTTGGCTCCTCCCCGCTGGGAGGTGTCTGTTTTGGCCCCTCCCCACCATGGTGCAGATCGTGCGTCAATGGCAAATTTTTGGGGAGAGAGAGAGAGAGAGAAAGATGCGAACCAAGAAAAAAAAAAAAGCTCGGGACCCGGCGTCCCACATACAAAAATGCTCGAGTCTCCCATTGTAGCCAATGGGGTTCGTTACTCGAGTAGAGCTCTTGACTTTTACGAAAAGCTCGACTCGAATAATGCGGACCCAAGCATTTGGGTGCTCGCTCATCTCTGATAAGGATCATGTAAAGATGATGGGAGTAAAACAATATATACATCCTTTGATGGTCTTAGATGGTCAATAGTGTGGTGAGGCTAACCAGCACCAGAAACCCTAACCCCTCATCTCCAATACACATCCTTGAATGTTTCTTTTCCATCAGGTCACATTTTTCTTTTTGACTTCTATTAAAGGGGCTTTCAAACTAAAGACATTTATCCACAAGATAGGGGATGAATGTCTGATGGTTGGGAGATCCACAACAAACCTGGTAATGGTGAACTCTGAATGCTCCATATGAATGGAGCCATGGTGCACATGCATGACCACTGCTACATTCACTTCTTTGGTTTGGAGGTAGATAGCCAAGCACATTGATCTCCTTTTGTTCCATAGAAATGAATGGAGCAATGGTCTGGGTTGCGAATCGTCCAGAAATTCCTGGACAGTATATAAAATGAGGGCCCTTTTTCTCTTATGTTGATGAAAAAAATAGATGCGTCCATAAATCTTTGGAGGCTCGTGGTAGTTGAGCAATTTATTATGACTGTAAATATTAGCATTTTATATCAATATCTGACCTACAGGCTGTATCACTTATAATCTTTATTATTAATTATACTTTCCCATTGTGTCTGTGAAAAATGTTGGGTGTCTGTGATTTTTGGATTCTTTGTTCAGAAACAAGAAAAAATCAGGTTGTCAACCCTGACAGTGGACACGCATTGCACCAGACACAAGGTACTCAGGCTGCACCATTCTTATGACTGCTTTGCGTCCCAGCGCTCGATTCCTTATCAATTAGACATTTTTTCCCTCTCCTGTAAATAGGGGATATATGTCTTTCCTTGGAAAACCTCATTAAGGGTAATGTGTTAGAACTAATTCTTGAAAGACCTATGTGTTATCATGATTCTAGACCACAAATAGAGATGAGTGAATCTACTCGGTTCGGGTGTTTTTGCACTCGAGCACCGCTTTTTCCGAGTAACTCACTACTCGGACGAAAAGATTCGGGGGGCACCGGGGGTGAGCGGGGGAGGGGGGGGGAGAGCTCCCCCCTGTTCCCCACTGCTACTCCCCGCTCCACCATGCCGCCCCCACCCCCCGGCACCCCCGAATCTTTTCATCCAAGTTGTGAGTTACTCGGAAAAAGCTGTGCTCGAGTTCAAAAACACCTGAACCGAGTACGCTCGCTCATCTCTAACCACACACAATCCCAGTGCAGTCTGATCAGACAAGTTATACTCGGTTTATCTGTTCTCTACTTCTTGACAACTTTCTGAATATATGTTTCCAAGAAGAATAAAACAAATGGAAGGGGGTATAACTGCAGGATCAGACTAAAATCAATGTTCTGCCCAACGCCAGAAATGATTACAGTGCAGGTGAAGGACCAATATAACTCCATTTTATCCCAGACAAGAAACCAACAAGACTTGTAACAAAAATATATGATGAAAACCTAAGATTTTATTTAGTTGTTTATTAGAGATGAGCGAACACCAAAATGTTCGGGTGTTCGTTATTCGGAACGAACTTCCCGCGATGTTCGAGGGTTTGTTTCGAACAACGAACCCCATTGAAGTCAATGGGCGACCAGAGCATTTTTGTATTTCGCCGATGCTCGCTAAGGTTTTCATGTGTGAAAATCTGGGCAATTCAAGAAAGTGATGGGAACAACACAGCAACGGATAGGGCAGGCGAGGGGCTACATGTTGGGCTGCATCTCAAGTTCACAGGTCCCACTATTAAGCCACAATACCGGCAAGAGTGGCCCCCCCCCCCCTCCCAACAACTTTTACTTCTGAAAAGCCATCATTAGCATGGCATACCTTTGCTAAGCACCACACTACCTCCAACAAAGCACAATCACTGCCTGCATGACACTCCGCTGCCACTTCTCCTGGGTTACATGCTGACCAACCGCCCCCCCTCCCCCCCACAGCGCACACCAAAGTGTCCCTGGGCAGCCTTCAGCTGCCCTCATGCCACACCACGCTCATGTCTATTTAGAATTGTGTCTGCCATGACGAGGGACCGCAGGCACACACTGCAGAGGTTGGCACGGCTAGGCAGCGACCCTCTTTAAAAGTGGCGGAGCGATAGCCCACAATGCTGTACAGAAGCAATGAGAAATAGAATCCTGTGCCACCGCCATCAGGAGCTGCACACGTGGGCATAGCAATGGGGAACCTATGTGCCACACACTATTCATTCTGTCAAGGTGTCTCTGCATGCCCCAGTCAGACCGGGCTTTTTAATTCATAGACACAGGCAGGTACAACTCCCTATTGTGAAGTCCCTGTCGACCCACAGCATGGGTGGCTCCCTGGAACCCACCGGCGGTACACAGAAATATCCCATTGCATTGCCCAACACAGCTGAGGTAGTAATGTCGTGCTTAATGCAGGTGGGCTTCGGCCCACACTGCATGCCCCAGTCTGACTGGGGTTCTTTATAAGTGTACAGATGTAGTAAAAACTCCGTGTGCACCTACAGCATGGGTGGGTGCCAGGAAGCCACCGGCGGTACATAGAAATATCCCATTGCATTGCCCAACACAGCTGAGGTAGTAATGTTGTGCTTAACCCTTTCCAATCCAATTTGTATATGGTTTTCCTAGGGGGCTTACTCTTTTTCTGCCGTTATACAACGGCGCTATATGCTGGCTAAAGCCAGTACTGCATGAGCTGACACGTAGGATAGGCTCCGACAGCAGAGAGGCTGGCAATATACAGTAAGAGAACCCCGACGGACGTCTACCAACAACGGAGCTGTACAGCCTTAAACCCTAATGTCTTCACAGGTCACACAGTGGACTGGAAAGGGTTAATGCAGGTGGGTTTCGGCCCACACTGCATGCCCCAGTCAGACTGGGTTTCTTTATAAGTGGAAACAGATGCATTTATAATTCCCTGTGGACCCACAGCATGGGTGGGTGCCAGGAAGCCACCGGCGGTACATAGAAATATCCCATTGCATTGCCCAACACAGCTGAGGTAGTAATGTCGTGCGTAATACAGGTGGGCTTCGGCCCACACTGCATGCCCCAGTCTGACCGGAGTTCTTTACAAGTGGACACATGTAGGTTAAACTCCCTGTGGACCCACTGCCTGGGTGGGTGCCAGGAAGCCACCGGCGGTACATAGAAATATCCCATTGCATTGCCCAACACAGCTGAGGTAGTAATGTCGTGCGTAATACAGGTGGGCTTCGGCCCACACTGCATGCCCCAGTCAGACTGGGGTTCTTTAGAAGTGTACAGATGTATTAAAAACTCCGTGTGCACCTACAGCATGGGTGGCTCCCTGGAACCCACCGGCGGTACATAAAAATATCCCATTGCATTGCCCAACACAGCTGAGGTAGTAATGTCGTGCTTAATGCAGGTGGGCTTCGGCCCACACTGCATGCCCCAGTCAGACTGGGGTTCTTTAGAAGTGGACACATGTAGGTTAAACTCCCTGTGGACCCACTGCCTGGGTGGGTGCCAGGAAGCCACCGGCGGTACATAGAAATATCCCATTGCATTGCCCAACACAGCTGAGGTAGTAATGTCGTGCGTAATACAGGTGGGCTTCGGCCCACACTGCATGCCCCAGTCAGACTGGGGTTCTTTACAAGTGGACACATGTAGGTTAAACTCCCTGTGGACCCACTGCCTGGGTGGGTGCCAGGAAGCCACCGGCGGTACATAGAAATATCCCATTGCATTGCCCAACACAGCTGAGGTAGTAATGTCGTGCGTAATACAGGTGGGCTTCGGCCCACACTGCATGCCCCAGTCAGACTGGGGTTCTTTAGAAGTGGACACATGTATTAAAAACTCCGTGTGCACCTACAGCATGGGTGGCTCCCTGGAACCCACCGGCGGTACATAAAAATATCCCATTGCATTGCCCAACACAGCTGAGGTAACGTCAGCTGTAATGCAGGTGGGCTAAAAATTAATTTGATTACACTGTAGGCGAGGGCCCACAAAAATTGCTGTATCAACAGTACTAATGTACATCCCAAGAATTGGCCATGGCCAGCCAAGAGGGCAGGTGAAACCCATTAATCGCTTTGGTTAATGTGGCTTAAGTGGTAACTAGGCCTGGAGGCAGCCCAGTGTAACGAAAAATTGGTTCAAGTTAAAGTTCCAACGCTTTTAAGCGCATTGAAACTTATAAAAAATGTTCAGAAAAATTATTTGAGTGAGCTTTGTGGCCCTAAGAAAAATTGCCCGTTCAGCGTGATTACGTGAGGTTTCAGGAGGAGGAGCAGGAGGAGGAGGAGGAATATTAGACACAGATTGATGAAGCAGAAATGTCCCCGTTTTGGATGGTGAGAGAGAACGTAGCTTCCATCCGCGAGTGCAGCCTACGTATTGCTTACGTATCGCTGCTGTCCGCTGGTGGAGAACAGAAGTCTGGCGAAATCCAGCCTTTGTTCATCTTGATGAGTGTTAGCCTGTCGGCACTGTCGGTTGACAAGCGGCTACGCTTATCTGTGATGATTCCCCCAGCCGCACTAAACACCCTCTCCGACAAGACGCTAGCCGCAGGACAAGCAAGCACCTCCAGGGCATACAGCGCTAGTTCAGGCCACGTGTCCAGCTTCGACACCCAGTAGTTGTAGGGGGCAGAGGCGTCACCAAGGATGGTCGTGCGATCCGCTACGTACTCCCTCACCATCCTTTTACAGTGCTCCCGTCGACTCAGCCGTGACTGGGGAGCGGTGACACAGTCTTGGTGGGGAGCCATAAAGCTGGCCAGGCCCTTAAAGACTGTTGCACTGCCTGGGATGTACATGCTGCTCGATCTACGCACATCCCCTGCTACCTTGCCCTCGGTACTGCGCCTTCTGCCACTAGCGCTGTCGGCTGGGAATTTTACCATCAGCTTGTCCGCAAGGGTCCTGTGGTATAGCAACACTCTCGAACCCCTTTCCTCTTCGGGAATCAGAGTGGGCAGGTTCTCCTTATACCGTGGATCGAGCAGTGTGTACACCCAGTAATCCGTCGTGGCCAGAATGCGTGCAACGCGAGGGTCACGAGAAAGGCATCCTAACATGAAGTCAGCCATGTGTGCCAGGGTACCTGTACACAACACATGGCTGTCTTCACTAGGAAGATCACTTTCAGGATCCTCCTCCTCCTCCTCCTCCTCCTCCTCAGGCCATACACGCTGAAAGGATGACAGGCAATCAGCCGGTGTACCGTCAGCAGCGGCCCAAGCTGTCTCTTCCCCCTCCTCCTCATCCTCCTCATGCTCCTCCTCCTCCTCCTGTACGCGCTGAGAAATAGACAGGAGGGTGCCCTGACTATCCAGCGGCATACTGTCTTCCCCCGCCCCCGTTTCCGAGCGCAAAGCAGCTGCCTTTATGGTTTGCAGGGAATTTCTCAAGATGCATAGCAGAGGAATGGTGACGCTAATGATTGTAGCATCGCCGCTCACCACCTGGGTAGACTCCTCAAAATTAACAAGGACATGGCAGATGTCTGCCAACCAGGCCCACTCTTCTGAAAGGAATTGAGGAGGCAGACTCCCACTGCGCCGCCCATGTTGGAGTTGGTATTCGACTATAGCTCTACGTTGTTCATAGAGCCTGGCCAACATGTGGAGCGTAGTGTTCCACCGTGTGGGCACGTCGCACAGCAGTCGGTGCACTGGCAGCTTAAAGTGATGTTGCAGGGTGCGCAGGGTGGCAGCGTCCGTGTGGGACTTGCGAAAATGTGCGCAGAGCCGGCGCGCCTTTACGAGCAGGTCTGACAAGCGTGGGTAGCTTTTCAGAAAGCGCTGAACCACCAAATTAAAGACGTGGGCCAGGCATGGCACGTGCGTGAGGCTGCCGAGCTGCAGAGCCGCCACCAGGTTACGGCCGTTGTCACACACGACCATGCCCGGTTGGAGGCTCAGCGGCGCAAGCCAGCGGTCGGTCTGCTGTGTCAGACCCTGCAGCAGTTCGTGGGCCGTGTGCCTCTTATCGCCTAAGCTGAGTAGTTTCAGCACGGCCTGCTGACGCTTGCCCACCGCTGTGCTGCCACACCGCGCGACACCGACTGCTGGCGACATGCTGCTGCTAACACATCTTGATTGCGAGACAGAGGAGGAGGAGGAGGAGGAGGAGGAGGGTGCTTTAGTGGAGGAAGCATACACCTCCGCAGATACCACCACCGAGCTGGGGCCCGCAATTCTGGGGGTGGGTAGGACATGAGCGGTCCCAGGCTCTGACTCTGTCCCAGCCTCCACTAAATTCACCCAATGTGCCGTCAGGGAGATGTAGTGGCCCTGCCCGCCTGTGCTTGTCCACGTGTCCATAGTTAAGTGGACCGTGGCAGTAACCGCGTTGGTGAGGGCGCGTACAATGTTGCGGGAGACGTGGTCGTGCAGGGCTGGGACGGCACATCGGGAAAAGTAGTGGCGACTGGGAACTGAGTAGCGCGGGGCCGCCGCCTCCATGATACTTTTGAAGGACTCCGTTTCCACAACCCTATACGGCAGCATCTCAAGGCTGATGAATTTTGCTATGCGGACGGTTAACGTTTGAGCGTGCGGGTGCGTGGCGGCGTACTTGCGCTTGCGCTCCAACAGTTGCGCAAGCGACGGCTGGACGGTGCGCTGAACTACACTGCTGGATGGGGCCGAGGACAGCGGAGGTGAGGGTGTGGGTGCAGGCCAGGAGACGGTAGTGCCTGTGTCCTGAGAGGGGGGTTGCATCTCAGTGGCAGGTTGGGGCACAGGGGGAGAGGCAGGGGTGCAAACCGGAGGCGCTGAACGGCCTTCGTCCCACCTTGCGGGGTGCTTGGCCATCATATGTCTGCGCATGGTGGTGGTGGTGAGGCTGTTGGTGTTGGCTCCCCGGCTGAGCTTTGCGCGACAAAGGTTGCACACCACTGTTCGTCGGTCGTCAGGCGTCTCTGTGAAAAACTGCCAGACCTTAGAGCACCTCGGCCTCTGCAGGGTGGCATGGCGCGAGGGGGCGCTTTGGGAAACACTTGGTGGATTATTCGGTCTGGCCCTGCCTCTACCCCTGGCCACCGCACTGCCTCTTGCAATCTGCCCTGCTGATGCCCTTGACTCCCCCTCTGAAGACCTGTCCTCCTGAGTAAGCGTTGCACACCAGGTGGGGTCAGTCACCTCATCGTCCTGCTGCTCTTCCTCCGAATCCTCTGTGCGCTGCTCCCTTGGATTTACTGCCCTTACTACTACCTCACTGCAAGACAACTGTGTCTGATCGTCATCGTCCTCCTCACCCACAGAAAGTTGTTGAGACAGTTGGCGGAAGTCCCCAGCCTCTTCCCCCGGACCCCGGGAACTTTCGAATGGTTGGGCATCAGTGACGATAAACTCCTCTGGTGGGAGGCGAAGCCAGGAGTAAAACGTAGCTGGGTGCGTCTGATTTTTACAGGTTGCACACGCAGCCGACACGTGTCCACCGCCCTTAGGACGGACAGAGGCAGGACAAATTGAATTATTTTCCGTTTTTTTGCACCAAAAGGCAGCACTGCGTATATTCTATGAACATGAGAAGTTTAATAACTGTGCTGTTTTCCTGCTAATGTGTCACAGAACGTGAGGGTAGCAGAGTTATTAACTGTGGCAGAGCAGGTATTTTTTTTCCCAATTAAGGAAAGCAAATGGCGAAGCCAGGAGTAAAACGTAGCTGGGTGCGTATGATTTTTACAGGTTGCACACGCAGCCGACACGTGTCCACCGCCCTTAGGACGGACAGAGGCAGGACAAATAGAATTATTTTCACTTGTTTTACAAGCAAAAGGCAGCACTGCGTATATTCTATGAATAATAACTGTGTTGTGGCCCTGCCTATACAATTCTTTCCCTGCAGTATCAATGGAGGGTGCAATGGTCTGCAGAGGCGATTTTGAGAAGCAAAAAAAAATGCAGCACAGCTAACAGCAGCCTGGACAGTACTGCACACGGTTAAATATGGCCCTAGAAAGGACCGTTGAGGTTCTTGAAGGCTACACTCACTCCTAACACTCTCCCTGCCTATGCAGCACTTCTGTCCCTAATGCCGGGTGCAACGCTCTGCAGAGCCGATTTTGAGAAAAAAAAAAATTGCCACTGCTAACAGCAGCCAACGCACAGCTATCAGTGGCCCTAATAAGGACCTTTGGGGGGTCTTGAAGCCTACACTAACTACCAATTCTTTCCCTACAGCAGCTCCGGTACAAACAGCACTGTCCCTCATCTAACTCACACCGCATCTGAGGCGAACCGCGGGAGGGGCCGACTTTTATGTTCGGGTGACACCTGATCTTCCCAGCCACTCACAGCAGGGGGGTGGTATAGGGCTTGAATGTCACAGGGGGAAGTTGTAATGCCTTCCCTGTCTTTCAATTGGCCAGAAAAGCGTGCTAACGTCTCAGGGAAGGAAGTGAAAGTAACCAGAACACCGCATGGTGTTCGTTACGAATAACGAACATCCCGAACACCCTAATATTCGCACGAATATCAAGCTCGGAAGAACACGTTCGCTCATCTCTATTGTTTATCCAACATGTGATTCATTCCACATAAAAAAAAACTCTTATCCGAGGTGTAATTGAAGTTAGTAGATAATTGCAAAAGCCACAGTATTGTCACATGGACATTTCGGTCTAATTGACCTGTATCAAACGTGAAAGGCTGATGTGGACTGACTTATAATGTGGATGAACATTATACATGTATATCTTGTGTTCCTTTATTTTGTCATGTATTATGTGGCTTTAAAGCAGAGGCCTCAGTAATATATATCAGTCACCTAAGGGTGGCTAGTGGTGCCCACAAGCTGGTCAGTACAGCTGTGGGCAAGGTACGTTTTATTATGAAGTATTTCAAGCAAAAGATATTGTGGCCCCAAGGATCTCCCCCTCGTTGCTTTCAAAAATTTGGTAATTTTTCTGTTAGTATGTTAGTAAAATGGCTGCTGTGGCCAATTTATCCAAATTCAGTGTTGGGTACGGATATAGTCTTTGGCTACGGAGGGGCCACTCTAACCTACCCTGGTCATCTGTTATACCTGTTATTAAAATTACAAGCAATGCAACACGTGGTCTTGTTCCAGTCCCTTTCCTCCCTAATGTCTGATGACCTTGCAACCCTGCTCAAGGAAATGTTATCAGGGATATTCGGAGCCGGTGCATATGCCCAACATAGACCCTGCCATGACTGACACGGCTTTGAATGCTTTCCCAGGTGACCCATCCAGTGACAATGTTTAGTCTGACCAAGAGAATTTTTGATCACAAATATTTTTTACGAGCGCTGTGAATTTTTTGTGAATCAGACTACACAAGGTTTATTCGTAGTCTGTTACCACGGAAACACATAAGGCTACTTTTATACATAGATGTAGCAGCGCCAAAACAGAAACTTTTCATGCTACATCTGCAGTGAAGACCTACTGGTGCCTTTCAGCAATGGTACGCTAAATGCATAGTGTTTCTGCTGGTATTCACAGTGATTGGCGGCTGTGCTACCCAAATAGCATAGCCGTGCCAAGTCCCGCTGATCTGCGGCTCATTACTGCAGTTACCCACTGAGATGTGTTAGCGATCTTACACCGGTACGCCGTAAATGGGGCAGAATTTCCACAACATATTTTGCTGTGGAAATTCCGTAGTGTTTCCGACAAAAGCCATGTGGATGAGATTAAAAAAATCTTGTTCACCTGGAGCAGAAAATTTCCGCACACAATCTGCATAGAACTTAAAATACATTGCATGTCTATTTACGCTGCAGATTCTGACTGCGAATTTCATCCTTTGGGATACAAGGTGGAAACGTTTTGCCAGTCAGCAACAAAATCCTTGGCACATTCCATTCTGCACCATTTAGGTCCGAATTTGGCCACTGCGTATTTGCATTGGGTTTTCTATTGTTGAAAGCCTGCAGCGAATAAACGTTGTGTGGAGATATACTAAGTCTCCATAAGAGCTGTAAATTAGAGATGAGCGAGTATACTCGCTAAGGCACATTACTGGAGCGAGTAGTGCCTTAGCCGAGTATCTCCCCACTCGTCTCTAAAGATTCGGGGGCTGGCTTGGGTGACAGGTGAGTTGCGGGGGGTAGCGGGGGGGAGAGAGGGAGAAAGAGATCTCCCCTCCGTTCCTCCCCGCTCTCCCCCGCCGCTCCCCGCCCCCCGAATCTTTAGAGCCGAGCGGGGAGATACTCGGCTAAGGTACTACTCGCTCGAGTAATGTGCCTTAGCGAGTATCTCTACTGTAGATGTAAATGGTAGGCTGTTTTTAATCAAAACTATTCACATAGTTGTTCATTTTTATTTTAGATACATTGGAGCAATAAAAGGGTTTATAATGTGGACAGAGGCTTTAAGATAAATTATGTGCATTTGTAAATTTCTATGATCTTGTCACTGAGCTAAGTTGATAATGATTTCCAGAGTATGTGAACCAGGAGACCATCTGCTATATATTCGAATTTGAATTTTATTATGCCACAACAGATACTGTAAGAATGTATCCCGAGAAGTGTACAGTCAAACCTCTAGATTTGTTGGTAATCTGTCTGAAAGCAATCGGCCAAACTTGAAACCAATGAAACCCGAGGCGATTATTTCCATAGGAATCAATGTAAATCTAACTAATTCGTTCTAGATATTCCAAAACACACCAAACTACATTTTTGTACAGCATTGAACGATGGTTTTCATTGAGCGATGGTTTTTCAGCGCAGCGCTAAACGCTGTTCAATGCTCCCATTCATTTCAATGGGGCTGTTTACATAAGCGTCCAAGTGCAGCGTTTCCAACGCTGTGCTTTGACGGAGATGCATGTTCTATCTTTGGTCGTTTTCAGCCCTGCATTGCCAATTGAAATGAAGGGGCAGCAGTTTCAGCGCTGCTGAACATGCGGCACAACTTGGTATTGTGTTTTTTGGCAGTGCTAAATGCCCTAGCTACACTACCTTGGAGAAAAAAAAATCAATACTCACCTTGCAGGTGCTGTCGGTGTCCTGGGGGCCACTCTATGGACATCCGTGTAGGCTGCTGGGCACTTGTCAAGCCAGCAAAGCATCTTGCTAGTGATGGGGATTGAAATCCCCCGCCTCCAGCAAGAGATTGCTCTGATTGGCTGAGTCGGCTGAGTGACAGCCCGCTCAGCCAATCACAGCCAGCGCTGGATGCTCCAATCACAGCCATTCATCCATGAATAGCTGTGATTGGAGCATCTGTGGGCCACATCAGCAGCAAGGTCATGTGGGCTAGCGGCGAAACTAGAAGCAGCCAGTGAAACTTGAGGCGAAATTCTGCCTTGAAAAATCAGTGAAATTGGAAATCGATGAAAGTAGAAAACAACGAAACTAAAGGTTTGACTGTATTTGTTTTTACAGTAATTTTCCTTCTAAACTACTGGGGACCTTTTGCACAGGATGGAATTATGCTGCAGGATGCAGCCAGGTCTGCAGCTGCAGAATTCCACACCAAGATCCGCAGGTCTGAGGCACCTTTCCAATGGGATGGAATAGGCTGCATGAGGCACCGCAAGCCGCGGTAAATTCTGCAGACTACTTGCCGATTTTGATAAGGAATTTAAAATAGTTTAAAACCTGCCTGTAATTCCACAACAAAAGCCGCAGTTAGATCTTCGGATTATGGTGTGGAATTCTACAGCTGCGGATTTGGCAGCGTCCTGTACCATAATTCCGGCCTGTGTAAAGGTCCCTTAGGGTGCATTGACATGACCGTCTGCATGTGCTGTACATAGGTGTGTACGTGCACAAACATGAGTGAATGCAGGTCCGTGCCCATTGCCTGCAATCAATGGGGTGCTGGAAACCCCTGCAGTGATTTTCAGGGAAGGGCTTTAAATATAAGCTGCAGTGTAAATATTCCCCACGGGGAGCCACCTTGTCACTGAACACTATGACAGCACTGTGGGGAGGAAAGAATCCCCTGCCACAGCTGTCAAAGCTGTCACAGCTGTGGCAGAGGACCGCGATTTTCTCCCATTGCTTTCAATGGGACTGGCACTTCTGCAGTGCTTTGCCATTCAGGGAATTCTATGAATGGCCCGGTGCTGCCTGTGATTGGCTGAGTACTGTGACCAATCAGATACGGCCATTCAGAGCAGTGCAGGGAGAAGACAGGCTGGACGCGCCTGAGTCCCAGAAGCTGAGGAGAGGTGAGTATAATTTATTTTTTATTTTTAACACATTCTAGGGATGATTTTCAGGGAAGGGCTTATATTTAAAACCCTTCCCTGAAAATCCCTGCAGGGCTTGCCAGCAGGCCATTGCTATGGCAGGGGATTCTTTAGGGCCCCTGCACACTTGAGTTTTTCTTGCACATTTTAGAAAGTCCCATTGACATTCGCATGAAAAAAAACGCGCAAGAAAAATGCAAGTGTTCATAAGCCCTGTGCTGTCACAGTGATCAGTACCAAGAGGACTCCCTGCGGGGGAATATTGACATGCACCACGGACCTATGGTGCACACATGTCCTATGGTTTGCACGCCTGTAAGGGCGCCCACCCACTGGCGTTTTTTTTCCCTGCGAAATTCGCAGCATTTTTTTCTCTGCAGGGGTCTATGGGACTTGTAATGTTAAAATCGCGATCGCGCAAAATCGCGATTTCGCGGTAAATTGCGATTTTGCGCGATCGCGATTTTAACATTACAAGTCCCATAGACCCCTGCAGAGAAAAAAATGCTGCGAATTTCGCAGGGAAAAAAAACGCCAGTGGGTGGGCGCCCTTAAACACGGAAATGTAAACACACCATAGGGAAACAATGTTTCTAATAGGAGCGTGTTTTTGTGCGCACAACTGTACGCACATAAAGATGCTCGTGTGAATCCATCCTTACTGTGGATTTTAATGCAGAAATGCAAACAGGTTTTAAGACATTTTCAATACTTCATCGAAATCTACAGGTAGTCTGTGGGTTTTGGTGCAGAACGTACCGCGGCTTGAGATGCGTCGCTATTCCGTCCCGTGTGAGAGGTCCCTCCATGGCACAAGGTGAACTTTCTCAAAAGAGTAAATGTTATTAAAAGCACTTAACCCTGTGTCGCCTTGGCTATCAATTATATCCTTCATTTGCATTATACAAAGCTAACGGCTTATTACAAGTTCAAAAGGTTTTTCTTTAATGAGATGTTAATTGAGTACACCTGTAGTCGGGGAAAGTTTTCATGGACAATTAAGTCAATCATTTTACTAGCAAAAACCTCTAGATTTCCCCAGGCTTTCAATGTACTAAAAGAAAACTAAAATAGAAACGGTTGTATAATTTGGGGAACGATCTACTTGCAGCATTTATTTAGGTATCTGTGCAGAAAGTATCACCGTAGGGGATTGCCTTAATAGTATTGTGAACATAAACCGGCTGGATGCTTCAATACAAAATACAACATTATTACAGATATCTTAATTTCTGGGTAATAGTGGTACTGGAATGCTTGTCTGGATTTGAAGAACTCTTTATTGTGGGGTGAGAGAGAGTCTGTGTGCTGCACAATCTGCTTTAGTTTATAAAGCATTTTAGTATACAAAGTAAAAGGTATACAGTATTTCTAAAATAATACATTATGTGATAATGATATTAATGGTCATAGCAGTTATCAAAACACAAGACTGCGGTATTGCAGATCCCCCCCCCCACCTTTCTAATACCGCCAACCCCTGCTCTTACTCTTCCCTCCTTCTCCCAGATGCTGAGTGTCGATGGAAACATAGTGACTAGAGATGAGCGAGCACCCAAATGCTCGGGTCTGCGTTATTCGAGTCGGGCTTTTCGTAAAATTCGAGAGCTCCACTTGGAGTAACGAACCCCATTGACTACAATGGGAGACTCAAGCATTTTTGTATGTGGAACGCATGGTCCCGAGCTTTTGTCTTGTTTTTCTCTTGGTTTCTGTTTCTCTCTCTCTCTCTCTCTCTCTGTCTCTCTCTCTCTCTCTCTCTGTCTGTCTCTCTCTCTCTCTCTCTCCCCCTTCCCCTTCCTGCCAGACCAAAAATTTTCAAATGACGCGCGCTGCGTCGCGGCACGGAGGGGCCAAAACAGGCACGTCACAGCGGGGAGGAGCCAGAAGCTGGGATGGGGTCGAACGAGATTTGATGCTCGTTCGAGTAGCAAGCACCATCAAGTACGCTAATACTCGAACGATCATCAAGCTAGAGTATGTTCGCTCAACTCTAATAGTGACCAAAGCAGCCTCCTTATTGGAAAATACAAAAGTAACCAAAAGCATTTTCATATAAAATGAACCATAAAACATCAAATTGTTGAGAAGAACTGTCCTGAACAAAGGAAGGTCCAGGATGTCCATCCAACATGAGCCCCCAGTGGCACCATGCAATCTCGGAAGGTGATAAAACTGCCTAAGGTACTTTCAAGCTCATTTAGAGCCATTTCCCTGGGACCGCCCCAGAGGAACCAACACTATCCACTATTCAGATAACGTATTGATGAGCACCTGAACCACCTCACAGATTTCAATTTGCAACAGCCTCCGCACAGCTGCCATGACAAAGCCCACTAAGGACTTCTACACACTAGGGTTTTTTTTTAAGACTGCGATATCGCTGTGTTTTTTTAAATGCAGATGTGAATGGGACTTTCTAATGTTAAAATCCCATTGCACAAAAATCGCAAGTTTGTGCTTCTACGATTCTTGTGCAATGCGATTTTAATAGAGATGAGCGAGTATACTCGCTAAAAGCTATTGCTCGAGCGAGCATTGCCTTTAGCGAGTATCTCCCCGCTCGAGACAGAAGGTTCGGGTGCCGGCGCAGGGGAGCGGTGAGCAGCGGCAGTCAGCAGGAGGGAGTGGGGGGGGGGGAGAGAGGGAGAGAGAGATCTCCCCTCCGTTCCGCCCCGCTCTTCCCCGCAGCTCCCTGCCTGCTGCCAGCACCCGAACCTTCCGTCTCGAGCGGGGAGATACTCGCTAAAGGCAATGCTCGCTCGAGTAATTGTCTTTAGAGAGTATACTCGCTCATCTATAGATTTTAACATTAGAAAGTCCCATTGACATCTGCCTTAAAAAAACGCAGCGATATCGCAGCGTTAAAAAAACGCTAGTGGGTAGAAGTCCTTAGTCTAGATTTACACAATCGCATGCGTATTTGCTCATGCTTTTTCCGCACATTTGCGTGCAGCAAAAAAATACGCACTGATTAAAATGGCTAATTAGCTTAATCATTTGCAGATGTGTTCTTTGTACTGCACAGTTACACAAAGTGTCACGCATCTCCTAGCATATTGCATTCATTTGCACATCCCTATTGATTTCTATGGGGGCTTTTGGTCAATAACTAAGCGGGAAAATAGAGCATGCTGTGTTTATTTTTTTTTTTTTTCGCGACTGAAATGCGCAGGAAAATTACGCACATGTGAACAAACCCATTGAAATCAATGGGTTCTATTGTCTGCATATTGCACACATACATTTTGTGTGCACAAATACGAGCCCAAACATACCCATGTGAGTCCGACCTAAAAGGTGTAAAATAAAAACTCATTGTGTATTTCCTGCACTTGTTTTCTATTCTCTATATTCCATTTGTATTCTAATCACTACTGGATTTTCTTTAGTCTTTTTTGTGCTCGCTTCCTTTGAGCTGATTGAACGTGACTACTGGAAAGCAGTAGCTTGAAACAGGCATTAAACGGGATGTTTAAACAGCAGGCATTATGTAATTGGGACATTTCTTGGTTAATGAAACTGAACACAGAACATGGTTAAACGGTTCTCTATTTTTTTAAGGAAGCAGATTGAGCTCATTTAGTTGGAAAATATTAAGTAATCCATATGTTCCCATCATTAGCTGTAGCAATGTTATCTATTGCATATGTCCACAATCATTCCCAAATTCCTAATAAATATTGTTGGGCGATATCATACTGGATGGACAGTAGGAAAAGGTTTCTAAAATCCTGCATTGTAAAGTCAGAATTATGGTCCCCCCTACCTAGGAATACAGATGCATTGATGAGAAATACATTGATTTGTATCAGAGTTAAAATTTAAAGGGTATGTTCACACTTCGGATTTTGGTGTGAGCTTCATGTCAAAATCTGTGCCAAATTCATGTCCAATTTATTTGAATGGAAATCCAGATTTTTCTGCCATGGATTTTAAATCTGTGATGTAGAAAAGTCATACCTCATATGATCCCCTGCTGCTGCTGCCATTCCAATGGTGCCCAGTCTCCCGCTACATTCTTCTGATTTCAGTGATGACATCCTGTCACTGGGACATGTGACCACTGCAGCCCAATACCAGCTGATCCTCTGTTGCAGCAGGTAAGTGGCTGCAAAAGTCACATAACCTTTTGGTAGGATGTAATTATTGGAGCCGCAAAAGGAATGCAGTGGGGGATTGGGCACTGTCCAAACAGGAGCTGCAGGAGATTGGGTGTGTGGGTATGAATTTTTTTTTTTTTTTACACACAGTTGAGCACATTTCAATTTAAAGTGACGCTCTAGTTTTGGGGATTGGAGGGGAGTTGGGGTATATTAAATGCTATTGTTCTTCTATGCCATCCCTTCAATCTGCTGGTTTTAAGCCCTGTTCTCCTTTTAAGATGGCCAACACAATCTTCAAATTCCCATAGTATATTGGTAGTGTTAGACTACTAATGCACTATATCTGCTCTCATTGGCCAGAGTTGCTCACATGATCAGTACTGGCCAATCAAAAAGCAGTGCACAGTGTATATCACATAGAAAATTACTACAGCCATCTTGGATGTGTCCAGAACTGATGAGTTGGAAGGGTGGCAGAGAAGAACAACTGCAGGTAATGAACCACCCTGCCATTTTCTGTCTTGGGACAGAATTTTAGCAGACACTAGAGGGTTGCTCTAGGTTTTTCTTACCACACTATGCTTTCAACTTCTGAACATTACCATTTATCTGTAAATTAATGGACAGTTCATGAAAAGTTGAGACTTTTTAATCCAGGTCTGTTATAATAAAATAATGCCCCCATGTTATTTTAAACTTGTGCAGTACGTATATTGTGATTGTAATGATCATCATTTCACAATTACTACAAATAGGTTTGTACATCATATCTGGGCAAACCCATTTCTGGCCAATCAATGAATTTACTTATAAGACTTATGGTTTTCCCATTTGACTATCCGTGAGTTTTCCAAAGTTCTAAAAACGAAAAACGGAAATTGTCAACTCTGAATGCTACACATAAAAGAGATTGACTAATCTTTTTAGTTTTCCCCTTCTTTTAAAATCATAGGCTACTACTGGTTTGTATCTAAATAAACAGAAAGAGAACCAGTCACCACCTAAGAGCACCATACACTAAGTTATGGTATCCATAAGCCAAGTCCCGAGGAGTCTGGATGTACTTTTTATAACTACCTGGCTCCCCATTCCTACTCTGTTACCCAAGAAAGGCAGCAAACAGACAGTGCAGTGGAGTCATTTTTCAGGCTGTGTGCAACAATATATGTTTATAGTGCTTCAAGGGTACATGAGAGCTCCAATATTTCTAGAGAAGGAGAGATTTATAATCTAATGACTGCAGTCATTTTCTTACCAGCTTTCAAAAAACAAAAGCTGAAATATGATTGTTAAGCGTGCTACCACCAGTTATTGTCTACACTACTTTTCAGTAATAAGGCAGAATGCATCTCTGGAAAACAGACATTGTGAGCAGAGGTGCTGAGACACAGAATTGAAGATACAATACAGCAGATGGAGTAACAAAGTGTATCATTTTAATTTAAAACACAGTGTGAACAATAGAATAATAATGACAAGGCAATAAAACATACCTATGAAAACCTATGGGCTATTCACTGCTAACTAAACGTAGGAATAATAATACCTTTTGAGCAATCCGTACTAACAGTAATACCTCCTGAACAATATCAACAACTCTCGACTAATATCAAAACCAACTCCAAGAAACACAGATTACAAAATATAATGCACAGCTTCATCTTCGGGGTTAATACTTCTCCACCTCTAATATTGTCTCCTGTTCCCCTCACACAATATCTCAGTCCATGAACAGATAGGATTCAGGCAATAGACACTTGGCAATAGTCCGCTTTCCTCAGGTCAGTCTCTAAGCCATGCAGCAGGTCTGCTGGCTCACTATTTGTAACCCTTTTTTGTAAGTGAGGCTGACCTCACTTACGATTTGCTGTGCAAGAGTTACAGCTTTTACCAACCACAGCAGTCCTGTGGGTCAGGAATGTTCCTCTCTTCTCCTCTGTCAGTCTCCTCATTGGTGCTGGTTGGCCCTCTACAGCTCAGGGTCAAAAGATCTTCCTCTATCTCCTTCTCGGGGAACCTTTCTCCGAGACCTTCCCTCCAGTTCTGATGCACTGTGCAGCAAAAATTCTCTTTTTATATCAAGACACCCTCAAATCAGCAAGCTTCCAGTGAGCATGCTCAATTCTGCTGGGACAAAATTTGGGGCAAATTTTGGCGCAATTTTTGGTGCATCTTCACAACACACCTCTATGACATGTCCCTTACACAGGCACCAATACTAGATCTCTGCTCAAAACGTACACTTGTAATGTATTGACTGTCATTAGATATCACTAAAGGAAGTTTAATGTATACTATTTGTGCATTGAACTCAATAGTAAAGCTGTATGCAGTCAGACACTAAGCTCTCCCTAGTGGCAGCACTAGGCTGGCAATTTAGAGCTTTGTCTAAGAAAAACAGAGCTTGGCCAGAAAATCTGGAAATTCGCTTTAAAATATGTGGATATGTGCTTTACATTGATACAAACATTTTGTTCCTATCTAGCACTTCATTTTAGCATTTGCAGTCTAGGTCTAATCACAACAGCAATCTCCCAGACACATTTGCTGAAATGGGTTTACAGAATTTGGCTTTTCATTCTGAAGACTTTCGATGTATTTTGGCCTTTTTTTACCTCTGTAATCAGAGCCACAGGGAGCTGAGGGATAAGGTTCCATTATAGAAGGTTTTTCACGTTAACACGGTCCAGTGAGTTTGCTGTTGAATCATGTGGTCTTGTGAGAAGAATATATTCTCCAAATAACCTGCACATTGCCCAAATAAACCCGGCTGATTCGATCCCTCAATAAACTGAGAGCCAGTTATCAAGGTAAGAGAAAAATATGAGTGTTAGATCTATTTCCTAGATTGCATAGATTGTAAACTCCTGTGAGCAGGACCTCCACTCCTTGTTTGAATTGTTGATTAGTGCCTTATTATGTAATTTATGATTTTGTTTCTACATGTACCGTCCAGTTTGTAAAGTGCTGTGGAATATCTCAGCGCTATATGAAAATATAATAGACTTTATTTAGATAGTGCCAACATATTCTACAGTATCTCACAAATCAGAGGCTACATGTACAAACAAAATCAGACATTACAGAATTATACTAATAAACAATAGGAGTGAGGGTCCTGCTCACAAGAGCTTACAATCTATGAGGAAATAGGGGTGACACAAGAGGTGCAAGTGCTTTTACCATATAATGGTCCGGCCATTTTTTCCATAGATAGGGTATTATACATAAAGCTGTATGAGCCGGACACTAGCCGATATCAGTGCATGTATAGAAGTGCATTAGGGTGTATGGGGTGTGGAGGAATATAGTGGGATGAATGAATCAGGTTGTGAGGAGGAATATAGAAGTAGGTAAATGTGGAAGAGTAAGATTAGGCCTCCCTAAAGAGATGCGTTTTCAGGGCACCTTTAACATTGCAGATGTTGAGCATTAACTTGATTGTCCAATGTAGTGCATTCTAGAGAACTGGTGCAGCTTGGTAAAAGTCTTGAATACAGGAATGTGAGGTTCAGATTAAGGAGAATTTACCATAAGATCATTATCAGAACAGAAAGCATGTGTGAGGTGGTAAACAGAGATGAGGTGGGAGATATAGGACAGTGCAGCACTGGGGAGAGCTTTATGGATGAGAGTGAGGAGTATAATTTGTATTCCATAGTGGTCGGTCAACCAGAGCAGTGAATGGCAGGGTGGAGGCATCAGTGTAGAGGCTGGGCAGAAAGATGAGCTTGACTACTGCTCAGGATTGATTGAGGAGGTAAGAGTTTAGTGTGGGTAAGACCAATCTGTAGTGACTTTTAAGCCCCATTTACACGGGACGAATGTTGGGCAAGCAATGCCGAGACTTGTCCCTGTGTGCTGCTCCTCTGCTGTCACACAAGATATACTATTGCTGGCTCTCTGACAGAGCAGCCAGCAGGGGGCGGGGACGGCTAGAGGAGATTTCACTCCTCACTCTCCCCCACCCCTCTCCATTCACTTAACGTAGCAGCTGTTCAGTACTGAACAGCTGCTATTTACACTGAATGATCATCGTTCAGGATTTCATGCAGCCTAGACGATTAGTGATGATCTGAATGATGATCGCTCAGTGTAAACAGCAGCCATTTACTACTGAACGGCCGCTGTGTTAAGTAAATGGAGAGGGACGGGGGAGTGAGGGGAGAAATCACCTCCAACCTTCCTGCTGTGAGGCAATAATACTCGCTCCTGTGCAACAGCATGTGAGTGAGTATATGCAGGGACGACTGTCAGGCATCGCTTGCCCGACAGTTGTTCCATGTAAATGGAGCATTACAATAATCAAGACAAGAATGAATTAGAGTAGGAATAGGAGTTATTGCTATTCCACAGTAAGAAAATGATAGAATTTGGAGAAGTTCTTTGAGATGCCGATGATGAATTGAGTATGCAAGTGCTTTAATTTAGGTAGTAAATATACATAGGTTCAATGATTTAGAGCCATAAACCAAAATATCCAGTTCCATGCAACCAAAAAAAGTTCTGACAATATTAATGCCCAAACAATACTAATTTTACAGCTCTGAGAATTAATGTTTACATGCAATATATTAACATCGTTAGTAGAGATGAGCGAACGTACTCGTTTCGAGTAATTACTCGATCGAGCACCGCGATTTTCGAGTACCTGGCTACTCGGGTGCAAAGATTCGGGGGGCGCCGGGGAGCGGGGGATGGCGTGGTGGAGCGGGGGGTAGCAGTGGGGAACAGGGGGGAGCTCTCTCTCTCTAACTTTCCTCCCCACTCCCCTCTGCAACCCCCCGCTCACCCACGGCGCCCCCCGAATCTAATAACTATTTATTAAACCATTTAGAATGTTAAGTGTACAGTGCTAAAAAATGATACAAAATAGACAAAGAAAACAACAAAGTAAGAGCTTAGTCCGAAGGGCGTTTTAACGTGTCTATGTTACCTGCATTTGCAATCCGCATCTATATAGAACCAATGCTTTTCAATGGCAGTGGTCACATGCCCGATATTTACCTGCACACAAAAATGCGCAGCGGATATTAAAACGCAGGTAACTGCGACACATCCGTCTTTTTTGGATGTGAAACCCCTGGATGCTGTTGCATCCAGTGGTTTCGCCTCATGCTCAATAGGGCCAGCAGCAGCGCCGACCCCATTGAGAACATATAGTGAAGTTCGCAATCCTTTGGCACAGCTGTGACAGCTGTGGCACAGGAGCGGAATGTTCTGCCATTGAGTTCATTGGAGCTGGCACTACAGCCAGCTCCATTGAAAGCAGTGGGCTGCCAGCAAGCCCTGTAGTGATTTTAGAGGAAGAGCTTTAAATATAAGCCCTTCCCTGAAAATCATCCCTAAAATATGTAAAAAAAAAAACATGTACTCACCTCTCTGCAGCTGCCGGGGCTCACCTCCTGAACTGCTATGAAGAGCTTTCAGCTTTTCAAATCCCCACCTGCTGTAAGCTCTTCAAAGCAGTTCAGGAGAAGACCCGGCTAGACGCGCCTGAGCCCCGGCAGCTGCAGAGAGGTGAGTATGTATACTACAAATTTTAGGGATGATTTTCAGTCACAATGCTGTCACAGTGTCCAGTGACATTGGGACTCCCCATGGAGATGAAGAAATCCTCTGTAACAGCTGTAGCAAAGGATCGCAATGTTCTCTGTATGTCAATAGGACCGCTGCTGCTGCGTTGCGGTCCCACTCTTGATATTAATTATCAATTGCTTACGCAAACTACTAACCAAAACATGTAAGTTTGAAATGAGTTGCAGGTGGAATCATTCTTGTTAGGCCCCCTTTAGATGAGCGCTGTTTTAGCGCTTGTTAGGAGCGAACAGAAAGCGCCTCTACAGGTAACAATTGTTTCCTATAGAAGTGTTTACATTAGAGAATGTTAGGCGCGCTAATTCAGCGCACTTAACAAAAGATAGGATATGCGAGTGAAAACTTGCATGTTGGCTCCGACGTGCGCGCAAAGCTAGGAGATGTCCTATCTTTGCTACGTGCTTTCCATAGGCTCTTATGGGAGTTGGAAAGCATGCTCCACACACCTCAGATCGTGTGAACAGGCTACTTCATGGAGCTTGCGGTAGCCCGTTCACGTGGTCTTTACAGCACTATAGCCGCCTTCTTTTCTCGCCACTATAGTGCGCTAAAACAGCGCTCACATGAAGGGGGCATTAGGCCGAGGGCCCACAGTCAATTGAAATACACAGAAAAAGTACATAGCTGTAAAAGTCAAGAGGAGCCTTCTCACACTCTAACGATAACCAATTTAGCATTGCCCTAGTATCCCACTCGCTCTACCCTATTACCCTTGACAGGTAAAACTACAGCTTGACCAGTTGACTTGTTCATATTTTTGTTTCAAAAATGTTTGATTTGTTTCTAGTCTAAGCAATGCATCTCATGACTTTCCAAGCTTATTTGTCCATGCGAGCGTATTGCTTTGATTTTATGTCATTCTTATTATTAATTAATATTGTCAAAAATCAATAAAAATATTGTTTAAAAAACTTACCAGTACCGCAATTTTCAGTGTAAAAGCACTAAGATGGCTTGTTTCAAACTCTGCCTCTGGTTCAAACAGTATTCAGTATCTCCTCAGGGTATTATGATGTAACTCTTACCTTCGCCCAAAATCTTGGTAACTGCTAATGACAAGTGGAGCCAGACATCGTGTAACACCACAGGGATATCTCAATCAAAGGGAAATTTAATTCATCCTACTCACAAAGCCCCAGAAGAAGCCGACAGGGCAAGACCCAGGGCCAGGCGACTGTATGGTGTGCTGCCTTTTTATCTATACCCTTTGTTACATGTTTTTAGTGACTTGAATTCAATGACTGCTTAATATCAGACAGAGCTCAGTAACTATTAATATACTGACTTACTATGGCAGACTTCCTCATAATATTAGATCAGGTCAAGTTATGGTTCTTTGTAATTTGTATCCATTGCTGATATGCTTCTGTGTCATGTTATTTTCTTAGTCAATACCTCATATTCGACAAGGAGCTCTCCACTGACGTCAATGAGTCTAGGTAAAAAATTGTACACGGCAAAATGTTTGCGTTGAAGGTGAATCTGGGTAGAGAAAGCAACATGTCAGAATGACCTGAGACGAAAACAGTAATAACTAAAACCATTTTGTAGTTTCAAGAGTTTTCTAATTCCCCCGGTTAGAACTTGACATTGAATTTCTAGTGAATGAATAGGAGCTCTTGTTTAATGTTGAATTTGTATCACATAAGGATAAAATAGAAACCAAAAGTTTTGAGCACAGATAAATATCAAAAATGGTTGCCAGGAATTCTCGGACATGTTTGCTATGTCAAAGAACACAGTCATACTAGTGTATAAATGACAGGTGATCATGGCGATATAACTTAAAGTTAATGGGCTTGAATGCAAAGTTTTTAAAACGGGCCCCACACCTACCATGTACTATTTAGAATACTGATTAGTGTTGAGCGAACTGAACCAGTAGAACCCTCATTTGGGTCAAAATTTGCTAAAAGTTCAGTTTGGCATGAACCCAACCCGGGCTTTTGCAAAGTTCTACCTAAAACAGTATATTACTGGTTCGGTTGACTCAACACTATTCCTAAACACTAGTGTATAACACTGTCTAAAAGCTATAAGAGCACTGAATCACACTTAGACAGTGTTATACCAAGTTAATGGGTTTTGCTGAACTTCTGGATCAATTTGAACTAATTCGGACAAACCAGTTGAACTGAACTTTTCCAAAGTTGCCTCATCACAATAGTAATGTTTTCGTATATGGCAGATGTTTCTTTGGGCCCCCTCAGGTACCAGAGATTAGGTACGACTGCTACTTCTGTACACCATGTATCTATACCCCTAGGCAATGGCTGCACACTGATGGAAGTGGTTACAACTACCGTATATACTCGAATATTAGCCGACCCGAGTATAAGCCAAGACAATAAGTTTTCCTACAAAAATCTGGGAAAACTTATTGACTCGAGTATAAGTCGAGCTATACTCGGGTATTTACTAGGTTAAAAAAAAAAACCTCCATACTCACCTTCCAGCCAGCGTCTGTGTCTGTGCGACAAGCTGCTTGAATTCTCTCTGCTGTCATCCCCCGCCATCCTCTCTGCTTGGAACAGCTGGCGCTCGATCCAATCACAGCACTGACAGCAGGGGATTTGAAAGCCAAGCAAGGAGAATTCTAAAGCAGCTGGATTGGCTGTATATGATCGAGCAGCAACTGTGATTGGCCCGCGCTCGATCCAATCACAGCTCTTACTTACACAGCATTGACGGCAGGGGATGACAGAGCTGAGCAAAGAGGATGGCAGGGGATGACAGCGGAGAGAATTCAAGCAGCCTGCCGTACCGCCGCCGGAGCCACAGACGCCAGCTGGTAGGTCGGTATAGAGTTTTTTTTTTGTTTTTTTAAGCCTTCCCTGACTCGAGTATAAGCCGAGGGGGGCTTTTTCAGCACAAAAAAATGTGCTGAAAAACTAGGCTTATACTCGAGTATATACAGTAGTTTTTAGACTGCCACAGTTCATGAATATCCCAATGAAACATTCATAGACATGAGTAGCAGAACCAGAATTTAGGGTATTTTGGATGAATAATTGAATTTTATTTTCCATCTATAGCTTAATATGATCCTAAAAATGGAAGAAAATTAAAATAATGCATCTGGCAGAACATTATATGAGCTGGTTGGGAGATTAAAGTATGAAAAGTTTTCCTTTTATCATTAACTTTTTTCTTTGATCTTTGCTGTACATATTACAGAAAAATGTCCATTTTATTGAAGACACCCAACTAGCAATGCATTGGTCATTCTTTAGCCTACAGAATGACTGCAATTTGTTGTGGCATAGATTCAACTACGCGTTGAAATCATTCTGCAGGAATATTGAGCCATGCAAACAGAAGAGCTTCTTGCAGTTGCTGCAAATTAAATGGAGGTGCTAATATGCTTTGAACACCTGACAGAAAGGGTTCATCGATTCATGCTTCTTGCATCAAATTCTAATCTCCCATCAGCACGGTGCAACAGAAATCTGGAGTCATCTGAGCAGATGGGGAAGGATATTACAGGATATAAATTTTAGGTGACCAGCGGGTTGTTGATCCGGGTATACAGACAGGTAGGAACTATTAGAGGATGATCCGGGGATTAGTCTGACTGTCATTAGGGAGTTGGGAAGGAATATTTCCCCCAAAAGTGCTAATTGGCTCCTGCCTCTTGGTTTTTTTTTTGCCTTCCTCTGGATCAAGAACTTAGGAGGATAAACAGGCTGAACTAGATGGACATTGTCTTCATTCAGCCTTACATACTATGTTACTATGACCAAAAAATGTTTTTCTACTGATCCAATTTGTGCAGTATTTTGCCCACTGAAGTCCTGTATTTTGGTTTATCTTAAGCAGTAATGGCTCTCCAACTGGTTGTATGCTGTTACAGACTATTTGTGCTAAGAAAAAAATGAGATCTATATTAGTACTTTTGCATTACCAATGGTGCTATGTTGTATCTGCTATGAAATATACCCTATTTACCCTAGAGCTTGACTGAAATCAAGCTTTGCAACGCCCACTGCCAACTATATCAGTCTTTCATTGGAAATGCTCCAAACCTGATCGAATACATCATATTAACACAAGGATGGCATTCTAAGCCTTGTACTTATTCCAGTGATCCAGCAGTCTACTATTCCTATGACCACGATCCCTTTTTAAATAATAGACAGAAATGAGAGAAACAAGCCACAGGTGAGAAAGGAGGGAATACAAAAAAGAAAGGTAAGCACTAAGCAGCCATGTTCTTGTAATTGGTCTTCCCTTTGTGTAGTTATTCTGTATGGTATTTAAAGATTAGTACAGAAAAGTCAGATTGAGGGCAGAGAGTGATTGTGAAGTCAAAAGGAGATGAGTCAGAGATTTCCCATGATTTCAAAGATACGCTGAGGGTCAGCATGTGCAAGTTGACAAATAGTTGAAAGAGAAAGATGAAAGGGTTATTTCAGCTGGTGGTTGTATGTATATGCCAATATAGACACCATGGAAAGATTGAGTGAAGTCTGTCACGGCTAGAGTAAAAGAGAATTGTCAAGTGGAGAGACCGAGACTACTAAAGAACCAGAGATCCAGAATAGAGAAAGACAAGCTGCTGAGATGTAAAGGGAAAGCTGTAGTCCAATGTGGTAAGCCAGTACCCGAATGATAAGTGCTCCTGTGCGCAAGTCAGTTTGTTTGTGTAGGCAGTATAGAGGTGACAGGCGCTGACAGAGAAAATGTAGTATGCCACAATGGGAGGTGATATTCACAGTGGCCATTACAATATATGTCCCATCTGGATGCACTACAGTGAAAGACCATAGGGGTAAGGGTGTGGGCTTTTCTCTGCTCCTTGGTGTGATCCCTTAGTGTAGCATGGAGAGTCCAGGGACACAGGAAGGATAACAGTAAACTCACTTTTATTCAGTCCAAGAGCATCAAAATGATGAAGGTTCCCATTTTTTACAAACCAGTCTTCAAAGTCCAGTCCTAAAGGTGGTGGATTTTAGTGCGGCTGCCTCTCTGCTCCACACTTAGATCAAACTGCGATGCACTACTTTCTATTCGCCTCATCTGATCTTTCTAGAACATTACATTAAGTTATATAGAAACTTATATAGTTTTTGCTCCTCCCACTTGTCCCATGCTCATTGGCTGATGGGCAGAAGGCTGAAAAGAACCCACGTCACTGGGCTGCTTAACCCCTCTGAAACTATACTTTGCTCAAGCCACCACTTTAAAGGCAGAACATAAACACATTGTATAACAATTTAAACACATATAATTCTCAGTCCCAAAAGTATTAGAATTATTATGCAGTGACAGTTCTGAGTCAGTACACAAGCAGCTAAGAAAAAGGTCAGCTGAGTCACACCAGAGAGAGTTGGCTGATACTGAGAAAATTGTGGGACCGAAGACTTGAGGGAGCTTTGGTAATTAATCCTTGTGCCCCAAAGAGAGTGAAGGCCTTACTACAGTAAGAAACTGTAAGTGTTACTACATGTACAGTTGCTTGTGATTTGGAGGTACGGCAGGTCCATCTTCTTACCAAAGAGACTTCAAGGTGGTCTTGCATGGACAATGGGGCTGTTCCAACTAAAGACTGAGACACAATGTTACGGAGTTGGCAATGTGGACTAAAGACTAGAGATGAGCGAACGTACTCGTCCGAGCTTGATACTCGTTCGAGTATTAGCGTGTTCGAGATGCTCGTTACTCGTAACGAGTACCACGCGATGTTCGGGTTACTTTCACTTTCATCTCTGAGACGTTAGCGCGCTTTTCTGGCCAATTGAAAGACAGGGAAGGCATTACAACTTCCCCCTGTGACGTTCAAGCCCTATACCACCCCCCTGCAGTGAGTGGCTGGCGAGATCAGGTGTCACCCGAGTACAAAAATCGTCCCCTCCCGCGGCTCGCCACAGATGCGTTCTGACATAGCTGAGGGACAGTGCTATCGTGTTGGAGCTGCTATAGGGAGAGTGTTAGGAGTTATTGTAGGCTTCAAGAACCCCAACGGTCCTTCTTAGGGCCACATCTAACCGTGTGCAGTACTGTGGAGGCTGCTTTTTGCAGTGTTGCACATTTTTTTTTTTTTTTGTATATCGGCCGTGCAGAGCATTGCGCCCTGCAGTAATACTCCAGGGACAGAAGTGCTTAGGCAGGGAGAGCGTTAGGAGTATTTTAGGGTTCCAGAACCCCAACGGTCCTTCTTAGGGCCACATCTAACCGTGTGCAGTACTGTGGAGTCTGCTTTTTGCAGTGTTGCACTTTTTTTTTTTTTGGCATATCGGCCGTGCAGAGCATTGCGCCCTGCAGTAATACTCCAGGGACAGAAGTGTGGAGGCAGGGACAGAAGACATATTATTGATTGAATATAGGCAGTGGGCCTTTTCTAAAAAATATTGGGCAAAAACTTTATTTGGCCTGCCTGTCACTGTGCTCAGTGTTCTGGGTCTGTGTGTGCTGGGTGTAGTAGTTCTACAAAATCATACGCAGCCAGCTAAGTGTTACAGCAGGCTTGCGCCAAATTATTTCCTGGCGTTCCGTAAGCAAAGTCAGCCTCCAACCACAGGCCAATAAGCGGCACATTTAATTACAGCGTTCTGTTTCTGCATTACTGGTAATACAGCATGCTGAGGGGTAGGGGTAGGCCTAGAGGACGTGGGCGCGGCCGAGGACGCGGAGGCCCTAGTCCGGGTGTGGGCACAGGCCGAGCTCCTGATCCAGGTGTATCGCAGCTGACTGCTGCGGGATTAGGAGAGAGGCACGTTTCTGGCGTCCCCACATTCATCGCACATTTAATGGGTCCACGCGGTAGACCTTTATTAGAAAATGAGCAATGTGAGCAGGTCCTGTCGTGGATGGCAGAAAGTGCTTCCAGCAACCTATCGTCCACCCACAGTTCTACGCCGTCCACTGCTGCAACTCAGAATCCTCTGGCTGCTGCTCCTCCTTCCTTCCAGCCTCCTCACTCCATGAAAATGAGACATGCTGAGGAGCGGGCAGACTCCCAGGAACTGTTCTCGGGCCCCTGCTCAGATTGGGCAGCAGTGGTTCCTCTCCCACCAGAGGAGTTTATCGTGACTGATGCCCAACCATTGGAAAGTTCCCGGGGTCCGGGGGATGAGGCTGGGGACTTCCGGCAACTGTCTCAAGACCTTTCAGTGGGTGAGGAGGCCGATGACGATCAGACACAGTTGTCTATCAGTGAGGTAGTAGTAAGGGCAGTAAGTCCGAGGGAGGAGCGCACCGAGGATTCGGAGGAAGAGCAGCAGGACGATGAGGTGACTGACCCCACCTGGTTTGCTACGCCTACTGAGGACAGGTCTTCAGAGGGGGAGGCAAGGGCAGCAGCAGGGCAGGTTGCAAGAGGCAGTGCGGTGGCCGGGGGTAGAGGCAGGGCCAGACCGAATAATCCACCAACTGTTTCCCAAAGCGCCCCCTCGCGCCATGCCACCCTGCAGAGGCCGAGGTGCTCAAAGGTCTGGCAGTTTTTCCCTGAGAGTGCAGACGACCGATGAACAGTGGTGTGCAACCTTTGTCGCGCCAAGATCAGCCGGGGAGCCACCACCACCAGTCTCACCACCACCAGCATGCGCAGACATATGATGGCCAAGCACCCCACAAGGTGGGACGAAGGCCGTTCACCGCCTCCGGTTTGCACCGCTGCCTCTCCCCCTGTGCCCCAACCTGCCACTGAGATCCAACCCCGCTCTGAGGACACAGGCACTACCGTCTCCTGGCTTGCACCCACACCCTCACCTCCGCTGTCCTCGGCCCCATCCACCAATGTCTCTCAGCGCACCGTCCAGCCGTCGCTAGCGCAAGTGTTTGAGCGCAAGCGCAAGTACGCCGCCACGCACCCGCACGCTCAAGCATTAAACGTACACGTAGCCAAATTTATCAGCCTGGAGATGCTGCCGTATAGGGTTGTGGAAACGGAGTCCTTCAAAAGTATGATGGCGTCGGCGGCCCCGCGCTACTCAGTTCCCAGTCGCCACTATTTTTCCCGATGTGCCGTCCCAGCCCTGCAGGACCACGTCTCCCGCAACATTGTACGCGCCCTCACCAACGCGGTTACTGCCAAGGTCCACTTAATAACGGACATGTGGACAAGCACAGGCGGGCAGGGCCACTATATCTCCCTGACGGCACATTGGGTGAATTTAGTGGAGGCTGGGACAGAGTCATAGCCTGGGACCCCTCACGTCCCACCCACCCCCAGAATTGCGGGCCCCAGCTCGGTGGTGGTATCTGCGGCGGTGTATGCTTCCTCCACTAAAGCACCCTCCTCCTCCTCCTCAACCTCTGTCTCGCAATCTAGATGTGTCAGCAGCAGCAGGACGTCGCCAGCAGTCGGTGTCGCGCGGCGTGGCAGCACAGCGGTGGGCATGCGTCAGCAGGCCGTGCTGAAACTACTCAGCTTAGGAGATAGGAGGCACACGGCCCACAAACTGCTGCAGGGTCTGACAGAGCAGACCGACCGTTGGCTTGCACCGCTGAGCCTCCAACCGGGCATGGTCGTGTGTGACAACGGCCGTAACCTGGTGGTGGCTCTGCAGCTCGGCAGCCTCACGCACGTGCCATGCCTGGCCCACGTCTTTAATTTGGTGGTTCAGCGCTTTCTGAAAAGCTACCCACGCTTGTCAGACCTGCTCGTAAAGGTACGCCGGCTCTGCGCACATTTCCGCAAGTCCCACACGGACGCTGCCACCCTGCGCACCCTGCAACATCACTTTAATCTGCCAGTGCACCGACTGCTGTGCGACGTGCCCACACGGTGGAACTCTACGCTCCACATGTTGGCTAGGCTCTATGAGCAGCGTAGAGCTATAGTGGAATACCAACTCCAACATGGGCGGCGCAGTGGGAGTCAGCCTCCTCAATTCTTTTCAGAAGAGTGGGCCTGGTTGGCAGACATCTGCCAGGTCCTTCGAAACTTTGAGCAGTCTTCCCAAGTGGTGAGCGGCGATGCTGCAATCATTAGCGTCACCATTCCTCTGCTATGCATCTTGAGAACTTCCCTGCAAACAATAAAGGCAGCCGCTTTGCGCTCGGAAACCGAGCCGGGGGAAGACAGTATGTCGCTGGATAGTCAGAGCACCCTCCTGTCTATATCTCAGCGCGTTCAGGAGGAGGAGGAGGAGCATGAGGAGGATGAGGAGGAGGGGGAAGAGACAGCTTAGCCCACTGCTGACCGTACCCATGCTGCTTGCCTGTCATCATTTCAGCGTGTATGGCCTGAGGAGGAGGAGGAGGAGGAGGAGGAGGATCCTGAAAGTGATCTTCCTAGTGCGGACAGCCATGTGTTGCGTACAGGTACCCTGGCACACATGGCTGACTTCATGTTAGGATGCCTTTCTCGTGACCCTCGCGTTACACGCATTCTGGCCACTACGGATTACTGGGTGTACACACTGCTCGACCCACGCTATAAGGAGAACCTTCCCACTCTCATTCCCGAAGAGGAAAGGGGTTCGAGAGTGTTGCTATACCACAGGACCCTGGCGGACAAGCTGATGGTAAAATTCCCATCCGACAGCGGTAGTGGCAGAAGGCGCAGTTCCGAGGGCCAGGTAGCAGGGGAGGTGTGTAGATCGAGCAGCATGTACAGCCCAGGCAGTGCAACAGTCTTTAAGGGCCAGGCTAGCTTTATGGCTCCCCAGCAAGACTGTGTCACCGCTCCCCAGTCAAGGCTGAGTCGGCGGGAGCACTGTAAAAGGATGGTGAGGGAGTACGTAGCCGATCGCACGACCATCCTCGGTGACGCCTCTGCCCCCTACAACTACTGGGTGTCGAAGCTGGACACGTGGCCTGAACTAGCGCTGTATGCCCTGGAGGTGCTTGCTTGTCCTGCGGCTAGCGTCTTGTCGGAGAGGGTGTTTAGTGCGGCTGGGGGAATCATCACAGATAAGCGTACCCGCCTGTCAACCGACAGTGCCGACAGGCTAACACTCATCAAGATGAACAAAGCCTGGATTTCCCCAGACTTCTCTTCTCCACCAGCGGACAGCAGCGATACGTAAGCAATACGTAGGCTGCACCCGCGGATGGAAGCTACGTTCTCTCTCACCATCCAAAACGGGGACATTTCTGCTTCATCAATCTGTGTCTAATATTCCTCCTCCTCCTCCTGCTCCTCTTCCTGAAACCTCACGTAATCACGCTGAACGGGCAATTTTTCTTAGGGCCACAAGGCTCACTCATCTAATTTTTCTAAACAATTTTTATATGTTTCAATGCTTTTAAAAGCGTTGAAACTTTAACTTGAACCAATTTTTCGTTAAACTGGGCTGCCTCCAGGCCTAGTTACCACTTAAGCCACATTAACCAAAGCGATTAATGGGTTTCACCTGCCATCTTGGTTGGGCATGGCCAATTTTTACTGAGGTACATTAGTACTGTTGGTACACCAATTTTTTGGGGCCCTCACCTACAGTGTAATCATAGCAATTTGTATGTTCTTCGCCTGCACTCATGGTACAGAAGTGTGTGTGGGGTTGGCCTACACTTTAGCTACATAAATGTAACTTGGGCCTTGGCTATACTGCAGCTACTGAAATGGAACTAAGACTGCGCTCCAACTATACTGCTGCTTCAGAATTGTTACTGGGGCCTGTCTTAAGTGCTACTATTGCTGACATGGAACGAAGACTGCGCTCCCGCTATACTGCTGCTTCGGAATTGTTACTGGGGCCTGTCTTGAGTGCTACTATTGCTGACATGGAACGAAGACTGCGCTCCCGCTATACTGCTGCTTCGGAATTGTTACTGGGGCCTGTCTTGAGTGCTACTATTGCTGACATGGAACGAAGACTGCGCTCCCGCTATAATGCTGCTAGTGATATGTTAGTGGGGCCTGTCCTAATGCTACGGCTGAAATGTTACGAATTATGGGCTCTGCCTATACCGCTGCTAATGGTATGTCTCTGGGGTGTGGAAACAGAGGCTTCCCAAAGACATGATGGCGGCGAGGCCATTTCCCACCAACGCGGTTACTGTTAAGGTGCATATAACCACGGACACGTGGAGAGGACACGTAGTGCCTCAAAAACATCTCCCTCCTCCTCCAACAGGGAAAACATTCTTGGCAAATGCCTTTGCATTGGTTCGTCTGGTGGCAGTCCAAGAATTTCACCTTTACCGACACTACAAGAGAGCCCCCCCACCATCCCCCCGCCACGGCCCACTTAATCCTGGCCACATTCCGAAAACCAACAAAATAAAACCGCGCTACTAGGTCTGCAGTCACCACCACATTACCACCAACGCGGTTACTGTTAAGGTGCATATAACCACGGACACGTGGAGAGGACACGTAGTGCCTCAAAAACATCCCCCGCCACGGCCCACTTAATCCTGGCCACATTCCGAAAACCAACAAAATAAATCCGTGCTACTAGGTCCGCAGTCACCACCACATTACCACCAACGCGGTTACTGTTAAGGTACATATTACCAGTCTGACTGGGGCATGCAGACACCTTGACAGAATGAATAGTGTGTGGCACATAGGTTCCCCATTGCTATGCCCACGTGTGCAGCTCCTGATGGCGGTGGCACAGGATTGGATTTCTCATTGCTTCTGTACAGCATTGTGGGCTATCGCCCCGCCCCTTTTAAAGAGGGTCGCTGCCTAGCCGTGCCAACCCCTCTGCAGTGTGTGCCTGCGGTTCCTCCTCATGGCAGACGCACTTCTAAATAGACATGAGGGTGGTGTGGCATGAGGGCAGCTGAAGGCTGCGCAGGGACACTTTGGTGTGCGCTGTGGGGGGGGGGGGGGGGCGGTTGTTCAGCATGTAACCCAGGAGAAGTGGCAGCGGAGTGTCATCCAGGCAGTGATTGTGCTTTGTTGGAGGTAGTGTGGTGCTTAGCAAAGGTATGCCATGCTAATGAGGGCTTTTCAGAAGTTAAAGTTTTTGGGAGGGGGGGGGGGGCCCACTCTTGCCGCTATTGTGGCTTAATAGTGGGACCTGTGAACTTGAGATGCAGCCCAACACGTAGCCCCTCGCCTGCCCTATCCGTTGCTGTGTCGTTCCCATCACTTTCTTGAATTGCCCAGATTTTCACACATGAAAACCTTAGCGAGCATCGGCGAAATACAAAAATGCTCGGGTCACCCATTGACTTCAATGGGGTTCGTTATTCGAAACGAACCCTCGAGCATCGCGAAAAGTTCGTTCCGAGTAACGAGCACCCGAGCATTTTGGTGCTCGCTCATCTCTATTCATTATGCAATGAGAATAATTTTTATGCTATAGTTTATCTGTGTTATTGAAGCGGGCAGAGGCGTAACTTAAAGCTCCCGGGCCCCGATGCAAAACTTGGAACAGGGCCCCCAACTATAATGCTTTATTCATAGTACTGGGCTCCCTATATGGAGAAGAGAGGCCTTATGGGCCCCCTAAGGCTCCTGGGCCCGGGTGCAACCGCATCCCCTGCATCCTCTATAGTTACGCCCCTGGAAGCGGGTATTAACAAGAAAATCAGCTGAGTTTATATTGTAAATATTGTAAACCCCCCCAAAATGCATTGCTTGGTCACTCCCTGTTGGTTTTTGTATTGCTGGTTGCCTTCCTCCTATAAAATACGTATGGAAGCACATTTTATCCACTGATATATCTGTGCCTTTTTGCGTTTTCATTTTGACATACCTTTATAGATTTCATTGGGGAGTTGAGTATTAGTTATATGCTCTCTCACTATACCAAGTAAGTGGAACTACTGAATTTTCTTCTGAGTGGCATTTATATTGGTATTGGTGCGTTCCCCTGAGTGCTGCATGTTTTTTGTTTTCTCTGGCTTTATTCATAACAGGACCTTTGTGGATCCTCATATTTGTGGCCAGTGCTCTCCATGACTGATTGCCTAGACAGTGGGAAAATCAATACCTCTGCTGGGGATTTCCACACCTTCCTGGCCTTGTGGTGTACAGATATCCTGTATATAAGCCTTGTGTGGTGAAGAGTGTTAAGGCAGCAGAATGCAGTCCTAAGTTCTTGCATGTGTCAAACCCAGCATAGTTCAGGTAGCCGGCTCAAGGTTGACTCAGCCTTCCATCCTTCCGAGGTCAGTAAAATGAGTACAAAGCTTGGTGGGGGGTAATAAATTACCTTAAAGTGCTGAGGAATACATTGGTACTATACACATAACAAGAATACATATATTTTTCAATGTTATGTATTTATCCCCCTATTTCACTGGGTAAGTGTTTTAAACTATTGATTTCAGTATCTACACACAGCTGATCCGTACCTGTTTTAAGCACTCTCCAATTTTTATACTTTTTTCACTATTAATTCAAGTTAATGGATATTTTTGTGAACAACCCGATTGCTATGCAACATTTTATCATTCAAGTCATATGCCTTCCTATGGAGCAAACGGCAATTAATATTTCTACTTAGTAAAAGTTTGAAATTTTCTGCTTCAGCCTCCGTCTGTCACTTCTGCGCCATCACTTGCCATCTAGCTACATCTTACATTATAATCTTCATATAGCTGTGAATGTAAAAAGTGTCATGTTTAGGCAGTATTTATTATGGGAATGAGATTCAACACCCTTCTGCCAATAACTTGCTACGGAGTTTAGACCTTGATGGTTGTGCTATCCTTTGAGGATCTGCATAAAAAAGATACCTTAACCATCTAGCCCATGGATTGTATTTTCCTATATTCTTAGAACTCATAGTTCTCATTATAGCAAAGCATCTCTAATAAAATCTAGTGCCGTAAGGCCACTGGGAAACGTTACCTTAGGGCTGTTATTTATATTCTTAAAAAAGACTATCTCAAACAGGTATAAATCTTCATCGAACTGCAGGAGTCCAATAAAGAATTGAGACCTGTACACTCGTTACAGCTTCTAATATTAAACTATTTTATCTGGCAAGTATCAAGGCACATCCCTCAAACAAAGAGACTGTAAATTGTACAGCGGCCGTTCATTTATAATGCATCGGTGGTGTCCTCTTGTTGATAACAAGCGCCACCATTCCCATCCTTTCTTTACGCTACCTGCTATATCACCTAAAACAAACATGACCTGTATCAATCACAGCAACCATCCAAGCACGAACGGATTGGAAAGGTCTGATAAATCACAGTGAAATAGATTAGTTAGTGGCTTTCCACTTTCAAGCTTGAGTCCAAATGGAAATAAATATTGTAAAAACTTAAAGGGGTTGTCCCGTGAAAGCAAGTGGGGTTATACACTTCTGTATGGCCATATTAATGCACTTTGTAATATACATCGTGCATTAAATATGAGCCGTACAGAAGTTTTACACTTACCCATTCCGTTGCTGGCGTCCCCGTCTCCATGGCTCCGACTAATTTCTGTATCTTCTGCCTTTTTTAGACGCGCTTGCGCAGTCTTTACTTCTTCTCTGTGGATGAGCCACTTCAGCGTGCTCGCGCGATACAGCTCATCTGTGCATGCGCAGACGAGCTGTCACTTCTCGGGAGCGCACTGGAACGGTCATTCTGCTACCAGCCTCCCTACTGCACGTCGTGTCGTCCAGCCAATGGGGTGGCTGGAATCGGCATTACAAGCAGTAGAGGTCCCCGCCTCCCGCGATGACGTCATCATCTGCACCACGTGACCGGTGTCTCGGGAACGCGCACGCAGGGCTACAGCAAGTGCGGTGCACCGTGGGAGAATACCCGCGGTGCACCTTGGGAAAGGACCGGCGCCATCTTGAAAGAAGAAATTTTATAACTTCATGAAACGCTGTAATGGTAAGTAGAAAACATCTTTAAAAACGCTTTCCACGTGTACATTGTGATGTTTGCTTTAGAAGGGGGACTGGGCAGAGAAAAAGTTTTCAATTTTGCCGCGGGACAACCCCTTTAATGGTGTATTTTATAGAGACACTATCCCTCACATATTATCAACTCTTTAGTTTATGGATTAACATACAGTTAGTTACTTCTACATATAGTGTGTCTTTGCGAATCCAACTTTAGTTGCAGAATACCATTTGGTTATATGATTCTACAAGGTAATCAATACCAAAACCCAGAAAACATGTTTATTATTTCCAACTGTTAGTTGGGTCCTTATTAGTGGAACAGTAAAAGAAACTCCTTTTTGATTAAAGTTTTGCCGCCTCCGCGGCTTCCTAAGGCCCCCTGTGCACAGCCGAGGCGGAATATCACTAGCGATATTCTGCCGTGGGGGAGCATGGGGGAGAACTGACAGGTCTCTGCAGTGAGCCTATCTGATAGATAGGCTGACTGTGGAAAATCACAGCAAATCGCAGCATGAATCCCGCGAGCGAAAAATTGCTATGATTCTCCACTCATGAATGTCGGTCTGTGCTTTCCATAGTTAAGTCTATGGAAAGCGTTTACTGCATTACCCATGACCTGATTATCGTGGATAACGCAGTGACATATCCCCCATGGACAGGAGGCCTTAAGCCCAACTTTCTGAGGAAGCACTGCAGATAGCAAAACTGGTCTTATCGCTTTTTCAGAATGGCTTTGCTGAATGAAAAATCTGCTGTATTTTAACACTGTGTAGTGTAACTTTACACCACCTATTAGTTGGTATACTTTATGATAAAATTTTTGTTGAAATTTTGTCAAAATTTGGCACATTTTGGCAAATTCGTTTTCTATGAAGCTATGCCCCTTTGTTGGACTGGTAGAAAAAGTGTCTGAAAGTATCTAAAGCACATCATAAAGGTGATGGAAGCATGTTAGACTTTTTTTTTGCACAATTTAGGCCTAAAACTGTTGAATTATCAATAGTAAAACTGTTCCAAAGTGTCCTGCTGCTAGAACTCCCAAATGATCAGTTGTAATGATTGGATCACAATAAGTATTCAATTTTCCTGCAATGCCACCACAGGGGAAAGGAAGCACTACACTGTACCCATTCAAATCAATGGGTTGTCTAAGTAATGCAGGACAGAACAAATTCTGCAGAGCAACAGACGCTCTTTGAAACCACTGTACTCTGACCAAGTGATTAAGTTCCTGAAATAGGGGCACTCTTCTGTTAACTTAAATTTCCAAACAGGATAAATCAAACTGGATTTTCTAAACCAGATAACCAATTTAACATTGGCTCTATAGTCACGACATTTAATATCTACCATCTAAGTAGGCTCTGCGCCTTTGATACTGAACATTGTGGTCACCAGGGATTTTCTTTCATCACCCTAGCTAGTCCACACTGATGACCAGGCCTCGTAAGTTGCTTAGATCACTCAACTTTCTTAATGTGGATTCATACATACTGTTTCACAGAAAACTTGCTCTCTTGATGTTATGTTGCACTCCAGGGTCATGGGTCTAATTTCCAAACAGGGAAGCTCCAATCGTGAAAGGTCCACAGTCTCTAATAATGGAATCATTAGTGCACAGAACAATCAGAAAATGTAACCAGATTAAGGCTTGGTCAGACGAGCATTGTTTCCTCAATTCTACAGCACAGAAAAAACAGCGCTGCTATAGGAACCAATAGGTTCCTATGGAAGCACTCACATGGATGCTTTTTAGAAGCGCAGAATCTGTGCTTTCCACAAAGAGACGACAGTGAGTGCAAACTCACTTCTCAGCTCCGTGGTGCGCCAAGGTGCAGCGTGCTTTCCATAGGTTCCTATGGGAGCAGTGAAAGCATGCAGCCTGAACCACGGATCATGTGAACGGGCTGCTTCACGGAGCTAGAAGCAGCCTGTTCACACAATCTTTTCAGGAAAGATAGCAGCGTGGTTTACTTGTTGCTTAGCAGTGAGTAAACAACCCTCATCTGATTGAGCCCTTAAGAAGAGCCCATGCTTCAATAGACATTTCAGTATATATTTTTAATGTTCTCATCATGGAAAGATGAGACATTTTCTATAGTGGCCAAATACAAAGTCTCTGTCTTATGCCCATTGAAATAATCTGTAGGGAACGTACACTAATACGAAGTATCGGCAACAAATTCACATGTAAAAAATGTAAAAAACCTAAAACAAAATAAAAAACTAGTTTATATGACTCGATAGATATAATAGGCACCGATCCCTATCACACACAGAAGTGTCATACTAGTTGTAACTATTTCCACATCATTTCATCTCAACTGGATGATCCTTTAGAAGAAATATTATTGTACTATTCAAGGAGCAGCCTACGCCGAGATTTGTTAAAACACCCAACACTTGGGAATGGGTTGGTGAAAAAGCTAAGAATGAGTCATGAAACTGTCTAGCAAAAAGATTATAGTAAATGACAGTGAAATAGATTAGCTTAAACACACACCTTCTTATGAAGTCTTAGGAGAGAAGCAAAGAATAATTCACAAGACAGATCATTTTATGGCAACTAAACAAATTGAACAGAGGAGAAAATGCAAAGCCGTGTATTTCGTAATAAAAAGACATATAAACAGTAAATATTTTGTCCTGACCTTTTACACGTGTCATCTCATGGCAGCATTTCCACTTAAAAAAGGAAGAAAAGGCAAAAATACATTTCTTTTCTATGCGGTGTAAAGAGCAGAGGGAAGATTAATCATCCCCCGGTGCCTTTGTTCAAAGCCAATGCTGCAGCTTTTGGACAAAACAAGGGTTTTATTGTAATTGACGCTACTCTGCACGCTCAAGACTAAAACTTTAGATGTCGTAGGAAATAAAGGTGAAATCCCTCCTATAAGCAGTAAAGGTCATTTGTAAAGCCTGAGACATGCCGATCTGCAGCATTACTGGGTTTCTCATGTACTGTACTATATATTTGTATTTTTGCTACCCTTACGGTAATGAATACACATAGCTACTTGTGTATGGACATCGCCTCCATTTCTAAGGATGTAGAAGTGCATGAATCTACAGGAAAATATAAGGTTCGACAATGATCAAAATACGCTTTTACCATTTCACATTTTGATGTCTAGAATTCATACCTTACCGGAGGTCCAATTACTCTTAAGCCAACATTTTTGTGTCTAGTGGTTTGATCTACAAATCTTTGATTTTAATGACTTGGCGATGCGAGAAGATAGATTCTCTGCTTGACTTCACATACTTACAGCTCCCGTACCACCGACTACTATTACTGCTTAAAGGAAAGCATGTGACTAGACATTAAATGCCACAGCAGCCAATATATTAAAGGGGTTATCAGACTTTATTTGTTTATATAGTTTTGGGACCCCTGCCCCAAACTGTATTTTATCAATATACTCACTATGGCGCTGAAGCTACCCCTTAGCCTTCCGATTCTGACCAGTGATACCACCAGGTCTTCTGATGTAGAAGCCCCTGCCTGTTACCAGGAGGTCACTGATTATGTTTGTTAAAGATTTAGTTTGATTCATAGACTTTGGTTCATTCTGCAGATGCCCTTGTCAGGGCTTCCTATTGGCTACAGTGGTCATGTGGATAAACAATTATGTGGCCACTCCAGCTGAAGTAAACAGACCAACCGAAGTGGAGGTGGCGAGAGAGCTGTGGCAAATTACAATTTATGGAAAAAAATTATAACAGTTAGTGAACAATAACAGTGACGGACACGTGGGTTTCTGTCTTGACAAACTGCCTGGAAATGAGGAACCATCGCTCTGGCCTTGACATGTGAAATTCAGCACAAGCCAGTCTCCCTCCACCAGTCAGGTAAGCCCCCTATCAGCAACGATATCCTACTTAAGCTATCATTTCCTAACTTTCTTCCCTGTAATGCTATCTCTCCTCCTCAAGGCTGGAGGCCATTTCTTAATCCCCTTCTAAAAATATGTCATACAATCACGAGAGGTTGTGGAACAGGCTCTGGAGTCTGCCCCATACCTAGTGGCTGTAAGCTTTTCTTGATAGCTAGCAGTCACTGCTAACTGTCATGATTGGAGTTAGATCCGATTACGGCAGTGAATTATTTGGATGCTGCAGTCAGAACTGACCAATCCGGGATGCAATCACAGGGTGCCAATAGGTTAGCATGGCAGCCCGAAGCTTAGTGAATATTCCCAGGACTGCCATACATGGATACCTACTAGGCCGTACCTGTGGAAAGGCTTAATAGGCAATATTAAAAAGTACTACACTATGAAGTATTAGAGTATAATTAAGTGAATGCAAGTTTAAGTTTCCTATGGGTGCTTAAAAATTGTAGGAAAAGGTTTAATAAAATTTTAAAACAGTATAAAAAAATATTAAGTTAAAAAAACCACTTTTCCATTTTTACCATAAAGATATAAACAATGAAAAACCGACATACTATATTTGGTATTGCCATGTTTTTAACACTTTCCAATCCACTGTCTGACCTCTGAAGACATTATGATTTAAGGCTGTACAGCTCTGATGTTGGAAGGCACCCATCGGGGTTTTCTTACTGTATATTGCCAGCCTCTCTGCTGTCTGAGACTATTCAATATATCACCTCATGCAGTACTGGCTTTAGCCAGCATATAGCGCCATTGTATAACAGCAGAAAGAGTAAGCCCTCTAGGAATATCTAGATACAAATTGGATTGGAAAGAGTTAAAGGTCAGGACTATTAAAATATTGCACTATGTATCCTGCTTGGTGAACAATGTGAAAAATAACAAAGTACGGTTTGCTAGAATTGTGGCGTTCTCGTTACCCAGGCTCCACAAAAAAATGGAATAAAAACTTATCAAAAACATGTACAGTATGTACTAATAAAAAACACAGCTCATCCTACAAAAAAATGTTTCCTCCCCCACACAGCACAACTGAAGACAAAATAAAAAACAAAATACTGACCTACAGAACAAAGTGCAAATGTCATTTTTACTGCACCGTGACCACCATATAAACGAACCCCCCGAAAAAATAGTGGAATTGCAATTTCTTTTTGTTTCACCCCACTTAATGTTTTTTAAAGTTTTTTCTGTAAATTGTACGGTACTATTAAAAAATACAATTCTTACCATAAAAACAACCTGTCATACAGCGATGTTGACAGAAAAATAAAAACGTCAGGGCTTGTGCAAGATAGAAAATGTAAAAAATGAAAAATCTCTGGTCTCGAAGGAGTTAATGGGAAATAAGATCTTGACCCTGTTTCTAATGTTCAGTGGACCACTGACCCCGTTCCTAGGGATTTAATGCACCATGCAGGGTTAATTTGCTTAAGGTTTGGTGTCAAGTGGTTTAATTCCCAAATCCTTGTTTTTATGGATTCCCCAATGTACAGTAATTTTGCAACTCAAGTACATGCAGCCAATGGCCCAATATCTACGGGTCTTATGGTCCTGTAGATGGTGACATAGTGGTTAAGTGTTTCAATGTTTAGTGTTAAGTGGCTTGCTACACAAAACCTTATCTCAAATGATTTGGTGATACATTTTCCAACATCCATTAATTTCATGACTGTATTTGTTAGGAGCTGCAGTAATTAAACGTTTTATACAAGAGTCCATCATGAACAGTGCTTAACTGTCCTAATGTTGGGTCTTACATGGGTTGATCCACAAGTCCGTATTTCTAATGATTTGATGATGCATGCCCTAAGGTCCAGTAATGTCATGACCCAATTTCTTTTGTTCAATGGTTCAGGGTCATAGAATCATAGAATGGTAGAGTTAGAAGGGACCTCCAGGGTCATCGGGTCCAACCCCCTCTCTAAGGGGGTTGGAGCCGAAGGGTCATTCTATCTAAGGATTTTATCATCTAGCCCATAGTGAATATTAGCCAACCAATATAAGTGTTTAGTGGCTAATTGTTGAAAGCCTCAGCCCCTGGTGTCCAAGGAACACATGCTCACTTGCTTGCTCTTAAACCAGACATATTTCTCATATTTTCTGTTCCTGTAGCCTATTCTGTAAGAGTTAAGAGTGCTGAGTGTGTATGGAATGGAGAATCACGCTTACCTGCAATAGGTATTATGTTGGTAATAGCTATAATGGCACCCTGCCCTTGATTGATACCAACCCTGACTACTATTGCTACTCTGGCTAATATTGCAAACTTGACCATGAAGCATTTGCGTGGACTCACATTCAACAATGGAGACAGCAACAGAGGGAACCAATCTAATTATCCCATCTTGAAAATATAACATAAACCAATAAAGACTACTTATTATGGTGGACTGCTATTTCTGAAATTATATTTTTACTAGAACTTCAAGTAACATTGCCAGAGTTTTATACTTCCCATAGACATCAATGCTACAGTACTATAAGCTGTAATTTAGTTAAAAACTGTAATTCTGAGAAAAGCAGTAACTGTGTAATGAGACATCGTTCAGAAATTACCCATTACAGAACTCCATAAATCTATTTTAGTTAAAGTGCTACAAGAGCTGCATTCAAAATTCTTCTTGTTGCTACAGGAAATAGTCAAAGAGCTTGTTGATAGCCACACCCTAATAGTTTATGGCCGGTTCACATTCTTTTTTCACCTCTGGCTAGTAGAAAAAATCAATTGTACGGCTCCAGATGCAGGCAAATAAAGTCTTCGTAAAATAAAAAAAATCAAGCACCTTGAAGGAGTTATTGTTTTGCTGCAAAACTTGCAAATGGAAGATGGAGCAATGCCTCTACAGCGCCAACTATTGGAAGGCAATATTCCTGCTAGTCCAATGAGAGGTCTATTACAATATGCTTCTCGACCCACTGCAAAACATGGCATGCAGTTACATCTCAGCCAGATATGAGAGTTATCAGAGTTGTGATGTGATTAGATGAACAGTCTTGCCACCTGAGGCCCTAAAAGTGGTTCCATCGTTAGCCTATAAAAAGGCTCTCAGAGGCTCCTTGTGTGTAGTGACCTCTTCTTCCACTTGTATAAAGCTTGTTGGCCACTAGACGCCTCTAAGATGCAATTGAAGAGATTTTCCCCGGCTAACAGAGTTTGAGAAGGGCGCGTTACTGGGATGTAAATATCTGGATGGTCATATCAACGAATAGCCCACCACCTGGACCATTCAGGTCCACTGTGCAACATATTTTAAAAAAATTTCCATAACAGAAAGCAATTGATATGTGTCTATGAAATTAAAACCTGCTGATTACACTGGTAAAACTGAATAATAGCAGCACGTCTCACTTTCAAGTTATTTAACCCCTTAGTGACCAATCATTTTTGTTATTTAAAAAAATCGGAACTCCTTTACTTATCCATCAACGTCACTGCATGAGGGCTTGTTTTTTGCAAAACGAGTTGTATTTTTCAATGGTACTATTTAATGTACCATATAATGTACTGAAAAAATGTTAAAAAGTTTTAAGTGGAGTGGAATGAAAAAAAAAATGAAATTCCGCCATTTTTCGGTGTGTCTTGTTTCTACGGCGCACAAACTGCAACAAAAATAACATGATAGCTTTATTCTATGGGTCAGTATGATCACTATGATATTAAAGTAATGTAGGTTTTTTTGCTGTACTTCTTTTTTTTTTTTTTTTAAAGTCATTTAATTTTTTTTTAATTATTTTTTGCCACCCTCTTCTGTCTGCAATAATTTTTTAATTTTTCATCCACATAGTTGTGAAAGGGCTTATTTCTTGCGGGACATCTTGTAGTTTGCATTAGTACCATTTTGGAATACATATGACTTTTTGATCACTTTTTATTGCGTTTTTTTCTTGGAGACAGAATGACCCAAAAAGCGCATTTCTGGCGTTCTTAGATTTTGTTTCAGATGACGTTCACCATGCGGGATAAATAATGCATTACTTTGATAGATCGGACTTTTATGGATGCAGCGATACCAAACATGTATTTTTATTATATGATTTTGATCCTTTTATTTAGTCTAACCAATGATTAATGTGAAAACACAGTTCAATAATTGCAGCTTACTGGTGGATGCTCCGCAGTGTTTATGCCACGTGGAAACATACCCTATATGTTACATAAACCTACCCTTATAGCATTCAGTCAGCACACGGTGTGTAACAGTGATTGCGAAATAGTTGCGCAATCACTTTTGTTGTTCTTTTTAGTCAGCAAGGTTAATGGCGGGTCTAGTGGATTAATCGAATAGGAATATTTTCAAAATATACAATACAATGACAATTGGATTACATTATTCCCCATAATTGGAAAACCTTATGTGGCAGAAAAAAATGGATATCATATTTGAATTCAGCGCACTAAAGTTACTATAGGTCACCTATCCGCTTATCGAGTACAAAAATTGTTTTGCACAGTGCAATTAGGACCTAATTGGGACCAGTGGATGCGTGAGGGCATGTACACAAAGTCATCTGCTTCAGGATGCCCTTGACAAACCACCAGTAGAGAGGATCATCTGATCGTCCAACAAGCATGAGCAGTTCTATCTGTTTCATTGTCCGCCATCCAAAAACAAGTGGCACCCTCATTAAAGGTCCCTTTGTCTGCCGGAACCCATTTCCTGGTGCTTGGCTGAAGGACATTTGGTCTCATGGCACCCATTACGTGTACTACCTTTGACACCCACCATCGCCTCCATTTGCAGTGGTGTCATCAGTGATGAAACTGTACTGCTACAGAGTGGAACCGAGTTGTCCTCAGCAAAAATACTGTTTTTGTTTGGGCATTGATGACCACCGTGTTCATGTCTGGAAACCAAGGGGTGAGTGCATCAATCCTGCCTCTGCTGTGGAGCCGCACACTGCCCCCACTACTAGTGTGATGGTCTCAGGTGTCTATTAAATACGACAGTCAGTCACCTCTAGTAGTGGTACGAGGGACAATGACAGCTCAGCGATATGTTCAGCACATCCTGCAGCCACATGTATTCCTCTCATGGATGCTTCCAAGAGGCATTTTCCAGCAGGATAAGGCTCAGCCACATACAGCAAGGGGGTCACAGAAATGTCTCCACAACATTGTCACATTTCTGTGGCATGCTCGGTTGCCAGATTTATCACCCATAGAACATGTGTGGGACAATCTGGGATGCCAACCTTTACAGCCTACAAGTTTACATTATCTAGTTGCAGCAAATGTGGACCGATGTGTTGCAGGATACCATACAAAACCTGTATGCCTCCATGCCCGCCCGTATCACATCTTGCATCCAAGCTAGAGGCGGTACAACAGGGTACTAAAGCCTCCATGCCTGCCCGTATCACATCTTGTATCCAAGCTAGAGGCATTACAGCAGGGTCCTAGAGCCTCCATGCCCGCCCGTATCACATCTTGCATCCAAGCTAGAGGCGGTACAACAGGGTAGTAGAGCCTCCATGCCCGCCCGTATCACATCTTGCATCCAAGCTAGATGCGGAACAACAGGGTACAATAGCCTCCATGCCCATCCGTATCACATCTTGTATCCAAGCTGGAGGCAGTACAACTGGGTACTAGAGCCTCCTTTCAAGTGGTCAATTTTATGCAATAAATTAGCCTTTTACTCTGATATTGTAATCAGTTACTTAAATCAATGTTACAATCACACAGAGAAAGGTTCATTCAATTTCAACAACTTCTTCTAGGTGCTGGATTTTTTTGACAATGATTGTAATATAGCAAAGTTTCAGGCAAAGCCCTTTTTCATGCTAGTGGAACATGAAGAGATGGGACCAAAATCACTAGAGAAATCTCAGCCTAATACACTATGATGGGTAAACCCTGCCTAAAGTGGGGCAATCACCCTGATGAGGGTAGCCCCACATCCAGAACCTGAGGACTTCCTAAACTGTCCCTAGATAGAAACATGAATGGCAGTAGACTGATGTTAATAGTGATAGTCACAACAGTATAGGAAGCAGATGTAACACCACAAAAATAAATATGTACACCAAAGACTTATCTGACTTAAGAATGACACCAGAGGGACGTGGACCAGACCAGAACTCCACCAAATCAGGAGAATAACTGGCACCCTTTGAGAGGAGGGGGTCAAAATATATATACTACTAGCTGATATACCTGGCTTTGCCTAAGTTAATTTGGTTCAGGTGTTTACTTGTTGTTCGCACAGAAAATGTTCATGGAGTCATGGTTACTTCAGAGGAACCGAGCAATACAAAATGTATACATATAGAGGAGCGTTAGATTCTTCTCAGACTGCATGTACTGATGTCCCTCTGCAGAATGTGCCAGCCTACCACTCTTCTCACTTTTTACCCTTAAAGATAGCATCCCTTTTATTCATATTTAATAAACCCCAGACTGGAGGTTGCAGCCCTTTCGTAACCTTAAAGGCATGCTCCATCCCTGCAGTCTATCGCCACTTTCTTATGTACTTTACAGCCCTTCAGTATATGCACATAGAGGTCAGTTAGATTGTTCTCAGTATATACAAATATAGGAGGTAGATTGTTGTGCCAAATTTCACGCTTGTACCACACCGGGAAGTTACATTACATAGGGGTACACTTACTTTTGCAACTAGCATTCAATAATCAAGTTGTGACCCCTTTACTTTCCCTATTTAGGACCTAAAGAATGCTCATGCCAAATTTCACATTTGTACAACACCAGGAAGTTAGAGAATTAGTGGCGAGTCAATCAGTCCCTGAGGGCTTTCACACACACACACACACACACATATATATAAAACAGTGGCTGATTGGCAAGTTGGGTAAAAGCCTATCTCGGCTGATCACATGGCATCAGATGGCTGTAGACTCATTGGCATCCCATGTCAAATGACAGGGTTTATGCACCAGTGCCACTCTCATATGGGCCAACCATGATATTGACACAGCAGGACTCCCTGACCTGTCGTATTTCTACTTACTCCAGTACTTTGAAAAGGGTTTTCCCGATACATTATTATACTATTTGCCTGCATCTCAAGTTGTACAATAAATTACTACCATTTGTCGTCCCAGTGCATGCTGCCCTATTTTTTTATTTTTTTGACACCAGACATCTTTGCAAGCCAGTCATAAAAATGTTCCCATCCACTTTTCTCTACCTAGCTACAGACACAAGACTTGGCTTTTATAGCAGCTGTGTAAAGTATCTGATGATACGTGAGGAGTCCAGCTCTGCAGCCTGCAAAATTGTGAATGCAGCTCCGGACAACCTGTCTATAAGTTACTATAACAGAGTATCGGTATTTACAAAGTTACTTAAACTTTTTAAGTGCTACGACTCCTTTTATACCACCTTGAAATGCTCTTATAAAACATTTAATTACACAGGTAAAACAAATATATTACCTCATTAGCACCAAGAACAGATCAATTATGTTTAATTTCACATTTGCAGGCCAACATTTATATTGCTTTTCTCTGGGCCAAATTTGTTTCCCCGCGCCGTACCTGTTTACCAGCAATGCCTTTCTGTTATTGCCTTTTGTTGACCTATAAAAGGAGGCAGAATGATAATATAAAGACATATTTTAGCTTCTTCCAGCAGGATTTCTTGGACATTACATTTGTCCTGGCAACACAAAGCGAGAAGTGGATTGGAAACCTGTTATTCTTCCTGTCCGCCACAACTGGTGTAGAGAATGTACTGCTGAATCCATTTATTTGGCTGGGTCTGATGCCACTGGGGAAAGCATTAATAAATGTTCAATTGTCTGAAGCTATTCCATTACTGATTAGGCGTGATCACATCTGTGTTTCTAGTGTTTTCAGCTACAAACTTAATAAAGCAAGAATAAAATCCTTTGAAATAGAGACACGCTGCAATCATTGTCTCTTGCATAAGATACATAGACCATGGCTAATGTCACAAGACAAGACAAGTGATGTTAAAAAATGCGTTTAACTGAGAAGGACATTTTATTTAGCATGTTAAAGTGGTACGTTTTTTTTATAGCGTTACTGGAATATATATAACTTTATTGTCTTAATCTAAGAAGGTTTAAGTGATTATCTGATCAATTTTTTAATATATCTTGAAGCTCATTTTTATGACACAGAGATCCAAATTCCCCCACACAGACATAGGGCTCAGTCACACGGGCGTTTTTTTCACGCGATTTGCAATGCGCTTGCGATCTGCTGATATATATATACCCAATGCTTTACAATGGGACCGGTCACATGGCCGTTTTTTATGCGGATGTGCTGAGAATTATATGGCACAACGATTCGCAGAACGCATATAACCGCGTTCTACGCAAATCGTTGTTCTTGTATATTCACTCATTGGGGCCGGCGGCAGCAGCGCCGACCCCATTGAGAACATATACTGAAGATCGTTCTCCTCTGCCACAGCTGTAACAGCTGTGGCAGAGAAGAACGATGTTCTCCCATTGAAGTCAATTGAGCCTGCAATACAGCCGGCTCCATTGAAAGCAATGGGCTGCCGGCAAGCGCTGTAATAATTTTCGGGGAAGGGCTTCAAATATAAGCCCTTCCCTGAAAACCATCCAAAAAAGTGTAAAAAATAAAATATATATATATATATACTCACCTTTTTGCATTTGCCGTAGATCAGCCGCGTCTAGCCGGCTCTTCTCCTGAACTGCTTTCTGTAGTACTCAGCAGGCGGGGATTTAAAATCCCCACCTGCTGAATAGGCTGCCTCTGATTGGTCACAGCCCTCAGCCAATCAGAGGCAGCTCGCACTCACCCATTCATGAATTCATGAATGGGTGAATGAGTGCTGCCTCTGATTGGCCGAGCACTGTGACCAATCAGAGGCAGCTCTGAGCTGTCATTCTACTCAATCGCAAAATGTGATTCAGTAGAAATTCAAGCTTTGATTGGACTGCTGATCACTTAAAAAGCAATTTCTCAAACGTCCAAATTCTGTGGAGCAAGAAATACGGTCCACCAATTTTCCGTGCCACGATGAGCAATGGACGTTTTGAAGACCTAATGAACTTTTTGAGATTTGATGACAAGTCGTCAAGAAGTGTCTGCCGGGCTAGAGACAAATTTGCGCCTTTTTCTGATTATGAGACCAGATAAATCCCAGTCTTCAAAAGTACTACCTTCTAGATGTGAATCTGACTATCGATGGCCAATTGGTGTCATTCCGTGGTCGCTGTTGCTTTTGCCAGTACATGAGTTCAAAGCCAACAAAATAGAGAATAAAGATCTTCTGGCTTTGCGACTCCAGGTACTTTTACCCACTGAAAGGCTTGCCCTACTTGGGTAAAGAAGGCAACATGAGCGAAACAAATATTGCATTCAAGGTGGTGAATGAACTAATACCAAGGTGCTCCGGCACCCATCAAAATATTACAATGTACAATTTCTTTAGATCAATGGAACTCGCTGATCACTTGCTGAAGAATGGGCTAACACTGGTTGGCACAGTGCATCAAAATAAGACTTTCATACCAAGGGAATTTCTTCCCAGCAGATACAGGGCAGTAAAAAGATCTCTTATCGGTTTTGTGAGAGACTACTCTTTAGTGTCCTATGTGCACAAAGCAGGAATGAGTGTTGGGCTTATCTCCACAATGCACCGCACCTCTGAGGTTATTGCAGAAGACTCTTGCAAAGCAGAAATAATTCTTCATCACAATAACACAAAAGAAGCTGTTGACACTCTTAACCAGATGACACACACCTAGACTTGTAAAAGAGCAACAAGGAGATGGCCACTCACAGTATTCATGAACCGCATTGACGTAGCTGGAGTTGTTGTGCATAGACTTTTTGGCAAAGAACCCTTTTTTGTTATGTCAGATACACGAAAGAAAGGAAGGTGCCACTTATGTGATCCCACAAAAGGACGTATGCACAAAACTATGATAATTGTAAGAATAATGTGTGCAGTGAACAGTCTTCAATTACAAGGAAATGCCAAAATGTTTAAAGTAAATTAACAGTGCAGTATTATTTGGTAACACTGGTTTCACTATGTAAGAAACTAGATTAATAAAAAGTTTCAAGAATAACATATAATGTGTATCTGATCATCCAAACAATAGATATCACAGCAGCACTCCTTTGGATCCAAGCACCACTATGGTGGGAGATGGAAAAATCTGGTGCGCAGAAGCTCATATATGAGGACCCGATTCCCTTGAATCCTCAAATTGCCATCAGTCCTGAAGTATAGTGATGAGCAGCGCCAGAAGTGGTTGAATATCTTTAAAAACGCATCAACAGATGCTTCTTTATTAGATCAAGCAAGTCCAGTAAAACACAACGTTTCGACCCGACAGAGGGTCTTTTTCAAGTGCATAAAGTTTGCATGTTACATACAGCATATTTATGCAACACCTCCACCAATCACAAAACCAACACATAATTAAAAACACCCACATGCAGCTAAAAACAATATCGTTACCTTCATCTGTGCTGTTCCATAACCACCGCATCGTCTCTCACATGGGAGCGGCGTCAGACGTCATCAAGGGGCGTCGCGCTGTATAGATGCATCACAACTTACCCTGGTTTGCTAAGATTGCGCATGCGTCCAGATCTCAAGTACACGCGATAGTTAGCGCGTGATAGCGGCAACCATTTTCGTCGCCGCTCATTGCTTTAAACAATGTAGGGAAACAAAACTCCCACGGGATCTCGCAAGACCTCGCACACAGGCTCAACGCTCAACCTGCCCACAGCATAAGCCTTAGCAGGTCGCAACCACGGAAATCTCCAATTGCTCTCACTCAATGCCATCTAGGCACACAGAGTCACTACAAAAGAGTGTTCAAAACACGGTCCGCACTGTATGGACATATTAGAGGAAAAAACTTATTACACTATGTTCAAAACGTTTTTATACACTGTAATCTCTTATGGAAACCCCTGTTGCTGATCTCTATTAGAGGAGGCTCGCTACATTTACATAGACAAAGATACCAATCTGTAAACCAAATAGATATTTTATTGATACTGAATACACTATAACCATCAGTTGTTATTACTAGATACATTTTAGCCATTGGGAGCCCAATCCAGCGCGTCTAATCCAGGGAGAAGGCAGCTTTGGTCGGCGCCATGGAGACGGGGACGCCAGCACCGGAGGGGGTAAGTGTATAACTTCTGTATGGCCAATATTTAATGCACGATGTACATTACAAAGTCCATTAATATGGCCATACAGAAGTGCTTAACCCCACTTGCTATCGCGGGACAACCCCTTTACAGGAGTTGTGTACACCATTGACCTTATATTCCTTCTTGCTGAAAAGGGTTAAAGTAATTATTTTGTCATTTGCACCTGCTAAAAAAGATGCCCCATTATAAAGATAAATACCTTTCATGTAAAGTATGGCACCTCCTTTCACCTACACTTTCACTCTGGGGGCTGAGCATACATGTCAAGATGCTGCTTTCCAGTCACCCAACATGGCACCGCTTGTAGTGTGCGTGTGTTGAAATTATTCAACTTCATTGAAAACAACGCATGTATGGGGAACATCTGTAGATGACGACATCACACATGGAGAGTATAAGTGTAACTTGCTGGCCACTAGAAGGAGACATAATTTAGATTGACAGCAAATGCAGGTAACACAAATAATAGCAGTGGGAGCCATCATTTACATCAAAGGTATTGCAATGGACCATCTTGCAAATGGCAAAAATCATTAAAGGGTTTTTCCCACTAATGACATGTATTCCCTATTCACAGAAATGTCTAATCACCAGAAATCATTTGCTCACTCTAAAAGCCCCATGTGAATGGAAAGGTACAATGTGTGAACATCACTCCATTCAATTCCATGGGATAAGGTAAGATGGCCAAGTGCATCAATCTCCCTATGGCATTGTTCCATCGCTGTATTGACGTGGGCCATTATGAATGTCTGAATCTCGAGATACTTAAGCAGGCAGGACATTAGAAAAGGAGACGAGTTTCTCGCTTTTTGCAACTGGAGAGACACGAGTAGCCTAAGATTGTGTGGTCTAAGGTTGCGCATTTGGTGCTAGGCCAAAATTGGGCCTACAGTCATAGAAAAGGCTTGAATGTAGCCTTTCGACCTGATGTTAAGGAAAATTCTGACGGCAACTGTTGTAGACCAAGTGATTGTATCTCCAAAGGAAAATTAACAACAGAGACATTAAGATGCTTTGAGTTGTGATCGACAATCGCCAGCTATTTGATGAGTCTTTTGTTCTTCGTTGAGCAGTAAAAAAGATGTTCTCAGCATGAATCCAGTCTGAATATTCCCGGAGAACACCCTTGTGAGTGATAGAGCTCATTTCAGTGCTCATGGTGCCTCAAGGTAAACCACCTACGGTAGACCCCTACATCCGAAGCCCCGCATTGCAACCCCACTAGCACTGGTAAGCAGGCCTCTATATTGATATTTGTTGACCCTAAGCCCATTCTTTCACCCACACCTTTCCTTTCCCCTCCACAGGTGACTCTTCACACCTGCAACTTCATGAATCTCCAGATTGGTTGAGGCCTGGTAAGTATAACTTTGGGGGTGGTGTTGGAACTTACTAGTGAAAATATGAGTTATCAGCCCCAATGATCTCTGTAGAGAGCGGCTTGCATTTTCATATTACAATGGACCAGAGATGTTAATAACACATGGCTTATTGTGTGCAGTTATTGTGTGCACTTTAAGAGAACATATGATCGAATCCTGGAAGACAGCTCCTTCAAACATTTTTTTGGTCAGGCATAATATGAAAGAAATGCAATTATATACACAATATGAAACAGTTCTATTTCTCAACATTTCTTCTTTCATTGACTGAAAAATATAAAATGACAAAAAAGAAAAAGCAATAGTAGACAAAACACTACCAAGGAACAAAGTGAACACGCTGTGACCTGCTGGCTGGATTCTGCTTGAAACGTTTCAGACCAACTCAGTAGTTAAAAAACGAGTTTAAAGAAAAACTCAATAAGTAAGCTTTTCATGTTGTTAGCTGAAGTTTTAATACAATAAGAGAAAAGTTCATGGAGAAGAAAGGCCATACCCTTAAACACATTTTTAAGAAGTCAAAGTGTTCAAAAATTACCTAGGGTTTGAAGAGCTCTTTAAAGTCCAGTGCTAATTTAGATAGAAATTGGGTTCTAGAAAACGGCATCGGCTGCAGGCAGGATTCATTACTTTTCAAATGTTTTATTCACAATTAAACATGAAAAGTTAATATAGAACTAAGATTTGAAACACAGAAAGACATGAATGTTTTCAATGAATAATACACAGAATAGTCACTTTATTAAAGACACCAACCCTTGAACAATTAGAGCTTCCCTGTATGGAAATGATCCCCGTGACACCGGAGGGCAGCGTAAAATCAAGTGACAAGTTTTCCGTGGATCAGTTTCGGTGTGAAGCCACATTAGATGGGAAACTCCAGCGGTCTGAGTGACTTCCAACAAGACCTGGTCATCGGTGCTAGACCAGCAGGGCCAGGATTTCATACAATGGAAACCTTGTAGGTACTTCTCATATAATGGTGTGGTGAATATACCAAGAATGGTGTGATCGAGGAAAAACATCCATCGAAAGGGGATCCTGTGAATTTGAACAATTCATCATTGAAACGGGACAGAGAGAATCTCAAGAATCATTGTGATGTACAGGCGGTTAGCGGTCAAGAAAACTACAGCCGAATACAATTCAGGTGCGCCAACTAACATGTCTGAATGCACAACTCATTGCTCCTTAGCACAGATGGGCTATAACAGCAGACAACCATGGTTAAGGGGCGATCAAATAGCTATGTTTAAACAATACAAGGATCTCTCCCATGATTTGTTTATACCCAGGATTGGGATGGTAACAAGAGGGCATGATCTATTGTAAGAGGAAAAAAGGTTTAATCACCAACACAGAAGGGGGTTCTTTACTGTAAGAGCAGTGAGACTGTGGAACTCTCTGCCTGAGAACGGGGTGATGACTAAATCCATAGAGGAGTTTAAGAGGGGACTGGGTGCCTTTCTAGAGTGCTATGATATTACAGGATATAGACATTAAATAATCAAAAGGGTTGTTGATCTGGATATCCTCTTACTGTCGGTCTTGGAGTCAGGTAGGAACTTTTCAAATGTTGATCCAAGTATTATTCTGACTGCCATTATAAAGTCAAGACTTTTTTTCCCCCAAATGAGGTAAATTGGCGTCCGTCTCATTGGTTTTATTTTGCCTTCCTCTGCATCAACAAAAGGGGGGTGGAAACAGGCTGAACTGGATGGACATTTGTCTTTTTTTCCAGCCAAGCATACTATGTAACTACATATGTAACCAGAGACAGCGCCATTGTTGTCTGAGAGAAACAGAAAGACAAGACTCAAGAGGGCAAGCAAGTACAAAATTTGGATCACTGAGCAGTGGAAAAATATCACCTGGTCAGGCAAATTCTTTTTGTTGTTGCTCCATGCTGATGGTAAGTCAGAATTTGGCAAACAGTCAATGAACCTTTCAGGTCAGATATCAACAGGTCAAGCTGGCAGAGTAATGGTGTTAGAAATGTTTTCTTGGCGGACGCTGCATTTTTGAAGGCCAGAGGAGGTCCAATGTGGTACCATATAGGTGTCTCCAATACAATGGCCATTCAGTGTTTGTAAATATAGCTTATAAACCAGGTACAGACATAGGAATGGTCTTAGCCCTTGAGCAATAATAGTGCCAGTCATTACCAATCATCTTAGTTGTAATGTACTTCACCGGGGTTAAAGGGGTTGTCCCGCGCCGAAACGTTTTTTTTTTTTTTTCAATAGCCCCCCCGTTCGGCACGAGACAAACCCGATGCATGTGTTGAAAAAAAAAACCGGATAGTACTTACCCGAATGCCCGAGCTCCGGTGACTTCTTACTTACCTTGCGAAGATGGCCGCCGGGATCTTCACCCTCGGTGGACCGCAGGTCTTCTGTGCGGTCCATTGCCGATTCCAGCCTCCTGATTGGCTGGAATCGGCACACGTGACGGGGCGGAGCTACGAGGAGCAGCTCTCCAGCACGAGCAGCCCCATTCAACACGGAGAAGACCGGACTGCGCAAGCGCGTCTAATCGGGCGATTAGACACTGAAAATTAGACGGCACCATGGAGACGAGGACGCTAGCAACGGAGCAGGTAAGTGAATAACTTCTGTATGGCTCATAATTAATGCACAATGTACATTACAAAGTGCATTAATATGGCCATACAGAAGTGTATACCCCAACTTTGTTTCGCGGGACAACCCCTTTAACACCTGTTAAATTCCTTTGAACGAAATGTATCTTACGCAGACTCCTTCTGGCCATGGGCCCTTGGGTACTGAACCAATAATGTAGCCACAAGTCTAGAGAATCTTTTGTTTCTAAGAACTCTCCAGCAGATTTAGTCATCCTGTCTAACATTTAGTGCATTGTTAGGCTGCAGTAGATGTATAGTATAACCATGGCTTATGATGGATGACAAATCTTGCGCATCTTTAGACACTGCTGCCTAACATTATAACATCTAATGGTTGGCTTAGTGTGCAAAGGTTTTGTGCCAAAATTTTTGCACAATTTTTGGTGCATGATGTCGCATATAGGTCACATCCAAGCCATGCCTTGTTTTCAAACATGACTAAAGAGTGTTTAAAAATGTCTAAAACACATCAGAAATATTTGAACAGAACATGTTTGGCATTTTTCTGGCATAATTTGAGCCCAAACTCTGGTGGATTTTTAACAGTAATTTTGTCCCTCTGTATTGTGCAGTTCCTCTGTTACTCCTACTGGAAATGTATGAATAAAATGGAAATTGTGTGTTACTATTCACCTTTTCAATAGTGTATGCTTCTACAAATGCAGATGTGATATCATGGCACAGAAAGTTATCTTAACCCACTAAAAAGCTATTGTTCTCTTACCTTAACACAACAAAACCCAATGTAAAGCAATTCAAATTGTAAATCAACCACATGAGATGGGCCACAACATAAAATTGAAGTTCATGCTCCAGGGCCCCCAGGGGCCCATGCACCACACCATAGCATAGAACATCCATGCCTTACTACTCAAGTACGCTTTTGTTTCTTCTATATAGGACACCAGTACTGAGATATAGTGCTGAATCTGTATTTGACTCCACCTTGTATAGCGAATTTATTGTGATAACTTTCTATTTGCGAAGTAACTGATAATACATTTCCATAATATATTGCAATCATTAAAATGGCTCCAAGTTAGAAATTCACGAATTGCAACCAAACAAATGATCAAAAACAACCAAAATATTCAGCATCAACACTTTCTAGTTAGGATTCGCTCTGTGATTTTCAGCTTCATTTGCAACTGAAATCTTTTTTTAAAAAGGTTTCAGCCTCTGTTCCTGGAGAGTGAAGAATTTCCTGTCTGGATTCTGACATAATAAACGTACAATGACTGATGGGAAGTATATGTGGAAACATTTAAAGCAAATAAATACAATCCAGTGGGAAAGGTCACATTCAACTTGTAATTTATTTCTGGATTAATGTTGCACTCAACTCCATTACTCAATACTTCTCTACTGTATAATACACAGAGAGATAGAAAGATAGATAGATAGATAGATAGATAGATAGATAGATAGATAGATAGATAGATAGATAGATAGATATCAAGACTGCTAGATCCACACGTAGATTGCATGGAGGGAAAAAGCAGGAATTGGGCAGTGGGTGAGTATAAAAAGCACCACCTGTCTCCCCATTACCATGCAGAACAGCACCATAACTTTGTTTATGCTGCTATTCAGTGGCGACAGTGTTCCTTTACATACTCATTCATATTGTTCTGTCCATCCTTCCTTCCGTGCTCAAAATACGAACCCATCATAACTGCACACATAACCAGATAGAATTGCTATAATAAGTATGAGGTATTTGTTCGTTGATTGGCCAAGTCACTTAAGCCTGCAAGCCCGCTTTAAGGGTCCTCGCTGTGTCACGGGTCCCTACTCTAACAAGACAAATAACACCAGGAAACCTGCCTGCAAACAGGGCGATTGTCCCGATAAGGACAGCCCTGCATTGGAACCTAAGGACTTCACTAACCCAGGGATGGTAAATGATCCACAGCAGGACAGGACACAGTTCACACCTACATATCAACACACCAGGAATTGCATGCAACCCAGAACAGGACTGTTCACACCACATGTCCGGCCACCTGCACAGACACACAGAACAAATCGCTGATCACACCAATGCACACTGAACTGGACAGTTCACACCACATGTCCAGCCACCTGCACAGACATAGAACATGTCGCTGTTCACACCACAGTACCAGACTCCACTCAGAACTGTCATGCATACAGATATCAAACAATAGCTAGCCCAAGTATCCTCACACCAAGGGGAAAGAGAGTTAGCCACCGTCCTGACATACAGGGAACTGTGTCAGGAATCACCCATCTGACCATACAAGACATCAGATGTCTGGAGGCCGCACCTGTAAAAGGGGACAGAGAGGGCGTCTGCATAAGATGCAGACGAAGACAACAGGTGTTCAGCCCGTTCTCAGGGAAGGATAGAGAAACACTTCAGACAAACATGCATAACACACAGTTCTGATGAAGGGATACCAGCTTCCTTATGCAGAGACCAGTGGAGGTTGGCTGGCTGGAGAAATCCCCACCCATAACTTGAGTTTGAGAACGGTTCAGTCAGGAGCCTGAGAGGGTGAGCACCTAGTACTGGAATTCTTTAAATGCTTTGCTTTTCTTGCGTAGAGTTCATCAACTCAGCCGTGAACTGAATATCTATTGGCGACAGTAATTTTCTCTCGTACAACAACTGCTGGGTCAGCTACCACTTCCACCCCTCTTTTTATACATTTTGCACCGCCCCTAATCATTGAGCAGTAAATTATACCATGTGTGTCTACTATATTGGTGTACTTTGCTGCATCACCGTCTTCTTCTGCCTTTAAAGTCACAGCACCATTAAAGGATATAGTATACATTAAATAAAAAATACATGAGCCCCCCCCCCCCCTTACAATAGCATTATGGACCCCCTAGTTTAGAAAAATTTCCATACAGACCATTCAGAGGGATGCAACTGACTACAGTATGTTCACATTGAGTATTTTCTGGCATCCAGGAAAGCATGATGTATGTCATATTAAACCAAAACCAGAGTTTGCATTTTATTGGCTTCAGACATTGACCTTCAAAAATTCTTTGACTTCTCTTTTTGTCAATAAAATTGGTTCTTTTTTTGAAAAGGTCTTCTTGAATTAAAGGGCAACAAAGTACCTGTAATTGTGTTTCCATACTAATCCTATATAACATCAGCTGCAACATAATGCTGATTGATATATTCTTAAATCATTCATGACCTCAAGAGCTTGCAATCCAGGGAGGTCATTACTGGGTTAGATGACAAATTGATTTTTCTGTACACTATCGGACAAGTTTCTAATTGCTATTTGCTTCCTATTTTGTCGAATCTCATTTCATGACCTGTTTTCTATAGTGAAATATTGGACATGCACTGATAATTAGTCTAAGAAAGGAAGGTTCTGCTGCCTTGTTGCTCATTCTGGTTGTACATTATATACATCTAACTCCATAAAGGTTTTAAGAGCCCTTATTACAATCTGCTTGCTTATGATGATGTAAATATGGTTGCATCCTTTAGCTCTTTAATAAAACATGGCTGCCTTTTTCCAAAAAACCGGCAGTCAACACTGTGCCAATCCAGCTTTGAAACATTTATGACGGATTGGTTGCTAAGGATTCACTACTTAACAAATCTAGCCTTTTTAATTTGGTTTCCAGACAGAGTCCCTAGCAACCAGTTGGGCTCAGATCATTTAGAGCCTTCAACTTTAAGTCAATGAGGCAGAGAGCTTAGAAACAGCAATATTCAAACTAGACTTTTCCCCATGACCAACTGCCATATTTTTTTTTAGGTAGAGATCCTGTAACCCCTATTGTAGAAGAAAAGCTAAGATCCAAAGTTTTGGGAAAAGGCTGTTTACTGTATTTTCAAAGCAGTCACTATGACTGCAAGGACCGTTCCAGTCAAAGGCAGCCTAGTATCCATAGGGTCATCCATAGACTTCACACGGTTATTATCAGAGGACACTCTTGCTGCGATCAGTGATAACTCAGATCACAGCAGTTAACCCTTTAGAGGCTGCTGTCAGTTTGGACAGTGGCTTTTAAAAGGCCTAACAGAGGGAGGGGATTTCTTCTATCACCTTAATGACCCGTACATAATAAGATCACAAGATAGCATTTGGTTAGCATGGCAGACTTTGGTCTTGTGAAGGCCCCCAGGATTGACAGGGAATTTTGCCTATTAAGCCTAGCCTGTGGCAGGGCTTAATACACTGCCTCCAAATCATGATATACCACAATATTGAAGTATTGCAGTAAACTGTACAAGTGATCAGAAAATCACCACTTCAAGTCCCTTATAAAAAGTGAAAATAATCTTAATCAAGTTTTTTTAAATTATTAGAAAATGTAAAAAATTAAACTTTCGAAGTTGTATCAAAAGGTAAAATAATAACCAAAGGAAAGTGTATTGTGTCATTTTAAAAACTGGTTTTTTTTTTGTGCAGTACACATATGAATGAAGACTTGCACCCTGAAATGGATACCCCTGTTTGTCCCATGTTCAGAAAAATACCCATTGTAGCCTCGATCTACTTATAGGACACATGGGTAGGACTATAATGGAGGGAACACCTATTGGCTTTCAGGGCATAAATGAATAAATTCCAGGCCCCATTGCTCACTTGTGTGGAAAAAAATTAACTCCCTAAAAATAATCCCCCCCCTACCCTTTTTGGCATTCCCTAAATCTTAGATAAAAGTAATAATGTAAACTATGTGGTATGTCCGAAGACAGGGGTAATTACGGAGGCTGGTTGGGATGGGCACATGTGGCAATAAAATCGGGTATCCCTCTTCTACCCATGCTTTTTTGGAGGGTATTTCTTGACCTAAGCGGCAGGGGTGGGGTGTAAAAAAATGGCGCTCTGCGAGGCTTTGTAAGCTTGCTAAGGTGGTCTCAAACAGAAGGCGCTCAACAAGCTGCTCCTGGAACTGCAGAAAGACGAGCGCTCCCGGGGGATTCTTGTTAATTACGTATTGCAGGTGGCGATCAGAATAATGTCGGGCTCACATGGCCAGGACATTGCGGAGGATGGTGGTGAGTATTTTCATCTGCCCTCATGGATCTGATCCATGAGGCCAGCTGAAACTTTAACTTTTTTTAACTTTTCGGTGATCGCGGTATCCATTGGATATGGGAGATCACAGGCCCAGGCACCGCTCACCGCAGTCCACGGTGATATCCCCTGCCTACAGGCTACCTTCAGTAGCCAGGACCCAGGCAAGTTCAAATTTCCAGAGCCTTCCGGCTTCTGCGCAAGTGGCTGACGTAATGACGTCTGGTACACGTGCGCAGAAGATTGGCATCAGAATTGGAGGACCAGATCGCGGAGGACGGAGGTGAGTACGCTTAGCTGCTCTCATGGATCAGATCCATGAGGGCACCTGAATCTTTAACTTTTTTTAACTTTATGTTTACTTTAATGCGATCGCCAGTATACGGTGGATCGCGTGACCGGGGCGGCTCCCTGCAGCCCCTGATGACAGCTCCAGGTTGTTGGCTACCTCCGGGAACCGACAGCATGGAGCAGTGGCTTTAATCCCCAGAGGCAGCATGTTTTTACATTCTTGGGGATTAGGGCCCACTAAAGCAGGACGAACAAACACTATGGGGTGGTAACTAAGGGGTTAAAGGATCAGATTTGTTTTAGTCATCACGAGAGCCATAAATTTATTTTTCTCTGTCAATGTATCTGCATGAGGGCTTATATTTTTGCTGCCAGATCAGTTGTATTTTTTAATTTCACCATTTTCAGATACATTTAACTTATTGATTACGTTTTATGAACTTTCTCCAGGAGTAAATGGAACAAACAGTAATTTTGCCTGATTTTTTTTCTTGATTTTCTGATGTTCACTGTGTGGTATAATTAACTTGTCACCTTTATTTTATGGGATAGTGCAATTATGGCCGATGCCAAACGTGTGTAGCTTTTTTTTATGATTTACTACTTTGGCACAAGATGAGACTTAAAAAAATCATTTCCTTTTTGTGTCACCATATGAGACCTATAATCTTTCTATTTTTCACCTACGGAGCTATGTGAAGCTTTTTATTTATTTTTTTAATACTGTGAGTGAAATATTGTGATAACAGTTTGGGTCATAACAGATGAAGCAGTATTAATTACATGTACTTTGCTTCTCTTCATATTTTTTTTATGTGCTAAAGCATTTTTAAATCAATAAACATTTTTTCTAAAGATTTTTTTATAGCCTCACAAGGGAAGTTGATTATTGGTATAATACACTACAATACTTCAGTATTGTAATGCGTAATGCGGACAGAAATCCAAGTAGGGCCTGTGGTGTACTAAGATGGTAGACCTGGTGGCTATTGTTAGGTCCTAGGCTGCCACAGCAATTCATCAGCACTCCACTATTGCATCACGTGTGGCTGATGAGGTGACAGTATGAGTTCCTCCCTTCTAACCACTTGGATGCCATGTTCACGTTTGACTGCAGTATCTAAGGGGTTATACAACTGGAAGCAGAGTTAACTCCAATCCCCAATATTGTAGCACGACACAGACTGTTGGTCGAGCTGCCGCAGTTATTGCACAAGTAAAGCTCCTACGTCTCTGCGATCACAATCACGTACATTCTGCAGGAAATACGCCCCACAGATAATGTACATGTAACCAATTTTGCATTAAGAACCTCATATACCTCCCATTAGAACTCAATATACTTCATATAATTTGTAACTAATATGAGACAGATGGAATGGTTAATATGTGATTTATTTTAAAAAGTAATCTAAAAATACACCGATAGTTTAAGATTGCGCTACTGACACTTTGGTAGGCAGCCCCGTTCTGCATGGGCACCCTTTCTCCCTCACTCAGTGAAGTGTTATTGGATTACTTTCCATGGTTAACCCTTTCCAATCCACTGTCTGACATCTGAAGGCATTATGATTTTAGGCTGTGCAGCTCCGATGTTGGAAGACATCCATCAGGGTTCTCTTACTGTATATTGCCAGCCTCTCTGCTGTCGGAGCCTATATGTGTCCCCTCATGCAGTACTGGCTTTAGCCAGCAGATGGCGGCGTTGTATAACTGCAGAAAAAGAATAAGCCCCCTAGGAAAACCAGGATACAAATTGGATTGGAAAGGGATAATGGAGTTGTACCAGAATCAACTTTTATCGTCTATCCATAGCATAAAAATGCTAAAAGTCTGATCAGTGGGGGTCTCACCGCTAAGACCCCAATGATCCTGAGAACAGGGGTCCTGTGTCCTCCCCTCCTTCTCACTGCAGGCTTACTACTTCCCCCACAGTGGGAAGGAGAATGAATGAAGCAGTGGTTGTACATATCTCGCCATTCATTTTTAATGGGACTACCAGAAATAACGAAGTAAAAGCCCTTGGCTATTTCCGTCAGCTTCATTGAAATGAATGGAGCAGCAGATGCTTCATTCAATCTGATTTCACTACAGATGGGAGAAGCATCCCTGCAGTGATGAGAATAAGAGGACATGGGATCCCTGTCATCGGAATAGGTAGAGGTCTCAGAAGGGAGACCTTCACAGATCAGAGTTTTATCACCTATCCTAAGGATAGGTGATATAGGTTGATTCTGATATAACCCCTTTAATGTCCCTTTTCTCCACTTATATGGAGCACTAGTTGAATCACCCAGTTTTGTACAGGTCTATTTCATGTAACTGCTTGTGTGTGTGGTTAAAAACTTCATTTGCTACTGATATGAAGCCAATATAATAAACATACAGTAATCTAGTACAGTCCATGCACAGCGAGTAAAGAAAAATGGCTTGGTGGTTGTTATGCGGAGACATCTCACCAGTGGCGTACCGAAGAGATTTTAATTAAAGGGGTTGTCCATTTACTGGGAAACCTCGCTTCACTAGGACCCCCTGTATTAAAATAATCAACAGAACTATATTTACCCTTCCCAGGGGCATAGCTAAAGGCTCAGGGGCCCTGATGCAAAACGTGAGCTGGGGCCCCCCCTCTATCTGTATCTGTACCCGTACCCATACCTAAACCATGCTGCACAGAGACATAACTTTAAAGGGGTTGTCCCGCGGCAGCAAGTGGGTCTATACACTTCTGTATGGCCATATTAATGCACTTTGTAATGTACATTGTGCATTAATTATGAGCCATACAGAAGTTATCAAAAGTTTTATACTTACCTGCTCCGTTGCTGGCGTCCTCGTCTCCATGGTGCCGACTAATTTTCGGCCTCCGATGGCCAAATTAGCCGCGCTTGCGCAGTCCGGGTCTTCTGCTGTCTTCAATGGGGCCGCTCGTGCAGAATGCCGGCTCCGTGTAGCTCCGCCCCGTCACGTGCCGATTCCAGCCAATCAGGAGGCTGGAATCTGCAATGGACCGCACAGAAGAGCTGCGGTCCACGGAGGGAGCAGACCCCGGCGGCCATCTTCAGCAGGTGAGTATGAAGACGCCGGACCGCCGGGATTCAGGTAAGCACTCTCCGGTTTGTTTTTTTAACCCCTGCATCGGGGTTGTCTCGCGCCGAACGGGGGGGGGGGGGGGGGGGTTAAAAAAAAACAAAAAACCGTTTCGGCGCGGGACAACCCCTTTAAGCTTCTGGGCCCCAATGCAAAATCTGTAACAGGGCCCCCAACTATAATGCTTTATTCATAGTATTGGGCTCCCTATATGGAGAAGAGAGGCCTTATGGGCCCCCTAAGCCTCCTGGGCCCGGGTGCAACCGCATCCCCTGCATCCTCTATAGTTACGCCCCTGACCCCTCCTTCAGCTAAGAAAATCCACAGCAGATTTACACCATCATCAGCACTAAGTGGTATGGATTTTGGCATGAATTTTGGTATGGATCACAAATCTGGCATGTGTGAATATACTGTAGCTTGAAAACGTATTTTGTAATGTAATTTTTCAGATTTGCAGATTTTGTACCTATTACTAATTTCTATGCAACAACTCAAAAGTAACATTTTGAATTCTATGTAATGTATAAAGCTGAACACTTACTGGCAAGGTCAAACATTTCACATTACATTTCCCTTTCACAGAATGCTGAACATAGTTTTATATGAATGTAAATGTTTTTAAAAAGTTCTAGTTTTTTTCAGTTTTCAAACCACAAACCAGTAATAAGAAGCTTTAGAAAAGCAAGAAGAACTGTGGAGCAAAAAGAGATAGGAACAACTGTAAAATATGACTATATAAGGTAAGGCTGATGATATGAATTCTGACGCTCATTGCTCGTGGACCGCTTGTCTCTACAAAAGGTTTGGTGTAATGCGTGAAACTTTACAGGGACATTGTCACAATGGAACAACAGTTATGACGCTTTTCGGGGAGGTGACAGGGAGCTGGAGGATGTATTTTTTATACTCACCCATTCCCTCAATGTTGGGTGAGGTCCGAATGTGGTCTGAAAATCGGAGTATTTTCAGACTGTAGTGCACACGCACTTCTATGGGAGAATGCGCACTCAGCAAGCCGAAAAGAGTTAAATTTTCAGACCGTGTACAGACTTCACCTGGGGACACGGCAGAATTGGAGGAGTGGGTAAATATAAAAAATACATCCTCCAGCTCCCTGTCACCTCCCCGAACAGCAGCATGACTTAGTTTTATGGACCTGTTCCATGGTGACAGGTTCCATTCAAGTCCCTAGCCTGTCTCCCTGGTCCTTGTTAAGAAAAAATTAAAATTAAAAAGTATCCATCATTTATCCTGCACGCTAGACAATGTGGAAAAAAACAGAAGGCACATATATACCCTAAAATTGTACCAATAAAAACTGCAGCTCAAAATTGCACCTGCAGAAAACAAGTCCACACAAGTCCATCAATTAAAAAATGAAAAACTTATGAGTTTCAGAATATGGGGACAGAAGCAGTTTTTTCCCACTTTTTTTACTCCCAAAAAAAGGCTTTTCATTCTTTAGGCCTCGGTCAGACAAGCATTTGTTTTCGCAAACCTATGTGCACAAATTAAATGCGCTACACAGATGTGTAAAATGCGCGTGACTGAAACTCCATGCTACTGGAGCAGCTGTTCTTGTGGAAATGCAGCTGTTCAACAAAGTTCCCCTCATCACAGTGTTCAGTGATGAGGAGATTGCAGAGGGGATGAAAGAATCCCCTGCCACAGCTCTCACAGCTGTTGCAGAGGATTGCGATGTTCTTCTATTGCTTTCAATGGGTCCGGCACTGGATTTTCGGGGAAGGGCTTGAACTATAAGCCATTCCCTGAAAATAAGCTATAGCTGAATGAAAAAAAATATATACATCACCTAGAAGCGCTGTCAGGACTCCAGTGCTTCTTCTTTCTGGCTCCCTGGCACTGTTCTTCGGCATTTTCTTCTGGCCGGGGACTTAAAAATCCCTGCCTCCTAGAAGCGCTGCCCCTGATTGGCTGAGTGCTGTGACCAATCAGAGGCAGTGCTCAGCCATTCATTAAATGACAGCTGAGCGCTGCCTCTGATTGGTCACAGTGCTCAGCCAATCATAGGCAGCGCTCAGCAATTCATTTTCAATTCCTAGCCACCAGAAGACAGATGAAGACTGCCAGGGATGGGGAGAAGAGCTGCACATTGCTTCTAGGTGAGTCAATGTTTTTTTTTTCTACAGCTAGGGATGATTTTCAGGGAAGGGTTTATATTTTAAGCCCTTCCCCGAAAATCATTGCTGCGGGGGGTCGCCTTCATCCCATTGCTTTCAATGGGGCTGCCGCTGCTGTGAAAGCTGTGGCAGAGGAGCGCATCTTCCCCCTATGTTTTCAATGGGGCCAGTGCTGCTGCCACTGGCCCCATTGGCAATAAGGTGAAGGCCCTGGATATGACAGCATCCAGGGGTTTTACATCCAAGGAATCCCCTGCTGCAGCTGTCACAGCCACAGCAGGGGAAAGCGATCCGCCCCCATTGTTTTCAATGGTGCAGCAGTAGCGCCGGCCGCATTGACAGCAATGGAATGGCATTGCGGTACTTTGCCACAGCTGTGACAGCTGTGGCAGTGGATTCTTTCATCCCTGCGGGGAGTCCCCTCATCACTAAACTCTGTGACAGTGTTGTCACAGTGTCCAGAGATGAGGGGACTCCCTGTAACATCACACAATGTTACACACATGTCTTATCTTTTGCAGGTGCAAGTATTTTGAACACTTCATAGGGAACCAATGGTTCTAATAGACACAATTTTCTTGGCGCAAATAGGTGCAAACAAAAAACAAACAAACAAAAAAAAAACAAAACACTAATTGAAAAATCACCAATTGAAAGCAATGGGATGCAGGCAACCCCCACAGTGATTTTCGAAGAAGGGCTTGAAATATAAGCCGTTCCCTGAGAATAAGCCCTAGCATTCTGGTCCTCCCATCATCACTGAACACTGTGACAGTGCTGTCACAGTGTTAAGTGATGAGGGGACTTTTGTGGAGCAGCTGCACTTCTACAAGCACAGCTGCTCCAGTAGCATGGAGTTTCGGCCACGCCCATTTTGCTCATCCGTGGAGGGCATTTTTTTTGCGCACATAGGTGCGCAAAAAACAACGCTTGTCTGACTGAGCCCTAAATGTGGAAAATTGGCTTCTATAATTAGAAGGGTTTTTTCTGCCTTCCTCTGAATCAACATTGGAGGGGGGAGGGTAATAGACTGAACTAGGTAGACATATGTCTAACATGCTATATTACTATGTATATAAAATTTGTATAGTCATAATTGTAGTGGCCTGCATGATAAAATATTTATACTGCACAGTGAATACTAGAAGAAGCAAAACACACAAGAACAATGGTAATATAGAATTTTTTTACTTGACCCCACTTAAAGATTTTGTTAAGTTTTTCACTACATTATATGAAACCTTAAATTAGACTATTAAAAAAATACAACTCATTATTGCAAAAAACAAGATGTCATATAGCTATTTTGATAGAAAAATACAAAAGCTATTGCTCTTGGAAAGTGCCGATAAAAACACGAAAAATGATTGTGGCACCAGTTGAGATCAACGGAAGTTCTCCTGCTATATTGTCTTTTCCTGTTGTATAAGTTTGTTTTAGGGGCAGTTACTATGCAAATGTTCCACAGCTGATCCATCAGGGATAGTTTTTCAGACAGGGTCACCAGTAGGTACAACTAATGGCTACTTAGAGACAATGGTGTTTGGTGTTGAGGGACATTATCAGGGAGAGCTTAGGAAAAGACATAGGGGGAACTAATGTTGGGACTATATTTCCCTGGTCATTGTTTGGGTCCCATACCATTTGTTCCAGCCTCCACTGCCAGTTTCACCATATTCATCATCCAGTTATCATCACACGCTGCCTCTGTCATCTAATAGTGAGTCCCTAGCTTATTTTGTGTTCTTACTTGTTGGTACATGCTTCGTATTTACATTTCTTGCAACATCTGGCTGCTATTTATCTCTACTTTTAGACCAATGGATATCTGAGTGATGGGACACATGGTTAGTACTCAGGAAACGCTACTACCATAGGGAAAGCCAAGTTTTGCTATTTAGTGTCCACTAGGGGTGTTACTGCACCAAGGGGTTGAAAAGTGGAACTCCTTGTTTGGGAAGGGAGAGTGACAGAAAATACCACATCAGAAAATAGACATCCCCTTGAAGGAAATGATTTGGTTGTAGAATAGAAGAAAGTTGTAGAATGTGATGCTGGTCTAGAACAATCCATGTGTTTGTCCAGTACACCAACCTATTGTACATAAAAAATGCAAGCATCACATCACATTGCCTCCTACCTGCAATTACCTTTTACTTTACACTTTTTACAGCCATCCCTTTTTATACCATGTTTGTCAATGGTAGTGATTTTGTTCCTTATATTCAAGGTTGGCCTTGAAGAAACCACCAGTGATCCTATCTATTGCACACAATGCAACCAAAAGTAGACAAAACTAACATACAGCGATCAATGGAAAATCAGTGCAATTCTGGGATCTTTGTTTCAGAAATACGAGGTATTATAAAGGGTCCTTTACTAAGGTCTGTAGCATGTCAATTATGTCAATGAACATGGGTTTAGCTTCCAATCTGGGAACGTAATTTATTTTACTCAGATGATGATATTTTAAAGCATTTTACTGTATTTATACTGCAGCTTCGTATCGACATATAGAACACAAGCCTGAAGCTTATTGTACTATTAATACAAGTCATGCATTGGCAGAATAATAAGTAAGAAAGCTACAACATCTGGGATTAATGATTTGTTCTTGTAGTTTATTATGCTGTTTTATGATACAGTAGATATATATTTTGCTAATTATAATTAATATGCAATCAAAATAAGGGGGGCTCACCAGAGCATATTTGAACTGCAGATTCCGCGATTGCCATCCGCACATATAATAGACGGTAATTCGAAGGCATTGGAATCCATAAACTTTTGACAGTTCACTCACAGTTGCAGGTAGGAATTGTGTTTTTCACTAGCGGAAGAAAAATCGCAGCATGCTCTTTTTCACCGCGGATTCTACGAGTATGAGCTCCATTGATCTCAATGGATGCATTTGATCCAAAGTGCATACGCAATTGACATTGCGTATGGCCACTGATTCACTTGCAAGTTGCTAGGAGACCAGATACAAATGGAATAAAGAAATAAAGAATTCCTGGGCAGGACAGAATTTGAGGAGCAACACACCCATCCAGAGTGCTGTCTGCAACCTCCACTTATTCTCTTGGGCTCTTCCTTCACAAGGATAAGTTGGTGTTTTTTTTAATGGTTTATACTACTTTCAAAATAAGTAGTATAAAACCAGCCAAGCCTAGAGAGCAGTATCCTGTTCTGAAGGCATGGTTCCCAGAACAGCTCTCACCCCAACAGCACAAGGGAGTGTTGCCTGGGTGGCCGCCTAAGCGATGGGAGGGTTTTTCCAGGGGGGGTTGGGTACTTTTTGATGTCTTTCCCTGCTTGCGATCTTTATTTAGCACGGACAAAGTGCTGCCCATAACACGTACATCCGCGCGGAAAACAGCATAAATGCGTGACCATACACAATTTGTTTCCATGGGTCTTCCACGGAAGATATACGCATGTGGAATCCAACTCACTCACATGAGCCCAGCATTAGGCTCAGATGGCTGTTGGTCAAACACTTGTACAACAGATAGCTATAATTTCCTTCACATACACATGTGTAAGAGAGTAGTGCTGCACGCTTCCCCTTACTACTGGACAGCTGAGAATTCCTGGAACAAGCACATCGGAAACCGCAGCATTTGGCCCTGCTCCCTCCGGTCTGATACTTTGCCAGTAGGTGGAGAGGGGAAGATTGGAGACCAGCGCTGGCTGCTGTTAGAGAGTGCCCTGCAGCACTGTCAGAGGCACCTGAGCACCAGGTGAAGTCCCCACTGCCCTGCCAGAGAGCAGAGGGAAAAGAAGCCAAATATGATACACAGCTGCATGGAACAAGAGAGAGTCTCACAGTGTAGCACCCAAATGGAAGCCAGCCGTTGTAGGGGAGACTATGGGTAAGTAAGATGGATGTCACGAGTGACTCTGTGATCTCTCCCGACAATGGCTGGAAAGGGCCCAGCTCGATCGCACGCAGTGGAATAGGCACAATAATAGTAGCCACTATTTTTTGTCACATGACGCCAGTACCTTTGTGGGGTGAACTCAGGTTGTTGGTAGCAAAATAATGGAGATGAGTCCTCGTAGCTTTGTTGTAAACTGAAGGTACACAGTTTACTTAGCACTTTTTAAACAGATTTAGCAAACATACAATTCACAGTATGGCAGACTTTTGTTGCATTCAAGATTAACGTTGCTTCAGGCACTAGAATACCACAAACAGTTTTCTGGAAGGTTACTTAGTAGAAGATGGAATGACTGATATAGGGCTGCTTTCACTTTCCCTGACTTTGCTTTAACAGGGGCTTGTACAATTCACTATTGTGTAGACGGTTCCCAGATCTTTTTCCTCCACACTGTACCTGTTTGGGTACCTGTGTAATTCCACTCTGCAGCACTGCCATACACCTCCTCTAGCGTACACCTCCCGATGACGACTCTCACTAACTCCTCCTTCACTTCCTGCTCCTTTCTTGCGCTTTCTCTCTCTCTGTTTCACATTCTGCCTTGCCCTGCTCACTTTCCTGGGCTTGGCTCAATTCCTCCCCCCACTACCAATGAGGGAATTCTATGACAAGCAGCCAATCAAGAGCAAGCTGTTGCCGGGGAGAATAGCTTTACCTTGATATCTCTACAGGAGCACATAGCCAGGTATTTCAGAACTCCTGTGTGCATGGCTACCCTGTTGGATCCTCTTGGCCACTACAACAGGTGATTAGTACCTGAAGAAAATGACATCACTGTGGACCCATAAATGATGACAGATGCAAAATATGTAAGGCCAGTCCAACAATATTAGTGTGCGAACAATATTAAAGACTATGACAGATAGATACAGCCTGGGGAATCATTGTTATGCTTCGACTGTAAGTCACATTCACTGATGTGATGTGTAAAACAATGTAACGGGGACAAGGTACTTCAGAGTAATGGGGTTATGCGCCAGATTAAGATATTGTGAGACAAAAGTGTAAAGATGTCCTTTTGATCCAAATGGGAATTTAAGTCCACAGTCATGTGGGACTTCAAGATTTTGTGATGTAGTCTGGCACCTACAGTGCATGAAGCTGTGAGGTTAGTCATGCCTTGGATCTTTGAGAAAATAGTACAGAGTATGATGATGAAAATTGAGTACTGCGAGAACCAGAGGCGTAACTTGAAGCTCCTGGGCCCCAATGCAAAACCTGCAACACTGCCCCCAACTATAATGCTTTTTTCATAGTACTGGGCTCCCTATATGGAGAGGAGGGTCTTTATGGGCCCCCTAAGGCTCCTGGGCCCGGGTGTAACCGCATCACCTGCATCCTCTATAGTTACGCCAGTGGCGAGAATAATGATTGGTCATAAGAGTAATGCAAAGTGTCTTATCCCGCTAAGGAGAACACCTATTATGGAGATGCATTATGTATTTAGTTACGGTGGATGCCGAGTGATGAAAGGGGCATTTTGGGTTGTAGTAGGTAAATGGGCTACTGTCACTTTAAAAGAATAAATGCTGAGTGAGTATGCAACATTTATACTACAGTGCCCTCCTATGGAGCACAATTAGCAAACCGGTTTGTTTAGTAAAGATGGTATTTTTATAAAAAAGTACTTCCTATGTCTCTGTCTGTCACCGCCGCGCCATACACAATACCACCACTTGCTTCACATGTGTTCAGAACATAAGGAGGGGTAAAGGCAGCTGCCAGACTCCTATGATAGCGGCTTATCTCTTTGAGGACAAAAGAATGAAGCAGTGGATATTCAGCTGCCCTATCCTTATCTCTCCTGACATCTGCAGTCAGAGGAATGTTAGGAGGCCCACATACATATTACATATTAAATAATTGGTTGGTCCTGCAGAAATTGGTGGGAACAGCCCATCTAATGTGTAGCTCATCCTTTGAGAACTGATTTTCTCATCTCTGTTGGCCGTGGTGGAGCCTTAAAGGGATTGTACTAGTTGTAAGATCTTAAAGGGGTGGTCTCGCGAAACCAAGTGGGGTTATACACTTCCGTATGGCCATATTAATGCACTTTGTAATGTACATCGTGCATTAATTATGAGCCATACAGAAGTTATTCACTTACCTGCTCCGTTGCTAGCGTCCTCGTCTCCATGGTTCCGTCTAAATTCGCCGGCAGCTTGCTTTTTTAGACGCGCTTGCGCAGTCCGGTCTTCTCCATTCAGCACGAGCCGCTTCAGTGTGCTCCCCGCTACAGCTCTTCTGCGCATGCGCAGACGAGCTGTCACTGCTCGGGAGCGCGCTGGAGCGGCCATTCTGCACCATCCTCTGTTAGAGGAAGGTACAGAAACTGGAGCTGCCCAGCGGAGAAGCCCAGCCCAGCCCAGCAGCCCCGAGAAGCGTCCCAGGTAAGTGATGGGTCGGGGGGGGCTGCCGCTGCGCCGGGGGAACTAGCGCTGCGCCGGGGGGGGGCTGTCGCTGCGCCGGGGGGGCTGCCGCTGTGATGGGGGAACTAGCGCTAGGCCGGGGGGGGCTGTCGCTGCGCCGGGGGGGGCTGCCGCTGTGATGGGGGAACTAGCGCTAGGCCGGGGGGGGCTGTCGCTGCGCCGGGGGGGGGGCTGCCGATGTGATGGGGGAACTAGCGCTAGGCCGGGGGGGGCTGTCGATGTGATGGGGGAACTAGCGCTAGGCCGGGGGGGGGGCTGTCGCTGCGCCGGGGGGGCTGCCGATGTGATGGGGGAACTAGCGCTAGGTCGGGGGGGCTGTCGCTGCGCCGGGGGGGCTGCCGCTGTGATGGGGGGGGCTGCCGCTGTGATGGGGGGGGCTGCGCCGGTTACCTTCTGCCTGGCGGTGGGTGACTGGTCGGCCGGTGGGTGACTGGTCGGCCGTGTTCACTCCAGGGGTCCGGTCGGCGGCTGCTTGGCGTCCGGTTGCCATGGAGACACAGCTGGCAGTGTCTCGGGAGCGCGCACGTCGGGCTGCAGCGAGCGACGGGGAAAGAGCCGGCGGCCATCTTGGGGAAACTTTTATAAGTTGCTGAAACGCTGGAACGGTAAGTAGAAACCAGCTAGGAAAGTAATTTACAGGGGTAATTAGTAATGTATGTTTAATTAGGGGGACTGGGCAAAAAAAAAAAATCACTGCTTCCTCGAGACATCTCCTTTAAGTCAATCATTTCCCATGCAGAAAAATAACAACTAGTGATACAATCACTTCTCCCTACACCCGCTGTGTCCCGCGCCGTTGTTTGGTCCTTCATTGCAGTATGTGTTTAAAGCTATAGTCCTTCCCGGTTTATGGAACATAACAGGGGCCAATAATAGGGGTCAGTGATCAACTGCTGGCCAAATCGAGACTGGATGCCAGGCTGTTGGATCTTATGAGGACTACATATGTAAGGGATTTAACTAAACTATTCGATACATTTCTCCCAAGGAAGAGGAAAATACTGTACTATCCCCAAAATGCGTTGAGCTTTTGCACTTTACTTTCCCATGAAAAACCTAGCAAAGTTGTGAATTACTATAACTATGGAGCTTTAATGTAGCCTGGGATTGAAAGAGTTAAGACGGTTTTGTTTCCAATCCACTCCCCTCAGATGCATTAGTTTATTCTTCACTAAATTATGTATTTTATTAATCTGTGGATATTGTTCTGAGGCGTTGTTGCGGTAGTTCTGAGATTTCTTCTTTCTAGATAGTCTGGTGCAGGTCTTGTGTGCGTTTCTCTGTCTTCTGTCTCTGATGGGAGTGGTATTAGGTGAGATGTGCTTGGCTTCACCTGTGGATCTTTGTCAGGACTATTTAGCCTGGCCTGGTGCTTAGCTCAGTGCTTTTGAATTTCAGTCTTCTTCTGACTAGGGTGAAAGTCAGGGCTAAGTGCTGGATGTCCTGTTTACCTGAGTCTTCTCAAAGCTAAGTACAGCGGTTATTAACTTTTGCATCTTTTTTGCTGTGGTTTTCTCCTATCCAATGAAGGGTCAGTTTGTGGCCTAGGTACATGGTCAGGTATGCCCTTCTCAGGGCGGATTCCCTGGGTAAGGTTATTAAGGGCCAGTGTATTCCTTGTTGCAGTTGTCTGTTTTTACTTCAGGTTGCATCCTGTTTCCTTAGGGAATGAGTTGCAGAAGGTGGGTATCGTCATTTACAGGCTGCAGGGGGTTCCTCAGGCATGGGCTTTTTCCTTGCTTCCCTTCTCTGAAGCTTTGTCCTCTGTAGATTGCTTTTTCCTTGATAAAGGTTCAATCTACGACAATCCCGATAGGGTGTTGCTGGCAGAAGGAAAACTTATGGGTTTACATCAGGGAGACTCTTCTATTGAGGTTTTCTATGCTGAGTTCCGCCACTGGGTGACAGAAACTAAATGGAATGACCCTGCGTTACTAAGCCAGTTTTGTTGTGGTCGGGCCAAAAAAATTAAAGATTTATTGGTTGCTTGTCCTTGCCTCACAGTCTTAATTATGCTATATCCTTGGCCATCAGAGTTGGCCGACGGATTAGGGAAAGGCATAATGAGCTCTTCTCTACTTCACCTTACATGCATGCTGATGGGGAGGAACCCATGCAACTGGGTTCATTGGTTGGCAACATCAGGAGAGAGGAGAAGTTTCAGTTTAGAGCATAATATGGACAGCATAAAACTCCAATGACTTGTAAAAAAAAATAACAACATGTCCTATCTTGATCCATTGAATGGACCAAAATGGCTCATACAAGTCTATAGGAATGTTAAAAAATATGCAATGTATATATGCATGATACATGCGTATTATTGTGTATTTACAGAAGAAGGCAAGACAAGTCAATTGGTCCTGCATTTTCTTTTGCATGCGTGAAAAATTCAGTGAATAGGTATGGAAAAATAATGCACATATGCACTAAAACGCACAGATACATCCAGTGAAAACATGGCATATTTTATGTGCGGTATACACATATGTCCATATAAATGAGCCGTGAGTCTAATGTGTATGGGCACATTTATTTGAAGATTTGCTTCTGTGCTTAAGGGTTTCTTCACATGGGCATGATTATCAGGGCCACATTACGGGACAAAACAAGACCACTGATTTCAATTGTTTTCATTCGCCATATTTTGGCCCGTTAATAGTACAAGCAAGGAAAGATAGGGCAGGACCTCTCTTCACACTGTTTTATTGAAAGTCGTGTGCTATAGCGTGGAGTTTGAATACTCTGAGACAAAAAGAAAAAACCTATTTATGCTCAACGACGCTCTGTAGCGGCGAGCATAGTTGCGCATACGGATGTATATTTTTGCCCTAAGGACAGCTTCAGATGAGTGGATGCGCAAATACGCATGTATATGCGTAATGAACGAGGTTGATTTGCGTGCGTGTCTGCACACTTTACTAAACTTTTTTGCGCACGCAAGGTTGTCCATATATGCACGCAATGCCCTCCAACCCAGATTTAAAAGGTTATTTAGCAAAATGAGGTCCAGATGTGATCTATTTCTTCATGGAATTGTGCAGCGTATTTCACATTTGTGCACCTCCCATAGACGTCTATGGGGACCTTTGGTGCGCAAATACATAGAAAGATAGAGCATGATCTATTTTTTTACATGTGCGCAAAATCTGTAAATGTGTATGAACCCATTGAGTCATGCAAAAAAATAAGTCAGTGTGAAGGAGCCCTAAAAGTTATCTTTTCTCCCCCATATATGAGATATAGCATGTTCTGGGGAACTTCATAAAATAGTTGCAACTTGAACTGCTGGGGAAAAATCTGTCTAGTCTGTTTCATTTATGTCATTGTTTGTCTCTATGTCTATGTGGGGTATTAGTTATTTATCAATTCATTTTGCCTTCTTACAATCTATTGGGTTAATTTTCCCATAGTTTCCATGCAAAGTACAACACAATCCGAGCTACAATTACAGGCGTAGACACCATCCTATGTTCTCTCGAAACAGAAGAGTAAGTGATACAGTGTTTATTGATCTCTCAGGGCTCTTGATCTAGTTGCTCACTGAATACAAAAATACAGTATTCCCATCCTCATTTTAAATCTGCCATTGTGAAGCCCTGGTTCATAGGCAATATATCAGAATGTATGATCATATATCATCCTTAATTAACATCATAATTGATGGCACTATTTTTATTGGTGCGCCAGGGACACCTTTTAGTATTCTTTCATCCTTTTTCGATAAAGGAAAACATAATGCAATACAGTAATTTGTGCAGCGAACTGTTAACATTGACCAGAACTGTATGAATAATTGTATCTAATTAAGGATAAATCATTTTTCGGATTATTATACCTGATTGGTATTCCACGTGAAATCCCATTAAAATAATGAAAACACTCACTTATGTAAACTTCCCTTTTCAGCTGTGGGGTCTTGTTGATATCCTCTTTTGCATAAGGCTGTGATGTAAGTTCTTAAGGCCCTGCACCCTACAGGCACTTGTGTCAAAAAGATGAATATTCTGAACATAAGGGTATGGCTATAAGGGCTGCGGAGGTACAAGTCCTACCCAGTACCTAGTCCCTGCAGGGTCCCAAACTTCCTGTACCAAATAAGAAAACATTGGTATTATAAATGGCACATGGTAGATGAATATTACAGATGCAATGAAAAATAAAGTTAGCGCTTACAACAAATAAATGAAATGCAAAGGTGCATGTAAGCCATTGATGTGACCAATACAGTAACAGAAACACAAACCTCAGCACTCATAGACATTTAGGCTGGGTTCACACTGGGAGAATTCTGGGCGGAGATCTCACGGTTTGGCCACAGCGATAAACTGCGAGATTTCCGCCGGGAATCTGCTACTTCAAAACCCGTGGCACTTAGCCGCGGGTTTTGAAGCGGCCTGGCCGCATGCTCTTCTGTTGCGGCCGGCGCTCTCATAGAGGAGAGCGGAAGAAGAAAAAAATAAACATGCTGCGGACGGCGAATCCGTGCCACAGCGCCGGCTTTGCCGCGGCAGATTGGCTGTCCCATGTGGACGAGATTTCTGAGGCTTAGCAGCCGCAAGCGGATTTGCCGTGGCAAAATTCTGGACGAAATTTCCAAGGCCAATCCACCCAGTGTGAACCCAGCCTTAATATTACAAATTACAAAACTGTTATTTTAACTAGCAGCATAAAAATGCAAGGTTCTTAGCGTACATTTTGATCAAAACATGTGGGCCCATCTGCCACATCCAAACGAACCTAATGGATGGGTTCCTAATAGAGATGAGCGAGCACCAAAATGCTCGAGTGCTCGTTACTCGAGTCGAACTTCCCGCGATGCTCGAGGGTTCGTTTCGAGTAACGAACCCCATTAAAGTCAATGGGCGACTCGAGCATTTTTGTATATCGCCGATGCTCGCTAAGGTTTTCATTTGTGAAAATCTGGGAAATTCACGAAAGTGATGGGAACGACACAGAAACGGATAGGGCAGGCGAGGGGCTACATGTTGGGCTGCATCTCAAGTTCCCAAGTCCCACTATTAAGCCACAATAGCGGGAAGAGTGGCCCCCCCCCCCCCCCCGCACTGTCAGCATAAAGATCGTTCTCCTCTGCCATAGCTGTAACAGCTGTGGCAGAGAAAAATGATGTTAGCCCATTGAATTCAATGGAGCCGGCAATACAGCTGGCTCCATTGAAAGCAATGGGCTGCCGGCGAGCGCGGGATGAATTTTCGGGAAGGGCTTAAAAATATAAGCCCTTACCTAAAAATCATCCTAAAATGTGTAAAAATAAAAAAGAAATGTATACTCACCTTTCCGCTGCAGCCGGAGTTCAGCCGCGTCTGGCCGGCAGTTCTCCTGAACTGCTCTCTGTAGTATTCAGCAGCCGGGGATTTAAAATCCCCGCCTGCTGAATGAGCTGCCTCTGATTGGTCACAGCCTCACCAATCAGAGGCAGCTCTCACTCACACCCATTCATGAATGGGTGTGAGTGAGAGCTGCCCCTGATTGGTCCCTGCACTGAGCCAATCAGAGGCAGCACTCACCCATTCATGAATTCATGAATGGGTGTGAGTGAGAGATGCCTCTGATTGGTGAGGCTGTGACCAATCAGAGGCAGCTCATTCAGCAGGCGGGGATTTTAAATCCCCCCCTGTTGAATACTACAGAAAGCAGTTCAGGAGAACTGCCGGCCAGACGCGGCTGAACTCCGGCTGCAGCGGAAAGGTGAGTATACATTTTTTTTTTATTTTTACACATTTTAGGATGATTTTCAGGTAAGGGCTTATATTTTTAAGCCCTTCCCGAAAATTCATCCCGCGCTCGCCGGCAGCCCATTGCTTTCAATGGAGCCGGCTGTATTGCCGGCTCCATTGAATTCAATGGGCTAACATCATTCTTCTCTGCCACAGCTGTTACAGCTATGGCAGAGGAGAATGATCTTTATGCTGACATTTATTTTTTTTTTTTTACACATTTTAGGATGATTTTCAGGTAAGGCCTTATATTTTTAAGCCCTCCCCGAAAATTCATCCTGAGATCGCCGGCAGCCCATTGCTTTCAATGGAGCCAGCTGTATTGCCGGCTCCATTGAATTCAATGGTCAGTGCTCGTTTAATCGAGACGAGTACCGCGTGGTGCTCGTCTCGAGTAACGAGCATCTCGAGCACCCTAATACTCGAACGAGCATCAAGCACGGACGAGTATGCTCGCTCATCTCTAGTTCCTAACTCTAAAAGACACCTCTTTTGGGGCTAAAAGCCTTCAAATTAATGGGGAAGCATGATATCTGGCTATATACTGTCACTGGAGCACCTGGGACAGATGGGTGAATGGAGTGCGCAACAAAAGTATTGATAGCCACTCTTATACAATTGCATATGCAGCAAAAAGCAACAGCACTCATACACATTTAAAATTCATGTTTTGATCAAGATGTGCATCAAGAACCATGCATCTTTATGGAATGAGGATTACATATTCTGTTATAGATTTTGCATTGGAAACACGGGACTTTGAGTTACATCTCTGTCTGGATCTAAAGATGAACATGCCAATTTTATAAAGGGCCTTTATACACAAACTGAATCAGGGAAGAGTGTTTGTAGGAACATTAATTTGCATAAACATCAGGCTCAGGCTGTGTGAAGGTGCCACTGACCACCTGATGAAAAAGCAGGCACTTGTTCCTCGGGTGATCTAATCTTTTATGTGTCACAAAAAATATAATTGGTGGCGGCACATCTCCCTGTGTAAATAAGAGGTGTGCTGCTGACAATGATAAAGTCTATGGGGATGTACCATTTTATGAACAATTGATCGTCCTTTGATAGAGTTTGAATCGGCCGACGTGAAGACCCAGCAGAAGAGCGCGTTCTCGTTAATCAAAGCTCATTATTGGCACTTTAACTTTTAATGTTGACAGACCCTAAGATTACATATTTTTAGAAACTCATCGGACGCTAAGTATTGTAATGAAGACAAAAATGGACTGTATGTTTCTCTTTAATTAGGGAAGAGTATAATATCAGTACAAGAGGAGAAGGAAAAGTCAACATATATTGAGAGTGATCTTATTCCCTTCTTCTAGGAGCCTTTCACATTTGATGTAAAAAAAAAAAACGAGTACACTAGATTGACCCTCTTTGGCTGTAGGGTAAATGATACAAAACTAGGAGAGGATCCAAAAAAGGGATATTCAAAAAGCCGGAGTCTGGATCCTGGGGGCTAAAAACGTGACAACCAATATAAAATGAGTTCATTGGGAAACTAAAGTCCTTAGTGGTGTAGAGGCTAAGATCCATCCAAACTAGGAGTCATCAAATTTCAGTCTTGTATGGGGACCAAAAATGAGCAAGAACAAAAAGGAACCACTGTTCACTATTGTCCCATATTCAATGAAACTGGACAGTAAGGCTCTGGAAAAATCCACTGATGTGTGCTCTGAATGTAACTTCTGACATATGCAGCTCTACGCCATATGGTTGCATACGTTGCCCATGTGAGGGGTTAATTCTAGATTTTCCCTTGTCTTAGAATTAATAAGAAAAATACATTTAATTTCTCTTCCAAGCTTACCCTTTATCTGTCTTCTTCCCACTATGTGACCCTGAAACTTGTCTTATCAGTACTTTCACATGTGATTCTGTTTTTCTGTTCATGTTCCGAGAATCTTATCCAAAGACATATTCTGCTTTGATACAACTGTCCCCGAGCGTTGATATATTGTTTATGTAGGAGACGTCTTTGAAAGATGTATTGTTCATTTAAGAATGTCCAGGTGTCCAGCGACCCCGGGCATGCGCAGTAATTAAATCATTACGTCAGCAAACTTCTTCTATAACTTCTGTAACTCTGAATAAACTTTCACTTCGCTTATGACAATCCCATGGTGCATGTGGCTGTCCATTTGCGTCGTCTGAGTACTCATATCTAAGACTAATTCGGAAGCAGACAGCATCAGCTGAATGGTCTGGTTTTGACCCCCTACACCCATATGTATACTTCTGCATTGAAAAGCACAGCCAACTACAATTTTCAGTACAGTAAAAAGCAAGCTCCTCCTGCAAAATCTGGGCACAATCTATATCCGGATCCCTGACCTTCTGTGCACCATTTTTATTACTGATGTTTTTGGCTTTCGGGAACCAGGATCCCAGCTCTGCAACCCCTATATCTGCACTCAGGCTCTTTGGTGCTATATGGATTCTTGTATTATGCTGTGCCCCCTTCAATGCTGTACTAAGCATATCAGTTATGTATTTAATAAGCAAGTCATACCTTTCTATAATGAAAATATATATTATTTTCTTATTTTCAATCAAGATGGCTACTTGCTTTTATTAGCGTGTTGTAAAACAAGTACAAGCACATCCACCTGCACTGAAAGTCATGACCTTTCTCCGACTACATTATGGAGATTGAACCACTCCGCATCTACTTGAGGCATACAGAAATTGAATTTTCCGTTACTGTGCTCTGCTTAGTTTACAATGTAATTAGCATACACATCAATGTGTGTATTGTGCGCTCTCTTGAGTCACGCTATACATGTGTACACATTTATTCAGCCTCATTCCTTGCTAATCCTTCATTGTTTCATTGTAATCTTTCCTTAAGTGTGTTCTCCACCACATTCCTGTAAGGTACAAAGACCAAAGCTTGTTATATTGTTTAGCCTCATTGCTGGCAGAATTGCATCATTTAGGTAAAATTTCACCGTCCTAAAATGAGACCAGTCCCATCATTACTAGGAAATAATTATATCTATTTGCAGATAAATGATATGTTTAGTATTCAATCAGCTCTCTGCATGGTCTGCCTTCAATGACTAGTGCTGGAGAGTAGAGTTGAGTGAACCGAAACAATCCGACCTTGTTCAGGGTCAAACTTTGCCAAAAATCTGGTTCAAAGCAAACTCAAATCTTAGGTGATTCGGTTCTGCCCAACCTACTAAAATTCTTCTTCTTTTTCCTTCTTTAAAAAGAAGGAAAAATAAGAAAAAAAATAGTAGAAGAACGAAAAAGAATAAGGAAAACAAAGAAGAAGGAATAAGAAGAAAAGAGAAGAAGGAGGATGGAAAAGGATCCCTTTCCTCTTTTTTTTCCTTCTTTTTCTGATCTTCTACCTAATTAACTGCATTGCATGAACTCTGTTTGTCCTGTCCAGGACTTGTTATACTGACTACATACTTGCCTGTCATTTTGGTACTATGCTTCGTGCCCTTGACCCATCTGGGTTAGCTGTCATCATGCTGAGACTACTTCTGGGACAGCAACCTGAGGGTACCTGTCCAGGAAGATCAGATCCCTAAAAAGCGAATTAAAGAGTGAAAACCAGGGGACGCCTTAGTAGAGCCCTCAGGAGCAGCCCAAAGCCAAATCAGTCAGTGATACAGTGGGTCTACATAGGCTGTGTTACAGTGAGGTTTTCATGAACCATAACACTCATAGCAATACAAAGGCAATTCATTGCTTAAAAAAAAGGTGTAAAGAAATAGTATTCTGAATTCTAATCCCCTCCATGCTCTATAGCAAGGGTGTCAAACTCATTATCACCAAGGGCCACATCAGCGTTATGGGTGCCTTCAAAGGGCCGATTCTAATTGTAAGAATGTATAGTAAAACTGAACCCCACAGCAGCCCGATTGGTAATAAGGTCTCCCCATAGGGGCCAGTGGTGCACACTAATATATAAATTATACATATAACACAGACGCACACGATGACACACACATATAACACAGACACACACTATCACTCACACATATAACACAGACGCACACTATCACTCACACCTATAACACAGACGCACACGATGACACACACATATAACACAGACGCACACTATCACTCACACCTATAACACAGACGCACGCTATCACGCACACCTATAACAAAGACGCACACTATCACGCACACCTATAACACAGACGCACACTATCACGCACACCTATAACACAGACGCACACTATCACTCACACCTATAACACAGACGCACACTATCACGCACACCTATAACACAGACGCACACTATCATGCACACCTATAACACAGACGCACGCTATCACGCACACCTATAACAAAGACGCACACTATCACGCACACGTATAACACAAACGCACACTATCACTCACACATATAACACAGACGCACGCTATCACTCACACCTATAAAACAGACGCACACGATGACACACACATATAACACAGACGCACACTATCACTCACACCTATAACACAGACGCACGCTATCACGCACACCTATAACACAGACGCACACTATCACGCACACCTATAACAAAGACGCACACTATCACGCACACGTATAACACAGACGCACACTATCACGCACACCTATAACACAGACGCACACTATCACTCACACCTATAACACAGACGCACACTATCACGCACACCTATAACACAGACGCACACTATCACTCACACCTATAACACAGACGCACACTATCACGCACACCTATAACACAGACGCACACTATCACTCACACCTATAACACAGACGCACACTATCACGCACACCTATAACACAGACGCACACTATCACTCACACCTATAACACCGACGCACGCTATCACTCACACCTATAACACAGACGCACACTATCACGCACACCTATAACAAAGACGCACACTATCACGCACACCTATAACACAGACGCACACTATCACTCACACCTATAACACAGACGCACGCTATCACGCACACCTATAACAAAGACGCACACTATCATGCACACCTATAACACAGACGCACGCTATCACGCACACCTATAACAAAGACGCACACTATCACGCACACGTATAACACAGACGCACACTATCACTCACACCTATAACACAGACGCACGCTATCACTCACACCTATAACACAGACGCACACTATCACGTACACCTATAACAAAGACGCACACTATCATGCACACCTATAACACAGACGCACACTATCACTCACACCTATAACACAGACGCACGCTATCACGCACACCTATAACAAAGACGCACACTATCATGCACACCTATAACACAGACGCACGCTATCACGCACACCTATAACAAAGACGCACACTATCACGCACACGTATAACACAGACGCACACTATCACTCACACCTATAACACAGACGCACACTATCACGCACACCTATAACACAGACGCACACTATCACGCACACCTATAACACAGACGCACACTATCACGCACACATATAACAAAGACGCACACTATCACGCACACCTATAACACAGACGCACACTATCACGCACACATATAACACAGACGCACACTATCACGCACACCTATAACACAGGCGCACACTATCACGCACACATATAACACAGGAGCACGCTATCACGCACACCTATAACACAGACGCACGCTATCACGCACACCTAAAACGGACGCATGCTATCATGCACACATATAACACAGGCGCATGCTATCACGCTCACCTATAACACAGACGCACACAATGACACACACATATAACACAGATGCACACTATCACGCACACCTATAACACAGACGCACACTATCACGCACACATATAACACAGACGCAGGCTATCACGCACACCTATAACACAGACGCACGCTATCACGCACACCTAAAACAGACGCATTCTATCATGCACACATATAACACAGACGCACGCTATCACGCACACATATAACACAGACGCACGCTGTCACGCACACATATAACACAGACGCACGCTATCACGCACACCTATAACACAGACGCACACTATCACGCACACATATAACACAGGCGCACGCTATCACGCTCACCTATAACACAGACGCACGCTATCACGCACACATATAACACAGGTGCACGCTATCACGCACACCTATAACACAGACGCACGCTATCACGCTCACCTATAACACAGACGCACGCTATCACGCACACATATAATACAGGCGCACGCTATCACGCTCACCTATAACACAGACGCACGCTATCACGCACACATATAACACAGACGCACGCTATCACGCACATCTATAACACAGACGCACACTATCACGCACACGTATAACACAGACGCACACTATCACGCACACATATAACACAGACGCACGCTATCACGCACACATATAACAAAGACGCACACTATCATGCACACCTATAACACAGACGCACGCTATCACGCACACCTATAACAAAGACGCACACTATCACGCACACGTATAACACAGACGCATGCTATCACTCACACCTATAACACAGACGCACACTATCACGCACACCTATAACACAGACGCACACTATCACGCACACCTATAACACAGACGCACACTATCACACACACATATAACACAGACGCACGCTATCACTCACACCTATAACACAGACGCACGCTATCACGCACACATATAACAAAGACGCACACTATCACGCACACCTATAACACAGACGCACACTATCACGCACACATATAACACAGACGCACACTATCACGCACACCTATAACACAGGTGCACACTATCACACACACATATAACACAGGAGCACGCTATCACGCACACCTATAACACAGACGCACGCTATCACGCACACCTAAAACGGACGCATGCTATCATGCACACATATAACACAGGCGCATGCTATCACGCTCACCTATAACACAGACGCACACAATGACACACACATATAACACAGATGCACACTATCACGCACACCTATAACACAGACGCACACTATCACGCACACATATAACACAGACGCACACTATCACGCACACATATAACACAGACGCAGGCTATCACTCACACCTATAACACAGACGCACACTATCACGCACACCTATAACAAAGACGCACACTATCACGCACACCTATAACAAAGACGCACACTATCACGCACACATATAACACAGGCGCACGCTATCACGCACACCTATAACACAGACGCACGCTGCAGCAAAAATGAGACATGATAACTTTATTCCATGGGTGAGTATGATTACTACAATACCAAATTATATAGTTGGGTTATTTTGCTATACTACTTAAAAAAAATAAAATATATTTTGGAAAAAAATATTTTCTGACGCCATCTTCTGACAGCCATAACTTTTTTATTTTTCCGTCAATCTGAATTTCTACACCCTGTTGTTTCTATTGGTACCATTTTTGGGGCACTTATGACTTTTTGATTACTTTAAAAAATTTTGCTTGGAGATCAAGTGACCAAGAAAAGCACAATTCTGGTTTTATTTTTTTTTTTCTGACGAGTCACAACATTTACTGTGTGCAATAAATAATGAATTACTTTACAAGATCAGACCTTTAAGGCCTCAGTGATAACAAATATGTTTTGGGGATTTTTTATTTAGATTTTTTTATTAGAAGTATGGTGCTTCCTTCCACAGCTGACGGCGGGGGATTTGAAAGCCAAGCAGGCAGATGACACTGTTTACAATCCCTCAGCTGTCAGTGCTGTGAATTATCAAGCGCCGGCTGTGATTGGCCAGCGCTCGATCCAATCATAGCGCTTCCTTCCACAGCGCTGACGGCGGGGGATTTGAAAGCCGAGCAGGGAGATGACAACGGGGAGAATTCTAAAGCAGTGGCAAGCTGCTTTAGAATTCTCCTCGCTGTCATCTCCCTGCTCGGCTTTCAAATCCCCCGCCATGAAGGAAGCGCTGTGATTAGATCGAGCGCCGGCCAATCACTGTCGGCGCTCGATCATTCACAGCCTATCACAGCGCTGACCGCGGGGAATGACAGAGCTGAGCAGAGAGGATTCTAGCAGCTTGCCGCACCACTGCCGGGGACACAGATGCCGGCTGAGAGGTGAGTATGGAGGGGTTTTTTTCTACCCAGCATACACTCGATCATAGCTCGGCTTATACTCGAGAAAATAAGTTTCACCAGTTTTTTTTGTGGTAAAACTTATTGACTCAGCTTATACTCTGGTCGGCTAATTCTCGAGTATATACAGTAATAAAACTTTTTAAAACTGATTTTTTACATTTTTTTAAAATTCTGCATAGGGGACATGAAATTGTGATTCTTTGATGGCTCCTGCAGTATGATGTAATACTATAGTATTACATATACTGTGATCTGACAAGCAATCTATTAAGCCATGTCACAGGCTTGGCTTGATAGACAACCTGCAATGGCAGCCTGTTACTGTGTGGTGGTTGCTGGTCCTCCCGGGGCGGCGGTGTGTGGAGTCCCGCAGTTGGGGTGCATCTCCCCGGCTTGTTGTCCGGCTGCTGGGGGCACAGGTGCCTGGCCGGCGTGGTGCTGGTGGCACGCGGCGCCGTGCGTGCGCACCTGTAAGTGCAGCTGCCATGCACGAGCTCCCTTTTGTTGTGTTCTAGGTGGAGGCTTTTGTTTAAAGGTCGGGCATAGATTTGCAATCACTGCCAGTTATTGGTTTCCCTCAGTGTGCTAGCTAGTCTGCCTCTGTTGGTCTCCTGCTTCTGTCATCTTGTCTGCTATACTTTGCTATTATCTGCTAGTTTTTTCCATCTGCCTCAGTTCTGCTTAGTATTGTTCGTGTTGGTTATTTACATCTGCCTTTTCTGTCGGTATTCCACCCTTTCCATCCAGGTACACCAGCGTCCCTTTTTCGGTCCCTAGTGAGAGTAGGGACCGCCGCCCATTTGCCCGCCTGGTGTTAGCCAGGAGTGGAGGCAAGTAGGCAGGGACAGGGGTTGTGGGTGAGATCTAGGGCACCCGGGTTGGTGTATCAAGGGCAGTATACCATAACACAGCCCTGGGGGGCTTTCATAGGGCCCCCTGCTGCCATGGCAACCGCACGACCCCCCCCCCCCCAAAAACAAATCAGCTGTTGCAGGCCAGTGCCGACTGTAAGAAATAGCTGGCACCCGCATTGCTTGGAGCAGGATTGAACCTTGATCCTCTTTCATCCAAACTCCAAACCTCCATGATGTAAATGTACATTCTGGAGCATTAAGAGATTAACAACTATCATCAGTCTAAGGAAGTCATCCTAGAAGTGATGATATGGCCCAACAGAGCCCTGATCTCATCATCATCCAGTCTGTCTAGATGAAGAGACAGAAGGATTTGAGCGAGTCACATCCACAGAAGATCTGTGGTTAGTTCTTCGAGATGTTTGGAACAAACTCCCTGCCAAGCTTCTTCAAAAACAAAGGTACCTAGAAGAACTGACGCTGTTTTGAAGACAAATGGAGGTCACACCAAATACTGATGTGATTTACATTTCTCTTTTTGTTATTCACTTTCCATTTTGTTAATTGACCGAAAAACTATTAACACTTGTGTTTTCGAAAGCATTCTTACTATGCAACATTTTTTCCACACCCCTAAAACATTTGCACAGTGCTATGTGTTCCTCAAGGTCATCACTTGGGTGCTCAATTTTAACCCAAATTATTGACCGATTTATATGTTTGCCACTTACAACCAACTATTGGTTGGAATAGGCTCAAGTTGATAGAATTGATGTGTATGGGTATTTTGTAGTACCGGCATACCCGGAATACCATAAGGTCTGAATATAGTATTCTAGTTACATTTTGCTCTTAAAAGTATAGAATTCTCTTTTATCAGTATGTCTGTCTCTCTATGATGTCCATTACTTCTCATACAATAAGCCATAGGGAAAATGTATCTGTTCTCCCGAGAAATGGGAAGGAGGGTGTGAAAGAAATGTCAACAGGAAGCAAAATCAATAAGCGCCAGAAGAGTATTCAATTTCACTTCACAGAAGGAGAACCTGTGATGTAGCACGCTGTCACGCACACATATAACACAGACGCACGCTATCACGCACACCTATAACACAGACGCACACTATCACGCACACATATAACACAGGCGCACGCTATCACGCTCACCTATAACACAGACGCACGCTATCACGCACACATATAACACAGGTGCACGCTATCACGCACACCTATAACACAGACGCACGCTATCACGCTCACCTATAACACAGACGCACGCTATCACGCACACATATAATACAGGCGCACGCTATCACGCTCACCTATAACACAGACGCACGCTATCACGCACACATATAACACAGACGCACGCTATCACGCACATCTATACCACAGACGCACACTATCACGCACACGTATAACACAGACGCACACTATCACGCACACATATAACACAGACGCACGCTATCACGCACACCTATAACAAAGACGCACACTATCATGCACACCTATAACACAGACGCACGCTATCACGCACACCTATAACAAAGACGCACACTATCACGCACACGTATAACACAGACGCATGCTATCACTCACACCTATAACACAGACGCACACTATCACGCACACCTATAACACAGACGCACACTATCACGCACACCTATAACACAGACGCACACTATCACGCACACATATAACAAAGACGCACACTATCACGCACACCTATAACACAGACGCACACTATCACGCACACATATAACACAGACGCACACTATCACGCACACCTATAACACAGGCGCACACTATCACACACACATATAACACAGGAGCACGCTATCACGCACACCTATAACACAGACGCACGCTATCACGCACACCTAAAACGGACGCATGCTATCATGCACACATATAACACAGGCGCATGCTATCACGCTCACCTATAACACAGACGCACACAATGACACACACATATAACACAGATGCACACTATCACGCACACCTATAACACAGACGCACACTATCACGCACACATATAACACAGACGCACACTATCACGCACACATATAACACAGACGCAGGCTATCACTCACACCTATAACACAGACGCACACTATCACGCACACCTATAACAAAGACGCACACTATCACGCACACCTATAACACAGACGCACACTATCACGCATACATATAACAAAGACGCACACTATCATGCACACCTATAACACAGACGCACGCTATCACGCACACCTATAACAAAGACGCACACTATCACGCACACGTATAACACAGACGCACACTATCACTCACACCTATAACACAGACGCACACTATCACGCACACCTATAACACAGACGCACACTATCACGCACACATATAACAAAGACGCACACTATCACGCACACCTATAACACAGACGCACACTATCACGCACACATATAACACAGACGCACACTATCACGCACACCTATAACACAGGCGCACACTATCACGCACACATATAACACAGGAGCACGCTATCACGCACACCTATAACACAGACGCACGCTATCACGCACACCTAAAACGGACGCATGCTATCATGCACACATATAACACAGGCGCATGCTATCACGCACACATATAACACAGGCGCACACTATCACGCACACATATAACACAGGAGCACGCTATCACGCACACCTATAACACAGACGCACGCTATCACGCACACCTAAAACGGACGCATGCTATCATGCACACATATAACACAGGCGCATGCTATCACGCTCACCTATAACACAGACGCACACAATGACACACACATATAACACAGACGCACACTATCACGCACACCTATAACACAGACGCACACTATCACGCACACATATAACACAGACGCAGGCTATCACGCACACCTATAACACAGACGCACGCTATCACGCACACCTAAAACAGACGCATTCTATCATGCACACATATAACACAGACGCAGGCTATCACTCACACCTATAACACAGACGCACGCTGTCACGCACACATATAACACAGACGCACGCTATCACGCACACCTATAACAAAGACGCACACTATCACGCACACATATAACACAGGCGCACGCTATCACGCACACCTATAACACAGACGCACGCTGCAGCAAAAATGAGACATGATAACTTTATTCCATGGGTGAGTATGATTACTACAATACCAAATTATATAGTTGGGTTATTTTGCTATACTACTTAAAAAAAATAAAATATATTTTGGAAAAAAATATTTTCTGACGCCATCTTCTGACAGCCATAACTTTTTTATTTTTCCGTCAATCTGAATTTCTACACCCTGTTGTTTCTATTGGTACCATTTTTGGGGCACTTATGACTTTTTGATTACTTTAAAAAATTTTGCTTGGAGATCAAGTGACCAAGAAAAGCACAATTCTGGTTTTATTTTTTTTTTTCTGACGAGTCACAACATTTACTGTGTGCAATAAATAATGAATTACTTTACAAGATCAGACCTTTAAGGCCTCAGTGATAACAAATATGTTTTGGGGATTTTTTATTTAGATTTTTTTATTAGAAGTATGGTGCTTCCTTCCACAGCTGACGGCGGGGGATTTGAAAGCCAAGCAGGCAGATGACACTGTTTACAATCCCTCAGCTGTCAGTGCTGTGAATTATCAAGCGCCGGCTGTGATTGGCCAGCGCTCGATCCAATCATAGCGCTTCCTTCCACAGCGCTGACGGCGGGGGATTTGAAAGCCGAGCAGGGAGATGACAACGGGGAGAATTCTAAAGCAGTGGCAAGCTGCTTTAGAATTCTCCTCGCTGTCATCTCCCTGCTCGGCTTTCAAATCCCCCGCCATGAAGGAAGCGCTGTGATTAGATCGAGCGCCGGCCAATCACTGTCGGCGCTCGATCATTCACAGCCTATCACAGCGCTGACCGCGGGGAATGACAGAGCTGAGCAGAGAGGATTCTAGCAGCTTGCCGCACCACTGCCGGGGACACAGATGCCGGCTGAGAGGTGAGTATGGAGGGGTTTTTTTCTACCCAGCATACACTCGATCATAGCTCGGCTTATACTCGAGAAAATAAGTTTCACCAGTTTTTTTTGTGGTAAAACTTATTGACTCAGCTTATACTCTGGTCGGCTAATTCTCGAGTATATACAGTAATAAAACTTTTTAAAACTGATTTTTTACATTTTTTTAAAATTCTGCATAGGGGACATGAAATTGTGATTCTTTGATGGCTCCTGCAGTATGATGTAATACTATAGTATTACATATACTGTGATCTGACAAGCAATCTATTAAGCCATGTCACAGGCTTGGCTTGATAGACAACCTGCAATGGCAGCCTGTTACTGTGTGGTGGTTGCTGGTCCTCCCGGGGCGGCGGTGTGTGGAGTCCCGCAGTTGGGGTGCATCTCCCCGGCTTGTTGTCCGGCTGCTGGGGGCACAGGTGCCTGGCCGGCGTGGTGCTGGTGGCACGCGGCGCCGTGCGTGCGCACCTGTAAGTGCAGCTGCCATGCACGAGCTCCCTTTTGTTGTGTTCTAGGTGGAGGCTTTTGTTTAAAGGTCGGGCATAGATTTGCAATCACTGCCAGTTATTGGTTTCCCTCAGTGTGCTAGCTAGTCTGCCTCTGTTGGTCTCCTGCTTCTGTCATCTTGTCTGCTATACTTTGCTATTATCTGCTAGTTTTTTCCATCTGCCTCAGTTCTGCTTAGTATTGTTCGTGTTGGTTATTTACATCTGCCTTTTCTGTCGGTATTCCACCCTTTCCATCCAGGTACACCAGCGTCCCTTTTTCGGTCCCTAGTGAGAGTAGGGACCGCCGCCCATTTGCCCGCCTGGTGTTAGCCAGGAGTGGAGGCAAGTAGGCAGGGACAGGGGTTGTGGGTGAGATCTAGGGCACCCGGGTTGGTGTATCAAGGGCAGTATACCATAACACAGCCCTGGGGGGCTTTCATAGGGCCCCCTGCTGCCATGGCAACCGCACGACCCCCCCCCCCAAAAAAAAATCAGCTGTTGCAGGCCAGTGCCGACTGTAAGAAATAGCTGGCACCCGCATTGCTTGGAGCAGGATTGAACCTTGATCCTCCTTCATCCAAACTCCAAACCTCCATGATGTAAATGTACATTCTGGAGCATTAAGAGATTAACAACTATCATCAGTCTAAGGAAGTCATCCTAGAAGTGATGATATGGCCCCACAGAGCCCTGATCTCATCATCATCTAGTCTGTCTAGATGAAGAGACAGAAGGATTTGAGCGAGTCACATACACAGAAGATCTGTGGTTAGTTCTCCGAGATGTTTGGAACAAACTCCCTGCCAAGCTTCTTCAAAAACAAAGGTACCTAGAAGAACTGACGCTGTTTTGAAGAAAAATAGAGGTCACACCAAATACTGATGTGATTTACATTTCTCTTTTGGTTACTTTCCATTTTGTGAATTGACCAAAAAACTATTAACACTTGTGTTTTCGAAAGCATTCTTACTTTGCAACATTTTTTCCACACCCCTAAAACATTTGCACAGTGCTATGTGCTCCCCAAGGTCATCACTTGGGTGCTCAATTTTAACCCAAATTATTGACCGATTTATATGTTTGCCACTTACAACCAACTATTGGTTGGAATAGGCTCAAGTTGATAGGATTGATGTGTATGGGTATTTTGTAGTACCGGCATACCCGGAATACCATAAGGTCTGAATATAGTATTCTAGTTACATTTTGCTCTTAAAAGTATAGAATTCTCTTTTATCAGTATGTCTGTCTCTCTATGATGTCCATTACTTCTCATACAATAAGCCATAGGGAAAATGTATCTGTTCTCCCGAGAAATGGGAAGGAGGGTGTGAAAGAAATGTCAACAGGAAGCAAAATCAATAAGCGCCAGAAGAGTATTCAATTTCACTTCACAGAAGGAGAACCTGTGATGTGGGCGTCTCTCCTTCAGGTTCAAATGAAACTTACAATCAGTGCCATAATACATCACGCCCTCTTTCCAAACTTCTACAAGCTGACCTGGGATTGCATTTACTGCTAGATTCAGTTTTAATAGGTATGGCGACAAAAATTATAATTCTATACGATGGGTCAGTGGACAGATAGCGACTAGAGATGAGCGAACGCGTTCGTCCGAGCTTGATATTCGTGCGAATATTAGGGTGTTCGGGATGTTCGTTATTCGTGACGAACACCATGCGGTGTTCTGGTTACTTTCACTTCCTTCCCTGAGACGTTAGCGCGCTTTTCTGGCCAATTGAAAGACAGGGAAGGCCTTACAACTTCCCCCTGCAACGTTTAAGCCCTATACCACCCCCCTGCTGTGAGTGGCTGGCGAGATCAGGTGTTCGCCTAATATAAAAGTCGGCCCCTCCCGCGGCTCGCCTCAGATGCGGTGTGAGTTAGATGAGGGACAGTGCTGTTTATACCGGAGCTGCTGTAGGGAAAGAATTGGTAGTTAGTGTAGGCTTCAAGACCCCCCAAAGGTCCTTATTAGGGCCACTGATAGCTGTGTGTTGGCTGCTGTTAGCAGTGGGATTTTTTTTTTCTCAAAATCGCCTCTGCAGACCGTTGCACCTGGCATTAGGGACAGAAGTGCTGCATAGGCAGGGAGAGTGTTAGGAGTGAGTGTAGCCTTCAAGAACCTCAACGGTCCTTTCTAGGGCCATATTTATCCGTGTGCAGTACTGTCCAGGCTGCTGTTGGCTGTGCTGCATTTTTTTTGGGCTTCTCAAAATCGCCTCTGCAGAGCATTCCACCCTCCATTGATACTGCAGGGAAAGAATTGTATAGGCAGGGCCACAACACAGTTATTATTCATAGAATATACGCAGTGCTGCCTGTTGGTGGGAAAAAACTGAAAACAAATCTATTTGTCCAGCCTCTGTCCGTCCTTACGGGCGGTGGACACGTGTGAGCTGCGTGAAAAACATTGCTAAATCATACGCAGCCAGCTACGCTTTACTGCTGGGTTCGCCATTTGCTTTCCTTAATTGGGAAAAAAAATACCTGCTCTCCAAGAGTTATAATAACTCTGCTACCCTCACGTTCTGTGACACATAAGCAGGGACACAGCACAGTTATTAAACTTCTCAGGTTCATTGAATATACGCAGTGCTGCCTGTTGGTGGGAAAAAACTGAAAAGAAATCTATTTGTCCAGCCTGTGTCCGTCCTTACGCCTGTGGAGACGTGTGAGCTGCGTGAAAAACATTGCTAAATCATACGCAGCCAGCTACGCTTTACTGCTGGGTTCGCCATTTGCTTTCCTTAATTGGGAAAAAAAATACCTGCTCTCCAAGAGTTATAATAACTCTGCTACCCTCACGTTCTGTGACACATAAGCAGGGACACAGCACAGTTATTAAACTTCTCAGGTTCATAGAATATACGCAGTGCTGCCTGTTGGTGGGAAAAAACTGAAAACAAATCTATTTGTCCAGCCTCTGTCCGTCCTTACGGGCGGTGGACACGTGTGAGCTGCGTGAAAAACATTGCTAAATCATACGCAGCCAGCTACGCTTTACTGCTGGGTTCGCCATTTGCTTTCCTTAATTGGGAAAAAAAATACCTGCTCTCCAAGAGTTATAATAACTCTGCTACCCTCACGTTCTGTGACACATAAGCAGGGACACAGCACAGTTATTAAACTTCTCAGGTTCATTGAATATACGCAGTGCTGCCTGTTGGTGGGAAAAAACTGAAAAGAAATCTATTTGTCCAGCCTGTGTCCGTCCTTACGCCTGTGGAGACGTGTGAGCTGCGTGAAAAACATTGCTAAATCATACGCAGCCAGCTACGCTTTACTGCTGGGTTCGCCATTTGCTTTCCTTAATTGGGAAAAAAAATACCTGCTCTCCAAGAGTTATAATAACTCTGCTACCCTCACGTTCTGTGACACATAAGCAGGGACACAGCACAGTTATTAAACTTCTCAGGTTCATAGAATATACGCAGTGCTGCCTGTTGGTGGGAAAAAACTGAAAACAAATCTATTTGTCCAGCCTCTGTCCGTCCTTACGGGCGGTGGACACGTGTGAGCTGTGTGAAAAACATTGCTAAATCATACGCAGCCAGCTACGCTTTACTGCTGGCTTCGCCATTTGCTTTCCTTAATTGGGAAAAAAAATACCTGCTCTCCAAGAGTTATAATAACTCTGCTACCCTCACGTTCTGTGACACATAAGCAGGGACACAGCACAGTTATTAAACTTAGATAATTCATTCACTAGAGGCAGTGGGGCCTTTCGTTTTCCAAAAAGGGCAAAAATTATATTTGGCCTGCAGTCTTGCGCCAATTTATTTCCTGCCTGGGAAATCTAATCACTGGTAATACAGCATGCTGAGGGGTAGGGGTAAGCCTAGAGGACGTGGACGTGGACGTGGCCGAGGACGCGGAGGGCCAAGTGAGGGTGTGGGCACAGGCCAAGCTCCTGATCCAGGTGTGTCGCAGCTGTCTGCTGCGCGATTAGGAGAGAGGCACGTTTCTGGCGTCCCCACATTCATCGCCCAATTAATGGGTCCACGCGGGAGACGGTTATTAGAAAATGAGCAGTGTGAGCAGGTCCTGTCCTGGATGGCAGAAAGTGCTTCGAGCAACCTATCGTCTACCCGCAGTTCTGCGCCGTCCACTGCTGCCAATCCGAATCCTCTGTCTGCTGCTCCTCCTTCCTCCCAGCCTCCTCACTCCACTACAATGACACCTGCTCAGGAGCGGGAACACTCCCAGGAACTGTTCTCGGGCCCCTGCTTAGATTGGGCAGCAGCGGTTCCTCTCCCACCAGAGGAGTTTATCGTCACTGATGCCCAACCATTCGAAAGTTCCCGGGGTCCGGGGGAAGAGGCTGGGGACTTCCGCCAACTGTCTCAACAACTTTCTGTGGGTGAGGAGGACGATGACGATCAGACACAGTTGTCTTGCAGTGAGGTAGTAGTAAGGGCAGTAAGTCCCAGGGAGCAGCGCACAGAGGATTCGGAGGAAGAGCAGCAGGACGATGAGGTGACTGACCCCACCTGGTGTGCAACGCTTACTCAGGAGGACAGGTCTTCAGAGGGGGAGTCAAGGGCATCAGCAGGGCAGGTTGCAAGAGGCAGTGCAGTGGCCAGGGGTAGAGGCAGGGCCAGACCGAATAATCCACCAAGTGTTTCCCAAAGCGCCCCCTCGCGCCATGCCACCCTGCGGAGGCCGAGGTGCTCTAAGGTCTGGCAGTTTTTCACAGAGACGCCTGACGACCGACGAACAGTGGTGTGCAACCTTTGTCGCGCAAAGCTCAGCCGGGGAGCCAACACCAACAGCCTCACCACCACCACCATGCGCAGACATATGATGGCCAAGCACCCCGCAAGGTGGGACAAAGGCCGTTCACCGCCTCCGGTTTGCACCCCTGCCTCTCCCCCTGTGCCCCAACCTGCCACTGAGATGCAACCCCCCTCTCAGGACACAGGCACTACCGCCTCATGGCCTGCACCCACACCCTCATCTCCGCTGTCCTCGGCCCCATCCAGCAGTGTAGTTCAGCGCACCGTTCAGCCGTCGCTTGCGCAAGTGTTCGAGCGCAAGCGCAAGTACGCCGCCACGCACCCGCACGCTCAAACGTTAACCGTCCGCATCGCAAAATTCATCAGCCTTGAGATGCTGCCGTATAGGGTTGTGGAAACGGAGTCCTTCAAAAGTATCATGGAGGCGGCGGCCCCGCGCTACTCAGTTCCCAGTCGCCACTACTTTTCCCGATGTGCCGTCCCAGCCCTGCACGACCACGTCTCCCGCAACATTGTGCGCGCCCTCACCAACGCGGTTACTGCCACGGTCCACTTAACTACGGACACGTGGACAAGCACAGGCGGGCAGGGCCACTACATCTCCCTGACGGCACATTGGGTGAATTTAGTGGAGGCTGGGACAGAGTCAGAGCCTGGGACCGCTCACGTCCTACCCACCCCCAGAATTGCGGGCCCCAGCTCGGTGGTGGTATCTGCGGAGGTGTATGCTTCCTCCACTAAAGCACCCTCCTCCTCCTCCTCCTCCTCTGTCTCACAATCAAGATGTGTTAGCAGCAGCATGTCGCCAGCAGTCGGTGTCGCGCGGTGTGGCAGCACAGCGGTGGGCAAGCGTCAGCAGGCCGTGCTGAAACTACTCAGCTTAGGCGATAAGAGGCACACGGCCCACGAACTGCTGCAGGGTCTGACACAGCAGACCGACCGCTGGCTTGCGCCGCTGAGCCTCCAACCGGGCATGGTCGTGTGTGACAACGGCCGTAACCTGGTGGCGGCTCTGCAGCTCGGCAGCCTCACGCACGTGCCATGCCTGGCCCACGTCTTTAATTTGGTGGTTCAGCGGTTTCTGAAAAGCTACCCACGCTTGTCAGACCTGCTCGTAAAGGCGCGCCGGCTCTGCGCACATTTCCGCAAGTCCCACACGGACGCTGCCACCCTGCGCACCCTGCAACATCACTTTAAGCTGCCAGTGCACCGACTGCTGTGCGACGTGCCCACACGGTGGAACTCTACGCTCCACATGTTGGCCAGGCTCTATGAACAGCGTAGAGCTATAGTCGAATACCAACTCCAACATGGGCGGCGCAGTGGGAGTCAGCCTCCTCAATTCCTTTCAGAAGAGTGGGCCTGGTTGGCAGACATCTGCCATGTCCTTGGTAATTTTGAGGAGTCTACCCAGGTGGTGAGCGGCGATGCTACAATCATTAGCGTCACCATTCCTCTGCTATGCATCTTGAGAAATTCCCTGCAAACCATAAAGGCAGCTGCTTTGCGCTCGGAAACGGGGGCGGGGGAAGACAGTATGCCGCTGGATAGTCAGGGCACCCTCCTGTCTATTTCTCAGCGCGTACAGGAGGAGGAGGAGGAGCATGAGGAGGATGAGGAGGAGGGGGAAGAGACAGCTTGGCCCGCTGCTGACGGTACACCGGCTGATTGCCTGTCATCCTTTCAGCGTGTATGGCCTGAGGAGGAGGAGGAGGAGGAGGATCCTGAAAGTGATCTTCCTAGTGAAGACAGCCATGTGTTGCGTACAGGTACCCTGGCACACATGGCTGACTTCATGTTAGGATGCCTTTCTCGTGACCCTCGCGTTGCACGCATTCTGGCCACTACGGATTACTGGGTGTACACACTGCTCGATCCACGGTATAAGGAGAACCTGCCCACTCTGATTCCCGAAGAGGAAAGGGGTTCGAGAGTGTTGCTATACCACAGGACCCTTGCGGACAAGCTGATGGTAAAATTCCCAGCCGACAGCGCTAGTGGCAGAAGGCGCAGTTCCGAGGGCCATGTTGCAGGGGATGTGCGTAGATCGAGCAGCATGTACATCCCAGGCAGTGCAACAGTCTTTAAGGGCCTGGCCAGCTTTATGGCTCCCCACCAAGACTGTGTCACCGCTCCCCAGTCACGGCTGAGTCGGCGGGAGCACTGCAAAAGGATGGTGAGGGAGTACGTAGCGGATCGCACGACCATCCTTGGTGACGCCTCTGCCCCCTACAACTACTGGGTGTCGAAGCTGGACACGTGGCCTGAACTAGCCCTGTATGCCCTTGAGGTGCTTGCTTGTCCTGCGGCTAGCGTGTTGTCGGAGAGGGTGTTTAGTGCGGCTGGGGGAATCATCACCGATAAGCGTAGCCGCTTGTCAACCGACAGTGCCGACAGGCTAACACTCATCAAGATGAACAAAGGCTGGATTTCGCCAGACTTCTGTTCTCCACCAGCGGACAGCAGCGATACGTAAGCAATACGTAGGCTGCACCCGCGGATGGAAGCTACGTTCTCTCTCACCATCCAAAACGGGGACATTTGTGCTTCATCAATCTGTGTCTAATATTCCTCCTCCTCCTCCTCCTGTTCCTCCTCGTGAAACCTCACGTAATCACGCTGAACGGGCAATTTTTCTTAGGGCCACAAGGCTCACTCAAATAATTTTTCTGAACAATTTTTATAAGTTTCAATGCGCTTAAAAGCATTGGAACTTTAACTTGAACCAATTTTTCGTTACACTGGGCTGCCTCCAGGCCTAGTTACCACTTAAGCCACATTAACCAAAGCGATTAATGGGTTTCACCTGCCCTCTTGGCTGGCCATGGCCAATTTTTGGGATGTACATTAGTACTGTTGATACAGCAATTTTTGTGGGCCCTCGCCTACAGTGTAATCAAATTAATTTTTAGCCCACCTGCATTACAGCTGACGTTACCTCAGCTGTGTTGGGCAATGCAATGGGATATTTTTGTGTACCGCCGGTGGGTTCCAGGGAGCCACCCATGCTGTAGGTGCACACTGAGTTTTTAATACTTCTGTACACTTCTAAAGAACCCGTCTGACTGGGGCATGCAGTGTGGGCCGAAGCCCACCTGTATTACGCACGACATTACTACCTCAGCTGTGTTGGGCAATGCAATGGGATATTTCTATGTACCGCCGGTGGCTTCCTGGCACCCACCCAGGCAGTGGGTCCACAGGGAGATAAACCTACATGTGTCCACTTGTAAAGAACCCCAGTCTGACTGGGGCATGCAGTGTGGGCCGAAACCCACCTGCATTAACCCTTTCCAGTCCACTGTGTGACCTGTGAAGACATTAGGGTTTAAGGCTGTACAGCTCCGTTGTTGGTAGACGTCCGTCGGGGTTCTCTTACTGTATATTGCCAGCCTCTCTGCTGTCGGAGCCTATCCTACGTGTCAGCTCATGCAGTACTGGCTTTAGCCAGCATATAGCGCCGTTGTATAACAGCAGAAAAAGAGTAAGCCCCCTAGGAAAACCATATACAAATTGGATTGGAAAGGGTTAAGCACAACATTACTACCTCAGCTGTGTTGGGCAATGCAATGGGATATTTCTATGTACCGCCGGTGGCTTCCTGGCACCCACCCATGCTGTAGGTGCACACGGAGTTTTTACTACATCTGTACACTTATAAAGAACCCCAGTCAGACTGGGGCATGCAGTGTGGGCCGAAGCCCACCTGCATTAAGCACGACATTACTACCTCAGCTGTGTTGGGCAATGCAATGGGATATTTCTGTGTACCGCCGGTGGGTTCCAGGGAGCCACCCATGCTGTGGGTCGACAGGGACTTCACAATAGGGAGTTGTACCTGCCTGTGTCTATGAATTAAAAAGCCCGGTCTGACTGGGGCATGCAGACACCTTGACAGAATGAATAGTGTGTGGCACATAGGTTCCCCATTGCTATGCCCACGTGTGCAGCTCCTGATGGCGGTGGCACAGGATTCTATTTATCATTGCTTCTGTACAGCATTGTGGGCTATCGCTCCGCCACTTTTAAAGAGGGTCGCTGCCTAGCCGTGCCAACCTCTGCAGTGTGTGCCTGCGGTCCCTCGTCATGGCAGACGCAATTCTAAATAGACATGAGCGTGGTGTGGCATGAGGGCAGCTGAAGGCTGCGCAGGGACACTTTGGTGTGCGCTGTGGGGGGGAGGGGGGCCGTTTGGGCAGCATGTAACCCAGGAGAAGTGTCAGTGGAGTGTCATGCAGGCAGTGATTGTGCTTTGTTGGAGGTAGTGTGGTGCTTAGCAAAGGTATGCCATGCTAATGAGGGCTTTTCAGAAGTAAAAGTTGTTGGGAGGGGGGGGGCCCACTCTTGCCGGTATTGTGGCTTAATAGTGGGACCTGGGAACTTGAGATGCAGCCCACCATGTAGCCCCTCGCCTGCCCTATCCGTCACTGTGTCATTCCCATCACTTTCCTGAATTGCCCAGATTTTCACACATGAAAACCTTAGCGAGCATCGGCGAAATACAAAAATGTTCTGGTCGCCCATTGACTTCAATGGGGTTCGTTGTTCGAAACGAACCCTCGAGCATCACGGGAAGTTCGTTACGAATAACGAACACCCGAACATTTTGGTGTTCGCTCATCTCTAATAGCGACACAATCCCAAAATAAGTGCCTGATACATCTCTTTAGTGGAGTGGACTGTTTCAGTGCCTGGAGACCCTATACCATATATTACTTGTATTGAATATGCTCACATAACCAATTACCTACTAATGGATAAATCATGTATTAACCCTTTGCAATCCAATTTTGGCTTCAGAGTTTCCTAGGGGGTTTTCTCTTTCTGCCATTATACAATAGCGCCATCTGCTGTCTGGAGCCAGTACTGCGGTATGGGACATGCTGGAGAGGCCTCTGACAACAGAGCGGCCAGTAATCTACAGTAAGAATACCCTGCCGGACATCTTCCGACATTGGAGCTGTACAGCTTTCAATCAGAATGTCTTTAGACGTCAGACAGTGGATTGGAAAGGGTTAACAAGAAAAAACATCTACTAGCCATAAAATGTAAAAATAGTCATTAAAATTTCTACAAAATTTAACCCCTTCCCGCTGCAGGGCGTAAGTTTACGTCCTGGCAGCCTGGTACTTCCCGCAACAGGGCGTAAACTTACGTCCTGGAGATAGCGCGGGATCACATATGATCCAGCGCTATCCCGCAGCGGGAGCCGGCTGTCAGTCACAGCCGGCGTCTCGCTGCAACAGCGGGGGGACATCGGAGATGCGCCCGCCACTGTTAACCCCTTCCCTGCCGCGATCTAAGTAGATCGCGGCAGGGAAAGAGTTCACAGAGGGAGCGCGGCTCCCTCTGTGTCTCCGGCCGGAACTCGCGATGTCATCGCGACAGCCCGGCCAGTCACCATGGCAACAGGATGCCAGACACTTGCGTCCTGTATTGCCTATGCCTGAGATCGCTGTATGAGCGATAAGGCATGGGAGAGCAGTAGCTCTGCCATGCCTTATGACAGCGATCATCAGGGCAGTGGTTAAAGTCCCTCAGAGGGACACAAACAGTGTAAAAAAAAGAAAGATTTAAAAAATGAATTGAAAAAAATGTAAAAAAAGTAAAAAAAAAACATTTTTTATGCTTTTTCTCAGATTAGCATAAAAAAAGGTAAAAAAAAAATAAAACCCCACATATTTGGTATTGTCGCGTCCATAACGATGCGTACAATAAGTTGCACATGCGTTTGACTGTGCACGGAAAAAAACGCTAAAAAAAAAGCTAAAAAACTGAGGCAAAATGCTCATTTTTAGCATTTTGCCTCACTAAAAACGCAATAAAAGTGATCAAAAAAGCCGTATGTACGCCAAAATGGTACCAATAAAATCTACATCTCGTCTCGCAAAAAATAAGCCCTCATAGAGCTCTGTACATCAAAAAATAAAAAAGTTACGGGACTTTGAATGCAGCAATTTAGAATAGAAAAAAGATTTCCAAAAAAAAGGGTTTTTATTGCAGAAAAGTGGGAAAACCTAAAAAAAATGTTAGAATTTTGTATTGTTGTAACCGTACCGGTCTGCAGAAAAAATGGAAAGTCTCATTTATGCTGCATGATTAACGGTGTAAAAAAAAAATAAAAAAATCTATGGCAGAATTGATGCGTTTTCTCTCTCTGCTATCATTAAAATAAAATAAAAAAAATTTACAATATAGTCTATGTACCCAAAATTGGCATCGATAAAAACTACAGTTCGCCACGCAAAAAACAAGCCCTCATACGGCCGCGTCCACGGAAAAATAAAAAAGTTATGGCTTTTGATAAACGGAAAAGAAAATCCGCCAAAAATTGTTGCGTCCTTAAGCCCAAAATAGGCCATGTCATGAAGGGGTTAAATAAAAAAATAGGGGCCGGCTGTAGTTTTTATTGCTACCATTTTTGCATACACATGACTTTTTAATCAGTTTTTATTTAGTTTATATTGAGGGACATGGTAACTAAAAACATGCAGTTCTGGCATTATGTATTTTTGTTTTTTGACAGCATTCACCATATCAGATAAATAATTAGATACTTTTGATAGCTTCAGTTTTTTCATATGCGGTGTTGACAATTCTATTTAATTTTTAGCATTTTCTGGGAAAAATGGGAAAAAGGGAGAGTTTAATTTTTTAAAATATTTTTCAATTTAAAAAAAAATATTTTGTGGCAAGTGGGGTTACTCACCTGCGGATCACTGACCTCTTGGACCAGAATGGACACGACGTGCAAAGAGAAGCTCCACAGACAGGATATCACTTCAAATCTGCCGCCTGCCAGTTTTATTCCACAGCAATGAACTTGTACAGCTTGCACAGCATATCACACAGTCCATTATCTAGAGTTCGCAAATCCAAAGGGTCCCCATCACTAACCCCACCCAATGAGGTATTTAAAGAGTGTCTTCCTCTGACCGACTGATGACTAGCCCAGAAGTCTCTGCACAAACCTCAGGCTCCAAGTCCTTGATGCGGCACCTTCTCTGCCTATCTGGCTAGCAGCCATCTTTTCAGCTCCACTGAGCCATAACGTCCTCTGAGTGTGGCAGGAACTGATCTTTTTCTCTTACTTCCCTACACACCGATGGTGTTAACCCTCTCTGCAGTACCAGAATGCCTGTCTCTAGCCTTCTGTATACTGCACTCTCCCAATTTAACATTTTATTTCATCTATACTTTGCATCATTTTTCAGTCCCCTTAGGGAACTTGAACTTGTGAATATGTGATCATTTCTACAATGTACTGCAATACTTCAGCATTGCAGAATGTTGTATTTATTACGTTCAAGTATTAACTGTAGAATTAACTGTAGAAACACCAACAAGCAGATTACACCCATATGACACAACATAGAGCTAGACTGACACCCAACTGGACCCAGAAAGCTGCATAGCACACATCCTCACACAAACAGCTAAACTACAGAATGAACCACATCCAGGAATGGGTATGAGCGGTTTAAATATACCCACCCCATTGGCTGACTGGCCAAGCAGAGGACACACCTCCCTGTGGACCAATCAGTCCATACACCATACAGCAGAGTAGGGAGGAAGGCCCAAGTAAGATGTTTCCAACAGACACAGGGACCTTTTGCAGTGACTTGTAAAAGGCAAACAGCAGAGTTGAAGGCGTAGCCACGTAGATCAGGCTGACATAATAATGTCACACTAGTTTCACTACCTGTTATGGATGGCACGCCGTAACCCTAGCTCTGACTGCAGCTGTTTGTGGTGGGTGTCAGCTGTCAGAAACAGCTAGCACCCACCAAGTATGCAGCGGGCTTGGCTCCCAAGTCTGCTTCATACCCACCACACACCTCCGTGACGTACATGTAAGTCACAGAGGGGGAAGACGTTAATATTAAGATTTGAATTGATGGTCATCACTGATCGTAATTTTATAACTGCTGTGGCCAATAAATATCCATTTAGGTCTGGGTAACTCCTTTTACCTGAGTGTGTTGTGCCAACAATTAAGTATGGCAGAGGTTCTGTTATGGTCTGGGAATGTTTTACATGGCTTGGCCTTGGCCTATTGGTTGTAGTGACAAGAACCATGAACACGGAGGTGTACCCTGACATTCTAGACAATAATGTGCTGCTGACAATGTGGTAATACTCTGGGAATGGTCGGCCATACTTCCAAGAAGACAATGCGCCTTGTCACAAATACAGCACTGATTTACATTGGTTTGAGTATATTGATATTCCACAATTGGACTGACCTACACATAGTCTCAACTTAAGCCCTATTAAACATCTTTGGGATGCACTAGAATGTCAGTCTAGGAAATATGGTTTAGGTCATTTGACCGTGAAGCAACAGAAATTTACTGCTGTGTTGCAAAAAGGTTCAGTATGTGGGCAATATTATAAAACTTATGTATGTTAGAAACTTTGATCCACTATATTATAAATTACTTAAAAAAAGAATGTCCCTTTAAATGACATCATAGTCCAAGTCTGTGTTTATCATGTACTATACAGTAGTACTAACAAATACTAAAGCTCTCTACAAAGATTGTATTCACTTACATAGCTAATCTTCCCAAGACAAATGCACCAACTGTTTTATAGGAAACTTTACTCAGATGATACAATTTGCAGCTTAAGGGCTTGTCAGAAGAGCATTTTTTTTGCGCACCCATGTGCGCAAAAAAAGGCGCTCCACGGATGTGCAAAATGCACATGACCGAAGCTCTGTGCTTTTTTTTACATTTGCCCAAAATAGTGTGTATGGGCCTTCAACGGGCATAGTTTCAGATGCCCGTTCACTGGAGCAGCTGCTGCTTGTAGAAGCGCAGCTGCTCCACGAAGGTCCCCTCATCACTGAACACTGTGACAGCACTGTCACAGTATTCAGTGATGATAGGACTCCCCTCAGGCATGAAAGAATCCCCTGTCACAGCTGTGGCAGAGCATGGCGATGCTATCCCATTGCTGCCACCCCATTGAAAGCAATGAGATGAAGGCAACCCCTGCAGCAATGATTTTCGGGGTGTGGCTTGAAATATTAGCTCTACCCTGAAAATCATCCCTTGCGGTAAAAAAAAAAAAAGTTTAACTCACCTAGAAGTGCTCTCTGGCTCTTCTCCCCATCCCTGTCAGTCATCATCTGTATTCTGGTGGCTAGGGAAGTGCCTCCAGAAAGAGCTGCCTCTGATTGGCTGAGCGCTGGGACCAATCAGAGGCAGAGCTCAGCTGTCATTCAATCAGCTCTGCTACATTTGAATGATACTTATGTTTATCATTTTGACAATAGATCTCTATTAGCATTAGGGACTTATTAGACAGGATGGAATTGTCTAATGTGTGAATTTTGATGCCGAATTGAAAGTGACTTAATCCTACCTGCAAAGGGAATCAGACAGCACATCCAAAATGGGAAAAAATATAGGTTCATGTTACTTTAAAGTGTCTGAAAGCAAATACCAAACATAGATGGTGTAATAGCACTTTAATAGCACCATGAAATACGCCATTCAGACATGCTGATTTTAGTGCATATTTCCATGACCGCAAATTCTGCTACCTGTTGCAGAAATATTCCATCCCATGTAAGAGGTTCCTAAATTGGATTTTAACACCAAAGACATTTATTCCATATCCACAGGATAAAGGATAAATGTCGGATCACTTTGGATCTGGCCTTTGGGACCTCCAGTAAACCCAAGAACTGTAGCCCGAACGCTTCTGTGAATGGAGGGGCAGTGCGCATGCATAACTACTCTTCCATTCACTTGTATGGAATAGATGGAGAGAGCTACCTTTACCATAGAAGTGAGGGCTTAAACACAAGGGCATATTTTAGTCTCGTTATTCTGCTGTGAAAATCAAAACCGCATAACGGGACGAAACAAAACCATTGATTTCACTGGTTTCGTTATCATTATCAAGATTCTCGAATGTTAATACCCTGTTCCCCCGAAAATAAGACAGGGTCTTATATTAATGTTTGCTCCAAAAGATGCGCTGAGGCTTATTTTCAGGGGATGTCTTATTTTGACGACAGCCGGACCACCGATCTGAGTGTGAGAGTCCGGCACTTCCAACCCTTATGGTTGCTCACGACTTCCCAGACCTTTGTTGCTATCAGGCTTTTTACTGCGTATGTTGAGCAGTAAAAATGCTGACAAATCCCCGGCCGCCAACACAGCATCACTTCCTGGTTACAGGAGTCATAAATCTCGCTTTCAGAAAGCAATGCTTGTGATTAGTTCTTTGAGAGCTGCATTGATTGGCTGAGCCGCGGACTGCTCTGGAGAACAGCGGGAAGCACCTGGACCAAGTCTGCTAGGTAAGTGACTCGGCTGACCTGTGTAAAAAGCGCCATAAAAATGCAGCAATTGTGTTTTTACAGCCTTTTTCAGGCACCTAAAGCATTCCTATTGACTTTTTTATGAACTGTAACTAGGGCTTATTTTTAGGGTAGGGCTTATATTTCAAGCTTCCATGAAAATCCTGAAAAATCATGTTAGGGCTTATTTTCGGGGTAGGTCCTATTTTGGGGGAAAACAGGATACTACGTGTGAGAAAATGATAAGGCAGGACCTCTCTTCCCGCTTTTTTTTTCCAGCTCGCGTGCAATAGTCCAAAGGTAAAACCTGGTTCATGCGCTGAAACGCTCTGTAGCGGTGAGTGTATTATCGTATGCGCCCGTGTGTTTTTGCCCTGATTGAAATAGCCGTCACATGTGCACCATTGCTCTATTCACAGGGGGCAACTTTCTCAGGATCGCTGGGACTCTCAGTGGTTCGACCCCAGCAATCAGTCATTTACCCACTGTCTTATGGATAGGGAATACATGTCTTTAGTGGTAAGACCCCTTTAAATCTTCACCCTAGTAAAGGAATATAGACTGTCATAGCAGAAGTTGCCCTATGCTTCAGTTCTCTAATGTAGCAATCAGGAAAATACATGTACACCTTTCAGATTTCATATTGCATGGAAGCAATTTACTTTACACTCTTCATTTCAAAGGATACAATTGTGTCCTCCAGTGGGTTGTAAGTAGAACGTGTAGACTAAAATGTCTCATGTTCTGCCGTCTATAAATTGCAGCTATTATATTTGTTGTGCTCAGGTGGAGGTGCGTGGACACTTGTGGGCTTAAAAGGAATGGAACAAAACTGAACTAAAACTTTAATGTTAATATTCAGTCATGGGGGAATGCATTTATGGTTTCCGCTGTTGTACAATTACATTACCATTCTCCCACTATCACAAGATAAAAACTAATTGCTCACAAAGGAAATGTTTAAATACTTTCCTTTCTTTTTTTTTTTTTGCATTTCCTTAGATTAGATATACATGGATATGTTATCTATGTGTATTAAAGGGGTTGTCCCAGTAGAATTTTTTTTAAATAGCTGGGCATTAGAGATGAGTCAGCTTGATGCTCGTTCGAGTATTAGGGTGCTCGAGATGCTCGTTACTCGAGCTGAGCACCGCGTGGTACTCGTCTCGATTAAACGAGCACTGACCATTGAATTTAATGGAGCCGACAATACAGCCGGCTCCATTGAAAGCAATGGGCTACCGGCGATTTCAGGATGAATTTTCGGGAAGGGCTTAAAAATATAAGCCCTTACCTGAAAATCATCCTAAAATGTGTAAAAATAATTAAAAAAAAAATATGTCAGCATAAAGATCGTTCTCCTCTGCCATAGCTGTAACAGCTGTGGCAGAGAAGAACGATGTTAGCCCATTGAATTCAATGGAGCCGGCCATACAGCCGGCTCCATTGAAAGCAATGGGCTGCCGGCGAGCGCGGGATGAATTTTCGGGAAGGGCTTAAAAATATAAGCCCTTACCTGAAAATCATCCTAAAATGTGTAAAAAAAAAAAAAAAATGTATACTCACCTTTCCGCTGCAGCCATAGTTCAGCCGCGTCTGGCCAGCAGTTCTCCTGAACTGCTTTCTGTAGTATTCAGTATATCAGAGGCAGCTCTCACTCACACCCATTCATGAATTCATGAATGACAGCTGAGAGCTGCCCCTGATTGGTCCCTGCGCTGAGCCAATGAGAGGCAGCTCTCACTCACACCCATTCATGAATTCATGAATGGGTGTGAGTGAGAGCTGTCTCTGATTGGTCAGGCTGTGACCAATCAGAGGCAGCTCATTCAGCAGGTGGGGATTTTAAATCCCTGGCTGCTGAATGCTACAGAGAGCAGTTCAGAGAACTGCCGCCGGCCGCGGCTGAACTTCGTCTGCCGGGACCGGGTGAGTATATATATATTTTTTATTTTTACACATTTCTGGATGAATTGCAGGGAAGGGCTTATATATTTAAGCCCTTCCCGAAAATTCATCCCGCGATCACCCGCAGCGCATTGCTTTCAATGGAGCCAGCTATATTGCCGGCTCCATTAAATTCAATGGGCTAACATCATTCTTCTCTGCCACAGCTGTTACAGCTGTGGCAGATGAGAACGATCTTTATGCTGACAGTGCGGGGGGGGGGGGACTCTTGCCGCTATTGTGGCTTAATAGTGGGACCTGGGAACTTGAGATGCAGCCCAACATGTAGCCCCTCACCTGCCCTATCCGTTTCTGTGTCGTTCCCATCACATTCGTGAATTTCCCAGATTTTCACAAATGAAAACCTTAGGGAGCATCGGCGATATACAAAAATGCTCGAGTCGTCCATTGACTTTAATGGGGTTCGTTACTCGAAACGAACCCTCGAGTATCGCGGGAAGTTCGACTCGAGTAACGAGCACTCGAACATTTTGGTGCTTGCTCATCTCTACTGGGCATGCTATAAAAAAAAAGAACTGGTTCTTACCTGCCTTTTCCTCCTGGGATGCAGTGAAGCAGCTCTGGTGAATCTCCTGCTGTCAGCGTTGGACGGAAGTCAGGTGACTTCTGCAGTCAATCAAAGGCTGCAGCGCCGCCCCCCGTTCTCCTGGTATCAGTGCTCAATGTCCCATGTGCCATGATGACAGGAGTTCGGAACAAGATTCTGCTGCTTCTGATTGGCTGCAAGGGTCACCTGACTTCCATCCAGCGCTGACAGTGGGAGATTTACCAGAGCTGCTCTGCTGTGTCCTAAGAGGAGATGGCATTTTATACTATGCCTGGCCATTGAAAATTTTTTCTTATACTCAGACAACCCCTTTAAAAGCGGCCCTCTGGCCCTGGACAAACAAAGATGTCTGTGCCGCTTCTCTGACTACCTGATGCATACTGTGTATAGTAAGCATTATTAGTCTAAGACACTACACCTTCTCTGATTGGCCAGTGTTGTCCACATGAGCAGTTCTGGCCAGTCAGACCACCATGTGGTGTCTTAGGGCTCCTTCCTACAAGCGTATGCATAGTTGCGCATGCTTCAGCGCAACGTATTTGTGCTATAAATGAGATAGATTTGTGCACGTATCTGTGGATTTTACTGTACTTTTTGCGCACACAGGGCAGAGTTTTTGTGCGTGGGACACAGCCATGACCCAAGTTAAAAGGCTATTTAGCCTAATGAGTTCCAGATGTGTTCTTTTTTTATGGAATTGAGCAGTGTGGTGTGCAATAGCAAGCACACTGAGGGCTTAGTCAGACGGGCGTTTTTTGCCGCGATTTGCGCATGCGCACGCGTCCGGCGATTTTTTTAAACCATTGCTTCGCAATGGTATCGGACACATGAGCGCTTTTTATGCGCTCGTCCGAAAAATTATAGAACAAAAAATCGCAGATCGCACCTATCTGCGATCTGCGATTACTGTTCGCTTCTGTATATGCGCTCAATGGGGCCGGCGGCAGCAGCGCCGACCCCATTGAGAACATATAGAAGACAAATCATTCTTCTCTGCCACAGCTGTAACAGCTGTGGCAGAGAAGAACGATGTTTGCCCATTGAATTCAATGGAGCGGCAATACAGCCGCTCCATTGAAAGCAATGGGCTGCCGGCGTGCGCGGGGTTAATTGTCGGGAAGGGGTTAAATATATAAACCCTTCCCTGCAATTCATGCTAAAATGTGTTAAAATAAAAAAAAATTGTATACTCACCTTTCCGCTGCAGCCGGAGTCCAGCCGGGGCCGCTGTCAGTTCTCCTGAACTGCTTCTCGGCACTATTCAGCCGGCGGGGCTTTAAAATCCCCGCCTGCTGAATGATCTGCTCTGATTGGTCACAGCCTGACCAATCAGAGGCCGGTTTCACTCACACACCCATTCATGAATTCATGAATGGGTGAGTGACTGCTGCCTCTCAGCGCTGAGCCAATCAGGGGCAGGTCTGACTCACATCCATTCATGAATTCATGAATGGGTGTGAGTGAGGCATGCCTCTGATTGGCTCAGCGCTGAGCCAATCAGGGGGCAGGTCTGACTCACACCCCCTTCACACCCACTGCAGGACGGCTGCCCGGAGCTGCAGGCAGAAGGTGAGAATGCAATTTTTTTTTATTTTAACACATTTTAGGATGGATTGCAGGTAAGGGCTTATATATTTAAGCCCTTACCGACAATTCATCCCGGGCTCGCCCGCAGCGCATTGCTTTCAATGGAGACGGCTGTATTGCCGTCTCCATTGAATGCAATGCGCTGGACAGCTCCGGCCCGTTTCTAATGAAACGCGGCTAGGAGCAGATTTTCGGGCGATTTGCGGGCGACTTGCGCGCACCGGTCACGCGATTTGCGGATGCGCATCCGTCATGCGATCCGCAAATCGCGGCAAAAAACGCCCGTCTGACTAAGGCCTGAGTGCGCATTTCTGCACGTTCTGTAGACTTTTATGAGGACCCTTGGTGCACACAAAAATAGAGCATGCTGCTCCTTTTCCATGTGGGCAAAATGCACGTCCAAAGAAGGGGAATAAGAACAAAACTATTGAAATCAATGGGTTCTATTCTCTGTGTATTGTGTCCGCAAAAACACACACAAATATGTCCTCGTCGAGCCTCTCAGATAATACACTGCAGTACTTTTCTACTCCAGTGTATAATCACTATTTCTGCCTATGACAGGCCATAGCAACCCATCAGCCTTATGCAACTTCGTAACGGAGGGTCCATGACAGCACAAAAGGAGCGCCCTCTCTGTTAACCTCCGACATGCTGAATCAACATTGATCGCAGTGTGTAAGGGGTTAACAAAAAGTGTTGATGTGTCACCAATCCCTGCTGTTGGAGTGCGAGGCCAGCCGTCAGTCACAACCAGCTTGCTTGCGTCAGTCAGTCACAACCCTGCAGATGGCATGGGCTCAGCTTTTGAGTCCATGCCATTTATAGGATGCAACTATACATCTTTTCGTGGGAAGTCTTTCCCCCCAAGGATGTACAAATACACCCTTGGGCAGGAATGGGTTAAGACCTTTTCACATGGGCTGTTGATTTACCACAAACATTAGTACAAATGCTTTTCTGTCAGACTGTCAGTCCGTGTAAAGCTACACCTAATTAGTCAACGAACAAGTGGACGTTCTACCGTCAGCTGATCACATCTATTGTACAGCCGAAAAAAATCATTGCGGTTAGTGGTCTGCTGCTGAGGAATTCTCCCCCCCTCCCCCCCTCTCCGCTGCTGGGGAATTCCATCTTCTCCCTGCGGGGGAACTCCTCTCTCCCTGCTATGGGGGAATTCTTTCCTCTCCCCTGCAAAGAAACCCCAAGATCTGTGCTACTGGGGATATCCCTTGAGTTCCCCCCCCCTCCCGAGATGAAGGGAAGCCTCGCAGAGATGGGGGTTCCCCGGGGATTTCTTTCATCTCTCTCTGTCCTCTTGGAGCTGCAGCACTTTTTTGGTACAATACGCAATTGTGTGAATGGGCAATTTCACTGCTAGTTAAGCTTGGAACTTTGCCCATTCATGCGATTTTCTGCAGGACTAGTTGCAATTTATTTTGGGAAGCTAGCTTTTGCGTGATATTGTAGCCCATGTGAATGAGCCCTTATGATCATTTGACCTGCATAGTATCTGAATCTGCTTATGTAAAGGCTGAGTATAGTACCAATTTTATTGATTGGCATACATGCACTGGAGCCATGTAAAAGGACCCTAAAGTGATGAATTTCATAGTTCGCATAGGGGCCCATATACTGTTTTGCAGTTTCCCTCTGCTGTCTGCATCCACCCCTGCTCCAGTTATTAATTTCCCTTACAAGTGCCATTGGTTGCACTTTCTGAGACACTGTCATAACTTCTCCAGCCCCGCAATCATGCCATAATCCAAAACATTTATCCCGGTGACAGGTTCCCTTTAAATCTTCCAAATCTTCGGTCCACTCTTTGCCTACATTGAATAAAGTTGCTCTTGACAATTTACACCTTATTGATTAATCTCTCCATGATTTTTCTTCTGCATTAGCAGTAAAGCTATTTCTCAAAGCAGAATCTTGGCAAATAAATCAAAAGATTATGCAGAGTAGATTAAAGCCTCCCTCACTCTCTATCAATTTCTGCAAAGGCATTTAGTATATAACACATTAAAACACAGCTAACATCATAAAATCACTTATCTATCATTGTTATGATTATGTGTCAGCATTTTCAATGAAATCTCAACACTGGGCCTGTGAAATATGTTACCTCCTGCAAGCTTTTGTTTAATTTATATTCCGGTTCAGAGAAAATCACTAGCCATGGTATTTAATTATGAGTCAGCAAGAAAACATATTAAAGATTTGTAGGGAACACACTCAAGATCCGAATGGCCTTTTACGCAGATAAAAGGCTGAATACACTGCAGTATACAGACATGCAAAAATGGCAAACGTAAAGGTCAGGGAATATTAACCAGAAATATTGCAAGGAGAAGCATTTTTAGACATTTTATGGTGTAGGTTTATACGCACAGTCCATACAACAGTGTAAAACTTATTCCACATTTCACATTGGGTTAATTATGGAAGAACTTTAGAAAAGTTTGGTTCAGCTGGTTCGGCAAACTTTAGCAAAAAGCTTGGTTTGGTCTGAATTAGTTCAACCCGAACTGAAGCACCTAAAACTGGCATATTGCACTATTTTAAGAGTCATGAAAGCCCTGAATAGCACTTCGAGAGTATTATGCAGGACTTTTCTGGCTCTTGGATGGTTTTGATCCACCAGTGTTCTGGAGCAGTGTTGCGTGAACTGAACCAATAGAACCTGATTTTGGTGGAACTTTGCTAAAAGCTTGGTTCTGGTTTGTCCCAGACCAAACTTTTAGCAAACTTTGACCTGAAACTGGGTTCTACTGGTTTGATTTGCTCAACACTAGTTTGGGTGAAGACCTTCTGGTGTTAAAAGGGGTTGTCTGGGGGAAATGGAAAAGTCTGCTGTACAAACATAAAATTAGGCATACTCACATCAACAGATCTCTCGCCGGTGGTGTCTAGTACCCTGCCACGCTCTACTTCATGCTTGGTGCAGTGGTGACATGTGGCCATTGAATTTAATAACCGATTGGATGTAGCAGTCACATGTGCATGTTTTTTGGACATCATTGCAGCAGCAGGTGTGGGATTGGGCACTGTCAGAACAGGAGCAGTGAGGGATCAGGTGAACGGAGTATTCCTTGTTTAAGGTTTGTACAGCAGGCTGAGCACTTTTCAGTTTTTTTTCAGAGGTTGTCCCATCTCAACAACTCTTTTCAATGTGCCCTGTTAGGGCACATGGATGGCATAGGATATTCTATGAGCCAGGATGGATACCTACTAACAAGCATTAGCCTTCACTCTGATAAATCTGATCCACTTGAAAGGCTCATGCAATATTACTAGTTTTGCCCTATAGCAACTGTCGATTTCTTTTTCCCAGGAGCTTGGGATCTGGACCAGTTGATTACCATGATGGCTCTCATATTAAAGGGATTGTCTGTGCTAAAGACCACCCCTTTCAAGGGATTTTATGACATTCCAAAAATGCCACTCTTGTCCATGGTCTGTAATGGTAATGGTACGGCACAACCAATAATAGCTGCTCAGTGGAAGAACTCTTAAATCCCCATCCAGGTGTATAGAAGACCACGGAACACTTTCTTTGTATCGATGAACAAGATTTAATCTTTATTGCTTCTTACTTGATTTTCTATGATGCTTGACAGATAATAAGTTCATAATTCCATCCACCCAAAGGACAGTATATCCAATACAATGTTTTGTTCTGCCCTAGACCATTTTTAAGCTGGGTCTGATATAAGCATATGAAGCACAAAAGAGGAATTTACATAGACTGGCATTTTCTACATTGATCTAAGTAAGGACAGATCCAGTGCACCCATTGGTTGTTAATCCTGGCGTATGTCTGGCCAGTCTATAATTTATGCCAATTTCTGGCTTAGAAGGTCACTAACCTTTCAGACTACTTATGCTCATGTAATAACCTGTGTGCGTCCCATCAGTCTTGTAATACACAATTCACGCTAGGCATTCAGCTTCTCTAGTACCGGGGATGTTAGGACCTTTTCTTAGCTGTTCGGGAAGGGTTGTCTTCACAGGCTAAGCTTCCTTGCACTCACACAGATCTCAGATCTGCAGTCAGTGCATGCAAAATCCCTGCTTCTCCTGATGTTTCATTTACTTGACCTGTATATGCACTTATCTTTATGTTGTAGACAGTATATGTGTAGCTAGCTTACTATAAGCAAAGCAGCATAATTCTTATTAGTCTTTAGTGCTGCTTTATTAATTCTTGTGGGATTGTATGCATATATAGAGATATCGATATATAGAGAGATTGCGTACACACTTACTGCAGATCTAAGAGCATCTGACAACATGCAGAGCTGTGTGACTGCAGGGAACAGCCTGTGAAGATAGCACAGCACCCACAGCTAAGAAGATGCCCCTTACTCAGTGGTGTGGGGAGTATGCTGAGAATGATGGGATCAGGGAAAAACCTCCAGCGCAAGGGGATCCTGTGGATGTAAACAACTCGTCAACGAAAGGGGTCAGGGGAGGATGTTAAAAAATCGTTCTGATGAACACGTGGTGCATAGTAAAGCAAACTGCAGTTGAAAACACTAACAGTCCTCTATCTAATGTTTCCGAATCCACAAATCGTCATTCCTTAACACAGATGGGGTATAACAGCAGACGGCCAGTTCCAGCGCTATTACTAAGAGAGACAAAAAGACAAGACCCAAGTGGGCAAAAGAGTGCAAAAATTGGATCATTGAGCAGTGAAAAAACATTACCTGATCAGATGAATCCAGATTCCTGTTGCACCATTCTAATAGATGGGAGGTCAGAATTTGGCACAAGCAGCATGAATCGATAAACCCTTCCTGTCAGCCGTACAGAGCATGTCAGTAGGTTCATATAATAACTGCAAAAAGCTCTGCTATCCACAAAGGGTCAGTAGCAGGGGCGTAACTATAAGGGATGCAGGGGATGCGGTTGCACCCAGGCCCAGGAGCCATAGGGGGCCCATAAACTCTTCTCCATATAGGGAGCCAGTACTATGAATAAACCATTATATTTGGGGGCCCTATTACAGGTTTTGCATTGGGGCCCAGAAGCTTCAAGTTACACCTCTGGTCAGTAGCTAGGGGGAGGATACAAGAGCCCCCGCTGTTGGGTGGGGGTTGTTTTTAATTTATGATGTTGAACTTGTTATATAGTGTATAAGTGACAGGGGTCATGGGTAAGGTGCCTGAGTTGCTGATTTCATGATGACACAGCAGCTGACAGATGGAGATAGAGACAGTATTGCTTTTGGAAACAAATAGACTTTACTAATGTGATTCGTGGTTGGGGTTCATTCCATAGAAGGATGTATGTTACTTAAAGAGTAACCGCGCTTTTTTATATATACAGCATAGGTGATTATAAGTATTTTTGAAATAGGTTTTATTAGCCTATTCTGTACATTTTTTAAACAAACCCCATCTACAGCAGAAATATCCATCTTCACCTAACTGCATAACGGAAGAGGACCCTCCAGCTGTGCCTTTCCGTTCTCTCTAGTGCAAGTGTGAGAGGGTGAGACAGCCTCCAATATGTGTACATTGTTCTTGTTACTGTAAATAGTCCACTACTGTGTGTTTTACTATTTGTCCACAAGAGGTCGCTGTTCTGCAGAAAAGATAATGGTCAAGCTGTGAGGTGACAGGACCATGGTAGCCTGTGATTGGAGCACCCGTTGCCTGGTTACAGCGTGCGCATGGGAGGAGAGAAAATTAAAAAGCGTGCGTACACTGTGAGCGGACAGTTGGTCGAAAGAGCGATCTGAGTAGCGCTACGGAAGAGGGAAGGAGGTCGTATCCTGAAGGGACCGGAGCTGCAGCGGATTCAGATTTTCACCAGATGCCCGTTGGATGGGAGAAGACTTGCTGCCGGGGATGTTGCTGAACAACCGGAGCGAGACTGGATATTGTGTGGACAATACTGGATGCCGCTGAGGAAGTGAGTAACGGCTCTCTGCGGTACCGCACACTGTTCTGGAGGAGGTCCTCATCCATCTAGACTTTTTGGCCGATCAAACAGCAGACCGGTCTATGTGCACGCAAGACACCATATTTTGGCGCCAAGTTACTTGGGACTGCGTTTTGGCCTGTAGTTAGATTAGGTAGGGTTATGGACCGTGTCAGGCGACACTTCAGTGGGATCGGCATAGTGGCTGGCAGGCCACATCCAGCCATCAGTAGGAAGCTTCTGGAGAACATTCACCTGGCTATATAGCTGCTGTTCTTTATACATGTCCCTTATTGTATTGGTTTGGGGGGATAGAGTCAGTATTGTTAAGTCTGTAAGCTGTTGTGCTGCACCGCCGGTACTCACATCACTCTCACTTTCCTTTGTTCCTTAGTAGCGGTATTAATAGGTAACAAGGGGCCGGTTTATTTAGGCCTGCCCATTAGGTAAAAGCATAGTCTATTATAGTAGCGCCCTTTGGGGAGTACAGCGCTGTACAGCACAAGGGCCTCAGCCATCTGGCTGAGTGTATGTGAGTTTTGCTGGATTACCCATTGTTTGTGGTCACGTGGGCCACAAGGCTTTAGTAAAATTCGGTTTGCACCTGAACTGGTGTCAGAGACGTTTTTCTTGTTTGTGACTTCGCTGTATCCTGGGGAGCCCACCCCGGTACACGGCTTACACAAGCACAGCAGTTCCCATGAAATAGTATATTAATAAATTTGTGCTTTATGTTTTATTGATTTTTAATAGAGATGAGTGAACGTACTCGTAATGAGTACTTACGCACCCAAGTACCGCCATTTTCGAGTACTTCAGTACTCGCGCGTAAAGATTCGGGGGGCGCCGGGGGGCGGGGAGAGGCGCGGCGGTGCGGGGGGTAGCAGCGGGGAACAGGGGGGAGCCCTCTCTCTCTCCCTCTCCCCCCCACTCCCCGCCGCAACCCCCCGTGCCGCCACGGCGCCCCCCGAATTTTTTCGCCCGAGTACGGAAGTACTCGAAAATCGCGGTATTCGGGCGAAAAAGAGGCGGGGCCGAGCACGTTCGCTCATCTTTAATTTTTAACCCTACATGACCCTCCTGTGTCCCTAACATCTGTCCACCAGTGCTGGAGTTATTATTCTCCTGTCTTGGTTGCTCTGTCCCCAGATGCTGTAAAAGGAGAAGCCATTCTGTGTAGCAGATGGCTTCATCCCTTCACAGTGCCCATTTCACACTGGACCTAATGTACTGTCAGAGTCTCAGTGTATCGGGTGGTGACATACAGTACTGTACACCCGATGCGCTGAGACCCTGACAGTGTGTGAGATTTAGTGGAGAATGGGTGGTATTAAAGGAAATACTATCTGAAGCTCCCGGGGACAAAGCAACCAAGACCAAAGAGTAATAGCACCAGCACTGGGGGTGCTGTTTTTTTGTTATCTATAATGAGTGTCCCGCCTCTTCCTACTACATGCCTGAGAGGGCCCGACAAATATTCCTACAGAGCAATTTCGTTACCTAAGTAATCTATGCCATGACAAAGGTTCTAAAGGCCAAAAGATGTCTAATGTGCTATTAAATGGGTGTCTTTAAAGCCCCATTTAGACGCAATGATTATCGCTCAAAATTAGCTCAAAAGCCGTCTTTGTGTCTAAATGCGCCTGCTTGATTAGCTGATAATCTGATAAGCAGGACCGCAAGCTGGGCTTTGCCAGTGGAGATCTGATAACAGCTGATAACATTCAGCTGTTCTCAGTTCTCACCCTCACCCACAGAACAGCTGATTAGCAGGACCACATGCTGTGTCTGCTGTGCATGGTGCTGAATACTCTAGGGGAAGCCCATGGCTGAACAATACAGCTAATTACAGAGCTCAGACCTCCTGCTGAGTACTGTAACAGCTCCCAGAAGCTCATTTGCATGCAAATGAAGCTGATAAGTACAAATAGCAATTAGTGCCTATTAGTACTTTTATGCAAAACGATTGTTAATCTTTCAATCTTTTGAAAGATATCTGTGTGTCTAAATGGACCTTAATAAAGAGGACAGTCATTGTATGATACTATACAATTTTCTGATAGAAAACAAATTACAAATAAGCGATATGAGTAATTTTTGTTTTTAATAATAAGGGAAAATATCCAATGAGTTACCTTCAAATATGGTCAAAAATGTTCCGGAAAAGTAAATAAATTTCACATTCAGAGTCAAAATGCTAAAGAAATGCTATCAAGTACAAAATCATCTCTTCACTCTTAATTATTTCACACCATTCAATGCTGTCGTTTAGTTTTTAAAAATACAATCTGTAGTTAAAAATCACAATTCACTAAAACAGCGCTGAAAAATGCCAACTTTAAAAGTTCATTATTAACTAAGACGCAACAAATCAATAAACATCAAACAGTCGGTGTGTCCTTGGACCTCTATAACTTTTTCAAAAGTTGATTAAATTACGTCCTGCAAATCCATATATATTTATATATATGTAATGACAGCAAAATTGAAGATGAGGAGCGGATTGTAAATTATTCCGCAGTCAATCAATTAATATCAGTTGACAAAAGCAGCAAAAATAAGAGTTTTCCGTAATTGTCAGACTTTGTATTGTTTTATAAAACGAAATTTAGACATTAGATTTTTTATACCAGTTTAGCTATGTACTCTTGTCCATTGTTTACAGATAATTGTATTTAACCACTGGATTCAGGGTGCGTTCACACGAGCGTAGGCATATTTACGTTCGCACGAGCGCAGCGTATAATCGCCGGAAAGAACGTTTTTCACCAATCACGACCAGAGCTAGAAAGCGTATTTTCGTTTGTTCCTACTTTTCAAACGGTCTTTTCGGCCAGCGAATATTCGCCGGCACGTATTTCGGTCGCGTATGTCCGTTTTTCCGCGGGTTGTCGTTTTTACGCGCCGTAAAATCGCCCATGTGAACTAATACATTCTAAACCATTGCCTCAGATGGTCACGTATATACGTTTGGTCGCAAAAACGCGCCGTTTATGCGCTCGTGTGAACGCACCCTCAAGATTATATAAATAGGCCATGCTGACAACATTCAATGCACTGGAAATAGATTAGAGAACGAATGGCACCTATAATAGAATTTAAAGAAGATCTATCATGCTCTTTGCAGTCACCTCTCCAATGACTCTTTTGTTTATGCCCGGACAACGGCTTTTGCCTGAGTCTGTTGTGTCAACTATTAAGCCCCATTTACACGCAAAGATGATTGCTCAAAATTCTTTCAAAAGATGACAGTTTTGAGCGATCGATTTGCAAAAGGACTAATAGGCCCTAATGCCCATTATTACTAATTTATGAGCTTTATTTGTGTGAAAATGAGCCTTCGGGAGCTGTTGCAGAACTCAGCGGGAGGTTTAAACTTTGTAATTATCTCCATTGTTCTGGCAGGGGCTGCTATGGAAAAACAATGTAATCTCTAGCTCCCGTGGAGATAACAGCCTGTGGTCAGTTTTCTCTCATGGGCTGCACAGAGAATACAATGTTATCTCTTGTTCCCAGCGTGTGCTCTGTACGATGGTTTTTATGCTGAACTAAAAATCATCGTTCAAACGAAAAGTGCACAATGGTAGCATTTACACACAAAGATTATTGCTCAAAGCCATGGTTTTAACAATTTTTGAGCAATAATCGTTGCATGTAAATGGGGCTTTAAGTATGCCGGAGGTTCAGTTTAGTTGATCTGGGAATGTTTTACGCAGCATGATCTTGGTCCATTGGATGTAGCATCGAGAATAGAGTGCTCGTTACTCGAGTCGAACTTTCAGTGATGCTCGAGAGTTCGTTTCGAGTAACGAACCCCATTGAAGTCAATGGGCGACTCGAGCATTTTTGTATATCGCCGATGCTCGCTAAGGTTTTCATTGGTGAAAATCTGCAAAACCCAAGAAAGTGCTGGAAACGACACAGAAACGGATAGGGCAGGCGAGGGGCAACATGCTGGGCTGCATTTCAGGTTCCCAGGTCCCACTATTCAGCCACAATAGCGGCAAGAGTAAGACCCCCCCCCCCGCGCACTGTCAGCATAAAGATCGTTCTCCTCTGCGACAGCTGTATCAGCTGTGGCAGAGAAGAACGATGTTAGCCCATTGAATTAAATGGAGCCGGCAATACAGCCGGCTCCATTGAAAGCAATGGGCTGCCGGCGAGAGCGGGATGAATTTTCAGGAAGGGCTTAAAAATATAAGCCCTTCCCTGAAATTCATCCAGAAATGTGTAAAAACAAAAAAAAAAAATGTACTCACCCGGTCCCGGCAGACGGAGCTCAGCCGCGGCCGGTGGCAGTTCTCCTGAACTGCTCTGAGTAGTATTCAGCAGCCGGGGATTTAAAATGAATTCATGAATGGGTGTGTGAGTGCTGCCTCTGATTGGCTCAGCGCAGGGACCAATCAGGGGCAGCTCTCAGCTGTCATTCATGAATTCATGAATGGGTGTGAGTGAGAGCTGCCTCTGATTGGTCAGGCTGTGACCAATCAGAGGCAGCTCATTCAGCAGGCGGGGATTTAAATCCCCGGCTGCTGAATACTACTAAGAGCAGTTCAGGAGAACTGCTGCCGGCCACGGCTGAACTCCGTCTGCCGGGACCGGGTGAGTATATATATATTTTTTGTTTTTACACATTTCTGGATAGATTTCAGGGAAGGGCTTATATTTTTAAGCCCTTCCCGAAAATTCATCCTGCGCTCGCCGGCAGCCCATTGCTTTCAATGGAGCTGTCTGTATTGTCGGCTCCATTGAATTCAATGGTCAGTGCTCGTTTAATCGAGACGAGTACCGCGTGGTGCTCGTCTCGAGTAATGAGCATCTCGAGCACCCTAATACTCGAACGAGCATCAAGCTCGGACGAGTATGCTCGCTCATCTCTAATCGAGAACCATGAACATGAAGGTGTACCTTAACATTCTAGACAATAATATGCTGCTGACAATGTGACAATATTTTGGGAATGGTCAGCCATACTTCTAACAAGACAACACACCTTGTCACAAATCCAACTCTGTTTCACATTGGTCTAAGAACATGGATGTTCCATGATTGGACTGGCTATACAGTCCTGACCTGAACCATATTGAACATCTATTAGATGAACTAGAATGTCAGGTTAATATCTTCTTTGATAGAACTTGCCAGACATTTTTAGAATGAATGAAGGGAAATACCAGCTGAAGTGTATCAGATGTTACTAGTAAGTATGCCACAGAGAGCATCCAATGTCATTAGGACCAAAGGAGCCCCATTAAGTACTAACATATGGAAAAAATACTACTTACTCAGGTGTTCAATTACTTAGGATAGTGTAGTTTGTAAGGTTGAAAAAAATACATATTTTCAGACTATTATTTTGTGATGTTGATCCAGAAGCCAATTTTTCTAATTCTAGGAAAATAAAATGTATCCTAACTCCAAATCTGGGAAGCAGAATAACTCCCTGGAATCCTAGTGTGGTTGTAGGATTCACCAAATCAATGTGTGAGTCACATGGCACAACAGGGGAGCCAGAATTGAGTGAATGTTACATATTTCATGAATAAAGTGATCAATACATATATTAACTGCATTACTATGGCACTTAATCTCAATTACAAACAGGGTAAATACTAAAACGTTTCCCTGGAGTGCTCCTTTAACCCCTTCAGTGGCAGGCTTATTATTACCATGTCGTGCCTCACAGGGCAGGTTTTTTATATGAGTCAACGATACAATTAAAACCCCGGAGGATTTCAGATGACAGCTCAGTCCTTTTCAAATTTCAGCACTAGAGCTGTCCATGGAAATCTTCAGGGGTTTAACTTCATGGTCAGTGCAGCAAGCCTGAGAGATTTTCCGGGTGTGCCACTAAAGGGGTTAAATGATACCTTTTCTCTGTCTGCACCCACCGCTAGGGTGAGCTTACTGCATACAACCTATACATTGAACTCAGTAATCAAACAGTGAGCTCCTAAACTCTTCTAGTGATGGCTACAGGCGTTAAAGATGAAAATTCATTTTCTAGAATCAAATTTAGTCATTATCAGCCCAAACCTGACTACAAGTAACACAAAACAAAGCGAAAGTCTCTCATTAGTACGTTGGCAAATAAAAATTTTAACAACTGTCGAACAATTAAGCAATTTTCCTTTCCACTGTGCTAATAGCTTCACTAGTCTGGAAGGGTACGGTGCATGCCATATTAAAAGCTCTTATCTTCTCAAAAATCCTTGCCAAGCTTAGATGAAAATTGAGAAGCCGAGCGCTCTTGCAGAACAAATCTAAGGATCTTACATTTTTCTCTTCAATGATAAACCTCATTTTAGATTGTGAAGAATATTTTAAGATCTGGCAGATTGAAGAAGTTTATTTTTAGTTTGTTGAACTTTGATTTAAGTAAATAATCACATTTCTTCGGCATTTCCTGCTTCTTGTAAGCAATGGAATATTTTTTCCTGACAATAATTACTGATTAGCAAGATCGTTCTTTTCATTAAGAGTCCTGGATGAGTGGAATGAAAACTTCCAAGTGTACATGGGATATTGTATAAAGTCAAATTATGCTATTGTTATTATGTTACTAATTTAGTCCAAATCTTAGGTTGTAATTTCTATTTGTACTGGAAATTATGATGCAGTACTGGATCGGTAACATGAAAGAAACCAACAGCGCTCAATGGACCCCATTGACCTATAATGGGATCAGTCAGGTTCCATCAAAGTGTCCCTCGCTTTCAGGATAAATAGTACCGCATGGTCCACTATTTTTCTGTTAAATCTGACGGAAATTGCGATGGAGGCTACTGACGGTGTCTCCTTCGTAGAAGTGAGCAGCACCTTACCAATCATCATGATACATAAATACATCATTAGGTCGTATTCACCCAAGATTCTCGGACGCAAATTACATTGGACAGCACACAGACATCCGTCCGTGTACTGTCTGGTGTGCCGAACACTGTACATTTGCATGTCCTATTCTTGTCCAAGAATCAACAAAAATAAAATTTTCGATTCCAGTTCTGTCCATCTTGGACTCGAATAGAACCTGCATGGAATAATCAGCTGATAACCCCTTAAAAATGGAGCCAAATTTACCATAAAGGCCCAAGGAGGGTTTTTTCTTCTCGTTTGCCTACCATAATTTGTGTGAGTGTTATAAATTTCGAGTTACCATTTTGCAATTTATATTTTTAGAACTTTTTTTTTAGGTACATTCGGATTTTTTATGTTTTAAAGGTGATATATTATCACAAAATAATATGCTACCTAAAGAGGTTTCCGAGGCAAGACAAGACAAAAAACATAAACTCGGTATAGGTCATCAATAGTTGACTGGTAGGGTTCTTCCGCTTTGGATCTCCACTGATCAGCTGACTGACGTGGCAAATGTACTGGGCTGAATGCCACGGCCACTTCAGTCCATACCAAGCATAGTGCTGTACATTGTATAGTGGCTATGCTTAGTATAGCAGCTCAATTCCAATCACTTGAATGGACAATAATAAAAAAAACCAAAAGCACCAAAGGAATATATGAATAGGATGTGCAGTAAGTATACCCATCAGGTGCATGACACTCGATGGTTCCACACTTATATTTAAAAGTGCTCAACAATAATTCTAAATCCTCAATCTACATACCCATATCACTGATCTTCTTTAAATGAACTCCACGATGTGCTGCCAACTCCGATGCCCCAGGATCAGCATATGGTGCCAAATTAATATATGTAAGTGAAAACTTTTCATGATGATTGCGAATATTCCAATTATTATTCACCCTGTGATGAGTGCCTGTCATGATTTTAACAATATATTCACTTGAATGGAACTGAGTTGCTCTTAGGCTATGTGACAGATGAATGTGTCTTCAAATGTCTGAGAAGAAGCCGCAGACTCTTCAGACAGCTGATCGACTGGGATCCCAATAATCAACATTGTTGATGGTATGTAAGGGGTTAACGCCGGAAATTGGTGTTCTTGCCAATCCTTGCCATTGGAGCCGAAGGCCAGCTGTCAGTAACATCGTTCCGCATTAACCCCTCCCCACCCAAGACATATATATATACATGCTAGAAGAGATTAAACATAGCCTGTATCGAAGGGCTGTATACATTCACAGTTCTGCAGTCATCACTTCCACGAAGAATGCTGTTAGGATCTGAAAGACAATAACCTGACTGACAATAGAAATGATCACTCTTCCTTTTGGAGTGGTCTCCAGTTTCACAGATATGACCTAATTTGCATATTTTTGCTTAAACAGGTAGTCTCCTTATAGTTGCTCCGTCTCAGTGAGAACCAGTGCCCCTTGATCTAGTCGCCAAGTAATAAAAAGTGGAGATGCAAACTTTGACTATAGAAAGACTTGTGAAGGACATATCAATAATTTACAAATTAGTATTGAGAAGTATTAAATTGCTCAGCATCCCGATTAGCATAAATTGCTTAAAATGTACCAGTAAAACATATGGAGCTTTATCTTTTCAGAATGTGTTCCATTCCATAAAATGACATCTGGGCGGTGTCACTGTGGCAGTAAGCAATTATAAAACCAATTGGTTGAATTGCATGCTTTTGCATTTATGATAATGTATTCAACACAAGCGCAAGGTGATGCATTGAGAAATGGATTTTTTTTTACCTTCGTCTACAGTGCCACATGCAAAGTTAATTTGGGTCCCTAATAACAGGGATCTTCAATTTTCGAACACATTTTTTTTATTTTTTATTTTAATAGGTCCAAAATCCTGCGTTTAGTAAATATTTTACCTTTTAGTGGTTTTAAAGGGATGTTGTCATGAGAAAACGACTTACTGTTTACATCATGTTTTTATGTAAAACACACTTTCTTTTAAATTCTTGTTTATTTTTTTATTTTCTCTATATTTCAGAACAAAATCTAACATCTTGCAGTTTCCATTAAACCTAATTATTTTCTGACACTTCATGTTTTGTAGAGAAAACAACTCAGTAATCATCTCAATATCATCACAGGCGAGATAACAATGAAAGGGAACTTTGATATACTGCATAGATAACACAGGATGCACCATTCCCAATAGGTGATGGTCACAGCTCACCTCCTCCCTTACTCTGCGCAATGTCCTTTGCACAGATCATAGTATTCTTACAACACTCTCCTGTAGAAATAATTTGTCCCAGCTTGCTGGCATTTTTGGAGTAGGACCGGGTTGACTTTATGGTTTCAGCCCTAGCCCATGTAATCCACATGCCACTGCATGCTCAGTGTCATTTAGGTGGTGGAAACTGAGCTGAGCACTTCTCTGCTGGTGTGTAGATGGATTGGTTGGCTGGGAAGCATGTGTTCCAGCCAACGAATCAGCACCTGTCTATACACATTAATACCACCTCCTAATTGAGGACACCGATTAAAGTTCTCATCTGAAGGTTTTTCTGGTCTAGCCGGTGGATTCTATAGAATAACAGCATAGAGGTGACAGCATGCAGGGTGAAGTTTAAAATTCTTCCCTTTAGTCCTCCAAACGTTTAAAAAGCGTACAATGTTTCGACTCTAGTGAGTCTTTCAAGTATAAAATCATGACACACATATATACTTTATATAGCAATTAAAGATGATGAGTTAACAAATCACAATGAAGTGTTTAAACAAGATGTCTCCACCTTCCATATTAAGATTCTCCTGGATCCAAAGTTGTCATGGCATCAGTCCCCACAGTCTCCGCGTCTATTCCTCACTAGTACGCATGCGCGACCTCCTATAGTGCATCACCTCAGCACATGATCCTATGTGGATGCCGCGATGGATCAACTAGGATCCCTGCTGGCGCATGCGTAAACCATGCCGTGCACAGTGCGTTCTACTTCATAATGACGCTCCATTGGGCTACAGTGCATGCGTAGAGCCACCCATTAACACCACAAACTGTCATTAACCTCTCCATAATTTACAGTTATTAATTCACCTGCAGAATTATATCCTATATTGATGCAGTGTTGCTTATAGCCCTTACCAAATATCATTGCCCCAATAATGGAGTCTTCCACTATATTAACAATACTGATAATCATGCTTTATTCATTTTTAGAGAAATGATGCAGTCAATACACATCATAAGGGGGTAAATAAAAAATGAGATGGGGTCCAGCGCCACGACAAGATCAGACCCAATCTATAAAAAAATAAATAAAACGTACAATTAATAATATGTCCTATACAAAATACATACACCAATACATCAGATATAACAGATTACAAGAATTAAGAAACATTGTATTCATAGTTTAACCCTTTGGGATTTAAAGTATCAAGTAAATAAATCCAACGGAGCTCTTTCTATTTTAATGCCCAGACCCTATCACCTCCTCTAACCGTCTAGGGCACTCCATCAATCACGCGAAATGTCACCTGACTGATGGAGTGACCCCTGTGATGGAAATGATGTGAGATCGGCAAATCGAAATTGTTCGTACGAATAGTGCTCTTATGTTTCCCTATCCAGCTCCTCACCTCCATTGTGGTTTCACCTACGCATTGTAACCCGCATGGGCATGTTATAAGATATGCAACGTAAGATGAGGAGCAGGTATAGCGACCATTAATCCTAAATTCAGCACCTGTTTAGGCATGATGAAACTTGTCACCTTTCAATAGATTTCCGCAGCACGAGCAACCCAAACATGGGTAATTGCCCGCCCTGCAGGGTATAAATGTCGTTTGTTTCAAAGCTGTCCCCTTATCGTACAAAGAATGAGCTAGTCTGTCTCTAAGGATCCTGTCATCCCCACTGTCAGATAACTCTGTTTGATTTTAAGGATATTGAATATTTGGGGCATTGAAATTCTATATTTGTAGCGATTTCAGGCACTGGGTTGGAGCTATAGGTGTAGTAGCTGCAGGTCTGGAGAGAGTAGTCAGGGATGAGCCAGGAGTCAGCAATGGGAGATCTTGTTTGCAATACAAATGGAGGAGGCGGGTCACATTGTCAATTGTCAGGAGGAAAGCCAGGGGTCAATATCAAAAGATCTCAGTGCTGTGGTACAAGTGGAGGAATCGGGTAGCGTTGTCAGAAGGGAAGCCAAGGGTCAATATTAGAAGGTCTCAATTGAATAGCAGAGGAACAGGTGGAAGTGGAGCTTGATCAATGGCTAGTGGGGCACAATAATCATGCGTTGGTGCAGTGGCAGGTTCAGGCTTTTATAATGAGCCTAATCAGGACCAGGAGGCAGGAACTAGATAACTGGGATTAGAGAACAAGGCTAAGCGTCATGCAGGGAAACTGTCTAAAGGCTGGATGGCTCAGTAGTGAGAGCTACCAACAGGAGCACAGTAGGTCCCCAGTTTGATTCCTAACAATATTGGTATTGCATCCAGTTCATTGTATACTTATTTAACATCTATACCATATATTGTTATTCTTGTTATCCCACTAGCGAGAGTCAGGGTCTCCAAAGTTCCTGATGTGGGGTTGCCCTCATCAGGGTGGGTGCTCTGCCTTTAGGTAGGGTATCATCGCACTAGTTAGTTAGGGTCAGATTTCCCATTTCCCCTCTTCTTCTTTCTGTTATAAATATTTAGTGTTCTCCATGTTAGATTATCGTGTTTATGCATCTTTTTAGGACAACAAATTACGTCCAATCCTGACCAGGTAATTTTTATCCAGCTCGGATATAGCATTCATAATCGCCTTTAGTCTATTGAGTCTGTGGTCCATCAGACTGCTGTCCTAAAAATCTCTGCCTATTATTAGGTATGGTCGCCAGAGTTAAAACTGTAAGATATCAGATTTTATTAAAAAAAAATATATACACATAGACATGGAAGAAATATTAAAAAATTACATAAAACTTGATTTTAACAACAGGCCATTTTCTGATAACACATTCCCTTTAATCTTTTTTCTCCAGTGTGGTGACTAAGATATCCAGACTGTCTCTGTTAATACCCTTAGAATGGTCACTTATTAACCCTTTCCAATCCACTGTCTGACGTCTAAAGACATTCTGATTGAAGGCCGTACAGCTCTAATGTCGGAAGACGTCTGGCAGGGTATTCTTACTGTAGATTACTGGCCGCTCTGTTGTTGGGGGCCTCTCCAGCATGTCCCATATCGCAGTACTGGCTTTAGCCAGCAGATGGCGCCATTGTATAATGGCAGAAAGAGAAAGTCCCCTAGGAAACCCTGAATCCAAAATTGGATTGGAGAGGATTAATGCTTTGTAAGAAAAGAGGAAGACAGCTCCCAAATGCATCAAGCGCATCTCATCTTGTGTTTTGATGGGACTATTTTGGGCTTTACTTATAAGCACAATTCCCTGAGGATGCTTTCCAATTGCATAAAACTCTGTCCCTTATCCAGAAAAGTGGGAATTTGCTCTATATTACTGTATAGCTATCATAAACAATGTCATAAAAAAAAAAAAAAAAAAAAACATTTTTCAGCCTGAAGAATGCAATACTTGGCTTTTGCTTTGGATTATCCTTACCGGAATTATTAGTAACATGAGGCCAATTCTAAAGAAATGAAAAGGTCACAGATAATGTCACATATTCCTACAATTCATCCTTAGTTTATTATCCGTATGTTCACTAGGATGTATTTTTAGAGCTTTTGCAAGTAGCATTTTATCCAGTGGTTTTGCAAATGATAATACTTAAAGAATAACTTTTCTTAACAGAGTTGGTTTATATGACATTTTGTATAAAAGCCAATATCCAGTACATACAGGCAGAGGTTAGGTGTGTTAACTAATCTCCTTAGCAAGTCACTTCTTCCCAACAGCTTAAACAAACAAACAAGCGGAAGCGATAAATCATTTATTTCCATTGGGTTTTACTTGAAATTCCAGGAACAGGTATAACGACATAATAGAGAAAGACGAGTATTTGTTGAACTATTTAGATTGACTTGGTCAAAACATCAAAATATTGTTATGCCTATAAATCAAAAATGTGATTTCTGCTGTAGTCAAGATCCTTTACATCTCATGGGTGTTAATACGTTTCAGGCTGAATCACAAATTTATTTTTTATTACAAAGTATCTGTAGGCAAAAAATAAATATTCCATTTTTTGCCCTGCTGGCACTGACCACAGTTCATCCAAACTATTTTTGAAAATGCTGCTTGTCCTGAGTTTCATTGAAGGTTAATTTTACTATATTCTTCTGTGAAGTCATTCCTGAATCTTAGGGTGGGCATACAAATTAGATAGCCCATTGAGGTGACCGCATCATACTCAACACTACTGTTAAGCAAGCCGAAACAGTCGAACTCTGTTTTGGTCAAGCACTGCTGAAAGCTTGGTTCTTGGAGGAGGACGTAGAGATTTGAATTAATTCGGACCAAACTAAAATTTGGCATACCAGTTGAACCAAATTTTTCAAAACTTCTCTCAGAGCTACTCAACACCCTTATAGACATGCCTGTTTGGTTCATCCAGGCTGCATGTGTTCTGGAGGTAGAGGAAAGAGAAAGCCAGGGACAGACACCTCTGGTAGAGGCTTATCTTTCAGAGAAAAAAAAGATTTGGTAGTTGAGATCAAGGTTCCCCATCCTTATCTCCCCTGACATCTGCCATCAGGGGGAGAGTCAAGAGAAGGCCATGCAGTAGGACTTATTCACACCTACAACGGAGATACCCTTGAAAGTCTCAGTTGCAGATTTCCATTAAAAACCAGGATAAAATAGTGGAGTGTGATGCATTATTTTGTCCTGAAAAATGCTAGAGGTCATGCCAGAAGTCAGATTAAAGTCAATGGGGTCTGTTCGGTGCCATTTGTTTTTGCCTTGGGGCAGAAAAGCCCTTTCTGTTTTCTTGGGTCCAAGAAAGAATAGGAAAACAAAACCCCTAATGGTGATGTGAATGAGCTCATAGGCAGCTGCAGGCTGAATGTTCCTTCGGCCAACAACTATTTCTCCTGAGCCCACACTCAAACATATGCACAGTTGGCTTGGCTGAACGTACTTGTGTTTTGAATCATTTCCCTAAGAACAAAAAAGGATCAGGTACGTTGAAATACAACTGCCTGATCCTTATATCTCCTGACATCTCAGGGGAAAATAGGTAAGCCCCTATAAACAATAAATGATGAGCCAATACCTTGGAAATCAGTGGAGTCGCCCAATATATATCTAATGTGTATGGCCACCTTAGTTGAATAGGTCCCATATAGTTACTTAACACTTTAGTGATGGGCCCATTTTATGCCCTAATAACCAAATGATTTTTCCATTTACTTGTTGTTGCATTCCTAGGGCCAAGCTGTAATTTTTCTGTCGACATAGCAATGTGAAGTCTTGTTATTTGAGAGACAAGTTCTATTTTTTAATTACATAATTTTTGGGTACATATAATGTATTGCATAACTTTTTGTGGGGTGGGATTGAGAAGATAAAAGAAATTACACAATTATACAGCATGCAGAATAAATAATGTGATAACATTATTCTATAGGTCAGTACGATTCCGGCAATGCCAAGTTTATAGTTTTTCATGTTTTGCTATTTTTGTACACTAAAAACACTTCTCTTTTTTTAAATTTGTGTCTAAGAACCACAGCATTTTTATTTTTCCATTGGAGCTCTTTGAGGTCTTGTTGTTTTATGGTATGAGAAAAAAGACCACTGAGGGGCGACCTAATAACTATGTATAAATATCAGGGGTCAATGCATAGATCTCTCCTATCATCTATTTATACCCGGGACTGTAATTGTAACAAGTGGGCTTCCTCTGTGTCTAGAGGAAAGAAGGTTTCTACAACGACATGGAAGGGGGTTCTTTACTGTAAGAGCAGTGACACTATGGAACTTTTTGCCTGAGGACGTTGTGATGAAGAGCTAAAAGAGTTCAAGAGGGGCGTGGATGCCTTTTTGAGCTTAATAATATTACATGTCATAGTCACTAATTTCTTCAGAAGGGTCGGTGATTAAGGGATTACTCCAATTGCCAGACTTAGAGTTGCTAAATAAATGTTTTACCTTAAATGAGGAAAATTGGCTTCTAACTCATTAAGGTTATTTGCTTTCCCCAGGATCAAAATTGGGGGGTTAATAAGCTGTACTAGATTGGCATATGTCTTTTTTTTGCCTAAAATACTACGTACATGCTGGTTCTCCACTAAAGGCCCTTTTACACGCAATGATTATTGCTCAAAATTCGTCCAAACGGCTAAAAATGAGCGATATTGTTACATGTAAACATGAGCATCGGGCGCTTTTTGTTTGAACAATGAATTTTAGTTAAGCTTAAAATTCATTGTTCGGTCGCTGAATGTATTTTGCTCATCTTTCAATAAACTGCACAATTTTCCCCCCCAAGGCATGTTTACACTAGCCACAAGGAGAACAATGGAATGTGCTGGCAGCCTCAAGGAGAACAATGGAATGTGTGGGCAGCTGTTTGCACAGCTGGCCGTGTGTTTAAACACATGCAGGACTCTGCAAACAACTCATGCAGGTCCTTTTACATGCAAAGGAAGATGATAAAGTGTTAATGTCCATTTACACTTTATACAAATATATCGCTAAATCTTTCAATCTTTCAGTCATTTGAAAGATTATCTTTGCGTGTAAAAGGGCCTTTACATATCTGAATGTACAATTTGTCGTTACTTAGCATGCATGGACTATTGCAGCAGACAGCCAGTTCCACAGTCATTGCTGTCTGAGAGGAACAGAAAGACAAGACTCCAGTAGGCAAAAGAACACAAAAATGGATCAATACGTAGTGGAAACACCTTGCCTGGTCTGATGAATCCAGAATTCTGATGCACCATGCTCATGGAAAAGTCAAAAATTGGCACAGGCAGTATGAACTGATGAACCCTTCCTGTCAGATATCAACAGTTCAGGATGGTGAAGATGGAATAATAGTATTTGGGATGTTTTCTTGGCACAGTCTAAGTTCGCTGACATTTATGGATGGATGAATGGCTGCAATTCTGAAAGCTATAGATGGTCCAATGCGCTACTAGCTGGGTGTCTCTAATAAAGTGGTCATTCAATGTATATTCATTATATATACTAGAAATTGCAGTATAAAAGGATCATTGTGAATAACTATTACTCATCGGTCTTCATAATTAGCATTGCAGATGATGATGTTTGTGGCCCGGGTGTAAGATTTCTCCATCTGTATCATTCTATTTTCACAACAATTTTCCTCCTTCACAATGACTATGTAAATGTAGATGCAGAACACCTCATATAATCACATTTAATTCTTTAATTCAGGACTGAGTTTAAATCATAATTGGTTATAACTGTTTAATCTCTAACAAATGAATAAAAAAAGAAATTCAATCAAGTAACATGTGAGCTAATCACAAGCAGAGCAATTGCCAAATGCTGATTGGATTTGTAATTTAAATGGGATGTTGTGCTCACATCATTTCAGAAAATGTGAAGATTCAGAAATCACCATGACGAACTTTCAGACATTTTAATTCTTTTAAACAGCTATAATCAATGAATAATGGATTTTTTTAGATTTAACTGTAATGTCTCTAAGCGTAGGAGTACATCCTCTAATGCAATCAGCTTGCTGCTGGCTAAGCTAGGGTGTTGGGTCCAAGGAGTTTACCCATTTCTCCACCAGTAAGGTGGCACTAACTTTGCAAATGACTTGTGCTTATAAGCAGGGGTGGCCATGAGCTTGTATTTATGTAAAGAGCTTGGTTCTGGGGCTGTATTTATGTTCTGAGCTTAGTGATGATGCTATATTTATAAACAGGTTAAAGATAGGACACAGTAGGGCTGGCTGATGATTGATGATTATCCGTTCAGTTGCATCAGAACTTCGGTCACTCTATGGATCAATGTTCTCCACGCATTCCTGTCTTTCACCTCTTCTTTCAGTTCCATGATTCACATGTTCATGGTGGCCTTGATTGCATCTAGGCATCTTGTTCTTTGCCGTCCTGATCTTCTCTTCCCACTGACCTTGCCGAGCATCAGTACTGTTTCCAGTGAGTTAGTGCGCATCAGTGTCCAAAAAAAGAGAGCCGCTGTTTGATGATTTTGCCCTCTAGGGATATTTTCAGTTTGACGCGATCTAACACTACCTTGTTCGTTGTCATGGTAGTCCAAGGTATCCGGAGCATTCTCCTCCAGCACTATAGTTCAAACGCATCAATTTTCCTTCTGTCTGTTTTCCTGAGTGTTCAACTTTTGCAAGCATATGTCTTTATGGGAAAGACGATTGCATTGACCAGTCTGGTTTTTGTTGCAATGCTAATGTCGTTGCTTTTCCAGATATTTTCCATTCCTTACATTGCATTTCTACCAAGTGTAATCTGTCTCTTGATCTCAGATCCAGATTGCCCATTGTAATCGGTTTAGATCAAAGGAAGATGAAATCGATTTTTTTGGTTAATATTTATGTTCACTGTACCTTTGCCTACTGTGGTCATGATTTTCGTCATGTAGGGATGGCTACACACAGCCAAACTGCAGGCACCTTCGGTTAAACTACATGCAAGAAAGATCAGGCAGCCCCTGTCTTCCCGCGGTTATTTTCAAGCTCCTGTGCTTTGTAACGAAGCTTGAAAAGCCGTCGAAGGGGAAGATCTTCCCCTCGTTCAGGTGCAACTATGCTCCGTGCCGCCGAGTTAAGTTGTGCATTAACTCATCGCTGATTTGCTGCAGATTTTGTTGTAGGTGTGCAGCAGATTTCACCCTTTCAATTGAATTCAAATTGAAGGGTGGACATGAGCAAAACACTCAAGCACGGGCCTGCTCCAAGAAAAAGCTGTAGCGTTACCAAAAATGTTGCTATGCCAGACAGCAAGTGTGCTACTTGTTTTAAAAGCAATGTCATAAATTTTACAAGGAGAAATTGTCAAGATGAATACAATACTCAAGTACGGACCTACTTCAAGGAACAGCTGTAGAGCTACAGCTATTTGTTGTGCTTTAGCAAATTTTTGTTTTCGAGAAGGAGGAAGCATAGCGGAAGCAGGAAAATGAGAGCAGTAGCAGTTCCACCACCACCAGCAATACCACCTTGAGGGCAGAGTGTGCTTGTTGTGGAAACATGAGTGCTGTAGCTCCATATTTCCGTATTGGCATATTTTCATTTTGTGGAAGTAGTAGAAGGAAACATGGTGGAAGCAGGCAAAGTAGAGCAGCATCACCACCAGCAACAGTGCCTTGAGGGCACAGTGTGGTCTTTGATATAAATCTATGCTCAGTGATATGTGGGTACAAATTGCCAGTGTGCTAACTAATCAGTGTAATCTGCCATGGGGGTGTAGAAGTAGATATTTTTATAAATGTCAGGCATTCCACATTGTCTGTGGACTGGCAGATGTGTCTGTCAGTTATCACAACCCCAGCTGTGCTTAACACCCTTTCTGATAGCACTCTGGCAGCGGGGCAGGCAAGCACCTCTAAAACGTGTTGTGCAAGCTCTGGCAACTCATCCAGCTTAAATACCCAGAAATCAAAGTGTGCAGGGGTTTTGTTATGGGATGAAGAAGAGGGGCTGTGCTCATAGTAGACTTTTTCAGGCTGACTGCTTTATACCTGCGACTGGGAGGAAGAGGAGGTGGTAGTATTTGAGGCATGCTGCGTCATCCACTCTATGACCTGTTCTGCATGCTGTGGAATGCCAGTGGACCTGCCTTGCCTCCTGTAGAATATGGAGCTGTTGCTTCAATGGGTGCGTGCCAATTTGGCCTGTCCTCTACCACCTCCACCACCACTGACATGTCCTCTATTACTTACTTTCTTTGTTTCCTTTCTATTTATTTTTTATTTGTTTTTTTGTGCTCACTTTTTAGTGCAGTTTTTATGTAATTTATCAGCTAACTGTAGTTTGCAGAAACCACTGCTAGTTAAGTAAGACCTGCAAATAATTCGAAGCGGCTGAACTGGAAACTTTGAATGACAACTGAGGCTGCTGACATGCAGTGTGTGTTTTTATTTTTTCCCTGTTTGATTTTATTTTTGTTGTATATTAACAAAAAAAGCACTGCCAACTAAATAAGATACAATCCTTGGGAGGCATGATATGTGAGAACAGAAGGCCACAGAGTATAGCTTGTATCTTTGTGAGCTCTCACTGCTTGGCACAGAGTAACTGAATTCATCAAATGCCAATGCTAGTTGTGTAGTGACCAGACAGGCATCTTTAAATGGTGTCTGAGGCCACAAATAAAGAACTGCAATATCCCACATGCCGAAACGTATTTTGTCTGTCTGCTTTGCTGCTATATAGGTTGGCAGCAGCAGAAATATACCCTCTCTCAATGTACAGACTATGTTTGGTATAGGCATATAAATGTGATGCAGTAACTTTTTCTGCTCCCTCCAATAGACCCCAGTTTAAGTTCTCTGCTGGTCTAGAAGCTTTTAAACCCAGCAGCAACATATCCTCTGTAGAATATCTGCCCTTGTTAACAACAGACCACATGTTATATTGGCATATACATGGGATGTAGCTTCTCTGTCCTGTATTCAACTGCAAAATAGCCACTGGTTACACTGTGACTATGTACCATATGGCTAGGTCATGTAACATAGTAACATAGTATGTAAGGCCAAAAAAAAAAGGTTTGGTACCGTGTTAGCCAGTAGAGTAAAGTGTGATTGCTCTCAGTATTAGAAACCAGGTAATCTTGCTGCTATGATAGCTTTTAATGGCTAACAAAAATACATGATGTTACAGCAAGCTTTCAGGTTCTTATTGACACTTTATCAGGCTAATGAAACTAGTTTGGATGGCAAAAATCAATTTTTTGGACACCGCCATAAAAATTTCAAATAACTCAATATAGACATATCTATACTGCAAAGCAATTTATCGACCCACACACCTCAGATGGGACAGTTACCATCCTAAGCACATCATAAATTCCATTGTCTACAGCCAGGTCATCAGATACAACCGGATGTGCTTCAACCCAACAGACAGAGAGGAACATTTACACAATCTCAAAAAGACATTTTTAAATCAGGACTACCATCACACCTCAATTGATGACCAAATAACCAGAGCCACCAGGATACCCAGAAATCAACTTCTCCAATACAAGGAGAAACAAAAAAAACAGACATGTGCCTCTAGTAGTGACCTACAATTTAAATCTAGAGATGCTAAGGAAGACTGCAAAGAAACTCCATCATACCCTACACAAGGATGATGGTCTGAAAACCATATTCCCAGGTCCTCCCCTCCTATGTTACCGGCAGCCTCCTAATTTGAGGAACTTTATAGTCAGGAGTGCATTGCCCTCAGACACACAAAAAGGAACTTATCCCTGTAAGGTAAGGAGCTGCAAGACCTGCTCATATGTACTGACTCAGGACAGGATATGGATCCCCAACATACAACAAGACTATAAGATCCCTGGGACATTCACATGTTCTATGTCCAATAATGTGTACCTGATTTGGTACAGAAATGTCCTGTTGGGGGACTTTATATTGGGAAAACAGGACAAAAACTAAGAGCCAGGATGAGATCTCATCGCCACTCAGTTGGAGAGGAAAAAAACAGAATTACCTGTGGCAAAACATTTTTGTGGTCACAGACATAGTATAGAGCAGATGAAAGTTATCATACTGAAGGGCAACTTCAAATTACAGTGGCACAGGAGAATTTGGGAGTATAAGTTTATGGCCATGTTTGATATCCTCAAGAATGGAATGAACCTCAGCCTGGGATTCTTGCATAAGTGGAGAATAAAAAAAGGTCTGAAGGAGGTCAAGACAGGTGTCCGCTTCCCAATGTTTGTTTGTTTTTTCCCATAAAAATTCAGAAATTGATTTTAAGAATGTTGCTGTAAGGTGGTGCTGCAGAGGTAATGTTTTCATCTTCTTCCATGTGCAGTAAAGATAACAGACATCATAAAACTGTCACATTCCTCAGCTCAGTGGACTAATTTAATATTTATCTCTTTGCTCAGATTGTCTTGTGTTATTTTAAATGTCAAATTTCTGTGTGAACATTTATTTAGATCAAGAGGGGTCCCCCTCCCTCCCCTCTGCATCTGTATGTTATATTTGTGTGACATCCAAACTAGTTTCATTAGCCTGATGAAGGGTCGATAAGAACCCGAAAGCTTGCTGTACCATCATGTATTTTTTTTTAGCCATTAAAAAGTATTATATCTACAAGATTACCTGGTTTCTTTTACTGAGAACAATTGGGCCAAAAAAAGAAATACGTCCATCAAGTTCAGCCTATTACAGCCCAATGTTGATCAAAAGGAAGAAAAAATAAAATCACCAATGAGGTAGAAGCCAATTGTCCCCAGTTAAGGGCACAAAAGTACTTCCCAACTCCAATCTGGAAATTAGAATAATCCCTGGATCACCGACGCTTCTGAAGTTATTAGTGACTATAACATTTAATATTGTAATGCTCAAGGAAGGTGTCCAGGCTCTTCTTGAACTCTTTTATCGAATTTACCATCACCACATCATCAGGCAGAGTTCCATGGTCTCATAGTAAAGAAGCCCCTTCTATGTTGATGTAGAAAGCTTCTTTCCTTTAGATGTAGAGGATTCTCTCTTGTTACAATCACAGTGTTAGGTTGTGCAGATGGGACCTGTGGTTCTACAGGTTTGCATGAACACACCTTCACAGGTGAGGGTTAATTGAGCTGGCTGTATGTGGTATTCGCTAGCTAATCCTCCTGGTCTGTTGCACATAAATACAAGTTTCTCTTGCCAGAAAATGTCATTCTGTTTATTTTATCATATTTATGCATTCTGTGTTAATCCCACTCTGAGCTGTGTTATCTATATCTAGTTTGTAGTGTGTCTTTCACCTTCCCTGAGAACAGTTTGGAGACCTGTAGCCCTTGTCTGAATTTTATGCAGATCCCCTCTCTCCTTTCCTTTTACAGGTTAGGCCTTCAGATGTCTGATGTCTTATGAGTGTGTCAGATGAGTGATGCCTGACACTGTTTCCTGTATGTCAGTATGGTGTCTGACTCTTTCCCCTTGTGAGGATACTTTGGGTTATCTGTATGCCTGTGAGCTCTGGTTGGGGCTTCTGGATTGGGTTTCTCTGTCACCCTAGGGCTTTGCTTTTATCTATGATGTGCGGTGTGTGTTTGTGGAGGTAGCTGGACATGTGTGTAAACAGTGTGGTATTCATTGGGTCTGTGCAGGTGCCAGACAAAGTGTGTGAACAGTCCTGTTCTATCTTATGTGCAAGTCCATGGGGTGTTGGTGTGAACAGCAACATGTTCAGTGTCTGTGTAGGTTTCCAGACAGCAGGTGTGAACAGTCCTGTTCTGTGAGTTGGTGTGAGCTGCGTCCTGTCCTGCTGGGTCATCCTTATCAGGATGATCGCCCTCCTTGCAGACAGGTTTCACTTGGTGGTTGTTCCATTAGAGTAGGGATATGTTATGTCCGTCTGTGAGACCAGTTCGTAGACCTACTATTGGTGTTCTGTGTGCATTGTGTGTGTGCTTCTGGCATTTGTGTGAGAGCTGTCTTGCGTCTGTGCTGAGGCTTGATACACTGGTGTTGACTGGATGTAACACACAGTCCTTGGTTTAAATGGATGATGGGAGAGATCTCAGTATCGACCCCTGATATATTTATACATAGTTATTAAGTTGCCCCTCAGTCATCTTTTTTCTACACTAAATAATCCCAATTTTGATGACCTCTCTGGGTATTCTAGTCCATCCATGCTATTTATTACTTTAGTTGCCCACCTTTGTACCCGCTCAAGCTCTGATATGTCCTTCTTGAGTACCGGTGCCCGAAACGTTCCACAACATTCCATGTGTGGTCTGACCAATGACTTGTAAAGAGACAGAACAATGTTCTTGTCATGTGCCTCTCGACCTCTTTTAATGTACCTCATGATCCTATTTGCACTGGCAGCTCCAGTTAAGCTTACAATTAACTAAAATCCCCAAGTCCTTTTCTACTATGCAATCCTTCTATCAGGTCATTAATAAATATATTAAAAGTATAGGGCCAAAAACTGACTCCTGTGATACCCTACTAGTAACGGTGACCCAATCAGAGTATGAACCATGTATAATCACCCTTTGCTTTCTTTTACTGAGACAGTTATTTACCCACTTACATACGTACATTCTCACCCAGACCAAGCATTCTCATTTTATATACCAACCTTTTATGCGGCACAGTATCAACCACTTTGGAAAAGTCCAGGTACATATGATTCAATGGCTCTCGTTGGTCAAGTCTAGAATTTACCTCCTCATAGAATCTGATCAGGTTGGTTTAACAGGAGGGATTTCTCACAAACCCATGCTGATACGGAATTATACAGCAATTTTCCTTGATGTACTCCAGGATAGCATCTCTTAAAAGCCCTTCAAACATTCCACCAACAATGGAAATAAGACTTATCGGCCTGTAGTTTACAGGTTCACTTTTTGCCCTCTTTTTGAATTTCAGCACTACATTGGCTATGTGCCAACCGAGTGCAACAAATCCCATCACTATTGAGTGCTTACATATAAGAAACAAGACGCTGTCTACCACATTACTTAATTCCCTTAAAACCCGGGGGTGTATGCAATCGGAACCCGGTTATTTGTCTGTTGTAATCTTTTTTAAGATGGCTCTGCACTTCTTCCTAGGTTAGACTGGTGACATTTAGTGGAGAGTTTACTTTATCATTCTGTATCTCATTTGAAATTTTATTTTCCTCTGTGAATACACTGGAGATAAAGCTAGTTAACGGATTTGCTTTCTTCTCATCAGCCTCTAAGATTTTTTCTACGTTATTGATTAAAAAGCCAACACTTTCAGTATTAATCTTTTTATGATTTATACACTAAAAATAGTTTAGGGTTAGTTTTACTCTCCTTGGCAATAAGTCTCTCTGTCTACATCTTTGCTGCTTTTATCTGATTTTTACATAGGTTTTTTTTCCTTTGCTGCCTTCTTGTTTTAATAGTTTAAATGCTTTCTTTTTGCTGTTTAATGTCCCTTTTACATCTTTATTAAGCTACATTGGTTTTCTCCTATTCCTAACCCTTTTATTTCTGTAAGGTATGAACCTCTCACAGTAAGGCCTCATGTCCACTAGCTAAATGGAATTGCGGAATCCGCAGCGGATTTTGCCCATAGGGAATCATTGGCCATCCGCGGTCCATTAAATTGATTTTTGCACCCGCGGATGGCATTTTAAAAGAATTGCGTTTTTCACGCGCGGGAGAAAAAAAGCGGCATGCTCCATTCAGCCGCAGATTCCGTGCGGATCGGCAACATTGCTATCACATTGATAGCAATGTGTGCGGATATATGTAGGCAAAAAAAATACCATTGAAAGCAAATCCGTGGCAGATTCTGCGCGGATTGTATTTTTCAAGTGGACATGAGGCCTTAGTAATTAGGATGTTTTTAAACATTTTCCATTTATTGTGCATGCTCTTTTATTTTTGAGGACATTGGCCCAGTCAGTATGATTTACAGCACCTCTGAGCTGGTTAAACTTCCTAAATTTTTCCATCAACTGAGCTCTGTGAGGGCTTGTTTCTTGCGGTATGAGAAAAAAGATGACTGGGGTAACCTAATAACTATAAAGAAATATATTAGGGGACAATACAGAGATATCTTCCACAATCTATTTATACCAAGGACTGCGATTATAACAAGGGGGTACTCTTGTTATGTAGAGTGTCATGGTCTGTGGGTTGTGACAGGGTCACGTAAACGGACTGGCCATGTCTTTCCCGTTAATCTGACTATTTAACATTTATGTTTCTGGGGCTTGTCGCTGCTTTTTGTGTCTCATGGTCATTTGGCTGTTTTCCTTTTGTATTCCTCCAATCACTAATTTGCATGTGGGTGTTGCCATGATGTTTGTGGAGACTTGTCTGACCAATAACATCACATTAGTCATTATTAAAGTCAACTCTTTGATTTAGGTGTTGCTGATTATTGTCTTAGCACTCGTGGAGTGAGGTTGTGCCTTTTCGAGCTCTGCTGCTACAAGATAAGAAGTTTTCTATGTTAATTTTGCATTAATGTGAAGTGGAGTTATGTGTTGATGCTTTCTTCTTGCTAGGTGTAAGAAGTTAGCGGCTGTGGGATGTGACGTGGGGTTGCCTTTTTCGAGGTGATAACCTCACTCTTACAGCGCTTCCTTCCTAGAAGTCAGGATGAGATTATCCCTTCCTTTTGTTTTGTATTCTATTACATCTGCACTCCGAGCCATGGTTTGCTTGCTGTGTGAACACAGCCTTGCGTTCATCCTGGATGTTGAGCACTTGGCATCCAATACGAACATGACCTAAAGGAAAGAAGGTTTCTACACTAACATAGAGACTATGGAACTCTGTGCCTGAGGATGTGGTGATGGCAAATTCGATATAAAAGTTTAAGAGGGGTCTAGATTCCTTTCTTGAGTATTACAATATTATTCTGATTACCATATTGGAGTTAGGAAGGATTTTTTTTATCCCTTAAATGAGGAAAGTTGGTTTTCACCACATTGTTTTTTTTTTTGCTTTTTTCTGGATCAACATTTTGGAGGTAATAGGCTGAACAAGATGTACATAAGTCTTTTTTGGCCTTACATACTATGTTACTGGTAAATTTACATTGGTCCGTTTTGATAATTCATTGGATCATAACTACGCCTGTAATCAACCTTCCTGCCACTTTTTTCCGGTTAGTAAATCGTCATGATGTCTGTTTACATGAAAGAATATTCCACAAACAAGCAATGATATTTAGGTCTGCATGAAAGATCCAATCAGCGAGAATCTACCAACTTATCACTGATCGTTTGGTTGCTGTACCTATTTACACTTAAAGGGGTTGTCCCGCGCCGAAACTGTTTTTTTTTTTTCAATAGCCCCCCCGTTCGGCGCGAGACAAACCCGATGCAGGGGTTTAAAAAAAAAAAACGGATAGTACTTACCCGAATCCCCGCGCTCCGGTGACTTCTTACTTACCTTGCGAAGATGGCCACCGGGATCTTCACCCACGGTGGACCGCAGGTCTTCTCCCATGGTGCACCGTGGGCTCTGTGCGTTCCATTGCCAATTCCAGCCTCCTGATTGGCTGGAATCGGCACACGTGACGGGGCGGAGCTACGAGGAGCAGCTCTCCGGCACGAGCGGCCCCATTCAGAAGGGAGAAGACCGGACTGCGCAAGCGCGTCTAATCGGGCGATTAGACGCTGAAATTAGACGGCACCATGGCGATGGGGACGCTAGCAACGGAACAGGTAAGTGAATAACTTCTGTATGGCTCATAATTAATGCACGATGTACATTACAAAGTGCATTAATATGGCCATACACAAGTGCTGAACCCCACTTGCTTTCGCGGGACAACCCCTTTAACAGTTATGGAGAAAAAAACACTCGACCGAATGATTATTTGCATGATATTTGTGCCATGTAAAAGGGGCTTTACTGTTTGACCGTTTTGATAAATGAGGCCTTATATTTTCAGCATATAATGGTCATTCTGGAACCAAAAATACTGTATGCTGAGTGACAACTGTATCTCTGCTGCACAGGAAACGTAGGCCTAACAAAAATTGCGGGGGCCAAGTCCACAGCGTCATCATTGGTGGAGGTCGAATGGCATTGGAAAGCAGCAGAATTTCCCTACTCTCTAATGTTTTACCAACACTGAATCACATTTTCTATTCCCCGGACTCCCAATCTCTGCTTTCATAAAATTAGTTTGTCAAGCATTCTATACGGTTTGTGGGAGATGACTTTTTCAAAGAGCTAAAGCTCATTCATTGGTAATTGCCGATGACCTTCAAGGTTCACATTAATAGATGAAAGGTAGTACATACTTTAGTTTCCATCCCCTTCAGACCAAACAACAGAATTTTTGACACTCTTATAAGTGTCTATACCAGGACACATCGCCGGGGCTTAAATTGTGCTTTATAAAAGATATTTTTTTCTGTCTATCTGGAAAATAGCATCAAAGCTCCAAAGTCAATTTTGCTTGTATCAAGCTGAAAGTGAAGAGCATTTTAACTGTCAATTTAAAGTGTTCTTCGCTCAGATGTGCTCTGTTTACATCACGTGAGCCAAAAAACAATCACAACTCCATCAAACAATATTAAAGCTATTTTCTGCATCCACCAACAGACAATAAAAAAGATATAAGCCCCTGAAAAGACACATTAAATGACAGTACATCTGGATGGAAAGTCTTTTGTAATCTGTTTTATATGTGTCTCATTTCTAACTGAAGCAAATTGGAAATTAAAACTATATATAAAGGAAACAGATTTTAGGATGACTCAACAAATAAACCTGCCTAAAACCGCATGGCTGGATTTATATCAAGATGTATTCATTGGAAATTCAAGAGCGAGAGGAAGGATCATTCATTTCCAGGATCGAAACACCTGTTTGCTTTCAGCAACCCTCTTGACATTGTGTTTGCAGACTCTACCGATGCTGAATTGGACTCTTATTAATAGAAGTTCCTATATAGGTTTATGGACCATTCCTCTGCAATGTCTTTCAGTTCATCAATATTTCAACATTTGCTTGCCTATTCTTGCATTTAATTACTTGGCACTCAGGCTGACACTTTCTGTTGTTATCTAGATAGCTTTCCCAACTCTTAACAATAAGCCATAATATGCTTCAAGTGACTAAAAGAACCTAATGTAATATACTTACCATTTCATTCCTGCCTTCCCAGGAACCATGGTTGCTGTTCTCCTATATCATACATAGACTATGGCAGCCAGTCAAAAGACAGTCAGTGGCTGTATGGCATGCCACTGCTGGGATCAACAATTAGCTGCCACGGCCGCATATCAATGTACTGCACTTCATTGTAGTGCAAATGTAAAGAAGATATGGGTGGGGAGTGAGATGTAGTATCAGCAGTTTGGGCAGAGTATGGAATATAACTGGTTAGTAAATAAGGGTGCTTTTGCATCTACCAGATTTGGCAGCAGAAGTTTTGGCCATGTCGGAAAATCCACATGTCCAACATGCAGATTGTGATGTGGATTTTGAAAATGACTTGAGTATATTCACACGCTGGAATACAGTGCAGAATTTTCTGTGTGGATTCTATGTCTCAAGAACTGCAGCAAAGTCCGCGTCATACTGCAGAATTTCTGTGCAGATTTTTGACATGGAAAATCTCATTTCCACATCAAAAAGTTACATATCACTTCTTGAAATGGAAATCGGCAGAAATGCTCCGGCAATCTGGATGCAAATTTTGTTAATTGACAGGGCTAAATCAGATCCGCAACAAAAACCACAGCAAAAAGACAGATTTTGCCACTGATCTTAGGGATGGAATTTCCACTCAAAATTCTATGGCAAACTCTGCCATCTGAGGGCTTTTACCCACTAGCGTTTTTTTGAACGCTGTGATATCGCTGCATTTTTTTACTGCAAATTTCAATGGGACTTTCTAATGATAAAATCGCATCACACAAAAATCGCAGAAGAACAAACTTGCGATTTTTGTACGATGCAATTTTAACCCTTTGCAATCCAATTTTGGATTTAGGGTTTTCTAGGGGTCTTTCTCTTTCTGCCATTATACAATGGTGCCATCTGCTGGCTAGAGCCAGTAATGCGGTATGGGATATGCTGGAGAGGCCCCCGACAACAGAGAGGCCAGTAATATACAGTAAGAATACCCTGTCGGACGTCATCCGCCATCAGAGCTGTATAGCCTTCAATCAGAATGTCTTTAGACGTCAGACAGTGGATTGGAAAGGGTTAACTTAGAAAATCCAATTGACATTTGCAGTAAAAAAAAAACGCTGTGATATCGCAGCGTTAAAAAAATGCTAGTGGGTAAAAGCCCTGACCCTAATTCTGCAGCAATTCTGCATTAAAATCTGCATGGAGATATGTGAAGTTTGGTGTGAATTTCTGTGGCAGAATATCACACTGTATGTTGTAGAAATATTCCTTCATATGTGAAAGCACTCTTACAGTTTATTCTAGTCATGTAGAGTAGGTTGTATCTGATAGCTATATGAGTCCCTTTAACCCCTTAATGACATGGCCTATTTTGAGCTTAAGGACCAAGCCTTATTTTTCAAATCTGACATCCTTCACTTTCTGTGCTAATAACTTTTGAATGCTTTTACTTATCAAGGTGATTCTGAGATTGTTTTTTCGTGACATATTGTACTTTATGTTAGTGTAAAAATTTCATCAATAAATTTTGTCCTTATTAGGAAAAAAAATCCAAATTTACTGAAAATTTGGAAAAATTCACAATTTTCAAACTTTGAATTGTTTTCTTTGTAAGATAGAAAGTCAAACACCACAACATAGTTATTAATTAACATTTCCCATAGGCCTACTTTACACAGCAATCATTTTTTAAGTGTTATTTTACTTTTTGCAGACTCCACAAAGTATATAATTTTAGCAGTAATTTTTCACATTTACTAGCAAATTTCAAAATCTAAATTTTTTAAGGACCAATGCAGTTCAGACATAGTTTTGCCGAGCCTGTATATCAGAATCCCCCATGAATTGCCCCATTTTAAAATCAGCACCCTGAAATCAAAGTATTCAAAATGGCATTTAGAAAGTTTAATAACCCTTTAGATGTTTTACAGGAATTAAAGGAAAGTGCATCAAAAATTAGAACAGTTCCTTTTTTCTACTGATTTTCAATATAAAACCTTTTTTTTATATAAAACAGTAGGAGTTAGCAAAGAAACAATACTTGGAATGTATTACCCAGATTCCGCAGTTTTTAGAAATGCCCCATATGTGGACGTAGCCTGTTGTATGGGCACATGGCAGGACTCAGAAGGATAGGAGCGCTTCTTGTCTTTTTGAATGCAGATTTGGCAGGAATAATTTTCAGACCCCATGTAGTGTTTGCAGTGCCCCTGAGGTAGCAGTACATTTGAAACCCCCAATAACTGACCCCATTTTGGAAACTACACCCCTCAGGGAATTTATTAAGGGGTGTAGTGAGCGGTTTGAACCCACAGATGTTTGAGGAATTTTTTTTAACAGTTTGAGTTCAATACGAAAAAATCCAATTTTTCACATAATGTTTAGCTTTAGGCCCAGATTTTCATTTTTCACCAGTGGCAGAAGGAAAAACGTACCCCATGATGCGTTACCCAGTTGCTCTCGAACACGGAAATGCCCCATATGTGGACGTAGCCTGTTGTATGGGCACATGGCAGGACTCAGAAGGATAGGAGCGCTTCTTGGCTTTTTGAATGCAGATTTTGCTGGAATAATTTTCAGACACCGTGTAGTGTTTGCAGTGCCCCTGAGGTACCAGTGCATTTGAAACCCCCAACAACTGACCCCATTTTGGAAACTACACCCCTCAGTGAATTTTTTAAGGGGTGTAGTGAGCGGTTTGAACCCACAGGTATTTGAGGAATTTTTTTTAACAATTTGAGTTGAGAACGAAAAATTCACATTTTTCACATAATGTTCAGCTTTAGGCCCAGATTTATATTTTTTACCAGTGGCAGAAGTAAAAAACGTACCCCATGATGCGTTACCCAGTTGCTCTCGAACACGGAAATGCCCCATATGTGGACGTAGTCTGTTGTATGGGCACATGGCAGGACTCAGAAGGATAGGAGCGCTTCTTGGCTTTTTGAATGCAGATTTTGCTGGAATAATTTTTAGACCCCATGTAGTGTTTACAGTGCCCCTGAGGTACCAGTGCATTTGAAACCCCCAACAACTGACCCCATTTTGGAAACTACACCCCTCAGGGAATTTTTTAAGGGGTGTAGTGAGCGGTTTGAACCCACAGGTATTTGAGGAATTTTTTTAACAGTTTGAGTTCAATACAAAAAAAATCACATTTTTCACATAATGTTCAGCTTTAGGCCCAGATTTATATTTTTTACCAGTGGCAGAAGGAAAAAACATACCCCATGATGCGTTACCCAGTTGCTCTCGAACACGGAAATGCCCCATATGTGGACATAGCCTGTTGTATGGGCACATGGCAGGACTCAGAAGGATAGGAGCGCTTCTTGGCTTTTTGAATGCAGGTTTTGCTAGAATAATTTTCAGACCCCATGTAGTGTTTACAGTGCCCCTGAGGTACCAGTGCATTTGAGACCCCCAGCAACTGACCCCATTTTGGAAACTACACCCCTCAGGGAATTTTTTAAGGGGTGTAGTGAGCGGTTTGAACCCACAGGTATTTGAGGAATTTTTTTTAACAATTTGAGTTGAGAACGAAAAATTCACATTTTTCCAATAATGCTCAGTTTAGGCCCAGATTTTTATTTTTTACCAGGGGCAGAAGGAGAAAACGTAACCCATGATGTTACCCAACAGGGAAATGCCCCATATGTGAATCTAAACTGTTTTTAGGGCGCAGGGCTCAGAAGGGAAGGACTTAGCATGTGGCTTTATGTACAAGCTGTGCGAAGTACATCAGGGTAAAACGTCAGGGCAATAAAAAAATTAAAATTTCAGGGACGTGTGGTAGATCTTAAAACACTCATTTATACAGAGGCCGGGTTGTGTGGGGCACGTTTCACACTGGTATCTGGTGTCTTTTCTTATCCCCTGTTTGTAGCACACTCTGCACCTCTTTTGGGTCCTTCCCTTCGTCGCAGTGGAGGGAATTTCACTGAGAAAATGCTGCCCTGGTACAATTCTTGTGGCCTCGCTTCCAGAAGTACTGGGCCTCTCCCCCACCTCCTGGTCCCCAAATATTAGGTCCTTGATAACTTCCTCTTGAAATTCAAGGAATGTCCCCCTGTGGCCTGCACCTCGGAACAGCACGTAGGCATTATACAGTGCCATCTGTACGAGGTGCACGGCCAGTTTTTGTACCACACCCGTGTTTTCCGCATGGCTCTATAGGGCTCCAGTACCTGGTCTGATAGATCGACCCCTCCCATGTACTTACTATAGTCGAGGACGCAGTCTGGTTTGGGGGTCTCTGCACTGGTACCTCGTACTGGGCAGGGGGTACTGCTGTGGCCGTGTATTGTCGTCAACATAAGGACATCCCTCTTGTCCTTATATTTAACGCACAATACATTGTCGCTGCATTGGGCCCGGCTCTCACCCCTTCTGAGCAGTTGCCCAAGCAGCGTCTTAGGGAGGCTTTTTTGATTTTTCCGAACAGTGCCACATGCCACTGTTCCTCTGGAAGCGAGGCACTGAAACAGGGGGACACTGGTATAAAAGTTATCCAGGTACAGATGGTAACCCTGGTCTAATAGTGGGTGCACCAGTTCCCACACTATTTTCCCTGTTACTCCCAGCACGGGGGGGGGGGGGGCATTCTGGGGGCTCAATTTTAGTGTCCTTCCCCTCGTAAATTTGGAACTTGTGGGTGTACCCTGATGTACTTTCGCACAGCTTGTACAACTTCACACCATACCGTGCCCGCTTACTGGGCAGGTACTGGCGGAATTTTAGCCTCCCCTTGAAGTGTACCAGGGACTCGTCTACTGCAATGTTTATCTGTGGGGCATACGCCTGGGCAAACTTGGCCTTAAAATGGTCTATTACGGGCCTGATCTTATACAACCGATCGTAATTGGGGTGATCGCTGGGGGGGGGGGGGCACAGCTGGTTGTCATTGTAGTGCAGAAATTTTAAAATACACTCAAAGCGCGTCCTCGACATCGCCATGCGGAACATTGGGGTGTGGTACAAAATATCGGTAGACCAGTACGCCCTGATTGTTGGCTTCTTTATTAGCCCCATGGTTAGTATAAGCCCCCCAAATTTTTTTATCTCTGGTGCATCCACAGGGGTCCACTTATCGGGTCTGGCATAGCTGGAGGTGGGATTTTCTTCTATTTAATTCTGGGCGTACAAATTAGTCTGGGTAACAATGTGGGCAATGAACTCTTCAGAAAAAAAAAACTTGAAGAAGTCCTTCCCTCTGAGCCCTTCCGTGTCAAATTGAATCCCTGGGTTCCCAATAAAATCAGGGATCTGGGGTCTGTAATCTTCCGGGGTACTCCAGTGAGCATCTGATGCATTGGGGTCAGTGGCGGTCCTTGGACGCCTTCTCGGGGGTGCAGGGAGCTCAGACTCGCTGGATGAGGATGAGGAGTCGGAGAATGCCAAAAAAGTGGGGTCGTCATCACCACTACCTGAGTCCGAGTCTGATGCAAGGATTGCATACAGTTCCTCTGAAGTGTACCTCCTGCGGGCCATATTTATATAAAATAGGGCACACGGGGAAAAAGTTTTATTAGATGGGACACTGCGGGATGGGGTGACCACGGGACGGGGGTCGGAAAGAACGCGGAAACTTATGTGGTGTATTCACGTAAGTGTTTTTTTTTAATTTTTTTATTTTTTTACACAGACGAATACACTGACACAACACGGACTAACGACACACTACACACTAGACGGACTAACGACACGCTACACTAACTAATGACGGGTGACGGGACAGGTAACGAAATGGGAACAACAGGAACTTTTTTTTTTTTTTTTTTATTTATTTTTTTTACACCAAGGGATACACTGACTACACGCTGCGCTACACTACACTGCTGATCGCACGCTACAGCTCACTCACTACACTTCTGATCACACACTACAGATCCCTCACTCACTACACTACACTGCACTTCTGATCACTCACTCCACTCTGCTACACTACACTGCCTGATCAATCACTCACTACACTCACTACACTACACTGCCTGATCAATCACTCACTACACTCACTACACTACACCACACTGATCACTAACACTCACTCCACTACACCACACTGATGACTAACTCCTCTCCACTACACTGATCACTAACTCCACTCTGCTACACTACACTCCACTACACTCCACTACACTCCACTACACTCACTCCCTGCCTAATCTACACACTAATCGCTCTTTTTTATCACAGTAGGTGCTCTATCTACAAGCACCGGATGCTTGCACATGGAGCCCCTACTGTAAACAGCGCAAAGTCCGCTGCTGCGCTGTGATTGGTCAGGGAGTTTTTCCCTGACCAATCACAGCGATCGTGGGGGAGGGACCGCTCTGATTGGTCCCCAGCCCGGACGCAGCACTTGTCTGCTGACTATGTCAGCAGACATCACTGCTGTGTCGCCGCGATTGTCACCGCGGCGACACTTTAATGGCATGACGTACCAGGTACGTCATGTTGCGGGAAGTATCCCGCTACCATGACGTACCAGGTACGTCCAGGAGCGGGAAGGGGTTAATAGTTCTGCCGTTTTTTGCTTTTGTTGAAAATACATTTTAGAGTGGTTTCATGTGTTTTTTCACATTTAAGTAAAATACTATATATAAAAATTCAACAGTGCTGGATATATGCAAAGGTGCAATACGAAAATAAAACTTGATCCAAAAAGTCTTTATATACCGTATTTTCCGCCGTATAAGACGACCACCAACTTTTCTAATGGGGAAACTTAACTACCTGTCGTCTTATACGCCAGGAATACGCTGTAGAAAAAACATCAATACTCACCTCCCATGGTGCTGTGTGCAGGCTGTCGCTCCCTCCTCCACGCTGACAGAGCATTGCTTTTTGGATGCGGGGTTTGAATGCCCCGCCTCCAGAAAGCTAATGCTCTGATTGGCTAACTCAGTGCAGCGTCAGTCAATAAAAGCCAGTGCTGCATTAACCAATCACAGCCATTCAATGATGTCAGCAGCGCCGCGGGAGGTGGGTATTGATTTTTTTTTCTACAGCGCATTCCCGGGGTATAAGACGACCCTGGACTTTGGAGAAGATTTTCCTGGATTAAAAAGTCGTCTTATACGCCGGAAAATACGGTATTTTAAAAATTGGAAATTGAAAGTATTTCACCCAGAGAGAAAATTTATGAAACTTGGATCAAAGTCACTCCATATGAAGGGTATTGAATAGAGATGAGCGAGCACCCAAATGCTCGGGTTCGCGTTATTCAAGTCGAGCTTTTCTTAAAATTTGAGAGCTCTACTTGAGTAACGAACCCCATTGAATACAATGGGAGACTCGAGCCTCCTTCTCTCTCTCTCTCTCTCTCTCTCTCTCTCTCTCTCTCTCTCTCTTCATCTCTCTCGCTTTCTCTCTCTCTCCCTCCCTCTCCTTCCTGCTAGACAAAAAATTTGCCAATGACGTGCGCTGCGGCGAGGAGGGGCCAAAACAGGCACGCTACAGCAGGGAGGAGCCAAAAACTGGGGCGGGGTCGAACACGATTTGATGCTCATTCAAGTAACGAGCCCCATTGAGTACCCTAATACTCGAACGAGCATCAAGCTCAGCAGAGTATGTTCGCTCAACTCTAGTATTGAATAATTAAAAACTGGATGAGGTATGTGTATTAGTATATAAATTAGGGGGCCCTTTGTTATGCAAAATGCTACATTGTTTTAGTTTATTCCATTTTACACCAACCAGCCATTGCTTCCATGATATATTTTTATAGACGTTGGAGTTATTAGGACTCTTTTACTACTGTATAACTTCTTTGTCTCAGCCAGTATGAAGGTCCTTTTTTTGTCCACAGATTGTTGGTGAACATTTATGCCAAATCATGGAGTTCGAAGTCTGTACACCCAAATGTATGACTTTGAGAGAAATTGTTTAATTTGCATGTTTGAAATAGGGGCATCATATTGTGAAATCTCCTGAAGGACTGGCATAGTGCAATGTCAGTGCAGAGAGTGGTTTCTTAGTGGACACAGACAGGTACCAGTACTCGCAGACCTGGTACAGGTCAACTCAGAAGGATACCACCACGTGAAGACCGCGAAATTGCGCAGATGGCAACTGCAACATAGATCCAATCAGTGGTTGGTGTCAGAGTCATCCTCCAAATACAATTGTAAACTGATTGCTTGAAGCTGAATTGCATTCTTGCACCGAGTTGGTGGTTCTTGAAGGCGCAATGTCTGCCTGCCAGTATATGGACAGAGAGGTATACACTGTTGTCATGCCATTCATGATCATCATCCAAAATTAATTATTCCACCAGCCATTTGGAAAAGTATCTGGAGGTGGTGAGACTTAGTTACTGAGCATGTGGGACCATCAATACTGGGCACATCAGGTGCATGGTCTGAGAGGGAATAAAAAAAACACACTAGTGTGTGCTATAACAAGTATAGAACAGTAATATCTAGAAACTAAAAAAGTTTAGTAACGTGTTAGCCAGTAAAGCAAAGTGTGATTGTTCACTGATGTAACCCCCCCCCCTCTGAGATTTATACCATTTCTGATAGTATCAAAGTTGGTTATAAACTTATATTCCCAAATTCGTCTGTGACGTTGGGACTTAAAATTGCCTTTAAGTATAATAACTTTACATCGATGAAGGTTTTGAGATATGAGAAACCCTGAGCAGAGGTAACATGCTGGCTTAGTGGTGACCCCCTAACATCAATTTAGAGACTATAAACTTTCACATTCCTTGTCACTAAACTAATTATTTACTGTTATGCTCATCCCTCCCTGGTATTTATCTAAGTGCTATTAATTACAAAATGTATGTGCCCTCTTACCCTGTTTCTGGTATTTATCTATTTGCAAATTAAGTTCACCATGTCTGTACCTTCCCATGTGATCATGTGTATATGTATATGTATACATATATATATATATATATATATATATATATATATATATATACACTACCGTTCAAAAGTTTGGGGTCACCCAAACAATTTTGTGTTTTCCATGAAAAGTCACACTTATTCACCACCATGCGTTGTGAAATGAATAGAAAATAGAGTCAAGACATTGACAAGGTTAGAAATAATGATTTGTATTTGAAATAACATTGTTTTTACATCAAACTTTGCTTTCGTCAAAGAATCCTCCTTTTGCAGCAATTACAGCATTGCACACCTTTGACATTCTAGCTGTTAATTTGTTGAGGTAAGCTTGAGAAATTGCACCCCACGCTTCTAGAAGCATCTCCCACAAGTTGGATTGGTTGGATGGGCACTTCTGGCGTACCATACGGTCAAGCTGCTCCCACAACAGCTCAATGGGGTTCAGATCTGGTGACTGCGCTGGCCACTCCATTACCGATAGAATACCAGCTGCCTGCTTCTGCTGTAAATAGTTCTTGCACAATTTGGAGGTGTGTTTAGGGTCATTGTCCTGTTGTAGGATGAAATTGGTTCCAATCAAGCGCTGTCCACTGGGTATGGCATGGCGTTGCAAAATGGAATGATAGCCTTCCTTATTCAGAATCCCTTTTACCCTGTACAAATCTCCCACCTTACCAGCACCAAAGCAACCCCAGACCATCACATTACCTCCACCATGCTTAACAGATGGCGTCAGGCATTCTTCCAGCATCTTTTCATTTGTTCTGCGTCTCACAAACGTTCTTCTTTGTGATCCAAACACCTCAAACTTGGATTCATCCGTCCACAACACTTTTTTCCAGTCTTCCTCTGTCCAATGTCTGTGTTCTTTTGCCCATCTTAATCTTTTTCTTTTATTGGCCAGTCTCAGATATGGCTTTTTCTTTGCCACTCTGCCCTGAAGCCCAAAATCCCGCAGCCGCCTCTTCACTGTAGATGTTGACACTGGTGTTTTGCGGGTACTATTTAATGAAGATGCCAGTTGGGTACCTGTGAGGCGTCTGTTTCTCAAACTAGAGACTCTAATGTGCTTATCTTCTTGCTTAGTTGTGCAACGCGGCCTCCCACTTCTTTTTCTACTCTGGTTAGAGCCTGTTTGTGCTGTCCTCTGAAGGGAGTAGTACACACCGTTGTAGGAAATCTTCAATTTCTTAGCAATTTCTCGCATGGAATAGCCTTCATTTCTAAGAACAAGAATAGACTGTCGAGTTTCAGATGAAAGTTCTCTTTTTCTGGCCATTTTGAGCGTTTAATTGACCCCACAAATGTGATGCTCCAGAAACTCAATCTGCTCACAGGAAGGTCAGTTTTGTAGCTTCTGTAACGAGCTAGACTGTTTTCAGATGTGTGAACATGATTGCACAAGGGTTTTCTAATCATCAATTAGCCTTCTGAGCCAATGAGCAAACACATTGTACCATTAGAACACTGGAGTGATCGTTGCTGGAAATGGGCCTCTATACACCTTTGTAGATATTGCACAAAAAAACAGACATTTGCAGCTAGAATAGTCATTTACCACATTAGCAATGTATAGAGTGCATTTGTTTAAAGTTAGGACTAGTTTAAAGTTATCTTCATTGAAAAGTACAGTGCTTTTCCTTCAAAAATAAGGACATTTCAATGTGACCCCAAACTTTTGAACGGTAGTGTATATATGTCTTTAGATCTGTTCAATTAAGCCTGAGGAAGAGCCCTGTGTAGGTTTGAAAGCTCGCTATAATATCATGCATTTTTGTTAGCCATTAAAAGGTATCATATCTACCATATTACTTGGTTTCTCTTACTGAGAAACAATCACACTTTTATCTCGAAACTGGAACATTTTTAAATGATTCCAATAGAAATATTGTTATTTTTCATGAGATCTCACAGAGTAACTTAATATTCAGTCATGGGACAACCCCTTTAAATGATATAAGATATATTATGGAGCTCCATGAAACACTAGATGTGTTATGTAATCTTTCTGTAACGATTATACTTTTGGTGACTATTGAGAATTACAAGACGACCACCAACTTTTCCACTGGGGAAACTTAACTACCTGTCGTCTTATACGCCAGGAATACGCTGTAGAAAAAAACATCAATACTCACCTCCCATGGTGCTGTGTGCAGGCTGTCGCTCCCTCCTCCACGCTGACAGAGCATTGCTTTTTGGATGCGGGGTTTGAATGCCCCGCCTCCAGAAAGCTAATGCTCTGATTGGCTAACTCAGTGCAGCGTCAGCCAATGAAAGCCAGTGCTGCATTAACCAATCACAGCCATTCAATGATGTCAGCAGCGCCGCGGGAGGTGGGTATTGATTTTTTTTTCTACAGCGCATTCCCGGTGTATAAGACGACCCTGGACTTTGGAGAAGATTTTCCTGGGTTAAAAAGTCGTCTTATACGCCGGAAAATACGGTATTTTAAAAATTGGAAATTGAAAGTATTTCACCCAGAGAGAAAATTTATGAAACTTGGATCAAAGTCACTCCATATGAAGGGTATTGAATAGAGATGAGCGAGCACCCAAATGCTCGGGTTCACGTTATTCGAGTCGAGCTTTTCTTAAAATTCGAGAGCTCTACTTGAGTAACGAACCCCATTGAATACAATGGGAGACTCGAGCCTCCTTCTCTCTCTCTCTCTCTCTCTCTCTCTTCATCTCTCTCGCTTTCTCTCTCTCTCCCTCCCTCTCCTTCCTGCTAGACAAAAAATTTGCCAATGACGCGTGCTGCGGCGAGGAGGGGCCAAAACAGGCACGTTACAGCGGGGAGCAGCCAAAAACTGGGGCGGGGTCGAACACGATTTGATGCTTATTCAAGTAACGAGCCCCATCGAGTACCCTAATACTCGAACGAGCATCAAGCTCAGCAGAGTATGTTCGCTCAACTCTAGTATTGAATAATTAAAAACTGGATGAGGTATGTGTATTAGTATATAAATTAGGGGGCCCTTTGTTATGCAAAATGCTACATTGTTTTAGTTTATTCCATTTTACACCAACCAGCCATTGCTTCCATGATATATTTTTATAGACGTTGGAGTTATTAGGACTCTTTTACTACTGTATAACTTCTTTGTCTCAGCCAGTATGAAGGTCCTTTTTTTATCCACAGAATGTTGGTGAACATTTATGCCAAATCATGGAGTTCGAAGTCTGTACACCCAAATGTATGACTTTGAGAGAAATTGTTTAATTTGCATGTTTGAAATAGGGGCATCATATTGTGAAATCTCCTGAAGGACTGGCATAGTGCAATGTCAGTGCAGAGAGTGGTTTCTTAGTGGACACAGACAGGTACCAGTACTCACAGACCTGGTACAGGTCAACTCAGATGAATACCACCACGTAAAGACCGCGAAATTGTGCAGATGGCAACTGCAACATAGATCCAATCAGTGGTTGGTGTCAGAGTCATCCTCCAAATACAATTGTAAACTGATTGCTTGAAGCTGAATTGCATTCTTGCACCGAGTTGGTGGTTCTTGAAGGCACAATGTCTGCCCGCCAGTATATGGACAGAGAGGTATACACTGTTATCATGCCATTCATGATCATCATCCAAAATTAATCATTCCACCAGCCATTTGGAAAAGTATCTGGAGGTGGTGAGACTTAGTTACTGAGCATGTGGGACCATCAATACTGGGCACATCAGGTGGATGGTCTGAGAGGGAATAAAAAAAACACACTGGTGTGTGCTATAACAAGTATAGAACAGTAATATCTAAAAAACTAAAAAAGTTTAGTAACGTGTTAGCCAGTAAAGCAAAGTGTGATTGTTCACTGATGTAACCCCCCCTCTGAGATTTATACCATTTCTGATAGTATCAAAGTTGGTTATAAACTTATATTCCCAAATTCGTCTGTGACGTTGGGACTTAAAATTGCCTTTAAGTATAATAACATCGATGAAGGTTATGAGATATGAGAAACCCTGAGCAGAGGTAACATGCTGGCTTAGTGGTGACCCCCTAACATCAATTTAGAGACTATAAATAGAGATGAGCGAACGTACTCGTCCAAGCTTGATATTCGTGCGAATATTAGGGTGTTCGGGATGCTCGTTACTCGTAACTGCTGTTAGCAGTGTTGCATATTTTTTTTTTTTTCTCAAAACCGGCTGTGCAGACCATTGCACCCGGCATTAATACTACAGGGATAGAATTGTGTAGGCAGGGCCAGAAGACATACATTATTTATTGAATAGACGCAGTGTGGCTTGTCCTTTGAAAAACAAGGGAAAAAATTCTATTTCGCCTGCCTCTGACAGTCCTCAGGGCTCTGGGTACGTGTGTGCTGCGTGCAGAACGTTAAAAAAAATCAGACGCAGCCAGCTACGTTTTACTGCAGGCTTGCGCCAATTTTTTTCCTGCATGGGAAATCCCTGATCTGCTGTAGCGAATAACTTTGCATCACTGCAGTTCTGTGACACATTTGCAGGGCCACAACACAGTTATTAAACTTAGTAGTATTCATTGAATACACGCAGTGTGGCTTGTCCTTTGAAAAACAAGAGAAAAAATTATATTTTGCCTGCCTCTGACAGTCCTCAGGGCTCTGGGTACGTGTGTGCTGCGTGCAGAACGTTAAAAAAAATCAGACGCAGCCAGCTACGTTTTACTGCAGGCTTGCGCCAATTTTTTTCCTGCATGGGAAATCCCTGATCTGCTGTAGCGAATAACTTTGCATCACTGCAGTTCTCTGACACATTTGCAGGGCCACAACACAGTTATTAAACTTAGTAGTATTCATTGAATACACGCAGTGTGGCTTGTCCTTTGAAAAACAAGGGAAAAAATTCTATTTTGGCTGCAGGCTTGCGCCAATTTCTTTCCTGGCTTGGAAATCACTGGTAATACAGTATGCTGAGGGGTAGGGGTAGGCCTAGAGGACGTGGGCGCGGCCGAGGACGCGTAGGCCCAAGTGAGGGTGTGGGCACAGGCCGAGCTCCTGATCCAGGTGTGTCGCAGCCGACTGCTGCGCGATTAGGAGAGAGGCACGTTTCTGGCGTCCCCACATTCATCGCCCAATTAATGGGTCCACGCGGGAGACCTTTATTAGAAAATGAGCAGTGTGAGCAGGTCCTGTCGTGGATGGCAGAAAGTGCTTCGAGCAAGCTATCATCCACCCAGAGTTCTGCGCCGTCCAGTGCTGCAAATCCGAATCCTCTGTCTGCTGCTCCTCCTTCCTCCCAGCCTCCTCACTCCACTACAATGACACATGCTCAGGAGCGGGAAGACTCCCAGGAACTGTTCTCGGGCCCCTGCTCAGATTGGGCAGCAGTGGTTCCTCTCCCACCAGAGGAGTTTATCGTCACTGATGCACAACCATTGGAAAGTTCCCGGGGTCCGGGGGATGAGGCTGGGGACTTCCGGCAACTGTCTCAAGACCTTTCAGTGGGTGAGGAGGACGATGACGATCAGACACAGTTGTCTTGCAGTGAGGTAGTAGTAAGGGCAGTAAGTCCGAGGGAGGAGCGCACCGAGGATTCGGAGGAAGAGCAGCAGGACGATGAGGTGACTGACCCCACCTGGTGTGCAACGCCTACTCAGGACAGGTCTTCAGAGGGGCAGGCAAGGACAGCAGCAGGGCAGGTTGCAAGAGGCAGTGCGGTGGCCAGGGGTAGAGGCAGGGCCAGACCGAATAATCCACCAACTGTTTCCCAAAGCGCACCCTCGCGCCATGCCACCCTGCAGAGGCCGAGGTGCTCTAAGGTCTGGCAGTTTTTCACAGAGATGCCTGACGACCGACGAACAGTGGTGTGCAACCTTTGTCGCGCCAAGATCAGCCGGGGAGCCACCACCAACAGCCTCACCACCACCAGCATGCGCAGACATATGATGGCCAAGCACCCCACAAGGTGGGACGAAGGCCGTTCACCGCCTCCGGTTTGCACCGCTGCCTCTCCCCCTGTGCCCCAACCTGCCACTGAGATCCAACCCCCCTCTCAGGACACAGGCACTACCGTCTCCTGGCCTGCACCCACACCCTCACCTCCGCTGTCCTCGGCCCCATCCACCAATGTCTCGCACCGCACAGTCCAGCCGTCGCTAGCGCAAGTGTTGGAGCGCAAGCGCAAGTACGCCGCCACGCGCCCGCACGCTCAATCGTTAACCGTCCACATAGCCAAATTTATCAGCCTTGAGATGCTGCCGTATAGGGTTGTGGAAACGGAGGCTTTCAAAGCTATGATGGCGGCGGCGGCCCCGCGCTACTCAGTTCCCAGTCGCCACTACTTTTCCCGATGTGCCGTCCCAGCCCTGCACGACCACGTCTCCCGCAACATTGTACGCGCCCTCACCAATGCGGTTAGTGGCAAGGTCCACTTAACTACGGACACGTGGACAAGCACAGGCGGGCAGGGCCACTACATCTCCCTGACGGCACATTGGGTGAATTTAGTGGAGGCTGGGACAGAGTCAGAGCCTGGGACCGCTCACGTCCTACCCACCCCCAGAATTGCGGGCCCCAGCTCGGTGGTGGTATGTTCGGCGGTGTATGCTTCCTCCACTAAAGCACCCTCCTCCTCCTCCTCCTCCTCCTCAACCGCTGTCTCACAATCTAGATGTGTCAGCAGCAGCAGGACGTCGCCAGCAGTCGGTGTCGCGCGGCGTGGCAGCACAGCGGTGGGCAAGCGTCAGCAGGCCGTGCTGAAACTACTCAGCTTAGGAGATAGGAGGCACACGGCCCACGAACTGCTGCAGGGTCTGACAGAGCAGACCGACCATTGGCTTGCGCCGCTGAGCCTCCAACCGGGCATGGTCGTGTGTGACAACGGCCGTAACCTGGTGGCGGCTCTGCAGCTCGGCAGCCTCACGCACGTGCCATGCCTGGCCCACGTCTTTAATTTGGTGGTTCAGCGCTTTCTGAAAAGCTACCCACGCTTGTCAGACCTGCTCGTAAAGGTGCGCCGCCTCTGCGCACATTTCCGCAAGTCCCACACGGACGCTGCCACCCTGCGCACCCTGCAACATCGGTTTAATCTGCCAGTGCACCGACTGCTGTGCGACGTGCCCACACGGTGGAACTCTACGCTCCACATGTTGGCTAGGCTCTATGAGCAGCGTAGAGCTATAGTGGAATACCAACTCCAACATGGGCGGCGCAGTGGGAGTCAGCCTCCTCAATTCTTTTCAGAAGAGTGGGCCTGGTTGGCAGACATCTGCCAGGTCCTTGGAAACTTTGAACAGTCTACCCAGGTGGTGAGCGGCGATGCTGCAATCATTAGCGTCACCATTCCTCTGCTATGCCTCTTGAGAAGTTCCCTGCAAAGCATAAAGGCAGCCGCTTTGCGCTCGAAAACAGAGCCGGGGGAAGACAGTATGTCGCTGGATAGTCAGAGCAGCCTCCTGTCTATATCTCAGCGCGTTCAGGAGGAGGAGGAGCATGAGGAGGAGGAGGAGGAGGGGGAAGAGACAGCTTGGCCCACTGCTGACGGTACCCATGCTGCTTGCCTGTCATCATTTCAGCGTGTATGGCCTGAGGAGGAGGAGGAGGAGGAGGATCCTGAAAGTGATCTTCCTAGTGCGGACAGCCATGTGTTGCGTACAGGTACCCTGGCACACATGGCTGACTTCATGTTAGGATGCCTTTCTCGTGACCCTCGCGTTACACGCATTCTGGCCACTACGGATTACTGGGTGTACACACTGCTCGACCCACGCTATAAGGAGAACCTTCCCACTCTCATTCCCGAAGAGGAAAGGGGTTCGAGAGTGTTGCTATACCACAGGACCCTGGCGGACAAGCTGATGGTAAAATTCCCATCCGACAGCGCTAGTGGCAGAAGGCGCAGTTCCGAGGGCCAGGTAGCAGGGGAGGTGCGGAGATCGAGCAGCATGTACAGCCCAGGCAGTGCAACAGTCTTTAAGGGCCTGGACAGCTTTATGGCTCCCCAGCAAGACTGTGTCACCGCTCCCCAGTCAAGGCTGAGTCGGCGGGAGCACTGTAAAAGGATGGTGAGGGAGTACGTAGCCGATCGCACGACCGTCCTCCGTGACGCCTCTGCCACCTACAACTACTGGGTGTCGAAGCTGGACACGTGGCCTGAACTCGCGCTGTATGCCCTGGAGGTGCTTGCTTGTCCTGCGGCTAGCGTCTTGTCGGAGAGGGTGTTTAGTGCGGCTGGGGGAATCATCACAGATAAGCGCACCCGCCTGTCAACCGACAGTGCCGACAGGCTAACACTCATCAAGATGAACAAAGCCTGGATTTCCCCAGACTTCTCTTCTCCACCAGCGGACAGCAGCGATACGTAAGCAATACGTAGGCTGCACCCGCGGATGGAAGCATCGTTCTCTCTCACCATCCAAAACGGGGACATTTCTGCTTCATCAATCTGTGTCTAATATTCCTCCTCCTCCTCCTGCTCCTCCTCCTGAAACCTCACGTAATCACGCTGAACGGGCAGTTTTTCTTAGGGCCACAAGGCTCACTCATCTAATTTTTCTAAACAATTTTTATATGTTTCAATGCTCTTAAAAGCGTTGAAACTTTAACTTGAACCAATTTTTAGTTAAACTGGGCTGCCTCCAGGCCTAGTTACCACTTAAGCCACATTAACCAAAGCGATTAATGGGTTTCACCTGCCATCTTGGTTGGGCATGGCCAATTTTTACTGAGGTACATTAGTACTGTTGGTACACCAATGTTTTGGGGCCCTCACCTACAGTGTAATCATAGCAATTTGTATGTTCTTCGCCTGCACTCATGGTACAGAAGTGTGTGTGGGGTTGGCCTACACTTTAGCTACATAAATGTAACTTGAGCCTTGGCTATACTGCAGCTACTGAAATGGAACTAAGACTGCGTTCCCACTATACTGCTGCTTCAGAATTGTTCCTGGGGCCTGTGTAGGCTGCTACAATGACTTAAATGGAACTAAGACTATGCTCCTCCTATACTGCTGCTTCGGAATTGTTCCTGGGGCCTGTGTAGGCTGCTACTATTACTGAAATGGAACGAAGACTGCGCTCCCACTATACTGCTGCTTCGGAATTGTTACTGGGGCCTTTGTAGGCTGCTACTATTACTGAAATGGAACTAAGACTGTGCTCCCCCTATAATGCTGCTAGTGATATGTTACTGGGGCCTGTCGCTAATGCTACGGCTGAAATGTTACTAATTCTGGGCTCTGCCTATACCGCTGCTAATGGTATGTCTCTGGGGTGTGGAAACAGAGGCTTCCCAAAGACATGATGGCGGCGAGGCCATTTCCCACCAACGCTGTTACTGTTAAGGTGCATATAACCACGGACACGTGGAGAGGACACGTAGTGCCTCCAAAACATCCCCCGCCACGGCCCACTTAATCCTGGCCACATTCCGAAAACCAACAAAATAAAACCGCGCTACTAGGTCCGCAGTCACCACCACATTACCACCAACGCGGTTACTGTTAAGGTACATATTACCAGTCTGACTGGGGCATGCAGTGTGGGCCGAAGCCCACCTGCATTAAGCACGACATTACTACCTCAGCTGTGTTGGGCAATGCAATGGGATATTTCTATGTACCGCCGGTGGCTTCCTGGCACCCACCAATGCTGTGGGTCCACAGGGAATTATAAATGCATCTGTTTCCACTTGTAAAGAACCCCAGTCTGACTGGGGCATGCAGTGTGGGCCGAAGCCCACCTGCATTAAGCACGACATTACTACCTCAGCTGTGTTGGGCAATGCAATGGGATATTTTTGTGTATCGCCGGTGGGTTCCAGGGAGCCACCCATGCTGTCGGTCGACAGGGACTTCACAATAGGGAGTTGTACCTGCCTTTGTCTATGAATTAAAAAGCCCGGTCTGACTGGGGCATGCAGAGACACCTTGACAGAATGAATAGTGTGTGGCACATAGGTTCCCCATTGCTATGCCCACGTGTGCAGCTCCTGATGGCGGTGGCACAGGATTATATTTCTCATTGCTTCTGTACAGCATTGTGGGCTATCGCCCCGCCCCTTTTAAAGAGGGTCGCTGCCTAGCCGTGCCAACCCTCTGCAGTGTGTGCCTGCGGTTCCTCCTCATGGCAGACGCACTTCTAAATAGACATGAGGGTGGTGTGGCATGAGGGCAGCTGAAGGCTGCGCAGGGACACTTTGGTGTGCGCTGTGGGGGGGAGGGGGGGCGGTTGGGCAGCATGTAACCCAGGAGAAGTGGCAGTGGAGTGTCATGCAGGCAGTGATTGTGCTTTGTTGGAGGTAGTGTGGTGCTTAGCAAAGGTATGCCATGCTAATGAGGGCTTTTCAGAAGTAAAAGTTTTTGGGAGGGGGGGGGCCCACTCTTGCCGCTATTGTGGCTTAATAGTGGGAACTGTGAACTTGAGATGCAGCCCAACATGTAGCCCCTCGCCTGCCCTATCCGTTGCTGTGTCGTTCCCATCACTTTCTGGAATTGCCCAGATTTTCACACAAGGAAACCTTAGCGAGCATCGGCGAAATACAAAAATGCTCGGGTCGCCCATTGACTTCAATGGGGTTCGTTACTCGAAACGAACCCTCAAGCATCGCGAAAAGTTCGTCCCGAGTAACGAGCACCCGAGCATTTTGGTGCTCGCTCATCTCTAACTATAAACTTTCCCTCCCTGGTATTTATCTAAGTGCTATTAATTACAAAATGTCTGTGCCCTCTTACCCTGTTTCTGGTATTTATCTAATTGCAAATTAAGTTCACCATGTCTGTACCTTCCCATGTGATCATATGTATATGTATGTATATATATATATATATATATATATATATATATATGTCTTTAGATCTGTTCAATTAAGCCTGAGGAAGAGCCCTGTGTAGGTTTGAAAGCTCACTATAACATCATGTATTTTTGTTAGCCATTAAAAGGTATCATATCTACAAGATTACTTGGTTTCTCTTTCTGAGAACAATCACACTTTTATCTAGAAACTGGAACATTTTTAAAGGATTCCAATAGAAATATTGTTATTTTTCGTGAGATCTCACAGAGTAACTTAATATTCAGTCATGGGACAATCCCTTTAAATGATATGATATATTATGGAGCTCCATGAAACACTAGATGTGTTATGTAATCCTTCTGTAACGATTATACTTTTGGTGACTATTGAGAATTACAGTCAAACACAACCAATAAATCTTGATTCCTGAAGATCCGTGACTCCAACAGTCTATTCATTTTGAGTATTCATTTCATCCAAGTTTTCTGCTTTATTGCTCGAGACACCAATCACATTAAATCAAAAATATTTACGTCCATTCACTTTTATAAGTTCCCTTCACCTTGGAATCATCATATGTAATAAAATATATTGCAGTGAAATAATCCTGTCTTCAATCAAGAACAGTATGTCAAAATTTATGAGCCACTGGCTCAAGTAATGAAGCTTGCTGAAACAAGCGTGCTGGTCCTCCTCAGTAGGATTCATGGTTGTGATAGTATCTCACTCAGTTGGCGAATCAGACATTTGTCCTATAGAATATTCCATTTTACACCAACCAGCCATTGCTTCCATGATATATTTTTGCAGACATTGGAGTTATTAGGACTCTTTTACTACTGTATTACTCCTTTTTTCAGTCTGTATTTCTTATTTTACTGCTAAAGGGAAACAATATATTTATGGTGTCTGTAAAGGGAATAAAGTCAGATAATTGGATGTGAAATTAAAGAGCTCTTTTTCTCATTTTTATTTTTCTACATACATGTTCTTTAATGTTTTATGAATGGGCTTTAAATTACTCATTTACATTAATTTCTTACTTGTATAAGGGAAGGAAAAATAAGCCAATGAATTACACTGGAAAGACTAATCTACAGTATCTTCCATCTATGTAGATTAATTCTGAGTCTATAGTACAAATGACTACTGAGTGGTTATAGCTGGTGACCACAAAACACAGACCATATATACTGGGTACTATTCATACCTGGTTTATGGACAATCACTTCCTGAAGCTCATTGTTTTCATCTTTTTGAGATTTCTGTCTTCGCCTAAGGCTTATTTCACACGGGTGAGTCAGATATGGGGTAGTGAAACACTCGCCAATTAGCGAGTTCCCCATGGATGCGAAATGTTTTTTTGTTGCAAATGCCTCGCATCGTTTCAGGTGTTTCCCATTGTTTTTAATGGGAAAGCTCGTATTGTATCACTCGCATGCACCTCGCACGCTGTGGGATGCTTTTAACAGCCCTATGGAAAACAATGGGTGAGGCGTTCCAAGGGAATGTTCAAGATAGGACATGCTGCGATTTGAGAAAAAAATCGCTCATGTATATGACCCCATATCCGTGTGAGAATTGTGCGTCTCAAAACATTCAAATCTTACGCAATTTTCTTGGCTGTGTGAAAGCGGCCTTCGAAGTATAAGAAATGTTCTTACTTGATAGTATTGTTTAGTTGAGGAAAAAGTAAGAAAGATACAGTGAAGTCTATGGATTTTTTGCGTGAATTTCGTACAGAGATGTTTTTCTGTAGCAATCCATGTTTTCCAGAATTCCTATAGAAATGAATGAAAGTTACTTAAAGGGAACCTGTCAGCTCGAACATGCTGTCTAATCTGCAGGCAGTATATTATAGAGCAAGAGGAGCTGAGCAGAATCTGTTTATGACTGTGCAAACAAACTGTCACTCACTGTCAATAGCTGTCACTCACTGATAGGACTGCCCATTGGACTGTTTCGCTCAGAATAAGTAGAGGTATAAATGGTATAAATGAATAAAATAGAAGCTATACTGAATATTTTTCCACAAATCTATATATATAAATCTTCTCAGCTGCTTCTGCTCTATAACATGATCCTTGCAGATTGGCAGCATGTTTGAGCTGACAGGTTCCCTTTATGTAGAATAGCACAGTGAGTTTGGTTTCTTTTGCATCTGATAAGTTGTAGAAACAGATTAACTCACTGCTCCCCTTTGAACAGACAGTCACAGACCTAATTAGTTAAGTAAAATAAATTAACTTCAGTTCTTATCTTTCTGCACTGAGCAACTTTTGGTGGTTACAAATCTCATATAAGGCACAGAAGTTTGATGGTTGCAGTACACTTAGGTAGCGCAGTTGCTTGAATATTCTAAAACGCAATTAAACTGTCTAAAATTTTAAATTATCGCTTCATTCACAGAGGTTCAGGTTAATGTTTCCTTCACACCAAGCAACAAACACTGTTCACTTTACACCGCTGCCTTTGGCTTAATTAACCAATAACCTTACTTTACCTCTATATGACAATTTGTAGTGTGAATGCAGAAAAGGACTAGGCACTTTCATTCACCTGACCCCAGCTATCAGATTCCTGTTCAGTGCACTATGCTTCCCAACTAAACCAATCAGGCCACACTACATGACTCAGGGCAGACAATCTCCCACTACATGTTGTCCACCAATCCTTCCTAGGCTATTAAATGACACTTTTCCTCTTCTTCATGAAGCGACTAGTGACTAAGAAGCAATCTCTTGCTCAGTACCCTATCAAGTTAACACAAGATAACTATTGCTAAAAATCTCTCATTTGAGATTTTTTGGCTGATAGTTGTCCTGTGCAAAGCCATCATAAGGGCTTCTTCAGATGAGCGTGATTTAGGCCTCTTGTAATAATCACAGCCATGTAATGGAATGAAACAAAACCATCGATTTCAATTGTTTCATTTTCACTATCGGGATTCTCGCCCATTAGTAGTATGGGCGGGAAAAGATAGTACTTGCACATCTTTCTTGTATGTAGTTAATACTATATGTGAGAAAGTTAGAGCAGGTCTTACTGTTTTTTTTAAACTTGCATGGACAAGCGCAGAGTTTCAAAACTCCCCCAAAAAACAACCCTGTTCATGCATAACTAGGCACCGTAGCGGCGAGTGCAGTTGTGCTCATGCCCATGTGTTTAGGCCCTAAGGCTGCAATGTTTTCCCTGAGGTCAGTTTGTCTGCTCATGACTCTTTAGGCCTAATTTGGAAATGTCATAATGACAGCTTTTGCCTGTAGGTCTCCAAAAGTATTATTTGAGGCTAACCACTGTACAGCATTGTACAGTCCCACATCATATTCTACAACCCCTGTTCCATTGCCTCCTCTAAGATGAACAAGAGGCTTTGATTTCTCAGTTCACCAGCACTCCCCCAGAAAATCAACCCACTCTCTCCTCTAGGTCATTAACACTTCTGAGTAGACAGTCCCCAGGTCTACGTAGTGCTCATAGTCAACAATAGGTCAACTTGGCTCTACTCATGGAGCATCCATACTTGGTCCCTTGATGCCAGAAGGTTAATACATATTTTGGGGTTAGATCAGTGACTTTGGGTGGGGCCAAAGATGATTCCAAATTACAAAGAGCTGCAATATTAGTTTCATTGAATCCTTATTCCTTACCTTTCGTATTGAAAGAACAGATATCTTAGTGTAATTGTTCTTATGAAAGCATTTGGATCAATAAAGAGATTAGAGATGAGCGAACGTACTCTTTTCATGTGTTTTTGCACTCGAGCACCGCGTTTTCCGACTAACTGACTACTCGGACGAAAAGATTCGGGGGCGCCGGGGGTGAGCGGGGGGTTGCAGTGGAAAGTGGGGAGAGAGAGAGCTCCCCCCTGTTCCCCACTGCTACCCCCCACTTCACTACGCCGCCCACCGCCCCCCGGCGCCCCCCGAATCTTTTTGTCCGAATAGTCAGTTACTCTAAAAAAGCGGTGCTCGAGTGCAAAAACACCCGAAACGAGTACGCTCGCTCATCTCTAATAGAGATCAAATCATTAACCTTTACTACCAGACAAAACGATGGACCATTCATTAACATTTGAATTTCATTATCTACTAATTTATAAAACAAAGGATTAAATATTTTAACTTTTACATATTGCCCCTTTTGCGACTTTAAAACTGATTCTAAGGCTCTCTTGGTGATGTGGTCCCACTTCTGGCTTTTCCCTCTGCAACCTAAAATGCTTAGTCTTTTAATTGGCCAAGTTCATGAACCGTAAAGACCACCATCTTATTTCGCCTGTTAGGAATTGTTTTAGAAGTTTCTCCATGGTATCATTTCAAACAACAGAAGAAGATTTGCTTGTAGGGTTCTAACATAATGTGAACAAGATCTAAAGTATGTGGGTTGGTGTGATGTATGTGCCAGGGCTTGTTTTTAATTCTACTACAGCTCTGATCATCCAAGTCTGTAACTCTTGCAAATGTTACAGACCTAATGACCTTACAGACCTAATGATTCCCTGGTTCAAATCCTAAAACACTAGACCATATGGTGATTTCCAGTCTGCAAAAATTATGAATCATTGGGTTCAAGATGAAAGTTGTTTTCACATTTCAAGCGTCAACTTTCTGACAGCTTATAATCGGGGCTGGATAAAATGGTGGGCACTGGGAACATTTGCTATGGGGCCACCACCATCTGTGGGCCTGAACCACCTAGTCCTCATCAACAATTCCCAGACACTACTACAGAGTTCATTATCATGATGTTTGTTGGATGTGTTGTGACTTTGGTTCCTTAACAATCAATTAGAATTCTATACAATGATTGAAGTACACCTCTACTGAGTAAAGGACTCTCTACTAGTGATGAGCAAACTTTTGAAAAGTTGGGTTTGGCTGGTTCACTAAACGTTTGCAAAAACTTTGGTTAATTTCTAATTAGTTCAAACCGAACTGGAAATTCACCAAAACCCCTCTAACTGGTGCATAACACTGTCTAAGAGCCATAAAAGAGAGTGTTATAAGGGACTTTTATGGCTCTTAGAGAGTGTTATGTAACTGTGCTCAGGACTAGTGTCAAGCAAAATAAACTTGTAGAACTATATTTCAGGTAGAACTTTGCAGGGTTCTACTAATTCGGTTCGCTCAACTCTCCTCTAACCCCCTACCAATTACCAATTACTTCAAGCCTGAAATATCCATATTGATTGCAAAGCATTCCAGATTGGATTATTGCTTTCTGTCAGATAACCTTCATCTGCTCTATGTAAAAGAGATAATATCACTGAAATATGTTGCCCCCACTGATAATGGATAAACCCTTAAGAAGTGTGATGAGATCACCCAACCTTCTCCACTTCTGAGCTATTGCCTGTCAGCACTTGATTTTCTGCTTTAGTCAAAAACTCTCCATTTTATTGCTGACAGGAGCATGCTGTGCTTTCAAGAGTCTAAATGTCTTGCTGTTCCTTGATCAAAGAGCACAAAGCTATTAAACATACTATACATGCTTACAGCAGACGTCTTACACAGGTGTACGGGTATCCACAACCAAGAAAATCTCAATCTACAAAAAGTCATATCTGGATTTTATAACATAAAACTTAGAATATTAAAAGAATTTTTAGAACTAATTTCTATATTTACTACTGAATTTACATCTCAGGAGAATGCAGGGAAAGATTATGTGGCACTGCGGCACTAGATTCTATTCATCAAATAGGCCAGATCTTAAAGGGGTTGTCTGGTTACTGGACAACCCTGCTTCAATAGGGCTGCCTATAGTAGAACAACAAACTTTGATATACATACCACTCAACCACAACTGGGATCCATCACTGCAACTCCGCTGTGATCCCCGTGTTTTTGTTGTGACTGCTGATATCACCGGCGGAAGTCAGGTGACTGCTGCAGCCAGTCAGAGGCTGCAGCATCACCACTTGTTCTCCTGGCATCAGGGCTCACATCCAGATTGTCAGAATGCCAGGAGTTCAGGAACGTGATGCTGCAGCCTCTTCCTGTGATGTCAGCTGTCACAACAAACACTGGGACTAAAGTGGGACAGCAGCATTGGAACCTGTGGAAGGAATCCAGCAGAAGGGTAAGTATGGCTCAGTTTGCTATTTCACTACAGGCAGGGATGTTGTCTAGTAACCCGACAGCCCCTTTAAGTCATAGATGACTTTAAAATGTTTGTCTGCTCTTATAAAACACCGCAGAACATTGCTGTACATCTTAAAACATCTAGTGCCCTTTGTAGACTTTCCCTTGTGCTTTCCTGGATGCCTTCCTCTTATTTCCACAGAACTGTGAGTATCTAACTAATATATGAATGCATATAATTTATATGCAGTTGCAGGAAAAAGTAAATGAACCCTTTGGGATTACATGGATGTCTGCATTGATTACTAGTAAAATATGGTCCAATTGTTACCCAAGTTACAATTATGGATAAACATGATCTCATCTGGCTAAAATAATAACACACATACAGTTGTCGGCTTCATGTCTTTTATTGAGCACACTAAGTAAACTTCCACAGCAAAGGGTGAAAAAGGAAGTGAACCCTTGAACTTAACCTGTAGATCCGAACCTTTTAGCAGGAATTACCTCCACCAAACATTTTCTGCAGCTGAGGAAGAATTTTGGACTACTTTTCATTGCAAATGCTTTTCAGTTCAGCAATATTTCTGGGATGCCCTTAATGCTCAGCTCTCTTCAGGTCATTCCATGTGTCCATAGGGCAGTGTTTTCCAACTGCAGTCCTCAAGGCACTCCAACAAGTCATGTTTTCAAAATATATTTTACATTAAGAAACCTTTGGCAACTTCTGAGGTCCTGACAATAATTATTATATAATATAATAATATCACCTGTGTAAATCTGAGGAAATCCAGAAAACATGACTTTTTGGGGTCCCTTGAGGACTGAAGTTAAGAAACACTGCCCTAGGGTTATGCGAAAGATAAATCTACAGCACTCAAAATGTTCTTGATGCAATTATTGAAGTGAATTTATTCACACAGACAAATGAGTCTTGGTCCTTGCCAACTTTCAAGTTGCTTAGCAACTGCAACCTGACAAGAGCAAATACCTTACAATAGCCATTAACAACATAAAAACAGAAATACAAAAATAAACAAACGTACTTCCAAGAACCTGGAGAGCATCTTCTTATTGTCTCTTGATGCTGCCCTGGGTGTATTTCTGTGGGACTTATTTGATTGTTGGATTTATTTTATTTATTAGAGATATATAATGGTTTGGATGTAGTTGTGGTTTTCCTTTTTTTCTTTTTGTTTCTTCTTTTTTGCTTTGTTTTGTCTGATTTAATCTTTATTATATATTGCATTGTACTGATTATAATATATGCAGATTCTAATATGTATTTTTTTTTTATTGTAGCTTTGTTGACAAAAGTCTGTTGACCGAAACATCCATCGAGCTGTTGTGAACTGTGATAATGCCTCGTACTTGTTTGTCTGTGTCAATAAAATCACTTTACTTGCATCAAGAACATTTTGATTGCTGTGGATTTATCTTTTGTAGGTGTCTTGGGATGTTTCCAGGCTTTCCATGAGCACCTAAAGGGGAGTGCTGGAAGAATTGTTTGGAGATTCCATAGGGTTTTGGTCAGGACTCTGACTTGGACTTGATGAAACACAAATCATCTTCTTATTCTACCATTCTTTAGTTGATTTAATTGTGTGCTTTGGATCATTGTCTTGTTACATAAGCCAGCGTCTCTTTGGCTTGAGGTCATGGACTGCTGCCCTTATGTTCTCCTGTTTTGATAGAATGTTTGGAATACACCTTAGAATTAATCATCCCCTTAATGATCAAAAGGTGTTCATGTCCAGAGACAGCAAAACAGCTCCAAACCATGATGGTCTCTCCACCATGCTTCACAGTTCGGATGGTGTGCCATGTTCTTTTCCTTCCGAACATGGTCTTGTGCTTTTGTGCTAAAAAGTTCTACTCTTGTCTCGTTAATCCATAGAACTTTTTCCAAGAAGCCTAAACCATTCAGGTGGTTTGGGGAAATTTGAGATGGGTAGCAGCTTCCTTTATGAAGTCCTTACATAAACACCATTCTTGCGCAGTGCTTTTCTAATAGTAGATGCAACCGGCAGGGAGCGGGGGAGGGGAAAACGGTTTGCCAGATATGGGTATGTAATAAAATCGGGGGAAATGTGTAGATCCTGTATCACGTTGTGATGCACCATTCCCACATGCCGTTATTCTATATGGCGAAGTAATAAACACAGAGACTTGTGTATCATACCTCGGGTCCTCAGGAACGGTTGTGTCCTGGTAAATCTTTACTTGAATAAACTTTAAATAACAGGCAGTTACAAATGTCATTCACTTGCATAAAGTTACAGGCAGAAGCTCAGAGGTTGGGAGGAAACTCAGAAACAATACAGCCTTATAGTTCACGTTATCTACAGTATATGTCACCGGTCCTGGAAATTGGGTATACTCCAGGGGAGGTAAAAAGTAGGGGTCACTCCACACACACTCTGGAAGACAATTTTTGAAGAAAGGCTTAGCCTAGATGCACCCTACACAACATCCATGTGGGTATCACTCTTACGTACCTCTGTGTGGTGATCCTAATGGCGGACGGCAACACACAAAAAATGATGCCTGTAGTGTGAACGAGTGAGTGGTATGGTGGGTCGCTATATACAGAATTAATTGGGGATTGCTCTCACTCTGGGAAATTTAGTAACTCACACATTCTCTCATGCGTTTCACATGCGGTAGGGATGTCTCTCATTCTCCTCCATATTAGACACGGGGAAACCAGAAATGCCTCCCTGTGCCCCTGCGGTTTTTCTGAAGGATCAGGAAAGAGTGAAGATCCTGAGCTCCTCCATAGGGAGCCTTTCCTTCTGTTCCATTTTCAATGCAGGGAAGCTAAAGGTGCTTCCCTGCATCACTGTGGGTCCTCCAACAGCATAGGTAGATGGATGACCATCAACAACCTTTCCCGCTCTCAGACACTCACATTTATCACCTCACTTGTACCACATGAAACAGTAGAATAGATACATTCAGCAGACAGAGCTGACAGGGAATGATTTTATGGGAGTTAACCCCTCAGACGCTGCAGCTGTGCAACACACATACAAAAAGTTGATATGACAGATTTGCCCAGTGCATACACATAAGACAAACATGTATGACAATTATGGAGGGGGCCAGGATGTTATTCTGGGACACTACATAGACACAGGAGAAGAGTTTTTTTTTTTCTGTTTGTAAAGTTTTCTGCTGTTCTTTTGTTGTTATGGCCCTTTGACACTGGATGATGATCATTCAGAATTGTTCAAATTGCAGTGTACTTTCGGAAATTTGAACGATAATTATCTGTGTAAATGCTAGTAGCAAGTGAACAGCTGCACGAGAATTGTTCAGTCATTCAGTGTAAATAGCAGTTGTTCACTTCTGAACAACTGCCTGCTAAGGCCTTAGTCAGACGGGCGTTTTTTTGCGCAATTTGCGCATGCGCATGCGTCCGGCGATTTTTTAAAACCATTGCTTTGCAATGGTATTGGACACATGAGCGCTTTTTATGCGCTCGTCCGATAAATTATAGAACAGAAATCGCAGATCGCACCTATCTGCGATCTGCGATTCCTGTTCTCTTCTCTATATGCGCTCAGTGGGGCCGGCGGCAGCAGCGCCGACCCCATTGAGAACATATAGAAGACAAATCATTCTTCTCTGCCACAGCTGTAACAGCTGTGACAGAGAAGAACGATGTTTGCCCATTGAATTCAATGGAGCCGGCAATACAGCCGCCTCCATTGAAAGCAATGGGCTGCCGGCGTGCGCGGGATGAATTGTCGGGAAGGGCTTAAATATATAAGCCCTTCCCTGCAATGCATCCAGAAAAGTGTAAAAATTAAAAAAATATATATACTTACCTTCTCCCGGCAGACGGAGTTCAGAGCGGCCGGCCTGCAGTGGGTGTGAAGGGGGTTGTGAGTCAGACTTGCCTCTGATTGGCTCAGCGCTCACAGAGGTTCACTAACTTTTTCTCTATGCACTATAGATATTTACTCAGTGTGTAGAAATGGGTGCTTCATCCTGAGGCTAAATCCAACAACTCTATTGCAGATTAAATTATGAACAACGGAAGTAGCAGAGACCTCAGGTTATACGCGTTTCGGAATATAAAGTTCTTACTTATGGCAGCTTCCTCAGAATGACCAATAAGAGACATGAATGGTACAACTGTTTGTATGTTATTAGTTTACTTAAATTGTGCTTGTCTGTAATTGGGACTTGGATAACAATCAGACTTCAAAGGGTTCATTTACTTTTTGTTGTGTAACTATATAAATAAACACTATTCAGTGCTTTCATATGTATATTTTTCACTACCCAGGTGTTCTTTCTTAGTGCTGGTTATAGGCACAAGCCTACTCTGTCTAAAGTTGAAGCCAATTTTCCTTCCTTATATAAGTACTTTGTTTATGGGATATTATACCAATAAATAAATAAAACACATAAAAAGCTCACTATGCAAATAAAATACTTGGAAATTCAGTCCTCTTAGGGGAAATAACCACGGATGGATTTGTACCGCGTTTCCCACGGTGGAAATCCATGCTTGAATTCTGCAGCTATTAGGTTCTATTAACCCTTTTCAATCCAATTTGTATCCTGGTTTTTCTAGGGGGTTACTCTTTTTCTGCCATTATACAACGGCGCTGTCTGCTGGCTAAAGCTAGTACTGCATGAGGTGACACGTTGGATGTGTTCCGACAGCAGAGAGGCTGGCAATATACAGTAAGAGAACCCTGACGAATTTTCTTCCTACATCGGAGCTGTACAGCCTTAAATCATAATGTCTTCACAGGTCCGACAGTGGATTGGAAAGGGTTAAACCTAATAGCTCTAGAGCTGCCTGCCAATTCTCACATGCAGAATTCTACTGTGGATTTCCGCAGCGGGAAAAAATTGCCGCATATTCTATTTTCCACAGATTTATGTCGCAGAAGGTCTCCATTGATATAGCATTAATGGAGACCGTGGAAATCCACAATCACTCATGAGCATGAACTTTTTGAGCTGCGTTTGGGAATCAACGGTGCAAATGGTGGATGAGGGATATTTATTCTTAGATGTCAATTTTTTTTTGTACGAGAAATTGGTTATGTTCATAGCCGTATGCAGGATACCTTACAGTATGTATCTGATGCATCCCATCTTTAGTCTAACCATACCAAACTCCAATATATAGCTATTTGCAGCAGTATTTTATCCATATGGCATACAATGGTATACACATACGAATAATGTGGTATACAACAAAACACAAAATTGGCATATGGTATATTGCATCGAGCCCTAAGGCCTGCAGAAAGAGTGTCGCCTACACAATCAAAATGTTGGATTTTTTTCAAATCTTTTATTATTGATTAACATTAGAGATGAGCGAGTATACTCGCTAAAGGCAATTGCTCGAGCGAGCATTGCCTTTAGCGAGTATCTCCCCCGCTCGAGACAGAAGGTTTGGGTGCCGGCGCGGGGGAGCGGTGAGTAGCGGCTGTCAGCAGGAGGGTGCGGGGGGGAGAGAGGGAGAGAGAGATCTCCCCTCCGTTCCGCCCCGCTCTCCCCCGCAGCTCCGTACCCGCTGCCGGCACCCGAACCTTCAGTCTCGAGCAGGGGAGATACTCGCTAAAGGCAATGCTCGCTCGAGCTATTGCCTTTAGCGAGTATACTCGCTCATCTATAATTACCATCTATAAAACAATCACAATGAACAGACTGTAGATGATGTAAGGTAGGTTTGCCTGTACAAGGCAAATTTCAAACAAAGGAGACATTAACTATTTACAAAGTTCCCAGGATTGTACATCCAAAAGTTGCATGAACGAGGTCTGTAAACTCCACTGATCTTAAGAATATCTTAAATGAGGTCAAGCAAATTAAAATACTGACTGTGCTATGTAGGAAATTTTGAATGAGAGTTGTATTTAGGACTGAAGTTAGATAGTTGTCTGCTTCCCCAACCAGCTAACTGCTCCATTCTGTATCTTTTGTCTAATTTGTTAATCAACATTTTTATAGAAGGAGGCTTAAGACTTCCCCCAAATGCTGGGACAAGCAGTTTGGCTGCCATAATCATTTGAATGGCCAGGTTGACCTTTTTGGATCGAAAAGAGTTTAAAGGGGCCCAAAGGAGAATCAGCTGAAGGGGGCTGAAAGTGGAGAATTCTTACAAGTGATTTTTTTGAGAAGTTCAGACACTTCTTTCCAGAAGGGGTGTATTTTAGGCCAATCAACCCAGGTGTGTGACCTGGAACCTATTTTAGAGTCACAGCGTCAACATTTGTCAGAATGAATTAGATTAAATTTGTAAAGATAATCGGTGTCCGATACCATCTGGTAGGAGTTTTACAGACGTTTTCTTCTATCCTTACACATCTGGAGAAATTGTGAGGTTTTGTTTTTTTTTGTTTTTTAATAAAAGCTGTGTCCTTTTTTGAGAAAATTGTACCGAGCTCTTTTTTTTTACCAGAAAAGTAAATAGTTGGATTTATTAGTGATGGTGTTGGGAGGAAGACCTGAATATATTTTAGATATTATACCACTGGGTAAAGAATGCAGCAACATGAATGTCTCTAACCAGTTGGCTTCTCGAAAGGAGGAGAATTTAGAAAGGAACTGTTTACTAATTTCCATAAATGTGAGATCATGTAAAAAGCTGGTGTTATGAACTGTAGTTTTGATACACGGGGGATTAGGTTGCAAGGCATCTCCTTATTTTAAAACTTCTGTAATGGAAATTACTTCACGTTCTTTCCAGCATTTCCCCAGGTAAAATGGTAAGTAACTTAAGGCAACCAAGAGGGAAATCTGTCTGGGAGGATTAAGGCAGTAAAAAAGTTGTAAAAGACCTCAATGGTTTCTCTTGTGAGAGGGCTAAGATTTTTTGATAGGTTATGCTCGGTAGTAGGATACCACAGATGTCCCAAAAATTGTGGTTGTAAGAGAGATTTCTCCAAGGATATGTGCAAGGGGTTCTCTTGTAGTCCTGTTAAACAATTACATCTGCTCAAATGAATGGCTTTATAATAAGGATGGGGGTCTGGAAAACCTAGACCACTATTTAAGGATTTATGCCAATCTTTGTAATATATATATATATATATATATATATATATATATATATATATATATATATATATACTTAGAATTTTGTGTTAACTTTCAGTTAAAGAAGTCTCCATAGAGCTCTTTATTTCTAGAAATCAGTGGTGGTCTCAAAATCGAAGGCTTTACCAATGAGATCTTCTTGCATGTATCTATAACATTTCTCCTTTAATTCATAACAGGAAATTGTTATAAACTATATCTTCTAAAATCTGCTCTGACATACTGCTTTGCTAATAGGTCAGTGCAAAATATGCTGGAGCGAATGGCAGGATAATACAATTTAAAGAGGTCTGAGGTTAGCGCAGTTCCTCTGGTTATATAATATGACCACATAAACTGAAGAGTCATGATGGAGCAAAAGGTCTTAATGTACAATATCATTCAATATTTATAAGATTTATGCTAACGTATTGGGTGTTCTAGGCCCAGAGCCAGATATTTGGCTCTTGATAGCTTCATCATAACATGAGGAGGATGTATCATGTATAGCATGCAATAATTTACTGAAATTTTATCAAGCTAAGCAAGAGGAATTAAAGAAAAAGGTCACCAAGATACAGCTCGAAAAATCAGATCATCTTTAAAATGTGTAAGAATGATACACACCCGGATGTGGAAATTAATGTAGCAAATAATTTAGAACCATATAATGTTGCTTTGATAAAATGGGACAACTAGGTGTAATGTGCCTACTAGAGATGAGCGAGTATACTCGCTAAGGCACATTACTCGAGCGAGTAGTGCCTTAGCCGACTATCTCCCCGCTCGTCTCTAAAGATTCGGGGGCCGACGCGGGTGACAGGTAAGTTGCGGCGGGGAGCGGGGGGAGAGAGAGACATTGTGCCTTAGCGAGTATATTCGCTCATCTCTAGTGCCTACCTATTCGAGTTCCTGTGAAGATCCATGATATTGGATGCCACCACTTGGACCTGTTGGTGGCACCAGGAGATTTGCTGGATGGCGTCTGAGCAAAGTGTTTAGTCATCTGAATAATTCAGTATATGTTTGTAACTCTTTAAATCTGAGCTGCGGTGTTTTCTGATGACTGGTCAATCCGACTCATTCAACAGACCTTTCAGCGTACTTCTTCAGCAGTCTATTAGGGCGCTATCACATGGAACAGAATATTCTACAGGATGCTGTGTAATATTTCACTGTGTAGAACCGTCTACACCAAAATCCACATGTCTAATGTGAGTATTTTGATGTGGAATTTAAAATAACAGAATTCTGCCATCAACTCCATGTGCATTTAGACCTGTGGATTTTGGTGTAGATTTGTGAAGGCAACCCTCGAGTATTTAATGCTATATTTTAATGCCACCTTCCTATCAGCCTTTGACATTTATTGAGTATTACTACCTTGTTTGCTATAATTTCTGGACACATATAAATATACAAAATCCTCATAATATTCATAATAACTAGAGATGAGCGAACATACTCGTCCGAGCTTGATATTCGTGCGAATATTAGGGTGTTCGGGATGCTCGTTACTCGTAACGAGTACCACGCGGTGTTCTGGTTACTTTCAGTTTCCTCTCTGAGACGTTAGCGCGCTTTTCTGGCCAATTGAAAGACAGGGAAGGCATTACAACTTCCCCCTGTGACGTTCAAGCCCTATACCACCCCCCTGCTGTGAGTGGCTGGGAAGATCAGATGTCACCCGAGTATAAAAGTCGGCCCCTCCCGCGGCTCGGCTCAGATGCCTTGTGAGTTAGTGAGGGAAAGTGCTGTTCTATTGGAGTTGCTGTAGGGAGAGTGTTTGTAGTGAGTGTAGGCTTCAAGAACCCCAACGGTCCTTCTTAGGGCCACATCTACCTGTGTGCAGGCTGCTGTTAGCAGTGGAAATTTTTTTTTTTTTTCTCAAAATCGGCAGTGCAGAGCATTGCACCCGGTATTAGGGACAGAAGTGGTGCTTAGGCAGGGAGAGTGTTAGGAGTGAGTGTAGCCTTCAAGAACCTCAACGGTCCTTTCTAGGGCCAAATTTAACCGTGTGCAGTACTGTGCTGGCTGCTGTTAGCAGTGTTGCATTTTTTTTTCTTTCAAAAAATCGTCTGTGCAGAGCATTGCACCCTCCATTGATACTACAGGGACAGAATTGTGTAGGCAGGGCCACAACACAGTTATTGTTCATTGAATATACGCAGTGGGTACTTCCCTTTGCAAAAAAGCGAAAAAATTATATTTGGCCTGCCTGTGTCAGTCCTAAGGTCTCCGTGTACGTGTGTGCTGCGTGGAGAACGTACAAAAATCAAACGCAACCAGCTACGGTTTACTGCAGGCTTGCGCCATTGTCTTTCCTGACTGGCAAATACCTGCTCTGCCAGAGTTAATAACTCTGCTACACTAAAGTTGTGTGACACTTTTTCAGGGCCACACCACAGTTATTAAACGTATTGTTCATTGAATATCCGCAGTGGGGCCCTCCCTTTGCAAAAAAGCGAAAAAATTATATTTGGCCTGCCTGTGTCAGTCCTAAGGTCTCCGTGTACGTGTGTGCTGCGTGTAGAACGTACAAAAATCAAACGCAACCAGCTACGGTTTACTGCAGGCTTGCGCCATTGTCTTTCCTGACTGGCAAATACCTGCTCTGCCAGAGTTAATAACTCTGCTACACTAAAGTTGTGTGACACTTTTTCAGGGCCACACCACAGTTATTAAACGTATTGTTCATTGAATATCCGCAGTGGGGCCCTCCCTTTGCAAAAAAGCGAAAAAATTATATTTGGCCTGCCTGTGTCAGTCCTAAGGTCTCCGTGTACGTGTGTGCTGCGTGGAGAACGTACAAAAATCAAACGCAACCAGCTACGGTTTACTGCAGGCTTGCGCCATTGTCTTTCCTGACTGGCAAATACCTGCTCTGCCAGAGTTAATAACTCTGCTACACTAAAGTTGTGTGACACTTTTTCAGGGCCACACCACAGTTATTAAACGTATTGTTCATTGAATATCCGCAGTGGGGCCCTCCCTTTGCAAAAAAGCGAAAAAATTATATTTGGCCTGCCTGTGTCAGTCCTAAGGTCTCCGTGTACGTGTGTGCTGTGTGTAGAACGTACAAAAATCAAACGCAACCAGCTACGGTTTACTGCAGGCTTGCGCCATTGTCTTTCCTGACTGGCAAATACCTGCTCTGCCAGAGTTAATAACTCTGCTACACTAAAGTTGTGTGACACTTTTTTAGGGCCACACCACAGTTATAAAAGTTATTGTTCATTGAATATACGCAGTAGGGCCTTCCCTTTGCAAAAAAGCGAAAAAATTATATTTGGCCTGCAGGCTTGCGCCAATTTATTTCCTGCCTGGGAAATCAAATCACTGGTAATACAGCATGCTGAGGGGTAGGGGTAGGCCTAGAGGACGTGGACGCGGCCGAGGACGCGGAGGGCTAAGTGAGGGTGTGGGCACAGGCCGAGCTCCTGATCCAGGTGTGTCGCAGCCGACTGCTGCGCGATTAGGAGAGAGGCACGTTTCTGGCGTCCCCACATTCATCGCCCAATTAATGGGTCCACGCGGGAGACCTTTATTAGAAAATGAGCAGTGTGAGCAGGTCCTCTCATGGATGGCAGAAAGTGCTTCGAGCAAGCTATCATCCACCCACAGTTCTGCGCCGTCCACTGCTGCAAATCCGAATCCTCTGTCTGCTGCTCCTGCTTCCTCCCAGCCTCCTCACTCCACTACAATGACACATGCTCAGGAGCGGGAACACTCCCAGGAACTTTTCTCGGGCCCCTGCTCAGATTGGGCAGCAGTGGTTCCTCTACCACCAGAGGAGTTTATCGTCACTGATGCCCAACCATTGGAAAGTTCCCGGGGTCCGGGGGATGAGGCTGGGGACTTCCGGCAACTGTCTCAAGACCTTTCAGTGGGTGAGGAGGACGATGACGATGAGACACAGTTGTCTTGCAGTGAGGTAGTAGTAAGGGCAGTGAGTCCGAGGGAGCAGCGCACAGAGGATTCGGAGGTAGAGCAGCAGGACGATGAGGTGACTGACCCCACCTGGTGTGCAACGCCTACACAGGACAGGTCTTCAGAGGGGGAGGCACGGGCAGCAGCAGGGCAGGTTGCAAGAGGCAGTGCGGTGGCCAGGGGTAGAGGCAGGGCCAGACCGAATAATCCACCAACTGTTTCCCAAAGCGCCCCCTCGCGCCATGCCACCCTGCAGAGGTCGAGGTGCTCTAAGGTCTGGCAGTTTTTCACAGAGACGCCTGATGACCGACGAACAGTGGTGTGCAACCTTTGTCGCGCCAAGATCAGCCGGGGAGCCACCACCAACAGCCTGACCACCACCAGCATGCGCAGACATATGATGGCCAAGCACCCCACAAGGTGGGACGAAGGCCGTTCACCGCCTCCGGTTTGCACCGCTGCCTCTCCCCCTGTGCCCCAACCTGCCACTGAGATACAACCCCCCTCTCAGGACACAGGCACGACCGTCTCATGGCCTGCACCCACACCCTCACCTCCGCTGTCCTCGGCCCAATCCAGCAATGTCTCGCACCGCACCGTCCAGCCGTCACTAGCGCAACTGTTGGAGCGCAAGTGCAAGTACGCCGCCACGCACCCGCACGCTCAATCGTTAACCGTCCACATAGCCAAATTTATCAGCCTTGAGATGCTGCCGTATAGGGTTGTGGAAACGGAGTCCTTCAAAGCTATGATGGCGGCGGCGGCCGCGCTACTCTGTTCCCAGTCGCCACTACTTTTCCCGATGTGCCGTCCCAGCCCTGCACGACCACGTCTCCCGCAACATTGTACGCGCCCTCACCAATGCGGTTAGTGGCAAGGTCCACTTAACTACGGACACGTGGACAAGCACAGGCGGCCAGGGCCACTACATCTCCCTGACGGCACATTGGGTGAATTTAGTGGAGGCTGGGACAGAGTCAGAGCCTGGGACCGCTCACGTCCTACCCATCCCCAGAATTGCGGGCCCCAGCTCGGTGGTGGTATCTGCGGCGGTGTATGCTTCCTCCACTAAAGCACCCTCCTCCTCCTCCTACGCAACCTCTGTCTCGCAATCTAGATGTGTCAGCAGCAGCAGGACGTCGCCAGCAGTCGGTGTCGCGCGGCGTGGCAGCACAGCGGTGGGCAAGCGTCAGCAGGCCGTGCTGAAACTACTCAGCTTAGGAGATAGGAGGCACACGGCCCACGAACTGCTGCAGGGTCTGACAGAGCAGACCGGCCGTTGGCTTGCGCCGCTGAGCCTCCAACAGGGCATGGTCGTGTGTGACAACGGCCGTAACCTGGTGGCGGCTCTGCAGCTCGGCAGCCTCATGCACGTGCCATGCCTGGCCCACGTTTTTAATTTGGTGGTTCAGCGCTTTCTGAAAAGCTACCCACGCTTGTCAGACCTGCTCGGAAAGGTGCGCCGGCTCTGCGCACATTTCCGCAAGTCCCACACGGACGCTGCCACCCTGCGCACCCTGCAACATCGCTTTAATCTGCCAGTGCACCGACTGCTGTGCGACGTGCCCACACGGTGGAACTCTACGCTCCACATGTTGGCTAGGCTCTATGAGCAGCATAGAGCTATAGTGGAATACCAACTCCAACATGGGCGGCGCAGTGGAAGTCAGCCTCCTCAATTCTTTTCAGAAGAGTGGGCCTGGTTGGCAGACATCTGCCAGGTCCTTCGAAACTTTGAGCAGTCTACCCAGGTGGTGAGCGGCGATGCTGCAATCATTAGCGTCACCATTCCTCTGCTATGCATCTTGAGAAGTTCCCTGCAAACCATAAAGACAGCCGCTTTGCGCTCGGAAACCGAGCCGGGGGAAGACAGTATGTCACTGGATAGTCAGAGCACCCTCCTGTCTATATCTCAGCGCGTTCAGGAGGAGGAGGAGGAGCATGAGGAGGATGAGGAGGAGGGGGAAGAGACAGCTTGGCCCACTGCTGAGGGTACCCATGCTGCTTGCCTGTCATCATTTCAGCGTGTATGGCCTGAGGAGGAGGAGGAGGAGGAGGAGGAGGATCCTGAAAGTGATCTTCCTAGTGCGGACAGCCATGTGTTGCGTACAGGTACCCTGGCACACATGGCTGACTTCATGTTAGGATGCCTTTCTCGTGACCCTCGCATTCAACGCATTCTGGCCACTACGGATTACTGGGTGTACACACTGCTCGACCCACGCTATAAGGAGAATCTTCCCACTCTCATTCCCGAAGAGGAAAGGGGTTCGAGAGTGTTGCTATACCACAGGACCCTGGCGGACAAGCTGATGGTAAAATTCCCATCCGACAGCGGTAGTGGCAGAAGGCGCAGTTCCGAGGGCCAGGTAGCAGGGGAGGTGCGTAGAACGAGCAGCATGTACAGCCCAGGCAGTGCAACAGTCTTTAAGGGCCTGGCTAGCTTTATGGCTCCCCAGCAAGACTGTGTCACCGCTCCCCAGTCAAGGCTGAGTCGGCGGGAAGACTGTAAAAGGATGGTGAGGGAGTACGTAGCCGATCGCACGACCATCCTCGGTGACGCCTCTGCCCCCTACAACTACTGGGTGTCGAAACTGGACACGTGGCCTGAACTAGCGCTGTATGCCCTGGAGGTGCTTGCTTGTCCTGCGGCTAGCATCTTGTCGGAGAGGGTGTTTAGTGCGGCTGGGGGAATCATCACAGATAAGCGTACCCGCCTGTCAACCGACAGTGCCGACAGGCTAACACTCATCAAGATGAACAAAGCCTGGATTTCCCCAGACTTCTCTTCTCCACCAGCGGACAGCAGCGATACGTAAGCAATACGTAGGCTGCACCCGCGGATGGAAGCTACGTTCTCTCTCACCATCCAAAACGGGGACATTTCTGCTTCATCAATCTGTGTCTAATATTCCTCCTCCTCCTCCTGCTCCTCCTCCTGAAACCTCACGTAATCACGCTGAACGGGCAATTTTTCTTAGGGCCACAAGGCTCACTCATCTAATTTTTCGAAACAATTTTTATATGTTTCAATGCTCTTAAAAGCGTTGAAACTTTAACTTGAACCAATTTTTCGTTAAACTGGGCTGCCTCCAGGCCTAGTTACCACTTAAGCCACATTAACCAAAGCGATTAATGGGTTTCACCTGCCATCTTGGTTGGGCATGGCCAATTTTTACTGAGGTACATTAGTACTGTTGGTACACCAATTTTTTTGGGCCCTCACCTACAGTGTAATCATAGCAATTTGTATGTTCTTCGCCTGCACTCATGGTACAGAAGTGTGTGTGGGGTTGGCCTACACTACATAAATGTAACTTGGGCCTTGGCTATACTAAGGCTACTGAAATGGAACTAAGACTGCGCTCCCACTATACTGCTGCTTCAGAATTGTTACTGGGGCCTGTCTTGAGTGCTACTATTGCTGACATGGAACGAAGACTGCGCTCCCGCTATACTGCTGCTTCGGAATTGTTACTGGGGCCTGTCTTGAGTGCTACTATTGCTGACATGGAACGAAGACTGCGCTCCCGCTATACTGCTGCTTCGGAATTGTTACTGGGGCTTGTCTTGAGTGCTACTATTGCTGACATGGAACGAAGACTGCGCTCCCGCTATACTGCTGCTTCGGAATTGTTACTGGGGCCTGTCTTGAGTGCTACTATTGCTGACATGGAACGAAGACTGCGCTCCTCCTATAATGCTGCTAGTGATATGTTAGTGGGGCCTGTCCTAATGCTACGGCTGAAATGTTACGAATTATGGGCTCTGCCTATACCGCTGCTAATGGTATGTCTCTGGGGTGTGGAAACAGAGGCTTCCCAAAGACATGATGGCGGCGAGGCCATTTCCCACCAACGCGGTTACTGTTAAGGTGCATATAACCACGGACACGTGGAGAGGACACGTAGTGCCTCAAAAACATCCCCCTCCTCCTCCAACAGGGAAAACATTCTTGGCAAATGCCTTTGCATTGGTTCGTCTGGTGGCAGTCCAAGAATTTCACCTTCACCGACACTGCAAGAGAGCCCCCCCACCATCCCCCCGCCACGGCCCACTTAATCCTGGCCACATTCCGAAAACCAACAAAATAAAACCGCGCTACTAGGTCCGCAGTCATCACCACATTACCACCAACGCGGTTACTGTTAAGGTGCATATAACCACGGACACGTGGAGAGGACACGTAGTGCCTCAAAAACATCCCCCTCCTCCTCCAACAGTGAAAACATTCTTGGCAAATGCCTTTGCATTGGTTCGTCTGGTGGCAGTCCAAGAATTTCACCTTTACCGACACTACAAGAGAGCCCCCCCACCATCCCCCCGCCACGGCCCACTTAATCCTGGCCACATTCCGAAAACCAACAAAATAAAACCGCGCTACTAGGTCCGCAGTCACCACCACATTACCACCAACGCGGTTACTGTTAAGGTGCATATAACCACGGACACGTGGAGAGGACACGTAGTGCCTCAAAAACATCCCCCTCCTCCTCCAACAGGGAAAACATTCTTGGCAAATGCCTTTGCATTGGTTCGTCTGGTGGCAGTCCAAGAATTTCACCTTTACCGACACTACAAGAGAGCCCCCCCACCATCCCCCCCCACGGCCCACTTAATCCTGGCCACATTCCGAAAACCAACAAAATAAAACCGTGCTACTAGGTCCGCAGTCACCACCACATTACCACCAACGCGGTTACTGTTAAGGTGCATATAACCACGGACACGTGGAGAGGACACGTAGTGCCTCAAAAACATCCCCCTCCTCCTCCAACAGGGAAAACATTCTTGGCAAATGTCTTTGCATTGGTTCGTCTGGTGGCAGTCCAAGAATTTCACCTTTACCGACACAACGAGAGCCCCCACACCATCCCCCCGCCACGGCCCACTTAATCCTGGCCGCATTCCGAAAACCAACAAAATACAACCGTGCTACTAGGTTCTCAGTCACCACCACATTACCACCAACGCGGTTACTGTTAAGGTACATATTACCAGTCTGACTGGGGCATGCAGACACCTTGACAGAATGAATAGTGTGTGGCACATAGGTTCCCCATTGCTATGCCCACGTGTGCAGCTCCTGATGGCGGTGGCACAGGATTATATTTCTCATTGCTTCTGTACAGCATTGTGGGATATATTTATGTACCGCCGGTGGGTTCCAGGGAGCCACCCATGCTGTGGGTCCACAGGGACTTCACAATAGGGAGTTGTACCTGCCTGTGTCTATGAATTAAAAACCCCGGTCAGGTTGGGGCATGCAGTGTGGGCCGAAGCCCACCTGCATTTAATCTGACGTTAGCTCTGCTGTCCAGGGCACTGCAATGGGATACATTTATGCACAGCTGGTGGGTTCCAGGGAGCCACCCATGCTGTGGGTGCACACGGAATTCCCATTGCGGAGTTGTACCTGCCTGTGACTATTTATAAAAAAACGCGGTCTGACTGGGGCATGCAGACACCTTGACAGAATGAATAGTGTGTGGCACAGGATTATATTTCTCATTGCTTCTGTACAGCATTGTGGGCTATCGCCCCACCCCTTTTAAAGAGGGTCGCTGCCTAGCCGTGCCAACCCCTCTGCAGTGTGTGCCTGCGGTTCCTCCTCATGGCAGACGCACTTCTAAATAGACATGAGGGTGGTGTGGCATGAGGGCAGCTGAAGGCTGCGCAGGGACACTTTGGTGTGCGCTGTGGGGGGGGAGGGGGGGCGGTTGGTCAGCATGTAACCCAGGAGAAGTGGCAGCGGAGTGTCATCCAGGCAGTGATTGTTCTTTGTTGTAGCTAGTGTGGTGCTTAGCAAAGGTATGCCATGCTAATGAGGGCTTTTCAGAAGTAAAAGTTGTTGGGAGGGGGGGGGCCCACTCTTGCTGCTATTGTGGCTTAATAGTGGGACCTGGGAACTTGAGATGCAGCCCAACCTGTAGCCCCTCGCCTGCCCTATCCGTTGCTGTGTCGTTCCCATCACTTTGTTGAATTGCCCAGATTTTCACACATGAAAACCTTAGCGAGCATCGGCGAAATACAAAAATGCTCGGGTCGCCCATTGACTTCAATGGGGTTCGTTATTCGAAACGAACCCTCGAGCATCGCGAAAAGTTCGTTCCGAGTAACGAGCACCCGAGCATTTTGGTGCTCGATCATCTCTAATAATAACCAAATTCTAATTTTGGGAAGCTCTCATCTGATAGAGCGAACATTGGAATGCATGTTGTGTTGGAACCATGTTCAGAAAGTTACACCATATGCCCCACACTTTTTGAAACTTTTCTGGACATCTATTTTTGAAGAAAAACTTTCTCATAAGGAAGCAAAAAAATTCACCAAGTTACGCCACTGGGTAGTCGAAGGCGGGCATCTATCCATCCACCTCAAAGCTATTGCTTTACATGCGAGGAACAGCATTTGGCACAGAAAGATGCGTACAAGATGCTGCCATAATTCTTCATCTATCAAGCCCAGTAGACATATCTCAGAGGTACAAGCAATTGATTTATCAAGGGGAAAACTGAGAAATGTTGTAATTGTAACCTCTTTGTATCAAGAGGCAATTGCATAACAAATGAATAAAATCTGCATCTGTAGATTGACATCTATGGCATTGCGTATTTTGTATTCTTTTTATTTTAAAGAGTCTCGTAGGACTCAAATAGATTTGATGTAGGATGTACAATTGTATTATTTTATTCTTGGCAGCTGGTGATACTTGTGTATAGGATGCCATGGATGTATGCCAATCCTCTCCCGACAGAGAGGGGGCAATTGCTTTCCATCTATCTAAAATAGGTAGTGGAACATGCACAATTTTAGATTTTATGAGATGGGTGTATATCATTGAGGTCACACCCCCTAGGGCCCTGTGTCATTAAAATTCCTATCAGGGGGTAGAATGAGAATATCTGCTGGGGTTCAGAGAATTGTGCCTGTACTGCATGTCTCAGAACATGCTGACATCTGTAGAACCATGTCTGGGGATTTGATAATATACCCCACCCATATATATAATCTAGGGACGTAACCCCGTGTTCTGTCCTGAATTAGGTATCAGGAGATGTGGAAGGGATCTATTATTCCATAAAGGGGTCTCAAGTGAAGCCTCCTCAGACCCCCTGTTTCACTTGCAAGCCTGCCACACCCCGGCCACCAGCTTATTGTCAAGCAGTTGTCAATTCAGGGGCGTAACTATAGAGGATGCAGGGGATGCGGTTGCACCCGGGCCCAGGAGCCTTAGGGGGCCCATAAGGCCTCTCTTCTCTATACTGGGAGCCCAGTACTATAAAAAAAGTATTAAAGTAGGGGGCCCTGTTACAAATTTTGCACCGGGGCCCAGAAGCTACAAGTTACGCCTCTGTGTCAAGTATATAAGTTTGGTCTTTCCGGCGCCATTCAGAGAGATTTTTCAGAAAAAAATACACTAGGTGTTGTTCGCCGTACCAATAGAAACTACAGGATGTCGCACAAAAAATGAGCCTTCGCACAACTGTGTCTATAGCAAAATAAAAAAAGTGATGGCTGTCAGAAGATGGCGGCAGAAAATAATTTTAAATATTAAAATTAAAAATCTTTGAAAAAAATAAAAGTAGTACGACAAAAAATAACTATATAAACTTGGTATCGTAGTAATCGTACTGAGCCATTGAATATGATTATCATGTCATTTTTGTTGCAGTGTCTACGCTGTAGAAACAAGACACTCCCAAAAGTCGCAGAATTTCTTTTTTTTTTTCTACTTAGAATTTTTTCTGACGTTTTTCAGTATATTGTATGGCACATTAAATAGTATCGTGTGAAAAAAATACAACTAGTCCTGCAAAAACAATAGATAAATAAGAGTTATGATTTTTTTAAAAGGGGGGAGGAAAAATTGAAAATGCAAATAAAAAAGGACTGCGCCCTTAAAGGGGTTCATATAGTGATTGTTTGGCTTCATACTCCTTTTGTTGCCTTGTGTTAATGCTTAGTGTTGGAGTAGCTCTATACTATGCGGGATATTGATATATAATGGTTAATACGCGCTCAGCCTGTTTATATTGGAAGTCCTGCACGCTTTTGCAGTTGCTTATATTCACCAATATTTTGTGTTAATATTGGTGTACATCTTTCGTAAATCTGCCACACCTCCGAGCCGCGCTCCTATCGCTCTGGAGCAGGGGTGTAACTAAAGGCTCAGGGGCCCTGATGCAAAAGGTGAGCTGCCCCCCCCCCTCTATCTGTATCTGTACCTGTACCCATACCTAAACCATGCTGCACAGAGGTGTAACTTGAAGCTTCTGGGCCCCAATGCAAAACCTGTAACAGGGCCCCCAACTATGATTCTTTATTCATGGTACTGGGCTCCCTATATGGAGAAGAGAGGCCTTATGGGCCCCCTAAGGCTCCTGGGCCCGGGAACAACCGCATCCCCTACACCAGACCTGGGCAAAGCACGGCCCGCGGGCCACATCCGGCCCGCTGAATAGCTCGGACCGGCCCGCAAAGAGTGTCCTGGTGACTCACCAATGAGTCCGGTGCTCATGTCCACGGGGAAAATCGGGCCCGCTACGGATTCTACATGTAGAATCTGCAGCGGGTCCCTCCTGCCCCGCGGACATGAGCGCTGAAAATACAAATAAATGACACTAAACTCACCTCCCATCCGCTCCGTTTCTTCTCTTCGCGGCGGCGTCATCTTCTCTCGTCGCGGCCGGATCTTCATTCTTCGGCTCGGCGGATGTGCACGATGACGTTGGTGACGTGCCCCGCGTATGCGCCGGGCCGAAGCAAAATGATCCGGCCGCGGCTGAGAGAGGATGGCGCGGCGCCAAAGAGAAGAACTGGAGCGGGTAAGTAAAATGTGATTTTTGTGTCCCGCGGATCCGGACGGCTTCCATAGGCTTCAATAGAAGCCCGCGGGAGACCCGCATGAAAATGGAGCATGGTCCAGATTTTTTCATGCTCCATTTTTTTTAAAATCACTTTTATTGACGATCCGCGGGTATTTATCTACCCGCGGGTGGTCAATGCATCCCTATGGGGTGCGGATCCGCGCGCGGGAGAAGAATTAAAATCCGCTGCGGATTTTAATTCTTCTTTTCCCCGTAGACATGAGCCCTAAGTGATGCCACTGTAACTTCTGAGTGGAGATGGGAGTGCTCCTTACCGCTCCCCTCTCCATTGGCAGACACGGGGGCCGCGCCGTAAAACGGGGTGAAACACCGGGTGTTCACTGCGCCGTATTACAGCGCCATTCATTTTCAATGGCGGCCGTATTCTGGCCGCAAATCGGGCGGCTGGAATACGGCCCCATTAAGGCAATGTGCATGGAGCCTTCGTATGTTGGTCTGGCCCTCTAAAACTATTCCAATTTCTCATGTGGCCCCATGGGAAAATTAATTGCCCACCCCTGCCCTACACCCTCTATAGTTACGCCCCTGCTCTGGAGTATATGTCGCATTATCCAATGCATTCATGAATATATAATGCGCAAATCCTTTTTGTTGGCAAAATTGTATTGGAGACATCAGACATCAATATGTAGTCGTGTTCTTATCAAAAAGGGAATCTTGGGATCCGCGTGTCCTTAGAAAGAACGAAGCAGTTTATTATAAATGCATCAGCATGTTCTGTGCTTCAGGTTTTACAGAAAGTAGAGTAACCTTGAAGTTCATTAAGGGTAAGGTGTTGGCAAAACATTGCAAGACACGAAGGGCAGCCAAACAGAAGATAGTGCTGAAGCAAGAAAATATTTTAGATTTAACTATTTGTTTCGTCTTAACGAGGATCATTTTCAAATATTAAGCAGATTGTGTCATTTTTTTAGTATTTTTATTTTCTGTTGGTCAGTTGGTTGTTTTAAAAACTCTTCCTCAATCTCCGTAGGAGAATAGCGCCATAAATGCTCCAAAAAATACTATAGTGACTAAACAAAGTCAGGGTAAAAAGTACCAATAAAGCCAACAAACATCTTCTGTTCCTTTGGTCTGATTTTACATATCTTTTTTACAAAATCATGTTCATAAAATGGCATTATAGAACTGGCCTTCTTTTGCTTTGCTACCCTATACAAAATTGCCTCAACCCAAGGGCTCCTTCACACGAACGTATTTGCGCACACAAAACTTGTGTGCGCAATATGCAGAGAACAGAACCCATTGATATCAATGGGTTTGTACGCATTTCCCATTATTGCTTGGCAGAAGTCCCCATAGAAGTCTATGTGAGGTGTGCGAATGCGTGATACGCTGCGCACTTCAGAGGAAAAAAATACATCTGGACCACAATACGCCAAATAGCTATTCAAATCGGGCATGTGTATCTGCCGTGTGCAAATAAACAGACCCTGCATGCGCAAAAAGTACACTAAAATGTGTGATACGTGTGCAAATCAACCTCGTTCATAGCACAAATATGTTGCCCTAAACCATGTGAGGTGTGCGTACCCTTATGTGAAGGAGCCCTGATTTTGCCCATCCTTCAATGTATCTCACTATGGATAGTCCCAGAACAGGTATAGCGCGGTTCACACTTGCTACATCTCATGAACATCTACAGTAGTAGTTCACCAACTATGATGTAAGCCCGTAGATGGCGTTGTGAATTTTTGTGAGTAACCATAATGCTATAAATTGAATTAAATCATTCTTATTGTCTTGTGATCCTATAAGCAGTAACTGAATCTCCAGACTAAAACTATTATATCAAACTTAAGATTCTTTCTTCAAGAAAACTTTTTAGGGGTCAGTCAGAGGCACGTTTATTTTTGTGCACCTATGTGCGCAGAAAAAAAGCACTCCATGCATGTTCAAAATGCGCGTGACTGAAGCTCTGTGCCCATTGCTTTCAATGGGGCCGGCGCTACTGCTGCCCCTTTGAAAGCAATGGGAGCAGATCACTATTCCCTGCTGCGGCTGTGACAGCTGCAGCAGGAGATTCCTTGGATGTGAAACCCCTGGATGCTGTCACATCCAGAGGTTTTACATTGTTGTCAATGGAGCCAGCGGCAGCCACGCTTGCCTCATTGAAAACATACAGAAAAGACAGCTGTGACAAATGGGGCAAAGGAACGCGATGTTCTCCCATCGCTTTCAATGGGACTAGTGCTGCTGCCGCCAGCCCCATTGAAAGCAACGGGATGCAGTCAACCTCCACAGTGATTTTTCGAGGAAGGGCTTTAAATATAAGCCATTCTCTGAAAATCATCCATAGCTGTAATAAAAAATAAAAAAAACTCACCTAGAAACGCTGACTGTCTGTTCTCTCCATCCCCAGCAGTCTTCATCTGTCTTCTGGTGGCCGGGGATTGAAAAATCCCCGCCTCCAGAAAGCGCTGCCTCTGATTGGCTGAGCACTGTGACCAATCAGCTATGATCAATCAGCCATTGAGTGACAGGTGAGTGCTGCCTGTCATTGTTCACAGCACTCAGCCAATCAGAGGCAGCGCTCAGTCACTCATTGCATTCAGTCACGCGCATTTTGAACATGCGTGGAGTGCTTTTTTTTGCGGGCATAGGTGTGTAAAACAAAATGCTCATCTGACTGAGCCCTTAATGAGAATTTGCTCAAAATAGATTGGGACTAAACCCTCTACACACTGTATAGGAGATAACTGCTGCATCGTTAGGCTCTTGTCACATGTAACTTGAGTTTGTCCAATTTTATAAGAAGCTTTAGGGACGTTTCACGTAAGACAGAATGTTCCGCAACAACATTGTGGTATATGTTGTCCTGAAATTCCACACCAGAATCCACACATATAAGGGCTCCCACCCACTAGCGTTTTTTTTCACTGCGAAATTCGCACGTTTTTTTTTTCTACAGGGGGTCTATGGGACTTGTAAAGCTAAAATCGCGATCGCGCAAAATCGCGATTTACCGCGAAATCGCGATTTTGCGTGATCGCGATTTTAGCTTTACAACTCCCATAGCATAAAGACCCCTGCAGAAAAAAAAAACCGCTGCGAATTTCGCAGTAAAAAAACGCTAGTGGGTGGAAGCCCTAACTATGGATTTTGATGCAGAATTACCAGCTATTTTCTGCTAGTTTCAATTCTGAACCAATATCTGCACATTAGCAGGGTGAATTTTGGTTGAGAAGCTGAAATAAAAACAAGATATAGGCATTAGGCAATGATTTGCTTCTTCATAGTCTGGACAGACAGTACAGGTCTAAATTATGGACTCAAAGGTACTCTGTTTGCCATTGACTGCAGGGACACACCAAACATTAATTCCCATACCCATCCAATATGAAATGACAACACCGACAACTGATGATTCTTCCTTTGTGAGTGAGAGTTGGCCATAATTTTATTCTCCAACCAACCGATGGGCATGATTTTGTCCCGTTATGCAGCCATGAAAATTACGCCCACTTTTCAATGGTTTTGTTTTTACTAGAGGTATTCTTGCTTGTTAATAGTATGTGCGAGAAAATATAGCACTTGCCCTACCTTTTTTGCACATAGTTAATACTATGTGTGGGAAAGATAGGGTAGGACCCGGCATAGTGTGAAGTTTGAACGGTTTGACAATACCCCTCAAAAAACTGTTAATGTGCACAATGCTCCATAGCACCAAGCGTAGTTGTGTATATGCCCATCTAAAGAAGTTTTAAAGCATACAACTATCTCATTAGGTTGAAGCAGTATGCCAGCATCAGACTCCCAACAGGCAAGTCTGCCTTTGAACCTTGAACTTTCCACATTTGTCAATTTTTGACCGCCACTGTGACTTTGTAAGATGCTCAAACCAAATCAACACTTAAGAATAAAGGGAAGACATTAGCCACAGAACATATTGCAGAATTCCCCAAAAATACACCAATTTTTTATTTCATTAAGGGAGGGCGAGACAAACCTCTCCTCCAGGACCCAACATGGAAAAAGAAGGTAACGAAGGAAGTGATCCAAATTATGAATGGCGGAGTGGTGTTAACATGTCAATGGGTAGCACTTTCAGCATTCCCGCTTACTAGCAATTCTTATAGCTGCTGTCAGCAAAGAGAGACCACAGCAGCCGGGGCTTATGTACCGTGGCACCCAATAAGAGGGGCTATGCAGTGGGCAGTTTCCCCATGCTGGAGAGCTGCCCAGAGAAAGAGACACTTAATGGAGGATTATCCAGACCCTTGGGGTGAAGTACTCCACAGTGCATGGGAGTAGAGGAAGTCTCCCTCCTCACAGTGCTGAACACTGCGATGGCGATGCCAAAGAATGGGTACGGATGCTGCCGATGAAGAGCGAAAGGTGTATAGAGAAAGAATGAGTAAACTACAACCCTTGTACTGAGTAATGTAAAATCCTGGGCCAGGCTGGGGGTGTTGGACTCAAAAGGAGTTATGGTGCTATAGATTATATATTTACAAGGCCTTGTGGGTAAAGTACTAAGTAGTAATGTTATATGGTTAAGTGGGATGTGACGTTATATAAAGTGTGATATGTCGTTCTGATGTGATGCTAGGTACAGTTGTTTTATTGACATCTAATGTACATGGTGTAATGTATATAACAAAGGACGTGTAATGGCACAGTGAGGCACATGGCATAGAGCGTTATACGGATTTGAGTAATATGTGATGCCGGGATTGACCCACCAGTATGGTAATGAGTAGAGATGAGCGAACACCAAAATGTTCGGGTGTTCGTTATTCGTAACGAACTTCCCGTGATGCTCGAGGGTTCGTTTCGAACAACGAACCCCATTGAAGTCAATGGGCGACCGGAACATTTTTGTATTTCGCCGATGCTCGCTAAGGTTTTCATGTGTGAAAATCTGGGCAATTCAGGAAAGTGATGGGAATGACACAGTGACGGATAGGGCAGGCGAGGGGCTACATGGTGGGCTGCATCTCAAGTTCACAGGTCCCACTATTAAGCCACAATAGCGGCAAGAGTGCCCCCCCCCCCCCCACTGTCAGCATAAAGATCGTCCTCCTCTGGCACAGCTGTAACAGCTGTAGCAGAGAAGAACGATGTTTGCCCATTGAATTCAATGGAGCGGCAATACAGCCGACTCCACTGAATGCAATGGGCTGCCGGCGATCGCAGGATGAATGGTCGGAAAGGGGTTAAATATATAACCCCTTTCCTGCAATTCATCCAGAAATGTGTTACACTAAAAATATATACCGGCGTATAAGGCGACCGGGCGTATAAGACGACCCCCCAACTGTCACCTTATACGCCGGTAATACAGTGGAGCAAAGAATAAAAAGCATTACTTACGTTTTTAGATGATCTGCGGCGCTCCTGCAGGCTGTCACTCCCTCCTGGTCCACGGCAGACAAGCTTTCTCCACGAAAGACTTTAAATCCCTGCCTCCAGAAGCACATGTGCCTTCAGCCAATCACAGCCAATGACAATGATGTCATTGAATGGCTGTGATTGGCTGTGTTTCTGGAGGCGGGGATTTCAAGCCTTGAAATCCCCGCCTCCAGAAACACAGCCAATCACAGCCATTCAATGACATCATTGTCATTGGCTGTGATTGGCTGAAGGCACATGTGCTTCTGGAGGCAGGGATTTAAAGTCTTTCGTGGAGAAAGCTTGTCTGCCGTGGACCAGGAGGGAGTGACAGCCTGCAGGAGCGCCGCAGATCATCTAAAAACGTAAGTAATGCTTTTTATTCTTTGCTCCACTGTATTACCGGCGTATAAGGTGACAGTTGGGGGGTCGTCTTATACGCCCGGTCGCCTTATACGCCGGTATATATTTTTAGTGTAACACATTTCTGGATGAATTGCAGGAAAGGGGTTATATATTTAACCCCTTTCCGACCATTCATCCTGCGATCGCCGGCAGCCCATTGCATTCAGTGGAGTCGGCTGTATTGCCGGTTCCATTGAATTCAATGGGCAAACATCGTTCTTCTCTGCTACAGCTGTTACAGCTGTGCCAGAGAAGAAGGATTTGTCTTCTATATGTTCTCAATGGGGTCAGCGCTGCTGCCGCTGGCCCCATTGAGCGCATATAGAATGCATCCATAGCGAGCAGCGGGAGGGGCAGATTTCAATACTCGGGTGACACCTTATCTCCCCAGCCACTCACAGCAGGGGGGTGGTATAGGGCTTAAACGTTGCAGGGGGAAGTTGTAATGCCTTCCCTGTCTTTATATTGGCCAAAAAAAAGCGCTAACGTCTCAGGGAAGAAAGTTTAATTTACCAGAACACCGCATGGTGTTCGTTACGAATAACGAACATCCCGAACACCCTAATATTCGCACGAATAGCAAGCTCGGACGAACGCGTTCGCTCATCTCTAGTAATGAGACAACCTCTGGATATGTAAGTGACGTCTATGACGTGTGACGTGTTCCATGTGTAAGGACGCTGCTCCTACGGGCCATGTGAGGAGGGGCCTATGGCTCAGTAAGATGTATGTACTGTAACAGTTATGCTGTAGATGAGAGAGGTGGCAAAAGATGCTACTAGAGAAGTGAAAAGCCGTGTGTCCTGCTGCTGCCAAGGAGTTGAGACGTGATGTGTATGTTGGTGCGGGGTGCAGGTTAAAGTGAAAGTATACAGTATTTTGAGTTGCAGTAGAGATATAGAGTACGGTCGCTTTAAGAGAGTTTGCTTCAAGTTATTGTGAAATGATTAAGTACACAAAACCTCCAATGGGGCGTAAATAATGGTTAGTATGCAAATGTTAAGTGAAACTTATTTTTAAAAAATCAGTGCCGCCTCTGCCTCCGTCTGTTACCGCTGCACTGTCTTGCATCCTGCGTGATACCTGGCATTATTACCAGCCCGCTATAAACGGAGGCATAAACTACTATTGGCTGTCCCCCCAGAGCAAACCACTATCTATGGGGGAGTTTGGGCAACCCACATGGAAAGAGGGAGTAAAGAGACAGCAGCTAAACTTACAACCTTGGGACAGCAGTAACAAAAAGGGCAATAGGGAGGTACTACAATGCCCAACAATCAGGGCCCTTTCACTGGGTGCTGCACTGCCCAATAAATACAGGATATGGTGGAGCATGCCCCAATTTTCTTCTCATGGGTTATGTATGCTAAGATTGTTTTTTTCTAACTCTGCAGTTTTTCATGCCATTTGAGTTTTTTTTGTTGTTGCTCTTTAGCCAGATGTAAATTAAAAAGAGGATAGGGAACACAAAGGGAGGACTTCTACTTCCTGAAATCACTTCTGGCTTTGGCACAAAAAGCTCTTTATCTAGTCTATAACAACATATTAATGGTCATTTCTAAGAATGAATGATGTATAAATGTAATAATACGGCTCACTGAATCACATGCATGTGTAATACGGATAACAAAGCCTTGTTTGTCCAAAAATACTGCAGAACTTTCTTTATCCAGAAAAATTCTAATTTTGAGAAAAATAGCTAAAAAATGAGCTCCAACTGCTGCGACGAGCTGCATTAGCATTGCCATTTAAAAACTAATAATGTAAACTCTGTGAATTTCCATGCACCAGATGTCGATGAATACATTACCGCCATTGAAGCTCTACATGGTGGCAAGGGTCAAATAGCAGCTCCAGGAAGTAACCAGAGAAAGGTGGAAGAAGGTGAAGATCCAAACAAGCTGATTTACTTGTACAGAGAAAGACAGGTATTTATCTATAGCTAAATGAAAGGAAGAAGGGAGATTGCCTTTTGTTATTTCTGCAAGGGAAGGGTAAGGGATCCTGTATTGTACATCCAAAAAGAAATGAGAATACAGTTGTTATTATCCAGACATTGGTTACTCCACTGTGTTAGTCCATAGTAGAAAGGCTGATATGGACGTAGCGATATAGCAGATTGAAGGGTTCCTGCAGCACCCAGAACCCCAATGCTGGATATATTTTATGACACTGGCAAATATGCAGTAAGCTTATTTTTGGTACTTTATGCGATAAGCTCAATTTTGGTATACATATCTAAGTAGTAACTTTGGCTCTGTTTTCATATCTATGAAGCAAGTTTGGTCCTCCTACCATATCTTCATAGTAAGCTTGTTTCTCTTGCCATATCTATGTAGCAAGTATGGTTCTGATATGGTATCTATATAGCAAGCTTGTTTCTCATACCGTATCTATGTAGTAAGCTTGGTTCTGGTACTGTATTCATGTAGCAAATTTGGTTCCATTCTCATATTTATGTAGTAAACTTGATTCTCGTAGCATATCAATATTGTATGCTAGGCTCTAACATTGTATCTATGTAGTAAGCGCAATTATGATATTATATCTATTTAGTAGTATGATTCTGTTGCTGTGTTCTTCTCCCCAATGAAAACCCATGCATTATAGGCACATTTTCCCAATGTCTCCTTGCTGAAATGCACTCATTTAGCATTTATTTAATGCCCAACTTAATATTTTACAATGTCCCAAATGGGGCACTTTCAGTTTGTTCCCCTCTGTCCATTGGTAGACAGATGTCTGGGTCTTATAATGCATATTGAATCCCCGCAGTCTGTAGGTGTGCAGATGCCTGAATTCCCTCCATCTGTAGGTATGAAGATGCTTATTTCATGTCCTGTTGGGTGTGTTTGGTGTTGCAGCGTTCCATGTCTGACTTGTACTTGTTTCTCTTCTTGTCCCATTTGTCATCGAGCCATAGACTAGGCATGGTAGGTACGAGGTGTGGGGCTGTCCTTGTCAGGACCATCATCCTGCTTTCAGGCAGGAGCCCACCAAATTTCGGCTCGGTTAAGGAACGAATTCCCAGTTCTTTGTCTGTTTAGTTCATCTTTGTTCAGTGACGCCCCTAGCAAGGTATTGTGGCTTTACCCCGCACAGATATGGCTCAGATTTCCTGTATTTCTTATGGCTGCTGTAAAGCAAAATGCTAAAACTGCTTTCAGAGCTGAGAGCAGCAGTTCACACAAGACAAGGGTATTGTAAAGTCAGGTCCCCTTGCAGTAAACCTCCTAAACCCTTTCCAAATAAATAAAAGCAAGGTTTTGAATTAGATTGGCCACGGCAGCCATTTTATTAACAAATAACCTCAAGTAACACAACTTATAGCAATAAAGAATGGGAAGGTAAAGTCTTGGAGCTACAAAAATCTGGCAACCCAAAAACTTATTTTAACAAGAATCAATATGTACCCCCAGCTGAAACCTGCCTTTGGCTTGTGGGCACCACTAGCCACCAAGATGCCTGCCTTAATTAAACAGACTATTTAGGATTACCTTACCACAATTGACAAAGAAAGACCCACCTTTGTCCTTTCTTTCGCTATGCCGCAATGTGCAACCCATGCAGACCATGGAATTGGGCCTCCGGATACTCACGCCCTGCATTCTCAATGTGCAAATAATTCTCACAAACCATCTCTCGCTAAACCTCCACCTGCATTCCTTAATCCCCACATGATCTATGAAAGAATTCTGGACAAAAGAATTCTGGACAAACGAAGGACAAGGACAAAACATGAACATACTCACCAGGATGCACTGGTGTTGTAGGCCCACCAGATGGACATCTGGAATCCAGAAGAGGTTTGCCTATGGTGTGTTCACACCAGCTGGTCCAGCGTGCATCAATATGGATGAAGCCGAGTGCACATTAGAGGAAAATCCTCTGAGGGCTAAGAGCCAGCCGATTTCTGCTCACTGGGAGCAGGCTACTGCGAAGGGAACCCACCATTGATGTCATCACTCCTGGAGAACTGGCGAACATAGGCTCCGCCTCTGGCTTGCCACGAGGCCTATGGTCTACCAGTCTACTATAGTGCTCGCCCACCTGTTCCAATTCCTCCCAGGCCACACTTCCCTGTCAGATGTGGCAGGCAGAGGAGCCTTGTCTGCAGGGTCCTCAGAGGCACTCCTAGGCCGACAACATGCTCTGGACACCACATCTAGGCTCAGGTATGTGCGTGGCATAGTCCTTCATGAGCTCAGGAGGAGCAGGGCTGGAGACAAACTTGGGAGAATTGGCTAATGCCCCACCACCTGCTGTACCAATCAGTCACTACCATGGATGCTGGCAGCAGTGCAGAGATTCTCCAGTATGTAGTCGACTTCCATACTGGTAAGTAAGAGGGGGTTATAGAGGGCAGCGCTGCATTTCACAGGCTGCCCTCACCTACACTATCTCTTCCCAATTTGATGCCCCGCTACTTCCTCTTAACGCTCCTCCCCTGTTCTCCAGTTAAGCCTTTCACTACCTGTCCCTTCCCACCAAACCTTGTCATGTGGGACTCTCCTTATATTCTCCAGACCCAGACCTGTCCCTTTTACTGGTTGACTATTACCGTAATCTAAAAATATATAATAAGAGACAAAGTTCACTGAAAAATAGGATATAGGATTTTAGAATTTGGTTTTCAACAGTAAATACAAAAAAATTGCTACATGCCCTCTAATGTTACATTTTTTATAAAGAAATGTATATTACTATGCAAATCCACATTGTCAGATTCATCCATTTCAACACATTTTTTAAGCATACAACTCTGGCTGATGGATTCATTGAATCTAGGTCAAAATTTCTTCACTGAGTAACAAAGTATGTTCCTGTTTTGACAGAGAAGCTAATTTATTTTGCTACTTTTTGGAACACATAAGGGAGGTTTTAGGATGTGGCACCTGTGCATATTACACTTGTCCAAAAGGATTCGAAACTCATTGATTTACTTTGCACAAAGTTGTCACAAAAGATTTACAAGAATCTTTGAAACTTGTGACATGGACAAGGTTTTCCTTTAGAACTAGCGAGACAGCTAAAAAGTCAAGCTTGGATTCTTTTTTCTGCTACAATACTTAGGGATTAGATAGAAGTTTTATGTTTTTCTGTCGTGGATTCTGTAATATTTTCTACATTGAAGGAACAGCTTTCATGGAAAGATAATAGATCTATGATGTTAAAGTGTTTTTGGTATTCCGTTGGCCATAAGTGGTCTATGATCAAAATTAGTCAGATGGGGAACAGATTCTCCAACCACATTTAAGGGGTTATCCAATTCTTGCAAAAAATAAAAATAGCAGCAAATGTAACAATCAAACAGGGAAATGTACTTACCTGTTATCTGCTCCAGCGATCCAGCTTTGCAGCTCCGTGGACCACCACTGGTCTCTGCTTACATATGGCCAGCAGTGATATTTCATATTGCTGGTGATCAATGCAGCTACTTAGTGGCCACAGAGCTCTTGTGCGGTCCTCCTGGCATCATGGTTTCTATCTTTGAGCCGTGATGCCAGTACTACAGCTACAAGACCACTAGAGCCACTGATTGGACGTGACAGTTACATACTTTCGGCATCTAAATCACCAGGAGAACCACAGGAGTTACAATGCTGGATCACCGAGGCAGAGACTGGGTGAGTATTGAAATGTTTTGGTTTGGTTTGTCACATTTGCAGTTTTGTTTTTTTTTGGAGACTTTTTTATTCAAGTTTTTACAATCAGATATTCTAATCAGGTTTAACAAGGATTCAGAATGCAAATACATAAGTATATAAACCTATTATATAAAGTCATGCTGAGGGCTCAGTCACACGAGCGTCGATCCGCCCGTGTTTCTGCACAATAAGACGGCCGCACCGCGTGCAGACGACTCTCTGCATGACCGGCTCCATTGCCGGCCATGTGTTCTTTCACAGGCCGGTGCGGAGAGTTGTCCGCACATGCCGTGCAGAGATCAAAATCTAACAGAAACACGGGCGGATCAGCGCCGGTGTGACTGAGCCCTTAAAGTATAGAACAAGACTTTTATATTCTTTGTGTATTACTAACAATAAACTTTGGTAGGGAAGGAAGGGGAGTAAGCAGGGATAAAAGAGGCGAGGAAAGGGTACATGAGTGCCGTATATATAGCTCAGAATTTTTTTTACCTTTTTGTGAGTTTTAGGTCTAAGGTCTTGCCATTAAGAGAAGTTTCAGGAACCTTAGGTCTGTAGCAGCTCAAAACTAGGTCTCATTGCTGTTCACTAGTGCTTTGGAGACTTTGCCACCCCTAAATCTATCCTATACAGGGAATCTATGGAGCCAAGGACCCGAGCATAAGAGAAAGGCGGAGAACCTATTTTGCTTGAAGAAAAACGTGTTCTAGAAGGCAATGGTTGGAGATTAAATCAGTCAGAGACTCCATTGATGGAGAGGCGGAGGATCTCCAGTTCCTAGCAATCAAAAGAATGTCTGATTGGAAAATATAGCACATTAGTCTTCTTTTGCTAGTGGGGAAACCATCAATGCCTATTGCAAGTAGAGCTAACCCTAGATTCATTGCAATAGATATGTTAGTTAATTCAGATACCAGCCTGAAAATAGCGGACCACCACTCATTCCCAGAAAACATGTAGGAGAGTTCTCATTTGGCTACAATTGCACCAACATAACTCTAAGAAGCCTGGGAATAGATGTGCCAATTTGACAGGGTTAATAGTATCATCTCAGAATTAATTAATGCAAGAGTTCTTAAGACTGGCACATGAGGAAGCTTTCAGGGACCATTTTATAGCAATAAACCATTGCTCAATAGGTATTACCTTACCCAAGTCCCTTTCCCAATTCAGTAGATATGCTTCCTTAGGGAATTCCACCTCTTTGTTGAGAGAAATATAAATAGATTTTGTAGCCTTAAGTCCTGATTTGGGTGGATCAAATAGAAAAGTATGTAATTGATGGTGGATTCTTTGATACAGTTGGGGGTGCCTAATCAAATAACTTCTAATCCTAAGAAATGTGTAGAATTCAAACTCAGGGATGTCACATTGCTGCACCAGATCTGCATAAGGTTTGATTTTCCCCTCATGGACCAGATCAGCAATACGAAGAATCCCTTTTTTGGCCCAAAGCTGCATTTTGATACCTGTAATAAACAATTCAAGAGTCTCTAATGGGAACCAGACAAAGGAAAAGGTTTCACATTTGCAGCTTTTTTTAATGTATTTTTTGTAAAACCAGAATCATTATTTTCATTGTAAAATAATACCGTAGAGACGAGGCAACATGGTTCATATTTGGTGGGAATGTCCTCCAGTGGCGGCTTTGTGGAGAGACGTGGAATCGTTGTACAACAGCCTATGTGGGATGGATGTGGTACTCACGCCCGAGATGGCTCTGCTGTCCTTGTTCCCGGGCTCTATTGCCCAGGTGAAGAAAGGCCTGCTGAGATTTTTTATTTTAGCAGTCAGGCAGATTATTCCAAGGTTCTGGCGAGCCGCCTCAGGCCCCACCAGAATCCACTGGGTAGAGGCGGTCAAGACGTTGGCTAGATTCGAGGAGATGAGGGCAGAGGAGGAAGCTACAGTGGTGGGATTCTACGCAACGTGGCAACCCTGGCTGGATTTTAGGTCGTCGCATAGAGTAGGGGAGTGGCTAACCCGGCTGGCAAACACAACATAGAAGCATGGATTACCATCACAGCCCCGCGAACAGAGGGGGGAGTTCCTCTCCCCCTCTGGCGTTGAGGGGTGGCCCCCTGGATAAACTGGGATCTCCCTTTCCTTAGGTGGTACTAAGCATGGTGGGCGGTTTATGTAAGTAGGACCTCTCAGCGCCGACATAATGTCTATCTACCTACCCACACCCTGTCCCCAATCCCTATCTATTTCCCCTATGTCCTCTGGAGTACTATCTCCGGTTAATTCCGCTTTTGTTTTTTTTTCTCTCTTTCTCTATGTCTGTCTTCCTACCCCCTCTTGGGCCCCTACCTCGAGGTGGGATAGCGTTTCCCTCTTAAAAAGAAAATTCTGAGCGGAGGTGGGTCAGCAACAAGCTCCACAGTAGAGAGTTGGTGGAACGGGAAAGCGGATACAACATAAAGTGTGTATACAATTTAAATTTACTAAGGATTGGAATGTACCATATGTTTGGTTTTCTTCTGTCTCAATAAAAAACTTTTTGAACTAAAAAATAATACCGTAGAGCACTGTGCGCCTATAGGTTCCAAAGATGTAAGTCTGATACTGGTCTATTATACAAACAAGTACTTAAGAGACAAGCCAATTAATTCATTTCTTTGACTGCCATTGAAATGGTCAAAATGTTGTAATTTAGGATGGGATTGATTCCTTGTTCGGCAACTACCAGTTCTGGTTGCTTTCAACCATCTCAGTCTATTGTTGTTTTTCAAGTGCCTGGTCTGTCTTCTTCTACTGATACAACCATTAATTTGGAGATTTTTAATCTGGCCATACATACTAGATAGTTGTTAGCTAACTGACAATTCTGCCAACAGCTATTCTTCTCGACGTTGCATACATATGTATGCTCAGCATGGCTGTATGAGTTCCCATTGAGAAAAAAGGAGTAAGCCACTGATGGACTCCTCTGGCTATAGTATATCTTTCCTAAGAACAAAAGGATGGGGCATGCTGAAATCCAACTGTTCGACTCATCTATTATTTCACATCTGCTGTTGAAGGAGAGTCATGAGGTCCACACATCCATATTAGATGGCTGACTTTTGGTGAGTTTGGCCTATATTAATCTAATGTGTTTGGCCACCTTCATGTTTTAGTTTGCCTTGTGGTTCCTTTTGTGGTGTCCACCAGTTAATGTTGATGGATCCTTTCCATTTAATTTCACAATTCCTGTTGTTCATTGGACAGACATAGGTAGAAAAGGGTCTCTGTGCAAAAAATGTGTATGACTTGATTTACAAAAGCTGGTTTGTTGAGTGAGATGCCAATCATCCAGTCCTTCAATGGCTCGCCAGTTTCTCTTATAGATTGCAATTATGCCAATTATTAAAGTGGTTTTCCAGGCATTTACTATTGATGATCCAACCACAGGATAGGTCAACAAATCGTCTGATCCTCTGGTCTGCTATCAATGCAATTGAGCCGGATATACACATTGGAGTCAGAGCCAGAAGTGTAGTAGGCTTTGCTTCTATAGAAATCATTACACTTTCAGGTCCTTGTTGCAGTCAGAGTTGGAAGTGTAATAGAAGGCATCATTAGGAATGAAGCTTTCTACTATACTTCTGTCTCTGACCCCAATGTGGACCTCTGGCTTGGCTGCACTGAAAGAAAGCTGGAGGGTCAGATGATAAGTGGGAATTCCGAGCCGCAAATCCTGCTGATCAGCTATTGATGACCTACAGGTCATCAATAGTAAATTACTGGAAAATCAATTTAAGAGGTGTTTATAAGCAACCAAGTTGACAGTATGAAGAATTTGTATTCTAGTAGTTGGATGCTTTGCCTATGGGGCCATTGTGCAGCTACATAAACTACACAGATGATATAACTATCTTTGTAAACATATGCAAATGATTGACGGAATAGCAAAGAATAGAAAGGTATAGCATTGCTGACAACATGTAGGGGTAAATGGGCCAAGTCTTCACAACCCCTATAGAAATGCTTTACAAAAATTTGTCGTTGAACTAAACAATAAGCAGAAGGATATTATACTACACTACTAAAATTATGAATTCATGAACATTAAAAAGTGAGAGTAATATTTATTTGCCTCTAAGAATAAACACTGACCCAAATTGCCCTCCATTTGGTTACAAAACCATCTGTTTAGCCTGTGGGGGGGCTCCAAGACAAGCTGCTCGAAGCTGTGCCATGGAATAGAACTTCTGATAGCCAACATCAACTTTATCATTCATATGTATAGCTTCTGCTATCTGCGCGTTATTATATTTCACACTCAACGTAGCAATAGTATGTAATTCATAGGATGCAGCTATTACAAGGCACACCACTCATTATAGATGACATACACATGTACCATCAGTTTATCGTTTATTGCTGCTTTGTCTATTTTCTTGTGATTTTTTTTCTTCTAAGGATTAGAGATGAGCGAGCACCAAAATGCTCGGGTGCTCGTTACTCGGGACGAAATTTTCGCAATGCTCGAGGGTTCGTTTCGAGTAACGAACCCATTGAAGTCAATGGGCGACCCGAGCATTTTTGTATATCGCCGATGCTCGCTAAGGTTTCCATTTGTGAAAATCTGGGCAATTCAAGAAAGTGATGGGAACGACACAGCAACGGATAGGGCAGGCGAGGGGCTACATGTTGGGCTGCATCTCAAGTTCCCAGGTCCCACTATTAAGCCACAATAGCGGCAAGAGTGCCCCCCCTTCTCAACAACTTTTACTTCTGAAAAGCCCTCATTAGCAATGCATACCTTAGCTAAGCACCACACTACCTCCAACAAAGCACAATCACTGCCTGCATGACACTCCGCTGCCACTTCTCCTGGGTTACATGCTGCCCAACCCTCCCCCCCCCCCCCCCGCACGACCCAGTGTCCACAGCGCACACCAAAGTGTCCCTGCGCAGCCTTCAGCTGCCCTCATGCCACACCACCCTCATGTCTATTTAGAAGTGTGTCTGCCATGAGGAGGAACCGCAGGCACACACTGCAGAGGGTTGGCACGGCTAGGCAGCGACCCTCTTTAAAAGGGGCGGGGCGATAGCCCACAATGCTGTACAGAAGCAATGAGAAATATAATCCTGTGCCACACACTATTCATTCTGTCAAGGTGTCTGCATGCCCCAGTCAGACCGCGTTTTTTTATAAATAGTCACAGGCAGGTACAACTCCGCAATGGGAATTCCGTGTGCACCCACAGCATGGGTGGCTCCCTGGAACCCACCGGCTGTGCATAAATGTATCCCATTGCAGTGCCCTGGACAGCAGAGCTAACGTCAGATTAAATGCAGGTGGGCTTCGGCCCACACTGCATGCCCCAACCTGACCGGGGTTTTTAATTCATAGACACAGGCAGGTACAACTCCCTATTGTGAAGTCCCTGTGGACCCACAGCATGGGTGGCTCCCTGGAACCCACCGGCGGTACATAAATATATCCCATTGCATTGCCCATCACAGCTGAGGTAATGTCATGTTTAATGCAGGTGGGCTTCGGCCCACACTGCATGCCCCAGTCAGACTGGGGTTCTTTAGAAGTGGACACATGCAGTTACATCTCCGTGTGGACCGACAGCATGGGTGGGTGCCAGGAACCCACCGGCGGTACATAAATATATCCCATTGCATTGCCCATCACAGCTGAGGTAATGTCATGTTTAATGCAGGTGGGCTTCGGCCCACACTGCATGCCCCAGTCAGACTGGGGTTCTTTAGAAGTGGACACATGCAGTTACATCTCCGTGTGGACCGACAGCATGGGTGGGTGCCAGGAAGCCACTGGCGGTACATAAATATATCCCATTGCATTGCCCATCACAGCTGAGGTAATGTCATGTTTAATGCAGGTGGGCTTCGGCCCACACTGCATGCCCCAGTCAGACTGGGGTTCTTTAGAAGTGGACACATGCAGTTACAACTCCGTGTGGACCGACAGCATGGGTGGGTGCCAGGAAGCCACCGGCGGTACATAAATATATCCCATTGCATTGCCCATCACAGCTGAGGTAATGTCATGTTTAATGCAGGTGGGCTTCGGCCCACACTGCATGCCCCAGTCAGACTGGGGTTCTTTAGAAGTGGACACATACAGTTACAACTCCCTGTGGACCCACAGCATGGGTGGCTCCCTGGAACCCATCGGCCGTACATAAATATATCCCATTGCAGTGCCCAGCACAGCTGATGTAACGTCAGCTTTAATGCAGGTGGGCAAAAAATTAATTGGATTACACTGTAGGCGAGGGCCCCAAAAAATTGGTGTACCAACAGTACTAATGTACGTCAGAAAAATTGCCCATGTCCAACCAAGAGGGCAGGTGAAACCCATTAATCGCTTTGGTTAATGTGGCTTAATTTGTAACTAGGCCTGGAGGCAGCCCAGTTAAAATAAAAATTGGTTCAGGTGCAAGTTTCAACACTTTAATGAGCATTGAAACGTATAAAAATTGTTTACAAAAATTATATGACTGAGCCTTGTGGGCCTAAGAAAAATTGCCCGTTCGGCGTGATTACAACAGGTTTCAGAAGGAGGAGCAGGAGGAGGTGGATGAATATTATACACAGATTGAAGCTAAAAGGTCCACGTTTTTGATGGTGATAGAGAACAATGCTTCCATCCGCGGGTGCAGCCTACGTATTGTTTAGGTATCGCTGCTGTCCGCTGGTGGAGAAGAGAAGTCTGGGGAAATCCAGGCTTTGTTCATCTTGATGAGTGTAAGCCTGTCGGCAATGTCGGTTGACAGGCGGGTACGCTTACCTGTGATGATTCCCCCAGCCGCAGTAAACACCCTCTCTGACAAGACGCTAGCCGCAGGACAAGCAAGCACCTCCAGGGCATACAGCACGAGTTCAGGCCACGTGTCCAGCTTCGACACCCAGTAGTTGTAGGGGGCAGAGGCGTCACGGAGGACGGTCGTGCGATCGGCTACGTACTCCCTCACCATCCTTTTACAGTGCTCCCGCCGACTCAGCCTTGACTGGGGAGCGGTGACACAGTCTTGCTGGGGAGCCAGAAAGCTGTCAAAGGCCTTAGAGAGTGTTCCCCTGCCTGTGCTGTACATGCTGCCTGATCTCCACGCCTCCCCTGCTACCTGGCACTCGGAACGGCGCCTTCGGCCACTAGCGCTGTCGGATGGGAATTTTACCATCAGTTTGTCCGCCAGGGTCCTGTGGTATAGCATCACTCTCGAACCCCTTTCCTCTTCGGGTATGAGAGTGGAAAGGTTCTCCTTATACCGTGGGTCAAGCAGTGTGTACACCCAGTAATCCGTAGTGGCCAGAATGCGTGTAACACAAGGGTCACGAGAAAGGCATCCTAACATGAAGTCAGCCATGTGTGCCAGGGTACCTGTACGCAACACATGGCTGTCCTCACTAGGAAGATCACTTTCAGGATCCTCCTCCTCCTTCTCCTCCTCAGGCCATACACGCTGAAAGGATGACAGGCAAGCAGCATGGGTACCCTCAGCAGTGGGCCAAGCTGTCTCTTCCCCCTCCTCCTCATCCTCCTACCCCTCCTCCTCCTCCTCCTCAACGCGCTGAGATATAGACAGGAGGGTGCTCTGACTATCCAGCGACATACTGTCTTCCCCGCCTCTGTTTCCGAGCGCAAAGCGTCTGCCTTTATGCTTTGCAGGGAACTTCTCAAGAGGCATAGCAGAGGAATGGTGACGCTAATGATTGCAGCATCGCCGCTCACCATCTGGGTAGACTCCGCAAAGTTTCCAAGGACCTGGCAGATGTCTGCCAACCAGGCCCACTCTTCTGTAAAGAATTGAGGAGACTGACTCCCACTGCGCCGCCCATGTTGGAGTTGGTATTCCACTATAGCTCTATGCTGCTCATAGAGCCTGGCCAACATGTGAAACGTAGAGTTCCACCGTGTGGGCACGTCACACAGTAGTCGGTGTACTGGCAGATGAAACCGATGTTGCAGGGTGCGCAGGGTGGCAGTGTCCGTGTGGGACTTGCGGAAATGTGCGCAGAGCCGGCGCACCTTTACGAGCAGGTCTGACAAGCGTGGGTAGCTTTTCAGAAAGCGCTGAACCACCAAATTAAAGACGTGGGCCAGGCATGGCACGTGCGTGAGGCTGCCGAGCTGCAGAGCCGCCACCAGGTTACGGCCGTTGTCACACACGACCATGCCCGGTTGGAGGCTCAGCGGCGCAAGCCAGCGGTCGGTCTGCTCTGTCAGACCCTGCAGCAGTTCGTGGGCCGTGTGCCTCTTCTCTCCTAAGCTGAGTAGTTTCAGCATGGCCTGCTGACGCTTGCCCACCGCTGTGCTGCCGTGCCGCGCGACACCGACTGCTGGCGACGTGCTGCTGCTGACACATCTTGATTGCGAGACAGAGGTTGCGTAGGAGGAGGAGGAGGAGGGTGGTTTAGTGGAGGAAGCATACACCGCCGCAGATACCACCACCGAGCTGGGGCACGCAATTCTGGGGGTGGGTAGGACGTGAGCGGTCCCAGGCTCTGACTCTGTCCCAGCCTCCACTAAATTCACCCAATGTGCCGTCAGGGAGATATAGTGGCCCTGCCCGCCTGTGCTTGTCCATGTGTTCGTTGTTAAGTGGACCTTGGCAATAACCGCGTTGGTGAGGGCGCGTACAATGTTGCGGGAGACGTGGTCGTGCAGGGCTGGGACGGCACATCGGGAAAAGTAGTGGCGACTCTGGAACTGAGTAGCACGGGGCCACCGCCGCCATCATACCTTTGAAAGCCTCTGTTTCCACAACCCTATACGGCAGCATCTCCAGGCTGATAAATTTGGCTATGTGCACGTTTAACGCTTGAGCGTGCGGGTGCGTGGCGGCGTACTTGCGCTTGCGCTCCAACTCTTGCGCCAGCGACGGCTAGACGGTGCACCGAGAGACATTGGTGGATGGGGCCGAGGTCAGCGGAGTTGAGGGTGTGGGTGCAGGCCAGGAGACGGTAGTGCCTGTGTCCTGAGAGGGGGGTTGGATCTCAGTGGCAGGTTGGGGGTGGTGAGGCTGGTGGTGGTGGCTCCCCGGCTGATCTTGGCGTGACAAAGGTTGCACACCACTGTTCGTCGGTCGTCTGCACTCTCAGTGAAAAACTGCCAGACCGCTGTGCACCTCGGCCTCTGCAGGGTGGCATGGCGCGAGGGGGCGCTTTGGGAAACAGTTGGTGGATTATTCGGTCTAGCCCTGTCTCTACCCCTGGCCACCGCACTGCCTCTTCCAACCTGCCCTGCTGCTGCACCTGCCTCCCCCTCTGAAGACCTGTCCTCAGTAGGTGTAGCAAGCCAGGTGGGGTCAGTCACCTCATCGTCCTGCTGCTCTTCCTCCGAATCCTCTGTGCGCTCCTCCCTCGGACTTACTCCAATTACTACTACCTGAGTGATAGACAACTGTGTCTCATCGTCATCGTCCTCCTCACCCACTGAAAGCTCTTGAGACAGTTGCCGGAAGTCGCCAGCCTCATCCCCCGGACCCCGGGAACTTTCCAAAGGTTGGGCATCGGTCACGACAAACTCCTCCAGTGGGAGAGGATTCGGAACCATTGCTGCCCATCCTGGGCAGGGGCCCGAGAACAGTTCCAGGGAGTTTGCCTGCTCCTCAGAGTGTGTCATTGTAATGGAGTGAGGAGGCTGGGAGGAAGGAGGAGCAGCAGCCAGAGGATTCAGTTGCAGCAGTGGATGGCGCAGAATTCTGGGTGGTCGATAGATTGCTGGATGCACTTTCTGCCATCCACGACAGGACCTGCTCACACTGCTCATTTTCTAATAAAGGTCTACCGCGTGGACCCATTAATTGTGAGATGAATGTTGGGACGCCAGAAACGTGCCTCTCTTCTAATCCCGCAGCAGTCAGCTGCGATACACCAGGATCAGGAGCTCGGCCTGTGCCGACACCCTGACTTGGGCCTCCGCGTCCTCGCCCGCGTCCACGTCTTCTAGGCCTACCCCTACCCCTCAGCATGCTGTATTACCAGTAGTGTAGAAACAGAACGCTGTAATTAAATGTGCCGCTTATTGGCCTGTGGTTAGAGGCTGACTTCGCTTACGGAACGCACAGCAGAGCCAGGAAAGAATTTTGCGCAAGCCTGCTGTAACACTTAGCTGGCTGCGTATGAATTAGGACAACTACCCCCAGCAGAGACGCAGTACAGTCAGGATGGTCACAGGCAGCCCAAATAGATTTTTTCCCCCAAATTTGTTTGGAAAAGCCCACTGCGTATATAGACTGGATATGTCTTTCACTGTCCCTGCCTCACCAGCACTACTGGCCGTGGACTATGTAAAATTACTGCAGACTGTTTCACTCTGGACAGGATGACAGCGGTGATGTAAGAGGCAACGCAGAGGCAGGAAAGAATTTTGCGCAAGCCTGCTGTAACACTTAGCTGGCTGCGTATGAATTAGGACAACTACCCCCAGCAGAGACGCAGTATAGTCAGGACACTCACAGGCAGCCCAAATAGATTTTTTTTCCCAAATTTTTTTGGAAAAGCCCACTGCCTATATAGACTGGATATGTCTTTCACTGTCCCTGCCTCACCACCACTACTGGCCGTGGACTATGTAAAATTACTGCAGGACGCAATGCTCTGCACGGCCGATATACAAAAAAAAAAAAATGTGCAACACTGCAAAAAGCAGCCTCAACAGTACTGCACACGGTCAAATGTGGCCCTAAGAAGGACCGTTGGGGTTCTTGAAGCCTAAAATCACTCCTAACGCTCTCCCTATAGCAGCTCCGGCATCAGCAGCACTGTCCCTGATCTCTGTCAGAATGCATCTGTGGCGAGCCGCGGGAGGGGCCGATTTGTATACTCGGGTGACACCTGATCTCGCCAGCCACTCACTGCAGGGGGGTGGTATAGGGCTTGAACGTCGCAGGGGGAAGTTGTAATGCCTTCCCTGTCTTTCTATTGGCCAGAAAAGCGCGCTAACGTCTCAGAGATGAAAGTGAAAGTAACTCGAACATCGCGTGGTGCTCGCCTCTAGTAACGAGCATCTCGAACACGCTAATACTCGAACGAGTATCAAGCTCGGACGAGTACGTTCGCTCATCTCTACTAAGGATTTATCATTAACATTTTTGTATATATGAAGCATTTTAATACTTAAAGATTATAGAACCTATTCAAAAAAATAATATGACTTAGAAGATGAGAAGCCAAATCCTGCCTTGCAGGTTTTGGTCAGGTGGCTTCAATGGATGCAATATCATGATGAACATGAATGTCACATTTTGTTACAAAGGGAAAGTTGACTAATGGTTCTAATTTCGATTTGAAACGTTTTGGGAAACAAGAAATGAATTTTCCTTAATCATCAAACTTGATATGTAGGGAGGAAATATAGTCTGTGCTGCAAAAAGGAAAGGAAGCCCACTCTGGACAAAGCGCATTTTTTACTCATCTCCCTCTACTCCAACTCATGGCTAATGGTGCTCTGAATCCAGGTGCGTGATGCAATGTAGGATTTGTCTGGTAAACCTTGCCTATATATTAATCCTTTAGGGCAGAGGCATAACTTGAAGCTCATGGGCCTCAATGCAAAACCTGTAACAGGGCCTCCAACTATAATGCTTTATTCATAGTACTGGGCTCCCTATATGGAGAAGAGAGGCCTTATGGGCCCCCTAAGGTTCCTGGGCCCGGGTGCAACCGCATCCCCTGAATCCCCTATAGTTACGCCCCTGCTTTAGGGTTATTTTACTTTCATTTTCACACTGATTTTGACCTTGTTCTGGACTTAAGTCTTCTAACTGAATTCTGGCCTGTCTTCTGATTATATATCATGTCATCCTTTGGCTTGTCATATCCTGACCACTCTTCCTAACCATTGGCTTAGTTTCTCATTTTGTCTCTATCTCTAGATATTCCTAACAGTATTTTGCCTCTACCATCTGTGACTACTTGTCAGGGTGCTGCTGGAGCCGGTTCCTTCGGAGCTTGGGTTCACTTCTGGGATGATATCATAAAATCAGATTCAGATCGTGTGATATACCTGCTTGCATATTCATGTTTCAGTCAGGCCTAGACATCAAGGGCTAAACCTTCCCCTGCTGCAATTTAGCTGAGAGGCTAGGTGGGATACTTAACAACTCAGCCAGCCAATCAGTGACTTTATTACAGTTGTTTAGTTAATGGACTGGCTGGGATGATTGTCAACCAGTCAGCAACTTTCTTGTTATATATAAAGTCTATGTTTGGTGCTATCTAAACCTCTGTCTGTGTGTCTGCATTGTAGCTTCTGTTCCCCTCTTGTCTTGAACTTTTCTTCTTGCAAGCTGTGGGGTCGCCCCTCTCAAGGCGGGTGCTTTGCTTAGAGGAAGAATTGTTCAGGGTGAAACTTGCAGCTCTTTATTCTGTTTAACTTGGTTTATATGTCTTATTTTTTAAAATACTCCTGTCATACGTCACTAGACTGTCCCGGAGTCTATCTCCCCTTAGTTTTGCTCTTGTTACACTGTCCTGTCCTGGACAGACATGACACTATTTTTAGGTGTTATCATTAACCCATTCACTGCTTTAGACCATTGCAGATGTTGCTATTAAGACCTTCCCTTCCCTAGACTCTAGGTATGTAACCACAAACTCTTCACTGCTATAGATGACCAGGGATCTTACCAGTTACCCAGATGCTACCCTAGACAATAATAGACATCTAGCCATCACTGTATGTGAAATTCTATTTGTCAATTGTTGAGAAAGATAAGTTTTCAAAGTCACTGGGGCAAATTTACTATTGCAAATGTATCATAAAACTGTCTTACATAGTTTGAACCGCATTTATTATATATTTCTAGAAACATGAGGACACTTTTTTACGACTTGTCCAGCAAAGGGGCGTGGTTTCATGAAAAGAGGAAATTTATTAAGACCACTATTTTAAATGCTGGTCTTAATAGGATTTTCTCCAGCACGGAATCAGCCTAGTACATGAGGTGCATGCCTTTTCATATACTAGGTGCATCTCAGCACCTCACTGCACTTACATTGAAATGCATGCCATGCCAGCTCCTACTTGGTGCACATTTTTCTATAATTAACACCAGTTTCTTGCAAAAATTCTACATAAATGTCAGTTTGGCACAGCCACGCCTACTCCCGACAAGCCGCACCCATTTTTTTTCCTCAAAAGTGGCGAAGGTAACCCCAAAATCTGAAAAAGCACAAATTTTTGCTTAAGTGCCCGCTTAAGCAAAAATGTTCAACTTTTTTTACTCCAGATATTAGCATAAAAGCTTTTATGAATATTCACCATTGTGTGCCAAAATGTTTGGTGGAATTTTTGGTGTAAAGTAAGCCTAATAATGAAAAGTAAAATAGAAAAACAATCAGACCTATATAGTACAGATCTACTGCAAGATTATGCCTTTCATGTACATGCCTGTCGAGAGTCGACGGCAACCGAAGTCTATACATAAGGGAAAGGCAGCTTAAGATAAAGGAATCTTCTTTATTTATAATCTTTAAAACATCATATCATATAAAAGGCACCGAGCAACGCAAACACATTTCAAAGCTGTCTGGCTTCTTGTGCACAGCTAAATGGATCTTATGGTTTTCAGTATTAAAACCAATCATGGACCAATTAGATATGCAGCTAACAGCTGACGTATGCAGATTGTCAAATCCACATTTAAATTATATAGACACAACTATAAATCTACTTCTACATACAGTTCTATGTCATAATATACATGGGAGATAGTTAATATATATAAAGCAGATCACTTTTTAGATTTCATATCCCTAATGGGACCCCAGTCATAAGATCCAATATGTCCCTCTACTCAATACATGCTTTCTTCAATCCTTTTGAATTTACGGATCGTACACCCAGTATGAATTAAGTCACATTCTGTGTAGCAAACATTATAAATAACATATTCGGTGTCACAATTTAGGCTAAATTCACACCTGCACTAGAGATTTCCGTTTTCCTACTTCGTTATGGAAGACAAAAAACTGAATCCTCTGGAAGACCGGATCCATATCATATTGGAACCAAACTCTGCCAAATGGACATCATTGTCTATAATTGGGTCTGTTTTGTACCTGCACCTGTGAAGCATTTATTTACTGGATGAAAAGGTCCTGAATGCAGGACTTTTTCACCTGGCATTTCATGCCAGATCTGTGTTGGGAGCTCTGATGAAGATGTGGATAAAAACTAATAAATGTGTCAGGACTCAAACATGAGAACTCCTGTGCTCCAGGCGGCATATCTCCCTGGTGAGCTACTCAGCCTGCTGGACAGCTCCCCTGTCTAATCTTGTCCAGTTTCTTGCTCCTACAACCCAGCTCCTGATTGCTCCAACCTGTTTCCTTGATTTCTCACATTATATAAACCTGTCCCTGTTCTTCCCTCAGTGCGTGATTATTGTGCTCTTAGCCCTTACTCAAGCTCTGCTACCAACTGCTCCTCTCAGTACAATTACAGTAAGAGGAGAACGCTTTGGCAATATTCTTGGATTAAAAGATTAGAAGGTGAATGATAGGGACTTACCTGGTGTATGCAACCCAAAGTAATTCAGGCTGGCCACAACACCTAGACAACATCCCAGAAACCAATGGCAGGTGCCTTGTCCTTAAGTACTTTGTACATCCACTAGGAAATGGAGAGCAGCTAGTCCATACACCAGATAGCATGAGTAATGATCCGGGAATAGTAATAGAAACAAAAAGGTAAACAATAGGTCCTGCACGCTAAGGAATGGGGTAAGAAAGTTTTTAAACCCCAGTCAGGGAACTTACTTGAAAGGAAGGTCTCATACCATCGAGACCCACCTAAGATCGAATGGTGACAAGTGTAGAGGGATCAATGAGGAACGCATCCATCCAGAAAGGTGTCCAGGACCAGGAAAGGTGTTGATCAAACATCCAAAAAGGCTATCTCAAACATACTGTGTCAAAACATTTCTTCCACTTTCTTAGTAAAGAAACAACTGGTCTAAGGGTTACCTACGTAATTTTATGGGATTGGAGCAAAAAGAAATGTTTTGGATTTTAAAGCTGAACTGCCTTGCACCAAATGGTTTAAATGAGGTTCTGGAGAAAATTTGAAATAATACAAGTAGTTCCTATATACTAAAGGCTTATTTTGACAAGGCCTGTATGTTTTTACTACCATACAAATTATTAATATTAAATATATATAAAAAAAATAATTTACATGAAATTTCACAAAAACCGAGGAGTTGCCATTGACTGCTATTGGGATCTTTTGGTCACGCCGCACACTACTCCGATCATGTTAACGAGTGCATAGGCTCCTATGTAATCTAAAGCTATTGCAAATGCTCACAAGGTGTTTCTGATGTTCTTTTTGGAGCTAATGTTAATTCTGGCCAAAGGGGTCATGTGAATGGAGGCATTAATGAAGCTTTGCATTGCCTGCGCCACTCCTGGCAACGGTTCATAGACACATGAGTTTTTGCGGCAGTTTTGGTCTTTACAAAATCGCTTTTTTTATTTTGGTGAGCTGCTCACTAGAGATGAGCGAACGTACTCGGTAAGGGCAATTTCGCAATCGAGCACCGCGATTTTCGAGTACTTCACTACTCGGGTGAAAAGTACTCGAGTGCGCTTCGGGGCGGGGGGTTGTAGAGGGGAGTGGGGGGTAGCAGCGGGGAACAGGGGGGAGCCCTCTCTCTCTCCCTCTCCCCCCCACTCCCCGCTGAAACCCCCCGCTCACCCACAGCGCACCCGAGTACTTTTCACCCGAGTAGTGAAGTACTCGAAAATCGCGGTGCTCGATTGCGAAATCGCCCTTACCGAGTACGTTCGCTCATCTCTACTGTTCACCCATAATATCTAGTCAACCTTTTAAAGACAAACAATATAATATTACTCATTTTACATACTTGCTTCTCTAGATGGAATTTTCCACGCCGTGTTGCAATCGTCCATAATTATGTTGGAGTTAGATTCATGTGTTTCCACACCTGACTAGGACGCTCCCCTTTGTTAAAGCTTATGTAAATCTGGGTGCTTCCCCTTGCCAAAAGCTCTGACGGTCAAATTTTTCACAACTGTTTTCGATTAATTATGGGTGCATTTTCCCCACCTCTAAGGGCATCCACTATAAAAAGATTTCATGTAGTGTTCATGAAGTTTCAGTATAGCAGACATTTATACATTTCATTTGGCCATAGACAAAGGTTTCTTTTACAGCCTTGTAAATTTGTACATCAGACAGAAACGGTGTGTTTCTTTCCAAGGAATACAAAGCTGGCCACCATTTGCAACTAAATGCACCGAGGGCCTTAGGAAGGAGAGGAACATCACTTGACATTTAACGTTATTTTTAAGCTGCTACCTTGGATGGTCCAAAAAACAAGGTATTTGTTCACTACATTGGCCACCTTCTGCTTTCTGGTAAAAAGGATAATTAAAGGCCCAAGGGGGATATCACTCTTGAGATATTAAGTGAGAGGTGGCCAAATTAGTACAAGCTCAGAACTGACATCAAGGGTCCTCGTTGTTGTCGGATTCCCTAACTAAAGAAAAAGTGCCAATAATGTGCTTACTAAGAAAAAAGTTGGGCACAGCCAACTCAAAAAACAAACATACTATATGGAGAAACCAGCTCCTCGGCCTCCTTGCACATGGTCCAACTACCACAGAAGCGCTCCCCGGGGCGAAAGGAAGTACTCTGTGAAAAGGTCCCTGATTTGGATAGCAGATTGTGCTGGCCTACCATACTGTACAGGCTCCTCCACAACTTCTCGCCTGAAAGCAGTGGGAAAAGCCTCCACTGCATTCCAAACAGTATTATGTTGCAGGCACAAATTATGTAGAACCACAAAGGCGCAAATTACTGCACACACATTTTCCAGAGCCAGTTGAATTGTGCTTAGTAAAACTAGCCACCTATTAGCAAAAATCCCAAATGGACACTCCACATAACGCCAGGTACATTTGAAGCAGTAATTGAACACCTGCCTCCTGGTGTCTAAGTCCCTGCAAGCAAAGGGACGCATAACATAATTAGCCAGGCCAAATGTCTTATGCACCATAAAGACAAATGGGGCTTCTGGACCTGACAAGCCAGGAAGGGTCTGGGGCACAGGCACAGGAAGCTGCTCGTCCCTCAGCCACCGACCAATTATGGAAGCTCTGAAAATGCGAGCATCCACAGCGCTCTCAAAGGGCCCAATATCAACCAGCAGGAATCGATAGTTACTGTCAGCCACTGCCAAAAGAACCACCAAAAGGAACTGCCTAGAGTTGAAATACTGAGACCCTGAGTTAGGTGGCTTTCGGACATGAATATGCTTGTCGTCCAGTGCCCCAATGCAGTTCGGAAATTGCGCAGCGCCCATAAAACCAGCAATGACATCCATCCGATCTTGACAAGAGGGCGGAGCCATCCCTAAAGGCACAAGATGCTGCCAAATTATGTCACAGGTCTCCGTGATGATTCCACCAATGGTAGAGCGACCAACCCAGAAAGCCAAATGCAGCGAAGCAAAGGAATTACCAGTAGCGAGAAACCTGGGGAAAGAGGAGATAAAGAAGAGATCTTACAATGAAGTTCAAACCCTTCCAGCTTAAACTAACACAAACATGGGTAAGCATCATTAACACTATTACGCCTGGGACTATATTTGTCTGCGGCAAAAGCCTAAGAGACCGCAGACACACTTGGCCTACAACAGCGACTGTGTGTTTGATGTTCTGGGTTAAAATAAAAAAATAGATGCATGATGGTCCTAAGGTATTTATGGTACCCGATTTGCCTAACACACTTTACTGCTTCCCTTCCAAGAGGAAACATTTTGGGGCACTTGTCATTTTCATTACAGTCAGCGTTTATTACATATATATATATATATATATTACATATATATTTATTACAAATATTACATCTACCCAGTTAAAATCTTAAAAATGGTTGCACGGATGAAATGTTATGCAATGTTTGGGCATAAAGCACAAAAATAAAGACCCTTGGCACAGACAAAACATCGCATGATTAAAAAAAAAGGTGTTCCGAGCTCTGCAGTCAGCTCATTTGTCTTCTCAAGGGCTGACAACATAATACACATTTATGAGCCACTCAAGTAAATAAAAGTGCCTCATAGACAACAAGTGCTGACAGCAGGCTGTGTTAGTTACTCTGTGTCTATACAAACGTTACACAACCATAGCTACAATACAACATTCCGCTGACGAGTACAAAATGCAAACATTGGGCACCAGATACAGTGCTTTAGGCATTAACGCCTGTAAAAAAGGAACCCCACAAAAAAAGCAATTTTCTGCCTTTAGGTGGGAATGAAATGCCAAATCATATGTGTCTTTGCCATGGAGCCTGTCATGGTGTTTCAGGTATAGCTCTCAGTTTTACAAGTGTGCATGGAAAAGTAAAGCCGCAGCCTTACATCTCGTCAAAGATTCAAAACCTACAGAGGGAAGGGCAAAAAATTACAAAATACATGATGTCACCTAGAGACAGATGTGAGCTTACCACAGAGTGACCAGGAGTCTTTGCTCAGCACAGACACACTCACGCATGGTGGTATCTCTGTGGGTAATCAAAGAACGTACCACCTCCAGAAGTTCATCAAACATAACGACTGACACATGACAAAAAGCGACAAACTTTTCCGGGTAACGCCTCAGGTCCGCGTAAAGAGAGTAAAACTGCCCAATACGTTCACGCCGCAACACCATCGTATGCACACAGTACCTCCTAGTCCTCCTCCTCCTGGCTAGCCCAAGACTATTGCTAGTACTAGGTTGGTCCTTAGCAATGTCACCAAGCACCTCCTCCGGCGTCCAATGTGACAGCCTAAATATGCGCAACATGAACCAGCCAAAGAAAATATCATCTTGCGACGACATGTCTCCAAGTCCAGTAAAGTTTTGTACATCCAGTTCGAACCAGAAGCAGAATGAAGTGCAGGCCTAATTGCCCTCAATGTATAACACCTTGCAGTAGGCTGGATGCGGATTAGCTGTACCAGGATGAAGCTTCGGATGCTCTAAGCTTAATGCAAGTTTAGCTGTGCATTGTGAATTTTGCCATTGTGTGAACGCACAATTAGTTGACGCATACATTTTGCGTTTTTTTCCACGCACGTAAATGCGTTCAAAAAACGCTAGTCTGACCGAGCCCATAGATAGATACATATTGATATATCTTCCTTCTTAGTGAATTGCTAACATATAAATGGTTAACTTGTTCTTGTTATACACTGGTATGTATTAGATGCTGGCACATATTCCTACATATCTTTTCCTGGCTTAGGAATGTCCTGAGATAGCAGGTTCTGACCCCTCCATTCGGAGAGAAGCTATTAGAACAACGAACACAGAATAAACCTATTCTCCCTCTTAAGTTTCTTTTCTTAGGAATCACGTGTTTAGTAGTAACACACACCTTAAGGCGTTAACATATGTTAAGCCATTAGCAACTAGAGACAATCATGAGTTCTTATGATTTCAGGGGGCATGTATTTCTGATGCTGTGTAATCTAGGGTATATTTGTACTGTGATGATGTTAATAAAACAGAAGAGCTTCATTATCGTATGATACTAGCTGGTGTCATGTGTCAGGGATTTGTGTACACAACTTCTCACATACAATTTGGATCAGGTGATGAAACACTATATGGTTTTCCTTAAACCATATAAAATTCCCCTAACACCCTCCAACAACAACTACCCCAGTTTGGTTTGACATTGTCTAGTAGGGTCATACATTAATCAGATTAATCAGGTGCATTTTAAGACTGTTTATTTTACGCTTGCTCTGTCTAAGTTTTACGTGGAACAACCTGTTGAGTGCAAATGCTTGACATATCATCCCAGCAATAATCATTCCTGTGCTTTTACACAGGAACGAACATCACTGACTGAATGGAGGCGGAGCAGGCAGGGGATTGTTTCGGCCTGCCCACCTCTATTCACAGTAAGCAAGCAGTCATTCCTAAGTGATTCACGGGAATCCGGACAATAATCATTCCAACAGTATTAGTAAATCTGCCCCATTATTTTTTTTTACATATGACAAGATGTATATTGGGAGTTATTTACTTTGATTGGCATTTCACATGTTGGTGTAAGTAAGCCCTGTGCATAGCTACGAGCAACAAATGTATTAAAAGTCAGAAGCCACTTAATACATTTGTTTCATCTATGGCATCTACATTTGCCAGATGAAAAATCTACTCCAGCTAAGAGCTAGAATAGATTTTTGTTATAATCTATGCCAGTTTCTGTTGTAGATTGTAGTAAAACTGATGGGCCATAGATGGTCCTGCCCCCTAAAGTTGGGCTCCTTCCACTTTTTGAAAAAGTGGAGGAGCCCGGCGTACATGCCCAAAAAGTGACAGTTTAGGTGAGTGTGCCAAATTTGCAACATTTGGATGTCATAATTCTGTTATTCTAAGCTTGATAAATAGGCTCCATTGTGGGTATGCCAGCAGAAGGGGGTCCACATGCAGTTTTTGCATAGGTACCCTCAGTTCTCTATGTCTGCACCCCTAAATCTGAATTCAGTAAAGAAACAACATTTACTCACACAGTAAAATAGTATGTTAGGCCCAAAAAACACATGTCCATCCAGTTCAGCCTATCCCCCCTCTTCCCCCCAGCAATGTTGATCCAGAGGAAGTAAAGAAAAAATGAGATACAAACCAATTTTCCTCATTTAAGGGAAAAAAAACTCCTTCCCGACGCCAATTTGGCAATTAGATTAGTCCATGGATCAACAGCCCTACTTAGATGTAAAACTATTGGAAAATAGCTGGTAAAATGAGGTATAGTGAATATATTTTTTCCCTGCTTATGCAGTAGATTGGGCATAAGGGGCTTTCAGATAATATAAAGCCTGGATCCTATCATGGTTTTATTTCGCTGTGGATTGGGCATTGTGAAATAATTCAATGTCTGCCCGGTCTGCCTCATGCTTTGTCTTTGAAGATTATTGTCCCAATAATTGCACTGCTATAGTAGAAATAGGATCAGCCGCAGCGTGTTCTTAGAAACCCATTCATTTCTCTATTCACCTGACAGAAGGCAATAGAAGGATTATCATATGTGCCAGATTCTGATTTTATTGTTGTTTACAAGTGTTTCTAGGTCTTTGTTCTCTACATTTGGTTAGAGGGAATTTAGAAAGAATGGGCCACAAACAAGGATATAGAAAGAGCCCTGAAATAAATGAGATATAGACGGTAATAGACAGTTCAATATTTCCCATAGAAACCAATCAGAGCTCAGCATTCATTTCTGAAATTGCTGAGATAAAATGAAAGCAGAGTTTTGATTGGATGCTATGGAAATGTAGACATGTTTGGTTTTAGACAGCTTTGATAAATGAGGCCCTTTGTATTTTGCTTTCCGCTGATGTAGAAGAGGCAGAACTAGGAATTATATGATTGAATGTATAGCAAAAAAGTATCAATAGAGCAGCTTAATAATATTCTCACCTTTGTCCAACCCTAAGGCCGCCTGCAGACGGGTGGGTCGGATCCGGCGGCAAGGATTCTCGCTGCGAGACCCGAGCGCCTGCAGGGACCATGCGTGCTTACCCGCGCCTGCCGGCTCCGGCTGTTTGATGTGCCGGCTTGCTGTGCAGCCTGGAGCGGGCGGCGGGTGTGTGACATTTCTGTGCGGGGCTCTGTGAGCCACGCACAGAAATAGAGCATGCCGCGATTTGTTTGCCGCGTGATATTTCGTGTGGCCTCGGCCATCTGCATAGGATTGCGTTTGTTAATGCAATCCTGTGCAGGCTTCCAGCGACGGAAATTCCGCTGGAAATCCCGCCGCGGAATTTCCGCTCATGTGCAGGCAGCCTAAGGCCTCATGTCCACGGGGAAATAGGATTTAGAATCCGCAGCGAATCACCCGCATGCGGATCCGCATCCCATAGGGATGCATTGACCACCCGCGGGTAGATAAATACCCGCGGATGGTCAATAAAAGTGATTAAAAAAAAGGGAGCATGAAAAAATCTGGACATGCTCCATTTAGGTGCGGGTCTCCCGCGGGGACGGCTCCCGCGGGCTTCTATTGAAGCCTATGGAAGCCGTCCGGATCCGCGGGAGACCAAAATCATAATATACTCACCTGCTCCGGATCTTCCCTTCTTCGCGGCTTCATCTTCTCTCCGTCGCGGCCGGATCTTTGTCTTCGGGCCGGCGCATGCGCGCGGCACGCAAGCGACGTGCCGTGCACATCCGCCGGGCCGAAGAAAGAAGATCCGGCCGCGACAGAGAGAAGATGAAGCCGCGACGAAGGGAAGATCCGGAGCATGCGAGAGGTGAGTTAATTCTTATTTTCAGCGCTCATGTCCGCGGGGCAGGAGGGACCCGCTGCGGATTCTCCATGGAGAATCCGTAGCGGGCCTAATTTTCCCCATGGACATGAGGCCTAAGAGTAATTACTCTTCCCTTTTAAACTTTCAGCCTCGTACAGACGAACGTAGTTATTGCGCTGCTATCAGCGCAAAAGATGGCGGCTATAGGAGCATGAACAGGCTGCTTCCAGCTACTTGAAGTAGCCCGTTCACACAATCCGAGGTACAAGCTGCGTGCTTTCCAGCTTCCATAGGAGCCTATGGAAAGCAAGCAGCAAAGATAGGACATGCGAGTGGTGCGTGCAAAGATAGAACCTGTCCTATCTTTGCTGCATGCTTTCCATAAGCTCCTATGGGAGCTGGAAAGTATGCAGCTCCCACCACGGATTGTGCGAACGGGCTACTTCAAGAAGCTTAAATTAACTCATTCATGCGATTTTTTTTACAGCTGTGTAGCCGTGATCTTTGCTCGTGGCTATACAGAGTGCCCACAGCGCCTGCGTGAAAGAGCCTTTTTGGGAGGGGTTTAGCTTTTGCTGCATCCACGCTGTGGTAAAAATTGCATGTTCCCCTAATACTGCTGGTTAGTATGATCACAGCGATAAATACATTTCTATAAGGTTTTTTATGTTTCATTATGTTTAACCCCTTCCTGCAGCCCCTTTTGTATTTTTGTATTCGTTTTACCATCCACACTTTCAAAAAGCATAATTTTTTTTTTCATTTTTCAGATGGCATAGCCACATAAGGCTTGTTTTTTTCATTGGACATGTTGTGTTTTTCAATGGTACTATTTTGCATGTCATATTATGTATTGAAATAAATATATATATATTTTTTTTTTTTTTTCTGCAATAATTTAAAAAATATTTGACCTACTTGTCCCTGCAGAGGACTTGAACTTGCTATTGTTTGATCGCTTACACATTATACTGAAGCATTTTGTACAGGATGGTCCATGGAAAAGTAGCCCAGCACCACACTCTTAAGAAAGTTGTCTAAAACAAAATCTCTTTGCTGTTCATAGCAACCAATCACAGCACAGTTTTCATTTCAAGTCAGCAGAGCAAGAAATGAAAGCTGAACTGTGATCGGTTGCAATGGCTACTTTTCAATGGTTCACCCTATATTTCCATAGGGCATTCTATTAAGCTGTGCCACAGGCATGAGTTAATAGGTAAACATCAATGGTGGCCTTAGGGGTCTACACAAGGTCTCAGGCTGCGATAACAACCTTGTCATGGGTGGGCCATTTTGGTGACAGAGGGAACCTCCTCCCTCTGTTGGATCATTTAAATGCTGCGATTCAAACTAATTTAAAATGTTAATTGCTAGGATCAGAGGGGATCAGAAATTATCTTTGATCCCGTCTGTTACAACCTGGTGTTGGCTGTCAAAAACAGCAGACAGCTACACATAGAGTGGGCTCAGCTCCCAAACTGCTCTATATAATGACACTTAGTATCTGCCATTCATGTATGGTGGATTTTGGAAAGGGATTAAAAAAGTAAAGAAACTTTGTATAAAAAAATTTGTATTTCATCACCAATTTCTGAGATCCATAACTTCTTTCTGTCGATGCGTCTTTGTGAAGCTTGTATTTTGCAGGGTCAGCTGTAGTTTTTATTGGTAGCATTCATTTTTTTAGGATGCAAAGCACCCCAAGAACCGCAATTTTAGCATTGTGCATTTTGTTTTTCTTACGTGGTTCACGATGTGGTATAAATCATGTAATATTTTAATAGTTTGGACTTTTACAAATATGGTGACACCAATAGTTTTTTCATTGTATAGATTTTTTATGGGGAAATGTGTTTTTTTGAACTTTTAATGGTTTTATTAAATATATTTATACATTTTTAGTCCCCAGAGGGCCTTGAAGTTGCGACCACATGATTGCTCATACTATACTGCAATACTTCAGTGTATGGAGCTGCTTAATAAGCCCCACCAAAGGCATACATGGAAGCTCTGGAAGCCTTAACTAGGCCCCAGGCCACCATGCCAATCCATGACTGAAGGACGTATATACAGGGTTATTACAAATGATTTTCCCAATTTTAAACACTCATACCTCAAGTTTAATGACAGTCGGATATATAAATTTGATATAAATGGAATCAGAAACTCAATCAGGTTTGTTGTACAATATCAAAAATGTTTTCAACATCAGAGGTGTTCAATGTGAGCCCCCTTTGTCACTTGACACACATCAAGCCTGAGGTCAAGTTCCTATCATGCAGGTCTTGAAGTGTTTAATATTAATAGGTCCAAAATTCAAGAGTATTGAATGATATTATACTTTGCTGTGAGAGTATCAGCATTTTCATATTAAAAATACATCACCCAGCTCCCTGTCATCTGCTCTAACAGCATCATAACTAGGTTTGTGCACTTGGTCCTGGGCTTTAATCCCAGCCGATAGTTAAAATTCGGCGCAGGATTAAAGCTCCTGTACGTGCAATATAGCAGTAGCAGGTCAGGTCCTCAGCTGTTAGTGACAGCTAAGGACCCTGAGGAGAAGGCAGAAGCATTTTTTAACTGCTTCTATATTCTCCTTTACAGTGAAGAGAGAAAGCATGACCACCAGGTGCCCATTTTCACAGCAGTGCTGCAGAGTCCTGGTAGACCCAGAACAGCTCTCTTAGTGACTGATGTCACTACAGGGGATGATTCCCCTATAATTGGGGCTCCTATGGATGTCCCAGCTACAGTGGAACAGTATGAAATAAAAAAAAAGACAATGGGAATGACCCCCAGAAGTCTTATATGATGCCATGGGGGACATCAATGTTAAAAAAGAGTTACAAAAATAAGCAAATCAAAATATATATAAAAAAGAAATGACTCACCGCCAACACCAACCAAAACCGTCACCACAAGCGCCCTGTAATCCAAGACTATACACATTATATATCAAAATGTCCAAAGCAAAATAAGGTACCCATTCCTGTAATTTTTTTTGTGTAAATATACTAATTAAAAAAAAAACCTCTGAATTTATAAAAAACGTTTTTGTTCTTTTTACACATATTAAAACTAAAAGATGGAAGCAAACTCAGTGAAAAAAAAGCTATAAAAATATCTCTATATGTCAGGAAAAAAACGTAGCAAAAATAATTCTGGTAGCTGAAGAAAAAAAAATGAGGGCCCTAAAAACCACATGCGTAAAATCCCTTAAAAAGTGTCTGGTCCTGCAGAACCATAAGTGTCTGGTCTTGCCTGGTCCTTAAGGGGTTAAACATTAGAGCTTTTAGGTTTATACTGCTTCTCTAAGTTAAACTAAGCAACTCTTATTTCCGGAATGTCAAGGGAATAAAAGATTGATATGCAGTGTCTTCTGGCAAATTGCCTTTAGAACACTTTTGTAGCCAGTTCTCCACTGCCTAGAAGCGGTTCCGCAACTCTGTCAAGTCACATATGTCATAAGCATATCTGGAACTGGTGAGGGCTTCCTCTCAGGTATGACATACCCTGTTTTATCCTTGAACTTTACTGGGAGCTTGAGTTATGAAGAAAAATGCTGCTCATTCCTGCTGTGCCTTTTACTAATGATCCTGTGATGATGGATTGAATGGAATACTGTTGCAATGGAGTATCAGTAACTAACATATACAGGGAATGGCCACTTTGTTAGAGACACTCATCTAATACCTAGTTTCCATGAAAATAAGCCCTACCCTGAAAATAAGCCCTAGCTACACTAAATAAAAAAAAATAGCTGGCAGGCTCAGTCCAGGTGCCTCCGACTCCTCTTCATAGCTCCATCATGCGCGCCTCCCACAGTCCTCGGCACTAGTACAACATCACTTCCTGGTTATGGGACTCATTAGACTAATTAGACTAATTTCAATTGGTGCTTTTTTTTTTTTGCCGCACGCAAATGCACATGCCTTGTGCATGGAAAAAGAACAGAAAAAAATTACTGATGTGTGCATAACAAAGCATTATTTGTTCCACAAAAACTAGGTGTACTATAAAAACCTCTCTAAATCATCCAGCAACCAATGCGTCCACTTTAGAGGCAGTGGATAGCCCCAGTTACCCACCGGATTTCTCGTCTGCAACACCCAGATGAGACGATGTGGATGTATTGGTTGCAGGATGACTTAGAGCGGTATTTATAGTACACCGCCTCTTTCCCCATATCTCTCGTCTTGATCCCATATCGTGTACCCTCTCTCTCTCTCTCTCTCTCTCTCTCTCTATCTATATATATATCTTTTTTCGTCATGATTACCATTCATTTATGGCATTCATATCTATAGACATCCTCGTTCTTGTAAAAAATATTTTTTTGCAAAATAATTTTTTATTATAAATACAGTATAACTTTTGATAAAGATTTCAAAATTACCATCATATACACAACTGCAGATATCACTGACGAATATGGGTACCTATATCTTCTTATGTGTCTAGGGGTGATGTTCAGTTCTCCTCTAGAGTGCCAGTACATGCTCCGGTACATACGGGATAGGGATAGCTGATTTCACGACCTGACGCATGCGCTATAGATCATGGAGATTCCCTATTGATGTAGCATTGAAGAAGGATCCAATGAGCGTGCGCGATGATCCTGTTGACATCTTGGGATCTAACGACACTGACGTGTGTTCCAGTATGCCGTGGAGCGCTGCACTATGTGGCCAAGCAATTTCTGAACTTGGGATGAGACTGTGCATGGTAGTTATTGCGCTTTGAAGGCCTCACTGGGTGCCGCTCAATGATGTGGATCTAGTGGGAGGTTTGAATTTAGTCGGCTCTATAGCCCGCTATGCTCCGTTCCTAGTGTTCCCATCCTACAGCCAATCCTCTGGAGGTAAGATGGGGGTGTGTTGTTTTGTCCATTTGTGATTGGTTTGTAGAATATATATTAAGTTATCCATGTCTCAGTGTACATCAGCTTGACAAAGACCGTGTTGGCGGTCGAAACATCGCCTGGCATTTATCTGTAAGCTGTGGAATTGTCTCAATAAAGATGTCTACATTATTTAATAGAAGCTTTCAAGATCTCCATCTGTGTGCTGCTCCTTTGAAGTGTTTACCTGTCTTATGTTAAGGGATTTGAAGTGGTCCAGATCCTGAGCTGAGCGTGCACCTCCACGGCTCCCCCAATATATTGGTTGTGCTGCTGGCACCTATTTTTCTCTGTATTGCAATAATGGCGTCTGATTGAGGCCTGGCATAATTTGTAGAAATAAAAAAAGGATTTTTTTTCATGCAAAGCATTTGGAAAATCAAGTTCATATGCAGGCTAATTACTTTTTTCAACATGTACTTATCAACCAAGAACCATTTTCCAAAGGAAATATTTTAGAAGAGATGTGAAATGTTGTTAATGATTTGATTTGTCAGGTTATTAGGTAGCTGCAGGCTTTATGGTGGATATCAAACACAACCTCACATAAAGTTGTCCAGTTCAATGTTCTTCTTTTATGTTTCTTAGCTTCTTTTATAATTTCATGTCATATGTTTATGAATAATAGAAGCAGGAGAGATTAAAACCTGGAGACAAAGGACATAGAGGTTGCCCATGTAACTGCTACGACGTCCCTGGAGAGAGGGGACCCAGCTCAAGTTGGCTGCATCCCTATAAGCAGGCAACTGTTAGGTAGATTCACAACTGGCTGAGTGATCATACTCAATGAGTGGTCATAAATGGCTGCACATGCAACTGGAAGAATGTGTCAAGGGGGGTACAACAAAGCTCTGTGTTGTTCAACATTTTTATAAATGATCTGGAGGAGGGAATTGCAGAGAAATCGATCAAATTTGCAAAACTGACACAAAGCTAGGAGGGGTAGCTAACACTAGAGAGGATTAAAAAAAGAACAGTGGGCGGTGACTAACAGAATGGTATTTCACAGGGAAAATTCAAAGTCCAAATCTGGGCAAGAAAAATGTAAACAGTATATACACAATGGGAGGAACTAGGCTAAGCAACAGCACACATGAAAAAGACTTGGGTATGCTAATAGATCTCAGACTGAATATGAGTCAACAATGTGATGCAGCAGCAAAAAAGGCAAACACAATTCTGGGAAAAACTTAATAGGATCATAGAGCCTAGATCACGTGAAGTATATCTTCCTTGGCCAGAACTCATCTAGAATACTGTGTCCAGTTCTGGGCACCCCACTTTAAAAAAATACATCAACAAACTGGAACAAGTTCAGAGAAAAGTTACCAAGATGGTGAGTGGTCTGCAAATCATGACCTATGAGGAACGGTTAAAGGATCTGGGAATGTTTAGCTTGCAAAAAAGAAGGCTAAGAGGAGACTTAATAGCTGTCTACAAATATCTGAAGGGCTGTCACGGTGCAGAGGGATCAGCCCTGTTCTCATTTGCAAAAGGGAAGACTAGAAGCAATGGGATGAAACTGAAAGGGAGGAGACACAGATTACATATTAGAAAAACATTTCTGACAGTGAGGGTGGTCAATGAGTGGAACAGGTTGCTACAGAAGGTGGTAAGTTCTACTTCAGTGGAAGTCTTTAAGCAGAGGCTGGATAGACATCTGTCTGGGATGATTTAGTGATCCTGTATTCAGCAGCGGTTTGACCCTAGAGGTCCCTTCCAACTCTACCATTATATTATTCTATCCTGAGCAAGTTTATGGCTGACCAATGACTGAGGTATGCTGTTGCGTTCTTTCTGGACTGCCAACGAGAACCTAAGATCACTTGGTATGAGGGCAGCCAGGACAAAAAAGTCAGCTTGCTTTACAGGTGGCTAGACAGAGGCACAGACAGACAAACAAGACCCTAACATCCACCTTACAATGTACAAATGGGACAGGATAATGCTGACGTGTCCGCACACCAGTGGACGGCAGGTACAGACATATGACGGAATACAGAAATAAACCATGACTGACAAATGACCCAAAACGCTCACCAAGCATACCTGCATGCATAAACATATGGAATAGATTAAGTACGAGGTATTGGCTCGTGGATTGGCCAAGTCACTTAAGCCCACAAGCCCACTTCAAGGGCCCTCATTGTCTTGCGGGTCCCTACTCTAACGAGACAACTAACCCCAGGAAACCTGCCTGCAAGCAGGGTGATCGTCCCAATAAGGATGTCCCCGCACTGGAACCTAAAGACCTAACTCGTCCTAGATGATAAACGATCCAAGCAGCACAGGACACAGTTCACACTAACACAGCATGGAATGCATACACAACTGAACAGGACTGTTCACACCATATGTCTAGCAACCACCTCTCAGCCACAGAACGGATCGCAACTCACCTCCACAGCGCAACAAGCATAAATGTAAACACAAGGGGGAATGAGGAACACCAGCTCCCTCTAGCCAGAGGCTTGATATTTATGTGCAACAGACCGCTGAGATCTTCTTACCCGGCCAGCTCAATCATGCTACACCTGTGGAAATGTGCTTCTGGAAACCCATAGTACTACAGGTCCCAGACGTACAACCTAACATGTGCCTTTAAGAAAATCTGCTGCTCCAGAGTGACTCAGTGAAAGGAAAGTTGACCCCAAAGGTGATACCATAGTCCTGATTTTAGAAACACTGTATATTGCTGTATTCTTATAAATGTATTGGATAAATGTACAGCTGAGAATATAGAGAGAATTAATGGTGCATAAGGGGCAAGAAACTGTTAAAACGCCAGTAATAAAACTTTGCCCGCATTACCGCCCTTTTACACTGAGAGTCATTTTCGTCCAGTTTACCAGACAGTGCATTGAATCCCAGCTCTGAGAGCTTTTATTAAAATTCCTTATCAAGTTTCTTTAATAGCTTGGCTTCACAATCCAGAAATCGTTTTTATGTTGCAGCTCAGCGGGTTGAGCAGAGATATCTGTTCTAGACTGCTGTTTATACCAGTTATTCTCCCTGCAGGCTACAATTCTATGCCAGGCTGCAATACAATAAACATTTATTTTAAGGAGGCTGAGGAAATCTGAAAGTAACAGCTTCTGCTGTCGAGGCTGGAGCTGGGACCTCATGTGGTGTGACATGCATTATGTACCCCAGGTACTTGCAATCCTTGCTCTATATATTGCCACATCATTTAAATAAGGTTTTCTGGTGTCTCAATAGGGAAAGGTGAACATCAAAAATATCAAATATTCTAATCAACATGAAATGGCTCTAATTGCAGATTTCCATCAACTGATAGTTAACAATAAAGGAGGTTCTTATTGAATGACAGCAAGCAGGGTTCTAGAATAGTGATGAATTGATATGCAAAGCATAACTTTTCATTACACGATGAATAACCTTTATTTACTGAAACTTTAATAACCCATAAAATATTATTACCCTTGATGTTCTTCTCAATTATAATTCTTTGGCAGTGGAAGTCTATAGGAAGAATTTAAGTGGGGCCATATACAATTGTGACATAAAAAAGCTGCATATTTTTGCGCAAGCCATAGTTGCACAAATATTTGAAAATCTTTACCCTTTTTACACCACTTTTGCCATTTTTCTAAAAAAAATGGTTGATGCTTAGTGGAAGGCCAAAATGTAATGAGATGCAAGTTGTTCTGGATTGTGCAAGGTAGGACCTGTAGAAGCAAGGTCCAATTTGCAGAAACTTTACCATTTTACTGTAGAAATTTACATTTGTGCGCTTTGTGAGTGAGCAGTATACAAAAACAGTACGTAACAGTTACAGTTCGCACAGGATAACAGTGCAAACTGTCACTGTCCGCATCGAATCAGGGTATGATGTGGACACCAGGATTACAAAAATATATATATGCTTTATTTTAACCCAAAACTTGGAGATGTAGTTGGCAGCAGAAGCTACTGTTAATAGATATGGAATATCCACTTGTTTAGAAGGGTTAGACAATCTAACTGACTCTAGCTAAGAGTATGCTTTACTGTAACAAGAGTGGGGGATGCCAACAAGCTTTTATAAATCCCAAAGATCCCTGTAGAAAACGTGGTAGTATCATTGAACATTTCAACCCAGTAATGGTGGTCAGACACTCTGAAAGTAATGCTAGAGTTGTCCAATAACTTGCCCTCAACTGGCGGATGAATATGTGGTCCTCTGGTGTTGACTCAAGCTTGGATATTTTAACTGTCAGGTTAGCGTTTAAGTCACTACCCATGTGCATGCGTTGGCCTTTTCCTGAGGGCCAACCTCACTTACATATCTTCAGGGTGTTCAGTACTGTAATGTGGGTGACACATATTTACCTCTTTTGGTGGTACCCCAATTTGATGAACTATGGGATGTTGTAGCAGTCTCTCTAGCTGTAGTCCCTGGAGTTTTGTTCTCTCAGTGACGTCAGTTCTGTCACATTATAGAGCTGCGCTTCTCAAACACTGGCTTCCTCCTTTCTTGTGCAGCTGTTCCTCTAATGGGCACAGATTCTCCAGGATACATCGCACATGGCTCCTCATTCCCTTAGAAGCTCTCTCTTCCACCAATGCTGTTTCTCTTAAGGCTCAGTACCACTGGAATTGCTCTCAAGCTTGCAGCTCTCTATCATTTCAAATCCTACAGAACCCCCACCTGATCTCTGCAGCCAATAGGAAGTTGCATAGAACACTCCATAGAGAAATGCAAAAACTGCAGTAATGTATGCATTACGGTAGAGGTTGCCCTTGTACAATCCAAATTACATAACTATAGGAACCATAATAGACATAATTACAGCACAAACTCAAACCTGGGCTCCATCTTTGCAGGCTTTACTGAGGCAAGGGTTAATATATTTATAGCTGTGTCACAAACTACTATAGTAATGGCTTAGGCAGTCCTAGTTCCTAGGGGGACATCCCTGATGCAGGGGCAATATTTTATGTAAGGGTAGCTTTTACATATTAGGTCCTAATGTATCAAAATGGCACATATTACAGGGAGGCTCCTGCCCATCCCTGTCACACAACTGGCCACACCAACTGCAAGACACCCTTCTTTCAGGCCATGGGGAGGCCACATGCAAATTCCAACATGTTGCCCAAGTAGCCTCTCAGCAACACAGGACTCCACTTTGCACTTGCTAGAGATCACTCGCTACACACCCATCTTTAGTTCTGACTACAATTTTCCGGTCATAAACACAGTGACTTATGGCATTGTGCAGGATCCATGCATGTGCCAATGCAAAGCATATGGACACTACAAAAGTTTTGCAATTCACCCACATTGCATCAATATTTCCCATTAATTTACTAGATTCTCATATCCTTCTTAGCATCTCATTTGCCTTACACCATATGCCATCAGAACTTTTAATTCTCTTTAGGGACCACAGATAAGTTTAGATCTGTAACCAGCCCTTGAACTACAGTTGTAGCATCCACCTAAAGCCCTCATCAAATTAAAACTCCAGATCGTCAGTAGGAATGCAATATTTCATGTCATTTATCGTTAGGTATATTTCCCTCATGATCACAGAGTGGATCAAATATTTAACAGCAACTACTGAACGCTACCTGCAGCCTTTGTGGTGAGCATAACAGGCTGTCTGTAAAGGAGGTCAGGAGACAATTTCTCCTGCTTCCAGCTCTCTCCCTGAGCTACTGTGAGTGATGCAGTTAGAAAGTAGCTTGGTCATACTAATGGACTTCACTTGTTCTAGGCATATAAGTGCCATAATTCAAAAGAAGAGAATAAATACACCTTTAGAAATAACTGTCACAGTCTCAGAATAGTGAGGAAGAGTGATATGCAGTTAGAGAGCTATGTAGACTCCCTTTACTTACTAGCTACTTTATAAGACTGCAGGGGGCACCATAACACTCCCAGTCTCCACCCTATTTAGCATGGGTGCTATCCCGATAAAATATGTATAGAAAACCACAGATCAAAATTCCCCTTCCAATCAAACACTTTGCATCCCCTTTATTGCCTACATAAGCACTACAGCTTGTCCGTATGAGTGGCTCTACAGCTCATCCTTTTAAAGCGAACCTCTGGACTTAGACAAACAAAGATGGCGGAACCGCTTCTCTGACTACTTTATGAACACTATGCATTGCTAGGGCATCATTAGTCCAAGACACTACACCTGCTTGGATTGACCAATGCTTTCCATATGAGCAGTACTGGCCAGTCAGATGAGCATGTATGAGTGTCTTAGACCAGGGGTCCCCAACTCCAGTCCTCAGGGACCACCAACAGGTCATGTTTTCAGGATATCCTATGGTAAGAACACCTGTGGCAATGTCTGAGGCATTCACAATAATTACATCACCTGTGCAATACTGGAGGAAATCCTGAAAACATGACCTGTTGGCGGTCCCTGAGGACTGGAGTTGGGGAACACTGGCTTAGACTACCAACCCATACTATGCACAATGTCCATCAGGTAGTCAGAGAAATGGTTTGGCCATCTTTTTTGTTCAGGACTAGAGGGTCACTTTAAGGTTCTGTGCATACCTGACTTAGAGCCTCCATCAGAAGACTTTCTAGCATTTCCAATCAAAAAAGCCAGACAAAATAATGCAGCATACTGTGCTATTTTGTCCAATAAAATACTGGACACCATGAAGCAAACACAAAGCACGCCATTGTAATCAGCTGGGTTCATTCGGGCACTGATGGTGTCCATCATGGGCTAGATTCTGCGTTTCCATGATTTTCATTGTTCTGCTCTTATGACAGTGAACTCTGAACACAAGTGATGATTATCACAGACGTGAGCAGAGGCTTACTGGTATTTTATGTCAAACCAAAGGATATTTTTATATCTGTAGCTCAATTATTGTACACTGCTGTTGGCGCAAATATTCGCTAGTTGGTATGTTTTCAGGTGGCCAAATTAAGAGTTAATGCTTACAAATCACACACAGCATTGAATGTGAAGTTGTCTGATTTATTAGTCAATCCGCGGAGGTAATTATACAAAGACATTTGAAACGCGGCTAGACTACCTCACTTGTAATAATTAGAATTTATTATAATTCATTTATTATCATTGGATATTAAAAACTCAACAGGTGTCCCACGTTGGGGTGACATCTCTTTAGAGGTAGGACTTCTTTCAGGCCGATTGAAGCTGTTTCTCATGAGACCTCAGTAAATGGCCTTGGAAAACGGACTTGCATTCTTATGATAGAAACAATCATAATATCTGAATATGTGCTAAAGGAAAGACAGAATAATAGAGAAGAACAGGTTACAAGACAAAATGGAGGATGGAAAATATTATAGCATCTCTCACACTACAATGAAAACTTAAAACACTGACTTTTCAGGATACTTTTTAGAATGAATTGCCATGTGTCTAAGAGTGGAGAGCGCTGCCCCACTGTCCTCTTGCTAGACATAAGTGGCCCAGCTGCTGCCCCTAAATCCCATCACCTGTGATATCACCTTGTTATGCCCTGCCCGCAAAATGATGATAATCATCCTAAACCTACTAGGTGCCCCAGGCACAATATATAGTGCCATAGCACAGTGTGTGGCGGAGCAGCAGACTTGTGTGTATATAGTCGAGGTACTGCTAGAGTGAGCCTGTCCATACAGTTTTGCAGATACTGCAGGGGCTACGTGTGAGACTATCCAAGGCTCTGCTGGAAGGGTGCAATAACATGTAGAGTGCTAGACACTGATATGAGTGTTGGCAAGCACCAGGGCTTTGTTGAGACGAGAGGGAAAGGGGAGTGTGCCCAGGAGTGATGCATCAAAGCGCACACCACTAAAAACTTCAGTAAGTATTTGAACGCTAGTTATTCAGACAGAAGTGATAAATTCTGGGCTTGAGCAGTCATAACTAGACTATTTTCGTAATATTAACTGGAGTTGAGCCTTGTTCAGGTTTATTTGAACTGTGTTTCTGCCTTACCAATTCATAAGTGGCAGAGTGTTACATCTTTCACGATGAACCGCACTATTGTTATTGTGTTTTACTGACATTACAACGATTCCATACTAAGAACAAAGTATTATTGTTTTGTCAATGTGCATGAAGTATTAAGCTTAGAGTTTAGCTATCCATAGTCGCATCCAGATACTATACTGGAAGGGTCAATTTGCTTTCTTGTCATTATACTTTTCTTTTGCATTCATTGGTTTAAAGATAAATATTGAATATTTTTTTGTAAGTCCGTCTTCTGCATCCCATTATACAACCTGCATTGCGACTTATCACCCATAAAAGGTGTATATGAGGGGTAACACTATATGAGGAGTAACGCGTTATATGACTTTTTCACTAGTTTTCCCTTCTGCAGACTGCATCTGTAAATCTCGGTTCTCTCTGAGTTGGTAGAAATATTAGCTGTTTCCATGTCCTTTATACACTGCACAGAGAAAACTGCAGACTCTACTTCCTAACTCACTGTAACAAACACACACACATTGAACAATAATATAATTAGGGTAGACACAGAAAAGTACTGAGCAGTGAATATGTGAATAAATAACAGTAAACAACTAACTATTAGCTCTAACAGCATGTCTGTTTGAGTCTGTGCTTCTATTGCTCCTTCCCACCATCTCCTCTCCATAAACATCTATGGGCAGCATGAGACATCACCCTTTTTTACTTCCTATAATCCATTTTGTTATGTCTGTTACTAGGGCTCTAGGGTGATGTAAGTTGGAATCAGTAGAACCACATGGGTCTGCGTCTTATGGCCATTTTAAGCATGTGTACAACCATTTTAAAAGTGAGAGTCTTCTACAATTGCATCTCCTAATATTGTATTGGCAACACAAGTCTTTCTCCAGTCCAATAGTATCCTACAAATTACTATATCAATGTTGGTGCAATATGAACTCATTGACAAAAAATCAGACAGATATGTAAATGATTACATTTGTGGTCTGATTAAACACGGGGTTTTGCCAACAGAGGACGTAAAAGTACTTCCCCGTTGCCCTATAAAAAGGCTCTCTGAGGATACTTCTGTGTAGTTGACCTCTTGTTGAGTGATCGTTGACCACTAGACGCCTCTACGACACACTCAGACATTTTGCCCAGTTAATGGACTTTGAGAGGGGCACATCACTGGAAATTTGAGAAGCTGGATGGTTGTTTCGACAAATTGTCCACCATCCAACCGTTCTGACCAAGCTGTTAGGAAGTGTTGGGATAAGGGGTGACGTGAAGGCACGCACACATGGTGAATAGGCTCTGAAAGGAACAGACAGACCACCAATAGAGAGGATCGTTTGATCCGCCAGCAAGCAATAGGAAATCCAATAGTTTCAGTGTCCACCATCCAGACACAGGTGGCACTTTCATTTCAGAACCCTGTCTCTGCATAAACCATTTACAGGCACTTAGCAAGATATTTGGTGCCATGCACCCATTATGTATCCTGGCATTAAAGGGAATCTGTCATGTCCCCACAGCACCATTACCTAAGCCATGGTGCAGTTAGGGGATGTGTCAGGGTGCAGTTTTTTTTATACTTATCAGCTCCCTGGATCCATTGGGGTCCCCCTCTAAAGTCGGCACATGGCACAAAAATATGAGTCTTTTCAGAGTCTCATACATGCGCTCTCCTATAGAAACCTATGTATTCCATTATGGAGGCTTTGTGAAGGTTTCAATCCTGCTTTTGCTGCGAAGCGGCACACTGCAACAACTGCTGGTGTAAGAATCTGGGAAGCCATCACATACGACAGCGGTCACTCCTAGTAGATACAAGGGATTTATCACTGCTCGAGCATTTATGGGACCTGCTGGGATGCCAGCTTTGGTGGACTACGAGTGTGAAGGATCTAGAGGCCCAGTTGCGACATTTGTGGGCAAATGTTCCACAGGATAACATACAAAGCCTATATACCTCCATGCCCGACCATGTCTCATCATGTATCCAGGCGGCCCAACAGGGTACTAGAGCCTCCTTTCAATTGTACAGTTTTCCCTAATAAACATATCCATTTACTCTAATATTGTAATCACTTATATACTTATTACATTCGCACATATAAAGTTTCATCCAATTCCAAAAACTCCTTCTTGGTGCATTTTTATTTTTTATTAATGAGTATATCAGCCTAGGATCCAAGCTCTGTAATTCACAGAAGCTTGTCCAGATTGGATATAATTGTATCGCAAACTGTCTATAGTAGGTAATCCCAGGTTTTCAACCTCTGAATGTAAAAAGAATAGGGCATATTTATTATTGATTGTATGGCCACTTTTCTGGCATGTAAAAGTCACAATTTTGACATACATGCCAAAATTTTGACTTTTTGCAGTTTTGCACTGGGCCCTACAACTCTAGGATTAGGGGGCATGGCCACAAGCGGCCTATAACATTTACTATAGAAACTGGCTTACATTATAGCAGCTGGGAGCTGACATAGGTTTCCACCTCGTGTACGGAGATGCTGCTAGATGAGACAAACGTATTAAGAGGCTTGCAACCCTTAAAAAGGGGTTGTCCCGCGCCGAAACGGGTTTTGTTTTTTTTTAACCCCCCCCCCGTTCGGCGCGAGACAACCCCGATGCAGGGGTTAAAAAAACAAACCGGAGAGTGCTTACCTGAATCCCGGCGGTCCGGCGTCTTCATACTCACCTGCTGAAGATGGCCGCCGGGGTCTGCTCCCTCCGTGGACCGCAGTTCTTCTGTGCGGTCCATTGCCGATTCCAGCCTCCTGATTGGCTGGAATCGGCACGTGACGGGGCAGAGCTACACGGAGCCGGCATTCTGCACGAGCGGCCCCATTGAAGACAGCAGAAGACCCGGACTGCGCAAGCGCGGCTAATTTGGCCATCGGAGGCCGAAAATTAGTCGGCACCATGGAGACGAGGACGCCAGCAACGGAGCAGGTAAGTATAAAACTTTTGATAACTTCTGTATGGCTCATAATTAATGCACAATGTACATTACAAAGTGCATTAATATGGCCATACAGAAGTGTATAGACCCACTTGCTGCCGCGGGACAACCCCTTTAATACATTTGTTTCTCTGAGATTGGGAACATAGTTTACTTATACCGGCATCTGTACTGCTGTTCTAAATAAATATGTCTCAGAGTCTCCATTCACAGTAAGCAGCCATCTTTAAAATAAGGAATTTAAATATTAGAAAGGATTTTTAGAAACTTGCAGTATTTTTCATTATATAATGTCTGTGCAAAACATCAGAAAACTCCTTTATTATTCCTCTGTATGTGACTATATCACCCTGTGTAAGATCTACAGCACATAGATAAATATACAGCATAACAATCCAGCAACTCTTCCAATTTTCCTATACATCAGTTTTGAAACATTGAAACATTAGGCATGATATATAGTGACAACTAGGGGATTAGTCACTCACTGGGATCACTATCTTGGCACACAAAGTAACTTCACTTTCACATTGAAGTTTCCTTACAAATCTATCTTCTGCTAGCTTTATTGCTTCACTTCACACTGCATAACAGTCATAGTGCAAAGCATTTCAAGTAACATCTGGCCACCTGGCCTCTAACTAAATATTCAGTTTCCCTAACTGACTAAGATTGTAGATCCGCTACTGCCGCCCTCAAAACCTCACATATCTTATATGTGTGTGTGTGATGTTTGTCATATATGTTGTTGTGGGATATATATATATATATATATATATATATATGCAGTCCATGTATATATATATACATGTGTGTCCTCTTGCTAGAATAAGCAGCAGGTAAAAAGCAGCAACTAAATAGTTAAAATAGTTAACTTGTTCATATTATACACTTGCATGTATTAGATTCTTGTATTTACCTTTTTCACGGAAAAGAGGCCTACATTCTGATAAGGAACTGCTCCCGACACCCACCTTTGCATTCCTTAAGCTAGCTGCTATGTGTATAAGTTTCATTTATCTTATTTCTAAGAAATCATGTGTTTTAACCCCTTAGTGACCAAGCCTGTTTGCCCCTTAATGACCAGGCCAAATTTTGCAAATCTGACATGTGTCACTTTAACATGGAAAAACACCAGAAAGGTTTTGCATATCCAAGTGATTCTGACATTGTTCTTCGCCACATGTTGTACTTCATTTAGGCGGAAAAAATAGACCGATAGAATTTGTGTTTATTTATTAAAAGCGCCAAAATAAAAAAATCGTCATTTTTTCACATTTCCAACTGCAATATCTCAAATATGTGCAAACATAATATAGAAAGTTTTGTTAAGATATATATTTCCACCCGTTTATTTTATTTTGGGCGCACATTGGAAAAACTTTCGTTTTTTTTTAACCATTTAGGAGACGTACAAATTTAACTTTTAGCATTTTGAGGAACACTTTATTTTCCTACACCAAGCCAGGATTGCAAAGGCTCATGAGTGTCAGAATAATAGATACCCCCACAAATGACCCCATTTTAAAAACTACACCCATTAGTGTATTCACTGAGGTGTGTCATGAGTATTTTGACCCCACAGTTTTTTTTCAGGAATTAATTCAATTTAGAGGAGAAAAAGTAAAATTTCATATTTTTGCAAATCTGTCATTTTAAAGACATATTTTTTTCCTATAGTTTACATGAAAATGAGGATTTACACCCCAAAATGGATACCCCTATTTCTCCCGTGTTCAGAAATATACCCATTGTGGTCCTAATGTTATATCTGAGTCCACAACAAGGCCCAAAATGAAAGGAGTAGTCAGTGTCTTTCAAAACAGAAATTTTGCTTGAAGTCCTTTTAGGCCCCATAGCACACATGTAGAGTTCTTGAGCACCCAAAACCATAGAAAACCCCCATAAATGACCCCATTTTGAAAACTAGACCCCTTAAGAAATTTATCTAGGGGTGTACTGCAAATTTTGACCCCACAGATTTTGAATGAATTCAAGCCAAGCAAAAGGAAAAAAATTGTAATTTTCGTTTTTTTGGCAATTCTGTCATTTTAAAAACAGGTTTTTTTGTACAACACACATATGAATGAAGAATTGCACCCAAAAATGGATACCCCTGTTTTCCCCGTGTTCAGAGACATACCCATTGTGGCCCTAATCTTATGTCTGGATGCACAACAGGGCCCAAAATGAAAGGAGTAGTCAGTGGCTTTCAGAACATAGATTTTGCTTGAAGTCCTTTTAGGCCCCATTGCCCACTTGTAGAGTTCTTGAGCGTACAAAACCATAGAGAACCCCCACAAATGACCCCATTTTGAAAACTAGACTCCTTAACGAATTTATTTAGGGGTGTACTGCCTATTTTTACCCCACAGTTTTTGAATAAATTCAAGCAAAGCAAAAGGAAAAAATTAGGATTTTCGTTTTTTTGGCAATTCTGTCATTTTAAAAACAGCTTTTTTTGAACCTGCGGGCACCGACAGCATGGAGCTGTCATGGCCGGAGCCAGAGGGGCTTTATTCTCTATGGTTTTGGCCGCTCAAGAACTTTACAAGTGGGCAATGGGGCCTAAAAGGACTTCAAGCAAAATCTATGTTCTGAAAGCCACCGATTACTCCTTTCATTTTGGGCCCCGTTGTGCATGCGGACATAATATTAGGGCCACAATGGGTATGTTTCTGAAAACAGTACAAACAGGGGTATTCATTTTTGGGTGCAAGTCTTCCTTCATATGTGATCCGATCCATCAGGGCAGCTGAATCTTTAATTTTTTTTCAACTTTTTTTAACTTTTATGCGATCGGCGCTATCGATTGGATAGCGCCGATCGCATTGCCAGGGGCCCCTGAAGCCCGGGATGACAGCTCCATGCTGTCGGCTACCTGCGGGCACAGACAGCATGGAGCTGTCATGTCCAGAGCCAGAGGGGCTTTATTCTCTGCAGGACGCATGTTTTTACGTCCTCAGAGAATAAAGCCCACTTCGGGAGGACGTAAAAACACTATGGGCTGGTCGTTAAGGGGTTAATAGTAACACACCCATATATGTATGTAACGAATCGGGTGTAAATACATCCCCTTTTTGTATGCTCCCATTTTGAAACGTAATCCTTTGTCTGTAAAAGCTGTTACTTTCGATATAAACCAGAAAGCAGACTGCTGTTGATACAAGCACTTGAGTCAGTGTCATGTCTCTACATGCACGTCTTCCTTGATAACCAATTTGTAACAGACAGTGAAATCAGAAGGAACCTGATTTGGTTTCCATGACAATGTATATTAGCAGTATATACAGGGGGTGGACAAAAATATGTAAACACTGAAGGAAATGAGTGGGATATAATCATTAGCACCGAGTTGCCCTTGTGATCCCTGCTTGGCTAAAAGCTTTCCCTACAAATTTGTGTTTACTTCACCTCTTGCCCTGCTCTGGGTGGTTTGGGGAGCCAGCTGGTAACAGCAGCTGAGAGGCTCAAATCCCTGACTAATGGAGCCTTGTTGCTGGGGCAGAAGTTCACTTCTGCTTAGCAGTATCTGTGTCATATTACCTCCGCTTAAAATCGGTCTCTACATGTCTTATTGAAATATGATTTATAATTCCATGTAACTTAACTTGCATTTTGGTCAGTGGTTTTATATTTTTGTCCACCCCTATATATGTGTATAATGTAATGCAACAGTAATCGAACTCTACATTTTCCCTTCAAGTCACTTTATAGAGTAATGCTCATGGAGACTAGATGGAAATACACACTGAGATGTTTGTCACTGCTCACATCCAAGTGCCACATGCACACATCTCCCTCATGTTTCATTGTAGAGAAAAGCATTCATTCAAACACTTGAAAACAGAGGTGTTTGCAGGATGTCATAGTTTACTGATGATCTCAATAGGAGAATTTCCTACATGGAGTTAATCAATGTAAGGGACGGACTTTAAAAAAAAATGTCCTACAAAGTGTCTAGAAATTAGACACTTCTTACAGCTCTATAAGGCCTCCTTTTGTCGCGTTGCTAGAATGCTACAGATTGCATGTATATAAAGCACATGCTTTCCTATGGGTTCCTTCACACCTGCGATATTTTGTAGCATGTGACATCCCGACACAAAAACCTTGCGGGTACGGCGATTTGCTCGCGACGCATAAGGTTTTGTAGCCCATGTTTCCCTATGGAGCCTTCCTCCTTGCTGCATCGCATCGCATGAAATCCAAATGTCAAAGCCCTAATTAAAGCCCTGGCTGCAGGGAAAAAAAAACACATAGATCACCTTAGAAGCGCTGTCAGCCTGGTCGCATCTTCTCCCCAGGTCTTGGCACTGTTTCTCTTCATCTCTTTTGGCCGGGGATTGAAAAATCCCTGCCTCCTTGAAAGGGATGGCTGTGATTGGCTGACGCTTAGCCAATCATAGCCAGTGCTCGATGAACCAATCACAGCCATTCATCGAGCGCCATCTGTGATTGGCTAAGCATCAGCCAATCACAGCCACCACTTGCAGGAGGTGGGGATTTTTCAATCCCAGCCAGAAGAGATGAAGAAGCTGACTGCTGTGGCGGAACCCAGGACATGTAGCACCACATGTGACTTTGTAGCAATACAAAATCGTGGTATCACCCTGAGAAATCGCAGCAATCTCACACTGACCAGCAATGCAATATCGCTGCGATTTTCTCGCCGTGATGCCGTGTCGCCCGTGTGAAGGGGGCCTAAAGACTACAATAATCCTCCATCAGTTAACTCACTATATTAAGGTGCTAGAAATGGCATATGATTCACCTAAAATCTGTATAAGATCTATAAAAGGCATTTAAAAGAGCAACTCTGACCATATCTTGATTTTCCTTGCATTAACACCGATAATCCTACTTGTAGCTACTGGAAAGGTTTCCTCCTTCATTATGTAACTTGTCCCCCGGCATATGTAAATAGGCTAGTATTGCCTTTTGTTTAGTTATTTTGATTTGGAAACGCTTGGAACCTTTCTTTTAGTTAGTTCATATAATCTCATTGTGACTTTTAGGGAATTACTTCTCTCTATGTGACTCCTGCAGAGAACAATCTCAGTCACAAGGACCTCCTATATGACGAAACTGCATTGACTGTACCGCACAGGCTCTTCATGGAGAGGAGGAGGCATAAACTCCTATCACAGTTCCTGATGATAGTTAGAGGCTTGTCACAGAGTTATAGTGAAGAAGATGATAGTTCATCCTCCCTGACTGTGTACGAGGGGGAAGCACTTCCCTCTTACACAGTACAGTGGCTCAGTCGCTCAGAGCTTCAGAGGATCGGCACATTTCAGCAACCCGGTTGAGAGCGCCAGCAGTGCTGAATTTAACAGCCACATGCAAGTTCCCTATATGAGTACCTGTAGGTGCGAATGGGCCAGCTAAGTGGGGATAGTAATGCAGGCAGTAAGCTGCGGGATATGAGACTATAGTTATCAGGCCATGTGGTGGTTCTTGTTCCCAGGAGCCTTCCAAGTAAGGGACATGCAGAGCATAGGTCAAAGCACTGATGTAACTATAGGGGATGTGGTTGCACCCGGGCCCAGGAGCCTTAGGGGACCCATAAGGCCTCTCTTCTCCATATAGGCAGCCCAGTACTATGAAAAAAGCATAGATGGGGGCACTGTTAAAGGGTTTTGCATCGGGGCCCAGAAGATTCAAGTTATGTCTCTGCGTTAAGGGCTTAAGAGAAGTTGGGGGGCCCAAGATAAACTTTTGCACCCAGGCCCATGAGCCTTTAGCTTTTCTCCTGGGTGAAAGGATGTACAGGCAGAGACCATATGTTACAATGCTGAAGAAACTTTACTTCTAAATGAACACAGTCCATGGCACAATTTAAACGTCACTCGCAGGAAGAGTTCAAATAATTCAATGTCAGAACAATACCATTGGTTACTTGCCCATGTACTCAGCGGTGTTCAAAGAATAGTGCAGTGGAGAAGCTCATCATTTCAGCTCTGTTCCACTTGTCAGCAGTTCAAACAGTATTCTACAGGTCAGCAGCAGGCTCAGCAGTAGTTCTGTTCCAAAAAACAGTCCTAATGTAGAGGTGCTGCTCAACTCCCAGATCAATGCCGAGCGCAGATATTGGGCCCTGCGGGCAGCACATGATGGCGGGCTATCTGCTTGGACTGAGTGTGTCTCTCCTATTTCAATCTTTTCACTTCTGGCCTTAGGCCTTCCTGGGGAAGGTCAGAACCCCAGTCATTTCTTGTCATGTCAGGAACACTAAACTCTTCCATGCCTGACTCTTAAAGGAACAGTACACCTTTGGACAATAAATAAAAGAACTATAAAGTAATGAAATAAACAAAAACAGCAGGGGTAAAGAGAACCCCCATCTACAGCCCCACAGTCAAGCAAGGTCACTATTACATGTGTGAGTGCCGAATGTCTGGATGTGTTCTGACAGATGAGACACTGAGGATTCTGGCTGATATAGCCGTTAGAGAGAGACTACTTTCAGACGCAGCACCGATTGCAGGGATGTGACCATCCACCTGGCATTGCAACAGAGAACAAAGGATTGGACTGTGTCCTGGAATTAAGGAACTAACAGCAGTGGAAGCATAGTGTAAAGATTCTTTTCCAGGAGACGTAAGTGAGGCTGGTCTCATAAAACACTGGGTAGTGTGCACACTTACTTCTGATCTTTAGAAACTGAGCAGGTCTGCTGTTAAGATAGTGCAATTGATACAAATAGTACAAATAGGCTTAACTTACAACTGACCATAAATTCTACCAGGAACAAGTCTGCAATAGTGGGATAAAATGCTAAGAGTTCATGTCATTCTGTAAACTACTTTCTCGTGATGGCACAGCAAATTCTGTCATCTACGAACAGCAAGCGTTTAGCTCTGATTTACTGACCTAATAGACTTTGATAGAGTGTGATAATAACCAAGTATTTCCTTTATATGTTGTGTGGAATATTGGTTACTTGCTTATCAGTTGTCATTTCTAGTTAGCAATAGCCAGTCTCAAATAACAGCACCATTAAAGTGCGATTATTTTCTAAAACTGTTTACCAACTGCTTAAAATTATTTCCCTTCAGCCCTTTCTTAAAATAAACTGTTTTGTAACTTCAAGATCCTCATTGTATTCGGCTACAACTGTTTATATTTTATTAGCTTAGCTCGATTGTATTTGTCTATAATTATGACTTAAAGGGGTTGTCCCGCGCCGAAACGGGTTTTTTTTTTTTTTCAATAGCCCCCCGTTCGGCGCGAGACAAACCCGATGCAGGGATAAAAAAAACAAAACGGGTAGTACTTACCCGAATCCCCGCGCTCCGGTGACTTCTTACTTACCTTGTGAAGATGGCCGCCGGGATCTTCACCCTCGGTGGACCGCAGGTCTTCTGTGCGGTCCATTGCCGATTCCAGCCTCCTGATTGGCTGGAATCGGCACACGTGACGGGGCGGAGCTACGAGGAGCAGCTCTCCAGCACGAGCGCCCCATTCAACACAGAGAAGACCGGACTGCGCAAGCGCGTCTAATCGGGAGATTAGACGCTGAAAATTAGACGGCACCATGGAGACGGGGATGCTAGCAACGGAGCAGGTAAGTGAATAACTTCTGTATGGCTCATATTTAATGCACGATGTACATTACAAAGTGCATTAATATGGCCATACAGAAGTGTATACCCACACTTGCTTTCGCGGGACAACCCCTTTAACAATCAGACCACATTTTATTGGTAATCAATGTAGAAATTTAGTAATTTCAAAAAGTTCACTTACTTTTCTTGCAACTGTAAGAAATCTCTTTATGAAAGTGACTGCTTTTCCATCCACTTACTAATGTTTACTACACGAAAATATGGCCAGTGGACCACGATTCAATTATAGAGAAGAAGTGCAGGCTAAATGCTTTGGAGCACTCCCATCAGAGGGGACAGAGTAGACACTCACTATCACACAGGTAAAAATCATTCGAACAATTATCAATAAAAACAGATTATACACTATTTTCCAGATTACTAGGCACAACCTGCACATTACCAAGAGTCCAGCCATTCTTTTCCTTGAACATAGACTGCCACCCACACAAGTACCATATTAATCTTCGTCAGGTTTCCTCTGATAATATACATTCTATAGCTCAGGTTGCATTCACATGAGCGTACATTGGTCTCGTTTTCAATATACATGACCCATCTGATGCATTGCTTTCCAATGCATCAGTTCAGATGGGCATTTTTCCGGTGCGTAATGGCCGGCTGGCAAAGATAGAGCATACAGTGCACATTCCGGACTGCCGTTTTTACGCTGGCCTAAAAAGATAGTTCTGGACCTATCTTTTCCTTCCGGAATACGGCGGCTGGTCCCTTAGACTCCTATGGGAGTCTATGAGAGTTGCCAGAGAAGGGAGGTGGGAGGGAGTTTAGCAGCGGCTCTGCTAAACTCCCTTCCCCTCTCCGCCCCTTGCCGAACAGGGCTGGAGATTAGCACACTAGGTTCTGCCCCATCCCTCCCTCTCCTATTGCAGACAGCCGGCAAGGGGCAGAGAGAGGGGGGGGGGGAAGGGGTAGGAGTGTAGCAGAGCTAAACTCTTTCCCCTGCCCGACGGTATCCCAGGCTCGGTGTATACTACAAAAATCAGTAGGAAATTTTTAGCAAAGACTTGACCCGGCTATAACGGAGTTGTCTCCACTGCAGCCACCCCTTCAAACTCCATCCTAACTAATTAACCACAGATACCTATTCTTTTGGATTAAATTTGGCCACAGCAGCTATATTTATCAACAAACATAACATTAAACATATCAAACATTTCAAACCATCAGGAAAACTAGGGAGAGATCCTTGGAGCCCTAAAAATTCTGTCACCTCACCAACATATGAAATAGTTGTAACTGCCACCCGTCACATACTAACCGACTGGGGTGACACTATTTCCCAAACCACATCTCTCGCTGCAACCCAACTGACTCAGAAGGCCCACCACTCACAAACTAGTCTCTAGTCGCCAACCTCCTGACACTGAGGCCAGCTAGCCATACCCTGGCTAGCCACTCCCACCATCTTTGCAGGGCACCACCCTGTCAAAGCCTAGAGGCGGCAGACCCACGTACTTATCATTCAAAAGGGGGAAGGTAGCTATCTAGCCCCTGCCTTCCCCCCTACCATACTTTTATGCTGACTCCAAGGACCCGTTCCCCTCACCACCACAGCCAGCACGGCTTGACCCACTCACGCCTCCACAACACTGAAGCTTGCTTGATGCCCTCCTGCACCCCCAACAACCACAAATCCATTCCAATCTCATTTAAGTGAACTCTGTCAGATCTCCAATGATTCCCCGTAACAGCCTCCAAATCTATGTGCCTCGCTGCCCCACAAACCAGGGCACCTACCTATTCAACCTTATCCTTGCCTTGTTCATATACTTCACCGAGTGCACTCCTCTCCACACCTCCGAGGAACTATCTCTGACCACACAATCACTACTCCCTGGTATGAATGTCATAAATAATATCCCTTGACAGATCACTGAGGGGTCTTCTGCCTAAATCATTCCCCCCTACATGGAGAACAATATATCTGGTACCCTATCTAAACTCACCATTCTCTCAACCTCCTATAACACCTTACACTACAACATCCTCCTCACACCCATCCACCTAACTACCACTTCACTCCATGCAAACCTCAACTGCCTTCCCTCTGGCCTAACTCCTGCTCTCTCTGCTCCCCAGTAAACGTAGGATGCCCCAAAATCCAAACTAATGCCGGATGATGACCTGTAATGAAACAAAACCACAGCATAAGTCCCCCTCTGTTTCAGACACCTAACATTCCCCTTACAGTAAACACCCTGTAACACCCAGACTCCCAACGACCTATCCTTTGAACTGCCTCTACCTCTATACCCCGCAAGGATGCCTCAGTTGCTGCCCCTACCCTAAAAGAATGTGACCCAAACTGTGAACTATGCAAACTGATGCATTCCAGCGCCCTCTTAAAAACCATCGTAAATTGGAACTTTGATACAAATTGCCCATTCTCATTTCGCAAAAAGGGCCCAGTAATCACACTCGAGACCCTTCTGTAATTCGCCCCAGATTATATAGGGCACATCTTGGCCCCTGTAACCTCTCCTAAGCATGACAACTGTCCCCAACCACCTTGATTCCTTTTGGAGCGGAGGATAAAAATCTCCAACCTCCCCTCCACCATTCTAACATCCCCCACCTTTAATTCTCCCCCAATCTTTTTACTGGGCATAACCAATTCCCATGTTCTCAGTGCCAGATGAAAGCTAATGAGAACGCCACCCTAAATAACAACCTTTCAAACGTATCCCCGCAAACGGATTCCAAGGCTACCCCTAACCTTTCCAGCAGGCTAAATGAAACCAGCCTCCGCTTATCTAACCTACCTTTCCCATTTCTAAAACCTTTCATCGCCTGTTTAATGAGAAAATTCTTAGTAACTAGAGATGAGCGAACGTACTCGTTTCGAGTAATTACTCGATCGAGTACCGCCATTTTCGAGTACTTTAGTACTCGAGTGAAAAGTACTCGGGTCGCCGGGGGGCGGAGGCGCCGTGGGTGAGGGGGGGTAGCTGCGGGGAACAGGGGGGAGCCCTATCTCCCTTTCCCCCCACTCCCCGCTGCAACCCCCCACTCACCCACGGCGCCCCCCGAATTTTTTCGCCCGAGTACGGAAGTACTCGAAAATCGCGGTATTCGGGCGAAAAAGGGGCGTGGCTGAGCACGTTTGCTCATCTCTATTAGTAACATCCCTAACACCCCTTAACTTACACCCAAAGGCCACTCTGGCCATAAAACGGTTAACCTGTGCCACTGACCACTTCTCTGCCAAGCCTTCACCTAACCAACTCAACAATGCCCCCACCCTGTCCTCCTCTGAATTAGAGCATCCACAACACAGCAGCCATTCCTCCCACTCTCGCCATGTTGCACCATAAGCTGCCCTCATACCCTGAGCCAGTGAACTTTCAATCAGGTGCCCCAATGCACGCTTACCACGTTCCAGGGCAAAGACAGGCAAGTCTTCCTCTCTTCTTCTGCTCCCAGTGCCAACGTCTTGAACCGTTCCCACTGGAATCGAGAGAGAGCATCCACAATTGTGTATTTGACCCCTGGAACATGCACCGCCACCAACCACATGTTTAATGACAGTACCTCCATAACCAAATGGCGCTCCAAATTTACCACTGGGGGACAAGAGTCCGTCAACGTGTTAATGACCTGCACTACCCCCATGTTGTCAGAGTGGAACCTCACCTTCTTCTTTTGAAAGTGGGCACCACAAAGCTCAACCACCACAACTGTCGGAAAAAGTTTCAATAGTACCAAATTGCATACCAAACCTGCCCATTTTCATTCCTCTGGCCACCCACCCATGCAACATTGTCCCTGAAAGTAAACACCAAATCCTGCCCACCCCACCGCAGCCGTATACAACTCACAATCCACATTTCGCTTACCACAGCCATTATCACTGATCGCTTGTTATACTTTTTTCCAAAAAGGAAGACCACACTGCCAGGTCATCTTTGTGACATTTACCCAACCGGATAAAATGGTGCGGGGCACTCACCCCAACCATTGCTGATGCTAACCATCTCCAAAGACCCGCCGGCCTATTGGCATTATTCAGCAAGCAAAATTGAGCTTACCCAATAAAGACTGCAGTCCCCGCGAAGTGATCTTTCTTGACCCCTAGGCCCTGGCTACCTCCTCTTGCAGATCCTGCAATTTCCCTTCCGTCAAACCATTGCCTCCGTGTCAATGGTGATGCCTAAAAAACTCAGGCAAGTCTGGGCGCCTCTTTTTTATCCGGGGCCAATGATACCCCAAAACGCTGAGCAACCCACTGCAATGTTCCCAGCAAGGTCGCACAAATTGGCGACCCCCCAAGCCCAACACACAAAAAACCATCAAGGTAGTGAATAACTGACTGTACTTCTGTGGTATTCCTCACTACTCATTCCAAAAATGAACTGAATGCTTCGAAGTAAGCACATGAGATGGAACATTCCATGGGCAAACAACGATCTGCAAAATAACTCCTGTCCCAAAGACACCCAAGTAACATTATGCTCTCTGGCGCCACTGGTAATAGGAGAAAACGCCCCTTTTCCATATTTCCTTACCCAGCGCAGCGCAGTGTCAAACAACGTGTACACCACTGAACAAAGCTCAGGGTCTATCCCGTCATTTACAGATGCCCCTTTTGAGTAGGATAAATGATGTATCAACGGAAACTTGTTCTGTTCCTTTTTGGGGACAACCCCCAGTGGCGACACCAAGAAGTCCCGCAAAGGAGATTCCTTAAATGGTCCTGCCATGCAGCCCAAACTAACCTCCTTACAGAGCTTCTCAGTTACTACACTCGGACACTCCAGCGCTGAATGCAAATTTTTTACAGAAAAAGGGACCCTATGGACGGGGGCGGAATGATAAAATCATTTCTAAAACACTTGAGCAATAACTCTGCCTTCTCTCTATTCTTGTACCTAACTTGGAACGGCACCATCTCTGGGTTTCACTTGGTCATCCCTCTTTGCAACCCCCATAGCCCCTTTCTCCTTTCCTTTTTTGTAACATTTGGCTGCTCCATGAGATCCTACACTACACTACAACCACCAGCCGCCGATCCATCTTCCAGCTGATCTATCCCTGCATCCACAATGTCGCTTCTTCATGATATCCTCTCTCCATCGAACTTGTGCCGAACCCCACCTGGCCACCTCTGTACTAGACACCGGCTGACTGCTGCCATCTTCCACCCGACGTCCATTTGCAGCAGCTGCCTCACTGCTGCTTGCTCCGGTCCTTCTGTGCCTGTCTCCGTGGCAGGGCTGCTCCCCGACCTGTACATCCCCAGGTGAGCAGCCCTTCACACTCTCCCTTTTCTCCAGTGCTGTTCCAGAACTAGGCCCTGCCCCCTCATAGCATGAGGCCTAGTAATTCTTGGTGGTGTTGCAGGAGAGGGCCCACATGGAGAGACCTGGGATGGGCTCCCTATGTGGCGACGGTACGTGGGCGCGTGCTCAGGGCTAAGCCTCATCAGCGCATAAACCCTCCTCCATTCTCTCATCGCTCTCGTTGTCACTCCTGCTGGTGGACCTGACTCCGCTGCCACCAAGGCCTCTCCAACATCCGCTCCAGCTATTCCAGACCCTGCTCCTCTGCTGACGCCCAGATCCTTGCCAACATCGCCTCCATTTTCCACCTGGTAAGTTCATCCTCTTTGGGCTCTTCCTACTTCTTTCTTTTTTCCTCTGCTACTTCTCCTACTGCTCGCTCTCCGACTACCTTTCTTTCAGTCTTTTTCTTCTTTCTTCACTCTTCTTAGCTCTACTACACTTCTTCTTCCTGCTTCTTCTTCCTCACAGCTCCAACTGACTGCTCCTCTCTTCTTTCATGCTGTTTAGCTTACAGGCCCCCCTTTCTCTTACAGGTCCCCTTTATTTTTTGTATTTTTAGATGCATTATGCAATAAACAAAATTAGGAGGACAGATAGACAAAAAAAGCTATTTTCTGTACTTCATACTATTTAATGCACTGCACATGGCTTGAAAGCATTCTTAAGATTGTTTCCCTGTAATCTGATTTATAGTCTTTTGTGGTTTTCAGGTTAATTTCAACAAAGTGACCTAGGTTTACTGTTTCCTTGTAAAATTGTACTGTATAAATAGATATATAGAGTGGAAAGCCACTACAGGAAGAAGTAAAGGAGCACAATTCTTTGTAGCATGAAATCTCGCTGTCAGTCAAGGGCTTCAAATGAGGAAGGGCATCTGAAAGTAGTTTCAGTAAGGGACTGTTGTCAGTCTACTAAGCTTAGAACGATCTTTACCCCCTTGGGTATACAGACATTTTCTTTCTTTCCTTTTTGTTTTTTCTTCCCCCTTTTAAAAAAACATAACCTTTTATTTTTCTATTAACATAGCCAGACGAGAGCTTCTTTTTCTGCGGCACAAGTTACTACTATTTAACCCTTTCCAATCCAATTTGTATCCTGGTTTTCCTAGGGGGCCTACTCTTTTTCTGCTGTTATACAATGACACTATCTGCTGGCTAAAGCCAGTACTGCATGAGATGACACGTTGGATACGCTCCGACAGCAGAGAGGCTGGAAATATACAGTAAGAGAACCCCGACGGACGTCTTCCAACATCAGAGCTGTACAGCCTTAAATCATAACGTCTTTAGAGGTCAGACAGTGGATTGGAAAGGGTTAATGTAGCATAAAATGTACTGAAAAACTTTTTAAAATTTTTAAGTGGGGTGAAATGATGAAAAAAATGCAGTTAAATCAATTTTTCATCAGGTTTGTTTTTACAGCATATGTGGTGCAGCAAAAATAACATATCATTATTTTGGGTGTTACTGTGATTATGGCAATTCCAAATTTATATCGTTATTTTTTTTTTCAATTCAGCCTTTAAAAAAATTAAGGCCTCATGTCCACGGCACGCACCGATTTTGTGCAGGGAATCCCGCACGGAATTCAGCCTTGCCCACGGCAAGTGATCCCTGCTTACCTGATTTCCCTGGCATCGGCGTCTGCACGGATCCCTCCACTTCTGAGTTCGCTGTACTGTGCGTCGTCCTCATAGCTCGCCATCAGACATGCGCAGTAAAGGGTTTTTTTTTCCAAATCTCCTGCTTTCCCGCGGGATTCGCGGCACTTCTAGAGTGTCAGCTGTGGGTGTGCCACAAATTGAACGACTTCCATTGACTTCAGTGGAAGCTGTCCATGCAGGAATTTGCAGAAAATAGAGCATGCTGCAACTTTTTTTTTGGACCAAACAGTTTGCAAAACAAATCTGAATGCTTTACAACCATTTGCAGACGCCTATACATCTCTATGGGTGACTTAATTTGCTGGTGCCCCACACAGATTCCGCAAATTAAATCTGCCCGTGGACATGGGGCCTAAATGTCCTCTTTTTAAATTACTTTCTGTTGCCCTTTTTTGACTGCCATAACTTTTTTATTTTTCTCTCAATGTAGTTGTCTGGTTTTTTTTTGTTGCTGGACAACCTGTCATTTCTATTGGTACCATTTTAGGGTACATACGACTTTTCAATCTTTTTTATCACATTTTTCTTGGAGATGAGGTGACCAAAAAATAAATAAATTTGGAGCTGTCTATTATTTTTTCATTACGCCTTTTAACTGTGCATATCGGATGCTTTTTTCCTCACTCCATCTCCAAGGAAATATTGAATCTAAAAGTTCTATGTTCCCCTAAAATGGTACCAATAGAAAATTACAGATCACCCCGCAAGAAACAAGCCCTGACACCGCCCCGTAGATGGAAAAATCAAAAAGATTTGCCGGTCAAAGGATAATAACAGAAAGCAATTCTTAGATATAAAAAGGGTATTTTATTTTTTAAGTATTAGTATACGAAAAAAACCTATATATATATTTGGTATCGTTGCACTCGGACTGACCTACAGAGTAAAGACAATGTGTAATTTTTACTGCACAATGTCAGCAGTAAAAATACCCCCCCACGCCCATATATCCCAAATAGTGCAATTGTGAGTTTTTCCTCATTTTGCCCCACTCAGAAATTTTTAAAAGGCTTCTAATACATTATATTGTATGTTAAATGGTACCATTAAAAATATAATTCATTTTGCAAAAAACAAGCCCTCATGTAGATATGTCACCCAAAAAATTGAAAAGTTATGATTTTTTTTAAAAATGGGAAAACCAGAATTGCAAAATGGGACCTGGACGCAAGGCTCATCAATGACCCTTGGTCATGTAAGGGTTAAGGAGTAATTATATATTATTTCTAGCAGAAAAAGTACAAAAATAAGCTTGGTTGGAGCTAACTGCTGATCTATAATGAAGAGGATGGAATTCACGATCCAACACAAACTAGTAAAAAGGCCGAAATAGCTTTGTTAATTATAGAATTAAAAGACAGTCTTTTTTTTCTCATGGCAGCAAAATACTAACTTTTATGCTCCATTTAGCTAACCTTTAGCCAAGATGAAAATGCTCATTAAATTCACATTTAGGCTGGACGGGTGCATCACAGCTCATGTAATTAATATGATACAATAAATATTAATCAAAATAATATCAACCCTCCACACAGCTATTAAAATAAATGAAGTATCTGGTGTAGCAGCTCTGTTTGTGTTATTTTTGATTAGCAGTAAAAATAGATACTTTATTCATTTATTGGACAAGACTTGCCCTTCTGGTTGGTTGGTTGACACTTTTAAAGGGGAAATAAAACCCTTTAGGAAAGGTTAGTTAAAGGACTTTCACATCTCAGTCTAATAATAAAGACTAATATTAAAATAGGGCTGTCTGCAAAAGAATGGTTAGTTCAAAAACAAGGTTTTGCATAGCTTGTTGTACAGTACCTCTATTCCTCTATTTTACTTTTCCTTAAAGTGACCCCCCACTCCTGTTATATACTTTTGTCCTGGAACCATGGGGATGCAGGGGGCAGTTTTATTACCTACCATCTATTCTCTCAGATCTGTTGGTTCCCGATCCTCTTTTCAGTTTTGCAAGACGGCTGCCACAGTCTTCTAATTACCTAATGCATACTATGCATTGGTAGTCCAAGGCACAACGTGCTGCTCTCTGATTGGCTATTGCCAATCATGTGAGCAGTGTTGGCCAATCAGAGAATATGAGTATTGTAAGACACAACCTTTGCACAGTGTGCATTAGCAGGTCAGAAGATGGCAGCAGCCATCTTGTAAGATTTGAAAATGAGGAGTAGGAAACAGCAGATCGATGGACAATGGTGCAGAGGATGGATGTCAGATATGCTGGTCCATTGCCAAAATTTTATCCTGGGTTTGAGTTGCTTTCATGCCTTAAAAGGTTGTTCCATGAAAAATATTTAATCGTGGAACAAGGACAGGCATAATTGGGCTTAGAGGGTCCATGAGGTTCTAGCAAAATACTATATGCTTCCATACTTCATAACTAAAGGTGGGTAGACAGACAGACAGAATGTATGTCATCCATATAGACATACATGTAGACCTGCAGCCAATGCTGGGAAATGGGATCCGCTAACAATAAATCATGTCTTCAAAGGCCCATAAAGCCGTATCTACAATATATACATGCTAGTCAAGGAACATTACCAGATAGTGATGTTACTAGATGGTTCTTTCACCTTGGGACAAATATTTCTGTATGTTTGAAAACTTTCAAGCATGCAAGTACCAATCCTTTCTTTGTTGTTTAGGAGATGATTTTTGGCTCACAATTAAGAGCATAAATATCTTAGATTCAGCCCATGCCACTAGTTGTTACCACTCCCTTTGGTATTAAGTGGGGTAAACCAGGGCAGAAGTCTCCTCCCTAGAGGGGCTACCTTGTTTGAAAAAAGGGGGTGGGGAAATAGCCCAAGGATCATAAAAAGAAGCAACAGGCTCTTGAGACCAGTCCTTGGTGGCCAAAACCTAGCTTTTTGGTGTTTGTTGTCTTTGTGGTTGTTTGTGTGCATGTTCAGTTTATGCCTGTTGTCAGTGTCCATCCATGTAGCCATGTCTCAACATGGTCATTCCCACGGCCTGCACAGACGTAACATCTGAATTCCCAAAAGAGTGTGCCCATCAAGCCCGTCAACAATACCCAGTATACAAGTTCTGGGATTAAGACTAATATCAAAAATACATGTTTTGTTAATTATCTCTGGTACCCCATTCCAAAATTCACACAGTCCCAGACATTATGCATTAAATTTGCACCATCTATGTAACATTTTCGACTGTCTAAGTTTAATCTAATACCCATGTTAAACAACTTTAATGGCGTATGATAAACTCTATGCTCTAAATGCGCAACACTGTGGCCCATTTATCTACGCTAATATGGCCTAAATATTTCCATTTTTCCTTTACCTTTATTTGGATTTGCTGTAAATAGTAAGAAAGCATTCTTTTTTTCCTCCTTTGATCCCTCTCTCACATACCGTTATAGGGGGAATACAATGTCTCATTTTACAAATCAGTCAACCATTCAACTTGACCCCATTTCTTTCCTCTTAGTTCTTCAACTATTTCAATTGAGATGCCAAAAAATATTTCCAAACATTTGATGGGTCTCCAATTTAATTTTACAGATTCCTTATTCCATAACACACTCCTAAATATTGTATGGGGTCCAAACCGGAGAATTTTGAAGTATTTAAGGGAGTTGTGGCATCAAAACCATCTTTTCCCTGCCAATAATTGACAATGGGAGATGATTCCAGACCTAGACCTTATCCTCAAACTGTTGTACAAATGGAAACAGATTAGCAGAAATATAGTCTTGAGGCTAGAAGATATTGAATTTCTTCACTATTTGTAATTGCATATGTTCCAATGAATAGTCCAAGGGATTTAAAGGAAGAATCAGATTTTTTTAAAACAAATATACAAAAAATGAACATAATAGAACTCATTGATATACTCACAACTAGAGATGAGCGAGCGTACTCGGAAAAGCACTACTCGCTCGAGTAATTTGCTTTATCCGAGTATCGCTGTGCTCGTCCCTGAAGATTCGGGTGCCGGCACGGAGCGGGGAGCTGCAGGGGAGAGCGGGCAAGGAACGGAGGGGAGATCTTTCTCTCCCTCTCTCCCCTGCTCCCCGCTGCGACTCACCTGTCAGCCGCAGCGGCACCCGAATCTTCAGGGACGAGCACAGCGATACTCGGATAAAGCAAATTACTCAAGCAAGTAGTGCTTTTCTGAGTACGCTCGCTCATCTCTACTCACAACCCTTTATACAACAGATCCTCTGCACATAGTGCGATACGTTCCTCAATTTCTCCATACTGCAATCCAACTATATTGGGTGATTGCCTTATCAAACCAGCCAAAGCTTTTTATTAGGAAGTGTTGCTAATGCATCACTTAAATCATTCAGTGTCAAAGGAGCCTTTAATATCACTCTCTGATCATCAGACAAAGTTGCAATAGCCAAATATTCATAAGCATCTTCACGATCCACACTTCTCTTAAAAGCATACAGGTTTTTAAAATAGAGAAAAAATGTCTACAAAATGTCATCCTCCTTTATAACCAAAGAATTATCAGGACTTCTCAATGCTGCCACATAAGATGATGATTCCCTTGCCATAATCATAGATGCCAAAAAGACGACCCCCTGCTTTACCTTCCTCAAAGATCTTCTGCTTCATAAAAAGATGCTTATTTTTTGCAACACATCTCAGATAATCATCAAACTGAGATGGCACCTCTTTCCAATTAATTTCTGCTTGATTAGTGGGGAAAATATATATGCTTGCTCTGCATCTAAAGCTCATCGCTGAAGAGCCTTAAAGAGGTTTTAGTGAAATACTATTGATGAGCTATCCTCAGGATAGGTCATTAATAGTTGATCGACCGGGGTCCAACACTATGGACCCCGACTGATCAGCTGAGCGGGCACATGTTGTCAGAGCCGCAATAACACAGAAGTCGGAGCAGAAGCCTCCGCGCCGACCTCTGTGTAGCGGCCGGCGCTTGTAACTGCAGGCATGGCTCCCATTGTTTTCAATGAGAACCATGCCTGCAGTTAGAAGTGCTGGCCACTGAATGGGAGGTCAGCACAGAGACTTCTGCTTCAAATTCACAGAGGACAGAACAGAAGCCTCCATGCCAAACTCCATATAGTGGCCGGCGCTTGTAACTACAGGCACGGCTCCCATTGAGATCAATGGGAGCTGTGCCTGCAGTTACAAGTGCCGGCCACTACACAGAGGATGGTGCAGAGGCTTCTGCTCCGCCCTCTGTGTTATTGCAGCGCTGACAACATGCGCCCACTCAACTGATTGGTTGGGGTCCCGAGAGATGGATCCCAGCCAATTAACTGTTGATGACCTATCCTGAGGATAAGTCATGCATACTATTTTACTGGAAAATCCCTTTAATGACATCTCAAGATTTAGACTTATGTAAGCTAATCTTTCGTATATAATGACCACATATAAATGCCTTATAGCATCCCAAACCATGGTCACAGAAGAAAAGCCAATATTCATCTGAAAAAATCCCAATAGAGCTTCCTCTGTTCTGGCATGGCCATCAAACAGGCTCAACTAAAAGGAATTCAATATGTAAACTATCGAAACCAAATCCCCACCATTTATAGTCAATGATAAACAGAGTGAAGAGCGATCAGACAGAGTTTGCAGTAGATATTTCGCCCTACAAAGATAAGGATTAGAGATGAGCGAACGTACTCGTCCGAGCTTGATACTTGTTCGAGTATTAGCGTGTTCGAGATGCTCGTTACTCGTGACGAGCACCACGCGATGTTTGAGTTACTTTCACTTTCATCTCTGAGACGTTAGCGCGCTTTTATGGCCAATAGAAAGACAGGGAAGGCATTACAACTTCCCCCTGCGACGTTCAAGCCCTATACCACCCCCCTGCAGTGAGTGGCTGGTGAGATCAGGTGTCACCCGAGTATATAAATCGGCCCCTCCCGCGGCTCGCCACAGATGCATTCTGACATAGCTCAGGGAAAGTGCTGCTGCTGGTGCTGCTGCTATAGGGAGAGTGTTAGGAGTTATTTTAGGCTTCAAGAACCCCAACGGTCCTTCTTAGGGCCACATCTGACCGTGTGCAGTACTGTTGAGGCTGCTTTTAGCAGTGTTGCATAATTTTTTTTTTTTTGTATATCGGCAGTGCAGAGCATTGCGTCCGCAGTCTGCAGTCATTGTACAGAGTATAGGGCCAGTACTGGTGAGGCAGGGAAAGAGATATTCAGGCTATATACGCCGTTGGGCTTTTTCCAAAAAATTGATCGCCGTCATCCCGCCAGAGGGAAACAGTATACATAATATTATACGCTGCCTACAGTATCTATCTGCTGGGGGTTGTAGTCCTAATTAATACGCAGCTAAGCGTTACAGCAGGCTTGCGCAAAATTGTTTCCTGGATCTGCTGTCTCTGTTACATGATCGCCGTCATCCCGCCAGAGGGAAACAGTATACATAATATACGCTGCCTACACTATCTGTCTGCTGTATCAGCTCAGCATTTTAAAAAAATAGAAGCAAAATACTTAAGGCCTACTACTGGCCTTTGGCCACTTGACTGCTTCTGCACTGTGAATTCCACTAGCTCAGTCATACGCACCTACGTCTTACTACAGGCTTGCGCAAAATTGTTTCCTGGCTCTGCTGTGCGTTCCGTAAGGGAAGTCAGCCTCCAACCACAGGCCAATAAGCGGCACATTTAATTACAGCGTTCTGTTTCTGCACTACTGGTAATACAGCATGCTGAGGGGCAGGGGTAGGCCTAGAGGACGTGGACGCGGGCGAGGACGCGGAGGCCCAAGTCAGGGTGCGGGCACAGGCCGAGCTCCTGATCCAGGTGTATCGCAGCCGACTGCTGCGGGATTAGGAGAGAGGCACGTTTCTGGCGTCCCCACATTCATCTCACAATTAATGGGTCCACGCGGTAGACCTTTATTAGAAAATGAGCAGTGTGAGCAGGTCCTGTCGTGGATGGCAGAAAGTGCATCCAGCAATCTATCGACCACCCAGAGTTCTGCGCCGTCCACTGCTGCAACTCTGAATCCTCTGGCTGCTGCTCCTCCTTCCTCCCAGCCTCCTCACTCCATTACAATGACACATTCTGAGGAGCAGGCAGACTCCCAGGAACTGTTCCCGGGCCCCTGCCCAGAATGGCCAGCAATGGTTCCTCTCCCACCGGAGGAGTTTGTCGTGACCGATGCCCAACCTTTGGAAAGTTCCCGGGGTCCGGGGGATGAGGCTGGGGACTTCCGGCAACTGTCTCAAGAGCTTTCAGTGGGTGAGGAGGACGATGACGATGAGACACAGTTGTCTATCACTCAGGTAGTAGTAATTGGAGTAAGTCCGAGGGAGGAGCGCACAGAGGATTCGGAGGAAGAGCAGCAGGACGATGAGGTGAATGACCCCACCTGGTTTGCTACGCCTACTGAGGACAGGTCTTCAGAGGGGGAGGCAAGTGCAGCAGCAGGGCAGGTTGGAAGAGGCGGTGCGGTGGCCAGGGGTAGAGGCAGGGCCAGACCGAATAATCCACCAACTGTTTCCCAAAGCGCCCCCTCACGCCATGCCACCCTGCAGAGGCTGAGGTGCTCAAAGGTCTGGCAGTTTTTCACTGAGAGTGCAGAGGACCAACGAACAGTGGTGTGCAACCTTTGTCGCGCCAAGATCAGCCGGGGAGCCACCACCACCAGCCTCACCACCACCAGCATGCGCAGACATATGATGGCCAAGCACCCCACAAGGTGGGACGAAGGCCGTTCACCGCCTCCGGTTTGCACCGCTGCCTCTCCCCCTGTGCCCCAACCTGCCACTGAGATCCAACCCCCTTCTCAGGACACAGGCACTACCGTCTCCTGGCCTGCACCCACACCCTCACCTCCGCTGTGCTCGGCCCCATCCACCAATGTCTCTCAGTGCACCGTCCAGCCGTCGCTAGCGCAAGTGTTGGAGCGCAAGCGCAAGTACGCCGCCACGCACCCGCACGCTCAAGCGTTAAACGTGCACATAGCCAAATTTATCAGCCTGGAGATGCTGCTGTATAGGGTTGTGGAAACGGAGGCTTTCAAAGGTATGATGGCGTCGGCGGCCCCGCGCTACTCAGTTCCCAGTCGCCACTACTTTTCCCGATGTGCCGTCCCAGCCCTGCATGACCATGTCTCCCGCAACATTGTACGTGCCCTCACCAACGCGGTTACTGCCAAGGTCCACTTAACAACGGACACGTGGACAAGCACAGGCGGGCAGGGCCACTATATCTCCCTGATGGCACATTGGGTGAATTTAGTGGAGGCTGGGACAGAGTCAGAGCCTGGGACCGCTCACGTCCTACCCATCCCCAGAATTGCGGGCCCCAGCTCGGTGGTGGTATCTGCGGCGGTGTATGCTTCCTCCACTAAAGCACCCTCCTCCTCCTCCTACGCAACCTCTGTCTCGCAATCAAGATGTGTCAGCAGCAGCACGTCGCCTGCTCGGAAAGGTGTGCCGGGTCAGCGCACATTTCCGCAACTCCAAGACAGACGCTGCCACCCTGCGGACCCTGCAACATCGGTTTAATCTGCCAGTGCACCGACTGCTGTGCGACGTGCCCACACGGTGGAACTCTACGCTCCACATGTTGGCCAGGCTCTATGAGCAGCGTAGAGCTATAGTGGAATACCAACTCCAACATGGTTGGCGCAGTGGGAGTCAGCCTCCTCAATTCTTTACAGAAGAGTGGGCCTGGTTGGCAGACATCTGCCAGGTCCTTGGAAACTTTGAGGAGTCTACCGAGATGGTGAGCGGCGATGCTGCAATCATTAGCGTCAGCATTCCTCTGCTATGCCTCTTGAGAAGTTCCCTGCAAAGCATAAAGGCAGACGCTTTGCACTCGGAAAAGGAGGCGTGGGAAGACAGTATGTCGCTGGATAGTCAGAGCACCCTCATGTCTATATCTCAGCGCGTTGAGTAGGAGGAGGAGGGGGAGGAGCATGAGGAGGAGGGGGTAGAGACAGCTTGGCCCACTGCTGAGGGTACACATGCTGCTTGCCTGTCATCCTTTCAGCGTGTATGGCCGGAGGAGGAGGATCCTAAGAGTGAACTTCCTAGTGAGGACAGCCATAGTGGCCCTGCCCACCTGTGCTTGTCCACGTGTCCGTTGTTAAGTGGACCTTGGCAGTAACCGCGTTGGTGAGGGCGCGTACAATGTTGCGGGAGACGTGGTCGTGCAGGGCTGGGACGGCACATCGGGAAAAGTAGTGGCAACTGGGAACCGAGTAGCGCGGGGCCGCCGCCGCCATCATGCTTTTGAAAGCCTCCGTTTCCACAAGCCTATACGGCAGCATCTCCAGGCTGATCAATTTGGCAATGTGCACGTTTAACGCTTGAGCGTGCGGGTGCGTGGCGGCGTACTTGCGCTTGCGCTCAAACAGTAACGTCTGGAGGCTGCGCTGAGAGACATTGCTGGATGGGGCCGAGGACAGCGGAGGTGAGGGTGTGGGTGCAGGCCAGGAGACGGTAGTGCCTGTGTCCTCAGAGGGGGGTTGGATCTCAGTGGCAGGTTGGGGCACAGGGGGAGAGGCAGCGGTGCAAACCGGAGGCGGTGAACGGCCTTCGTCCCACCTTGTGGGGTGCTTGGCCATCCTATGCCTGCGCATGCTGGTGGTGGTGGCTCCCCAGCTGATCTTGGCGCGACAAACGTTGCACACCACTGTTCGTCGGTCGTCAGGCGTCTCTGTGAAAAACTGCCACACCGTAGAGCACCTTAACCTCTGCAGGGTGGCATGGCGCGAGGGGGCGCTTTGGGAAACAGTTGCTGGATTATTCGGTCTGGCCCTGCCTCTACCCCTAGCCACCGCACTGGCTCGGCCTGTGCCCACACCCTGACTTGGGCCTCCGCGTCCTCGCCCGCGTCCACGTCCTATAGGCCTACCCCTACCCCTCAGCATGGTGTATTACCAGTAGTGCAGAAACAGAACGCTGTAATTAAATGTGCCGCTTATTGGCCTGTGGTTGGAGGCTCACTTCGCTTACCGAACGCACAGCAGAGCCAGGAAATAATTTTGCGCAAGCCTGCTGTAACACTTAGCTGGCTGTGTATGAATTATGAGGACAACTACACCCAGCACAGACCCAGTACACTGAGGACAGTCACAGGCAGCCCAAATAGATTTTTTTCCCCAAATGTTTTTGGAAAGGCCCACTGCCTATATTCAATAAATATATGTCTTCTGTCCCTGCCTCACCGCTACTGGCCCTGGAGTATGTAAAATAACTGCAGACTGTTGCACTGTGGACAGGAATACAGCGGTGATGTAACAGCCAACACAGAGCCAGGAAATAATTTTGCGCAAGCCTGCTGTAACACTTAGCTGGCTGTGTATGAATTAGGAGGACAACTACACCCAGCACAGACCCAGAACACTGAGGACAGTCACAGGCAGCCCAAATAGATTTTTTTTCCCAAATGTTTTTGGAAAGGCCCACTGCCTATATTCAATAAATATATGTCTTCTGTCCCTGCCTCACCACCACTACTGGCCCTGGAATATGTATAATTACTGCAGGGCGCAATGCTCTGCACGGCCGATATACAAAAAAAAAAAATGTGCAACACTGCAAAAAGCAGCCTCCACACTACTGCACACGGTTAGATGTGGCCCTAAGAAGGACCGTTGGGGTTCTTGAAGCCTAAAACACTCCTAACACTTTCCCTATAGCAGCTCTGGCACCAACAGCACTTTCCCTCCTCTATGTCAGAATGCATCTGTGGCGAGCCGCGGGAGGGGCCGATTTTTATACTCGGGTGACACCTGATGTCGCCAGCCACTCACTGCAGGGGGGTGGTATAGGGCTTGAACGTCGCAGGGGGAAGTTGTAATGCCTTCCCTGTCTTTCTATTGGCCATAAAAGCGCGCTAACGTCTCAGAGATGAAAGTGAAAGTAACTCGAACATCGCGTGGTACTCGTTACGAGTAACGAGCATCCCTAACACGCTAATACTCGAACGAGTATCAAGCTCGAACGAGTACGTTCGCTCATCTCTAATCTGGATTTCTTAATCTCTAGTGTTCACAAAAACCTTTTTGGATTAATAGATGTGCAAAAGTAGTTGTGGTAGGAAAAGCCACTATAGGGACTTTACTAAAACTATCCAAACAAGGATCCAGACAATTATTAAAGTTGCCCACAATTAATGTGGGAAAGCAGGAGATACAGCTACAAATTCCATCACCGTCTTAATACATTTGCTAGAATATGAAGGGGGAATATATATTGACAATAATACATAAAAGACAAACGAATCTCTCTATAGCATCTATAAAAGATGACTCATACTTAAGACATAGAATGAAAAGAATGTACCCATACAGAACAATGAAGCAAGTGTACAGTATCTTTTGTTAAATGAATTTCTAATGGACAAACAATAGCTAGTTGAAATTGTTGAATAGATGAAAAAGCAGTGTATCTTTTAGTTTTGGCCCCCATACCCCGCACATTCCACAAAATTATATTAACCTTGAGCCATGGTAATGATATTTATTATTTATGTTTTACACATCTAATATAAAAAAGCCTACAGACTTTTTCCTGCACCACTCTTTAAGCACTTTGCCTGACTTTAGGAGGATGATTTTGGTGTCATTTGATTCCTTAGATCCTCTACTCCGGCATAAAATCCTAAAATTTGAGGTTGGTATGTTGAGTGACCCGTCAAGCTACATCAAAGTTCCCATGTTAAGTATAGCGGTGAGCGCTGTTATGGAGATTCAAGCATTGCTAAGCAATGTTCATAGTCTTGCAATGTCGCTCTCCCTCACCGTCTCGAGACTATCAACATCCTTGCTGACTGAAACGCCAGTGAGGGAAACTGAGAGAGAAGCAAACATACACAAACCCATAGAGAAGTGCCAAGGAGAGAGAGGAAAAGAGAGGCGGCATGGACAGAGAGGGAGAGAGAAGTGGCATGGAGAGAGAAGCATCATAGACAGAGAGGGAGAGAGAAGCGGTATGGACAGAGGGAGAGAGAAGCATCATGGAGAGAGAGGGAGAGAAAAGTAACACGGAGAGAGGGAGAGGGGGATGGGGAGAGAGAATCAGCATGGGGAAAGAGAATCAGCATGGGAAGAGAGAATCAGCATGAAGAGAGGGGGAGAGAGAAGTGGCATGGAGAGAGGGGGCGAGAGAAGCTGCATGGACAGAGAGGGAGAGAGGAGCAGCATGGACAAAGAGAAGAGAGAGAAGCAGCATGCAGAGAAAGGGGGAGAGAGAAGTAGCATGGAGAGAGAGGGAGAGAGAAGCAGCATAGACAGAGGGGGAGAGAGAAGCAGCATAGACAGAGAAAGAGAGAAGCTGCATGGAGAGAGAGGGGGAGAGAGAATGGGCATGGAGAGAGAAGCGGCATGGAAGGAGAGGGAGAGAGAAGCAGCATTGACAGAGAGGGATAGAGAAGCAGCATGGACAGCGAGGGAGAGAAAAGCAGCATGAACAGAGAAGGAGAGATAAGCTGCCTGGAGAGAGAGGGGGAGAGAGAAGTAGCAAGGAGAAAGAGGGAGAGAGAAGTGGCATGGACAGAGAGGAAGAGAAGCAGCATGGACAGAGAGGGAGAGAGAAACAGTATGGACAGAGAGGGAGAGAGAAACAATATGGACAGAGAGGGAGAGAGAAGCATAATGGAGAGAGAGTGAGAGAGGCAGCATGGAGAGGGGGAGAGAGAAGTGGCATGAAAGAGAGAGCTAGAGAAAAGCGGAATGGAGAGAGAGAGAGAGAGAGAGAGAGAGAGAAGCAGCATGTAAAGGGTAAAAGAGAAGCGGCATGGAGAGAGAGGGAGATAGGGAGAGAGAAGAGGCACGGAGAGAGAGGGAGAGGGAGAGAGTAGCAGCATGGAGGAATAGGAAGGGGGGAGGGAGAAAGAAGCAGCATGTAGGGGAAGAGGGAGAGAAGTGGCATGAAGAGGGAGAGAGAAGCAGCATGGGGAGAGAGAAGTGGTATGGAGTGGGAGGCAGGAAGAGAGGGGGAGAAGCAGCATGGAGAGGGGGGACAAAGGGAAAGGACAGGATATGGAGATGGGGAGAGAGTGAGAGAGAGGAGGGAGATAGAAGTGGCATGGAAAGAAAGGGAGAGAGGGGGAAGAGTGAGAGAGGGGGAAAGAAGCAGCATGGAGGGAGAGAAAAGCGGCATGGAGAGAGAGAGACAAGCGCATGGAGAGAGAGGGAGGGAGAGAAGTAACATGGAGAGAGGGGGGGGGGGGAGGAAGGGGAAGATTCACAATTTTTCCAAACATTTTATGTTTGCCTATCAAAAATCGGGTCATTCTAGTATAATTTAAAACACTGGCTACATAGCACAGTAGAGGAGGAAGAAGAGAGAGAAGTAGAAAAAAAACTAAACTAACGGAAAAAAAATCCTGCCACAACCCTATATACACATACCTATATAATGGTCAGAAAAAATAACAATATCACAGTAAGATCACTAATACTAAGGCGCAGTACTCAGGAACCTTCCTCTTACCTAACTAATAATCTCATTTTAGGTGGGCAAGACTCTACTAATAATCCACTAGTAAAAAAAACCTACTTATTACTGTTCTATATAAATATTGTTCATGCTTATTAATCCAGGAGGCAGTATCTCCAGAATTATCATAGAAAAAAGTCTTCCCCTACATCATAACTCTCAGCCATGCCGGATACAAAATAGCATAAGGCAGCTGTAACCCCGTAACCTTCTGTTAACATCATGATACTTCATCTGTTTTTTTTTTCATACATCTGGAAAGACAACTATAGTATGACCATCCATAATTAATATTTTCATTTCTCTTGCTTTCTTTAAAATAATATCCCAACCATTATATACAGCAGTAGTTTTATCAAAACAGTTCTCAGTGTGGCACCAGGTGGTGGTGGTTTAGCAGGAACTCTATGAGCCCTTTCCACAGCAAAGAAGGATGACAAAATTTCTTCCCCAATAGTTAATTTCAGCCATGTCTCAAAAAATTCTCTCGGATACAATCCTTCCACCTTTTCTGGAACCCCCACCAGTCACACATTATTTCTCCTAAGTCCATTTTCCAGATCATCTACTTTATATTGCAAAGTACAGATAAACTGCTGGCATTTACTAATTGTATCTTGCATAGGAACAGTCTTTTCTTCCAGTTCATTAATACATGTCTCTACTTTAGACAATCTTTGAGTAACTTTCTGCAAATTGTGTCTCCTAAATCAACATCCTTTTTCAGGCTACTAACCTGAGCAGAGAGGGAAGCCAATACAGTATTACTTTTAGTCACAGCTAGAAAAACATCACATATAGTAGGTTAATTTTGCATATCATTTTGCATCTCCACTAGCTTGTGCTGAAATGGCCTGCATAATAGTATTTGCAGAAGCAGATGAAGTATATAAAACAGGACCATGCTTACTCTTCTCAATTACAGAGTGACATAATTTATCAAAAGTCCCATCACTGCAGGCAAATACAGCTGTAGATATTTCATCAGCATTTTTAACTGGGATTTGCAGGAAAGTTGAACAAGCAAATTCCGCCAACCTGTTTACAGCATCACAGCATTTCCCAGTAAAGAGATCACAAATGTTCTGTGCATTCACCCCACTTGACACTCGATACTGCCTTCAATGCTGGACAGGCAGCCTCATGATGCAAAGTGATCACAGTAGTGTTCCCAGATGCTTGCACTTGAGCGCCATCATCAAGCACACCACTGGCTTCTTTCCTCCTCATCATTGCAACTAGGTTAAACGACACACATGCCTCTTAACAGACCAGCCTCTGCTATCAGTACTCCTCCACTTCTCCACAACATGAACCATTGTGCAGCACAACCAAAGACACAGAAACCAGCAATCCAGCCGCAACAGCAGAATCAAAAACACTGATTCAGGAAGAAGACCGAGCTAGCATAACAGGTGGCAGCTCTCCTGATGTGTCTCCACTGCTCACATCACATTCTAGGCTCCACTATGGATAGTCATTGTTCCCTGGGTGAATTGAATTGCTTGAAAAGGAAGGGGCTGGGAATTTTTTTAAGAGTCATTAAAAAGGAAAAATCCAGCATCTTAATAACAGTCCCTTATATATTTTTGCTATGGGACCCCTTGGCTCCTATGTACGCCACTGGTGGTATGCCCTGTAAAAAGGACAACTACTCTTTCCAGTTGCACACAATTGGTTGCTCATGATGTTCTCTCGTTATTCTCTTTATTAATGACTTTAGATACTATAAACGTCTCATACTGGATAAATACATTCCCACATAGTTTTTCAGCCTATATTTCCCAGCATCAATCTCACTAGGATATAAATTGATGACACTGAATCATCTTTAATGAGCAGGATGACTACTTAATGAATTCTAAGCAAAAAATGTAACAATCCATCTGTTTATAAATGAAGCTCTCGTTTTGCTATTACTGTGAATGCAAATGTCATATATTTTCACAAATTAAAAAGGAAATAATAAAAATTCATATTTCATTGCTTACATGCTTCTCAGCACAAACGTCTATCTAATATTTAAAGAAGTTCTCCTAGATTCGACACTAATCACCTGTTCTCAGGAGAGGTGACAATGATCTGATTGCTGTCAGTTCCACTGCTTTTACCCCACTGATCACGAAAACAAGGGTCTCCCATTTGAACATGAGCACTGCCCCTACATTCAAATGAGGATAGCTGGCTTGATATCTTCCGGGAGTTGGAAGGGGATGTTACTCAGTGCCATAGGCTTAAAGGGAACCTGTCAGGTGTCCACAGTGCCATAAACTAAGTTATGGTGCTGTTAGGGGAGGTGACAAGAAACCGGGAGATGTATTTTTTATACTCCCGCTCTCCCGCGGTCCAGTGCTGTCGCCCTTCAAAGATAGCGCAGCGCTGGAAAATCTGACTCTTTTCAGAATTCCATGCATGCGCTTCTTCTATGGACTTGCATAGGCTGACAATGCTGGATCGGTGGAGCCGGTGAGTATAAGAAATACATCTCCCAGCTCCCTATTACCTCCCCTAACAGCACTATAACTTAGTTCATGGTGCTGTGGGGACGTGATGGGTTCGCTTTAAAGTTCTGAAATCTAGCTATCTGTCATATATTAGAAAATATTAATGATTGTTGGGAATATCAAGAGTTATTGAGTAAACAACATATAGGGGATTTACAAAGGGCACAGCGCCAAAATTCTGCCATATGGATTCTGGCTTGGTTTTCAATTCTCAATCATTGTTGCATAGACCTGTATAAATGGTCCGACATAGATTTATAGGAATACTGACATCCAATAGGTAGTGCTACAGAGGTATTGTTCCATCATCTCTATTTGCATATATTTCCCAGAGGTACATTAATGGTCTTATAAGTCTCCTCACTGCACACTGATGAGGGGCAAACCCCCTGAAACAGCTGTCTGTGTATGGTTTTTGGCTTGGTTTTCAATTCCCATTTATTGTTGCACAGGCCTATATAAAGGGTCGGACACTGCCTTGTCGGAATGCTGCCATCTAATAGGTGGCACTGCAGAGGTATTGTTCCATCTTCCCTATTTGCAAATGTATTAAAAATGCTTCTTTGAATTTGACGCTTTTCACTCCAGCACATATTGATTTAAGAAGAGTGTCCTGTATAAAACACCAATCAAACGTACCCTGCATATTTTTTGAAGTAATTTTGAAGCAAATTATTTGGCATGCCCACTACCAGAGAAATGCCAGATTATAGTTTTTCCCAGACTACTGGGTAAGCATAAAATCTTACCAAACTACCTAAATGGTTCTTACTAGCAAAGACCTCTATCACTATAAAAAATGTTTCACATTGTTGCTTAATGCTTACCAATGTCACATTGTGCTCCTGGAACCTGTGGTTCAATGGGTTTCTAGGACCACACTGCTGCATTTGTGATGGATTTGGCTGGCTGATAGTTGGAGTTCTCCAGACAGCCAATTACCACCAGTCTTGTGCACATAAATACCAGCCCCTCTTACTAGAGGGTGCAGATCATTTATTCATTGTCTCAGAACTCTGGTGCTTGGAGTCATGCATGTTCTGCATTGGTGTACGATTGCATGCATGAGCTTCTGGGTGGGATTCCCTTGTGTCTGTCTGTTGGTGTGAACAGTGACGTGTTCATTGTCTGTGTAGGTGACCACACTGGGTGTGAACTGTCCTGTTCAGTGTGTGTATTGTTATTCTCTTGTTTTGTATTCTTGCTTGTTACCATCTAGAGTGAGCCAGGTTCCTAGATTCCATCCCAGGGCTGTCCCTATTGGAGCAATCACCCTGCTTGCAGGTAAGACTCCCTTTGGGTTAGTTGTCTTGCTGGTGTAGTGACTCACAAGGCAACAAGGACTCTTGTCGTGAGCTTCTATACTTTGGCCCAAACACTAGCTGATACCTTGTATCCATTAGTTATTGCATCTGCTGATGTGTTGCTGTTCTTGGTATGTATTTTGGCATTTGTCAGTCCTTGTTGGATGTCTGCTCGCACATCCATTTAGCTGTCGTAGTATTACAGTTCAGTTGTTGGTTGTCTGCATGCATGTTCAGTTTATATTGTTGTTAGTGTCCTGTTTGTACGCATGTCCCAATCCTCTCTCCTTCCTTTCAGTTCTTGTTTGGGTTGTGTCTCTGTAGGTCATTGTTCCTATGGCCTGCATGGATGTAACATAATGACCAGCCTTCTATTTGCGTTCAACAATTTTTGTCTACATTGGACCAAAAGGCAGGTCACCAGCATTACTGTACCAAATATTCTGGCTCTTTGATTTTTTTTATTAATGTAACTTCTTTAAAAATCATGTGATAGACTTCCTTAACCCGTTAGTGACCAAGCATGTTTGTGTCTTAATGATCAGGCCAAATTTTGGAAATCTAATGTATCACTATGACATAGAATAACTCCGTAAAGGTTTTGTATATTCAAGCAATTCTGACAATGTTTTTTCACCACATATTGTACTTCATTTAGATGGTAAAAATAGACCAATAGAATTTGTGTATATTTATTAAAAGCGCCAAAATTGGGAAAATGTTGCATTTTTTTTTTTTTTTTTTCACATTTTTAACTACAATATGTCAAATATGTGCAAACATGCTGTACACATTTTTTTTATAAAATACATATTTCCATTTGTTTACTTTATTCTGGAAGCACACTGGAAAAACTAGTTTTTTTTAACCATTTAGCAGATGTACAAAGTTAACTTATTAATTATTAACATTTTGAGGAACACTTTGTTTTCCTATACCAAGCCAAAATTGCAAAGCCTCATAGGTGTCAGAATGATAGATAACCCCACAAATTACCCCATTTAACAAAATGAATATTTTGACCCCACAGTTTCTTTTCAGGAATTAATGCAATTGTAAGGAGAAAAAATAAAATGTCATATTTTTGCAAATATGTCATTTTAAAGACAGTTTTTTTTTCTATAGTGAACATGAAAATGAGGATTTTCACCCCAAAATGGATACCCCCTTTTCTCCTGTGTTCAGAAACATACCCATTGTGGCCCTAATCTTATGTTTATATGTACAATGGGGCCCAAACCGAAAGAAACAGGCAGTGACTTTCAGAGCAGAAATTTTGCTCGAAGATGTTTAGGCCCCACTGCACACTTGCAGAGCCTTTGAGCGGCCAACACAATGGAGAACCACCACAAATGACTTAATTTTGAAAACTAGACCCCTTATTGAATTCACCTAGGGGTGTACTGCATATTTAATCTCACATTTATGGAATGAATCTAAGCAAAGCACAAGGAAAAAAATTACAATTTTCCTTTTTTTGGCAATTGTGTCATTTTAAAAATGTTTTTTTTTTTACAGCACACATATGAATAAAGACTTGCACCCCAAAATGGATACCCCTGTTTGTCCTGTGTCTAGAAACATACCAACTGTAGCACCAATTTACTCATAGAACACATGGCTAGGCCTATAATGGAGAGAACACCCATTGGATTTCAGGGCACAACGGAATAAAGTCTCGGCCCCATTGCTCACTTGTGCAGAAAAAAAATTGACTCCCTAAAAAGAACCCCCCCCACCCCTTCTGACATTCCCTAAATCTTAGATAAAAGTAATAATGTAAACTGTGTGGTATGTCTGAAAACAGGGCAATTATGGAGGCCTGGTTGCGATGGGTACATGAGGCAATAAAACCGGGTATCCCTCCTCCTCCCAACATTTGCGAACCCAACACTTTTTTGGGGGGTATTTCTTGACCTCAGTGGCAGGGATGGGGTATAATACGTGGCACTTTGTGAGGCTTCGTAATCTTGCTGAGGTGCAGCGGTCTCAAACAGCAGGCACTCAACAAGCTGCTCCTAGAACTGCAGGAAGATGGGCGTTCCCGGGAACTTCTTGTAAATTACGTTGGTGATCTGAATAATGCCGGGGCCATCGACCGTATGTGGACTCCCCTTACAGAGGCCTGCAGCGGATCCCAGCTGTGAGCCCGGCCGTAGCCCTGCATACAGCTACGTAATGTACTGTGTATAACTGCGTACTCACACAGGCGGTCATGAGCAGTACATCTTTTATTGTTTGTATTTCCCACGCCGTCACTTAGCGATGACGCGGGTACCCGTGTAGTGGCCCAGCGGGTACTACAGAACACTCACGGTACACTTGTCCTGTCTCACTTGTCTTGGATCCAGAAGGTGAGAAACCCTGTGTCTCCCCTTCTGCTCTAAACATAGAGCTCAGTCCTGATGTCAGCTGGTCTCCCATTGGCTGACAGTCAGGTTTAATTTTACTGGTGTAGAGCCCCAAGGGTGGATAACAGATATACAAATCCCTATGCAAGGCTGCGGGAGGAGAGAGGTTATAAAAGGAAGTGACACAGAGCAGTTAGGCAGACTCACCTAGGAGCGAGTGAGGAAAGGTTGTAGTTTCCGTAGTCAGTGAGGAGGAGTATTCCAGCAGTTATCGTTTCCCAAGGTAGTATGGTGATCAAACCTGCTCCCTTGGCATCTACAGCAAAGAGCACAGAAGATCCTTTCAGAGGTCCATCTTCATCTAACAGTGAGTTATAGCTACCAGATGAAGTCAAAGCCAGGATTAGCCTTACAGCCACTTGTCCCTCTGCTTCATCAAATCCTACAGTTTAATCCAACTCAATTGTTCATCTGAATTCAATAGTGGGGAAATTGTCTGATAAATCAAATCTTCAGGAATATAAGAGAGAGCGTTGAAGTCAGAGTATCATCAAATCAATATTACTGCATTCTTGAATATCTGTTATAAATACATATTCTAAGGATTGTTAAGTTAACCTGTTGTTGCAAAATTCCAAAGTTAGTAAATTGCTCCCTCTCAGATTGCTAAACTAAACTGGACTGGATTCCGTTATTTCTGCGTCATCATCATCCGGAGTGTCCAACTAGAGTGTGGAGTCACCATGACAAAGCTTAGGCCTCCGGCCGTATCTACAGTACATTCATTTAGGGCATTACACCCGCAGCCCGTAGACAATATAGGTATATCCATGGCCATAGAGCACAATGGGCTCTATGTTGTGGATATCCGCAGTAAAATAGAACATGCTGCATTCTGTTTTCTGCAAGTGGATTGCGTAATTCCGACTCGCTAATGTGAGCGGAATTGTGTAATTCAATGCATTTGATTGATCCGTGTAGTACCGCAGATCAAATGCATGCGGAATCCGCAGGTCTTGTCTGGTCCTGTGAGACCAGCCCAAGGTGGATCGCTACCTTTTTATCACATGACCAGGAACCGCTCAGTGAGGTCTCCGGTCCCTGCTCCAGTTTCTCCACTACCTTTTGTAGCCGGAAGGAAGGAAATTTCAAATTTCCCAGGCCCTCCTTAATTGGTCCAGCCTTTTATCAGTGGGCGCACACACAGCAGCTGGGGAAGACCCGTGGAGGATGATTGCCTCAGGGTTGAAATGCGGAGGCCTCCGGTAAGAAGTTTTATCTCCCCTCACCGATCGCATCGGAGAGGGGACATTAAGCGTAAACTTTTTCTAACTTTTACGTGATCACCATTATCCATTGGATAATCACGTGACCAGGGACCGCTCACCATAGCCCTCGGTCACTGCTCCAGTCTCTCGGCTACCTTTAGTAGCCAGGAGAAAGGGGATTTTAAATTTCCCAGGCACTCCCTAGCTTCTGCGCTTGTGTCTGCCATTTTGCCAAAAGGCACAAGTGCAGAAAGCTGGGAAGAGGTCAGAGGATAAAGATCCCATCAGGGAACATCGCCGGAGGGCTTAGGTACATTTTTACATCAGGCATGCATGCGCAGAAGACGGTGTTAGGTCCTTACATGACTAGAACATCATGGGACATCACAAAGGACAGAGGTGAGTACTTTCAGCTCCCCTCATGGATCCGATCTCTGAGGGGAGATGAAACTTTAACTTTTTAAAAACTTTTATGCGATCACCGTTATGCATTGGATAACGACGATCTTGTGACCAGGGGTCGCCCACCACGGCTCCCCATGACAGCTCCAGGCTCTAGACTACCTCCAACAGCCAATTGCAGGGAGCTGTCACCCACACATACCCTGCGGCTTTAATCTACAGGGTGAGCGTGTTTTTACAGCCCTGGGGATTAAAGCCCAGACATCCAGGCTATAAAAACAAGTTTGGGTGGTCACTAAGGGGTTAAAGACTATATAGACACTGTTTGTCGTGTTCCGCAAAGCCCCTCTATTAGTAAAAGTGCAATGTGCCTTGACCTATGGAAAGTGGGCATACTATTTATCACATAGTCTAGCATTCATTTGAATGAAGTACATGTAATATGATATTCCTTCGGCTTCATCGGCAATATGTGGCCAGCCATATCTTCTCACAATTATGTCAGAAATCCATTAAGGGTTTCTGAAGCCAGTACTATGGTGAAAAATGACACTTTGTTGAGTCAAACCTAATCAGTCCTGCATATAATATTATAATCTGAAGTTTCCTTTTAGTTTTTGGAGCACTCCCATAGTAATCAGAAGGGCTGCCAGGTATTTTAATTGCCTTTTATTTTGTCCAAAAACAAGAAGTATAGGGTAATAATAATTGTTTCTTTAAAGGGAATGCCCATAGCAACTCTGCCATGTGAGAAGACGGCCTTAACATCCAGAGACCTCTGAATTTGGTGAACAACATCAGTTACAGTGTCCACAAGAATTGTCAAATAAGGAAGATGGAGCAATACTTCTGCAATGCCACCTATTGGCAGGCAGCACTCCTGCAAGCCAATGTTAGACTCTTTATACAAGTCATATAACAATGACTGGGAATTGAAAACCAAGCAAGAATCCATACACAGCCAGCTGTTTCGGGGGGGTTTGACCCTCATCAGTGTACAGTAGGTTTCTGGCTTGGCTAGTGAGAGGCCTGTGACATGAGTTGGGAGTGCTAACATCACTCCTTAAGGAGAGCACCAAAAAGGTGAGTGAGGAGACTTATAAGGCCATGCATGCTCCTTCTTAATTTCCCAGAGGAGCATGAATGGCCTAATAAGTCTCCTCACCTTTCTTCCAAGTGCTCTCCTTAAAAAGAAACAATACCCTTCCGACCCAAGTATTGTCAATCGTGCCTCTGCCATTCTAATTTGACTCTGACAGCCATATGGTTTCTTTTGGCATCTTTAAAGACAACATAATATACATATTGTTGCCATAATTCATTTCGGATTTAAAAAAAGTCATAGACAGCCACTATTGAAGTGTGTATACATTGTTGGGGCCCACCCTGTATATACACACATATACATATCAGTAAATACTGGTAGATCTCTGGTTGCCAAGTCTACAACAAAATGGTCATCAAAAGAAACAAAGTTAGAAATAAGAAAAATACACCTCAGAGAATCAAGTACCACTACAATATAACTTTTCATTCTATTCATTATAAAGATAAGGAAAGTAAAACAAGACTTGGCAGAAAGTGCCTTATTTTAAGCAGCCAAGAAAAAAAAAAAGTAATTTGGTAGAGGTTAAAAAGGCTTTCGATTAAAGGTGGCTGAGCGGAGGAATCTGTGATAAGACATAGCTGCTTCAGCTGTCTCACCTTTACTGAACCTAATTCAATTCCATTTTACCCGACAATGCCTATGTCTATGGTCAACTGATGATAACATTACCACCTCGCTAACAATACATATCATATATCCTATTCAGTTATTATCCTCCCCGCCATCTGCTTTTCAGCTTTATAATAGTTATGTAGAATTCTTTACCACTGCCATCCCTCCGAACGGCAGAGCTGAAAGGAGGTATTCATTTGTATTAGAAAATCAAAGACGAATTTGACTGACTGTGATACAATAAAGCATATGACAGGCATAAAATAAATGCATTCACTCAGAAGTAAAATGATGCTTTCACTTTTTGATCTTCTGAAGGATTTTGGTATTGTACCCACATAATTTTCATTTTTTTCCCCTGTGCATCATTTATTAAAATTTTCATATTTTTTTTTTTTTACCATGGACTAAAATGAAAGAAGACTGAAAAATTTAATATTTTAGTAAAAATTAACTCTAGCGACTGAGGGTTTGTTATCAAACGTGGTGAAAGTGTAAACATGGTAAAACATTATTTGTATCCTCTGTAATATATCTTAACTAGAAGATAATGTTGAAAGCAGGGTAGCAGGGTGTCTCATCTAAATAATCCAGTTCCTAATGTCCTACTAAAGTTTATAGACATGTTATGTCCCCTTTACACACAATGAGAAAAGCATGATTCTCGTTCGCCCGTGCGAACGAGCTGGTGATGTCATCACCAGCTTGTTCACGCTCGGGCAGCGTATTTAGACTCCATGATTCTCGTTGAGAATAATGCAGTTCTCGTGCACTAATTATTCACATTGCTTGAAGGAATGCTGCCTTCCAATAGGTGGCACTGTGGAGGTAATATTATTCCATTTCCCTTATTTGCATATTACCCAGAGGAGCATGAATGGCCTTTCGAGTCTCCTCACTCACTGTCTAAGTGCTCTCCCTAAGGAGAAAAGATAGCGTTTCTGACCGCCGACATTGCTGTGTTAAATGCTGAACAGTCAGTGTTTAAACTGCATGATAACTGCATGAGCCGGTGCTGAACAACAAACGGAAACCACACGATTGTGGTTCAGTCCTTGGCTGAACCACAATCACAAAAAAAAAAAAATCACAGAGAGCGGCCATATACTCACTGATATGCTGATACAAGAGGACAGGTATATACACAATGTAATTCCTAATGTGTTACAGATAAATGCAAGTGCTGCAGTGTAGCTTTGAACGCTGGGGCAGCCCAGGGTGCCAGTGCCTCTGTGGTTCACCTATGAGATGCAGGGCAACCTAGTGGATTCAAATATAGGTTGTAAGCCTACATGGTGCACTACACATACTGTGTGGTCTGACACCCTGTATCAATTTTTTTGTGTAGGAATAAGTACTAAGCAGCTGCCCCCTCAATATAAAGAGAGTTTGTGAGTGGCTGTCTGCATGTTGGGGGTTAAGTGGTATATATACCTGCCCTCTTGCATCAGTAAGTATCTTTGATTTTTTTTCCTTTCTGTGATTCTAACTAATGTTAGTGTAGGGACCCACAATAAGCGAGGACCTGTGGTTGTGGGCTCACGTATTTTGGCTAAAATATCAGCTAATACCTCGCATTTATCAGTACTTATCTATTACATGCAGTGCAGCTTTGAATGCTGGGGAAGCACAGTGCCAGTGCCGGTGTGGTTCACCTGTGGGTTCACTGGTTTCAAATATCTATTTCATGTAGGAATAAGCTGCTCCCTCAATATAAGGAGAGTTTGTGAGTGGCAGCTCATCAGTGTCCTTCAGGTGTGCAATTTGCTTCTTCATTTAGCATTCTGGCTATCTGCATGTTGGGGGATAAGTGGTATATATACCTACTCTCTTGTGTCACTATACTAGTAAGCATATGGCCGCTTTCTGTGATTATTTTGTATGTTTGATTTTTCCCTTTCTGTGATTTTAACTGATTTCATTAGGAGTTCAGTTGTTTCATTTCCACTGCTGGGATTTGTCGACCGTGAATACTATGGCCAAGAAAATATAGGACCTGCCCTATCTTCTCTGCACATAGTGAATACATAGTACAGAGAAGATCGGGGAGCCCCTATCTTCCTGTCTCTTTTTTTGAACTCCTGCGCTCAGGCGTGGAGTTTGAACTGCCGGTGATGGAGAAGAAATCTCCATGCTGCCGAGTTCAGTTGCACCATTGTGCCCACGGCACTGTGTTTTCTCCCTAAGGCCCACTTCACACAAGCGAATGCGTACTTACGTGTGCCTGAATGCTGTGTATTTTTTAAATGAACAATGCTCTTTTGTGGGCACATTGGTGAATTTTACTGTACTTTTTCACCTGCAAGGCATGTTACCTGCTGCAAAAAAATATGCACCGATTGAAAAGGCTAATTAGTCTAATGAGTTCCAGGTGTTTTTTTTTCCTTCGCAATTACGGAATGTTTCAGGCATATCCTAGCATATTGCGTGTGCATTTGCGCATCCCCATTGACTTCTCTAAGGTTTTGGGCGCGCAAAGTTTTTTTTGTGTGAACGAAATGTGAATGAACCCACCTGCAGGATGCCATACCAAACCTATATGCCTCCATGCCCAACTGTATCACTTCTTGCATCCAAGCTAGAGGCAACCCAACAAGGTACTAAAGCCTCCATGCCCCCCATATCACATCTTGTATCCAAGCCAGAGGTGTTACAGCAGGATACTAGAGCCTCCATGCCCACCCATATCCCATCTTGTATCCAAGCTAAAGGTGGCCCAACAGGGTACAAGAACCTGCATGCCTGCCCATATCATATCTTGCATCCAAGCTAGAGGTGGTTTAACAGGGTACTAGAGCATGCATGCTGTCTGTATCCCATCTTATATCTAAGCTAGAGGTGGTCCAACAGGGTAATAGAGCCTCCTTGCCCACCCGCAATTTGTATCCAAGCTAGAGGCGGCCCAACAGGGTAAAAGAGCCTTCATGCTCGCCTGTATCACATCTTGTATCCAAGCTAGAGGCAGTACAACAGGATACTAGAGCCTCCATGCCCGCCCATATCACATCTTGTATCCAAGCTAGTGGCGGTACAACAGGGTACTAGAGCCTCCTTGCCCACCCGCAATTTGTATCCAAGCTAGAGGCGGCCCAACAGGGTAAAAGAGCCTTCATGCTCGCCCGTATCACATCTTGTATCCAAGCTAGAGGCAGTACAACAGGATACTAGAGCCTCCATGCCCGCCCATATCACATCTTGTATCCAAGCTAGTGGCGGTACAACAGGGTACTAGAGCCTTCCTTCAAGTGTTCAGATTTCCACAATAAATTCTCCTTTTGCTCTGATATTGTAATCACTTACTTATATCAATGGTACAATCACACAGAGAAAGTGTCATTCCATTCTGACAACTCCTTTTAGGTGCTTGATTTCTTTGACAACGAGTGTACGTGCACAAATACACCTATATGGAAGGGGCCTAAGGGCATAAGCACACAACCGTGTTTGCAAAATGTTTTGCGGACATGAAAATCACACCCGCAAAATGTGATGAAGCCGTTGATTCCTATGCACAAGAAAAGATAGGTCCTGCCCTATCTTTCGGCTTTTTGTGCCTGCAATAGCGCAGTGTTTGAACTGCAAAAAAAAAAAGACTTTGGACTTGTGTATGCTCCAATTGAGCTTTTACACAGGAGCGATGATCGCTCACTGAATGCAGATGGAGCGTGCCGCAGATCACTATTGCCTATCTGCTTCTATTCAGAGTAAATAGGCAGCCGTTCATAGATGAAGGACTGCCCAATTACCGTGGTTAATTATCATCTGCTTTAATGCCTACAAATAATGAATAACAAAGAATAAATGATCAAATTATTGATCATAGTTCAATTGTTGACAGTGTTTACACTGAATTATCATGTATTTACGCACAATCCAGCGATTAACTGAACAACTATTCAGTGTAAAAGTACCCTTAGGTTCTGTCTATATCTGCATCTGACCTACTATGCAGATGCAATCCAAAATCCTTGGAACCAAATAATGAAAACCCAAGTGCATACAGTATGGAGAATAGCCTTAGAGGCCAGTCCTCTGCTCAATAGCAAACTTTATAAGTCCTCTCTATAGGTCAGAGCAGAGTATGACTTACATAGATAAGATTGTCAAACTTTGGTAGATATGTAATAATATGTAATAATAGAGAGAAAGACAGAATCACCTGTGGCTGAGAATTTTTCTAGTCACAGACACAACAAAGAACATATGAAATTCACTATATTAAAAGGCAATTTCAAATCACAAAGCAATAGAAGAATTTGGGAGTACAAGTTTTTAACCACCTTTGACACTTTCAACAGAGGTCTAAATTTTTTAAGAGGATTCATGCGTGACTGGGAATTATGAGAAATCTATAGCCCAGATAACACCTTTGCCCGCTGACCCCCTAACACCAATTCAGAGACTATAAAATTTTCAAATCCTTATCAGTGGACTAATTAAGTATTTACTTCTCTAATCTCCTGTTCTGGTATTTTTTTAAGTGCAAATTAATCACACCATGTCTGTGCCTTTTCATATGTATATGTAAATGCATGTTTATTCAGATCTATTCCACAAGCCTGAAGAAGAACCCTAAGGAGATTTGAAAGCTCACTATAACATCATTGATTTTTGTTAGCCATTAAAAGGTATCATATCCACAAGATTACTTGGTTTTTCTTGCTGACAACAGTCACATAATACGTACCATCACTGTTATAGGGGAAATGTAAGGCTAGCAGCAGCTATCCCCCAGTAATAACTACTGGTTGCTAGAAATTTCTGAAGCCAAACCCACCAGCTGATTATCCGGCAAGCTTCAGTCAAAAAAAATTTGTCAAAATGTGCTTCATGATGGTATCATAAAGTCAGGTCCCCCTGTACTAAAAATCTTCCCCCCAATGAACCCCTCTAAATTAATAAAGACATAATAGCAGGTTTTGGATTAAATTTTAGTAACAAATAACCACAACTAACATTTTATGGGTTCATTGACCGATGAACCCCGGGGGTGGGACAAGTGATGAATGAGCTAAAATTTGTTTGGCTCCTGCTTGCGTACCACCTCCAGAGAAGAAACCAGCATTTCCATAAAAGGCGAAATGCTGAAAGGCCCAGCTACACGGCCAAGGCTCACTTTTGCCAATTTGTGTGTCACAACTGCAGGATTTTGATAGACTGAGTTAAAATTTTTGATGTAAAGGGGAAGGAATTTTGAAACCATCTCTGAATCCACCATGGAATCTATTAAGACATGGAAGCATCATAGGAAGCCTCAAAGCAATCATCCATTTAGCCATGGTTAGGTGGCCCCTTTCACTTTCCCTTCCTAAAGCAACGAACCACTGCATGGGACGTACTATTGCAGTGGAAGCAGGCATGTTTAAATTTACAGCTGGCCCCGAACTTGCACTGACTATCATTAAATTGCCCCACACCCCAGGTTTTTGACTCCTGAACTGCCCGCCTGCCTAGAGGAATTCATGTTTTCGAGTGTCCCTCCATGAAAAGACTGCCCATAACAAGAAGGTGCCATAATTTGTAACCAGGGGCCAATGTCTTTTTGATCCCAATGAATGGTTGCGTGGATTGCCTTCGTTTGTCAAAACTGCTCATCATAGTCGAGCCATGTTTGCCCCTCATGTACAATGAACCCCTCCTATGGTATCCATATAGCAGAAAAGCGCTGAGCAATGTTCTGGTGACTTTTCACCTATAACACTAGCCAAGATGGAGAACACCTGTAGCCAGTTTGTGAACATTTGCGGGATAAAACACTCTCGGTTTCAATTTCTTCTCTTTTTTATTCTCGTCCCTATGCCTTTTGTCCAAATTAAATTTTTCCAAAGCGATGAAGGAAAAAATCTCTATGTAATCATCCTGCCAAATTTTCTCTTTTACCTCCTTTTTTTAGGTGCACACCTAAGGGGCCTTTAAAGCAAACACAGACTTCCCCTTTTGCTTTATCATTCAAATGAATACTTTTCCCTTCTTTTTCCATCTGAACCACCACGCTGGGTTCCTTTGCCTTCCTCGACAAAGAAGGACCCAACTCAAGCCATTCTCCTGAAATGCCACAAGGTGCCACCCACGCAGATACCAGAATCAGGCTTCATAATACTCCGGTCCTATGTTCACAACATGTAAGCAATTCTCTTGCGCTCCCTACCAATTTCCGCAAACCATCTCTCTCTAAACCTCCACCTCAATTCACATGATATCCACACGAAACCTGACCTAACCTGCTCCCTGACACCGATTTTTGGCCGAATCAAGGAAAAATGGAGTCATACTCACCAGGCTGAACATGAGCTCTGATCCCACCAGCTGCAGATGCAGATCCGTAATTCAGAAGACATTCTCTCGTATTTGCGCTGGCTGATCCTGCCGCAACTTCACCATCCTGAAAGGCAGAACCTTTCTGTCCCTGTCCAGGCGTCATTATGGAGGAAGCCGATTGCACATCATGGTCCTGCTGGGCAGGATCATCCAACAGGGAGGGACCAGGTGACTGCTTCTCACTGGGAACAGGCCACTGCACTATTGAATTCAAGGCCGGAAACCACGATCCCACGCTGTCGACTGCTACACTCTCATGCCTGGCGGGCTCTCTGACTAGAACACTACCAGGGAAGCCGCCGTTGAAGTTGTTGCCACTAAACAACTGTCAGCTTACCATGAAGCCTACCATTCGCCGTTGCGATCACCTGCCCAATCGGATTCCTCCCAGGCCATGCTCACTTATCTGATTTGGAGGAACTCAACCTGGAGGGTCGCTGGAGGGGATCTTTGGTTGACCAAGTGAACTGGGCACCACTTCATGGCGCAGACGTATGAGAGGCAAAGCCCTGTGTGAGCACTGCCGGGCAAAGGAGCAGTGCAAACGCTAGTGAGAATGCTAGCCAATGCCCCTGTCACCTGCTGTACCAAACAGTTGTTCCCGTGAATGTCAGCAGCAGCTCCAGAATGCAATCCCTCTCCATGTTGGTAAGAAGAAGGGAGGATGTAGAGGGTTGAGTTTGACTTCGCAAGATGTCCTCTGCTACACTGATTCTTCCCCCTCAGAGCCTCTGCAGCTTCCTCCTAACACTCCTTTCCCTTCCAATCCAGTTAACCTCTTCACTACCTGTCCCTTCCCTCTGAACCTTGTTGTGTGGGCCTCCTCACAGGTCCTTCAGACCCCAATCTGGCCCTTTACTATTTTATTGCTCACATTTTAGTGATATTTTATGTTAAAATGCCAACTATGAGTTGAAATAGATTTGAGCTATAATTTATGCCAATTTCTGATACCAATTATAGTAAATGTGTCAAGCCATGAAAGTTTCTGCAGCTTCCACTAAGCCCTATTCACTATAGAAAAGTGGCAATAGAAGCATAAAAAGGTCAAACAATTTCAAATTATAAATGTGGTGTCCACCATTATTTGTGACTTAACACCACTGTTGTAAACACACTACAATAAATTTCCCCTTAACGTTAACAGGTATGCATACCCTTTGAATGCAATCAAAAAAATACTTTTTCTATAAAGCAGGTTTTTATGTTAAACATACTTTAAGAACTTTTAGAGATTTTTTTTTTCATTTTTGATGTCCCAATCTACAGAATAAACAAAATCCTAAAATCCTACAATTTTTTTCACTGACCAGTAAGCCTAACCCCTTAGTGACAGCCCCATTGCCTTTTTACATCCAAGCTTTAATCCTAGAGAGCTTAAAAACATGCATTTTTGGATTAAAGCCCTCTTGGCTGAGGACATGACAGCTCCAAGCTGTCGGTGCCCGCAGGTCGCCGACAGCCTGGAGCTGTCACCCCGGGCTGCGGGGAGCGCCCCCCCTCCTGGCAATATGATCGGCGCTATGCAATGGAGATGTGCTCTGAGAGTGTTGTACAAGGCTTTTATGGTTCTCAGACAGTGCTACACACCAGTGTTCAGGACTAGTGTTGAGGGAACCAAACCAGTAGAAACCTTGTTTCAGGTAGAACTTTGGTAGAAGCTTGGTTCGGGTTCATGCTGAACTGAATTTTTAGCAACGTTTGACCTGAAACAGGGTTCCCCTTGTTCAGATCACTCAACACTACTAAAGACATACTTAGCTTTATACTATGCTTTGACTGGAGATAGTGTGATTAATTTTATGGCTACCAGTTGGCTACCTGGAAATCCCTAGTATAACATGCATGACTGTATACATACAACATAAAGTGAAATGGCATCTTTGGAACAGCATGGCCATGCTTGCCATTGTATTGGAAACCTTTAGGGAGAGGTGTAGCCAGAAGGCATAATCTGTAACGGGACCCACACCTACCATGTGCCATCTATAATACTTATATTACTTGTGTCTTCTTTTGTATCAAAGGTGTCAGGGCTTGGATGCCACTGCTACCTGTCCACCTTTAGTTATTCCCCTGAGTTCACGCTTACTGTATTTTATGAATTTCTTCTGTTTCTTTTGCAGTCATTTTCTAGAGCAGAAATCTCTTCTAGGCTGTAAAACCTCGGTTGTTAGTGACTCAGGCTGATTTATATGCAGATTGCCTTTCTCCTTTTTTGTCAGTAGCTCTCTAATTTGCTTCAGAGGAACAAATCAATAAGTAGGCAATGAAGAAGCTGTAATCTTAAAGTCAATTCAAATAGGCTGAAATTCAGTTGAATTGTAAATCTATGAAATATGTGACACTATTAGTTATTCAAACAGCCATTTAATATGTTGACAGGTGAGAAATACAACATGCTCTGACAACAGAAGTGAAAGAAGCAAATCAACCAGGACTTAAAAACCATTACATGTCACTTGGATTGTGAACAACTCCACGTGAAGTATACCTCCTGTGGATGTTGTGCGCTGACACCTGAAGAATGCCATATGGTGAAGAATCACTTGGTATCTGCCATGCTTAGATTTTGGATCTAAAAACGCTAGGAATAAAATCAGTAACTTGATCCACAGCAGCCAAGGATTTTTTGCATAATATGACAAAAAAGACAATGACTGTTCTACCTAGCACAAAACTGCCCAACTTACTTTAATAGGACTGTTAGGAAAGTTTGTCCAACATGTTTTACGAGGTGCCTTCAAGTTCTAAGGTCTACTATTTTTTTTCCTTGGGAATAGGAGCAGATAGAAACATGGGACATATTTTAGAAGACGCAGGCATACTTCAGGGATAAGTGAGACAGGTGGCAGCATGGTCCAGTGCACAGAACCCCAATGACAGCGGCTGGAGTTAGAAGCATTCACATTCACATTCCAAGAACAGCGTGTAATCATCCAATTTCTTCACTTGCGTGGAATGACACCCATCGACATTGATTGTCAGTTGTGTGAGACATGTGGTGAAGGTGTCATGGATATGAAAAATGTGTGTCTGTGGGTATGACAGTTCAAAGAAGACTAAATATTGTGTGAGAACCAACCATGCACTAGCAGGTCCGACAATGAGTCGGAGCAAGTCGTTATGGAGGAACGTAAATGGACTGTGGAAGAGATTGCCTGCAAAGTCAGCATTTCTGTAGGATCTATATACTTCATCTTGCATGAAGATCTAAAGATGTGGAAAGCTTCGTCCATGCGGGTGATGTGAATGTTGACCAACGATCACAAGGCTACACGTATGGCAATATGTCAGGCAATCTTGCCATGTGAAAACAGCATGAATGGTGCCTTAATTTCATCAATTATCACAATCAATGAGTTGTAGAGCAGCATGTTTTCCAGTCATGCCGCACTTGCATCAGAGATTTTTCCAGTGAGCAATACAGACCCCTTAAGAAGAGTTTGCAGTTGCTTTGCAATCATGGTGTTGACATTATGAACAATGGGTATGTCAAGCGGATGATTATGTTGAGAAGGGACAATACTTTCAGCTTTCTATGGTAAGTAGTGTTTTAGAAAAAAAAACCTGTAGACCATAAAATATGAGTTCACTTCATATCATTTCAACATTTAAGTTATAACAATATCACAGGCATAGCAGTTGAGGCCAAGTGAATGGCACAGGTTGCAGTACAAGGAACAGCTGCTAATTGGTGGGAGACCCAAGGTTGGATTCCAACATTTAAAGTGTTACTGAATTTTTAGAAAACTTTTGAAAAAGTCACAGTGAATGTCAAAAAATTTTGATCGGTGGGGTCCAGATGCTGAGACTGATCATTAAAACCAAGGGGCAGAAACGCTCATCAGAGTGTTCTGAAGGTTGAAGTGTTTTCAGCTTTTCTTTGGGTCCTTTACTGGCTCAATAGAAAGGCTATGAGTCTGTACATTGTTGCTGATCACAGCCGATGAGGCGCAGTAGTTGACTGAGCTCTTCTGTACCTTTGTTTTAGCAATCAATGGTGGTCTCAGCAGTCAGAACCCTACCAATCGAAAAACCTCTGATGGCAGAAATTTTCAAAATGTTTGGTTACTCTTTATTCATAGGCCATTAATGTAAATGTCCTGGAAATCCCTTTTAAAACCGGACAGAAGGAGGCTGTTTGTGATGACTGGGCAATAGACTAACCCAGGGGAAGCTAATATGACTGACAAATGAAAGCCATCAGACAGCTAATTCTTCTTATAGCAAGTATAGATACAATATTAAAACACTGTATATTAGACAGATTGAAAATATACTGAGAAGGTTACCACAGTATGTAATCATTTATGGTCTCACTGATAAGTCAACAGTGTCACAAAAATTATCAGGACGCTCATCCAAAAGGTCATATGGTCAGATATGGTTTACAGCACCTAAACTCATTTTTTCATTCTGACCCAGATGTCCAGCCATCACAATTTGTACCTTGTCAAAGTCACTCAGATCCTTTGATCTAGATGAAAGGTTGAAAGATTTAACGATCTATTTGCATAAAGTGTTAATGTCCATTAATGCTTTATCATCTTTATTTGCATCTAAAAGGACCTTCAGGAGTTGTTTGCAGAGCCCAGTGTGTGTTCAAACACACACCCAGCTGTCTAAGCTACCAGGACATTCCATTGTTCTCCTTGTGGCTAGTGTAAACATGCCGTTCAGAGAACATCATGCAGTCTATTGAAAGATGAACGAAATTTATTCAAATGGAACATATCTGCTCAGTTTTTCAGCGGCTGAACAATGTATTTTTTCGTTCAAACGAAAAGTGCACGATGCTTGTGTCTATGTGCAATGATAATTGCTCATTTTCAGCCATTTGGATGAATTTTGAGTGATAATCGTTGCATGTAAAAGGGCTGATAGATAGATAGATAGATAGATATGAGATAGATAGATAGATAGATAGATAGATATGAGATAGATAGATAGATAGATATGAGATAGATAGATATGAGATAGATAGATAGATAGATAGATATGACATAGATAGATAGATAGATAGATATGAGATAGATAGATAGATAGATAGATAGATAGATATGAGATAGATAGATAGATAGATATGAGATAGATAGATAGATAGATGGATAGATATGAGATAGATAGATAGATAGATAGCTAGATATGAGATAGATAGATAGATAGATAGATAGATAGATAGATAGATAGATAGATAGATAGATAGATATGAGACAGATAGATAGATAGATGGAAAGAAAGATATGAGATAGAGAGATAGATAGATAGATAGATAGATAGATAGATAGATAGATAGATAGAAGAATATGGGGTGAATACAAAACCATTCTCACATAGTTCCCACAGTATAAGAATGGGCAGAAGTAGATAGTACTCTATCCTCGTGAAAATTACTTTTGGAGCCCTAATTTAATAAACTGGACTGTAGATTAGGAATGAAAGGAATGAAGAGATTGATATCACAGAAACAGGAGGAAGCGACATAGACTGCCCGAAGTAGAAAACGATAAATCAACTGTACAGTAATCAGGTTATAAATTTCTTCATATTTTCATCTTTTTTTTTTTTTTTCTCCAAAAAAGGAATAAAATCCAGATGTCAGCGTCAGGTTTTTATGTGGAATTTATATAAACAGAACATGGTAAGTCATTATACAAAAAAGGTTTCTCTAACTACCCGGAGTGTTTTAAATTAGTTTGGAACCATATGAAAGGCTATTTTAAGAAGAGAATTGGTAAACGCACTTCCTACTGGGGAAGGATACGCTCTGTTGTTGTGGTTTAAAAGATTTCAGAGAACAACTGTCAGGGGATTTTTGAGCCACATTATGTGGGTTTACTTATCTTTTTAACAGATTATGGTAAGATAAATCCTGCGGGATAAAGCGTCTAATTTTCTTAAATTAAGATCCATAAAACACAGCTGTTTCAGTCTCGGGACTTTCCATGAAAAAAAAAAAGTATTTTCCTTCCTTTTTTTATATCACTATATTTTATATCACCACCATCTTTTAGCACTATAAATTACAGTATCCCATAAAATGTGTTTGCTTTGGTGAACAGCATGCTCATGTACTGTAAATACTTATCAATGGATCGATCTAAAATGTGGATATGAGCATAAAATAAAATAAAATAAAAAACCCGAATAGACACTTTGTGGGAGACACCGACTCTTTCTCAATTGGAGCTTCCTTGTATGGAAATTAGACCCGTGACCCCGGAGTGCAGCATAAAATCAAGTTGGCAAGTTTTCTGTGGATCAGTTTCAATGTGAATCCACATTAAAATGGGAAAATCCGATGATCTGAGTTACTTCCAATGAAGCCTTGTCATTGGTGCTAGACTAGCCAGAGCCAGGATCTCACACAATGCCAACCTTGTTCGGTTTTCTCGTGCAATGTGTGGAGAGTATACCAAGAATGGTGTGATTGAGGAAAACATTAAGCGAAAGTGGGTCTTGTTGGTATCAACAACTCATTAACCAAAGGAGTCAGAGGATAATATTATGACTCCTTCTGATGAACAGGTGGTGCACAGTGCAGAGTCTAAGGAGCGGGCCATGGCCTAGGAGACAGCGGGGTAGAGTTTGGGCCTTGTTACGGTGGCCCTACTGTCTCGCACTCGGAGGGTAACTGGCGACACGTCCAAGGGCCGAGGGCAGATTAATAAACGGGAACCCAATTCTGGATTACCTTTAGTCCTGTTTTGTGCCTTGTGACGCCACCGTTTCTTCTGCAGTGGGGGATTCTTAGTTGGAGGAGTAAACCCTCTCTCGGGCAGCTTCTGTGGTGGAATTCCTAGTTGGCGGAGTAAATCCACACACACATGGGTACTGTTTAAGACACAGCCTCCAGAAATGGTCGGCGACTGGTCGTTTTATTGGAACTTGGTTACCAACTTCTTTTCAATAAATAACAATTTAGCAGTGGCTTGACAAGTGATGTGAAAGGGAGAACTCACGAGATGCAGGAGAAGCCACAGTTATCTGTAGGTCCTGGCCCGGTACCACTCTTTCCACTTTCAGTCTCTACTGGTCCACACTCACAGGCAGAAAACACGCTGCCAAACTCCGGGGAATATTGGGCCACGCAGACATTAGGCCACTTCCATTCCGTGTCTATGGGTTGAAGGTACCCACAGACAGCTGCCTTGTACGCCTCTCTTTAAAGATTTCACTCCAGACTCCCTAGCACATCTTGAATACACATGTATACATAGTACAGTCACATGATCCACAAAGAGATACATAACCCAGACACCAGACACTTAGCCTTTCCAGTGCTGCAGGTTATGCAATGCACTCCACTCACACAAATCAAAAGACACCGACAACACAACATTGGGCCTACACATTTTTTAGGAGGGGTCCCATAGTCCTGGGCCACTACACACAGTCAAGGAAATTGCAGCAAAATATAGCTCCAACTAATACCTCTGAGTGCACAACTCGTCGTTCCCTGGCACAGGTGGATTATAACAGCGAGCAACCAGTTCCAGTGTCATCACTGTCTAAGAGTGGACACCCACTGGCGATATTTTCTTTCTTGCGCTGCGAGAGTACGTGAAAACTCTCGCCTCACAGCGCAAGAAAGATGCCGAAATAGAACCGGCATATTGCCAGTGTTTTCAATGGGGCCAGCGGCAGCAGCGCTAGCACCATTGAAAACATAGGGAGAATACCACAGACTTCTGCCACAGCTATGACAGCTGTGGCAGGAGTTTCCTTCATCCCCATGGGGATTGTGGGGATGAAAGAATCCTCTGCTACAGCTGTCACAGCTGTCACAGCTGTGGCAGAAGTGCAGAAAGATATCCCATTGCTTTCAATGCCAATTACAGATAGTGCTTAGCTATTCATTTATGAATAGCTAAGATAGTGCTATTCATGAATGAATAGCTAAACACTATCTGTAATTGGCTGAGCACCCAGCTAATAGCTAAGCATTTGATGTCATTTGATGTCAGTTTGATCTCAGCCAAGTGTGCGTGTAGGAAAGTGGAATAAGTCGCTGCCAAGCACCTCTTACTACTCTCCCATGAAAACAAAGGATTGAGTCTATTGAATTCTAACAGATCCAACACTTCTTTCCCCTGACAAATGCCTTTGAATAAGTTTATATGCCTTTTTCAGTTGTGTTAAAGTTTTGATTGCCTCTCAAGTTAAAGGGAACCTGTCAGCACATTTAAGCCCCATATACTATGTTTAAGGGGCTCAAAGGTGGGGGAAGAGGGGTTTGGGAAGCTGTGTGTCATTCTCACCGGGTGGCCCATTCCACACTGTGTCCCTGAGAAGTCAGTGCATGCACAGAGCGCAAATCTTCTCAAAAGGCTCCATGCACTCTCCTCTCTTTGACCTCTATGGGAGAACACATGTACAGAAACTTCTCAGAAGTCACGCTGTGTGAATGTGTTGACTTCTCGGGGGAACAGGGCTAGATCAGGTAATCCCGTCAGTATGAGACACAGCTTCCAGGACCCCAGTTCCATCACCTTTGAACCCCATAACTTAGTTTGCTAACAGGTTCTCTTTAAATGATTTTACTGTACAACAGTAAGAATTCAACCACTACTGTAGACTACCATGGACTCTGGAGAGTTTGAACTTTACTGTGGCCCATATTAATGGTCTGCTCATAGAATAAATCTGGAGCAGACCAAATATTGGCTCAAATTTGGATGAGGTCTATTTCAAAATGTGTCCTACAGGTCTGTTTTTCTAGGGACCTAAAGTGACCTTTGGGCTTGTAGAAACAAAGATGGCTGAACTGTTTCTCTGACTACCTGATGCACATTGTGCACAGTATGCATCAGTAGTCGAAGACGCTACATTTTGTTCTGAATCGTTAGTGCTGCTCATATAGGCAGCACAGGTAAAACAAAGCAGGTGTAGCGTCATAGACTAATGATGCGTACTAATGCACAGTGTGTATTAGGCAGTCATAGAAACCGCTGAGGATCTACAGGCTCAGAGGATCGCTTTAATTTAATTTGTAATTGTTTTTAGTAAGAGAAACCAAGTAATCTTGTACAGTAGATAGGATACGTTTAATGATTAACAAAAATACATGATGTTATAGCGAGCTTTCGAACCTATGCAGGGCTCTTCCTCAGGCTTAAATGTAATAGATCAGAAGAGTAGCTTTTATTGAGAAACTAAATAAAAAGGAGTTTGTAACACAAAGTCCTAAACTCTAGACACAAATACACAAATAAATAAAAAACTGCACCCCTATGTCAAATGAGGGGAAAGCAGTATATACGTTGCCTAGGAACCGATATTTTCTCCCAACGGAATTAAAGTTTCTATTTTTGTTCTCCGTGGTATATATCCTAGAGCTAGTTGGATAGGCTCGTTAAGAATGGTGTTCCAGCTTGTATAGACAGCTATAGATATTCAATAGATGGGGGACTTGTATCCGCTTTTTAAAGCACGTGCGTTATTCCTCCCAAATAGAGAAAGATGCATAGACTGTCAAAAAATGCCGTAGGTGAGAGAATATTCATGCTACTTTGGCTAGTTTCAGAGAAATCAGATATAAAGCTGATATCAAAATGCTGTAGCTTGCCAACGTTTTTTGCGAGTTGTAGCCACCAAAAGTTATAATGCAGTACACCAAACTGCCAGCTCAATTATTTTGTAGGTTCAAAAATCAATGGTTCAACGCGTTTCCGCTACCTGTTACGTAGCCTCATCAGGAACCATAAGAGAGTTTTTACAAACAAATCAGCTTCCAGCTAAACGGTTAATCCCCAGATTGGGATATTATAACCTTTTAGGAGGAGGGAGGTAGACAATCCTATCACTAGGTAGATCAAGGTAAATGAACCCAGTTTCCCCCCCAAGAAAAATAGCTTCCAGCTAAACGGTTAGTCCCTAGATTGGGAAATCATAACCTCTAGAGAGAGGGAGGTAGACAATTCTATCACTAGGTAGATCAAGATAAATACTCCCAGTTTCCCCCCAAAGATAGCAGGAACAAAAACAAAAAAAGGCAGCAGCACCAGCCTCTGTGGTAGACATAGCCGCCAGTCTACCACAGAGGCTGGTGCTGCTGCCTTTTTTTGTTTTTGTTCCTGCTATCTTTGGGGGGAAACTGGGTGTATCCTAGGCAACGTATATACTGCTTTCCCCTCATTTGACATAGGGGTGCAGTTTTTTATTTATTTGTGTATTTGTGTCTAGAGTTTAGGACTTTGTGTTACAAACTGCTTTTTATTTAGTTTCTCAATAAAAGCTATGTTTTAGAGACTTAACTGAACCCTACTGTGACATATCTATTTTTCATCAAGGTGTTCGTCCTGCAACTGTGAAACCCCTAATAGATCAGAAGAGGCATATATATACCTAAGGAAGAACCCTGCGTGGGTTCTAACAACTTTTTTCATTTAATTCAACTGGAACGGTTAGGAAAACTTGGAGGAAATTGTCATATCTGGGGAGGAGTCCTCCCTCCAAGCTTAACCCCTTAGTGACTGCCCTATAGTGTTTTTCTGTCCTGCAGCTGCTGGACATGTATGGAGGGAGATCGCGCTGTGACCTGCCTCCATGCATCGTGGGCATTGGCTGTTTCTTACAGCTGACACCCTCAGGCAATAGCCCCAACAAGCAGCGTGGCTGATTGGGGCTATTAACCCTTTAAATGGCGTCAATTCTGATAGCAGCAGTTAAATCTCCCATCCCATACGCCCCCCCCCCCCCCCCGTGCGCGCGATGAGATCGCAAGGAGCCGTGCGGGTGTCATGGCAACTTCTGAAAAGACTCATGGCTGTCATGGCATTATGCCTATTAAGCCATCCCTGTGCTATGGCATTACATCATACTGCAGGAGCCATCACACCATCGCATGTTGTGGTCCCCTAGGAGGAGTAAAAGAAAATCCAAAAATAAGAAAAAATAAAGTTTTACTAATTATTTAAAAAAAAAAGTTATAAAAGTTAAAACAAATATTTACAATTAAAAAATCTAAAAAATAAAAAATATATATATTTGGTATCACTGCGTCCGTAAAAGTCAGATCTCTTAAAACAATGCATTATTTACCCTGCATGGTGAACGGTTAAAAAAAAAAGTAGTACAGTAAAAGTAGTACAGCAAAAAAAAAAAACTATATTAGTCTGGTATCGTAGCAATCATACTGACCCATAGAAAAAAGTTATCATGTCATTTTTGATACAGTTTGTGCGCCATAGAAACAAGACCCACTGAAAGATGGCGGAATGTTGTTTTTTTCTCCATTTTTCTCCACTTAGAGTTTTTTAAAAGTTTTTCAGTACATTATATGGTAGAATAAATAGTATCATTGAAAAATACAACTCGTCCCGCAAAACAAACCCCTAATACTGTTAGATCGATAGATAAATAAAGGAGTTACAATTTTTTTAAAGGTGGGAGGAAAAAACAAAAATGGGAAAAAAAACAAAAAAGCTTGGTCACTAAAAGGTTAAGTCAAATGAAATGTAAGCTGATTATTGGAAAAGTGATATTTTTGTAACACACAGTCACCTATTGTATTATACGATATATCTGCCTGAATCACAGACCAGGACTTTATTGAATGTAATTCCTTAGCAAATGACTCAAGTCATAATTTAATTAAAGTTCTAAATATTATAGACCTGAGCAGGTTTTTAGACGTAATGTAATGAAATCCATTATCTTGATTCAACAAAATGCTGTTATTGGGACTTATAGTAAATGTGAGGAAATGATTTCCTGCTCTGTAATACAGGCTCCTGGCGATAGAGGTGAAAAGTAAAGTTACACATTAGTTAATTAAGGTATTGATTAGAGTGATATGTTAATGCTGAATCTGCTTCCATCATCATCTTAGTAAAAGTTCAACACCGGTATTGGCATAGTAGTTTCAGTGACCAAGGAACCTGGATCCTTACTCCAAACTTACTCATACTATCAATTTAAATGGCAAATATAAAGTACCCTGTTTTAAAGGGGTTGTGCAAGTTATTTAAAAAAAAAATGAAGTAAATGTAGGAAATGGCATAAAACAATAAAATAAGGTATACTCACCAGTGCATTCTTCTGTCCTCTACAACACCGCCGCTGTGGTCCTCTCCACCAAGCTGTGTTTACTCGTCACGTGGAAAAGTCACTACTACAGCCAATTAAAGAAAGATGGCCAAAGTTGTCTGAGGAGGGAATAACTATTTAAAAGGGTTGACCAGTTGTAAACTATTGTTGTCCTACCCATAGGACAGGCCATCAATAGTAGACTGACGGAAGTGCACTATCCAGGAACCCTGCTGATCTGCTTTCACTAGGCTGATGTGCTCATGCACTGAGCTGATTTAGATAGTAAGTACACAGTTCCATCCTCACTGCCATGGCCAGGCTTGGTATTATATCCATTCAGTTCAGTGGGAATTTTGCCTGTAATACTAATCCTGGCCACTGCAGTGGGAACAGACCTGTCTGCTTTCTACAAAAATCAGCTCCATGGTCAAGTAAACTTGTCCAGTGGATAGCTAATCAGTGGGATTCTTGGTCCGGAGACCCTCAACTATTGATGATTTATCCTGTGTGTAGGCAGTCAATACTTTAAAACTGGACAACCACTTTAATTATAGACGTTAGATATGTATGATTTTTTTTTAATACCGAGCCATTTATTGGTTCCATATACCTAGCATTGGGTTGGGTGCCTTTTTACCTATAGAGTTTTCCTAAAACTGATACTCTATGTTATGTTTAGTGTAGCACCTAAGGAGTTGAATCATGACACAGGGATTTGAAGTACCTAAAAGAAAGAATCCCTATATCATGCACTGGGGTGATATTTCATGTTTGATGAATACACAGGTTCGTGATTCATGAAGGACCTTTAAAATATCCCAGATTGGTTTTATTTGCATTCTGGTCTCCATAGGTGATACAACAATGTTAGCAAATAATGAAGTGGAAAATGTACTCGAAGAATCACTTCTGTACGTGTAATATAATGGTATCAAGCAGCACCTGAAAGTGGTTTAAAGGGGTTCACTGGGACTAAATAAACAAGTATATTGGGCAGGGAATAAAATGAAATAGAAAAATTAGACATACTCATTTCTTTAAGAGGCTCCCCAGTCCAGCTTCTTAGCAGCTTTGAAGAAGCTACGGCGGTCACACAATGGTTATCATACATGTGACCATTCAGCCAATCACAGACTTCAGCACTCATGTACCATTTACGGCAGTGTCACCACTGCATCTGTACTATAGTTACATAGTTTGTAAGGCTAAACAAGGCATAGTGAATGTCCATCGAGTTCAGCCTATTATCCTGCTATGTTGATCCAGAAAAAGACAAAAGTTTCCTTGAGATAAAAGCAAATTTTTTTTGTCTTTGGAGAAAAAAATCCTTCATGACTAAAATCTGGTAGTCAGAATAATCCCTGGATCAACAACTCATCACTAGTAATCAGTGACTGTGACTGTTAATAGTATTACACTCAAGAAAGGCATCCAAACCCCTCTTGTACTCTTTTAGTGAGTTTGCCATCACCACGTCCTTAGACAGTCTCACTGCTCTTACAGTAAAGAACCCCCTTCTATGTTGGTGTTTTTCCTTTAGACCTAGAGGATGCCCCCTAGTTATGGTTACAGTACTTAGTGCCATTAATAATATTGATGTTGTATTATGTGGCAAGAGGGGTCTTTGAGTCTTCTACCTCAGACACCAAGGCCCAGGTGGAACTGCTACACCTACACCCTTCATAGCCCCTGGTCACATTGAACATAACTCTCAGAATGACCTAATATGCAGAGGTTACAGGCATTTGAGAGGACATTTTCTACTACTTAGGGCATGCGACAACAAGGGGTTTTCTAGTAGAAGACAACCCATTTAAGGCTGAGGTCTTGGTAATATAAAGCGTAGTGCATAGGATGATATAATGTGTTTTGAAAAAGCATAATGCTCTAGATTCTTGAACTATCAAGCTGTAATCTATAACCTGGAACAGGCTGGTGCCTGCATTTGCCTAATTATCTGAAAAGTTTCACTCACACTTGCGGGTAGGAATTGCAGATTCCGTAAGCGGAAGAAAAATCGCAGCATGCCCTATTTTACTACGGATTCCGTGCGTATGGTATCCATTGATCTCTATGGATGTGTTTGATCCACAGTGCATATGCAATTAACATTGCGTATAGTCGCTGATTCATAAGCAAGTTGCTAGGAGACCGGATAACAAATTGTATAAAGAAAGCAGGAATTTGTGGGCAGACCATGCAGGACAGAGTTTGAGGAGCAACACACCATTCAGACTGCTGTCTGCAACCTTCGCTTATTCTTCTGGGCTCTTCCTCCACAAGAATAGGTGTTTTTGTTATTTTTAATGGTTTATACTACTTCCAAAATAAGTAGTATAAACCAGCCAAGCCTAGAGAGCAGAATTCCATCCTGAAGACATGGTTGTTAGAACAGCTCTCACCACAACAGCACAAGAGAATGTCTTCTCAGCGATAGAAGGAGGTTTCCAGGGGGTTGGGCAACTTTCTGATATCATTCCCAGCTTGTCATCTTTCTTCCGCACGGACGATACCCTATACATACGCATACATCCGCACACATACACAATTCATTTCCATGATCATTCTCACATCTTCCGCTGTGGATATCCACACGCGGAATCCGACCCGCCTGTGTGACCCCAGCCTAAGGCTAATTTATGTATAGTTGTATCTACAAATGCAACAATAAATTGGCATCATTGTACAAGAATGTGTCGTCCTATTCATTCTATTTTCAATACTACAGTATTTGTGTTTCTCTAACTTTTTCGCACAGCTATGGATTATTTGTAAGGCCTGATACTCATTACTATGCTCTTCACATGACCACTCTCCATTGTAAAACACTTTTTAATTGCTCTCTAATGCTACAACCTAGAAGCAGCCACATGTTCTAGCTCAGTAGCCTTGTAAAATAAATACGTTTTTTTAAAGTGATCTAATTTGAAAAGAATGGATGGATTGTCTTTCTCAGAGGGTTCCTTAGAAAGGGAGTCAATAAAGACTCTAAATGTCAAAGGCCAACATGAAGGAAGTGATGGCTTCTAGAAAACCTGCACAATCCTATATCCAATAAAGCTGTACATGAGTAAAACACAATTTGCTGTTACCTGGAGGGACTTATGATGATGTGTGTTACTGGGTCTAGATAATACTAGTGTCAGTATTACATTGTGTGCTACGGAATTGTAAAGCCTGGAGGACCAACACTCTATTGGTCTTTGCTTTGTCATTTCTGTAATTTATCGGATATTTTCTATTAGAAGTAATAATACTAATCTTTATTTATATAGTACCAACATATTCCGCATTGCTTACAAGACAGGGGGAACAAAAACTAAACCAAATTTACATGTAGTAATTAGCTGATGGAGACATTAGGGGTGAGGGTCCTGCTCCAACGAGCTTACATACTACAAGTAGTGGGGTGATACAGAAGGTAAAGGGGCTGGAGATGTGTAAGGTATGGCGAGGTGGAGAGTGAGGGATGCTACAACATGATGCATTCAATTCCAACGTACTACTGATAGGCATAGGTATGTGCACTATAATTTTGTTTTTTGAAACAGAGGCACGGTCAACATAGGATCAGGGATTTTAGACTCTCCAAACACAAACTTGAAGAAGTAACATAGTATGTAATGCCGAAAAAATCCCTCAAAAGAGAAATAACATTGGCAGTGGCCATCTCAGTACAGTATGCTCTATATAAATTAGTCAAATAAATAAATGACCTTAGAATGCTTTTAAGTGCTACTAAACTGTCTACTAAAATTTCTGCAATTAATAGAACAGCGCAGACGAAAAGACCCCCATTCCTTTATATGTATAAGAAAAGAAGGGGGTGGAGCAAACCTAATGATCTCAAGGGCCTGACTCCCAGATGAATATCTAGGACTCAGAATCCTCAAAAAGGGTTGCGAAAAAAAAAATATAAAAGGGTTTACGCTGAAACGTGTATTTTTTTTTTTTTTTAACCCTTTCCAATCCAATTTGTATCCTGGTTTTCCTAGGGGGCTTACTCTTTTTCTGCCGTTATACAACGGTGCTATATGCTGGCTAAAGCCAGTACTGCATGAGGTGACACGTTGGATAGGCTCCGACAGCAGAGAGGCTGGCAATATACAGCAAGCGAACCCTGACGGACGTCTTCCAACATCAGAGCTGTATAGCGTTAAATCATAATTAGAGATGAGCGAACGTACTCGTCCGAGCTTGATATTCGTGCGAATATTAGGGTGTTCGGGATGCTCGTTACTCGTAACGAGTACCACGCGGTGTTCCGGTTACTTTCAGTTTCCTCTCTGAGACGTTAGCGCGCTTTTCTGGCCAATTGAAAGACAGGGAAGGCATTACAACTTCCCCCTGTGACGTTCAAGCCCTATACCACCCCCCTGCTGTGAGTGGCTGGGGCGATCAGATGTCACCCGAGTATAAAAATCAGCCCCTCCCGCGGCTCGCCACACATGCCTTGTGACTTAGCTGAGGGAAAGTGCTGCTGCTGGAGCTGCTGTAGGGAGAGCGTTAGGAGTCAGTGTAGGCTTCAAGAACCCCAACGGTCCTTCTCAGGGCCACATCTAGTAGTGTGCAGTACTGTGTTAGCACAGTATTTTTATTTTTTTTTGTCCAAAATTGGATCTGCAGAGCATTGCGCCCAGCAATAGGGACAGAAGTGGGGGTTAGGCAGGGAGAGTGTTAGGAGTTAGTGTAGGCTTCAAGAACCCCAACGGTCCTTTCTAGGGCCACTTCTATCCGTGTGCAGTACTGTCCAGGCTGCTGTTAGCAGTGTTGCATTTTTTTTTTTTTTCTCAAAACCGGCTGTGCCGAGCATTGCACCCGGCATTAATACTACAGGGATAGAATTGTGTAGGCAGGGCCAGAAGACATACATTATTCATTGAATACACGCAGTGGGGTCTTCCCTTTGCTAAAAAGGAAAAAAAATTATATTTGGCCAGCCTCTGTCAGTCCTAAGGTCTGCGTGTACGTGTGTGCTGCGTGTACAACGTACAAAAATCAGACGCAACCAGCTACGCTTTACTGCAGCCTAGCGCCATTGTCTTTCCTGACTGGCAAATACCTGCTCTGCTAGAGTTAATAACTCTGCTACACTATACTTGTGTGACACTTTTTGAGGGCCACACCACAGATATTAAACTTCTTGTTCATTGAATATACGCAGTGGGTGCTTCCCTAAGCTAAAAAGGAAAAGAAATTATATTTGGCCTGCCTGTGTCAGTCCTAAGGTCTGCGTGTACGTGTGTGCTGCGTGGACAACGTACAAAAATCAGACGCAACCAGCTACGGTTGAGTGCAGCCTTGCGCCAATTTCTTTCCTGCCTGGGAAATCAAATCACTGGTAATACAGCATGCTGAGGGGTAGGGGTAGGCCTAGAGGATGTGGACGCGGCCGAGGACGCGGAGGGCCAAGTGAGGGTGTGGGCACAGGCCGAGCCAGTGCGGTGGCCAGGGGTAGAGGCAGGGCCAGACCGAAAAAATCCACCAACTGTTTCCCAAAGCGCCCCCTCGCGCCATGCCACCCTGCAGAGGTCAAGGTGCTCTACGGTGTGGCAGTTTTTCTCAGAGACGCCTGACGACCGACGAACAGTGGTGTGCAACCTTTGTCGCGCCAAGATCAGCTGGGGAGGCACCACCAATAGCATGCGCAGGCATATGATGGCCAAGCACCCCACAAGGTGGGACGATGCCCGTTCACCGCCTCTGGTTTGCACCACTGCCTCTCCCCCTGTGCCCCAACCTGCCACTGAGATCCAACCCCCCTCTGAGGACACAGGCACTACCGTCTCCTGGCCTGCACCCACACCCTCACCTCCGCTGTCCTCGGCCCCATCCAGCAATGTCTCTCAGCGCAGCGTCCAGACGTCGCTAGTGCCACAGTTTGAGCGCAATCGCAACTACGACGCCACGCACCCGCACGCTCAAGCGTTAAACGTGCACAGTGCAAAATTGATCAGCCTAGAGATGCTGCCCTATAGGCTTGTGGAAACGGAGGCTTTCAAAAGCATGATGGCGGCGGCTGCCCCGCGCTACTCGGTTCCAAGTCGCCACTACTTTTCCCGATGTGCCGTCCCAGCCCTGCACGACCACGTCTCCCGCAACATTGTACGCGCCCTCACCAACGCGGTTACTGCCAAGGTCCACTTAACAACGGACACGTGGACAAGCACAGGCGGGCAGGGCCACTATATCTCCCTGACGGCACATTGGGTGAATTTAGTGGAGGCTGGGACAGAGTCAGAGCCTGGGACCGCTCACGTCCTACCCACCCCCAGAATTGCGGGCCACAGCTCGGTGGTGGTATCTGCGGCGGTGTATGCTTCCTCCACTAAAGCACCTTCCTCCTCCTCCTCCTCCTCCAACGCAACCTCTGTCTCGCAATCAAGATGTGTCAGCAGCACGTCGCCAGCAGTCGGTGTCACGCGGCGTGGCAGCACAGCGGTGGGCAAGCGTCAGCAGGCCGTGCTGAAACTACTCAGCTTAGGAGAGAAGAGGCACACGGCCCACGAACTGCTGCAGGATCTGACAGAGCAGACCGACCACTGGCTTACGCCGCTGAGCCTCCAACCGGGCATGGTCGTGTGTGACAACGGCCGTAAGCTGGTGGCGGCTCTGCAGCTCGGCAGCCTCACGCATGTGCCATGCCTGGCCCATGTCTTTAATTTGGTGGTTCAGCGCTTTCTGAAAAGCTACCCCCACTTGTCATACCTGCTCGGAAAGGTGCGCCAGCTCTGCGCACATTTCCGCAAATCCCACACGCACGCTGCCACCCTGCGGACACTGCAACATAGGTTTAATCTGCCAGTGCACCGACTGCTGTGCGACATGCCCACACAGTGGAACTCTACGCTCCACATGTTGGCCAGACTCTATGAGCAGCGTAGAGCTATAGTGGAATACCAACTCCAACTTGCGCGGCGCAGTGGGAGTCAGCCTCCTCAATTATTTACAGAAGAGTGGCCCTGGTTGGCAGCCATCTGCCAGGTCCTTGGAAAATTTGAGGAGTCTACCCAGGTGGTGAGTGGCGATGCTGCAATCATTAGCGTCACCATTCCTCTGCTATGCATCTTGAGAAGTTCCCTGCAAAGCACAAAGGCAGACGCTTTGCGCTCGGAAACAGAGCCGGGGGAAGACAGTATGTCGCTGGATAGTCAGAGCACCCGCCTGTCTATATCTCAGCGCGTTGAGGAGGAGGAGGAGGAGCATGAGGAGGATGAGGAGGAGGGGGAAGAGACAGCTTGGCCCACTGGTGAGGGTACACATGCTGCTGGGCTGTCATCCTTTCAGCGTGTATGGCCTGAGGAGGAGGAGGAGGAGGAGGATCCTGAAAGTGATCTTCCTAGTGAAGACAGCCATGTGTTGCGTACAGGTACCCTGGCACACATGGCTGACTTCATGTTAGGATGCCTTTCTCGTGACCCTCGCGTTACACGCATTCTGGCCACTACGGATTACTGGGTGTACACACTGCTCGACCCACGCTATAAGGAGAACCTTCCCACTCTCATTCCCGAAGAGGAAAGGGGTTCGAGAGTGTTGCTATACCACAGGGCGCTGGTGGACAAACTGATGGTAAAATTCCCATCCGACAGCGCTAGTGGCAGAAGGCGCAGTTCCGAGGGCCAGGTAGCAGGGGAGGCGCAGAGATCAGGCAGCATGTACAGCGCAGGCAGGGGAACATTCTCCAAGGCCTTTGCCAGCTTTATGGCTCCCCAGCAAGACTGTGTCACCGCTCCCCAGTCAAGGCTGAGTCGGCGGGAGCACTGTAAAAGGATGGTGAGGGAGTACGTAGCCGATCGCACGACCGTCCTCCGTGACGCCTCTGCCCCCTACAACTACTGGGTGTCGAAGCTGGACACGTGGCCTGAACTCGCGCTGTATGCCCTGGAGGTGCTTGCTTGTCCTGCGGCTAGCGTCTTGTCAGAGAGTGTGTTTAGTGTGGCTGGGGGAATCATCACGGATAAGCGTACCCACCTGTCAAACGACAGTGCCGACAGGCTTACACTCATCAAGATGAACAAAGCCTGGATTTCCCCAGACTTCTCTTCTCCACCAGCGGACAGCAGCGATACGTAAGCAATACGTAGGCTGCACCCGCGGATGGAAGCTACGTTCTCTCTCACCATCCAAAACGGGGACATTTCTGCTTCATCAATCTGTGTCTAATATTCCTCCTCCTCCTCCTGCTCCTCCTCCTGAAACCTCACGTAATCACGCTGAACGGGCAATTTTTCTTAGGGCCACAAGGCTCACTCATAATTTTTCTAAACAATTTTTATATGTTTCAATGCTCTTAAAAGCGTTGAAACTTTAACTTGAACCAATTTTTTGTTAAACTGGGCTGCCTCCAGGCCTAGTTACCACTTAAGCCACATTAACCAAAGCGATTAATGGGTTTCACCTGCCATCTTGGTTGGGCATGGCCAATTTTTTGGATGTACATTAGTACTGTTGATACAGCAATTTTTGTGGGCCCTCGCCTACAGTGTAATCAAATGAATTTTTAGCCCACCTGCATTACAGCTGACGTTACATCCGCTGTGTTGGGCAATGCAATGGGATATTTTTGTGTATCGCCGGTGGGTTCCAGGGAGCCACCCATGCTGTAGGTGCACACGGAGTTTAACCTACATGTGTCCACTTGTAAAGAACCCCAGTCTGACTGGGGCATGCAGTGTGGGCCGAAGCCCACCTGTATTACGCACGACATTACTACCTCAGCTGTGTTGGGCAATGCAATGGGATATTTCTATGTACCGCCGGTGGCTTCCTGGCACCCACCCATGCTGTGGGTCCACAGGGAATTATAAAGGCATCTGTTTCCACTTGTAAAGAACCCCAGTCTGACTGGGGCATGCAGTGTGGGCCGAAGCCCACCTGTATTAAGCACGACATTACTACCTCAGCTGTGTTGGGCAATGCAATGGGATATTTTTATGTACCGCCGGTGGGTTCCAGGCACCCACCCATGCTGTGGGTCCACAGGGACTTCACAATAAGGAGTTGTACCTGCCTGTGTCTATGAATTAAAAACCGCGGTCTGACTGGGGCATGCAGACACCTTGACAGAATGAATAGTGTGTGGCACATAGGTTCCCCATTGCTATGCCCACGTGTGCAGCTCCTGATGGCGGTGGCACAGGATTATATTTCTCATTGCTTCTGTACAGCATTGTGGGCTATCGCCCCGCCACTTTTAAAGAGGGTCGCTGCCTAGCCGTGCCAACCTCTGCAGTGTGTGCCTGCGGTTCCTCCTCATGGCAGACGCACTTCTAAATAGACATGAGGGTGGTGAGGCATTAGGGCAGCTGAAGGCTGCGCAGGGACACTTTGGTGTGCGCTGTGGGGGGGAGGGGGGGCGGTTGGGCAGCATGTAACCCAGGAGAAGTGGCAGTGGAGTGTCATGCAGGCAGTGATTGTGCTTTGTTGGAGGTAGTGTGGTGCTTAGCTAAGGTATGCCATGCTAATGAGGGCTTTTCAGAAGTAAAAGTTTTTGGGAGGGGGGGGGGCCCACTCTTGCCGCTATTGTGGCTTAATAGTGGGACCTGTGAACTTGAGATGCAGCCCAACATGTAGCCCCTCGCCTGCCCTATCCGTTGCTGTGTCGTTCCCATCACTTTCTTGAATTGCCCCGATTTTCACACAAGGAAACCTTAGCGAGCATCGGCGAAATACAAAAATGCTCGGGTCGCCCATTGACTTCAATGGGGTTCGTTACTCGAAACGAACCCTCGAGCATCGCGAAAAGTTCGTCCCGAATAACGAGCACCCGAGCATTTTGGTGCTCGCTCATCTCTATTCATAATGTCTTACGTCGTCAGACAGTGGATTGGAAAGGGTTAATTCATGCAATAAAAGAGAAGTTGGATATTTCATCTCACTGTCTTCTGATCGTCTTCAGAGAGCAGCGCCAAGTTACCATTTTTTTTAGCCATTCCTTTATAATGACGTTTAATAGTTCTCATACTGTATGTTGGAGCAAAGTAGTGAATGATAAGCCTCCTCTTGGTTCTGCTAAATGGTTTCCTATACAGAGTATAGTAAGTCAAAACTATTAACTATGTTCATTCATTTCCTGCAATTTTGAGCTCTATTTCCCATTGTGACAATGGCATATATAAAAAGATCAAGCGTAAAATAGGGCCTGTCCCTTTAAATATCTCTAATATAGTATATCTGCTAATTACTGTATAATATCTAGTTGCGATACTGTATTTCCATCTACCAAGTCACGCCAGATTATTTGCATTTCACTTTACTATATCTACATAATCAAAATCATCTATATAAAGACAACAACTTCAGTCCACGGAAACTGAGCAGATGGAAAACAAATAATGTAATTATTAATTTCTAGAGCATTCTAAGCAATGTTACTGCACACAGGGCAGTAATATGTATAGATTCCTGCCGAATATTAATAAACAGGAAAACATTATGACTAGACATATGGGGTTTACACATTTTCAAGAGTTTAACTATAGTATCCAACTGGGCCAGATAGAAACATAAAAATGATTGCACAGGAAGAACAGGCATCTGCATAAAAATGCGCCGAGCCGGTGTTGATGCAATAACTCATCCTCCGCATCTCTTTATTTGGTTCACAGGAAAAACATCTGCCGTCTAACTAGACCTTGTAACCCACTACGAATGCTGACAAAAGGACGAGAAGCTTTTCCCATGTGGCGTCGCTCCTCGGTGAGCATCAAATAGTTTTCATTCTGGTATATAACATACAATAACTTAACCCAGTACATCACACATATTAACTCATAGCTAAGTGTGCAATGTGCTGGACTGTAGAGTACGATATATGCCTCTTGTTGGCATCCACCAACTTCATATAGTAGACTCGGGATTTCCAGGTTGGGTTTTATGGGAATGGAAGGGGATGTTATATCGTGTTTACTACTATGGAACATGTATTGAGTTTTGTGTCCTTAAGGGGGGCAAGAACAGAGAAGTGAAAAAAAGGAGTTTGGGTGCCAAAAGGAAAGTGGCATCAGGGAGTATCTTCCTTGAGCAACGCTCTGCAGTGTCTGCGGTACATGGGTTACTGGCCATTACGAGAAGAAGGGAAGGACATTTCCTTGCAAACGGTTGTCTCTTCTGTAAAAAGAACTACAACTGCTAACGACGCCTGTGTTCCCATCTTCACTGATATACTCTGTGAAAAAGGAGAAGGCCATTTTCTGTCTTGTTTGTCAAAGGGGTTGTACCAGAATTACAAGTTATCCCGAGGATAGGGGATAACTTGCTGATCGTGAGGGTCTGAGACCCCCACCGATCTTGAGAACAGGGCTCCAGTGTCTTCTGTCCTCCTCAATGTGGGCTTACTGCAGTCCCAACAGTAAGGAGGAGACTGACTGGATTACTGGATGTTGCAAAGCATGCTGATGTTGCATTCAATTTCAATGGGATTGCAGAGCATCAAACGCTTGGGTGTTTCTGTCAGCCCTGTTGAAATGAATGGAGTTCAGACTATGCATTCTCACCTAGAGCTCCATTCATTATGATGTGACTGTGGGAAGAGAAGCAACTTCAAAGTGACAGGCGGAGGGGATCACAGGACGCCTGTTCTTCAGAACGTTAGGGGTATCCGCAGAAATACCCTCACCAATCAACAAGTTATCTCCTATTCTGTGGATAGGAAATAACTTGTGATTCTGATGTATCCTCTTTTAAGCTGCGGTTGCTATTTTGAAATAGAAAAGTTCATCTGTTACCAGCATCTCTTGGTATGAATCTTTCCTTTGAACCCTCCCTACATTCTTTATAAGAGGACCGTCTTCCTTACTCAGCCTCTAACTGACCCAATGTATGTATATACCATTCATGTCTGTTAGGGACAAAATGATTTGAACCAATTAACAGGGATAAACTGGAGCTAGGGGTTGTTGGCCCAACCGAATCCAGTAAGCTTGAGACAGCAGGGACTCCTATCACCAGCTCTTCTACAGTAGCATGAAGCAGTGCCAAAAGGGGGCTCCATATTCAATGGGAGCCAATGTGGGTGAGTGGGAGGGGGATAGAAGAGAAAGAAAAGTGGCATTTAAGTCAGCAATAACATAGTAGTAAAATTATGAAGCCCTCCTCTTTGGTAAGAGGACTGGACACATTTTCTTTAAATAGGGCATCTCAACATACCAACCTGCGGCAGAATGGAGAATCCTCCCTCTTATACATCATGGCATTACCATAGCAAACAAGTAGAGATAAGTGAACACTTTTCTCTTATTCGCCAATAGTCTGTAGAATACAAGAAGAGGTTCAATTCATCTTCTAAATTCATGAAAAACAAATCTCAAACCAGATGAAATGGATTCACCCAGTGCATCTTAATCTTCACTCGATTTGCAAATTGGCAGGGATTCTGATGCCTATCTATTGTGGCTTCCTCATTAAACATTGGGTTACTATTCAATGTGGCTCAGAGCCATCTATCAAATTGGAAAGTGTCTCACGATCTACAAAAGGTTGAAGATCCATGTCTTAGACTGCTTTCAGACGAGTGTATTTTTGCTCCATATTAGGTCCATGTTGACTGGACCGTAATATAGAACTAATGTAAATCTATAGGGCTAATTATGAAGTCATCTCTTTCATGGCCATTTGTTGAAAACACAGCATTTTTTTGTGTGTATTTACCTCCGTATTTGTATTCTCTTCTATTGGGCAAATACAGATCAGCATTTGCCCAACAGAAAATAATGTGACAAATGTGGATGAAAAACTGATGACCTAAGGATGTAATGTCTTTTGAAATGCGTCCGCCACACGGATCCGTATTATGGATGTTTTGTTATACGCTCGTCTGAAACCAGCCTTACAGAAATGTATTTATAATTATATTAACCATCTCCAAATTAAAACTGTACATATAATTGCAAGTCTCCGTAGTACAAAGCATAATCTTCAAAAGTCTTTTCTTCTTTACTTTACAAGGATAGCAGTCCTACGTAAAAGGGCTACAATTACAGCTACTCTGATCAGTGTTACACTAATTGCCATGATATTAAAACCTCGTTCTCAGATCTGCGAGAATAAAGCACAGTACTGTATGTGGGTGGAAGGAAACCATTCAGGATCCATCGAAAGAAGGAGAAAAAAGCAAAGATGCAATCTAGTGTAGTAATCCAAAGGAAATAGATAGTGATGAGTGTCTAATAAGGGATATGTTCTCACCTGGTCCGATTGTACACTTAAGAGTTTTATCCCAGAAACAATGTTGGTCTTCTAGGAAAAAATAGGAGTCCGGAGCTTCAAGGCCCTGCTGGTTACAGGGAGTATGGGCTTCTCTCTGATTAAGCTATATGGATGTAACAGCTACATGTTATGACCTGGTTTGGAGCCATGTCTAAGACCTTACTCACACGGGCATCACAAATTCCCAAATTCTTCCATATCCAATGTTGTGCACCTCATCCTGTGCAGTAAATGTTCTGTTGGGGGTCTTTATGTTGGAGAAACAGGACAAAAACTGAAAGCGAGGATGAGGTCTCACTACCACACATTTAAAGAAAGAAAGACAGAATTACCTTTGGTGGAACACTTTTCTAGTCACAGACACAACATAGAACATATGAAAGTTACTATATTAGAAGGCAACTTCAAATCTCAATGTCATAGAAGAATTCGAAAGTACATGTTCATAACCATCTTTGACACTCTCAAGAACAGAATGAATATCAGAGGTGGCTTCATGCATCACTGGGGAATATGAAAAGTCTATATAACACACAGGCCTGGTGACCCCCTAACACCAATTCAGAGACCATAAAAGTTTTACATCCCTTATCTATCTCTCTCTCTCTCTCTCTCTCTCTCTCTCTCTCTCTCTCTCTCTCTCTCTCTCTATATATATATATATATATATATATATATATATATATATATATATATATATATATATACCTCCGGATCTATTCCATTAGGCCTGAAGAAGAACCCTGAGTAGGTTTGAAAGCTCACTATCACATCATGTATTTTTGTTAGCCATTAAAAGGTATCATATCTACAAGATTACTTGGTTTCTCTTGCTGGGAACAATCACACTTTGCTCTACTGGCTAAACTTTTTCCGTTTTACTCCATGCATAAAGTACCATATGTTGTAAATAATACCAAGGCATTATACAGTATAATCAATACAATTGGAAAACTATATATCTTCATTCAGTAAAAAACAATCCCTATATCTTATTCAATGCACAGTATACTTCCCAGCTCACGTAATAAACACCTCTGTAATTAATTACATAGTGCAAATAAACCAAGAACCTCTTATCCATAGCAACATATTCAATATTGGCCAAGATATCAACTTGGTTGAAAATTGACTGAAGAAAAGTAAAGTTTCCTTGGTTACCATGGAGTACAGAAGATTTGTGATATTTACACACAGTTATAAGACACATCCTATGTGATGATCATAGACAACATTAAAAGGGTTTAAAAAAATAAAGATTATTCTTAGTATCATAAAAAGTTTTCAAATTTCAGTTGTCATCAATTTCTTACATCTTTAACATATCTGCTTTTTTTCATTCATTGGGGACCTTCACTGTTTATTTCCAGGGGATAAAAATCTATCCTAGTCATGTGATGGAGAAACGGGTACAGGACTTGTTACTAGCCACATCTCTGGTAACTATAGCTAGTCATTTACTTGTGACATTGTCACATGACCAGGACAGATCTGTATCAATCTGTAGTAAACTATGAAGGCTTCTAGTGAATAAGTACTTGACATTGGAAAATTGCGTAAAGGGAGTTACTACACACATTATCCTTGAGTCTCTCAAACAACTCACTAACTGGGAGGAAATAAACACATTACATACTTTCGGAACAAAAAATTGTTTTCATACCGATGCCACACTTTATTTACAACCAATACATTGGGAAGCCTGACACCAATCATGGCACTGTGACTCTAATGAAAAGACGCTGGGCCTTTGCCTGCCATCTGGCACCCCTGAAAGCTAGACAAGTCAGGCCTGGCTTTCCATCAAACTCCAGTGTTGCTTATTCTCCGAACTGAAAAAAGTTCTATGAAACCCTCAAACTAGGAAGGGGTCTTTACCTTGTTCCAGTGCCCATTGGCCAGCCCTCTCCTCTATGCTCCTACACAAAGGGTCATATAGCTAGACTGAACTTGCTTGTGACCTGTTGCATCTTGTCTATCGGGCTGTCCCTGTGTGTGAGGGGTAGAGGGCCACCCCAGGGCAGTGAACTGCCCTCGTGAGCCCAAATCACCTCTCTCCTTTCAGTCCCATCTTAGGCGCCCCTAACTGCTCCTTGTCCCTAGTTTAGCCTGTCCCTTGTTGCTATTAATATTTTATTATACAACAAGTGTTTCTGTCTCCCAGCAGTCAGGCATTTATGACCTATACTGTGGATAAGTGATATATGTTAGCTCTGGTAATACCCCTTTAAGTACTTAAGGTGGTCTCCATCTCATAATCCAACTTCAAATGTAATTTCTCTTATTTCATTAATGAATCAGCCTGGGGAAACAAGGTCGATGGTGAAGGTTGCCTAGCTACGCACATTGATGGAGGGCCAGGGTACTGCCCTGTGCACCCTTCTTATAATTCGACACTGGCTACCACGGCTCTTGTAATTAATGTAACAGCAGATGAGTACATTAAATTGAACTGTTTATGCAGCGTCCAAGGAGCGGGCCACAGCCTAGGAGACAGCCTAGTAGAGTTTGAGCCTTGGCATGGTGGCTCTACCGCTTCCCACCCGGAGGGTAACCAGTCACATGTCCAAGGGCCGAGGGCAGGTTAATAAATGGGGCCCCCATTGCTGGATTATCTTAGTCTTGTTTTGTATGATGCGGGATGCCACCATTTCTTCTGCAGCGAGTGATTCCTAGATGGTTGAGTAAATCTTCTCCCACGCAGCTTCCGTGGGGAATTCCAAGTTAGCGGAGTAAATTCACACACACACATGAGTACTTTTTAAGACACAGCCTCTGGAAACAACCAGACGGGTGACTGGTTGTTTTACTTTCATTTCCAATAACTAGCCAGTTCAGCAGTTTCTTAATAAATGATGTGACACAGAGACCTCACGGAATCACAGGAGAAACCACAACCAAAGTTATCTATAGGTCCTGGCCCAGTACCACGCTTGCTTTCCTCTCTCAATCTCTACCGGTACACACTTATGAGTAGAAACACGCTGAAGAACTTCTGGGGTTACCAGTCCCTGACAATCATTTGTCTATTCTCTCAGCTTCCTCCATTCTGTACCACACAGATTGAAGGTACCTGTGTGGGCTTCCTACAGAACTCCCAACACTCCTCTCTCTGACAGGCCCAGTACAGAACTCCTTACTCCCCTCTGCACACAGCTTGCCAAAACATATATTAGGCATCATCACGTGGCAGACAAGAATATAAAAAACCCAGTCATCTCACATACCAGACACTTAACCCTTTCAGTGTTGCAGCTATGCACATAAATCTTGCAACACAGAAGATGACAAAACAAATGCATGCACACAGTTAGGGTGGCTTCACACGAGCATGTTTTTGTGCGTACTTAGGTGCATACATTAGTGCGCAACCATGTACGTGCAAAAACACGCGTAAATGCAGGTCCGTGCATTGTTTACAATGGAGCCGCCTGTCATTCAATCGGCGAGAGCTGCCTGTGATTGGCTGAGCACCTCAGCCAATCACATTCAGATCTTTCAGTAGGCAGGGATTTTAAATTCCCACCTGCTGATAGATCAGCACTACAGAGCAGAGGACAGCAGGAGAAGACGAGGCTGGGCCCCGACAGCTGAAGCAAGGTGAGTATCTATTTTTTTTTTTTGTTTTTTACAGCACTTTTTCTTAATTTTCAGGGAAGGGCTTATATTTAAAGCCCTTCCCTGAAATCAATTGACAGGGTGCCAGTACCAGAATTCTCTACCGCAGCTGTCATGTGTGACAGCTGCGGTAGAGAATTGACGAATTCCTCTGCTGCATCTGTCACCGATGTAGCAGCAAGGAATTTTTTCTACTAGCGGGGATGAAGGTAACATCTGCCGCATGCGGCAGATGTGTTCTTCATCCCCGCAGGGTACATGGCAGCGGCGGACAGGTAAGTTTATTTATTTATTTTTTACATTAAATTCTTTTTTTCAGAGAAGGGCTTATATGTAAAGCCCTTCCCTGAAAAACAATGCAGGGGTGCCGGCAGACCATTATATATAATATAATACTCACCTTTTTGCAGCTGAGAGCTGCCTCTAATTGGTCACAGTGTTCAGCCAATCAGAGGCAGCACTCACTCACCCATTCATGAATGGGTGAGTGAGAGCTGCCTCTGATTGACTGAGGGCTGTGACCAATCAGAGGCAGCCCATTCAGCAGGTGAGGATTTTAAATCCTCGCCTGCTGAATACTACAGAAAGCAGTTCAGGAGAAGAGCCGGCTGGACGCGGCTGATCTCCGGCAGCTGCAAAAAGGTGAGTATATATATTTTTTACACTTTTCGTGGATGCTTTCAGGGAAGGGCTTATATTTGAAGCCCTTCCCCGAAAATTAATACAGCGCTTGCCGGCAGCCCATTGCTTTCAGTGGAGCCAGCTATATTGCCGGCTCCATTGAATTCAATGGGAGAACATCGTTCTCCTCTGCCACAGCTGTGGCACAGCTGTGGCAGAGGATAGCTGGCAGCGCTCGTGTAACCGAGCCCTTTGGGCTGATAAACGCTGCTAGCAGCGTTTTTTTCAGCTGTGACGCTGGCTTCGGTCACAAGATTTTTTGTGTGCACCAGTTTTGCTCCCAAAAAAATCGCACGAAAAAACGCCTGTGTGACTAAGCCCTTAATAAAATGGAAAATTGTCTTAATTTCACCTTCTGATATGGTCTACATTCTATTGTGAATAAAATATGATAATATGAGATTTTCAAATCATTGCATTCTTTTTTTCTTTACATCTCTTTACATTTTACACAGCATCCCAACTTTTTTGGAATTAGGTTGTATATCCTCACATTAATGAAACATTTTATAAGGCTCTGTTTACATAAAGGTAATAACTTTTATTATTTTTGGAGCCATAACAGCTATGGTGGATTTATCATGAAATGAGTAGTAATAAAATATAATGACAGTGACACTAACCACTTTACTACCCTAGATCAAAAAGGATCTATTGTACCTTTTGACCGCTTTACTATCTTAGACCACCACATACTATACCATTAAACTATACTTTACTGGTGCTATTTTTAATGTGAGACTCTGTGCTGATACAATTGCGTATGGTAGGATACTTCTCCTGGCTATAGAGCTCCTCTGATAATGCTGTGAAGATGACACTATTGCTGTGTTTTATGAGCATGTTATTTGTGTATTATTTAGCGGTTTTATTTTTTTTAGCACAGTGTAACAGCCATATTTATGGATACTTTATGGCGGCATTAGTTATAACTTAATGGGGCTGTGCTATAAAAGAGGTTATCCACAGGATAGGGGGTCATTATCTGATTAGCACAGTGTAACAGCCATATTTATGGATACTTTATGGCGGCATTAGTTATAACTTAATGGGGCTGTGCTATAAAAGAGGTTATCCACAGGATAGGGGGTCATTATCTGATTGGAAGGGTTCCCCCTGAATGAATGGAGGGGTGTTCATGTATGCACACGACTGCTCCATTTATTTCAATGGAAGTGCTGGAGATACTGCCGCTGGATGCTTGAACTTGGCTACATCCAGCAGTCCTATTGAAATGACAGCACACATACTCAGACCATTTCTTCATTTGAGGAATCTTGGGAATCCTATTCTCATGATCAATGGGGGGCCCAGTGAACAGACCTTCCCCCTGGAAACCCATGTACAGTACACATGCACCTATTTAAATACAGGGCAATTCAGGTAATTGTCCTGTGTACACATGGCCGCTGACAGGGCATTGAGTGACAAATCACTCATCTGTTGGAGTCACTTAGTTTTTAGCAGAACTTGAAACCAAGGAGTGAACAGGAGACATTCAATCTTCCTGTTCACTGTGAATGGAGATGGGCAGGTTGAATGATCCCTGGCAAAACTGCCTCCATTCATTTGAACGACTATCACTATAGTTGGGCGGTAGTCTGTAGGATAGCTGTTGGGTGCCAATGCACAAGGCATAAGTAGTCCATAGGATAGCTGTTGGGCGCTTAAGGTATCTTTACTCCTCATAGTAGTCCAAAGCTCTCGACTCAGCTGAGTATAGTTGACTATTACAGCTAAGTCTTGAAGATTCCTGTAATCAGTTCACACAATTACTGTACGTTTCTAAGCTGAGTTAACACTTAATATCCTCCTACTGTGTTGTTAGTGCATGAATAAGTGTATCTAACATGCTTCAATACATCTGTGCTGAATTTTAAATAGTCTTTGATCTTTAAAGACAATGGAATATAAAGAAGGCAGCTGAAATCATATTGAATACTTCTTTCTACATCACATGTGATGAATGAAAGATTAACCGGAAGATAAAGAGGGACAGCGAATGAAATGCAAAAAAAATGGACCTCTGTCTCTATCCATACAATTTACTTTACTCTTATTACAAAGAATAATAGCTTTATTGAGCTACACTAAAATACCAATGAATATATTTATCCAGTCAGCTAACTTCTAAGGCAACGATGCTAGAAAAAAAAATACTGCTATATCTAGCAAAGCTTTGTTTATAGGCTTGTAGGGAAGATAATTCAACGGTAAAAGGGTGGAACAGGCGTCCTAATGAAGATTTCTGTATTGAATTAAATAAGATACCTTGCTGGTCTTTTGATCAGTATGTGCATGTTGTAAGTGGAAACAATTTTTCACTATGGCTCAGTTGCTGATAAGGAGTATATGTAGTGTGTGTTGAAAGAGCTGTTGGGAAAGATAGATTTATGTCCTGTTGTTCTACAAGGAACATTACACAATGTCACTTATGCCCCGCTGCCTGTATGATAAAATATCAGTATTTAATGGTCAGTATTTACTGATGCATAGGGCTGAAAATTGAGATCTACTGTACTTACACATTGTTGGATAGGGATTTATAAAGTCACAATTAGTTAGGACTTTTTAGTCTAACGTTAAAAGGTTGTTACAAATAGGGTATAAGTATCCAATCAGTGAGAATTCGACTACTGGGAACCCCACTGCTCATGGGAACAAGTGTCCGGAGCGTTCCTGAATTATTGGAGCACTGGTTATGCGTGTGACCTACGGCTCCATGCTTCTGTATGGGACTGTTGCGTACAAGTGCTGCTAGGCTATCACCCAAGTCCTATAGAAATGACTGTAGTAGTAGTAGTAGTGCACACGTTTGACCATTGCTCCATTCGTTCCACTCGGGACCACCCATTCTTGTAATCGTGATCTCTTTTCGAAGAAAGGGAAAGATCCAATAGTTTTCTATAACATTGTTTATAGAATCCAGCACAACTCTTTTGATGTCAAATGCCCTCCTGTGCCAGAATGAAAAATGTTGCATGCAAGGATTTTCTATCTGGCTATGAAAGCCAGACCAGACCACAGAATGGTGCCCAACTGTGACATAAAACAACTGGCCTGACACAAGTGATGTATGGGAGCCCCACTCAAGTATATAAAAATGTGTCTATTTGCATCAGTCAATTAGAAAGGTACTGCTAGAATCATTGAATACCTTAAATGCACAAGTTAATGATGTGCAAAGAACAGTGGTGTACATAGAGGAGATGGAGCCCCATATCGAAAACTTAAATGCCCCCCCTCATTATGGGATGCCGTTTTGATACCCAGGACAGCATGGCTGTAACGTCAAACAGGGACTTGAACACTCTGCAGAGACTTACTGGCACGTGAACTGCAGGACTGTGGACTGGACACAAAACTTGCGGACATGATGGAGAAACAGACGTAAATATTATGCCATTCACAGTCACTAACTGGCGAAACCAGACCAAACAGCAGAACTGCGAAATGGACTTCATACTCGTGGATAGACACAAACCAACGGCTGATAAATACTCAAAACATGCACCTGCATGTGTAAACAGATAGAATAGATACAATATGAAGTATTAATTCATATTTTGGCCAAGATACTTAAGCTGGCAAGCCCACTTCAAGGGACATTGTTGTCACACGGGACCCTACACTAACAAGACAACTAACCCCAGGCAAGCTGCCTGAAATGCGAGGCGATTGTCCTGGTATGGATGACCCTGTGCTGGAACCTAGGGACCTGCCTCATTCTAGATGATAAAGACAAGATAGAGTTCACACCACACGTATTGAGAGCCGCACAGACATGCAGGAGCATAACACTGTTCACACTGAACATCCTGAACGCTGCACAGACACCTCATGTCCAGACACACAGGAGCATGACACTGCCCACACTGAACACACTGAACAAACAGAGAAAAGGCCAGCAGCCTCCAGCAGAGGAGCTGGTATATATGAACAGCAGACCCAGGGGATCCACACCCAGCCAGCTCAACCAACCTCCACCTGTGAGGCTGCACTGCTGGAAACTCAAGTAGTACGACAGATCCCAGCAGAAACCCTAACAAGGTTCTGCTGTTTGTTTCATATTCCATGCCCATTAAAATCCTTGGGCAAATTGCCCACCTGCTTGTTTGCTAAAGCGCAGTTCCTCTTTGGAGGAAGGTCCTGCATATGGTTTTGCTATCAGGTAGTAAAATAGATGGTGTAATCACAGCTAGGGCTCCGGCTCTCCAAAGATGCTATAGCATTCACATGGACTGCCCTTTATGGTATGTACGCCCTTGGTAAAGGAGTAACTCTGGAGAAGAATGCATGGACAGCTAGATTGATTAATTATACAGTATATGCTGGATAGATGGAGAGATAGATAATGAAATAGGTAGACATAGATAAATATATAGATAGATAGAGGTGTTGCACTAGCCAGCTTAATTGCTGGCACACTAGGCAAATAGCGTAGGCGTGGCTCGATCTCCATGCTATTTACATAGCCCAGTTATAGCCATTCATTTTAAGTGGCCAGAACGCTAAACAAATATTGTAGGTGCCCATACTTTATCGCTATAATGCACAGTGCAATAATGAGGCGATTGCCACATCTGTAGATAGACAGGTATGAAATAGATAGTTAGATAGATAGATAGATAGATAGATAGATAGATAGATAGATAGATAGATAGATAGATAGATAGATAGATAGATAGATAGATAGATAGATAGATATAGATGATATATAGATAGATATGAGATAGATGGATAGATAGATAGATAGATATAGATATGAGATAGATAGATAGATAGATAGATAGATAGATATGGGACATATAGATAGATAGATAGATAGATAGATAGATAATAGATAGGTAGATAGATATGAGATAGATAGATAGATAGATAGATAGATAGATAGATAGATAGATATGAGATAGATAGATATGAGATAGATAGATAGATAGATCTTAGTGTATAGCTTTGTGCGATATACTGCATGCCCAAAACATCTAGCCAAAAAAAATAGGAAAAGAAAAAAGCAAGAACGTCTTTGCTGCCCTTATTTTTCTCACCTTTATACGGTATTTAGTGAAGAAATAGAACTCCTGACTAGCAATTTGGCAAGGAAGAAGCAGGATGACACTAAACATTATTACCCATTTAAGAAAGTGTGTGGAAGTCCAATTTTAATTTCATTCCTCCTATTAGCCGTAGTGTAGCAAGTGGGAGAACGTAAATGGCATTTCAGCTCCTTATCTGCATAATTCAGAGACTAGAATAACCTGTCATGCCTACTTTGTCAAGTGATGATAAAGCCACAGCCTGCAATAACTGCATTTGCTGTAAATGGGCAAATAATCAGAAATGAACATCTTTTATATTCTGATCTGCTCCAGATTTATTTATAAATGCTCCAGTAAAGAGATTATTTCACTAAGAGGAAATGACATTTTCTTAATATCCTCAGTGACAATATACACGGGAAATCTGCATGCCGGCGACAAGCTTGCATGAGTCTCAAAAACAGAATATTATTAACCACATGCAATTTGCTGGGGTTTGTTGAGTACATGTAGAAAATGTATTTAAAGCAACTCGCTATATGATGTTAAAGCAGAAGGAATAAGAGATTACATTGTGATGCCATCTCATCAATCTAAATACAAGTCTAAGATATGAGCGTTGAGGGGAGGCGAGCGCTCATTCAGAATGAGGTCACAGCTTTCCGCACGTGTTCTATAAATATAAATCGAGTCTATACATGTCTTTTTATTGCGCATTTACATGAAATGCAAATTTTTTAATTTAGGCTTTCGTAAGACAAAGAGCCATGCTTAATGCATATAAATGATATATATGACTACTGTTTATGTACTGGAGGAGAGAAAACTATCTAATAGATGCATTATTCATGGCTATGGCGCTACAAACTGTCTGCAACACGGTTCATAAAATGTACGAGAGCTTAGGTGAAAGATGGCAGGTAGAGATGAGCTTGATGCTCGTTCGAGTATTAGGGTACTCGAGATGCTCATTACTCGAGACGAACACCACGCGGTACTCGAGTCAATTGCATTTCCTTCCCCGCATGTTTAGCGCCATTTTCTAGCCAATAGACATGCGGGGAAGGCATTACCACTTCCTGCTGTGACGTGCCAGCCCTATCCCACCCCCCTGCAGTGAGTGGCTGGTGAGATCAAGTGACCGCTGAGTACTTAAAGTGGTTCCGCCCGCGGCTCGCCTCAGACGCATGCTGGAAGTTGTTAGGGATAGTGCTGCTGCTGATATAGGGAGAGTGTTAGAGTAGGATCCTGTCGTCAAGAACCCCAACGGTCCTTCTTAGGGCTACTCCTCATCGTGTGCATTACTGTTGTGGCTGGCTGGGAGCAGTAGTGCACCATTTTTTTTTTAACCATCTCGGGCTGTGCAGGCTATTACAGCTATAGCGTTCTCAGTCTGCAGTGCATAACGCAGAGTTTAGGGACAGAGCTGCCTATATAGGGAAAGTTATACAGTCCTGATACTCCGTACAAGAACCCCAACGGTCCTTCTTAGGGCTATATCTGACTGTGTGCTTTACAGTTGTGCTTGGCTGGGAGCAGTAGTGCATCAATTTTTGTATTACGCATCTAGGCCTATTCCTAGCCTTTCAGTAATAGTGTTCTCAGCCTGCAGTGCCGTACAACCAGCTCTCACCGTGAAACTGCACTCAAACATCTCCAAGCCTAGTGCGAACGACTTCGTTTATACTGTTCTGTGTCTGCAGTGCATTAGACAGAGGTCTCACCGCTAAACAGTACTGTAATATTACCGGGGCCACTGCAAAGTATTTCAGCTCTGCCGCTGTGCAGAGCGTCTCACAATACCCTTTCCTTGGTGGGGCTGAGATAGCAGCAGTTACCAGCACTATCCACTGGCTTTAGAGTCTTCTCCCACTCCATACAGCCTCTATTATCTAAAAGTCTCTGTGAGCAGTAAATTACCCCTAGGTATCAGCGCAAGACAGCGGGTTAATTTTTTCAAGTCACAGCATAAAGCCTCCGCTATCTCCAAGTCTCTGTGTGCGGTGAATTAAGCCAAAGTTGTCAGCGCTGTACAGTGGGGTAATTTATTTGTGAATCACAGCCGGCTGCTGCAGGATTAGAGGCAAGTTTCTGGGTTCACCATATCACAGTTTACGGATCCGCGTGGTAGATCTTTATTACAAACAGAGCAGTGTGAGCAGGTCCTGTCGTGGATGGCAGAAAACGCGTCCAGCAATGTATCGACCTCCCAGTCTTCTATGCATTCCACTACTCCCGGCCTAGGGACTGCAACTCTGAATTCTCTGGCTGCTGCTCCTCCTTCCTCCCAGCCTCCTCACTTCATGAAACTGACATATTCTGATGAGTAGGCAGACTCCCAGGAACTGATCTCGGGTCCCTGCCATGATTGGGAAAAAACGATTCCTCTCTCACCTGAGGAGTTTGTCGAGACCGATGCCCAACCTTTGGAAAGTTCCCGAAGTCCGGGTGATGAAGCTGGGGACCTCTGGCAACTGTCTCAAGAGCTTTTTGTGGGTGAGGATGATGAGACACAGTTATCTGTCAGTGAGGTAGTAGAGCAGTAAGTCCGAGAGAGGAGCGCACAGAGGATTTGGGGGAAGAGCAGCTGGACGATGAGGTGACTGACCCCACCTGGTTTGCTAAGCCTACTGAGGACAGAGCTTCAGAGGGGGAGGCAAGTGCAGCAGTAGGACAGCTTGGAAGAGGCAGTGGAGTGGCCAGGGGTAGAGGCAGGGCCAGAGCGAAGAATCCCCCAACTGTTTCCCAAAGCACCCCCTCATGGCAAGCCTCCGTGCAGAGGGCTAGGTTTTCAAAGGTGTGGATGTTTTGTTAGTGAGAGCGCGGACGACAGACGAACAGTGGTGTGCAACCTGTGTCGCACCAAGATCAGCCGGGGAGCCACCACTACCAGCCTCACCACTACCAGCATGCGCAGGCATATGATGGCTAAGCACCCCACAAGGTGGGACAAAGGCCATTCACCGCCTCCGGGACACACCACTGCCTCTTACCCTTTGCTCCAACCTGGCACACAGATCCAATCCCCCTCCCAGGACACAGGCACGAGCACCTCCCGGCCTGCACCCACACCCTCACCTCCACCATCCTCCACTCCATCCAGCAATGTCTCTCAATGCAGCATTCAGCTGTCGATAACACAAGCGTTGGAGCCAAAGCGCAAATACGCCGCCACCCACTCGCATGAACAAGCTTTAAACATGCACATTGCCAAATTAATCAGCCTGGAGATGCTGCTGTACAGGCTTGTGGAAACGGAGGCTTTCAAAAACATGATGGCGGCGGCGTTTCCACGCTATTCGGTCCCCAGTCACCACTGTTTTTCCTGGTGTGCAGTCCCCGCCCTACACCAGCACGTCTCCCGCAACATAAATTGTGCCATTGCCAACGTGGTCACTGGGAAGGTCCACTTAACCACGGACACGTGGACAAGTACTGGCGGGCAGGGCCACTATATCTCCCTGATGGCACATTGGGTAAACTTGGTGGAGGCTGGGACCGAGTCAGAGCCTGGGACCACTCACGTCCTACCCACACCCAGAATAGCAGGTCCTACCTCGGTGCTGGTATCTGCGGCATTTTATGCCACCTCCTCCAAACCCTCCCCCTCCTCCTCCTCTGCCACCTCTACCTCTCAATTAAAAAGTGTATGCACGTCGCCAGTAGTCAGTAGCGTGCGGTGCGACAGCACAGCTTGCTGAAACTAATCAGCTTAGGTTACAAGAGGCACACGGCCCCCGAGCTGTTGCAGGGTCTGACAGAGTAGACTGACCTCTGGCTTTTGCCGCTGAGCCTCCCACTGGGCATGGTCGTGTGTGACAACGGACGTAACCTGGTGGCAGCTCTGAAGCTCGGCAGCCTCACACACGTGCCATGCCTGGCCCAGGTCTTCAATCTGGTGGTTCAGCGGTTTCTGAAAAACTACCCCCACTTGTCTGACCTGCTCGGCAAGGTGCGCCGCGTCTGCGCACATTTCCGCAAGTCCACCACGGACACCGTCACCTTGAGGACCCTGCAACGTCGGTTTCAGCTGCCAGAGCACCGACTGCTGTGCGACGTGCCCACACGCTGGAATTCTACGCTGAACATTTTGGCCAGGCTGTACGAGCAACGTAGGCAATAGTGGAATACCAGCTGCAACATGGGCGGCGGAGTGGTAGTCAGCCTCTGAAATTCTTTACTGAGGAGTGGGCATGGATTGCAGATATCTGCCAGGTCCTCGGAAACTTTGAGGAGTCTACCCACATGTTGAGCAGCGATGCGGCAATAATTGGCATTACCATCCCGCTGCTTTGCCTGCTGAGAAGTTCGCTGTTAAGCATAAAGGCCGACGCTTTGCGGTTGGAACAGGAGATGGGGGATGACAGTATGTCGCTTGATAGCCAGACCACCCTCATGTTTATATCTCACCACGTTTTGGAGGAGGAGGGGGAGGGGGAGGAGGAGGAGGAGGAGGAGGAGGGGGAAGAGACAGCTGGCCACTCTGCAGAGGGTGCCCATGCTGTTTGCCTCTCATCTGTTCAGCGTGTATGAGCTGAAGAGGAGGAGGAGGATCATGAAAGTCATCTTCCTAGTGAGGACAGCGATGTGTTGCGTACTGGGACCCTGGCACACATGGCTGACTTAATGTTAGGCTGCCTTTCCTGTGACCCTCGCGTTAGACTCATTCTGGCCAACACGGATTACTGGGTGTACACCCTTCTCGACCCACGGTATAAGGAGAACCTTCCTACTCTCATTCCTGAAGAGGAAAGGGGTACGAGAGTGATGCAATACCACAGGGCCCTGGTGGAAAAAGTGATGCTAAAGTTCCCATCTGACAGCGCTAGTGGCAGAAGATGCAGTTCCGAGGGCCAAGTAGCAGGGAAGGAGCGGGATCTGGCAACATGTCCAACGCAGGCAGGGGAACACTCTCCAAGGCTTTTGCCAGCTTTATGGCTCCCCAGCAAGACTGTGTCACCACTCCCCAGTCAAGGCTGAGTCGGAGGGAGCACTGTAAAAAGATGGTGAGGGAGTATGTAGCTGATCGTACCACCATCCTCCGTGGTGCCTCTGCTCCATACAACTATTGCGTGTCAAAGCTGGACACATGGCACGAATTTGCGCTGTACGCCCTGGAGGTTCTGGCCTGCCCTGCTGCTAGCGTCTTGTCAGAGAGGGTGTTTAGTGCAGCTGGGGGAATCAACACGGATAAGCGTACCCGCCTGTCAACTGCCAGTGCCGACATGCTTACACTCATAAAGATGAACAAAGGCTGGATTTCCCCAGACTTCTCTTCTCCACCGGCAGAAAGCAGCGGAACCTAATGATTCTTTTCGCTGCAACAGGAGGAAAAAGCATCCTCTATCACCACAAAAAAGGGGGAATTAGCTTTGTCAATCACTCTCTGATATTATTACTCCTCCTCCTACTACTCCTCCTCCTAAAACAGCATGTCATCACGCTGAATTGCCATTTTTTCTGCGGCCCCAAAAGCTCTGTTTAAAAGTTTTTTACAATTTTTCAAAGTTTCAAAAATATTGATACTTTAACAGAAACCATTTTTTTTCACAGGGCTGCCACCAGGCTCTGTTACAAATTAAGCAACAACGAGCTGTATCTTTAAAAAATGTTTATGGGTTTTACCTGCCCTCGTGGTTGAGCAATTTTTCAGGCGTGCACTTGTACTCTTGGAGCACAATGAGTTCCCATTGCGTTGTTTTACCTATCTGGCACAAATACACTGACTGACTAGGGTAGAATTGTGGGCCGAGGTTCTTGGTGGGGTGAAACTCTGCCATGCTTTGGCACTCTGATTTCTTCCTGTGTAATACCATCTTTGTGCACTGACAGCATATGAACCCAAGGAACACAAAGACTTCCCATTGCAGTGTTGAGATATCTGAAACCTACACAAAATGAATAGTGTGTGGACACATGGATCTTCCATTGCTTTGTAACTTGCGGCACCTTGGGTCACACAAGGTGGAGGCTGGCACCGAGCCTGACCCTGGGCCCACTCACATGCTTCCCACACAGAGTATTGCTGCATTGTGGACATGTGTAGAAGTGCTGGCACCTGAGTCCCCTTTATGCCCACGTTTGCGGCTCCTGACAATTTTGTGATGGAGGTGGCACGGGATTGGAATGATGATCGTATGTCAATTTATCATCAATTCTCAACAGCATTGTGGGCTATCGCCCACACTTTCAAAGAGGGTCGCTGCCTGGCCCTGCCAACCCTTTGCAGTGTGTGCCTCCGGTTCCTCCTCATCCAGTACGCACTGATAAATAGAAATGAGGGTGGTGTGACTATGAAGCGAGCGTGTGGCATGAGGGCAGCTGAACGCTGCGCAGGGAAACTTTTGTGTGCGCTGTAGACGCAGGGTCATGCGGGGAGTTGGACTGCAATGCCAGCATGTAACCCTGGAGAAGAGGCAGCGGTGTCACCCGCAGGCAGTGATTGTCCTTGGTTGCAGGTAGTGTGGTGCTTGACTAAGATGTGCCAGCGCGTGTGCCTTGCTAATGAGGGTTTGTCCCAAGTAAATTGTTAGGGGGGAGACCGCCAGGCTCTTGCCCCCATTTTGGCTTAATAATGGGACCTGGGAGCCTCAGATTTAGCCATGCATGCTGCCCCTGTCCTTCCATATCCGTTTCTGTGGGGTTTCTATGACTTTCTGATGATTTCTGGTGTTTCACAAGTCATCACCTATGCGGAGCATCGGTCCCATACAAAAATGCTCGAGTCCACTATTGACTTCAATGGAGTTTGTTACTCGAAACGAGCTCTCGATCATTACGAAAAGTTTGACTAGAGCAACGAGCACCCGAGCATTTTGGTGCTCGCTCATCTCTAATGGCAGGTAATCAGCGTCAGATGCAGAGAAAGGAGTTGATCATCTTCATTTTGTTGCACCCTAGGGACAGTGTTGCGGTCATCAAAAGCAGCATTACTCCTGTCCACAAGGAGCAAATCTAGACATATATTTGAACATGAAAACATGGGAAACACAAAATGGGTAAAAATATAGAAGAGGGGAGGGGAGCTGGGCTTGTGCTTCTGAGAGACTAGCTGTTTAGTGCTGGAAAACCCCAAAGCCTATAACTTGAATGTAAGAGAGCCTACTAGCCAAGTATGAGGCTTTCTAAATGCATGAGAAGGAAAACTCAATGTGGAAAAAAAAACTGATAAATGCATAATATTTTTTTTGCTTATATTCATTTTTCAAGCACAAAGGTTTCCATAGTCTTTAAACTATTGATGACTTATCTTGAGATAAACCATCAGTGATACATCGGCTGGATCCATCACCTAGGACCCCAGCTGATCAGCTGATCGCAAGGCTAGTGCACTCACGCACACAGCTGATGTGAGGAAGAAGCACACAGCTACATTCCCACCGCAGTGGCCTGACTTGGTATTACAGGCAATTGGCGTAAAAGGGACCTGTAATGCCAAGCAAGGCAACTGCAATGGTTACAAAGCTGTGTGCATTCTGTAGACATCAGCAAGTATACTGTTTTGGTGAACAGCTAACCAGCAGAGGTTTTGAATAGCACACCCCTGCTGATCTACTATTGATAGCCTAGGATAGGGCATCAATAGTTTAAAGCAGGACAACCATTCAATAGCAATCCATTATAAGTAACTGTTATAAGGGTATGGACCGCTATAAAAAAAAAAATCCCAGGGGCTTTATAGATCCATCTCTTACTATTGAACTTCTCCTCCATTACAACTTTTCAGACATCTTCCTCTTTGCTACTTTTTTAAAACTGTATTTCTCACAATATATTGAAAATAATTCATTAGTTATAAATGAGGGGATGCCACTTATATTCAGAGTCGGTGGCCGTAAAGCATGTTGGCATTATGAACAAAATGTACATTCAATTACATTCACTGGTATTATGTCGGTATTATGAAAGCTATTCCACATTGAAAATCAGTTGATAAAATATTAGCAGGTAGCACTGAAAGGTAATTTCAATTATCTTCATAGGCTACACTTTTCTTTTTGTAATTTTGCTTCCATGACCTGTCTCATTAAAGTCAAATTTAATCTGGGGGAAAAAAATTATGCTTTTGCTACGGTTATTAAAGTAAAAAGCATTATTTTGTGACATGCTGACAAATTAAGGTGGGATGTCAAAATTAAAATAAGGGAATGTGAACAGTGAATTATTGCACAATGGAAAGACTCATTTTAATAAATGTACTAAACACTGTGTTAATCTATTCTCTGCTGGAGGAGAGAGCTGGAGCCTTGCTATACAGCACTAATTTCCTGGAAGTTCTTCTAATGAAATTCCCACAAAGAAGTACAGTAAAGTAATTGAGAGCAATGTTACCTTTTATAGCAGCATGGATAATCAGTATCATCTAAAATAACCTTAGCCGCATCCTTATTTAGTTATTTAAAGGGGTTTTCTGAGACTTAAAGGTGTTATCCGGTGGAGAAAACTCATTTTCATATACTGTATTAGGAAATTCTGAGTTAGGCCTCATGTCCACGGGCGGATCGCATTCTGCATGCGGGAGCCCACAGCGGAACCCGACCCTGCCCGTGGCAGAGGACCAAGCGGGTCTTCTACTTACCCGGCCGGGTCTTTATTTTCTACCCTGCAGATATGTGTGGAAGCGCTGGCCGGCACATCACCACACATGTGGAGTTTAAAAAAAAAAACTCCTGCTTTCCTACGGAATCCAGCGCCCGTTCGCAATTCAATTGCGGATGGGCTCCCGATTGGATGTCTCCCATTGACTTCAATGGAAGCCGTTTTTTTCTGATCCAAAAGGTCCGCAAATCAAATCCATATACTTTATTTCATTTCCGGATGCCCATGTATTCCTATGGGTGGCTAGATTTGCGTATTTTATACGTGATTGACCCATGCCTTAATAGAAGAGGGCCATCTGTTCAGGATACTATTGAGGCCAAAGTAAAGAGAAGCTACAAAGAATGTTTCTTGTGTTCCCAGTGATTATCACTCCTGATCTCTTGCAACCACCCGCTTCCATTCAGAGTAGACCAGTGTTTCTCAACTCCAGTCCTCAGGGAACCCCAACAGGTCATGTTTTCAGGATATCCTATAGTAAGAACACCCGTGGCAATGTCTGAGGCACCGACAATAATTACATCACTTGTGCAATACTGAGGAAATCCTGAAAACATGAGCTGTTGAGGGTTCCTTAGGACTGGAGTTGAGCAACACTGGAGTAAACAAGTAGTCATTCATAGATGAATGAGTGCCTGTTTAAACAGGCCGACAGTCACTTGATTTTTAGGTGAGTTAAAAACCAAGCAATCCCAACAAGTGAGCGATTTTCCCTCACTTACCCTGTTTGGTCCTGAATTTAAACGAGAGAACAGTTGCCATTAACCACTGTTTGGAGCAATCACTCGGCTAACTATAGGTCCATATAAAAGTACCCTAACAATTAAGGATGGTACAAACTGGACAAGCCTTTTGGACATTTATTGCCCATTAATTGTTTAACCATGCACAGTGGACCATTTGTATGTGCTGATGATTTTCATTATGGTGATCTTCTGCTGATGTATTTGGAGGTTTGACTCCCACAGACCAAACACATGACCTATCCCATATACAGGCTATCGGTGTTTCAGTCTTTGAACACTCTAACTTAAACTTATCAAAAAATTAGGGTAGACACAGAGGTTCTGAGTTTTCTTTAGAAACCATTTGATGGTTCTTGATGTGCATGAAATTGATCAAGTCTAATTCCATTAGAAAATAAAAACTGGTCCTTTGCCTAATGAATCCACCATATACAACCACTAAGCCATGTACATATCTACAAAAGATATAGGAATGCAACCAAGAAATTAGAAATCCATGTAAAAAATAAGAATAAAGCCACTCAAGTACAATTAACAAGCTTAGTATAAGTTCACATCTTAAGGGAAAGTTGAGTTTGTTACATATAGCTCATCATCACTGTAATATTGGTGCATATCTACTTAGACTGTCATTCATAGAATGGTAGAGTTGGAAGGGACCTCCAGAGTCATCAGGTCCAACCCCCTGGTCAATGCAGGATTCACTAAATCATACCAGACAGATGTCTGTCCAGCCTCTGTTTGAAGACTTCTAGAGATGAGCGAGCGTACTTGTCCGAGCTTGATACTCGTTCGAGTATTAGGGTGTTCGAGATGCTCGTTACTCGAGACGAGTACCACGCGGTGTTCGAGTCACTTTCATTTTCTTCCCTGAGAAGTTTGCGCACTTTTCTGGACAATAGAAAGACAGGGAAGGCATTACAACTTCCTCCTGTGATGTTCCAGCCCTATACCACCCCCCTGCAGTGAGTGGCTGGCGAGATCAGGTGTCACCCGAGTATTAAAATCTGCCCGCCCGCGGCTCGCCACAGATGCATTCTGACAGAGATCAGGGACAGTGCTGCTGATGCCGGAGCTGCTATAGGGAGAGCGTTAGGAGTTATTTTAGGCTTCAAGAACCCCAATGGTCCTTCTTAGGCCATAGTCAGAAATCGCAGATCGCACCTATCTGCGATCTGCGATTTCTGTTCTCTTCTCTATATGCGCTCAATGGGGCTGGCGGCAGCAGCGCCGACCCCATTGAGAACATATAGAAGACAAATCATTCTTCTCTGCCACAGCTGTAACAGCTGTGGCAGAGAAGAACAATGTTTGCCCATTGAATTCAATGGAGCCGGCAATACAGCAGGTTCCACTGAAAGCAATGGGCTGCCGGTGTGCGCGGGATGAATTGTCGGGAAGGGCTTAAATATAGAAGCCCTTCCCTGCAATTCATTCAGAAATGTGTAAAAATAAAAAAAATATATATACTTACCTTGTCTCGGCAGACGGAGTTCAGCGCGGCCTACAGTGGGTGTGAAGGGGGTGTGAGTCAGACCTGCCCCCTGATTGGCTCAGACTGAGCCAATCAGAGGCAGGTCTGACTCACACCCACTGCCGGCCGCGCTGAACTCCGTCTGCCGGGACAAGGTAAGTATATATATTTTTTTTTATTTTAACACATTTCTGGATGAATTGCAGGGAAGGGCTTCTATATTTAAGCCCTTCCCGACAATTCATCCCGCGCACGCCGGCAGCCCATTGCTTTCAGTGGAACCGGCTATAAGCATGTAACCCAGGAGAAGTGGCAGCGGAGTGTCATGCAGGCAGTGATTGTGCTTTGTTGGAGGTAGTGTGGTGCTTAGCTAAGGTATGCATTGCTAATGAGGGTTTTTCAGAAGTAAAAATTGTTGGGAGGGGGGGGGGCACTCTTGCTGCTATTGTGGCTTAATAGTGGGACCTGGGAACTTGAGATGCAGCCCAACATGTAGCCCCTCGCCTGCCCTATCCGTTGCTGTGTCGTTCCCATCACTTTCTTGAATTGCCCAGATTTTCACAAACGAAAACCTTAGCGAGCATCGGCGATATACAAAAATGCTCGGGTCGCCCATTGACTTCAATGGGGTTCGTTACTCGAAACGAACCCTCGAGCATCGCGATAATTTCGTCCCGAGTAACGATCACCCGAGCATTTTGGTGCTCGCTCATCTCTAAAGACTTCCATTGAAGAAGAATTCACCACCTTCCATGGCAACCTGTTCCACTCATTTTATACACCATCTAAATGAAGACTGCTTCCATCTGCCAGCAATAAATGTATTAGGAGGTGCAAGCTAGGTTTTTGCTATGAGGGGGTACTGATAAATCCTTGGCTTTGACCGCAAAAAAATGACATAGAACAAATCAAGATAGAACATAGAATGGCATTTCACAGTTAATTTACATTGTCCCCTTAGTAGAGATGAGCGAACGTGTTCTTCCGAGCTTGATATTCGTGCGAATATTAGGGTGTTCGGTATGTTCGTTATCCGTAACGAACACCATGCGGTGTCCGGGTTACTTAAACTTTCTTCCCTGAGACGTTAGCGCTTTTTTTTGGCCAATATAAAGACAGGGAAGGCATTACAACTTCCCCCTGCAACGTTTAAGCCCTATACCACCCCCCTGCTGTGAGTGGCTGGGGAGATCAGGTGTCCGCCTGATATGAAAGTCTGCCCCTCCCGCGGTTCGCTATGGATATATTCTATATGCGCTCAATGGGGCCAGCGGCAGCAGCGCTGACCCCATTGAGAACATATAGAAGACAAATCCTTCTTCTCTGGCACAGCTGTAACAGCTGTAGCAGAGAAGAACGATGTTTGCCCATTGAATTCAATGGAGCGGCAATACAGCATGTTCCACTGAATGCAATGGGCTGCCGGCGATCGCAGGATGAATGGTCGGAAAGGGGTTAAATATATAACCCCTTTCCTGCAATTCATCCAGAAATGTGTTACACTAAAAATATATACCGGCGTATAAGGCGACGGGGCGTATAAGACGACCCCCCAACTGTCACCTTATACGCCGGTAATACAGTGGAGCAAAGAATAAAAAGCATTACTTACGTTTTTAGATGATCTGCGGCGCTCCTGCAGGCTGTCACTCCCTCCTGGTCCACGGCAGAGTATTGCTTTCTCCACGAAAGACTTTAAATCCCTGCCTCCAGAAAGACACGTGCCTTCAGCCAATCACAGCCAATGACAATGATGTCATTGAATGGCTGTGATTGGCTGTGTTTCTGGAGGCGGGGATTTCAAGCCTTGAAATCCCCGCCTCCAGAAACACAGCCAATCACAGCCATTCAATGACATCATTGTCATTGGCTGTGATTGGCTGAAGGCACGTGTCTTTCTGGAGGCAGGGATTTAAAGCCTTTCATAGAGAAAGCAATACTCTGCCGTGGACCAGGAGGGAGTGACAGCCTGCAGGAGCGCCGCAGATCATCTAAAAACGTAAGTAATGCTTTTTATTCTTTGCTCCACTGTATTACCGGCGTATAAGGTGACAGTTGGGGGGTCGTCTTATACGCCCGGTCGCCTTATACGCCGGTATATATTTTTAGTGTAACACATTTCTGGATGAATTGCAGGAGAGGGGTTATATATTTAACCCCTTTCCGACCATTCATCCTGCGATCGCGGGCAGCCCATTGCATTCAGTGGAACATGCTGTATTGCCGCTCCATTGAATTCAATGGGCAAACATCGTTCTTCTCTGCTACAGCTGTTACAGCTGTGCCAGAGGAGGACGATCTTTATGCTGACAGTGGGGGGGGGGGGGCACTCTTGCCGCTATTGTGGCTTAATAGTGGGACCTGTGAACTTGAGATGCAGCCCACCATGTAGCCCCTCGCCTGCCCTATCCGTCACTGTGTCATTCCCATCACTTTCTTGAATTGCCCAGATTTTCACACATGAAAACCTTAGCGAGCATCGGCGAAATACAAAAATGCTCTGGTCGCCCATTGACTTCAATGGGGTTCGTTGTTCGAAACGAACCCTCGAGCATCGCGGGAAGTTCGTTCCGAATAACGAACACCCGAACATTTTGGTGTTCGCTCATCTCTACCCCTTAGATATCAATTTCTGACTGCGATATTGCAACTTCTTCAATCCGTCCAGATAGAATTTCTTTGGCTGGGTAGCTGCAATTGCATCAGAAATAGAGGAAAATTTGGTTCCCTTGAGGTGTTTTCTCCAATTACAAAACAGATGATAGTCCGAGTGTGCTAGATCAAATGAATATGGAGAATAATCCAGCACCTCAAAGATCATGGCAGCCAGTTTGCTGTGGCTGATGGCCACTTTGTGAGATGAGGCACTATACCTACACCTTGGGTCAACTTTCCATGCCTTTTAGACTTCATTTTCTCCTACAATTTAACCAGAAGTGTTGTGTAATTTTCAGCTTTGATAGTAGACCCCTTTGGCAGGTGTTCCACAAGCAGTATCCCATCTTTATCCCAGAAGACAAATGTCATTACCTTCTTTGGAACAGGGGAACCATTCCGTCTCTATTCATTTGACCACTCTTTTGGTGCAGGATATTACATTAAAAAAATCTCATTCATCTTCACCAATCGAAGCACCTAAGACACTACAGAATTTCCCAGGAGGCTGGCACTTGGGCATGTTTTTGATCTGCTGACATACATTGCAGGACCCACTGGTCAGATACCTTCCTCATGTCCAGATGATCGTGAATCATGAACCAAACTCTTTCTCTGGAAATGTTCAAAGCTTTGGTTATCATGTTAGCAGAAATTTGCCAGTCTTCCAGAAACATGTCATGGATGATGTCTATAGTTTCTGGAACGGCCACCACTGGAGGTCTCCCAGAACAGTCAGTGTTAAAGTGGCTAGTTTTAAATTTAGCAACCTAATTGCGAAAGGCACTTGCTGCCTAATGTTTGTACTATGTCAACGTGAATATCTTTGGCTGACATCCATAGTAACATAGTATGTAAGGCCGAATGAAGACAATGTCCCTCTCGTCCAGCCTGTTTATCTTCCTATGTTGTTGATCCAGAGGAAGGCAAAAAACACCAAGAGGCAGGAGCCAATTAGCCCTTTTCAGGGAAAAATTCCTTCCCGATTCCCTAATGGCAATCAGACTAATCTCTGGATCAACCCCTAATAGTTCCTACCTGTCTGTATACCCGGATTAACAATTAACCTAAGATTTATATCCTGTAATATCCTTCCGCTCTAGAAAGACACCAAGTCCCCTTTTAAACTCCTCTATGGATTTTGCCATCACCACATCCTCAGGCAGAGAGTTCCACAGTCTCACTGCTCTTACAGTAAAGAACCCTTTTCTGTGTTGGCGATGAAACCTGCTTACTTTTAGACTTAGCGCATGCCCTTTTATTACCGTCACAGTCCTGGGTATAAACAGATCATGGGAGAGATCCTTGTATTGCCCCCTCATGTATTTATACATAGTTATTTGATCACCCATTAGTCGTCTTTTTTCCAGGGTAAATAATCCCAATTTGGATAGCCTCTCTGGGTATTCCAATCCTTTCATTCCATGTATTAGTTTAGTTGCCCTTCTTTGAACCCCTTCAAGCACCATAACATCTTTCCTGAGCACCTGTGACCAGAACTGTGCGCAGTATTCCATGTGAGGCCTGACAAGTGCCTTATATAGTGGGAGAATAATGTTCTCGTCCCTCGCCCCTATACCTCTTTTAATGAACCCCAAAACTTTATTAGCTTTTGCAGCAGCTGACTGGCATTGGTTACTCCAGTTTAGTCTACAATCCACTAGTACCCTCAGGTCTTTTTCCATATCACTTTTCCCTAGCAGTACCCCATTTAGTGTATATTGGTGACATCTGTTTCTCCTGCCCATGTGCATAACCTTACATTTATCAACATTGAACTTAGTTCAATCACATCACTTAGTTCCTTTAGTACCCTTGGGCGTATTCCATCTGGGCCTGGCGATTTATCGATTTTAATCTTCTTTAACCGGTTCCGCACCTCCTCCTGCGTTAGGTATGAGATATTTTGTCCGGGGTTCATTTTATTCCCCTGCATCTCGTGTGGCATTTCCTTTTCTTTTGTGAATATGCTTGAAAATAAACTATTTAATAGATTTGCCTTCCCTCCATCATCTTCGATGATTTCTCCTGCAGTATTTTTTTAAAAGGCCAGTGCTCTCAGTGCAAATCCTTTTGCTGTTAATATAGTTGAAAAATAGTTTCGTGTTGTTTTTGCTCTCTTTGGCGATCAGTCTTTCTGCCTCCTCCTTAGCAATTTTGATCTTATCTTTGCATATTTAGTTTTTTTTCGATTTTAGCGCTTCTTCGCTGCCTTCTTGCTTTAGTAGTTTGAACGCTTTCTTTTTTTCATTTATTGCCTCTCTTACTGTCTTGTCGAGCCACAATGATTTCCTTTTACTTGAAGTTCTTTTATTTTTAAAGGGAATCAACTGCTCACATGAGGTGATTAGGATTCTTTTTCCCATTTGTCCTCTGTACTGTGTAGCAACGGGCTGCCCTCGTCTCTGGATCGCTGACCTCTCGTACCATAAATGGCGCACCACACGTGTAAACACGGCTTAGGAGTTGCGTATATCTTTGTCTGGCTCCTGCCAGCGTTTATTTCACAACACATCACACAATGTCAATATACATGTCTTTCAAATAAGCACCCCAACTTGGGTGGGAGTCCAGGGGCGTCATCCCTTTTGGACTCTGGCCTTTGCTAAACCACCAGCCTGCAGCACCTTCCTATGCTGCACTGGTCCTCTCTCTAATGCTTTTGGCAGGAACTGGCCATCATCTGGTTCCTGCTCCACCCCCTGGCTAGCCCTCGCACCAGAAGTCCTGTCCTCGACCCTCTATAAGCCCCTCTGTGCACTGCACTACTACAACTGTTATTTTTGAGGATGTTGTCCCAATTAATGTTATCGATAGTAGTTCTAAGCTGATTAAATTTTGCTTTACTAAAGTTTAGTTTGTTGTTGCTCCCTGATAAGGCTTCCTATTGAATGACAGCTGGAAGTTGATTATATTGTGGTCACTGTTCACCAAGTGCCCCTCAACCTGTACCCCCTTTATTCGGTCCGGTTTGTTAGTTAGTACTAAGTTCAGAATGGCCCTCCCTCTAATTGGTTCCCGCACAAGTTGGGTAAGGTAGTTACCCTTAATTGTTCTTAGGAACTTATAACCCTTGAGAGATTTGCAGGTTTCGTTTTCCCATATTATATCTGGATAATTAAAGTCCCCCATGATAATTACTTTGTTGCAGTTTGACACCTTTTCTATCTGCCTTAGTAGTAAGGTTTCAGTTTCTTCTGTTGCTTTTGGTGGTTTATAGAAAACTCCCATCAGGATTTTGTTATTTTTTTTCTCCCTGTATTTCTACCCACAGAGATTCCACGTGTTCATCTCCTAATCCTATATCTTCCCGTAGCCTTGGCAAGAAGTACGATTTAACGTACAGACATACCCCTCCCCCTTTCTGGTTTCCACGGTCTCTTCTGAAGAGGTTGTGACCCTGTAAATTCACCGTCTAATCACACTTTTCATTAAGCCATGTTTCCGTTATTCCGACTATATCATAGTTTTCATCAGCCATTCTCGCTTCAAGCTCACCCTCTTTGCCAATCAGACTTCTTGCATTCGTGGTCATACAATTTATATAGTTTTTTTTGTTCTTTAAATTTGTTTTGTTGCTATTCGTACTATTGGCTGATCTGACAGTTCAAACTGTATTAACCCCACCTCCTGCCCCCCCCCCCCCCCCCATTCCCATTGCTTAGACCCAGGTCGCTAGCTACACTGACTACCCGCCTATTTCTCTTTTTGCCCTCCCCTTTAGTTCCTAGTTTAAACACTCCTCCAGCCTTCTAGCCATCTTGTCCCCCAGCACAGCTGCACCCTCCCCATTAAGATGCAGCCCGTCCCTACGATAGAGCCTATAGCCGACAGCAAAGTCAGCCCAGTTCTCCAGGAACCCAAATCCCTCCTTCTTACACCAACTCCACTTGTTTACCTCCCTAAGATCCTGCTGACTTTCTAGTGTGGCCTTAGGTGCAGCTAGTATTTCTGAGAAAACTACCCTGGAGGTCCTCACCCTAAGCTTGGACCCTGAGTCCCTGAAATCATTTTTGAGGGCCCTCCATTGACCTCTACTTTGTTCATTGGTGCCAACGTGCACCATGACCACTGGATCCTCTCTAGCCCCTCACAGTAATCTGTCAATCCGATCCGCGATGTGTCAAACTCGAGCACCAGGAAGACAACACACTGCTCGACGATCCCGGTCTTTATGGCAGATTGCCCTATCTGTCCCCCTCATAATTGAGTCACCCACCACTAGCATCTGTCTAGCCTGCCCTACGCTCCCCGTCTCACTGGCGAAGTCATCTCCCTGGCGTTCAGAGGGCATGTCATTCTGCAGCGGTGCTTGCTCTGTAATGGCATCCCCCTCATCTGCCAACGTTGCAGACTTGTTGGGTTGTGCCAGTCCAGGACTAGCCTTCCTTGTTCTCTTCCCTCTACCCCTCCTTCTATCTGTAACCCAGCTGGCTGCCTGCTTCCCTTGCTCTTCCGTACTACCATCCGCCCCCGCCTCTACCCCAGCGAGTGCCTGCTCAGTGAGTAGCAAACTCTTTCCATGTTGTCAATGGCTCTCAGTGTTGCCAGTTGCTGATTTAGATCCAGCATTTGGGCTTCTATATGTGAGACATGCATGCATCTTGCGCAACAGTATGCACCCTCGATTGGCTGATCAAGGAATGTATACATTGCACAAGTAGCACACTGGATGACATTGCCAGGCATGGAGCTCATCCTAATGGGGATCTACAATTTTCTTGTGGAAGTAGTGAAGATAGACTTGCGCAATCGCTCACACGCTGCCGCCTATGCGCAACCGCTCACACGCTGCCGCATATGCGCAACCGCTCACACGCTGCCGCATATGCGCAACCGCTCACACGCTGCCGCATATGCGCAACCGCTCACACACTTTTTTTTTTCTTTTTTTCTTTTCTCTCACTCAATCACCCAATCCTGCTGCACTTACACCTTGCACACAGACACTTATACACTTACACTCTAATACACTCTAATACCCCTTAGTCACAGACACACACTTAGACCCCCCCCCCTCCCCCCACACACACACACTAAGACACACAGATTACATTCATCTGCTATGTCGGCAGCTACTCCGCAGCTCCGGTGACGTCACCTGCAGTCCCACCGGCAGGACCTTTCACCCGGCGGCCGGGCTTCCTGTGCTCCTGGCGCTCCGGAAACCGCTCCTCTGCTTCTGCCTGCTGACCAACCGCTCCCTCGGACTCCTGGTGGCGCCGGTGCCGGCTCTTGGACTGCTGCGGTTCCCGGTGTCCTCTGCTCCCGGCTAGCTCCCCTCTCCTGCTACTGGCGCCCGTTACCTGGCGTCTAACATCACTTCTGCTCCGCTCTGTGCCACCTACTCCCCGCTCTATTCCACCTGTGCCATCCCTCTCAGAATCAAGAATTTTGTCACTGTCCTGCTTTACAGTGAAGTCTGTTACAGACTCTACCATGTTGTCTTCAGACCTGCAAAACATAAGAATGGCACATAAAGTCATACCAAAATTTGCTCACAAAGTACTGCAAAAATTGAGTTTTTTTTAATATACACTAGTTTTGGGTGTAGATTTTAGTAAAAATAATAATCTAGCGCCAACTTATTCCGCAGCGCTTTCAAGCATGGAAGAAAACAAATAATACAACAATTACATGTGATAAACAATCAGTTTTAAACAAATGGGGTGGGGGTGATACAGGTGGTACAAGGATGGGGGGGGATCAGGCATGGGGAACACAGGCGGTATGGGAATTACATATGGCAATCAGTTATATTGAAGCAAATGGGGAGGAGGCAGTAAGGAGGTGCAGGGGTAGAGGTCGTATGCAATAAGCAGGGTGGAGGGTATGGAGAGCTATAGGGAGAGGGTAGGGGGACTAGGTCAGGAGACTTGGTATGCCTCCCTGAAGAGGTACGTTTTTAAGGCACGTCTGAAATTTTGTGCATTAGGGTAGAGCATTCCAGAGGAGGGGTGCTGCTCTGGTGATGTCTTGTAGGCGAGCATGTGAGCTTCGTATTAGAGGGGTGTTTAGTCTGAGTGTGTTAGCAAATCAGAGTGTGCGGGCTGGGTAAAAATAATAATCCATTTGTGTCCACATTCCCTAATGTTAGGCCTTCCCCACATTTAAAAAGAAATTGTCAGACAACAGCATACGTGGCAGAAAAGTAGCAATTTTGGAACTTGCACCAAAATTTGGACTTTTTGCTGCAAGAATTCTGGTAAAACTACCAAGTTAAATATGCCTCATTGTTTAGTAAATTGTTTGGGAAGTGTATCGTTTCTCCTTAAGGAGAGCACCTAGAAGGTGAGGGAGAAGACTTATAAGGGAAATATGCAAATAAGGGAGATGGAACAATACCTCTGCATCACCACCTATCTGAAGGCAGCATTCCTGCAAGTCAATGTTAGACTCTGTATACAATGCAATAGAAGAAGTAGCAGCATAGAGGGATTTAAATAAAATCTAAATCATCCTTATTTTTCCAAGTTCATTCCATAGAGAGAGAGAACAGGTGACGTTTCGGGCTCAAAGAGAGCCTTTTTCAAGAGACTTGTTATACAAGCCATATAGCAATGACTGGGAATGGAAAACCAAGCAAGAATCCATACACAGCCAGCAGTTTCGGGATCATTGCCCCTCATCAGTGTGCAGTAGGTTTCTGGCTTGGCTACTGACAGGCCTATGACATGGGTTGGGAAGGATATCACTTCTTTTTAAGGAGAGCACCTAGAAGGTGTGTGAGAAGACTTATAAGTCCATTCCTGTTCCTCTGGGAAATTTTAGAATAAGGAAAATGGAACAATACCTCTGCAGCTCCACCTGCAGCTCCTGCACGTCAATGTTAGACTCTTTATACAAGTCATATAGCAATGACTGGGAATTGAAAACAAAGCCAGAATCCAAACCAGAAACTTACTGCACACTGAAAAAAACCCTGAAACAACTGTCTTTGTATGAACTCTGGCTTGGTTTTCAATTTCCAGTCGCTTTTATAAAGCTTGTATAAAGAGTCTAACATTGGCTTGGCAGGAATGTTGCCTTCCAATAGGTCGCACTGCAGAGGCATTGTTCCATCTTCCCTACTAGTGAATGAAGTCTGGTATACATAGAAGAAAAAAGGCCTAATGACAAAGACCAAAAGGGGCTCTTCATTAATGGTACTGGCTGCATTTTACTACCAAGGACAGAAGAGTATTGTATTTGTCTTGCTGCAAGAAATGGGTGCTTTTTACATAGGGTGACATACTTTCACCTTGTCTGGAACATAGGATTGTTGAAAGTTTTCTAAAATACTGTTTAAAGAATTACATTTCAAAAGACCCTTATCACAGGTGACAACAAGGCTGAATAACCTTCATTGCTTTGACATGGAATTATTATATATTCTTTCTAGTCATTGTATCATTTTTGTCCTTTTTTCTACTGTCCTCGTGATGAGTGGAATTATTATGTGCCATGTCTGTTCTTTTTGTAGTCTTTCTACGGCCAGCACAATGTAAATTCATAATGGAGAGGAGAGGAGTTTCATAATTAAAAATGCGTCGATAATTCATTGTGGCACAATAAAGGAGAAGCCACAGTAAAATATTATCTCTTCTTTTCCTGTGACAATCTAAATGTGGTAATGAGAAACAAAATATCCATTTATCACCTTAAAAACCCAGAGGCAACGTGTAATGAGAATAAGAAATGGAACAGTTTAGAAAGGCAGCAATGAAAAAAATGTGCAGCAGGAAAATAAAACATAACACAAAAGAGAAATATTGCTATACTAGGAAAGGGCTATAAAGAGCAAGTCCAGTGGGAGAACAATAGTAGTCAGCGACAATAGGAGAAACTCTTTGAAATGTTTTTGTTGGATCAGAGGTCCCGGACAAAGATGGCCGCACCAGCTTCTCTGACTACCTGATACACACTGTACATTAGTATGTATCAATATTAGTCTAAGACACTATTATCTTACTAATATCTTAGGGTACTTTTACATGGGAAGACCTGTTGGACGCAGATGCCCAACAGGTTGTCCCAACGATAATTGCTCCTATTCTTTTGCACAGGAATGGCCATCGCTGAGTGAATGGAGGCGGAGAGGGATGGAGATTGTTACAGCCCACCTACCTCCGTTCACAGCAAACAGGCAGTCGTTGATACATGAACAACTGCCTGTTTACACGAACAGATCATCATTCAGTTTTTTGCATGTAGAAACTGAAGATAAATGAGAAGCAATTGAATGTTCGTTCATCGTTCAGTCGAGCATGCATTTAGACTAAATGATAGTCATTCAGATTCCTGCATCCATTTGAATGATTTATCAGACCATGTCAAAGGGCCCTTAGACAGCCAATGCATACTAATACACGGTGGGCATCAGCTAGTCAGAGAAGCGGTGCAGCCATCTTTACTGATCCAGGCCCAGAGGGTTGCTTTAAAAGGGGTTTTAGCATAAGAAAAAAAATCTATATTTTCCTATTCCTCCCCAGGCAGTCTTCTTACAGCATTTTCTCCTCACCGATCTTCTCCAGTCCCCTGAGTCACATCACCTCCAGCCGGCCAGATGCTCTTCTTCCTGGGACGTTACGTACATTCTCATCAGTCGCCTTCTTGCAGGGCGATGTACCCGGTCACTGGTGACGTAGCATTCACTGCTTAGCAGGGAATGCCAAATCCTATGCTGGGCTATTTCAGAGACTGCACACTTGGCAAGATTCTGTAAACTGTGTACTGGGGTGGGCTCCCCAGGATACAGCGAAGTCTTGAACAAAAGAGGCGACTCCAACTCACTTGTAAAAATGAGATTTTACTTTGTTTAGTAAAACCCTTTACTAAAAAGAACCCCCCAGATATTTACATACACTCATCTGGAAAGCCGAGACCCTTATGCCACGCAGCGCGGTGCTTTATAATGTGTGCTTCCAATATACTCCAAGCTTTTGCCTATCTGCGGACTGTCTCTAACCAGCTGCTATTACCTTCTATCACCCTAGAAACAGGAACAATTAGTGCGGATGCTAGGGAAGCACCCACGGCACAACACGAGAGCTTACAGTCTTACCAACGTACCCCTATCCTCCCCAACCACAGTACCACCAAACAGATATAACAGTATATAGCTCACAAGCCAAGGAAATGTAGTTATATAACATGTAACTTTTAGACCTTTGTAGAAAGCTCTCTCTCACTCTGGGAATTACAGCTCCATAGAGTTCTCTGTGTTTTAGGGTTATTAAACTAACAGATCAGTCCCCAGTAGTGTGGCCTGTGTCAGACGGTATGCCAAACTAAACTAACTACAGTCCTTGCTATTACCCTCGAGCAGTTTGGCGCCAAACATGCAATGCGGTGCATGCACGGTTACACCAGAGTCCGTAGTTCTCTGGCTGACCAGGGTCTGTTGGGTACCTCTATCCTTTGTCTGGAATGGCAGGAATAGGAGTTCATCCGAGTACCATGTGAACTCACTGATGCTGCTACTTCGGAGCCCAGTCCTTAAAGCAATCTTCTCCGTTAAGATGAGGGTCAGACAAACTCTGGAACAGTCTCTAATTCAGCTCCCCTTCACTGTAACTCCGGTCCTTTAGGGGTCCTTCTCCACGTGGATCATGTTGGCTCACTCTCTCCAGTCCTCCAAAGCACACTTCACAAGATGGCTGACAAACACACACTTCTCTCTTTTCCTCTGAGCTCTATCCTGTCTGGGCAGTAATGATGCACTTCCTCTCCCCTGTTGCATTTCATACCACAATGACCTTTTGTGGTAAAACAACAAAATGTCAGTTATAACAGCATGAACTTACTTACAGAAACAGGTACATTCACAACAGGAGGGCTGTTTCACCATCTTACAAATCCACCATCAGTCTCTGATAGATGGTGGTCTCCTTGTGGTTTCTCCTGATAATCACCTGGAACCAGTTTACTGTGATAGGCTGTTTATGCGGCCTCTGTAAAATGATATGTAGAGCCATTAGGGAACTTAGGGGACTTTTATATGGGTGGCTTATGGCCTGTGTAAATACGTGATATGACAGGGCAAATGAGCAACTAAAATTTGGAAAATCCACAAAATCACAATGTAAAATTTTGCAAAGTTTCAGAAGCCAAATGTGGGAAAACAAAGCTATTTTGCAGATCCCTACATTTTTTTACCTTCTCCCTCAATGAAAAGGATCTTTGCCATAATAAAACCTTTGAAACACAATCTATGACCTAAAATGGAGTGGAAGACTTTCAATAGCCTTGATGACTCCCAGAGCCAGATTTGGGCTGCCCACAGTACAGATCAGTCAATTATGATGATGTCCCACCATAATTCTCCCCATGTTAACCTCAGATACTGCAACAAACCTTTTTAGGCAATGCCCCCTTTATGCTAAGCCACGCCCTTTGTAGCCCCTTACAGTAATATTGCTGACTTGTGACCCCTTCACAGTTATGGTGTATTTCTAAATAATAGTCAATTACCAGCTCTACATAGTGACATTAATTAAGGCCCACTTACACGGAGCTGTGATCGCTCAAAAATCGGTAAAAAACGATCGTTTAAGCAATCATCATTGCATCTAAACGTGCGCCCATTGTGCACTTTTCGTGCACTGCTAGCTGATCGTTAAATTCAGGCCAAACTAAAAATCATCATAAAGCCTTATCAGCAGTTCTCCACGGGGAGTGCTGATAGCATTGTTTCCCATTGGAAAACAAAGGAACTAAAAGCAGGTAAGAGCCCTCAGGCTATTAACTGCTTTCAGCTCAAGGATTCATTTGCACACTAATAAGCTATTAAGTAGCTGAGTAGCTACTTAATAGTTTATGCAAAATGATCGCTCAAAGCTGTCACTCAAACTGTCGTTTGAGCGATCATCACTCCGTGCAAATGGGCCTTTAGACTGAAGTTACCTCCAGTCATCACAGGTGGCCTCATTGCTGATTGATGTAACTTCCTCTCCTTTTTCTTCTCTATCAACATCCAGACCATTACAATGACTCATCCCGGCCACAACTTGTCTTTGCAGAATTTTACACACAGAAATCTTTGACACCGTGCTTACCACCACCCTACCTGTTTTCCATATCTCAACACAATCCATTGTGCTCCAAATGGTAATTAGGCACAGGGGCGTAACTATAGGGGATGCAGAGGATGTGGTTGCACCTGGGCCCAGGAGCGCTAGGGGGCCCATAAGGCCTCTCTTCTCCATATAGGGAGCCCAGTACTATGAATAAAGCATTATATTTGGGGGTCCTGTTACAAATTTTCCATTGGGGCCCAGGAGCTTTAAGTTACGCCTCTGGTTAGGCCCCAGAAGTAAGTGTTGCTTTTATCGTCCTTCATGCAGTAAAAGTGCCCATTTTTCTGTCTCTCTCAGTAATAATACCACATTTGCTGTCCCTTTCGTTAATAATGCCACTGTTTCTACTGTTTCATTATTAATAATGCCTCTCCTTGACGACTCTCTGGATTATCTGGATAAGGACGGGATCCAAGTGCTTCTACCACTCATACACAGCGAATCGGAACTCGGAGGTACTGGCAGGTTAACCTTTCAGAAGGAACCCCCACCAGACACCAGGTGAGTGCCCTCTTTGTATATACTGAATGCTATTTAACTAGACGTTACCATCGCACAAGGCGCTGTTCATTTGTTTTTAATTCCTACAGGCTGAGGGCGGCTTCTCACAAACATATTTGCATGTGTTTTTGTGCACGTAAAAATAGTGTGAGAATGGAACCCCTTCATTTCAATGAGTTCCCCCCCATTTCCATTTTTTATTGCATGCATAGAAGTCTATGGGAAGTGCGCAAATGTGTGCGCAATACACAAAAACCTGTGCGAAAAAGAATACATCTGGACCTCATTAGGCTAAATAGCTTTATAAATCAGTGCAAGAGGTGTGCCTTGTGCAAATGTAAACAGGCCCTGCATGCGCAAAAATACAGTTGTTTGCACAGACATGCATGCAAATCAACTTCATTCACTGCACAAATAAGTTGTGCTGAGGCGTGCATATTTGTGCGTATGCTTCTCTGAAGCTGTCCTGAGGGCTTTTTTGGACGATCGTATCTGCGCGGGTTTTTGCATGCGTAAAATATATGCTTGTAATGCACAGAGAATAGAATGCATTGATGTCAATGGGTTCGTACTCATGAACATGTTTTGCACATGCATCTTGTGCACACACAAAAATAGGACCTGCTTTACCTTTCTGCATATTACGCAGCATATGCATAGAAGTCTATGCGAGGTGCGAAAATGAGCAACACACTGAATAATTCTGTGAAAAAAAGAACACTTCTGGAACTCACTAGGATAAATAGCCTTTTAACCCTTTGCAATCCAATTTTGGATTCAGGGTTTCCTAAGGGGCTTTCTCTTTTTGCCATTTTACAACGGCGCTATCTGCTGGCTAGAGCCAGCACTGCAGTATGTGACAAGCTGGAAAGGCCCCGACAACAAAGCGGCCAGTAATATACAGTAAGAATACCCTGCCGGACGTCTTCCGACATTGAAGCTGTACAGCCTTCAATCAGAATGTCTTCAGACGTCAGACAGTGAATTGGAAGGGGTTAAACCAGGGGGTGGATTGCACGCGCATGTGAACAGGCCCTGCATGTGCAAAAAGTACAGTTCTGTGCGCTAATATGTGTGCAAATCAATTTAGTTCATTGTGCAAATACTTTGCACCAAGAGGTGCGCAATTGCGGTCGTCAGAATAAGCCACGAATATTTCAGAAAAAAATGCATTCACAAACCTTCCATCCACAAAGCCCATTAGTCTGCATTCCTCCTGTGGTAACCGCATTACTTAATACACACATCACAAAAGTAATTTTGTATGTCAGACACAAGTAGATGTTAAACGTGTGAAAGCCATTTACCTTGTGAGCCTTCATTTTCATACTGTTTTTCTCACTTACAGTCTCGAGTAAATTGAAACTAGCATCACAGTGAAGATGTATTATGTTTCCATTTACTTTCTAGCTCTGATTTTTAATATTTTATTCTTCATCTAACAAGTTGTCACTGTGTTTGTATGTAATGGGAGATAAAGTCATATATATTGTGTGATTCAATGCATTTAAAATAAGGGGGAGGATTCACGAAGCGAAATACAGCAGAGTTCATAAATGGAGACAAAATAATGGAGTAAATTTGTTTTTGTGTGTTTTAATCTTCTTGTATGTCTACAGTATATCAACGGTTCTGAGTAATGACTAAAAGTAGGGATATGATTGAGTCATAAAATGTACCAAATATGTTGAATATGTGAGCCATGCTTGGCTGCCATTAGAGATGCACAGCATTGAATGTGAAGTTGTCTGATTTACTAGTCAATCCGCGGAGGTAATTATACACAGACATTTCAAACGAGGCTAGACTACGCCTCACTTGTAATAATTAGAATTTATTATAATTCATTTATTATCATTGGATATTAAAAACTCAACAGGTGTCCCACGTTGGGGTGACATCTCTTTAGAGGTAGGACTTCTTTCAGGCCGATAGAAGCTGTTTCTCATGAGACCTCAGCAAAGCCGGCAGAAGGCGGCGCTGTGGCACGAATTCTCAGGACGCAGCATGTCCATTCTTTTTTTTTTCTGTTGCAGCCTCGCTCTCCTCTATGGGAGAGACAACCACGACAGAAAAGCATACGGTGGAGCCGCTCCAAAACCCACGGCTAAGTGTCACGGGTTTTACGGCTGCACTTTCCTGACGGAAACCTCGCGGTTTTTCTCTGCGGCAAAACCTCAAGATTTCCGCCTAGAATATGACCCATGGGAACCCAGCCTTATAGCTTCTCTGCATAGAAATTAGACCGTGATATGGATCAGTTCCAGTGTGAATCCACATAAGAATTAGAAAATTGAGCCAGTATTTCAAAAGCTGCCAAACTTATTGGGTTTTCTCATACAACGTTGTAGATAGTATTTTGAGAATGGTGTGATCGAGGAAAAACATCCGGCAAAAGGGATACCTGTGGACATAAGCAAATCGTTGCTGAAAAGGGTCAAAGGAGGATATCAAGAGGCATTCTGATGAACAAGGGTTGTTGATCCAGGGATTATTCTGATTGCCAGATTGGAGTCAGGAAGGAATATTTTACTTTAAGGGCTCAGTCAGACAAGCATTTTTTTTTTTTGCGCACATAGAATGTGCTCCATGCATGTTAAAAATGTGCATGACTGTATCTCCGTGCCCATTGCTTTCAATGTGGCCGGCGCTGCAGCCCCCCATTGAAAGCAATGGGATGCAGGCAACCCCTGCAGTGATTTTGGGGAAAGGGCTTGAAATATAAGCCCTTCCCTGAAAATCATCCCTAGCTGCTGTAAAAAATAAAAAAATATATATAGCACCTTCCACCACTTTTGGGGCTGCAGCGCATCTTCTCGCTTGGTCCCCTGACTTTGCCCTAAATGGGGAAAATTGGCTTCTACCTCATTGGGGTGTGTGTGTGTGTGTGTGGGGGGGGGGGGTTCCTTCAGCTGGATCAACCTTGGATGATAAGAGGCTGAACTGGATGGACATATGTCTTCTTTCGCCCCACATACTATGTAAGTTGTACACAGTCAAGCAAATTGTTACCCGATACAGTGCTGGCGTTCCAACTAGTGTGTCTGAACACACAACTCGTTGCTCCTTAGCACAGATGGGCTATAACAGAAAATGACCAGTTCCAGTGCAATTGTTATCTAAGAGAAACAGAAAAGCAAGACAAAAGAAGACAAAAGAGTGAAAAAATTGGAGCACTAAGAAGTGAAAAACATCTCCTGATCAGATGAATCCAGATTTCTGTTGCACCGTGCTGATGGGAGGCCACAATTTGGTGCAAGCAGCATGAATCGATGAAGTCTTCTTATAACAGTATGGTGAATGATTATTTGGCATACTCTGAGTCCTGCTGAATGATTTGAACACCTAGTGGAATGATGAACTGCAGTGGTTTGGAAGGCCAAAGGAGGTCAAACATACTAGTAGATGAGTGTAATTAATAAAGTAGCCATTCAGTGTGTGTATACTAGTGATGAGGTGGCGTTAAGAAGAAGGAACGTCTAACATACTTGACAAGTTGTTCAAATCTATCATACCATGTGCACCACTGTGATAAATTTGGTACAATTTGGCACTAGTTTTACAAGCTTTCAAATGTGTCCTTTAGAGATTAGCGAGTATACTCGCTAAGGCACATTACTTGAGCGAGTATCTCCCCGCTCGTCTCTAAAGATTCGGGGGCAGGCGGGGAGTGGCGGGGGAGAGCGGGGAGGAACGGAGGGGAGATCTCTCTCCCTCTCTCCCCCCTGCTCCCCGCAGCAACTCACCTGTCACCGGCGCCGGCCCCGAATCTTTAGAGACGAGTGGGGAGATACTTGCCTAAGGCACTACTCGCTCGAGTAATGTGCCTTAGCGAGTATACTCGCTCATCTCTAGTGTCCTTACTATGAAATCATTGACAAATCTCTTCCAGTGCTTTGCAAAATTGTAGTAGTTAAAGATGTTGTCCAACCAGGATAACCTCATACCATAAGTTACCACTCCCTATGCCTGGTACCACCGGCTGCCGCCAAGTACTGCAACTTTATATGGTGCACCTTACCATCAACTGGTAACCATGTATAATATGAAGGTGCCAAGTCCTCCACAGTGAAAGGTGCACTTTGCAGTGGAAATCCAAATAGAGGAACTGTAATTGTTGTGTCTCCAGCTGTACTAGAAAGAACAGGTGCAGGCACAGCTGGATGGAGCGCTCTCTACTATTATACAGGTAGGTGAAGATGAATTTGTCAGCCCCATTATTACCTAGATGCATGAAGAGGGGTTTTGTAAGAAAAATGTACAAAATATGTTGATAAAACCTACTGAAAGAAATGCTTTGAATCACCTATTCTGTATATTAAAAAAATAAAGGTACACTTTAATTTCCACTATGGTGGTGCTGAAGGAAAATAGAACACTTAATGCCAGTTTCCCCAACAGATAACAGTTTCTTGCTGGGGCTGTTGCAGCAGGACACTTTGTCATCTATCATTGAGCCATAGCCTAGAACACTCTCTGGACGTAGGATAAGTCCAACAATAGAGAGAGCTCTAGATACCCTAGTGGGATTGTTACGTTGTGCTGCTGAGATCTGTAGTACTATGGTTTCTAGCAGCACAGCTACACAGGTGGTGTACGTTTATTTTCTGTCAGTTTTGTGTCAGTTTGTTCTGCTGAGTGGCCCCTAGAGTCCTCTAGTAGATGTGTCTTGCTAGTGTAGGGCCTGCAAGACACAAGGGGGCTTGTAGCTTAAGTTCATTGGCCAATGTACGAACTAGCACCTTGCTTTTTATATTCAGCTTTACCATCTGCTATTAACTTTGCATTTTGGCTGCTGTATGTAGTGTTTTCTGGCGCTGTGTGTCCTGTTGTTTTGTCACTGTCATGTGGCATGTGTCCTGTTGTGGTGGCTTGGTTCCTAGGAGCAGCTAAGGCCTAAATCCGAAGACCGCTGGGTCGCCCTTTATTGGGGCGATGTCTTCGCTTAGGTAGGGCCATGTCATCCTCCCCATAGTTCAGGGCCAGTTGTCTGAAACCCGTGCATATCCATATCTTTGGTCACGATCGTGTGGGCCCCATGCTTAGTTTGCCCATACTATCGTAGCATAATGCCCCCTCACTTACAAAAGGGGGTGCATTATGTTGGTATGTTGTTATATGCTAGTTATGTTATCCCGCATATGTTGATATGTTGTATACATGTATGTTGCAATATGTTGGCATGTTATGTTAGTATGTTGTGAGTCTAGGTTTATTCCTGTATTCTGTCTGTCTGATCCACACGTCCATTGGTTTTGGACGCCTGATTCCTCTTCCTGTATGTCTACCCATCTGTTGGTGGGCAGACGCCTGATCTGAATCCTGTCTCCTTGTCCGTTGATAGGTGGATGTTAGGGCTCTGTTTGGTCGGTCTCCTGTCTGTGTCTGAGTTTCAGCTCTGTTTGTTACCCGTCCTACATTATGCAGTCTGTATTCCTGTCCCGGTGTTCATTCTGCGGCGAGTTGCACCGTGCGGACATAATTTTCTGTAGACCCCTGTTGTATGTACCTGTGTTTTTGGCCTTCTGCTGTATGCCCGGTTATAGGCCCGTATGGATAAGTCCTATGAGTCTTTGTGTCAGTAGGAGGGTTGCCATGTTTTCCCCTCTGGACTAGTGCACTATTATTTGCAGGCTATTGTTCGGTGGCCTTTTGTATAAGTCGCAGTGGTCCTGCTTATTAGTTGCCTTTCTCTCTCTTCCTTTTTGCCATCTTTGCCTTGGTGTCAGGTCCTTTTTAGATAAATCCTATACACGTGCGTGGTTTGGAAGAGTTGCATAATTTTTGTTGTTATGCTTAAAAGGTCCAGAGGCCTCTTTTTTAAAGGGGAGGTACTGTTACATTGTGCTGCTGAGACCTGTAGTACTATGGTTTCTAGCAGCACAGCTACACAGGTGGTGAATGATTGAACTGTTTGGGTGTGGTGACTTCCTGCTAGCCAATCTCCTGGGTCTTTGCTCACATATAAACCCTGATCCTGTCAGTGTCTGTCTAGTGTCCATAGTGAGCAGTCATGTATCCATGTCCGTTACAGCTTGCTGTGTGTTTGGTGTTCAGGGTGAGCAGTCAGGAATCCTCATCCGTTGCAGCTTGCTGTGTGTTTGGTGTCGTGCTGGTTAATGTCTGTTTGTACGTTTATTTACTGTCAGTTTTGTGTCAGTTTGTTCTGCTGAGTTTGTTTGCTATTTCTGTGCTAGGGTGGCCCCTAGGGTCCTCTAGTAGATGTGTCTTGCTAGTGTAGGGACTGCAAGACACGAGGGGCCTTGCCGGGGCTTGCAGCTTAAGTTCATTGGCCAATGTACGAACTAGCACCTCACTTTTTATATTCAGCTTTACCATCTGCTATTAGTGTTTGCTTTCTGGCTGCTGTATGCTGTGTTTTCTGGCTCTGTGTGTCCTGTTGTTTTGTCCCTGTCATGTGGCATGTGAATGTGTTCTGTTCCGGTGGCGTGGTTCCTAGGAGCAGATCTGAAGACTGCTGGGCCGCCCTTTATTGGGGCAATGTCCCCACTTAGGTAGGGCCATGTCATCCTTCCTATAGCACAGGGCCAGCTGTCAGAGACCCGGTGTGTACTCTTTGGTCACGATCATGGGGGCCCTGTGCTTAGTTTGCCCACACGACCATAACAGGGATATATTTATTATTGACCAATGAGAACCTAAAATTGAATATGGTTGTTGATAGGCATACTGATTCAACTACCACCAGTATATCCGCTATAACATCTGAGTTCTATTGCGGTCCCTGACGATCTGTGGCCTCTGGAGAAACACGTTAAACCATTAATACTTATATTTTTCTCTCTCTATTTTTAATATATACTCTATTGGGATTAAGGACCATTTCCATCATATGGTCCTTACGTTATTTTAAATTTTTATATATTTTTCTTTCCAGAGTATCTAGAGCTCTCTCCATTGTTGGACTTTTCCTACGTCCAGAGAGTGCCCTAGCTTGGGTATATATTTTTCCCAGCACTCTCATTTTTTAATTCAGGAGTGCTGAAGTTCTATACTCAACTGGGATTATTGACCATTTCCATCATATGTTCCTCACGTTACCTTTAGCTTCCCAGGGTATCTAGAGCTCTCTGTATTGTTGGACTTATCCTATGTCCAGAGAGGGTCCTAGTCAGAGTATATGTTCTTCCCAAAACTATAATTTTGACTATAGGGGTGCTGAGATACACATATCCCACTGATATGAAGTAATAGTTGTCTCTTCAAATCTCTGAGATATCTATTTGCTATCGATATTTATGTTTTGGTGTTTGTATTAGGTACCCTACGCATGTCTTTTAATAGTAATTAATAAAAATAATTTTAGTTAGTCTGTAAAGGCTAACTTTTAATAATCACTCAATAAAAGCATATGGATAGAATGCAAACAACAAAAATGGAACTGTTATGCTAATCGGTGTTATAGGGTAAGGCAAAAAGAATAGTACAATAGAAACAATCTCAAAGGTACTGAGGTGGAAAACATAATAGTATTAGGGGTAATCCCACTATCTATTACCCTAATAAGTAACACAGAGTACTTACCCAAAAAGGGCTACTGCACACGGGTGCCTATCTCTAATACACCCTCAAGATTTTCTAAACTAGTGCCTCAATGCATTTGCCCAGTAAATGTAGATCCATCAGCGGACTAGTACGGAGATCAATAGAAGTAATCAAAAAATCAGGGATTGTTATTCAGGGATGGAAATACTCACCCGATATAGTTTGGGTCCAGCAGAGCTGTCACCTGTACTTCTGGCCCAACACTGGGTCACGTAGTATTATATCGTCGCCTTCCCTCTTGTTGATGGTGATGTCATCACATGGGGCAGTTTGGCTCATTTCATTTCCTAAGCCAGCCCCCTTTTCTATCATGGTCAATGCACTGATAGAGAAGGGGGCTGGCTTAATTATTAAAATGAGCTGAACAGCCAGCCCCTTGTGATGATGTCACCAACAATGAGAGGAGGGATGAAGACTCCATACCACATGACTTGGTGTTGGAACTGTCCAGAAGTGGAGATGCCATCACCAGTTTACCTAAACTGGATTGCGTATTTCCATCCCTGGATATGCCTTAAAGTGACGCTTTGGTTTTGGGACAAAATTCTGTCCCAAGAATGGGGGTATATTATCTGCAGTTCTTCTTCTCTGGTGTCCCTCTTATCTGTCAGTTTCCAGGTGCTGTTTTTAGCCACCCAAGATGAATAGCACAATCTTCCCACTACCTAATCCCCACATTGCATTGCATTGCATTGTGTGCATTAGGTAGATGGGAAATTGCTGCAGCCACCTAAAATGACTGAAAACAGGACCCAAAACTGGCACAACGGAGAGTTAGCAGAGAAGGTAATTTACCCATTTCATCTCCTGTCCACAACAGAATAATGTTCAGAAATCAGAGGGTAGCTTTAATAAAATTAGTCATGACCATTTTACAAAAAGTTATTGATAACGATCAGAGATGAGTAAAGCAGTGAAAATTTTTTCTATAAGGGAGCCATATTTGCTATACAGCATAAGGTACAATGGATTCTTAACCCTTTCCAATCCACTGTCTGACGTTTAAAGGCATTATGATTTAAGGCTGATGTTGGAAGACGTCTGTCGGGGTTCCCTTACTGTATATTGCCAGCCTCTCTGCTGTCGAAGCCTATCCAACGTGTCACCTCATGCAGTACTGGCTTTAGCCAGCAGATTGCACCGTTGTATAACGGCAGAAAAAGAGTAAGCCCCCTAGGAAAACCAGGATACAAATTGGATTGGAAATGGTTAAATGGCAAAATATGGGTTTATATGCCCCATAATAGAAACTTTACCCATCAGTGATGTACTGTACAACAGTCAAAGGGCAAAATTCCCATGAACAATTATAGAAAGTTTAATTTGACATCTTTCAGCCAAGTTTCTAAGGACGTAGATGTTGGAACTTGCGGTAGTTTTATAGGTTTCAATGACATATTTGTTTTATTGAATTAACCTTTTAATACACTTTATTACAACAAAATGTGTTTGATTTTGGAGTTAGTTGAGGGATCAGTCGCTTGCTACCATTTGTTATTTTACAGAGGTTTATTGCTTGTCCTAGGTTAATGTAAATATCAAAGGCTTTGCAAATACTAAAGTGAAATTTATCCAAGACCACGAGTAAAATAGGTGATATTAAAGGATAAATCATACAGAAGTGGACTTGTCCTTACCAATAACTCATGGAGGACATTGATAGTTCTTGTCGGAGTTAATGCACTATTGTTTTCAGTTAATGGGTTCTAAAATTATTATTTTTGCTTATAAAAAACTTTTACAAGAGCATACAACCTGAATGTCATCCAGTGGACTTTAAAGAAAACCTGTCATCAACTTTAAGCACTAACTGAGCTATGCTGCTTATAGTTGATATAGGTGATGTGGAGTCCAGGGACCCTCTTTTCATACTTACCTGCTTCACCCATTCCTATAGTGCCCCCTCTTTTTAGAAGGCTGCATGTACGCACCTTCCATTCATCTCTATAGAAGTGCATGAGCACAGCCTTCTGAAAAGAGTCAAGCTTGCTGTGTGCGCTGACTTTGCCGAAGGACACTATAGGAAGGGGTGAACCGGGTCAGTATGAAAAGAGGCTCCCCGGACTACACATCACCTAAACTATAAGCACCGTAACCACTGACGTAACTATACGGGATGCAGGGGATGTGGTTGCATAAGGCCTCTCTGCTCCATATAGGAGTAAAGCATAGTTGGGGTCCCCGTTACAGATTTTGCATTGGGGCCTAGAAGCTTCAAGTTACGCCTCTGACCATAACTTAGTTTATGGTTACCCTTAAATTGAAGGTTAACTTGACAACAAGCTGATCACAAAGTGTCCCCAGCTGGGACCTTTCATAATCAGCTGCAATATGTTGGAAATCCTTACAGATAGGATTCAATTTTCTAGCAGCACCACTGCAAAGGGCATGAAACATTATACAGTGCCCATTCACATCAGTAAATTATCTGTGTAATACAGGGGGGCAGGCCCTATAGAAAAAATACTTGTTGTGACTCTTCTCCGTGTCTGCCAAGAGATGAGCATCCTAAATTGAGAACACTATTAATTCATAATTCCCTAGTAGGAATTATGCAATATTGCTATTAGCGGCCAGATGCATTCAGAGACATGTGTTGGAGAGTTTTATTGTACGTATACCCGGGAACCATGTACAGGAGGTTGTATGGGTGTACATGTAGTCCTAGCAGCTCCATAGTATAAAGCTGCAGGGACTACCCTGTTTTTCTGAAAATAAGACATACCCTGAAAATAAGACATAGCATGATTTTCCAGAATTTTTGAGGATGCAAAATGATTTTTCAGGCTTTTTGAGGATGCTTGAAATATAAGCCCTACTCCAAAATTAAGCCCTGCTAACAGTTAATTAAAAATTCAATTTAAATAGTGTCCAGGCAGCTATACATGTAAAAAAGTTAAACTTTTTTGAACAATAATTAATATAAGACACTGTCTTATTTTCAGGGAAACAGGTATATGTGCTATATCAGAGATATTCACAAATTACTTTCTGTTGAATTCACAGGTTATCCACTAAAAAAAATCTCTATGCTGTTGTATGAAATTGAAAGCATACGAAAGTGCAGTAGAGCCCATAGACTTTCACAGGGGCCCTATTACATCCCCATGCAGCTCAAAGGTGGTTCAGAGTCATATTATGGTCACAAGCATTAATCCTTAGGTACAGGCCTTCTCAAAGGCTATGTACAAACAACCCTTTGTGTGGTCTGCAGTCAGATGTCTCCTCAATTCACACCTTCTTAAGAAGGCCTTCACACTGGCGAGAAAATCATGTGATTTTCTCGCAATCCGAGAGTGAGTGAAAACGCATAATTATGAAACTAATGATTTTCAAGTGTTTCATTCTCATTTGCAATGTTTTCACTCCTGCGATGCTGCGTGCAAAAAAACAAAGCATTTCCTTTCCTTTTGTGATATCGTCCATTGTTTTCAATGAGAGAACATCACGATCCCCTGCCACAGCTGTGACAGCTGCAGAAGAAGATTCCTTCAGCCCCGCAGGGATCCGATGCTGTCGCATCCAGGGGGTTCCACGTCCTTACAATGGGGCCCACGGTAGCAGCACCAGCCCCACTGAAAACAGTGGGAAGACATTGCGATCTCCTGCCGCAGCTATGACACATATGAATGCATTTGATCGGGTGGTTAAAAATGCTCAAATAACATATATAATATGTTTTTATTTTTATAAAATATATGTTAACAACCTCGTAGACAGATTGCACAATTAAATATCAATATCTCCTGATGATAGAAAGCCATATAAAGTAATTAACAGAATAAAGGACAGTATGTGGTAACAAATGGATCTGGATAAGTCGGGGACTTGGGCAGGAAAGTGGCAAATTAGGTTTAGCACTGATAAATGTAAGGTTCTGCACATGAGTAGAGGAAATCCATGTCATCATTACATACTAAAGGGGAAACCACTGGGGAACACCGACATGGAAAAGGGCTTGAGGATATTAGTTAACTGTAAACTTAACTGGAGCAACCAGTGTCAGGCAGCTGCTGCTAAGGCAAATAGGATAATGATGTGCACCAAAAGAGGTCTAGGGGCGCATGAAGAGAACATTGTTCTTTCTCTTTACAAGTCACTGGTCATATCACACATGGAATATTGTGGACAGTTTTGGGTACTGGTACTTAAGAAGGACATATCAGAGCTTGAGGGGGTATAAACATGGGCAACTAAAGTAATAAATGAAATGGGTGGACTACAATACCCAGAGAGGTTATCAAAATTGCAGTTATTTAGTTTAGAAAAAATACGGCTGAGGGGCAACCTATTAACTATGTATAAATACATTATGGGACAATACAGAGATCTCTCCCATCATCTGTTTATACCCAGGACTGTGACTGTAACAAGAGGACATCCGCGACGTCTAGAGGAAAGCAGGTTTCATCACCAACACAGAAGGGGGTTCTTTACTGTAAGAGCAGTGAGACTATGGAACTCTCTGCCTGAGGATGTGGTGATGGTGACTATGATAAAAGAGTACAAGAGGAGCCTGGACGTCTTACTTGAGCATTACAATACTTCATATTATAATCACTAATAACTTCAGAAGGGTCGGTGATCCGGGGATTATTCTGATTGCCAGATTGGAATTAGGAAGGAATTTCTTCCCTAAAATGAGGCAAATTTGCTTCGACCTCATTGGGGTAGTTACTAGAGATGAGCGAGCACCAAAATGCTCGAGTGCTCATTACTCGAGTCGAACTTTCAGTGATGCTCGAGAGTTCGTTTCGAGCAATGAACCCCATTGAAGTCAATGGGCGACTCGAGCATTTTTGTATATGACTGGTGCTCCGCTAAGGTTTTCATTTGTGAAAATCTTAGCAAATCACCAAAGTCATGTAAAAAACACAGAAATGGATAGGGCAGGCGAGGAGCAACATGCAGGGCTGCATTTCGGGCTCCGAGGTCTCACTATTAAGCCACAATAGTGGCAAGAGTGAGAACCCCCCCTCCCCCCCCCCCCCCGCACTGTCAGCATAAAGATCGTTCTACTCTGCAATACAGCCGGCTCCATTGAAAGCAATGGGCTGCCGGCGAGCGCGGGATGAATTTTCGAGAAGGGCTTAAAAATATAAGCCCTTACCTGAAAATCATCCTAAAATGTGTAAAAAATAAAATAAAAAATTATGTCAGCAATTAGATCGTTCTCCTCTGCCACAGCTGTAACAGCTGTGGCAGAGAAGAACGATGTTAGCCCATTGAATTCAATGGAGCCGGCAATACAGCCGGCTTCATTGAAAGCAATGGGCTGCTGGCGAGCGTGGGATTAATTTTCGGGAAGGGCTTAAAAATATAAGCCCTTACCTGAAAATCATCCTAAAATGTGTAAAAAAAAAAAAAAATGTATACTCACCTTTCCGCTGCAGCCGGAGTTCAGCCGCGTCTGGCCGGCAGTTCTTCTACTTCAAATCCCAGCCTGCTGAATGAGCTGCCTCTGATTGATCACAGCCTCATCAATCAGAGGCAGCTCTCACTCACACCCATTCATGAATTCATGAATGGGTGAGTGAGTGCTGCCTCTGATTGACTCAGCGCAGGGACCAATCAGAGGCAGCACTCACCCATTCATGAATTCATGAATGGGTGTGAGTGAGAGCTGCCTCTGATTGGTGAGGCTGTGACCAATCAGAAGCAGCTCATTCAGCGGGCGGGGATTTTAAATCCCCGGCTGGTGGTAGATCAGCAGTTCAGCACCACAGTGCAGGGGACAGCAGGAGAAGACGCGGCTGTGCCCCGACAGCTGAAGGGAGGTGAGTATCTATTTTTTTTGTTTTTTAAATCACTTTTAATTCATTTCCAGGTAATGGCTTATATGTAAAGCCCTTCCCTGAAAAAGAATTCAAGTGTGCCAGCAGACCATTGTCTTCAATGGAGTCGCCGGCAGCAGAAGCGGCTCCATTGAAGAGAATGCCTGCATTTTTATTCTTTTTTTACACTAAAATCTTTCTTTTTTGGGAAGGGCTTATATGTAAAGTCCTTCCCTGAAAAGGAATGCCGGGAGCCAGCAGGCCATTGTTTTCAATGGAGCCGCCGGCAGCAGCCGCGGCTCCATTGAAAACAATGCGTGCATTCCCTATGGTGCATGCATGTCCTATCTTTGCAGGCACGCACCTGCAAAGTACGGACATGTGCACACACCATAGGGAATGCAGTGTTGTAAATACAAGCATGTTTTTGTGCGTGCGTATGCACGCACCAAAACACACTCGTCTGAACGCACCCTTAAGGATGATTTTCAGGTAAGGGCTTATATTTTTAAGCCCTTCCCGAAAATTCATCCCGCGCTCGCCGGCAGCCCATTGCTTTTAATGGAGCCGGCTGTATTGCTCGTTTAATCGAGACGAGTACCGCGTGGTACTCGTCTCGAGTAACGAGCATTTCGAGCACCCTAATACTCGAACGAGCATCAAGCTCGGACGAGTATGCTCGCTCATCTCTAGTAGTTACCCTTCTTTGGATCAACATTGGATAGACACGTCTTTTTTTAGTCTTACATACTATGTTACATTACTTTTCTACTGTTAAACTAAATAAAAGGTATTATGCAAGTATTTATGAGTCTGAAGACGAATAGCGTGGAGAAACATAATGAACATGAGTTTGTTTAATTCTTTTTAAGCCAAAGATGGGAGTTTTTTTCCTAAAACTAAAAAAGATATAAAGAACAATAAGAATCTTTGACCAAGTTTTCTAAATTGCTCCCGGTGGCTTAATAATGTATAAATTATACCATTCGGCAGAGAGAAGTAAACACGTTGGGTGATCTGTCATCAGTGTAATAGTTGCTTTTACGTGAACATGTATCATTAAGTGGTGAGTTCCCAGGGACTGAACTAAAAGTATGTTCCTACTATACAAGGGGGCTACTGTGTGTCCACATAGCAATTATTTGGAAACATTGTTAGTTATTAAGTACTTGTGTAATAAGGAATGCCGTATTGATTCTCCTCCAAGGTCCGTTGACTGTTTTCTTTGAAGAATAAGTAGCCATATTTGTTTACTAAATAATGATTTTCTGTTCCTTAGAAAAGCAGAAAAGACTTCACTGCTAGCGGCACTTCATTAAAAATACACAATAGATTGGCGAGCATGCTTGAAAAGTCAATGGAAAAATGTGTAAGTGCTTGATAAGTTAGCACCATGTATGGTGCTCTGTATGTACTATGTGTCACTTTTATACTGTGTGAAATAAATAGGAAGGGAACGCTTTCTTCTGTGTCGGACTGGGAAAATAGTACTGAGGGTCCATTCTACATTCACTGTATATAGAAAAATTGCACTTTAATTTTACTGTTATCATTGCATTTGTGAGTCAACTCATAACAATTGGGCCCCATTCACACCTGTGTCTAGGGCTATTGCATATTTCCATTGTTCGGCTCAGTCCTCCATCATGTTTGGCGCCAGATCCAATGTATGCCGGTGCCAACAGTCCTCACTGAATGCAATGGGGTTTGTCCAGCTTCTGGCATTCTGACCGGCATTTTATTGATGAAATAGTGCTGCATGCTGTGCTATTTCGTGCATTATAACTTTCCAAATAGAACATCTGACGTAGATGTGAATGGGGCCTTAGACCCTGGCTGCAAGTCATTAGCTCCAAAGTCAGCTTGAAATGGGTTGTTGGATGCTCATCATTTCAGACCCTCATCCTATTGGAGTATTCTTTGGTACTCTAATGAGTGAGTCCAACCTTGAGTTGATGCCATACATGGAATTATAGCAATTCTGGGAGTATGTTTTTCACCATAAATACTATGGGGCTTATATACTATTAAAAATACAACAGTTGTTCGGCTCACATTATGCCAGAAAACGGTCTTATATGCTTTGTGCCACTTTAACAATGTATTTTTAGACACTTTCAGACAGTTTTAGCAACTTGTCCAAAAATGAGGCGCGGCCTAAATTGCACCAAAATTTTAGTGCAACTTTTGGTATAAACTAAGTCAACTTATAGGTGGTCTAAAATTCGACAGATTTATCATTCAACATAGCTACTGTGAAGAACTGGCGCATTTTAGACTGTTATAACTTTGCACCGTCTAACTTTTAGCTATTCAAGCTATCAGACATTGAACACTTCTTGGGTTTCACAAGTACTGATCTGAAGGAGTTGATGCATTTAATTAGAGGACCAGCATCATTCTAAAATTGTGCCCAGCGTTTGATCAACTTTGATAGGCCAGTTCATACTCTGCATAATTTATATGGCATTCACTCTCAAGGTTTCATTAAGTTTATCCAATGATTACTGGGATAAATAAGGGTATAGAAAAAAAGAAAAGCAGCAATAAAGTCAGCAGAGCTATCCAGCCATACCACTTGCTTTACAACAAATATAAAGTCGCACTACCAACCTTAGAGACATAGGCATGCAGTAGGCACCTTTCACATACTGCTTGATATCCCCACATCCTTACTATCCAGGACAAGTAGTCATAGTGTTCCCATCCCCTTTTCCACTTCTTTAGTTGCATGTGCTGCCTCTGCATACTTCACTGTCTATATAAGTTCCTCTTTTTTAAATTCATACTACTATACCATATTTCAGTGCCGCAATCTAGTATAGCTAGTATGATGATGTAGGACTGACCAGCTGATGAGCAGGGATCCAGAAGGGCTGGCCCCCTTTGAGGATGGCGCATCAATAGTTAAAGTCCCATAATAGCTTTTTAATGTCCATTGCAGATAACAATGTATACATGTACAACGGCCGAGCTGAGCGCGCCAAAGTGGGGGAGGCCACAGGGATTGAAAGATGGTTGTCACTGGTGGCTCCGTAATCCCTCCTGACAGTGGCTAACAGGGCTCTGCTCAGCTGTGGCATAAATAACGTATACGGATACATTTGAAATGAACAATTGTTTTGTCATGGGTGACGCCAGTTCTCCGGCTTGAACTCCCAAGTTTAATGCTGGCGGAATAACTTGAGATGAGTCCAGTAGCTTGAATTATTAAACTGGGAGCACACAGTTTTACTGAAGCTTAGTTGCAATCATAGATGGACAGGCTGCGTTATACAGATACAGTAGGGTTCACGATAATGCAGTGAGTTGACATGATGAAAACAGTAGATTGACAATTTGATTTCCACTTATCTTCAACTCTCACTCTCTCGTTCTAAAGGTAACTCAGTATCAATCTCCCCAATTGTTAGTAGTTCGGGGTTTACTGGAAGTGGAGTATGAAGAAGTGAAATGAGAGTGGTAATGGCCACTGAACTAATCCTGGCTTTGAATTCATCGGGTAGTTTGACTCACTGTTAGGTGGGAATGACAACCTCCAACTCTTTCCTGCTGGCTGCTGGAAAGACAAGGGAGCGGAAAAGGACCTCACTACCCTTGCTGGACTGCTGAATCACTTCACTGAACTGCTAACACCTCCTTTCTCCGTCCACATCTTCCTGCTTCTCCTCTCCTCCGACTGACTCACTAACTCCTTCTTCACTTCCTCTCTCCTTCCCGCACTTTCTCCAAATCTCGTCCCCCTCTGCATAGGAATCATGTTAGTGTTTTTCCGCTCTGGACCCTCCAGCCTTTCAGTGGAGGCGTGACAAATAGCCAATAGGCAATCAGCTATTTCCAGCGCTAAGTTCTCAGCTTAGGAAAGGGGAAAAAACAGGGTTTCTCTGACGCATGGCACCTTCTATGCCTAAGGGAAGCGCATAGACAAGTGTGACAGGACCAATTGTTAGTGCGACTGTTCTGTAGGACGCTCTGGGCTACTACACATGAACCAGGAAGCTTGGGATGAGCGGTGTTATGGAGCCGTGCTGTACCCAGCTAATGCAAATGGAATAAGGGTTAAAATATTAGGGCAACTTGGGGTGTATAGCACCATGATGACTCATCCCTTATAGTATATGCATTCAGTATGTGTTGTAATATGGTGCTCTTTGTACAATGCAAAATCCACAGACCAAAGTCCTTAGAAAGCCATTAATACTGCATATCTCCAATTAATTTGTGCAGCCTTGAAAGTCTTTGATGTTGCTTTTTCACAAAGCCGTTGCTGTTTTATAACTTCCACTGCAGGTAAATAACAGCCAAATACTTCTTTGAAGGAAGGTCATTTTCCTGTTCCCCGCTATCAATGAATCATCTTATGCCTCTCTCCATGAGCTGAGCCTGGTGCATTCAAATATAGATCTCTGTGTCTCAGCTTTTGTTATGGCAGAATATAAACTATCTGCTTTTAGTGCACTATTTGAATGTATAAAACAAGTCTTAAATAAATTGAGTATTTGGCTTTGGGTCAGGTACCTGCTTTCTGACATTGCACCATTGTGTGCTGTGGCTAATTATTGTAACAAGCTAAGTGTGTATTAAAAAGAGATGCTTATGCAAGATCTTCAGGACTAATAGTACAATTGGAGTAACAGAATTTAGCCAGATTCTTAACCCTTTCCAATCCACTGCCTGACGTCTGAAGACATTCTGATTGAAGGCTGTACAGCTCCGATGTCGGAAGACATCCGGCAGGGTATTCTTACTGTAGATTACTGGCCACTCTGTGGTCGGGGCCTCTCCAGCATATCACATACCGCAGTACTGGCTCTAGCCAGCAGATGGCACCGTTATATAATGGCAGAAAGAGAAAACCCCCTGGGGAACCCTGAATCCAAAATTGGATTGCAAAGGGTTAAAGGACATGTATGAAGGTGCTTTTAGATGGAACGATTACTGTTCAATAAAATCGTTCAAACGAGCAAAAGTGAACACGAATTGTTCAGCCTAAACACGAGCCAGCGAACGAGAAACGTTAGTTTATTGCTCGTTGTTTATTTTATGTAGGCATAAAAATCATCGTTGGCTCTATATAGGGAATGTGAAAAATTGAACGATTCTCATTTGAACGAGTGTCTGTCTGTCTAAACAGGCTTAACCAGAGTGAATGAGCTAGCGATGACATCACTCACTCGTTCACTCATTCAAATGAGAATTGGCTTGCCTAAAAGTAGCCTTAGAACACACCTTGACTGGATATACCATCAGGGACTTCAAGAATAAAGTTGCAGCGGAGCGCCACCATTTGAGGAAGCCTACAGATATGTCCTTCCTTACTTTCCTTCTTGGCCAGATATATCCGGAGATATGTGGTGGAGATGACCGCCTTAAAAAGTATTATTTTCAGATACTCTGTCAGAAGATGTATATCCTATATTTGTCTATGTGTGGGCATATGGATTGCAACTTGTCAAGTGTTTTTCTAGCATGTCACTATAATACATGTAAGCCCACTGTCAGCACCAAAATATACTTTATGGGGAGGAAGCAGATACCTCTGACCACTCTGAAGTGGCCGGTACTGGTAATTGCAGGCGCAGCTCTTATTGATTGTACTGGGAGCTGCATTTGCAATTACCAGCATCGGACACTACACAGTGGTCAGAGTTATGTGCCTTCAGCTTGCTACAATGTATTTTGGTGCTGACAGCGGGCACCTGAACAGTAATGGACCCCAAGCGATCCACTATTGAGGACCTTTAAAAGTAGCCTGGAAAACCTCAATTTAAGTATTTCCATGTGAATCAACCTAATATCATATATAACACAGCAAAACATGTATATATATATATATATATATATATATATATATATATATATACTGTATATATATATATATTGTCTGACAGAAATGTAGACCAAAGGGGTCACGAAATATAAGGTAAGGTGTATGACTGACTCCTAGTGTGACATCACATCATGCCATTTTCTTGGCAGAGTGTTTTTGTGGGATGGTTTGCCATTGCCTTCCCGAGCCATCTCCTACCATCCCAGCAAGCTGGGTACTCATTTTATCGACCCCAGGAAGGCTGAATCAACCTTGAGCTGGCTACCTGAACAAAGCGGGGATTGAGCCCACAACCTTAGGGTTGTGAGCGAGAGCTTAGGACTGCCGCACAGCTTGTAATTCTAAAGAGCACTAAGTTGGGGTTGTATGGTTTCGGGGATTGATTCGAAGGGGCAGTGCCCTTTCTTTTTGGGATCAATGGGAATCTAATATAGCCATTAATGCGTATTGTGAGAAGACCCCTTTACTGTATTAGCTGAATTCTCAATAAACATTGCTTCATACAAAACACAGTGACCAAAGGATTTCTGCTTCACTATTATGTTCTCTGTGTGGTTAGGCAGTACGGATGGTTATTTTGAAACCAAATTATTTTTGAAAGCCGGGCGAAAGATTTATAGCTCATGGACTCAACTCTGATTTGTTACGTTTTGGCCACACATTAATCTAGACAGATACAGAATTCGCAATATACTATATTTCCATTTACTCGAGAAGCATGGTGGTACTTGGATGGAAAGAGAGCACAGGAATATTAGAAAGCCACCTGAATTCTGTCTCCGTGCTGTGAATATTAAGCAGAGGGCCATACAGCAACGCAAAAGCCAATCTCTAAACTCCATGCTGCATGGATCACATCTGATCTATGTTTTAAAGATGTGTATAGTCTATTTAGTATTGATATAATAATGGAAATAACGATAATAATAAAAAATTAACAATACATATAGAATAAAATATCTATTATTCCAGATTATAGGACATTATCACCAAATATATAGTCTCTGATATCTGCTTTATAACAAGGGTAGATGCACCATAGAGTCAGAAAAGGGGGCAGCCCAGGTTGGCTATTGCTTTTACGCTTTTATGCCTTAGCATTCATCATACGATAACAATTATATGATCTCTTGGTTGGTATGATTAAAGCAATTTATATAGTTGTTTTTATATTTTTTTTACTTTTGCACAATAAAAACACTATAAAAATTGTATCCACTCATTCCTATAGCCATCACATTATAATCTTTTTTGGAGAGGTGGAGGAGATGGGATCAAGGAGACAGGAGGCTTCTTCATTTTATCTAGGGGCACGGAGAAGAAGGATCAGGAGACAAGAAGAAGAAGGATTATATCAGGACAGGAATCCATGGTAGAGGACAGACCTGAAGGAAGAACCCCCATGTAGAGAAGACCAGTCTTGGAGAGATCCATCAAGGAAGATCAAGAGGTCCAGAAGAATGAAGAGCTACAGGTTAATGCGGGAGACTCTGGAAAATAATCTATACATGATTAGCATGGGCAGCTGTACAATCCTACATACTGAACACATGCCATGTCTAATGCTGCTCTGTCACCAGACGTTAAGAATGAGTAGAAGTCTTCCAATAGTTCGCACTGTATCATGTGATGGCAAGACGATTGGTGTAAATGACATCTTCTTGTGTTGTGTTAGAATAAGGAGTAAAGTAAATATCCAGCACACACATTATTTTATGCATCATCATAGACTGTGCAGTAAAATGAATATAAGCCCCATAGAGAATTGGTGTGACATCAAATTATTAACAATGTTATATTTCTCTATACTTTATATTTTGTTCCCTGAGCTCACCCTGCAAATGACTGTGATGACTGGTCAGTAATATTATGGAATTTCTGGGATGCCAAACCAGAACTTCACTTAGAAAATCCCAATCAGAGTGAACAATATTCCATAATCCCTTAATGAAGTGGCTTGGTTTGGTACTTAACATGGCAGTTTCTTGTGAATTTTGGCGATAGGGTGAACAGCAAACATTTTTACACCATTTTTGTAGAAATATGCACATGGCCACAGCAAAAAAGGAATCAAATGATGTGTAAATATAGATATTGTACTGTATGTGCAAATACCACCAATAATGGCCCTTCTCTTCATGTATTTTTTTATCTGGTGAGAGTTTACTTAGGCTCTGTTCTCATCTGTGTTGGAGGCTCTGTTAGCAGCTTCTGTTAAAAATTCTGTGAAAAATGGTGATAAAATAGTACACTGCACTTTTTCCATAAAAAAGATGGAATGGCTGCAATTGGTCAAAGCGCTCAGCCAATTAGAGGCAGTGCTTCCACAAGGCAGGGATTTTTCAATCCACGGCCAGAAGAACATGAAGAGCCAGGGATCCGGGGAGCACTTCTAGGTGATATATATATATCGGACACCTTTTTGGACAGCTGTGGCAGGGGATTTATTCATCCCCGCGGGGAGTCCCTCATCACTGAACACTGTGACAGTACTGTTGCAGGATCCAAGCGAGGCGCACCACAGTGGGGCAGACCATGGGGAATGCAAGGTCGTTGTCACAGGTGGTTCTGCAATCTCTCCCTGCAATGGCAGAAAGGATGGCCTACTTGGCACACAGTGGCATAAATAATGGATATTTCCTTACAATGAACGGTGGTTTGTCACATGACACCAGCACTTCATCCAGGGCCTCAAGGGGCAATAACGAAAGTAACCTGACACAAGACTTGGTAGCTTTTAATTTAGCAAACCGGAAGTGCAGTTCACTTTTTTGAACTTTCATCAGAACAATATAAGAAAACAAGGGCAGTCATGCAGGATAAGTGTAGAGCAAATGATTATGCAGTATAACACTTTGCAGTACAGTTGAATTTCAATGAAACACAGTTTTCTCTTCAACGCTCTCTCTATTTTGTGTTTTAGGGGTTACTCAGTAGAAAATCTCACAGGCCTAGTCATCTGTTGAGCTTACTGGAAGTTGATTTGGTATTTTCTAGAGTTGAGATTAAAAAGGACCTCTTTACTATCCCTGGCTTTGACTTCACCGGGTTTTGTGTAACTAACTGTTTTAGTGGAATGGATCCCAGCTTCTCTACTCCTCACTGCTAGTAGAATAGGAAACTGATGAATCCTGGCTTCCCTATTGAAAAGCGTGTTGTAGCTGCTCACTCTGCAGACCTCCTCCTGCATGACCTCCTCCTCCGACTCTCTCTGCAGACTGACCACTGCTCCTCCTTCTCTTCCTGTCTTGTTCCCGCACTTTTTCTTTACTCCTCCCCTCAGCATTCTGGCTCACTGAATAGTTGCCCGCTCTGGACTCTCACCATCCCCCTCTACCAATCAGTGAGGGCATGACATACAGCCAATAAGCAGCCAGCTGTTGCCAAGTTTTACTTTAGTTTGTTGAAGAAAATGGGAAAATGAGGTTTCTCCAATGGACAACACTTTCTATGTCTCCTGGAAGCAAAGTGTGACAGGACTATGAATGTGTGGCTATTCTGGAGGACTCTCTGGGCCACTACACTGTCACAGTGTTCAGTGATGAAGGAATCCCCTGCCACAGTTGCCACAGCTGTGGCAGAGGAGAGCCATCTTTTCCCTATGTTTTCAATGGGGTCAGCGACCCCATTGACAACAAGGTGAAACCCCTGCATGTGACACGGGTTTCACATCCAAGGAATTCCCTGCTTCAGCTATCAAAGCCAGAACAGGTGATAGCGATCCTCTCCTATTGCTTTCAATGGGGCCGCACTATATGTGCGAATTTTAGCTTCGTGTGCCTGCTAAACAAGTGTGAATAAAAAAAATGCATCTGCCACTTTGGTCATGCATTTTTATACATGCGTTTTGCGTTTTGTTTTCACAGACGTATACATACATGAAAAATACGCTCGTCTGACTGAGCCCTTAGGTTGATTTAATACCTGTGCTCAGGCATTCCGTTCTCCTGCTCCATTCAAGGAACAGGAAAGAGGGATCGCCTGACCAAATTGATCAGTTTTTTTAAGGAACTGAACAGCAGCAAACAGACCCCATCGAGTATAATGGGTCTGTTCTGTTTCCACTCAGCTACCTGACATATTACCAGAAGAAAAAGCTCTACATACAGAACGTTTTCTTCTGGTATTTTGTGCCAGAACACAGATTTGATTCAGCCTTAGGCTTTATTTACACGAGCGCATAAACAGTGACGTTTTTACGCCTGGCCAATATATGTAACCATCTGAGCCGTTGTTTTCCAATGCAGTCATTTACATGTGGTGGATATATGGCGCATAAAAATGTCGAACCATGAAAAAATTTAACATATGCAACCGAAATACGCACCAACGCATATACGGTGGCTAAAAAGATAGTACTGGAACTGTCTTTTGCCTGATATACGGAGGCTCCCATACACTCCTATGGGAGCTGAACAAAGAAAGGGAGGCATTTCAGCAGTGTCCAAGCTTACAGGTGCCTCTATATAGGTATTGGAAGGCATCCCAAAACTTTTGGCAGAGCGAGGGTTTTCCAGGGTGCAACGTATTCTTTCATTAAAAACAATGCTCACGGTCGTGTGAATGGGCAGAACACACTGGCCGCAATCGTGGAAAAACGTCCATTCATGCCAATAAACAGCGTTGACGTGAAAACGTAAAAACGCCTATGCTTGTGTGAAAGAGCCCTTACATTATCTTTTTCGGAGATTCCATGTCATTGAACCTGTCTGTGGAATGCTATTCCTCCACACAAAATGGCTTCATCCACAGGGTATTACACTTTAGTAGTTTTTTTCCAGAGTTCACACCAAAGTCTGACCTTAAAATCAGTCAATTTTCGAAGATAACTAATTATAGGATAAACTTTCCGAACCATATTAATTTTTTTTTTAACAGAGACCTAAAGTCTGGAAACATCTTGGTAGCTGAAACGGGCCATATTAAGATCTCAGATTTTGGCCTTGCAACATGCATGTAGACCGAACAGCCACTGACTATGCGGGAACACCAGGCTACATGGCTGAGGTGAGACAACTAGAGCTTATCTAATTTTTTCATACAGCAATTGCATTAAATTCTTGGAAAATCAATTGTAGAATATTTTGACCAAGTCAATATCTATTCTCTTCTTCATGATATATCTTGGCTGAGAAAGAGTATAATGCCAGACTGGACTGGTACTCTTTTGGTGCCATCTTAAAATAAATGGTTACCCGTGAGAGTGGAGACCATTAGACACTTGATGATGAATCCTCCAGAATTAATAACATGATTAATCAGTTCTGTAATCTTAGCAGTTATTAGTACAATGGTTTGTACAATATTATAGTAGTTATCGTTGTGGCACTAGATGGACTGAAGGTAGCTTTACACTTTCTAGTAAATCCCAGTAATATTGATGGTTGTGAAAACATTCTATTGTCTCTACCACTCTTATTCATGGACTTTGCTTTATCATTTTTAACCCCTTTAGAAAGATCCTGACAGTCACTTAGGAGTCAACGGTAACATCAGAAAGCACAGGTTCTACCAGTATATTGATTGGGTCGCAGTGAAAGTCCTGAAATTGGGACAGGACTATTAGTAGAAAAGCAGGCCATTTTTGAGGGATTTTCTTTTTGTCACCTTGAAGACTTGATGAGATACCAACTCCATTGTCACAAGAGCGTACTGTGGGAAGACTAGAGAAGACCGGACCTCACTTTAGTGATGAAGAGACTATGGAGATGTCAAGGGACCCCAAAGGATGACCCAGAAGATAGAGAAACCAGCTGATTCAATCATATGCTGGCAGTAAGTATAAGTGCAAAAACATCAGTGCTTCATTATAATGATAGCCATGTGCAGAACATTTTTCACTGCCGGTAATTGGATTTCCTCGTGCTCATGATAGCTCCAGCTTTTGGTGCCGTCCTGGGCACAGAGGAAATAGCAAAGTGTGTGATGGCCGGCTATGAAAAGGTAAGGAGGAGACCAGACTTTTTTTTTTCAAATAATATCCCTGCACGTCATTAGGATTTCTTCATGCTTATGTCAGAGCTGTCATGGGTGAGGGGAAAAAAGGGTGAGATTGCTGGCTATTAAGGGTAAGAAGTAGGCTCAATATTTTTTTTTTAGAATCAGTGTTTTACATTTTTCTGCAAAATCTGTAGAGCAGTAGAAACAATATGCATAAAAACAACCAAAACAAAATTTAAAGGCTTGAGTGTTTTTAAAGTTTCTCATGCTTTCTTTCATTTACCAACGTTCCCAAAGGCTAAGTTTAATTAAAATCTTCAGTCCTACATGTGCCGCGTTTGGAGGTCTAGGCCCAACGAGATGAAAGTATGTTAGTGTAGGGTCCCATCTAAAGAAATTGCCTTGTCGCTGGTAGATGGGTTCTCACAATTTGATGAAATTCTGAGCTAAGAACCTCCCATTAACATACATAGAACTATAGCAGTAATGCAGTTCACTAGTGATAAATGAACTTTTCAAAAGTTTGGTTCAGTCAATTCCTTGAATTTGTGCAAAAAGTTTGAACCAAACTGAAACTTCACTAATACCTCTAAAGCTGGTGTTTAACACTGTATAAGAGCCATAGAAGCCCTGTATAATGCACTTAAGTCACCTAAAAGTTTATCTAAGAACTTTTGAGCTGTTTTTAAGGCAAAGCTAATGAAATAAAAGAAGATATAAAAAAGAAAGGAAAAAGAAAGAAGAAAGGAAGAAGAAAAGAGGAGAAATGGGGGAAAGAGGAAGAAGATAGGAGGAAATAGAAAGGAGGAAGAAGGGAAAGGAAGAAAGAAGGGAAAAGGAAGATGAAGAAGCATTACTTTAGTGGCTTCAACCAAGACAACCTGCTTGGGGTTCAGGTTCACGTCTAACCAAGCCATTAGCAAAATTCGATTCAAAACAGGGTTGGGCTGTCTTGGTTCGCTTAGTACTACAGTTCACAATTCATATATTCAATGTGGACATTTTTCTTTGCTTTTGTAGAATGCTGTCACACTCCGTTTGTATATTTGCTTTTGCCATTGCAGCCACAGTGTAGTGGCCCAAAGTTAACGGGGCCCCTCGATAATGTATTTGTCTTGTGCCTATGTGTTGTCAGTGCCTTCTATGTTGCATGAATATGATATATTGCATAGTTGCAGCACTAATTGGGTTAACTGTCCGTTATGTGAGATGTCTGGAAAATGTATCATGTTGTATGTCATGTCATCGTGCTTCCTATATATGTTTGTGCAAGGTGTCTGAAATGGAGTGGTTGTTCTGTTCCAGACTTGCAAGAGAGAGGACAGGAGAGTGAAGTTCTGTGAGTGAGCAACACAGACACCATCTGCTCTGTGTGGTCCGGAATGGAAGAGGCTGAGAGGCATCCACCAGCCTAACCTGAGTCTGTTTTACCCAGAAGATACCAGTGTTACCCCTAAACACTGTGAGAGTGAGAGAGAGAGAGAGAGAGAGAGAGAGAGAGAGAGAGAGAGAGAGGAGTCGCCATACAACGTGGAGTGCCTGTCTTCCAGTGAGTGTTGACCGGTAGAGAGCTGGGGAGAGTGAACGAGATTGGCTGGGAACAGAACCCCACAGATAACGTGGACTGTGGATTCGACTGTCATCCCGTAAATCCTCCCTGTCACATCACTTTGTGTTTTTGCACCATTTTTGCTGCTGGCATGTGTATACTACTGTTGGACTGTTGAACTGTTATGTTCAAGAAAAGGAGCACTCTCAACCTTTCCTGGCTTTGCTTTAAACGTTTCCCTGTGTCTGGAATACTTATTTTTCTACCATCTTGTTTCACCACACATGAAGGAACAGTGGTGTCACGAGTGACAAAAGAGCCTTCAGGTAATCCACATCTTGGGTTACCCCCATGAAACTCCCCCAGCAGTAAATTCGATGGGTCCTGTGCTACCCTCCAGGGGAGGAGATGATAGAGCCCTGTAACAAGGCCTCAATCTACCCTGTTATCTCCTCAGCTGTGTTCCCACTCCTCGGACGCTGCAACAGTATTGTCCCTGGTATACATTTATGTCACTTTGGATGTGTGGCCTAATCCTTTGTTTTGCTTAGTTTTTGGAAGATAAGCCAATTGGTAGAGAACAGTTTCTTCAGGCTTGGGACCATATTCTGGTGTACACAGAGTAGTGGGGCATATCACAGCTGTAGGTAGTCAGGAAACCAGTGAAAGACGGTGGTGTAGTGGCCACAAGTGCAGAGCAGCTTTTTTTTTAGTGATTGGTGCAACCTTGCGTGAAATGCTTAGGCAGGACAGACTATGGCAGAGAATAGCCTTCCAGAGACCAACAATGGCACTGTAGGATGAGCAAATGCTGACAGTCACTTTGGACGCACTATCTCTGGTGGACCTGTTAGAATATTTCATGGTAAACAGGACCTCTCAGAATTGGTTGTGCCATGGTTAAGTAAATAAATACCTTTTTGTTCAATTACCAAAAGCCTCTGTCATTCCATAGGGGAGCTCCCTTACATATTGCTACTGTTCCCCCGATCTCATTAACTATATAGTGTCACAAATCTCATTACTTCAGTCTTCAAATAAGGAAGATGAAACAATACCCCTGCAGCGCCACCTATTAGAAGGCAGCATTCTTGCAAATCAATGTCAGACTCTTTATACGGGTCTTTATAACAATGACTGGGAATTGAAAACCAAAAGCCAGAATCCATACACAGACAGCTGTTTCGGGGGTTTTGCTCCTCATCAGTGTGCAGTAGGTTTCTGGCTTGGCTAGTGAGAGGCCTGTGATGTGGGTCGGGAGGAGCATCATCTCTCCTTAAGAAGAGAAACTAGTAGGTGAGTGAGGCGACTTATAAGGCCATGCATGCTCCTCTGGGAAATATATGCAGATAAGGAAGATGGAACAATACCTCTGCAGCACCATCTATTGGAAGGTAGCATTTCTGCAAGTCAATGTCAGACTCTTTATACAAGTCTTTATAACAATACCTGGTAATTGGCTTTTGGTTTTGATTCCAGGATCAGGTATATGTCATGCTACAGTCCTACCCATTACCTTTTGGTGGCATTTTCTGTAATGCAATAGCATTTTAATTTGGTCTTTCTTGATGATAACGATAAATGGGAAAATAGTAATTGAACAAATTTATATGATTGGAGTCACAGCTATTCAATATTTCCAGCATAGAAGAGGCATTCATTACTCCAGTATATTTATGAGTGTTATTATCCTTTAATTAGTGATCAATTAAGTTTGATTTAGGATGCACAGTAACAAGACAATCTTCAGGAGAGGCCCCTGCTTAGGAGCTATGTCGACAGTCACATGAGCAGATGTGCCGCACATCCTTGTAGACTATCTCAGGAGCTCATCAGCTAGCTAGGACTTGTCAGCACACGTACGATGCCAGATACATGCTACTCTTGTTCTTAGTTGAATGTATTTTCCGCATGAGCTCCTATCTTCAGATGATCCTTAATATGATAATAGATACCGACAGACACTTCCATTTACATGAAATATTTTATTACCCACCTTAATCAACAACTTCCTTGTAAATGTCAAGAGATTTAAAAAGAGCATCTGAGATCGGCGTATTCATTCACATTCTGTTAAACAGTAGTACAGATGTATGAGCCAAAGATGAGAAGTAGGGCTCAAAGGTCAAGAATTTAATCCTCTGTGACCTTGTGGGGATTACTGTATAAAGTAACGTAGCTTCACGTCTGTCCGAGACTGTGTACAAAACTTGGACAAGCAGGATACCTTGAGCAGTCTAGATTATATAGCATTAATGGGAATCTGAGCATATATGTATCGGAGAGAAGAAACAACACAGCATAGGTCAAAGGAACTTTAAAAATACCCAGCGCTCCAATATGCAAACTTTGGGTTGTACAATGTGAAGTACTGACTTTACAGAGGTGCCTCTGATGAGTCCACCCCTAATCCAAGATAGGAAAAAGACATTAAGAAATACTTTGGCACCTTCACGCCCGTGAAAGAGCCACATGCTTCCCAACATTAATAGATTGGGACCTTTGGCTCAAGGTTCCTTTAACCCTTTCCAATCCACTGTCTGACGTCTGAAGAAATTATGATTTAAGGTTATACAGCTCCGATGTTGGAAGACGCCCGTCGGGGTTCTCTTACTGTATATTGCCAGCCTCTCTGCTGTCGGAGCCTATCCAACGTGTCACCTCATGCAGTACTGGCTTAAGCCAGCAGACAGCACCATTGTATAACGGTAGAAAAAGAGTAAGCCCCCTAGGAAAACTAGGATACAAATTGGATTGGAAAGGGTTAAGTGTGGCAAGGGTGTCACAAATGTAAAATAATCGAATCAGGCATGGATGATAATCCTCTGAACATCAGACAATTTTTAAACTGTGGATCTAGGTACTTAGTATATTTAATCTAATGCCCATCTCATTTGAAATGCATTGGCCATACCACAAAAAGCCTGCGTGTTAGGGCACATCACCACAGGTTCAATCTTAACCCTTTCCAATCCAATTTTGGATTCAGGGTTTCCTAAAAGGCTCTTTCTGCTGTTATACAATGGTGCCATCTGCTGGCTAAAGCCAGTGTGTGTGCGCCAGAGAGGCTCCGAAAGCAGAGTGGCTGGCAATAGATGGTAATAATACCCTGTCGGACGTCTTCTAACATTGGAGCTGTACAAGCTCCAATCAGAATGTAGGAAGACGTCAGATAGTGGATTGGAAAAGGTTAAACGTGGCTATCTGAAACACAGCGTACCCAAACATTTTTATTTTCATCACAGTTCAGATTCCTCTTTAATGAAGATCACACCGACTGAAAAAGTCCACTATGGGGAATTTGCACACTTTAAAATGAAGGAGATGTTTTATACTTTTTGTTTGAACACCTTATCTCCCTACAGTCTAAATAAAGTGTTAAGGCTGATTTAGACTCAACCATATTCGAAAAAATGTAATCCTCCCCTTCTAGTATTGTAATCACTGATATAGCTAAGATTTTTACTTTACATTATATATTTTAGTATATTATAATTTATAAAAAAACATTATATATATATATATATATATATATATATATATATATATATATATATACACTTTTCAATTTCAAAGAGTGATGTTTTCTATCTATATGTATTTATTCGCACACTGCGGGGACTGATGGGCATCATGGACAGGTGATGTACGTCCTACTTTCTTGTTTTGTATATAAATGATCAAAGTACACGTTTTTATGCTTGAAAAAGGCTCTTTTATGAGCCGAAACGCGTTGCAGTGATTGTGTGTTTTATGAATAAACTACTTGATGATACATCGGGACCAGAAATCTCTCTTCCCATCCAACGTGACCTTTGTCAGATACCGCTATCTTGGATTAGGGGTGCACTCATCAGAGGCACCCCTGTAAAGTAAGTAGTTCACGTTGTACAACCTAAAGTTTGTATACTGGAGAGCTAGGTATTTTTAAGGTTCCTTTGACCTACGCTGTGTTGTTTCATTGGGGGGGGGGGGGGGGAGTCAGATGCGGGAAAGTGAGTTGGAGGTTGTCATCAGGAAGTGGCTGAGAGAAGAGCTGTGCAGTCGAGCTGCATAGGTTAACGTTGCCAGAGTGGAAAGCTGGTATACAGAAAAGCTACAGAATCAAGTGAAGTGTGGAGGATAACAGAACTAGGAACCATCTACACAACAGCGAGTTGTACGAGCCAATGTAAGTGGAAATCCAGGGACAGTACAAGCGGCCCTATCCTAGTTACTCCATTATCTGTTCAGGTAATCTTATGGAAAACAACCCTCAGATAACTAAAACTGGTGGGATTCTTCCTTGAGTAACCATAGAAAGAAAGAGAGAGAACGTTGAAGAGGAACTGTATATGTTATTCAAGTGTTCAGAGCAACGTGTATTTAAATGTCAGTCCAGACTCAATCAATCTGAACTGTAACTTTTTAATATGTGCCATTTACAAAAGGCTTAGCAAACTGTGTGCCTTCTGTTTGCAATAAAAGCTACGTGGACTCATCTCAATTATTCCAATATCTTCGACTAGAGTTCACCCCAGAAAAGGTACTGGCATCACATGACAACATTGTTAAAACAAACTTATAGCTATTATACCTGTTCCAGTGTGTGTGACCAAGCTAGGCTACCATTGTTGGGAGGGAACGCAGAGCCACCTATGACATCCATCTTTAGTACCCGTGGTCTCCCCCACAACGGCCTGCCTCAACCTTGGACACCACAATGTGTGTGCAGTTGTGTGAAGATTTCAGGTTACAGATCCAGCATGTCCTGGGTGGACGTGACATTTTCCTTCTTTTAGTTGCTACAGTTAGTGGCTGAGACCTTTGTTGAGGTGATAACCTTGCTCTTAGGCAGGGTGGTTCTTGACTTAGTACTCACAGTGAGGTTGTTGCTTCCTCCTTTTATTTAGATTATTTGATATTTCACTTCATTCTGCAGTCTGTGTGAACACAACTATAGGTTCGTCCTGGGCATGGTGCATCTTACGCTCATATTTTCTTTTAGACAGCTTTCATAAGAGTTTGGTAGACTACTCTCCCATGGCTCACCTATAGTAAATTTGTAGCGGAGCCACCCAATTATCACACGTACTGTAATTTATTGATCTCCTTATATGAGAAAAAGAGGCTTTTTGGATCCCCTTACGCTCCAGAGTCATATATATATATATATATTGTAGCAGGGCAGTGTCGGACTAGCCTCCAGAGGGTGCTGGATAGGCATTATGACACCTGCAAAAAGAAGTAAAGGGTTAATACCTGATGGGTGTAGCAGGAATTGGTTGCATAAAAGCCAGTTCCTGCCAGAACCCTGGGGGAAGCTACAGCTTGGCAGTGCAGGACAGGCTGAAAGCTGAGGTCCAGTGTGGACCAGTTGGGTTTGTCACATCGTCAGACGGAGGAAGAGACACCCTCCAGACGCCCCAGGAGGGGTTAGTGACAGAGCCCTGTGGGTTGTGAACCCCAATGCTTTTGTGGACTGTATATAATTTACGTTGTTGTATGCTGTGAAATGATGGCTGTCAGGAGCCGGATTTGAAGAAAAACTCCTGTTTCTGGAGCATATTTCGTGTAAGGTGGCCATTCCGGTATCACAAAGTGAGGGATCCTGTGGCAAGCAGACCCCAACTTGCCACAATATATATATATATATATATATATATATATGGATAGATATATATAGTACTGCAATACAGTAGAAGTCATTTATCACACGACAGAATATACTGTATTATTCCATTCAACAAAACCAACCTTTTCTTTCCTCGGATAGAGATATATTTGCAGTTTGGGACAAATTGCCTTTACTTCTTGTATTATATGTTGACTTCACACTTCAGCGAATAGCCTTTCAATTGTTCTGACACCAACGTTATTGCTGTTTTTATTTTCTTTTGCCTTTCTTTAAAATATTGCTAAGAAACAAAAGTGACTGTAGAAGAAAGATTTACTAAGCAATGCAGGAGCATTGGTGGCCTCAATATTATTTATTGGAACTTAAAAACCTCACAAGTGACGGGACTCATATTGTACAAACATTACCAAAAAATCAAGGTTAATTTAATATATCATTACATAGCTGTCTGTATTTATGGATGGTAGTGCAGCTATCCCCATCAGGGGGAGACTGAGGCTACATTCACACCAGAAAACCGATATCACGCTTGCCAACAAACGATTTTTACAGCGATGCAAAGTGTTTCTGATTAAAAATCGCATCACTTCTGTGAAATTGCGATCCTCACGGACATGTATTACTCGCATGCACATCGCACGGCATGGGAGTCCCATGCGATGGCTTTTAGGGTCCCATTTAAAACTATGGGCGAGGTGTTCCAAGGAAACACTCAAAGATAGAACATGATCCAGGAAAAAAAGAATGGATTTCCAAGGCCTCATGTTCACGGGCGTTTTTACACTGCGTATTATGCATGCTATACATGGGCGCATGATACGCAGTGAATGGAGTTAACGAAAGTTAATGGACTTTCAATGATCCATGCACATGTGAGTGTAGACACTGCCTGTAGATACACACGAGAAATAGATCACAGCATGCTCTATTTCTCGGCGTACAATGCAGCGTGAGCCCTATTTTTTTTGTATTGGTAGCATTGGTAGCTATCCATATGAAATACATTGTATTTGGGCAGCGACTTTAAACGCAACCCTATGAAATAGAGCAGGATTTAAAAAAGAAAAACTCTGAGATATGCGGACATGCCCAGTGGACTCGCAGGGCCGGCATCACAAACACTGGTAAAATGCTGTACGGACACCCAGAGCATTTTAGCATACACCCGTGGACATGAGGCCGTATCCCTGCGAGTTTTGTGTGCATTGCATCAGAGAACACTCCCATGAGAATATCACTTGCGTGAATAAGCCCTAAGAGGGATCTAAATCCTCAGGCATTAAAGGTCATAGGCCCCTTGTAGAGTGATCCAGGCGGTCACATAAGAGGTGAACCCAAACCTAGAAACATGGGGAAAGATTTATGAAGCTGTCTAAAAGAAAAACTGGCCATGTTGCCTACAGAAACCAATCACAGCACAGCTTTCATTTTTCTGCTCTGCTCTTGAAAAATGAAAGCTGTGTTTTGATTGGCTGTCATGGGTAGGTCAGGTAGCTGGCTCAAAGTTGACTCAGCCTTCCATTCTTCCAAGGTCGGTAAAATGAGTACCCAGCTTGCTGGGGGGGGGGTGTAAAGATGACTAGGGAAAATAATGGCAAACGACCCCACAAAAACAGTCTACCAAGAATACATCACAATGTGACTTCACCCAAGGTGTCAGTCATGGCTCAGTGCTTGCCCCAGGGGACTTTACCTTTAACATGGGTAACAAAGTCAGTTTTTCTTCTACATGTAAAAGCTGGCTGGACAGACCCAACAGTTAGGCAACAGCCTCTTTCGACCAGGCTAGTAAAGCCAACTATCCAAGTAGAGGTGATAGCTTCCTTCAATAGTGCATATGAGGAGGCCACACGACTTTTGCACTGGTGGGGGACCGTAATAGGTTATTATTACCAATGGTCTATCAACTCTTGCCCTTATGTCTCCTGCATACACAAGCTGCCTTGCCATCTTGATGTGCCCCTGACTCTAACAATAAAGTTGTACCTTTCCATATTTTCTGGATGCTTCCCACCCAACACCATTTAGCACAGTGTTTCATACTTCCTCTTGCGTATTTGAGCCCTTTCTATAAAGTTGTATGAGATTTTTGCTGCGCAAAACTCGGGAAAATAGAGCAGATCCTACTTTTTCCCCGCTCATGAGGATGAACCCATTGAAATCAATGGGTTCTATTCTTTGTGCTTTGTGCATGCGGATTTTGTGTGCACAAATATCCAAACACGTTCGTGTGAAGGAACCCAAAAACTTCTTTACTACACATTGAAAAATAGTACCGTAGTAACCGTGCTGACCAGTATAGCCATGATACATTTGATTAGGGCTAATAAAATTCATTTTAGGATCACTTAACACTTGCAGGCTGTCTAGATTCTCAAAAATATTGCTATCAGCAGGAAAGTGGGTAAAATATTACTACATTTATCTTTTCAATCCCCCACCACTCCAGCACCACCTCTCCATTAATCCCCACCAGTCCCTGGTGACTTGTCCTGTAGTGATCCAACACACAAAGAAATCCAGGTAGCATCAAATAGGTGCACTTTAAAACTCCACCATAAGGGCTCAGTCAGATGGACAGGGGTTTTTTTGTGGATTTTCTTGCATAAAACACATGTGCACAGAAGTTCACGTGTGACGCTGAAAAAAATGCACTTGGCTGTGTTTAAAAATCGCACTTTAAGTGCCGTGCCTGCTATCCCCTGCTGTGGCTGTGACAGCTGCAGCAGGGGATTCCTTGGATGTGAAACCCCTGGATGTTGTCACATCCTGGGGCTTCACCTTGTGGTCAATGGGGCCGGCGGCAGCAGCGCTGACCCCATTGACACACAAGAACATCGCGCTCCTCTGCTGCAGTTGTGACAGCTGTGGCAGAGGATTTCTTCATCTCTGCGGGCAGTCCCCTCATCACTGAACACTGTGACAGCATTGTGACAGCCGCGCACCGCGGTGTATGATGGGAGATTGCCGCACGATCTCCTTTTACACATATCCCAATGCTACAGGACATAAAAGTATGCCCTGCAGCAGGAAAGGGTTAAGGATGAAGCACAGTAAATTTACTGTGCTTGGTCATTCTCCTTCACACACTACATAGAGCTCAATAAGCATTATGTAGTGCAGAGACAAAGCAGCCGGGTGCCCCCCGCTACATCAGTGCTGCAGGGTTCTATCAGACCCTGATCAGCTCTGCCAGTGACTATTGTCACTATAGAGGGATGTTTTTCTCTGTAACTGGGGCTTCAATGAATGCCCCAGCTACAGTGGAAAAGTGTCAAATAAAAAAAAAGACGATGTCCCCCAGAGGTCTTATATGACGTTATGTGGGACATAGATGGTAAAAAAATAGTTACAAAAATCAGTAAAAGAAATTACGGAATTAAATAAAAATATATACATAAAAAAGAAAATAACCCAACGCCAACCAAAACTGTCGCCATATGCGCCCTCTAATCTAAAACTATGCATATTATATATCAAAATGTTCAAAACAAAATGAGGAACCTGTACTTTATTTTAATGTAAATATAATAGTTTTAAAAATAAAAAACTATAAATTAAAAAAACGTCTTTTTAGCTTTTTATTCTCAATAAAAGTGGGAAACAAAAAAAAAGTCAGTAAAAAAGATATTAAAAAATAGCCCTGTCACAGAAAAAAAACCGCAGAAAAAATAGTTTTGGTAGCTGAAGAAAAAAAAGCAAGCCAGTAAAACCACCACATGGTTAAAATCCCTAAAATGTGTTTGGTCCTTTAGGACCAAAACACCCTGGCCCTTAAGGGGTTAATAATGGATATGACGTCGTATTGGATGAAAAGCCCAACTATACATTCTACACACAACCTATAGCTAAGTGCAGATATAGAACATACTGGTGTACCTTAACGCCGCAGGAAGCTAGGGGTTTGACAGGGTTTGCATGGAGGAACGCCCCTGTCATGCCCCTAGCTCCCGATTGGCTGAAATCTTTATGGATTTTTGCCTGGGCAGGAGGGTTAGGGTTAGGGTTATTTTTTCTGTTATATGTAAGCCTAACAGAAAAAAGTAAGCCTAACTGTAACCCTTCAGCACAGGGAAAAAACCATACCGATGCTGCTACGACCTGGGGCTCTCCTGCTGCCGTGGGGTCTCCCAGTCCGCCGCTGCCACCGGGTCTTCTGCTGCCACCACTGCCGCCGCTGCCTCTGTACTTCCGTCGCTGCCTCTTCTCCTGCCACTGCCTATTCTCCAGGCGCCGCCTCTGCCACCGCGTCTCCTCCTGCCGCTGACTCTTCTCCTGCCACCGGCTCTTGTCCACTCACCGCAGCCACTATTGCCTCTCCTCCTGCCTATGCCAACACTCCTGCTGCCGCCTCTCCTCATGGCGCCGATGGCGCCTCTCCTCCTGCTCCTGTGGCCACCTTGGCCGCCGCCGCTCACACTCTTGCCGCTGTCCTCCCCGACGGACAACAGAACTTGGGGAATGAAACACGCCCCCCGCCAATCACAAGCTGGGGGCGTTACTCCATGTCAAAACTACTGTATTATGTCACCACCCCTAACTTCTGGTGGTGACATAATACACCAGTACCAATGTAGAAATTGTTATCTTGACTTTTAACACCTTTTGATAGCTCATCTACAATGTACCACACTGCTGTAAATCAAGTTAGAGTGTCATGATGCACCAGTCATGTTAAGGGTTGCTACATCAGCTTTTTTTTTTGTTTTACAATAGAAAAAATAATATGAAAGAAAATAAGTAAAATAAAAATGATTGCTTAAGTTTCACAAAACCCCTTTAAGCTTCAAATACCCATCATTCATTTTAATACATTTTCCCATCTGCTCATATCCGCTTTTTACACCCTCTGTAAATGACACAATATGCAAATAGAACCAAAAAGACATTTTAATGGTTCGTAATTGAAATAGGAATGGAAACGGTATGCAGCCTTGGTAATATTATACTTCTGCATGAGCCACCGACTGCTGAAAGTAAGTTGGTGACATATAAGAAAGTAAATGGTAACTAGCTAAAAGCAAATGATTTATTGACTGATTGACTCTTTTCCCCAGTAATCTCCATAATCCTAATACACACAGTATACTGTAGGACATGGCGTGAAAATGTTTGATTTATAGTATGATATTTACTGTATGCAGAGTGTAGGATTTTACAGTATTTAAAGGAACATGCCAAGAAAAAACTGAGCAAAAATACATGGTAATTCAAAAATAAACTGTGCAAAAGTAAAGCTGATTTCTTCATACATGAATTGACCTACAACAGCCAGAAAGACAAGGGAAAAAAACCCAAACAACTTAACCACTTTGCACTACTATTAGGGCGGACAACCACTGTCGTTTTTTTCTCCACTGCGCTGTGAGAGTAAATGAAAAGTCTTGCAGCGCAGTGCGAGAAAAAAAACTGACATCACGCCGGGATATCGCCAGTCTTTTCAATGGGGCCAGCAGCAGCAGCGCTAGCCCCATTGAAAAGATATGGAGAATGCCGCGGACTTCTGCCACAGCTGTGACAGTGTGGCAGGAGTTTCCTGCATCCCCTTGAAAGTAGTGCTTTCTTGCAAGGCCCGCAGTATGATTATCGGGGAAGGGCTTGAAATATAAGCCTTTGCCTGAAAATCATCAATAAGTGTTAAAAAAATTTAACAAAAATTTACTCACCTCTCCGCCGCTCAGATGCATCCTCCGGCTGGCTCCCCGACACTGCTATCCAGCACTTTCAGCAGACGGGGATTTAAAAATCCCTCCTCCTGAAAGGGCTGTGCTGATTGGCTGAGGGCTCAGCCAATAGCAGCTAGTGCTTAGCTATTGGCTGAGCGCTCAGCCAATTACAGATTGTGCTTAGCTATTCATTTCAGGAGGCAGAGATTTTCAATCCCCGGCCAGAAGAGAAGCAGAAGAAGAGTGCTGGAATCTGCAAGAAGAGGTTCTGGAGATGACAGTGCTACTATGGCGATGTAGTCTCCTGATAGATCTGTTGCCCTTTTTTACGATTCCACTTAGTAATAATGCTCTATCTATGCACCAATCTGTAACAATGCTTCCCACTTTTAGGCCCCCATCAGCAATAATGCTTCCCCTGATAACTCATCTCTAATAATGATCTCACTGATGCCCTCGTCTGCAATATTGGTCCCCCTCACATACCCGTCAGCAAAAATGTTCTCTCTTTTATGTTCTCATCAGTTATAATGCTCCCCTCATGCTGCCATCAGTAATAATGCTCTCCCTGATACGCCCTTATACTTTCCTATGTAATAATGCTTCCCCTTTTACGCCCGGATCAGCAATAATGCTCCCCATAAACTCCCCTCTGTAAAAATGCACTTTATGATGCCCCCATCTGTAATATTGCTACTTATCAGCAATAATGCCCCCTCTTGTGTGCCCCCATTACTAACAATGCTTCTATCAGTAATAATGCTCCCATCAGTAATAATGTTCCCCCTTATGCCCCATTAGTAATAACAGCCCTTATGCTATAAAATCAAAAACACTATACTGAACTCTTTTGCTTCCCTGTTGTTCTACACTCAAACATCTTAAAGGGGTTGTCCCACGGCAGCAAGTGGGTCTATACACTTCTGTATGGCCATATTAATGTACTTTGTAATGTACATTGTGCATTAATTATGAGCCATACAGAAGTTATCAAAAGTTATTCACTTACCTGTTCCGTTGCTGGCGTCCTCGTCTCCATGGTTGCCGTCTAATTTTCGCCGTCTAATGGCCAAATTAGACGCGCTTGCACAGTCCGGGTCTTCTTCGTTTCTCAATGGGGCTCCGTGTAGCTCCGCCCCGTCACGTGCCGATTCCAGCCAATCAGGAGGCTGGAATCGGCAATGGACCGCACAGAAGCCCTGCGGTCCACCGAGGGAGAAGATGCCGGCGGCCATCTTCAGCAGGTAAGTAAGAAGTCACCGGAGCGCGGGGATTCAGGTAAGCGCTGTCTGGTGTTCTTTTTAACCCCTGCATCGGGGTTGTCTCGCGCCGAACGGGGGGGGGGGGGGGGGTTGAAAAAAAAACCTGTTTCGGCGCGGGACAACCCCTTTAATTCCTGGGGTAGTGCAGTGACACACTGAGATACGTGATCACCAAGGCCAGGGATTGCCCACCGCGGCCATGTGCCATTAACACATGACCATGCTACCCAGAAGTGCAGAAAGACCGAACTGGAGCAGAGTACCAAGGGAGGGAAAGATGTCAGTATAGTGTTTTTTACATTTTTACTTTTGTCACGCTTAGTAACTGCATTCTCAGCCCTATAGCAGCCGCTGTGGCTTCTAGGGCAGTAGTAAGGCCTCTGCAGCTGTGCATGACTACATGAGGGTGGAGCTGCGCTGTGACTACTGGGGGAAATAAGTAGCACTGTCAGGGCTCCTGGCGAGAGCGATATCAGGATGTGATTGACGCCCCAATATCGCTCTCGCAATCCTTCTTGAAGCCCTGGATGCGAAGCGTTTCAACAGCTTCCCATCCCTGCAGAGCTGAAGGAATCTCCTGCTGTGGCTGTCACAGCCACAGCAGGAGATACTGTTCATCTACCATTGTCTCCAATGGGGCCGGTGGCTGCAGCGCCAGGCCCATTGAAATCAATGGGAGATGCTCGCGATCCTCTGCCACTGCTGTGACAGCAGTGGCAGGGGATTCTCCGTGACAAGGATTTTCGTCACTCTTATTCTGCTGCTCTTCTGGCCGGGGATTAAAAAATCCCCGCCTCATGAAGTGCCGCCTTTGATTGGCTGAGCGCTGTGACCAATCAGAGGCAACGCACAGCTGTCACTCAATGCTGAGCGCTGCCTCTAATTGGTCACAGCGCTCAGCCAATCAGAGGCAGCACTTTCAGAAGGCAGAAGAGAAGAAGAAGAAGGCTGGGACCTGCAAGAAGAGGCGCCGGAGATGACAGTGCTTCTAAGGCGATGTATTCTTCTTTTTAAATATTTTTTTTCTTTAGTTATTGATTATTTCCGGAGGGGGCTTATATTTCAAGCCCCCCCCCCCCAAAATCCTTGTCATGCAGAGTCCCTTGCCGCTGCTGTCACAGCAGTGGCAAAGGATCGCAAGCATCCACCGACCCTATTGGAAACAATGGGCTAGATCGCAAAAAGAATGGACATGCCGCAATTTTGTTTTGATGCTGCATTGCTAGCGTCAAAACATCGCAAATGTGCATGGAGCCATTGGAAGCCATTGGCTTCATAATTTTGAGATTTCTCGCAGCCTGCAGTGCTGGGAAATTGTGCGATTCCCTCGCCAGTGTGAAGCCACCCTCATGACTACTATGGGAATAGGAAAGGTACTCTTATCACTGTGGTTACAAAAAGAGAAGTCACTGCTGTGAGCACTGGGGAAGATTGCTTCTCTGAGTCTGTGTCTAATGCTGCTATTAATATTCATACTACTATGATCACTGTTGGAACATGGAGGGGGACAACTGTTGGAGGGGCACTGTATCAACTACAGGATGGGCCACAAAAAAGGAGCCCAGCACCTAAAAGCTGTCTAAAAGAAAATCTGTATTTATTGCCCATACCAGCCAATCACAGCACAGCTTAATTTCTTAATTGACTGAGTTAAATTAAAAGTTATGCTGTTATTGGTTGTTATGGGCAGAGTTGTTGATAAGAAACCACACAAGGCTACTTGCATATGGGTGATTTAAAAGTTGCTCCCGAAATTCTTGGGCACAATTTGCATTGGACAGCCTCTGGACATCCCATCTGTTTACTGCTTTATGTGCTGAACACTGCGCATTGACATGTACTATTCTTGACCGAAAATTGAACAACAATGGGACGTTGCGATTCTTTTTACTCGGAGTAAAAAGCAGCCTGTGTGCATACACCCCTTCAAATGAATATGTCGTATTTGCAACCGATTTTCGGACCAGTTTCTTGTTCTGAGAATCGGATGGGAGAAAACTTCCATGTGCATGTACCCTTAGATGTATATAAATTAGCTTCTATGGCATGGCAATTACAGTTGTATAGAAGTAGTAGACATGGCTACAGACGTAGAATTCTGAATTAGATCTAGTGCCCTGTTCATTCTGTGCTGTCTGGTGCATGATGACAGAAGTAGTGTGAAGACTGACAAAGAAATAGATTAGTATGACAGAAGACCACCCTTGAATGTGTTCACCCTTCAACAGCATTCTATTTTGCTTAATAGGATTACCATTATGTGCTAATTGCTTAATATAAGTTTACTAGTTATTAGCATTATTTATAGTGCCAGCATTTCTGGTGGCACAATGCACCACTTACACTGTAAGGAATTAGAGTTGGTACAAATATTTCTGTGCAAATAGTAAGCTATTGGCATTATTTACAATTTTCCAGAACATTGCAAACTGTGATTTACGAACTTCAGTTGCTCGCTGAGGAGACATGTTGGCTTGTTGCTTTCGCATATTAGCTGCACGTAATTTAGAAACGTCAGCAGCTCTTTGAGGAAACATGTTTGCTTGTAGCTTTGAGATATCTGCTGAACATGATGTACAAACTTCAGCTGCTCTCTGAGGTGATATGTTGGCTCATTGCTTTTGCATATCTGCTGCACGAGATTTACAGACTTCAGCTGATGGCTGAGGTGACATTGTGGCTTGTTGCTGTGTCACGTAAGCTGCATTAGCTTCACGGTGGGGTTGAACCCTCTGTGTTGACATGTTTGCACGACATCGAAGGTATGTTCCAACACTGAACAACAGTTGACAATTAGATGAAGACATTAGCACTTGAGATAACATAATATCACGTTCAGGAGATGTGAAGATAGTGGGGAAGGACTATGCTTCAATGTTGTTGGTCAATATGCACTGCCAGCTATGGATTTGGACATTTGTGAAGTGTCATTTATTGGAGTCTTCACACAGGTGTCCAAGTTATCAGCCCATAATCCATCATTCAGTGCACAAAGTCGAAGGACCTGTGATGACGTCGCCGTCATGTGATGAGGCTCTGCCGATTTAGGACCTGCAATGATGTCATCATTATGTGATCTGGAGTGGAGCTCAGAGAGCATGTGACTGATCACATAACGGTGACATCATCACAGGTCCTGTCAGCACACGGCTGCTGTCTGGCTCTGCAGGTTTTTAATAGCGTGAAGAACCTGTGATGACGTCACTGACATGATCAGGGGCAGAGCTCAGAAACGATGTGACTGATCACATGATTTAGGACCTGCGATGATTTAATCGTCATATGATCAGGGGCGGAGCATGTGAAGCACACACACACACACACTCATGTACAAGTGATCATTAACACTTTGATAAAGTTTGGAGCACTAATACAGAACAACAAAATCCCTCATCTACCTCACCCTAAAAAAAATACTGCAGCACTACCAAAAAGTAGAGCCATGGAAAAGCAGCCCAGCAACACAATCTTATGAAAACTGTCTAAAAGAAAAACGGTCTTTGTTGACCATAGCAACCAATCACAGCGCAGCTTCATTTCTTATACTACTGATTTTAAAAAAAAACCTGCTCTGTGATTGGTTTCTATGACCAGTGAAGATTTTCTTTAACCCATTTACGACCAGCCACTGTATATATACGGCGGCTGGTGCTGGGCTTAAAGGACCACCGATCGTAAAAATACGGCGGTGCTCTAAGCCTCCTGTCTCTGCAATCAGTCAGAGGCAGGTACGGGTTATCAGCTGTTAGTGACAGCTGATAACCCAGAGCAGAAGACAGGAGGGGTTTTTAACCCTTCCTGCCTTCTGCTTCCCCGATATACAGTGCTCAATGAACACTGTCGGGACAAAGTGAAAGTAAGAAGTTCTTTCACTACGGGAGCCTCGGGGGGTCATGTGACCTCCCGGGATTCCCTGCTACTGCAGAGCTGGAGGGTCAAACTTAGACCCTGGCAGCTCTGCAGGTGACTAATGTCACCACAGGGGTTGCTATCCCCTGCAACTGGGGATCCTATGGACGCCCCAGCTACAGTGGGAAAATGTCAAATAAAGTTAAAAAAAAAAAAAGTGAGTGTCCCCCAGAGGTCTTATATGACGTCATGGGGGACATAGATAGTAAAAAACACAATTACATACATAAGTAAAACAAAACAACAGAATAAAACAACAATACATACAAAAGAAAGAGAATAACACAAAGCAGACGCCAACAAAAACCGTCGCCGTATGCGCCCTGTAAACCAAAACCATACATACTATATATCAAAACGTCCGAAATAAATAGAGGAACCCATTTCCATACTTTATTTTAGTGTAAATATAAAAATAATTTTTTTAAAAACTATAAATGTTAAAAAAATCATTTTTTTTAGCATTTTACCCCCCAAAAAACTAAAAAACGGAAAAAAAAGTCAGTGAAAAAGATATTAAAAAAATAGTCCTATATGTCACGGAAAAAAAAACGCAGCAAAAATAATTTTGGTAGCTAAAGGAAAAAAAATAGAGCAGTAAAACCGCCACATGGGTAAAATCCCTAAAAAGTGTCTGGTCCTTAAGGTACAAAACAACCTGGTCCTTAAGGGGTTAAGACAGCTTTGATAAGAGTGTGGTTCTGGGCTAATTTTCTGTGGCCCCACTCACAATAATCGTCATGCCCATTATCATCTTGAGAGGGATACATATATATCCTTGTAGGTAGAAAAGAAAACACTGGAATATATACATTTATATAGATATAGTTATATGCCTTTCTTTTTATGTATACTAACTTTATTCTCATTTGTACTAACTCTATAAAAAACTTAATACGTCGTCTTAAATCAGATATGCCAAGGCTTTGCAAGAAGATGTTCTAGAAATTCAGAGAAGATACCGAACCAGACGCAAGGACGCATGTACTTGGCTGTTTTCCCAGAAGCCCATATCAAGATGTTCAAATGTACATGACTATTATATGATTTTCACTGTCTCAGTCCGCAAATCCGGACTTCCCATATATGGTTATGAGCCCATCACCCCGTAGTGGGGAGGGGACAAAGTGTATAAGATCTCATGTAATCTGTAATAAAGCACGTTGGCAGGTCGACGTCAGCGGAGAGCCATGTCCCGTGTGAGAAACTATACCAGACCTCTGTGTGGTGTCTCTTCCTGCGGCCGGCAACGGGGCAAGTGGGGTGGGGCCGATTGGTGTTGCACTTAGAATTTTAACCCTCATAAATGGCGCCCAACGTGGGGCGGTAAAATCGGAGCTTACAGCGCAATTCACCCGGATCCACGCCACTGAGAAACCGTCCTGCTGCAAACCGAGCCTGATCAACTCACTTAGAACTCCAGGTAAGACAAACATATATTTATGTTGTGTTTTACACTGCGAGTCTTGCAGCAGGACTGACTATCTGTGGTTTGTGACCAGACGGGTTGGGTTAAGAGTTCTACACGGTAACTCGTGTGGGCTCCGGGTTTGCCGTCATGGACCACTGACCGTGATATGCGCACCAATGGCTCACCCAGAAACTAGTCTGTAGTCTATTTGTTGTTGAAGTCCGTAGCGTTTTAGCGATAGTGGAGATTGTTTGATTGTTTGGTGTATCTGCAGAAGTTTTTTTTCTCTTACTTTTCATTTAATCTCACAAGAGAAGGGACCCTCAGGTTAGTTTAGTTAGTTGTTAATGGTTTAGCAGAGAGGGATGCATTTTGTGAGATAAGGCCTCATAAAAAAGGGACTCTCGGTCGGTTTGCCTTATATATGGGGCTAGCGATTTGATTTCAGAGAGATGCATTTTATGGGGGCTGGTTCCATAAGGAGAAGGGACCCTCGGTTGTTCTGCCGGTATATAAGGGGCTGACAATTTGAGAATTAAGAGGGATGCATTCTATGGAGCGTGTTATTTTTTGTTGTTTTTGTTGTAATATGCGTAAGATCTTATTAAAGAAGATAGAGCCCCTCAAGGGCTGCCGCCGTGTGGATGAATCTGTAGAATGTGAGAAAACTTGTATGAAAATGTGTCAGACCAACCCGCACGGCAGATTACAAAATGGTGTCTGGATGGAGGTCTTTAGGACCCAGAGGTGCCTTGGAAGACCAAGGTTTGCTAGAAGGAGAGAGAGAGACAGTCAGAGTAAGTTACGTATGTACACATTATTTGTTTAAGAAAGTATCCGTAAGTGAAATGTTGAAAAGTACAGTAAGTGATCAAGAGGGCGTCAGGAGAGTGTCTATTGAAGGTTATATTGGCAGTTAGGTAGGGGAGAAAAGTGATGAGTAGCAAGCAAGTCGATAAGTAAGTTACAATGCACGTGATTTGTTGGTAAAGAGAGATGGAAATGTGTATAATACAAGATAGATAATAGATAATATGTATAATCAATACTAGGTGGATATATGTGTGTATATATATATATATATACTGTAAGTGCAAATAGTTAACAGCTTGCTTGTAGGGGAGAAGAGTCTGTTGACATATAGCTGCGACTCTGTGTAGCCTTCCAAGGTCAGGAAGATAACAGCGAGAGAGAAAATGTAATAACATCCTTGGTTAATATCTTGGCTTGCTTGCAATTAATTGAAATGAATTTAATTAGTTATACTGTCTTAGTAGGCAGGGAAATATGGCAATTTCTTATGTATATTCTTACTTATACAGGGGTTGAAAATGAATGTTGCAAGGTCCCAGGATATGTGTTAATTATGATTTTAAAATGTTTTTTCAATAGTTTAAGCTAAAACTTATTTCAGTATGTGTTTCATAGTCGCGGAGAGATAACGGTTTGTTTTAAAATGGTGGGGGCTTTCAGAACTCACTCCAAATTCAGGGTCACAGATTCTAAAACACTTTAGCGTTTAATACAGCATATAATAGCTTCAGTAGATAAGAAATATAGAATGTATCAGCAAACTTTTTCACTAGAGATGAGCGAACGCGTTCGTCCGAGCTTGATATTCGTGCGAATATTAGGGTGTTCGGGATGTTCATTATTCGTAACGAACACCATGCGGTGTTCTGGTTACTTTCACTTCCTTCCCTGAGACGTTAGCGCGCTTTTCTGGCCAATTGAAAGACAGGGAAGGCATTACAACTTCCCCCTGCAACGTTTAAGCCCTATACCACCCCCCTGCTGTGAGTGGCTGGCGAGATCAGGTGTTCGCCTAATATAAAAGTCGGCCCCTCCCGCGGCTCGCCTCAGATGCCTGGTGAGTTAGATGAGGGACAGTGCTGTTTATACCGGAGCTGCTGTAGGGAAAGAATTGGTAGTTAGTGTAGGCTTCAAGACCCCCCAAAGGTCCTTATTAGGGCCACTGATAGCTGTGTGTTGGCTGCTGTTAGCAGTGGCATTTTTTTTTTCTCAAAATCGCCTCTGCAGAGCGTTGCACCTGGCATTAGGGACAGAAGTGCTGCATAGGCAGGGAGAGTGTTAGGAGTGAGTGTAGCCTTCAAGAACCTCAACGGTCCTTTCTAGGGCCATATTTAACCGTGTGCAGTACTGTCCAGGCTGCTGTTAGCTGTGCTGCATTTTTTTTGGGCTTCTCAAAATCGCCTCTGCAGAGCATTCCACGCTCCATTGATACTGCAGGGAAAGAATTGTATAGGCAGGGCCACAACACAGTTATTATTCATAGAATATACGCAGTGCTGCCTTTTGGTGGAAAAACAAGTGAAAACAAATCTATTTCTCCAGCCTCTGTCCGTCCTTACGGGCGGTGGACACGTGTGAGCTGCGTGAAAAACATTGCTAAATCATACGCACCCAGCTACGCTTTACTGCTGGCTTCGCCATTTGCTTTCCTTAATTGGGAAAAAAAATACCTGCTCTGCCAGAGTTATAATAACTCTGCTACCCTCACGTTCTGTGACACATTAGCAGGGACACAGCACAGTTATTAAACTTAGATTATTCATTCACTAGAGGCAGTGGGGCCTTTCGTTTTCCAAAAAGGGAAAAAATTATATTTGGCCTGCAGTCTTGCGCCAATTTATTTCCTGCCTGTGAAATCAAATCACTGGTAATACAGCATGCTGAGGGGTAGGGGTAGGCCTAGAGGACGTGGACGCGGCCGAGGACGCGGAGGGCCAAGTCAGGGTGTGGGCACAGGCCGAGCTCCTGATCCCGGTGTGTCGCAGCCGACTGCTGCGCGATTAGAAGAGAGGCACGTTTCTGGCGTCCCCACATTCATCGCCCAATTAATGGGTCCACGCGGGAGACGGTTATTAGAAAATGAGCAGTGTGAGCAGGTCCTGTCCTGGATGGCAGAAAGTGCTTCGAGCACTATCGTCAACACGCAGTTCTGCGCCGTCCACTGCTGCAAATCCGAATCCTCTGTCTGCTGCTCCTCCTTCCTCCCAGCCTCCTCACTCCACTACAATGACACCTGCTCAGGAGCGGGAAGACTCCCAGGAACTGTTCTCGGGCCCCTGCTTAGATTGGGCAGCAGCGGTTCCTCTCCCACCAGAGGAGTTTATCGTCACTGATGCCCAACCATTCGAAAGTTCCCGGGGTCCGAGGGAAGAGGCTGGGGACTTCCGCCAACTGTCTCAACAACTTTCTGTGGGTGAGGAGGACGATGACGATCAGACACAGTTGTCTTGCAGTGAGGTAGTAGTAAGGGCAGTAAGTCCAAGGGAGCAGCGCACAGAGGATTCGGAGGAAGAGCAGCAGGACGATGAGGTGACTGACCCCACCTGGTGTGCAACGCTTACTCAGGAGGACAGGTCTTCAGAGGGGGAGTCAAGGGCATCAGCAGGGCAGGTTGCAAGAGGCAGTGCGGTGGCCAGGGCCAGGGGTAGAGGCAGGGCCAGACCGAATAATCCACCAAGTGTTTCCCAAAGCGCCCCCTCGCGCCATGCCACCCTGCAGAGGCCGAGGTGCTCTAAGGTCTGGCAGTTTTTCACAGAGACGCCTGACGACCGACGAACAGTGGTGTGCAACCTTTGTTGCGCAAAGCTCAGCCGGGGAGCCAACACCAACAGCCTCACCACCACCATGCGCAGACATATGATGGCCAAGCACCCCACAAGGTGGGACGAAGGCCGTTCACCGCCTCCGGTTTGCACCCCTGCCTCTCCCCCTGTGCCCCAACCTGCCACTGAGATGCAACCCCCCTCTCAGGACACAGGCACTACCGCCTCATGGCCTGCACCCACACCCTCATCTCCGCTGTCCTCGGCCCCATCCAGCAGTGTAGTTCAGCGCACCGTTCAGCCGTCGCTTGCGCAAGTGTTCGAGCGCAAGCGCAAGTACGCCGCCACGCACCCGCACGCTCAAACGTTAACCGTCCACATAGCAAAATTCATCAGCCTTGAGATGCTGCCGTATAGGGTTGTGGAAACTGAGTCCTTCAAAAGTATCATGGAGGCGGCGGCCCCGCGCTACTCAGTTCCCAGTCGCCACTACTTTTCCCGATGTGCCGTCCCAGCCCTGCACGACCACGTCTCCCGCAACATTGTGCGCGCCCTCACCAACGCGGTTACTGCCACGGTCCACTTAACTACGGACACGTGGACAAGCACAGGCGGGCAGGGCCACTACATCTCCCTGACGGCACATTGGGTGAATTTAGTGGAGGCTGGGACAGAGTCAGAGCCTGGGACCGCTCACGTCCTACCCACCCCCAGAATTGCGGGCCCCAGCTCGGTGCTGGTATCTGCGGAGGTGTATGCTTCCTCCACTAAAGCACCCTCCTCCTCCTCCTCCTCTGTCTCGCAATCAAGATGTGTTAGCAGCAGCATGTCGCCAGCAGTCGGTGTCGCGCGGTGTGGCAGCACAGCGGTGGGCAAGCGTCAGCAGGCCGTGCTGAAACTACTCAGCTTAGGCGATAAGAGGCACACGGCCCACGAACTGCTGCAGGGTCTGACAGAGCAGACCGACCGCTGGCTTGCGCCGCTGAGCCTCCAACCGGGCATGGTCGTGTGTGACAACGGGCGTAACCTGGTGGCGGCTCTGCAGCTTGGCAGCCTCACGCACGTGCCATGCCTGGCCCACATCTTTAATTTGGTGGTTCAGCGCTTTCTGAAAAGCTACCCACGCTTGTCAGACCTGCTCGTAAAGGCGCGCCGGCTCTGCGCACATTTCCGCAAGTCCCACACGGACGCTGCCACCCTGCGCACCCTGCAACATCACTTTAAGCTGCCAGTGCACCGACTGCTGTGCGACGTGCCCACACGGTGGAACTCTACGCTCCACATGTTGGCCAGGCTCTATGAACAGCGTAGAGCTATAGTCGAATACCAACTCCAACATGGGCGGCGCAGTGGGAGTCAGCCTCCTCAATTCCTTTCAGAAGAGTGGGCCTGGTTGGCAGACATCTGCCATGTCCTTGGTAATTTTGAGGAGTCTACCCAGGTGGTGAGCGGCGATGCTACAATCATTAGCGTCACCATTCCTCTGCTATGCATCTTGAGAAATTCCCTGCAAACCATAAAGGCAGCTGCTTTGCGCTCGGAAACGGGGGCGGGGGAAGACAGTATGCCGCTGGATAGTCAGGGCACCCTCCTGTCTATTTCTCAGCGCGTACAGGAGGAGGAGGAGGAGCATGAGGAGGATGAGGAGGAGGGGGAAGAGACAGCTTGGGCCGCTGCTGACGGTACACCGGCTGATTGCCTGTCATCCTTTCAGCGTGTATGGCCTGAGGAGGAGGAGGAGGAGGAGGAGGAGGAGGATCCTGAAAGTGATCTTCCTAGTGAAGACAGCCATGTGTTGCGTACAGGTACCCTGGCACACATGGCTGACTTCATGTTAGGATGCCTTTCTCGTGACCCTCGCGTTGCACGCATTCTGGCCACTACGGATTACTGGGTGTACACACTGCTCGATCCACGGTATAAGGAGAACCTGCCCACTCTGATTCCCGAAGAGGAAAGGGGTTCGAGAGTGTTGCTATACCACAGGACCCTTGCGGACAAGCTGATGGTAAAATTCCCAGCCGACAGCGCTAGTGGCAGAAGGCGCAGTGCCGAGGGCAAGGTAGCAGGGGATGTGCGTAGATCGAGCAGCATGTACATCCCAGGCAGTGCAACAGTCTTTAAGGGCCTGGCCAGCTTTATGGCTCCCCACCAAGACTGTGTCACCGCTCCCCAGTCACGGCTGAGTCGGCGGGAGCACTGTAAAAGGATGGTGAGGGAGTACGTAGCGGATCGCACGACCATCCTTGGTGACGCCTCTGCCCCCTACAACTACTGGGTGTCGAAGCTGGACATGTGGCCTGAACTAGCGCTGTATGCCCTGGAGGTGCTTGCTTGTCCTGCGGCTAGCGTGTTGTCGGAGAGGGTGTTTAGTGCGGCTGGGGGAATCATCACAGATAAGCGTAGCCGCTTGTCAACCGACAGTGCCGACAGGCTAACACTCATCAAGATGAACAAAGGCTGGATTTCCCCAGACTTCTGTTCTCCACCAGCGGACAGCAGCGATACGTAAGCAATACGTAGGCTGCACCCGCGGATGGAAGCTACGTTCTCTCTCACCATCCAAAACGGGGACATTTCTGCTTCATCAATCTGTGTCTAATATTCCTCCTCCTCCTCCTCCTGCTCCTCCTCCTGAAACCTCACGTAATCACGCTGAACGGGCAATTTTTCTTAGGGCCACAAGGCTCACTCAAATAATTTTTCAGAACAATTTTTATAAGTTTCAATGCGCTTAAAAGCATTGGAACTTTAACTTGAACCAATTTTTCGTTACACTGGGCTGCCTCCAGGCCTAGTTACCACTTAAGCCACATTAACCAAAGCGATTAATGGGTTTCACCTGCCCTCTTGGCTGGCCATGGCCAATTTTTGGGATGTACATTAGTACTGTTGATACAGCAATTTTTGTGGGCCCTCGCCTACAGTGTAATCAAATTAATTTTTAGCCCACCTGCATTACAGCTGACGTTACCTCAGCTGTGTTGGGCAATGCAATGGGATATTTCTATGTACCGCCGGTGGCTTCCTGGCACCCACCCAGGCAGTGGGTCCACAGGGAGTTAAACCTACATGTGTCCACTTGTAAAGAACCCCAGTCTGACTGGGGCATGCAGTGTGGGCCGAAGCCCACCTGTATTACGCACGACATTACTACCTCAGCTGTGTTGGGCAATGCAATGGGATATTTTTGTGTACCGCCGGTGGGTTCCAGGGAGCCACCCATGCTGTAGGTGCACACTGAGTTTTTAATACATCTGTACACTTCTAAAGAACCCGTCTGACTGGGGCATGCAGTGTGGGCCGAAGCCCACCTGTATTACGCACGACATTACTACCTCAGCTGTGTTGGGCAATGCAATGGGATATTTCTATGTACCGCCGGTGGCTTCCTGGCACCCACCCAGGCAGTGGGTCCACAGGGAGTTAAACCTACATGTGTCCACTTGTAAAGAACCCCAGTCTGACTGGGGCATGCAGTGTGGGCCGAAGCCCACCTGCATTAACCCTTTCCAGTCCACTGTGTGACCTGTGAAGACATTAGGGTTTAAGGCTGTACAGCTCCGTTGTTGGTAGACGTCCGTCGGGGTTCTCTTACTGTATATTGCCAGCCTCTCTGCTGTCGGAGCCTATCCTACGTGTCAGCTCATGTAGTACTGGCTTTAGCCAGCATATAGCGCCGTTGTATAACAGCAGAAAAAGAGTAAGCCCCCTAGGAAAACCATATACAAATTGGATTGGAAAGGGTTAAGCACAACATTACTACCTAAGCTGTGTTGGGCAATGCAATGGGATATTTCTATGTACCGCCGGTGGCTTCCTGGCACCCACCCATGCTGTAGGTGCACACGGAGTTTTTACTACATCTGTACACTTATAAAGAACCCCAGTCAGACTGGGGCATGCAGTGTGGGCCGAAGCCCACCTGCATTAAGCACGACATTACTACCTCAGCTGTGTTGGGCAATGCAATGGGATATTTCTGTGTACCGCCGGTGGGTTCCAGGGAGCCACCCATGCTGTGGGTCGACAGGGACTTCACAATAGGGAGTTGTACCTGCCTGTGTCTATGAATTAAAAAGCCCGGTCTGACTGGGGCATGCAGACACCTTGACAGAATGAATAGTGTGTGGCACATAGGTTCCCCATTGCTATGCCCACGTGTGCAGCTCCTGATGGCGGTGGCACAGGATTCTATTTCTCATTGCTTCTGTACAGCATTGTGGGCTATCGCTCCGCCACTTTTAAAGAGGGTCGCTGCCTAGCCGTGCCAACCTCTGCAGTGTGTGCCTGCGGTCCCTCGTCATGGCAGACGCAATTCTAAATAGACATGAGCGTGGTGTGGCATGAGGGCAGCTGAAGGCTGCCCAGGGACACTTTGGTGTGCGCTGTGGGGGGGGAGGGGGGGCGGTTGGTCAGCATGTAACCCAGGAGAAGTGGCAGCGGAGTGTCATGCAGGCAGTGATTGTGCTTTGTTGGAGGTAGTGTGGTGCTTAGCAAAGGTATGCCATGCTAATGAGGGCTTTTCAGAAGTAAAAGTTGTTGGGAGGGGGGGGGGGCCCACTCTTGCCGGTATTGTGGCTTAATAGTGGGACCTGTGAACTTGAGATGCAGCCCAACACGTAGCCCCTCGCCTGCCCTATCCGTTTCTGTGTCATTCCCATCACTTTCTTGAATTGCCCAGATTTTCACACATGAAAACCTTAGCGAGCATCGGCGAAATACAAAAATGTTCTGGTCGCCCATTGACTTCAATGGGGTTCGTTGTTCGAAACGAACCCTCGAGCATCACGGGAAGTTCGTTCCGAATAACGAACACCCGAACATTTTGGTGTTCGCTCATCTCTATTTTTCACATAATTTGTCAAAGATAGCGCTCATTCACAATCTCATCTCAATAGAATTATGTACTTTATAAAATAATAGCACTCACCTCAATGTTTTTCAACTGATGTATGTTTGCCAAACTTTTTTTTTGTCCGTGCGTCTGCGTGGACTGGTGCACCTTCGGGGGGGGCGACAGAGCAGACTTGAGAGCATGGATGGATGAGAGTTAGTGACCCGTGTTCAAGCTGTGGTGGAATGTGTGATGTGGAAATTGACTGGGGGTAAAAGTCCTACCCCATGCATGGGACTTTGCTTGGTTGAGATGTGGACGTGTAGACGGTTAAGCTGAAATGGAGTTGAGAAGACGGACGCAATGTGCCAATATCGAGGGGGTGGAGCTAGATGACGTAATAGTACGTAGTAATGTTTCATCCTTCTTGTCCAAGGGAGGGGGTGAGGATTTTGAGCAGCTAGTTTTTTTTTTCCCTGTTTTGTTTTTTTTTCTCCTGTCTCAGATTTTGATAAGAAATTGCAGGCAGGAACAGACTAATAATGAATTCACTTAAAGGGATCTCACATTTCAAATATTAATAGATGTTTTGTAGATTATTCTGCCCCGATGTAACTCATGTTTCTGCTATAGGTGTTAACATTTTACAGGCCTTATCTGCATCCATCAAATCTTTTTACAATGTTATACTACCTTGAAACCGGGTGCTCTTGTTCCAATTGCGTACCCTGTTTCAAAGGGGGGGAGGAATAGGCGTAGGTGATCTAGGTATTGCAAGTCAGCCATTTTAGGTATTGCAAATCAGCCATTTTAGGTATTGCAAATCAGCCATTTTTACATTTTTAAATTTTTTGCAACAAGGTTCTGATCTTTTTGAAATAGAATACCAGCCTGATTGTCTAGCAGTGATGCAACAAGCAAATTTAAGTTTTAAAAAGTTACTGAAAGCCCTTGTCAATAATGCATATTTTGAGTTGTTTTTTATAGATGGTACCCAGGATGATTGACGACTCCACACTGGATATACGGTGGTTACACAACAAGATGTCCTAAAAAGCAGAATGTCTCCGCATGTCGCAGTACAAGAAGCGGAACTAAAAGCACTCACGGAGGCGTGTAGAGTGGAGGAAGGTAAGACGGCAAACATTTACACTGACTCCCGGTATGCATTTGGCATAGCTCATGATTACGGCCCAACATGGAAGGCCAGACAGTTTTTTACCACAGCAGGACAGCCAATTAAGAATGATGCAATGGTGCAGAGTCTCATGGAGACCCTATTTCTACCTGACAAGGTGGAAAGCTCACACCAATCCCTACACCGGAGAAGCAAGAGGCAACGCCATCACAGGCCACACAGCAAAAGCAGCGGCCCTCAAGCCGTGGAAGAAAGAAGAAAAGAAGAATTTGACAATCATTTTGGACTTTGACTACACTTGGACTTTGATAACAACTTGGACTTTGATAATAATTTTGGACTTTGATTTGAACTTGAACTTTGATAAAAACATTGGACTTTGATATGCTAAAGACTTTACAGTTAAGAAAAAGACAAGTGGACTAAAAAGGGACGGCGTATGGTGAACAGTCAACAGAACTTGCTTACCATAGTCCCTGTGCCTCATAATGGCCCAGCTGACGCACGGAAAGACGCACCTCTCAAAGCAGTAATGATGTCGATGCTTGAACGAGGACGGGTGGCTCCTTGGTTTTCTGTAGCTGCTGCATCATTTGTCCAATTTTGCATGATCTTTGCCGTAAAGCAACAGGGCAGAAGTAAATTTGCCACATAACGCTTGCCTAGACCACTCTACCCATTTCAGGGATTGCAAATTGGCTACACTCAGCTCCTACTTGTTGGGAAGCATGAATATGTGCTTGTTGTTGATGTTTTTCAGGTTGGAGACCTACTCTGTTACCAAAGTAAATAAGCAAGTAATCGCACAGAAGCTCATGAATGAGGTAATCCGCAGATATGGGGTACCGGAAGTGATTGAGTCAAACAAAGGTACACACTGCACAGGTGAAATAATGCAACACATCATGTCTGTTTTGGGTATATTCCAGGTTTTTCACACACCCTACCGTCCGCGGAGTAGTGGGAAAGTAGATACAAAAGGCAATGAAGAAAATGGTAAAATTTTGAATTGAGTGTTTTCCATTAGTTTCTTTTTTCCTTAGGAGGATACATACCACAGTAGCTGAGTTTGGGGAATGATTTTCTTGTTAATATTGTCATAGGCCTCTCCAAGGAATTGTTAGTAATGTATTCTGTAGTCTCTGCTTTCCTCCCAGGTCCTACAGATGAGTGTCACAATCTAAAACCAGGTGACATGGTCTATGTGGAAAAGTTTGAGAGAGAAACCCTGGTTTGAATGTCCCTACCAGATGTTGTTCACCACCCCAACTGCAGTAAAGCTCGAAGGAAAGCCCACTTGGATCCACACTTCGCACTGCAAGAACTAATGATCCTGTATATCCTTTACATGCTATAATGTGGTACAATTCCTCTAACACACACCTTTGACTACTGTACACTAGCCCCCTGTTTCAGAACAAATTAATACAATTAAATGTGCAATATGAAGACTACACTGAGGGTGAGAACCCAACACCGCATCGTGCTAAGAGAGACATTGACGCTCCAGGTGGTAACTTTGGTCCACATGTACACATAGATGTAACAGGAGTGCCAAGGGGGGTGCCAGATTAATTTAATTCTAGAGATCATGTCTAAGCAGGTTTTGAGTCCTTATTTGTTATTGTCACTGTTAATAATAATGTAGATTAGATGAATTATATCTTTTACAATCAGCAGAGGTTTGTAAACTACACCAGGGATGCTTTACAAGGTTTAGCGGACCAGTTAGGGCCCACTGCATCCATGACGTTCCAAAATAGAGTGGCCCTGGATATGATTTTAGCAGAAAGAGGTGGGGTATGTAATTTCTTGTATGTGTATTTTCCCTTTGATCAAAAAGAATATGAGTAAGGGACTGGATAATGTGACACCAATGTTTCCCTTGTTTGAAAAAAGATGAAGAGCCAGTTCCGATAATGCCAACCACGTATGTTACCAGAAGAATGGAGAGATGGACTAGTACTGTGTCCGCCTCAGTCTCATAAGATGGACTGTCAGTGGACTTCCCATTTGCCTAGGGAAAGTGCAGAAGACCTTAGGTTCCGGCGAGGGCACACCCTGTGGGGTGTTAACTTGTACAGATAGAGGGTATGGAGGCCCGGAAATAAGCCCAGGGAATCCATGGCCTCCTTCTGAGGTGAGGTAGGGATCCCTTCCCTTTTAGGAGTAGGGACTTACGGGCAGTGGAGAAACCCTGACGTAAGGGAGAGACGACCGAGGAAGAGTGCAAGGTCTGATGCTTGATCTCCATATTAAGTTTTTTAGGGGGGTTTGAGAGGGATACATATATATCCTTGTAGGTAGAAAAGAAAACACTGGAATATATACATTTATATAGATATAGTTATATGCCTTTCTTTTTATGTATACTAACTTTATTCTCATTTGTACTAACTCTATAAAAAACTTAATACGTCGCCTTAAATCAGATATGCCAAGGCTTTGCAAGAAGATGTTCTAGAAATTCAGAGAAGATACCGAACCAGACGCAAGGACGCATGTACTTGGCTGTTTTCCCAGAAGCCCATATCAAGATGTTCAAATGTACATGACTGTTATATGATTTTCACTGTCTCAGTCCGCAAATCCGGACTTCCCATATATGGTTATGAGCCCATCACCCCGTAGTGGGGAGGGGACAAAGTGTATAAGATCTCATGTAATCTGTAATAAAGCACGTTGGCAGGTCGACGTCAGCGGAGAGCCATGTCCCGTGTGAGAAACTATACCAGACCTCTGTGTGGTGTCTCTTCTTGCGGCCGGCAACGGGGCAAGTGGGGTGGGGCCGATTGGTGTTGCACTTAGAATTTTAACCCTCATAATCTATTTCCACTCAAGTGGCATGAAACTACCTCTCTTAATGAGACACAAAAGCCTACACCATAAAATGTACCCTTTTTAATCATTTATATGATGAGGTTCCACGACAAAGGTTTCACATAAGTGGCAAAATCTTGATTTAACAAATTCTAAACAAGACCTGTGAAATCATGGTACGTCCTCAAAGATACAATAGCGAAGAGGAGCATCGAGCTGCGCAAGCAGAGGGAAGAGACAATAAAAGGCCAGCAAGAGTGAAGAACAGCAAACTACAAGACTACAGCAAGTGGCTCCTGAGCATTGATATTCGCATACATAGATTGCAGTCACCGTCCTGGGATGGGCTTTCAACTAGTATTTTATATATCTAAATGCTATCATATAAATGGTCTGATTCTTTTAGAGATGAAATTGTTTGTACATTATTATAGACCAATACTGGTATGTTCATATACAGGGACTAGACAAAAATATGCAAACACCATACAAAATGCATAAGATTTTAATCATTAGCACTGAGCTACTCTTTTGACCCTTGCTTGACTAAGAGCTTTCCTGTCAAATTTGTGTTTACTTCACCTCTTCCCCTGCTCTGGGTGGTTTTGGGACCAGTTGGTAACAGCAACTGAGTAGCTCAAACCCCTGAGCAATGGAACCTTGTTGCTTGGGCAAATGTTCATTTCTGCCCGGCAGCATCTGTGTCATATTACCCCCACTTATAATCCGTCTCTACATGTCATTGAAATATGATTTATAATCCCATGTAATTTAAGGCTTGAATTTCATAAGGTGTTTCCATATTTTTGTCCACCCATGTACATATATCCTGCACATCATCAGAAAATTAACAACGAGAAAGAGTTAAAAGAAGGGGAAAAAACGCAATTTCCATGCATCACACAAACTACCCTGTAATAATAACTCAGTGGATAAAACATTATCACACTATCATTTAGCTCTCCAGCAGAGATAATCATGTTTGCATCATCAGTATTCTACCAGGGCCCGAAATCACTCAGTTAGAAAAGCTTGTCAGATTTGAAGGGTTATTCTGTAAATGAAAAAAAAGAGAGATACTGCATAAAAGTGCCAGCGCTGTACCCTCAGGAAGCAAACAGATTTTAGAATGTATTAGGCAATGCTATCCGTCTGCCTCATGGCATTCTTATTGTCTATTATTCAAATTATAGATGGTTTATGTTCTTGAATGTTACATATGAAGAATGGCGGCCATCATACAAAATGCTAGGATGGGATAAGAAGGGGTAATATAGACTGGTAAAAAAGACATGCAGTTAAAATGAAGCATAAAGCCGGACTCACATGACCATATCGTAATACACTGCGTAAAATTTGTAGCATTTTAACTGTGTATTGAATTGTGTATTTTTGCGTTTTGCTGCGTATGTGTTCGTTTTTGAATGCATATTATGTGGTAGCCCAGAGTTGGGGTCCCACAGCACCGTTAAAGTTACCTCATGTAAAGTGTCAATATATATCTTGAAATGTGTAATAATGTGTATATAAATGTGTGAAATTATGTTTATTAATTAAAAGGGTTGATAATAGGTTAATGTCTTGCGTAGCTCCCGCCTAACACTACACGACTATGCAGAATTCACCATAACTTACTCTTCTACCTGTCAGTTACTCCTAGCTAGATCTGGGATTGGATGGTCAGTATTCCCCCAGCTCAGGATTGGTAGACAGGAAGAGTATAAAAGGTAGAGATAGGGCGGGGTTAGTCAGTCCAATCTAGTAGTCTAGCCAGCTCGGAAGAGTCTGAAGGAGACATCTTTACTAACAGAATCAGTGCGATGAAAAGCAACAACTAAGGGTGAGTACGAAATCAAGTTTATGCTGCAGAAAAAAGAGTGAAAGTCAACAGAGGAGGGAGTTAATAGAAAAGCGAGAGAAAGAGAGAGTTAACTGAGAAAAGAGGAAGAGAGAGAACAGAAGAGAAATATAAACATGGGTTGGTTGAAGCAAGAGACAGGAGCAAGTTCCCAGTTAAGGCTTTTTAGTTCCCGTCCACTAGCTAAATCTATAGTAAATTATGCACATATAGTCAACTAGCTAAATCTATAGTGAATTATGCACATGGGGTCTGTGATCTACACTGGGTCACTGTATGGTGGTTGATGTAACTGTGAAAATGGGACGAAGATCCTTCTCTTAATAAAGTGTGGAACTGTTGTGCTATCTAAAGTTTGCTTCCTGAAGTACTTCCCATCACCTACAACAGCTGCACTGAGTTACCACACAACACTACCGGAATGCAAGAACTACTACCCCCATTATTGTTTAGTTCTCCCATTTTTATATTTATTATTTTTGTCTGGAACGGGTCCCTACCCATATACAGGCTGGCCTCATGACAAAACTAACATCTTACCCTATCAGTCTCCGCGGGTAGCAGGTTATAACAACTACCTATTTTTGCATTAGAGAAGAGAAAAAACTCACTTCGTGCGCTCCATCAAACAGTGGCAGAATGTGGAAATCTTACTTGTTTAGGGGTGCCTGGAATCCTGGCACCCCCAATATCCCAGGAGGCAAAAGGTTTCAACGGTGCAGGAATAATCCTCATAAAACGGCTTGATAAAAGCCGAAACGCGTTGCAACGCCCATTTACCTGTTCTTTTATATAATAAACCGTTTTATGAGGATTATTCCTGCACCGTTGAAACCTTTTGCCTCCTGGGATATTGGGGGTGCCAGGATTCCAGGCACCCCTAAACAAGTAAGATTTCCACATTCTGCCACTGTTTGATGGAGCGCACGAAGTGAGTTTTTTCTCTTCTCTAATGCATATTTCTCTCCTCCTTGACACGTTTGTTTTGGAGTCGCTCGCTGCAGCTCTCCCTTAGGGGATGTTCTAGGACCATCAACACACACTGTCTTTACTTGAATTTTGAAAAAAACCTTATTGGACCAACGAACTGACCGGTCTCTTAACCATAGGACCGGTTCAGTTGCGGTGAGTTTCTGTTCATATTCATCCTGTTTTCCTTCTTCCACACACCACTGGAGCGCCGTTTCTGACCCTATTATTTATCTCTAACTACCTATTTTTACTTTGTTTTTACCACTGGCTCTACTTTGACCCTAGACCGACATTTTTCTACTCTGCCAGGAGGAGTGGCAGAGCCACTGTGACTACCAACTTATTTTTGCCCCGCTGCTAAATACCTTCTAAGTCTGTGTCGCTGCAATTACTTCAGTATGTACTGTGTATTTCACATGCAAAAAGCAAACGCAAGCAGGCAAAATGATGTCAGAAGTTGCCCAGCCCCTGGAAACAACCTTGTAGCGATCACATGACTGCGCAGGCGCTATTTTCTTGTGCTCTTCTGTGCTTTGGTGAGAGTTGTGAGTTAGTTATGCTCTGAGAACAATGTCTTCGCTTGAAGATGATGCTCTCTTGGCTCGGTTGGTTTCTTTCACTTTTGGAGAGCCACATCCACTGCTGGAGGAAGAGCCCAGAAAAAAGAAGCAGAGGTTCTGGGTAAACCCTCTGGTACCGCAGCGAGACAGTAAGAGTGACTTCAACAGCCTTTACAGCGACTTGAGACAACATCCAGAAAAGTTCTTTGCCCTTTGTTGTTTGTCCGTGACACTGTTTAACAAGCTGCTGGAGGAGTTGCATTCCAAATTGAGCTATGCCGACACAAACATGCACCAATGTATCTCCCCTGGTCACCCTGGCTCTCTGCTGGTCAACTTAAAGGAAGAACAAGCAGGTTTTGATGTGTCTTTTGTGTTTTATGTAAGCTGTATAGTGTTGAGTTCCTTTTTCCCTACCATGTGCTCCCATCGGTGATACCGCCACAGTTTCTGCAAGCTTGGTTATGCATCACAGATGGTATTGAAGCTGCTGTGCAGTTTCGGAACTGCATCAGGGACCTGGACGGCAATCACATTTGTGTAAAGAAGCTGTGGCACTCAGGGTTCTGATATTCCAATTATAAAAAGTATTTTCTGTGGTTTTGTTGGTCACGGCTGATAGTAACTATTGGTTTATAATTCTTGATATCAGGTCCTATAGAAGCACTGCAGATGCTCACATTTTCAGGGCATTCAGAATGGGTCACCAACTTCCTTCCAACCAGTTTCAGCAAGGGATGCTTCCTGGTTCTTCAGGTTCACCAGCCCCATCCATTTTTGGGGCATTTTTTGGCCATTTTAAAAACTGATACATCATTACTTTTTTGGGGGGTGGGGGGGGGGGGGAGCACTCAAAAAATAAGGTGTTTTTAAAAAACAGTATGCACTGTCTTTCTTAAAGTGCAATGCAAAAATTGTTATTTTCTGAAAATACAGAAAGAGTGCATAACAAGCAAAAATTCTGTATATGTAGTGACATGGTGTGGCATTACAGTATAAAGGTACTTGAGCTACAAGTCCAGAGCAACTGTTCTAACTACCCGTTCATTTAACAAAGTTAGTTAGATATGTTGGACTTCATTTAATAAGAAGAGGAAGTCAGAATAGGGAACCAAATAGTTAATGGTGATTAGGTAGTTCATGGTCATAAATCACATAGCTGCTGAGCTGTCTCTCTGTTCATCGCTAAACTGCACTTCTAGGAGACCATTGTCAACAACTCGACAAGGGGTCACATGAATACTGCAGCTATTCAACAGCTGAAGGTAGCTGTTGATTAGCTGCAGCATTCACATGTGCCTTTTGTTGGGAACGACACCACCAGCTCCCAACACACGGCAGTAAAATCTAGTGTGGAATGGGGACTCTGTGACACAGCAGCGGTGGTGGATACAGGCTGGGGGAGTATGTATTCTGTAATTTTAAACATCTAGGCTGACTAACTTTGGCAGCAATACTAAGATATAAACCATTGAATATGGGCTTTGTGGAGTACACCTGAAATCAGTGAAATGGCTGTCAGTTGTTTTCGTGCATGACAGGCATTCCGCGTGAAAGGTCAAGAGGTAAAGACCCTAACCACTAATGAAAACACCCTTTTTTTAATAAATAGAGAAAACATAAATACAAATTCTGTAAAACATTTCAAAACTTAAATAACTATGTACAAAAACTCAAGTATACACCTCCCTGACATTATAAATCAGTAAACCGCAGGAGAGGCACACAACGATGAAGGAAAAGGCCCAGAATCTGTGCCACTGCAACTTGGAGACCTTAATGGCATTTCCAAAGTGCGGTCACTGGGGCCTGGTACTGCTGTATATGGCCTTTGAAACTGATGTTACCCCATAGTGGGGTGCTCAGGAAACCCATGACCATACATGGTTCTGTAGAGATGATTGCTTTAGGGGGGTGGTGGGGGCTGTGGTGGCGAAAGTATGGCCATTAATCAATCAACGCATACAAATCATGTGATGTGGATGGCAGCAGTGAGGCCTTCATCATGAATGTTCACATTGTCATCTGCAGTTCAGCCAGAACCTGCTGGATGTTTCATGAAATAGTGCAGCCGAGAACATCCACCCAGTCCATGGTTTGTCTTTGCTCTAAAAGTTCTAGCAGCCATCTCTGCAGCTGAGTGCTTGCTTGTACGACTTCTTGGTTTGCTGCCTCTTTTTTGGGTTGGCGGGTATGCAGGGTCCGTGTTCTGAGATCCTAGTTCAGTGGCCTGACTAGGACTTGGGCCTTCATCTGTCGTCTCTGAAATAATGGTAGGTGGAGTTGACAGTGAGCAGATTTTAACTCTCTCTTCTTACTTGTCCTCCTGATGTAAACTCTCCAGGTTGTCACATGCCCTGTTTACAATGAGAAAAAAGCCTTGTTTAATTTTGCACACTTAACACTACCTGCACGGTGGACCGTTGACATGTTATACAGACCTAACAAAAGTTTTGAACAATGGTGGAGTTCCTTTTGAGAAACAGACTGTTCATTACAATACCTAGACAGCAGCACAGACCCAAGCAGTGATCCCCCACCACCATCATCTAATAGCTGGTTATCGGCTTGTTTTTTTCTTTTGGTCCCACACTGTCAAAACATGTTCTTGCCATCAACCGCTGACGGAAGCATTGTGAAAACCCAAGAGATGTCAGAGGGAGAACAGCGCTGCAGCCTCATTTATTGCATTAACCCTTTCCAATCCACTGTCTGACGTCTAAAGACATTCCGATTGAAGGCTGTGCAGCTCCGATGTCGGAAGACGTCCGGCAGGGTATTCTTACTGTACATTACTGGTCGCTCTGTTGTCGGGGGACTTTCCAGCATGTCCCATACCTCAGTACTGGCTCTAGCCAACAGATGGCGCCATTGTATAATGGCAGAAAGAGAAAACCCCATAGGAAACCCTGAATCCAAAATTGGATTACAAAGGGTTAAACTGCGTTTGTCTGAGCAGTGGGACCCCCACTGCCTTTGACATGTCTCTATGGCAGGCGTAAATTTCTATTAAACAGCAGGTAGTCATTTTTCCTAGCACGTATGTTATGTAAAATCATACTTACAAACGCAGGTCCATGGTTGGCGCGAGGTACATCAGCCACTAGAGATACACGTAAGGTCTCTTTCTTTTCCCTCCAGCCCCACTCTTCCCGTTAGCTGTGTACTCCCTCCAGAACTCGTCCCGCGCGCTGCGTCACTTAGTCTTAAGTTCATCCACTGCAACATAATGATCAAAATCAGACATATGCTTTTTTTATATTGCTTCTATATCTGGCACTGTTCACAGCAGCGTTACGGCTTACAGAGGGTCTGCTTTGTTTTGGTTGCAGTAAATTGAAGATAAAAGCAGTGGAAAAAAGCTCGCTTTTTTGCAAAAAAAAATCTATAGGTTATAACAACACAAGAAAGGTTTTTGTTTGCTTCCATTCTTTGAATAGAAGAAATAGCGCAACATAGTGCAGTATTTGTTCTGGCAAAAGAATAAAAAACTGAATAACAGCATATATGCAAACCTTTCATTTCTAAAGCTATTCAAATTTAAATAGTATAAGAATAAAAAAGGTTTTTCCACTTTTATTTCTGTTTCTCTGCTCAGAATACAGGGACCAAAAAAAAAGTAACAGTACTGTTAATACAGCCTGCCCCCAGTACATAAGTGAGCTCATGTTACCTTAGTTAGTCATTTCTATGTAAATCTTCCGACCTCTTTTTCCTCAGATGGTCATGTGATCTCAGTTCTGACCAGCTCAGATTCCCTTGGGCGTCATGGGTTTATTTTCTAGTCTATTCTCAGTTTGTGTGGTGCTATTACATAGATTTACCACATAAACTGCCTACAGGGGGACAGAGAATCTCCTATCCGTTACTAATGATGATTACACAGCTCCTGTTACACAGGTATAATAGAGGAGATCACAGCTCATCCTACTAACTGTACACTTAAGATCTGTAGCTTATCTAGGTGAATATGGAAGTTATATAAATGTGTCAGGTTTTAGGGACTTCGGAGTGTGACAGCGCTGGAACTAGAGAGCAAGTGAATTTAAAAAAATACATCACGCAGCTCCCTGTCATGACCCATAACATAACTTAGTTTATGGTGCTGTGGAAACTTGACAGGTTCCCTTTAAGGAGGTTCTTCACTTTGGACAATCCTTTTTTGTTCAAAGTGTACTTCAACTAAACTGTTCATGTGGTGTCCTGCTGCTGAGACCCTCAGCTATAAAATTTTGGAGGAGGGATTTACAAGGACTTGTTCAATTTCCCTGCAGCGCTACTACAGGAGAAGTGAAGCATTACACATTTTCTGCAATGCATGGACATTCTGGGTCCTCCAGAGCAAAAGAGGCTCGTCATTAAAGCCATTCTTCGATCTGCTTAAAGGATGAGACTATTAAACAGGACGGCGCTTCTCTCTGTTAACTCAGAAGAAAGGTATGTGAAAATGGGCTTTCTAAATAAGACAAACACTTCAATAAATTGATATATACGATATACTTTACTGCGCCATCATGCAACCTGAAATCGTTTTGTAGAATCTAGATCAAAGAGCAAGCTAATATGAAAGCATTTTGCACATCATGCCTATAAAAGCCGAAGAAGAGCGGAAAATAAAAGCTAAACTCTTAGTCGGCGCTGTAGATCAAATAGTGCAGCTCAAGTAGTTTTATGTTTATTGATATTTTTCAGAGTTTACAGATTTGCACAGCATCCACCATATGGTAACTGTTCTGCACATCATCTTTGATGACTTGTCATGCAGTAAAATGACATGCTGTCCTAGTTTTTCTCCGGTTTGCATGTTTGAAGGTCAATCACAGAACTTGTATCAAGAAATACTGTAAATACTGTATGAATCAGCTCCAGGAAGCAGCCAAGAAAAATATGTGATCTCAGGATAGAGCGACAGCGGTCTAGAAATAGACATGTCCACTTCAGAATGATACATTTCCAACAGAATGTGTCTACCTAACAGATTTTAATAAATCATTAAATTAGCAGAGACTGCCGGGACTCAGGGTCAGACCAGTCATAAAAGTTATACTTTTAATGGGTTCAAATGTAGGGTCATCCACGTTCAATATTTTTATGTAACAAGTATGCACATCATCTCAAGTGGATGATAAATGCCCCCTATCCTCCCAATTGTGGAGGATGACACCGTGGCACAGGGACAAGGGGCTGGCAGGAGGAATGATTGCAGTCACCACTGCCGGCCTAGGTCTCCAACTGTATGTAATGCAGATGAACTGATGAAGGGGGTTTTGCCTCGAAACACGTTTTCTTATGCTGGCTGTCTGCTATACTAAAGGAGAAATTTTCATCCAGTTGTTTTTTGAGTAGAGATGAGCGAGCATACTCGCTAAGGGCAATTGCTCGATCGAGCATTGCCCTTGGCGAGTAACTGCCCGCTCAAGAGCAAAGATTCGGCTGCTGGCGGCGGGGGAGAGCGGGGAGGAACGGAGGGGAGATCTCTCCCTCTCTCCCCCCCGCTACCCCCTGCTCATGGCCGCAACTCACCTGTCACCCGCGCCGGCACTCGAACCTTTTCTTCTGAGCGGGGAGATACTCGCTAAGGACAATGTTCGATCGAGCAATTGTCCTTAGCGAGTATACTCGCTCATCTCTATTTTTGAGTATTCAAATAATTTGTGGAGCGCTACTCTGAGCCACCAGTTTTTGGTTACTGTACTCCTCTATACTCTGGCAGGCTCATAACCATCATGGCTGTTGTCTCCAGTTTTGGACCATTTATACTCTATCGGTTTTTGCTCCACCGCCTTGTTTCCATTTTGCATCTGCCTCTTCCTATTAGTAAGTTAAAATAATGGGCCTTATTTATCAACTGTCAAAAAGAACTACTGTGATGGGTTGCTATGGCCAGCAAAGACAGTTTTCCTTGTAGGCAGTTTTTATAAATGAGGTCTATCTGCAATTTAGCCTAAAGGACATGCGTCACTTCCGAGGTAATGCAGAACTGAGGAATATACAGGTGGTGGACATAAATATGGAAACACTGTATGAAATTCATGGGATTTTAACCATTAGCACTGAGCTACCTTTTTGACCCTTGCTTGACTGAGATCTTTCCCGCCAAATTTGTGCTTACTTCACCTCTTGCCCTGCTCTGCTTGGTTTTGGGAGCCAACTGGTAACAACAGCTGAGTGGCTCCAACCCCTGACCAATGGAACCTTGTTGCTCAGACAGATCTTCCATTCTGCCCAGTACCATCTGTGTCATACTACCTACACTTAAGTTACATGGGATTATAAATCTTATTTCAATAAGACATGTAGAGATTATTTTAAGGCGCGCATTTCGTATGGTGTTTCTATCTTGTCCATCCCCTGTACATTTGTTATAATCACCTGGACCCCTGTTCCCACGCTATTCACTGAAGAAGTCCGCCCGCAGTCCTAAAATTAGACTCTTCTCAGAGTGATGTGCATGCGTTCACATAGAAGTCTATGGGAGAGCAAACACACAGTGGTCTGAACAGTCTGATATTCAGACCTGGTACAGACTTGACCAGGAAACAGGGTAGGCCCTCTATAGTTTAAAACTGGATAACATCTTTAAAGGGGTTGTCCCGCGGCAGCAAGTGGGTCTATACACTTCTGTATGGCCATATTAATGCACTTTGTAATGTACATTGTGCATTAATTATGAGCCATACAGAAGTTATCAAAAGTTTTATACTTACCTGCTCCGTTGCTGGCGTCCTCGTCTCCATGGTGCCGACTAATTTTCGGCCTCCGATGGCCAAATTAGCCGCGCTTGCGCAGTCCGGGTCTTCTCCTGTTCTCTATGGGGCTCCGTGTAGCTCCGTGTAGCTCCGCCCCGTCACGTGCCGATTCCAGCCAATCAGGAGGCTGGAATCGGCAATGGACCGCACAGAAGAGCTGCGGTCCACGGAGGAAGATGATCCCGGCGGCCATCTTCACCGGTAAGTATAGAAGTCACCGGAGCGCCGGGATTAAGGTAAGCGCTCCGGTAAGCTTTCTTTAGGTCCCTGCATCGGGGCTGTCTCGCGCCGAACGGGGGGGGGAGGGGGGGTTGAAAAAAAAAAAAAAACGTTTCGGCGCGGGACAACCCCTTTAAGGATTCTTAAGTTATACATTCACATTTGTTTATATAAAAATAAGAGCAACTTTTTTCTGAAAAGGACAGTCTGGGACAAACAATTACTGTGTTTTGCCTAGAGCAGGACCAGAGGCGAATGTGTTTGATACAGGAATCCTCCTTTGGTGTTCTTTGTATCCCTGTATTCTGAACCTATCCCTAAACGAGTTATAACCCTGTGAATACATTTGTCCTCAGTGTTTCTTTAAGTGATTACAACATTGAATCTATTGCAGAAATTTAGGTTGCTTTTTATACAGTTTAAACCCGGCCAACTACAGTAACTACCAGAGAGGCAGAACCATGGATAGCTCCATAATGTCTTTAGGATAACAATGCAATTCAGGCTGATCATGACTGTGAGCAAATCTAACACGTTGGTATTTATATTTACTATGTAGGTGGGAGCGCAGTGGAGGGGCGAGACAGCAGGGGACAGGCTGGCTTTGTTAGTGGTGATTTACTGTAGTAGTGTACTGTGGAGGAGGATGAGGGTTGGATTGTGGGATATTGGATGAGGATATCGTTCAGATTACAGGTCATTGAAAGACCTTAATGGTTGTTAATGGTGTGAAGGGTGAAATCATATCTTTTGATACAGGAAAAAGATGAGTGTCCACTGTCTACCCCATGAGATGCTTCCCGTTGCCTTTCCCAAGCGAGCCCTTAGAGTATCATTTGATCCTCCTCCTCAGACTTCTCATCAGCAGGCCAACTCCATCCTGCTCTGAATTCTCCTTGAGCAGGAGTGAGTGGACAACCCAAGGAGCTGCTCCTTCAAATGCTTGTCCTGTGGGTAAGCCTCCCGCTCTTATGAAACCAGTGTTGAATGACCCACTGCTCCATATAATACTACTAGTAATTATTAGGAAATGATAGTACCAATTTTTTTGGTGGTGCAATGCGCCACATAGCTCTGCTACATGCATGTCACACACACACACACAGCTCTGCTACATGTATATCACATACAGCTCTGCTACATACATTCTTCATCCCATACATCAGGGATCACAAGCAGCACAGGAGAGTCCTGCACACTGATCATCCCATGGTCATGTGACCCCAGACTCCTCCCACACAGGTGACTGATCAAATGATGATGACATCATCACAGGTGCTGTAAGCACATGGCTGCTGTCCGGCTAGGTAGTCATTAGTGTTCCATAGTAACTGAAGTCATGGTGGTTGGTAGGGGATGTAGTCCATCTGTAATTTACACAGGGATGGAGGATCTGTGATGACATTGCCGCCATGTGATCAGGGGCGGAGCATGTAATTCACTCAATCATTCATAGGTGGTAATTAGTATCTGCACAGGGACAAAGGACCTGTGATTATGTTACTATCATGTGTTCAGGGGCGGAGCATGTAACAGCTGTGCTATGTGCATGTTACACACACAGCTCTGCTACATGCACATCACACACACACACACAGCACTGCTACATGTACATCACATCTTCATACATTCTTTAATCCCATACTCTGCTACATACATTCTTCATCCCATACAATAGGAATCACAAGCAGTACTTGGGATGAAGGACCAGTGATGACGTCAGCGTCATGCTCCACCTCTGATCACATGATGGTGATGTCATCACAGGTCCTTCATCCCAAGTGAGTAAGTTACATACTGCGCCCTTTATCATATGGCGGTGATGTCATTGCAGGTTCCTCATCCCTGTGCAGATTATGGGCGAACTACATCCCCTACAAACCTTGTGCGGCCTCAGTTGCTATGGAATATTAACGAACACCTAGCCGGACAGTAGCCGTGTGCTTACAGGACTGGTGATGACGTCACCGTCATGTAATCAGGGTTGGAGCATGTAACTCACTCACTCGGGATGAAGGACCTGTGATGACATCTCCGTCATGTAATCAGGGGCGGAGCATGTAACTTACTCACAGACAGACAGGTGGTCATTAGTATTTTGATGGAGCAATATAAAGGCAATGCAGGCCCCCAGGCTCCTTGCACACTTGTCTACCTAGGAAGTCTGCCTGGACTGAAGACTATTTAACATAGGTTATTTATGAGTTTTCACAGCTTTTCGTAACTTTTCAGAGTTATCATTAGCAGGCGTCCGCATACGATTCCTCCAAAGTTCTTTCTTAATCTTTAGAAAAATATATAATAATTCACCATTCTAACTTTTTTGTTGGAAGAACCCAGTCAAAACCCACCACCTGTATGAGACTCCAAATTCAGACTATGAGATCAAAGTTAGTGACGCTGATCCTTCCACTTCTTCATATATATATATATATATATATATATATATATATATATATATATATATATGTGTGTGTGTGTGTGTGTGTGTGTGTGTGCTTTACACCATTGTAAGTCAATACCAGTTATGGATGGTGGATGGACAGGGGAGTTCTCTACCCATTGCCATCATTCTCCTATGGTGTATAGAGGGCACTGTAGTGCCAACTTAGGACATCATACCCTTTTTTTCTGTCTCAGTAGTCTATTACATTTGTTCTGGACCCTTACTGTCAAGCAAGATAAGGTTCTATCGGTCAGAATGCTCTAAGGATTTTATATAATGTCCATTTCAGTTAAAATATTGAATATTTTTTTCCCATCAGAATCCTAAATCCTTTTAATAGACTAATCTCCCACCTGCAGCTGCAGAGTAGACACCTGATGGGTTAATATTTGACATCTATTAAATTCTAGTCATTTCATGCCAATAAAAGAAAAAAAAAAGCATTAAGTTAAAAAGCTGATACTGGACAGCGAGATTGAGCATTAAACCAATTAATCTTATTAAAATATCTGCATTACTAATTGTGCCTAATCCTTTAAATGGTAACCTTTTGGAAGACATCTTTAAAGCCGGTAAATCTAATAGCTCGGATTTAGAAAAGCCATGACTGTGTGTCTGTGAGGCTGGGTGGAGTTAGGAGGAAAAGTAAGGTTAAAACGTCCAGTGAGTGATATCACCTAAATGACAGTAAATATGCTGTGTTGTCCTTGGATGTGGTGAAGACTGCAGAATTTGCAGATCTTTCATGGTAGTGCAAATGTCTCTACAAATCCCTCTAACCAGATGATAGATGAGTCTTTCAACGTCTCCTAAGAGCCAACTTACCATTTAAACAAGCTTAAGAGAAAGTAAAAGCAAATAAGGGTTTTAGGACGGCCTATACCGCTCATTAACCCCATTCTCCCTGCAGCCAGTATTGGCCTCCCTGACCGGGCCACATTTTCCAAATCCGACGTGTTACTTTAAGAGGTAATAACTTTGGAATGCTTTTACTTATGCAAGTGATTCTGAGATTGTTTTTCCGTGACACCTTGTGCTTTATGTTAGTGGTGAGTTCTGCTTGATACATTTTGTGTTTATGTATTTTTGAAAGAAACTAAATCTACTACAAACTGTGAAAAATTTTCAGCTTTCTAAAATTTACAATATGTGGACTATATGTTGGCGCCATCTTGAAAACATCCTTTTATGTCACAAAGCGTGTAAGTATAGGGGCGTTTTTCCTAATTTTGATGAAAATCTTTTTTTTAAGGGAACAATTCAATTCTGAAGTGATTTTGAGAGGAATACATATTAGAAATCCCCATAAATCACCTTATGTTAAAAGTGCACCCCTCAAAGTTTTCAGGACGGCATTTACAAAATGTGTTATCTCTTTAGTCTAAAGTGGAGGATAAATTACAAAAATTTCACTTTTTTTTGCAGATTTTCGATTTTCATATTTTTTTCTGTAATACAACAGAAGTTATCACATAAAGAAAACTCAATATGTATTACCTAGAGATGAGCGAGCACCTAAATGCTTGAGTGCTCGTTACTCGAGTCGAACTTTCAGTGATGCTTGAGAGTTCGTTTCGAATAACGAACCCCATTGAAGTCAATGGGCGACTCGAGCATTTTTGTATATAACAAGTGCTCCGCTAAGGTTTTCATTTGTGAAAATCTTAGCAAATCACCAAAGTCATGTAGAAAACACAGAAATGGATAGGGCAGGCGAGGAGCAACATGCAGGGCTGCATTTCGGGCTCCAAGGTCTCACTATTAAGCCACAATAGTCAGCATAAAGATTATTCTCCTCTGCCACAGCTGTAACAGCTGTGGCAGAGAAGAACGATGTTAGCCCATTGAATTCAATGGAGCCGGCAATACAGCCGGCTCCATTGAAAGCAATCGGCTGCCGGAGAGCGCGGGATGAATTTTCGGGAAGGGCTTAAAACTATAAGCCCTTACCTGAAAAGCATCCTAAAATGTGTAAAAATAAAAAAAAAATGTATACTCACCTTTCCGCTCCAATCAGAGGCAGCTCATTCAGCAGGCGGGGATTTTAAATCCCCGGCTGCTGAATACTACTCACATACAGGTGAGTATACATTTTTTTTTTATTTTTACACATTTTAGGATGATTTTCAGGTAAGGGCTTATATTTTTAAGCCCTTCCCGAAAATTCATCCCGCGCTCGCCGGCAGCCCATTGCTTTCAATGGAGCCGGCTGTATTGCCGGCTCCATTGAATTCAATGGTCAGTGCTCGTTTAATCGAGACGAGCACCGCGTGGTGCTCGTCTCGAGTAATGAGCATCTCGAGCACCCTAATACTCGAACGAGCATCAAGCTCGGACGAGTATGCTCGCTCATCTGTAGTATTACCCTAAATCTGCAGTAATTAAAAATATCCCACATGTGGCCCTAGTGCGCACCATGACTGGCATCAAAAATCAAGCAGCACCTTGTTCATTTTGGGGCCTCCCTTGTATTTTTCCATCTACAAGGCTGTGTGTTGGCTTATTTTTTGCGGGATAAGGTGAGGTTTTCATTGGTATCATATTGGTGTGCAGAAAAGTCTATTGATCGATTTTAATGCATTTTTAAAAGACGAGCTGTCAAAAAAACCAGCCGCAATTCTGACATTGTTTATATTTGGCAAGACAACCATCGGCACCCCTATATATCATCGTGGAAGTGCTGATGGGGGGGTAGGAGGGAGTCTTCTCCCTCTGCAAACCTTCTGGATGCCGCTGTCTGCATAGAGGATTAACCCTTTTCAATCCATTTGTTTCCTGGTTTTCCTAGGGGGCTTACTCTTTTTCTGCCGTTATACAATGGCGCTATATGCTGGCTAAAGCCAGTACTGCATGAGGTGACACGTTGGATAGGTTCCGACAGTAGAGAGGCTGGCAATATACAGTAAGAGAACCTCGACGGACATCTTCCAACATGAGAGCTGTACAGCCTTCAATCATAATGTCTTCAGACAGTGGATTGGAAAGGGTTAAGTCACCAGGTTTGGAGCTACGCTCCATTCTGGTGACTGCATTGGGACCACGGCTATAAGTTAGGGCTTAAACATATGGGTGTGTTTTAGTCCCATTATGCAGCCTTTAGAAGTCTATGAGAATGGCCAACATATTCCTGCAAAAGATAGGACAAGTCCTATCTTTCTGGCGTCGCGTAAAAGCAGTCAGCAAATTTCAGACTCCGGAAAATCACCCATCCAAACAAAAGCATTGGAATCCAATGCTTCAAATGGTCTTTTTTTTTGGACAGTGTGAAAGAGGCCTCAGGGTATTGGGAAAGATAGCAGTTGGTCAAAAAAAATGTTTGACCAACAGCTAACTAATATTAAAGGGGTTGTCCCGCGGCAGCAAGTGGGTCTATACACTTCTGTATGGCCATATTAATGCACTTTGTAATGTACATTGTGCATTAATTATGAGCCATACAGAAGTTATAAAAAGTTTTTCACTTACCTGCTCCGTTGCTAGCGTCCTCGTTCCCATGGAGCCGACTAATTTTCGCCGTCTAATGGCCAAATTAGCCGCGCTTGCGCAGTCCGGGTCTTCTTCTGTTCTCAATGGGCCTCCGTGTAGCTCCGTGTAGCTCCGCCCCGTCACGTGCCGATTCCAGCCAATCAGGAGGCTGGAATCGGCAATGGACCGCACAGAAGCCCTGCGGTCCACGGAGAGAGAAGATCCCGGCGGCCATCTTCAGCAGGTAAGTAAGAAGTCACCGGAGCGCGGGGATTCAGGTAAGCACTCTCCGGTGTTCTTTTTTAACCCCTGCATCGGGGTTGTCTCGCGCCGAATGAGGGGGGGGTTGAAAAAAAAAAAAAAACGTTTCGGCGCGGGACAACCCCTTTAATGGTCACCTTTAGGTGAAGAGGTTTCTTAAAGCTCATTCCAAAGACTATCTTGTCTTGTGTAATTTATGATATTCAGAGCAAGGTGTTGGCGTACTCCATTAATAAAACGTATTGCATTAACGGCCAATAAGAAAATAGCTGACATTCTGCACATTTTGAGCGCCACAAAGATAACATTTTATTGATTTATAACATACTGTGCATTTTATTTCAAGCTTCTGAGAGTGCATATTATCCAAAAAAGAAGTTAAGCTGCTGTCTCTACAGAGGGAAGAAAGCCAAAAGCAAAGTGGGAAAACAAACAGTTGGCAGAGGCACAAGCATCAGAGAGTGAGGCAGAACAAAGAAACTCCATCTAAAGTGAGTGGTCATAGGAGATTAGTACAAAGGCTGGAGATACGCTGGCAAAGACAAGGTAGGATCTACAAGTCAAAATCTTTGTAACAAGAGAACAGAGTGTACATAAAAGCAGGAAAGGTTACCAGATGAAACACTAAAGGTCACAGATAATTCTGTATGCGCTTTGTGTTTTAAGTGCTGAAATATTTCCAGTATTCAAGGAACTTTATGGAGAACAAAAAACACTTTAAATAAAAATACATGGAGTGTTATATGAGCAGTAATTAGTTTGGAAGACAGGACTCAACTATGCGTTATCTTTGCAAGCCTATGGACAAAATTGCTGCTTCAAAATTATAGGCTGAACTAGACGGACATATATCTTTTTTCAACCTAGCATACTATGTTAAAATTAGCCGCTTCAAAAGTCATATACTGTACATGCTATGTATAACATGGGAGATCCTTAAAGTTTTAGTCATGGGGCTATGATTATGTATTTATCATATTTATGGAGTTTTATAAATGTTCCTTTAACCCTTTCCAATCCACTGTCTGATGTCTTAAGACATTATGATTTAAGGCTGTACAGCTCTGTTGTTGGAAGACATCCGTCTGGGTTCTCTTACTGTATATTGCCAGCCTCTCTGCTGTTGGAGCCTATCCAGCAGATAGCGCAGTTGTATAACAGCAGAAAAAGAGTAAGCCCCTAGGAAAACCAAGATACAAATTGGATTGGAAAGGGTTAAGGACTAGAGATGAGCGAACATACTCGGTAAGGCCGATTTCGCAATCGAGCACCGCGATTTTCGAGTACTTCACTACTCGGGTGAAAAGATTCGGGGGTCGCCGGGGGGCGGGGCGTGGCGTGGTGGAGCGGGGGGTAGCAGCGCGGAACAGGTGGGAGCTCTCTCTCTCTCCCTCTCCCCCCCACTCCCCTCTGCAACCACCCACTCACCCACAGCGCCCCCGAGTACTTTTCACCCGAGTAGTGAAGTACTCGAAAATCGCGGTACTCTATTGCAAAATCGGCCTTACCGAGTACGTTCGCTCATCTCTAATAAGGACTTATTCACACATTCTTGTATTTAGTTTGTGTTCAATCTGTGTTTGCAACAGGCTGCATATGGACAATACATGGACCTGTTGACTTTACTGGGGCTTTGTTGAAATGCAATCTTTTTACATGAACCTATGGTCTATGAAAAAAAAATTGAAATGGCATCTTCTATTTCCATTCGTATCATGGATAGGACATACAATGTCCAATGTTCATGGGGCTCAGATAGCACATGGACTTAAGTCTGTATGCGGTCCAATGCAAGGTGTGCCTGAGAATCTCAGTGCACTTGCAGTGAGGGTATCAGACAGGGGCGTAACTATAGAGGATGCAGGGGATGTTGTTGCACCCGGGGCCAGGAGCCTTGGGGGGAGGGGGCCCATAAGGCTCAGTATTATGAATACAGCATTATAGTTGGGGGCCCCGTTCCAGGTTTTGCATTGGGGCCCAGGAGCTTCAAGTTACGCCTCTGGTATCAGATTTCATTTTGCTCTGACTGCTAGGGATTCTAAAAGCACAGATAGTAAGTATAATCTCCTCCCTTCTGCCCCTAATGGTGTCAATGGATTTGCTGAGCCTCATGTGGCGCAGAGTATTAGAGCAGCAGAATGCACGACCTGAAGGTTGTGAGTTCAGTCCCTACGTGGTTTAGGTAGCCGGCTCAAGGTTGACTCAGCCTTCCATCCTTTCAAGGTCGGTAAAATGAGTACCCATCTTAGTGGGGAATAATAGGTTTGAAAAACCTGAATAAGTTGGCTCAATACAAATAACAAGATTTGTTTGTTTTGCACTTGCAAAACTGCTGCTAAAATGTATTTTTTAGCGGATTTCCATGTGTAAAACCTTGATGGTCTATCCTTATCAATGTTTGATTGGTAGGGACCGCCCCGGATCCCGAGCTGATGATCGGAATGAACTGGTCATGGTGATCCAGTGTTTTAGTACAGTTATTCAGAATCTGTGCAAATAAACTCATATTGTCTTCATCTTCTTCACCTTTTACTCCTTTTTCCTCATATTTCCCTTTTACTTAGTCTTTTTAACACAAAACTGGGGTACCATGAGGGCATGGTTCCATCCTTTATCTATACAAAATACATATGTGGCCATTTTAAACTAGATTCCAGGCTATGTCATTATGATTGTACACACTGGACATATCTATGAATTCATGTCGATTATTTGTAAATTAACCCATAAGTATTGCCCCATGCCTAGTGATTGGCTGCAAGTCAACTTACATACAAGGTTGTCTTCTGCTGGACCTTTGAGACCCGATACTGTGTCAGAATAGGGGTCTATCAGAGGATTCACTGATACTCCAATGGTCAATCTTTTTCAACTACTTCTTTCCTGGTGTTTCCTTGAGTCTGTAAACCTAGTCCCATCTGGATCTGTTTATGTTATGTTTTGGCCCAAGGTTCACTCATTAAAGGGGTTGTGCCAAGATTACAAGTTATCCCTATCTACAGGACAGGGAATAACTTGCTGATCAGTGGAGGTTTCACCACTGAGATCCCCACTGATCTTGAGAACAAGGTTCCCGGGTCCCCCGTACTCCTCACTGCAGGTTTACTGCATCCCCTGCAGTGAGAAAGAGAGTGAATGGAGCGCTACTCGTGCAAGCACACTAACGCTTCATTCACTTTCAATGGGACTGCTGAGATAGCCAAGCAGCAAGTGCTTGGGTATTTCCACCAGCCCCGCTGAAATGAATGGAGCACCAACTGTGTATACTCGGAAAGAGCTCCATTCACTCTGACATCATTGTGGGGGGAGAAGCAACCCCCACAGTGACAGGTAGAGGGGGAAACAGGAACCCCATGGTGTCAGCTGTGAGACCCCACCAATTCAGCAAGATATCCCCTGACTTGTGGATGAGGGACAATTTATAATCTTGATACAACTGTAATAATAGAATATGTAAACAACATTATGGATACCTGTAGACCATTGGTCTTCTGTATAATGGTTTAAAGGCTATTTGTATTTCAGAAGCAATGTGTCCTAAGCATACTATGGTACTTACTGCCTCTGAAAGGATGAATCTCTGTACTCCCTGAATTGATTAAAGAGCCATGATGGATGTACTCTATAATAAGCAGCTCATTCCTGCCAAAGCAACTGTTCAACGCCGAGGGGTCCAGACACAATTCTTTAAAATGAGCCCGATGTGGTCTGAAGGGAAGCCCTGTATTTAATGGCTTTGTAATAAAAAAGTTCAGCCTATATTAAAATATATTTTTCACTAGTGCCAATGATAAATAAGGAGGCCGTAAAACTGATACGAAATGCTAGCGTACTAATATATTGCAAAGTAGCTGCAAACAGTACAGTTTGTATAAAACCAATGCATACATACAAAATAATGGGCCACGTAGGATTGTAAACAAAGTTTACAATCCTACCCTTACTTTGGTGTCCACTCGTTCCACCCAGGAAGAAGGGCTTAATTATTTTCCCCCCACTATTCCTTTTGCGTGACCCTTCAGCTAGTTCTCCAACTATTTTTATATGAGAGGACAGTCCTACGTTGTTCTTGACACCCATTAGTAAAAAGGGAGCCACATAGTCTACCTTTATGGTACATATGCTCTTTAGTGGCATAGCTTTAGGGGTTGCAGCGGTCAGAGTTGCAACTAATCCCTTCAGTCAGGAGGGCTCACAACATCCCCCTCACCACACTAATGCTAACTCTCCTCTTAATGATCTTACAGAGGGCTCCTACATTGCCCTGCCTGATAAGAGAGACGGAGCTGTGCAACCATATACTGTAGTTACAGTCCTCGCTGTATTTATCTCTATAACTAGTGCAGGGAGGAAACAAGAACTTACAGTCACGACAGTGCTGGCACTTGCAAAGGTGAGAACTCAGTGGAGTCTATGTATGTAGCCATTCTCTCACTGCCCCAGATCACCACGGATCTTAAAATCTACTGTTTGTTTGCCCTAGACCACCGAGGAACAATATATTAACCCTTTCACTGCCAAGACCACAATGGATACAGGAAAGAATTCCCTCACTGCCCTAGAACACCATTTATATTGACATGTCCCCCTCCACTGCCCTAGACCACTAGGGATATTGATAGTAACCCTCTCACTGCCCTAGATCACCAGGAATATTGATAGTAACCCTCTCACTGCCCTATATCACCAGGAATATTCATAGTAACCCTATCACTGCCCTAGACAACCAGGAATATTGATAATAACCCTCTCACTCCCCAATATCACCAGGAATATTGATAGTAACCCTCTCACTGCCCTAGATCACCAGGGATACTGAAAAAAACCTTTACTTCCATAGACCACTAACCATACAATTTTTTATAGTTTTAAAGGGGTTGTCTGGTTACCATATATTTTTTTACTGGCAGGTGCACAGGGCATAAAATAACAAAACCAGTGGTACTTTCCAGTCCTTGGCCCTGGCGATCCAGAGCTGCCTCTCCATGGGCCTCCTGGTCTTTGTTTTGGAACAGACGCTATGCAACTGCTGCAGCCAATCAGGGTCTGAGGAAGGTAATTACCGCTTGTTTTGTTGTTTTAAACCCTGTGTATTTGTCAGTAAACCAGTGTGATAAAACTAGGGTAGCAGGTGGTTTGGGAAGGTACATTTTCCTCGATTCCTTACCTATGTGAGGAAACAGGTAGAGTCCACCTGTTAGGTAATTAATCCAGTGGGTAGATATTTAAGAGTGGCTCAGGGAATAGATAGTGGCTCAGTCATGGGATGGTGGTACGGCAGCAGGTTCATGATGGCGCAGCAGCTGACAGTTGAAAACAGAGGCAAGAATTGTTTTATTTATTTTTTTAATTAACTTTACTGAATTATTATTTTGGAACTATTTTGCGGTCTTTTACTTCCAGACCTAATTCTAGTAGGAAGGGGACCTTTGTCTGTGTCTCGGTTCACCAGCTTTGACCCTCATTCTCTGTACCCTTTGGTCACCTCTTATCGCTGCTCTGCTCCCCCAGCACAGGGGCTTCAATATAATGGTACCTTGCACCCACCATAGCTTCCAGCTCTCCACCTTCCTTTCCTGGCCATGGTTAACGCCAGCGGAGAGATTTATAATACAGAGTCAGCTGGCGCTTCTCTGTGCCCTGGTTCTCTTTTTACCAGCTTCCCCTCCCAGCCAGGTACCAGGCCACATGACGTGTGGATGTCAGCCGCAGAATCTGAATGGACGAGCGACTTTTAACATAGGGGGGGGGGGGGTGCGAGGCACCCGACTTATAGCTCTCTCTGGGGAACAGAGAAAGCAGGTCTGTGTGAGCTGCTGTAGTGGACTATAGGTGCAATTACTTAAACCCATTGTTTGTGAGCTGGTAGGGAGAAGTCCACCAGTTGATAGAGAGCAATAATTCCGCATGCGTAATCTAGCTCTGTTGCGTGCTTGCGGCCTAATGCTGTAAAAAAACCTACATGTTTTGGAGAAGATACATGTACTTAGGGCTCAAGTCCATGGGCGGATTAGATTCCCCATGCGGGGAGCCTTCAGCGGAATCCAACCCTGCCCATGGCCGAGGACCCTGCGAATCTTCTACTTACCCGTCCTGGTCTTCTATCTTCTTCACTGCGGATGTGTGCGGAAGTGCCAGCCTGCACGCCGTCGCAATTCAATTGCAGACAGGCCGTGGATTGGATAGCCTCCATTGACTTCAAGGGAAGCGGTCTAGGGATACAGACAATAACCTGCATTGCATTAGACCTAGATGCTACTCCTATTTAATACTATTTGTCTGGATACTATGTGGTCCTATATATCCTACTGCTTTATAGCTAATTATTAAGGCACTGTACGTTAACATTTAACATAGTATGCTAGGCTGAAAAAAGACAAATGTCCATCCAGTTCAGACTGTCTCCGCATCTCACGTTGATCCAGAAGAAGGCAAAAAAACTCAATGTAGCAGAAGTCAATTTATCCCACCCTGGGGGAAAAAATTCCTTCTCGACTCCATGATGGCGGGAAGGAATTTAATTTGTATTCCCCAAATTAAAGGAAACAGTGCCCAGGTCTAACTACACAGCTCACTAGTTACAAAGACTTAGACAGAACATTGCCAGTGATGCAGTTGAAAGTTAAGGACAGGAATCTGCACAGGCAGGGTGGGAGCGGCATGCTTCAGAGGGTAGTGGTGGGGTGACGGACTTTAGCTAAACTTTGGCTCCAGGGACCCATGAGCATTTTAGCTGACCTATTCCCTTGATACTGTAATTTACTGAGAAATTGTATGCGAATCAAAGAAAAGTTTCTCCAGCTTATCATATTTCCTGCGTAGTATCACTTTCAAAACTCAGCTAACTAGGTCTAATATATCAAAACCTACTGGATACAAAATATGGGAATCAATAAGAAGTTCCTCCTTCAATAAATAATTGCTACGGCGGATTATTGCACTAGATTTACAGCTCAACGGATAAAATATAATCCTTCTGATGCTACAGAATTGAACTAGTTTCTAAACCTCCCCTAGTTAAGATTTGTTTTCACAGCAAGAATGTACAGGGATAAGCCAAAGGATATGTGGTTTTTTAATTGTATAATAACTCATCCTCTTAATCAAGATTTTAATGAGAATGTAATTTGGTGGAACATTAACCCTCGCTCATGAACATTTTAATATGCTTTTGTAGTGATTCCAAGCAGTCATCTTGCGCCTCATACCTTGTATTTTCCTAAGCAGAAATGTCTATATCTATTTCTAAGGCGCATTACATAAGTATACAGTACATAAGGATGATAGATGTCTCAACCCATCTGTGTTATGGGGATGGAAAACAACAGAATTTTCTTGCTGCACAGCCCTATTAGGAGCGCGGCAGCCAGATCATTTGGATATGTCACTTCTAAATGAGCTTCATTTAGTGCGCGTTTAATGTTTGTAATGTATATTCTTTGCTCTAATGTCTCGCAAATGAAAATAATACAGGAATGTTATGTATATTACGGCTATAAAAGAAGGATATAATTAGAAGAGATCTTATTTTATCACCTTGAATTACAGTGTTCGCCGCGCTAACAGAGTTAGATAACGTTTCCGTCATTTTTATATGACTAATCAGAGATTGAAACATATGTCAATTAGACCCTTTTAGTTGCGTGGAAATTAATTTTACTATTATTTATAGAGAGTGCTGTTACTATATTGTCAAAAGCTCGGGAGCTCTAAGCTATACGCTATAGGTATAGATTACCACTGGCTATCATCGTAGTCAACAGGAGAGAATAGGTTTCCCGGGGTAGATCATTGTTCTTACACGGAATGATCACTGAGTTAGGACCAGCTGGTGTGTGACATCTGGTAATCGGTAACATAGGTAGCGTTTGATGGCGACATCACTATCTGCTCGCTGATAATGTGCTGACCTCCTCTGCACAACAGAATGCAACGTTTGGCAGTCATATGTAAACGTGGTGACTTGAATGACTTTGACCGCGGGCACATTGTTGGTGCATGTAGATGTGGTGCCAGTATTTCTGAAAACAGTCACACTTGTTGGCTGTTCTCGAACCACTTATCAAGAGTTTACCATGACTGGTTGAACAATGGACAGGCATTGAAAAGAAGATCACATAGCGGCAGGCACAGGTGGCTGATCTTAGAAGCGAATGTCATGTGGCATGTTTGGTATCACAACAATGATATGTCGCATTGGACCAACTGACCCAGAAGTACAGATGTGGCGAAGTTAGAAGAATTTCCACAAGGACCATGCATTGACTGGGGTTCAATTGCTGAAGACTGACAAGGGTGTCCCTGATGACTCAGTGTCATCTCCAGCAATGCCTCGCATGGACCCAGGAAAGTCATCAATGGATCTAGACACATGGCAGAAAGTCGTCTGGAGTGGCAAGTCCCGTTTTCCGTTAAACAATACAGATGGGTGGGTCCGCATCTGGCATAAACAGCATGAAGCTGTATCCCATGGGCATACAATTGGGGTTCAACATGCCGATGGGGGTTGGTGCCATGGTCTGGGGACCATTTTCCCCACGTGACCGAGGACTGTTGGTCATCATGCCACAATCCTTGAACAGTGAATGCTACAGGGACCTGTTAACTGATCAGTGAAAGGTGGCATAGAGAAGTCATAGCCAGCATAACGAGATACCTAAGGAAAGGCAGGGAGGTAATTGATGTAACAGGCTGAAGTCCGGACAGGCGGAATTCATGTGAAATGGAGATACAGGAAGAGGGTCAGCGCAGACGGCAATCCGGTAAATCATCGTCAAAGAACAAGCTAAGAGCAGGACAGGCAGAAGTCAGAAAATCTGGGTGAACAGGCACTGCTCAATTTGGAGATGATAATAGATTTTGTAGAAGAAAAGAGATTTAGCTGGACTGACCATTGCCGTAATAAAAGCAAAGGGCCTTGTGACACTGACCATTGCTACAAGGATAGAATAGTTTTCAGCCGCAGTCCTCTTGGATTTGTTTTTTAAGTGAACAGAGCTAGGGCCTTTGCTATGCAGGAAAATAAACCTTTCATTCTACAGATTAGTGCGAAACCACGAGTGTAGACCTCCACGATCATCAAATGATGAAATACAATATGCATGTAATATGCAATCACTTACTACTCTATTATGGGAAGACCCCTGTAAATATATTATTCTTGAGGAGACACTGATGGGAGTTTTCATATTTCTTAGAAACAGAAGTAAAGGTGGAACACTTTTAAAGCGTAGCTGACTTTTCTGATAACTTTTTAGAATAAGCTGTCATGAGAAGGGATGAGCGAGTATACTCGCTAAAGCACTACTCGCTCGAGTAATGTGCTTTAGACGAGTATCTCCCTGCTCGTCCCTAAAGATTCGGGAGCCGCCGCAGCTGACAGGTGAGTTGCGGCGGGGAGCAGGGGAGAGCGGGCGGGAGAGAGATCTCCCCTCCGTTCCTCCCACTCTCCCCCACAGCTCCCCGCTCCGCGGTGGCCCCCGAATCTTCAGGGAAGAGCGGGGAGATACTCTGCTAAGGCACATTACTTGAGCGAGTAATGCTTTAGCGAGTATACTCGCTCATCCCTAGTCATGAGGAATAATACTCTTTCTGGCCATTATAGAACTTGTATCCTTGATTTTCTCCTGTGTAGACTATATAAAATCCTCCATCCTCTTAGGACTGGGGAGAGAAGTCTGCTGCTGTGCAACATGTACCCTGTTCTATAGACTGTACACAGAAAGCTATAGAGGTACTGCTTTTTAGCAATATGCTGCATACACACAGACATAGCCTCCTCATGTAGGCATGTACAGAAAGATTTAGCAGCGTACTTGTGTGTAAACAGCAGCAGATATCTCAGCATTAGCCCCAGCATTCACATCTGTGTGTGAGGGTTTCTCCTTCCTCCCTGCTCTCTGCATACAGTTCAATGAGCAGGGTGACTTCTCTTTCAGCCTTGCTGTCCTAGTGTCCCCCTATCAATCATATGAAAACAGACAGTGGACAGCAAGGAAGGTGAAAGGAAGGCAGCACTTCAGAGGGATTTTTTAGCACAAAAACGTTTTTTTAAGCAAATAAAGTAAATGGCACTTCTGCTAATCATACCAGCTATCATATACGTAATTGAAAAGTCCATTTAAAGTTAAAGCAAACGACAAGGTAAACATTGGTCTGACATATTCTTCTTCCTGCAAACTCTCTTATCCACCTGCCACGAAGAAACTTGTATCATCCAGATTATTTTACTCTTTCTTTACCCTCCTTGAAAAATGTCCAAGTCCTATAGTCAGATACCGGCACACAGATCATATTTTATGGATATTGTAGGCTATTACAGGCTGATGGTGAGAAAGGTTAGTTAAAATCACGTTATTTATCTATAACCCCATATAAAAAAGTGAACTTCACCATTGCTTCTGACACCCTTGACTGCAGCAATACATTCCCTGGGAAATTCTAATCTATCAGAATTGTCTCCAGTGCTGCAGATAATGGTATATTACTTTACTGGGGAATATTATCCTGACCTACTTTCTGGTCCTCACTTTATAAAAGAACAGAAAGGTGCTTTATTACAAGACCTGACAATATTTAACATAAATATTTAACAATGGGAATGTTTCCATTCCGCTCCGAAGGATCAGCTTTAAATCACACAGGAATTTTTAGACTTCTACAAACCATCCGTGTTCTTTTTCTACTAATATGCAAGAAGCCCTATAATTGTGTATAGATTGAATGGAAGCTTTTTTCTTAGTTTATAGGTCTAGTTGCAGCAGATACAAGACACAGCTTAACATTCGGAGCTGATCACACTGCATTTTAGCCATCCGTAAAAAAAATCTATTAGAATGTATTGTTTGATGTACTTATAAAGGGCTACCCACAAGGGGTTAATAAGACAGCCTCTGTGCATAGGGAATAGTGAATGGGTGTGAGCCTGCCCCTCTTCACAGGTCCTATAATCACTAGAGCTTGGCATGAAGTGGTGCAAGAACTGGAGTGGAGTAGCTAGGGAAAGGTCTGAGGGTGCAGGTTTGAGAAGAGAAGGAGCTACCAGACTTAGGGACTTTGTGGGACACATCCCTGAGTAAGAGGGGAGCACTGCATCTGGAAAGGGAGACTCCGAGAACCCCTCTTGAACCTACCAAAGCCCCAAGGAGACTATGGAGCCACAATCTGCAGAGACGGGGATCAATTGCTGGTGCTGCTTTTACGAGGCCCACGTGCTATGGCTTGTGTAATCAGAAAACGATTAAGAGGATACAGGAACAAAGACGCTTGTACTCTTCAGCGATAAACTATGAGATCCGTGCCAACCCAAATCAGAAGTGTGCACATTAGTACAGCCTGTTGTGCAGGGAAGCTACCATGTTTCCCCGATAATAAGCCCTACCCTGATTTTCTGGGGGATGGATGGGTTTGAAATATAAGCCTTTCCCCGAAAATAAGCCATAGCTAGACTACATGAAAAAAACAAAAAAGAATCCTCACCTAGCAGCCTAGCAACTACTGAACAATATCCCTCATTCCACATGCAAGCAAGAGCCTTCTCAAAATTATACAGGAAGGACTGAGATCAGTAGTTGAAGCAGCGCTCCCTGATGTGCAGGCTGGATTCCGGCGAGGACGCAGCACCCGCGACCATATTGCAAACCCGCGATAGATGATGGAAAAAGCTTGAGAATATCTACATGTGCTTCAGCGACTAGATTACGGTCTTTGATTGTGTTGACCATGACAAGCTGTGGTAGGCCCTACAAGAGATGGGTATTATGGCACATCTAGTCAAGCTGATCAAACCACTCTATACCAATCAAGAAGCCACTGTGAGAACACAGTATGGGCACACAGATTGGTTTTGGATCCAAAGAGCTGTCCGACAGGGCTGCATCCTCTCACCCTTCTTGCCTAACTTATACGAGGAAGTAATCATGCAGAAAATAAACCTAGACGAATTGGAAACTGGGGTAAGAATAGGTGGCAGAAACCTCAACAATCTGTTATGCATATAACACAACTCTGCTTGCAGAAACAGAAGCAGGTCTGAAGCAGCTGATATGGAGAATTAAAACTGAAAGTGAAAAAAATGGGCCTCTACCTGAATTTAAAGCAGACAAAAATTATGACAACTGCAAAAATGGCCAAAATCAAATCAAAATCAACAATGAGGCGTACAATGCATGCAAAATGTTATCTTCCTTTGTTTGAAAATTGACCAAGATGGAGAATCTATGCCAGAAATAATACGTAGCATAGCATTAGGGTGAAGTGCGATACTAAACATGGACAAAATCTGGTAAAGTAGGGATATCAGGTATCACAACTAAACGCAGGATAGTGCAAACCATCATACTCCCCATAGCCATGTATGGATGTAAAAGCTGGACTGTAAAAAAAGCTGATAGAAGGAGGACTGATGTGTTTGAGCTGTGGTGCTGGTGAAAACTGCTACGTATACCCTGGACGGCCAGAGTAACAGAGAAGTCCTGAATCATATAAGACTTGATATATCACTGGAGGGTAAGATGACCCGGCTCAGGCTCACGTATTTTGGCCCTCATGTACATTGGCCATGTAATGCGAGCAGAGTCGCTAGAAAAAAATGTAATGCTTGGACAGATTAGTGGCAAGAGAAGACTCGGCCGCCAAAGACCACGATGGCTGATACTGTCAGAGCTGATACTAGTATGGATATCACACAACAGCAACAAGTAAGTAACAGATACCAAACTGAGTTAGTACGCACCGCATTAACCCCTTAGTGACCACCCTATTGCCTTTTTATGTCCTGTTTAATTGGGCTATAATCCATAGGGCCGTAAAAACATCCTTGCTCTAGGGATTAAAGCCACGTGGGTCGTGGACTTGACAGCTCCATGCTGTCAGTTCCTGGAGGTAACCGACAACCTGGAGCTGTCATAGGGAGCCATAGGAAGCCGCTTCCTCCCCCCCCCTGGTTATACAATCAGGGCTATCCGGTGGATAGCGCTGATCACATTAAAGTGTAAAAAAGTTTTTAAAAAGTGAAAGATTCAGCTGCCCTCGCGATGTTCCGTGGAAATCTAGTCCTCTAGGAACTGATGCCGGTCTTCTGTGCATGTGCGCCAGGCGTCATTATGATAGCCGCATGTGCAGAAGGCCGGTAGTCCCGGCAAATTTGCAGTCTCCTGGCTACTGAAGGTATCCAGGAGGCAGGTGACCCGTTACCCAAAGTGAAAAAAAAAGTTTAAAAAAGTTAAAGTTTTAGGTGCCCTCAAGGATCGAATCCATGAGAGCAGCTGAAAATACTCACTCCCGTCCTCCATGATGTCCAGCGGCGATAGCCGAGTGCAAGGAGATGTGACCAGGGACCCGCTGTATGCGTAAAGGGAGATGAAATTATATACCTAAGGTCCCTGGATTTGTCCCCCAATGGGATCTTTATCCGCGAACCTTTCCCAGCTTCGGCGCATCCTCCCATCAGCATACAGACATAAGATTAGGGTCACAACGGGTATGTTTCTGAACACAGGACAAACAGGGCTATCTATTTTGGGGTGTAAATTCTAATTTTTATGTGCACTATAGAAAAAAATCCTGCCTTTAAAATGACCTATTTGCAAAAATATGAAATTTTATTTTTTCACCTCTAAATTGTATTAACTCCTGAAGAAAAAACTGTGGGGTCAAAATACTCCCCCCTCAGTGAATACATTAAGGGGTGTATTTTTTAAAATGGGGTCATTTGTGGGGGTATCTATCATTGTGACACCTATGAGCCTTTGCAATCTTGTCTTGGTGTAGGAAAACAAAGTGTTCCTCAAAATGTTGATAAATATTAAATTTGTACGTCTCCTAAATGGTTAAAAAAAACTAAAGTTTTTCAATATCGCTAGCGATATTCTACTGCTAGGAAGCAGGGGGGAGAACTGTCAGTTCTCTGCAGTGAGCCTATCTGACAAATCGCATGCTGCGATTTGAGTCCCGCTTGTGGACAGGAGGCTGTGCTTTCCATAACAACGCTATTGAAAGCATGCACTGCGTTACTCGCGGACAGATTATCGCCGCGGGTAACACAATGCAGTATCGTCCGTGGACAGGAGCCCTATGTTTGCACAAATTTGTGATATTGCAATTGAAAATCCGACTTTTTTTACCACCTGAGGGCTCAGTCACACGGGCGTTTTTAACGTGCGTTTTTCGGCACGTCAAAAAATTTGCACTAGATAGAACCAATTCTTTTCAATTGCAGCGGTCACATGTGCAAATTTTACATGCGGAAAAACACCTGCGGTGAAAATTATAAGACACCGATTGGTCCCAGTGCTCAGCCAATCAGAGACAGACCATTCAGCAGGCAGGGATTTTAAATCCCCGCTTACTAAATACTACTCCGAGCAGTGCAGGAGAAGAGCCGTCTGGACATGGCTGAACCCCGGCAGCTGCAGAGAGGTGAGTATAGATTTTTTTTTACACATTTTTGGATTGATTTCAGGGAAGGGCTTATATTTGAAGCCCTTCCCCGAAGATCATTGCAGAGCTGCCCGGCAGCCCATTGCCAGACATGCTGTCACAGTGTCCAGTGACAATGGGACTCTCCGTGGAGATGAAGAAATCCTCTGCCACAGGTGTCACAGCCGTAGCAGGGGATAGCAGGAAACGCCCGTGTGACCAAGCCCTTTTGAGGGGATAAACGCTACTAACAGTGTTTTTTCCCTTGTGACGCCTGCTTAGCTCACGCAAATTTTTGAACGCATCAGTTATCAAAGCGTTCAAAAATTAATGCGTCAAAATACCCGTGTGACTGAGCCCAGAATGAAGCACAATATGTGGTGAAAAAACACATGCAAAACCTTTACGGAGTTATTCTATTCCAAAATTTAGCTTGATCATTAAAGGGGTTGTCCCGCGCCGAAACGGGTTTTTTTTTTATTCAATAGGCCCCCCGTTCGGCGCGAGACAAACCCAATGCATGTGTTAAAAAAAACCAAAACGTTTAGTACTTACCCGAATCCCCGCACTGCGGCGACTTCTTCCTTACCTTACTAAGATGGTCGCCGGGATCTTCACCCACGATGCACCGCGGGTCTTCTCCCATGGTGCACCGTGGGCTCTGTGCGGTCCATTGACGATTCCAGCCTCCTGATTGGCTGGAATCGGCACACGTGACGGGGCTGAGCTACGACGACGACGCGAGACCAGCTCTCCGGCACGAGCGGCCCCATTCACCAGGGAGAAGACCGGACTGCGCAAGCGCGTCTAATCGGGCGATTAGACGCTGAAATTAGATGGCACCATGGAGACGAGGACGCTAGCAATGGAGCAGGTAAGTGAATAACTTCTGTATGGCTCATAATTAATGCACGATGTATATTACAAAGTGCATTAATATGGCCATACAGAAGTGTATAACCCCACTTGCTTTCGCAGGACAACCCCTTTAAGACGCAAGCAGGCTTGGTCCCTAAGGGGTTAAGTAACTCTAGAGTGAACTCAGATTGTTTACTAGTTACTCTTGTTGCTATTTACACTCACATTGGTACAATCATCATTTCTGTATTCTTAAATAAAACGCTGTTATCTTTGTTTCAAAACGTCTCGCCTCTACCTAGACTGCCCACCATTTTTGGTCTACTCTCCCACCAAAGACCCTAGCTTTGCCAAGACAAAGTAACAAAAAGTTTCCATTGCCCATTGCATTAGCAAAAAAAAGTTGCAGCAATAAATATGACCATGACAGGCGAATAAGCCCTTTTTTAACTTTTTGTGTGTCCACAAGATGTGGATCCATTTCAGCAAGAACGTTGTGTTCAGGACTCTGCAGCGGCGCCCCATAACAGCCGCGTGGTCTGCATCCATTAACAGTACATCACTGGATATGCTATTAAATTTAAGTGTATATTTTACAATAAAAGTTTGGATTTATTCTTCCGAATGATCCCCAGATGGAGCAGAATATCATTATATCAGGGACATTTACTGCATACGTTTAGCCCAGAGGCAACGTTCTACATAGAATGTCTCTCCTAATATTTTACATGCAAATGTAGTTCCTCTAATCAGTTTAATACATATGCCCCTTTATGTTTAAATACTTCACAGTTGAATGAGCTGAAAGATTATTTCGGAGCTTATTACCGCTGTTTCACTCTCAGAGGAAGCAAAGATATTTATATGCCTTGACCTGATTGAAGAAGATACATATCGTTAGGTTCTCTTAACTACAGGCAGGTTTGAGGCCTGCGCTCCACGCAAGCAAACGTTTGATTGATGCGAAGCCAAATACTCGTAACCTTCAATAAGAGAGCAATTTATAAACCGCTCAAAAGCTTTATTAAATAATGTGCATTTTCTCCAGAATAGTAGCAAGAAAATCATTGTTTTCCATTTCAATACCATGGATATTAGATTGTCTGTCAAAATACTGATGGCTGAGCCGCTCAGTAAATGTTAGGGAAAAAAAAAAACCTTGTGGGATTACAGAACTACAATATCAAATTCCTGAGGGATTAACTGGTTGAGAGAATTACTTCTCTGTCCTAATGCAGTGACCTTACAAGCAATAAAGGCCTTTAAATCTCAATCAGCCCCATGCGACAGAAAATCATTTCCAACTCATGATTGGAAAAAAAAAAGTCATAAGAGTGAAGACTTTTTTTCCTCAAAATCTTATCCTAACTTTATCCTATTATTGAAGAGGTGTTACCAAACTAGTGTCATAATGGGTCCGGCCACTAGGGCAAACAATGGCCAATGAGAATGGGACAGTATGGAACCTGGCAGGAAGCTCTTACCTGTGGTCACTTTCTTTAGAGTGTTTCATCGAAAGCGTAACCCTTATTCTGCTCAGAATTTGGGTAGAATTATACTCATTTTCAGGAGTCTAGTGTTTATCGATGACGCGTATGCCGTTTCCCACCAGGGTTGTACTGTTTGTTAAGGGGGCAGCACCTGCTTGTATGTAATTGACATTTCCGGAGAAGGTGGGGCTCATTTATCAAAGGTTTCTAATAGTAAGACTGTCTTTGCTGCGGGTTCAAAAGTGCTTGAAAGTTGGCGGTGTTCACTTTCAACGTCTTCTATGATAACTCTGAGCTCATCGTGAACCAAAGTAGGAGTCAGTGGGATATAAATGTCTTGAACACAAATAATGTGAAAGTACTGGTGTGACCCACCATGAAAATAGGATAATGAGGTTTCCTCTTATGATTTTACATGCGTTTTGAGCCCACACATGAGGAGTTTCAGATGTATCTTGTCCGAGATACGCAATTTTCGGTTCCTGAGCATCGTGCCAGTATGGGAGTCCCTGCATCTTATTCGTGGTGATGTGACATTTCGCAAAATATCCTTGTCAGTGGGCTGCTATGTACAGATTTTTTATAATTTCTAAATTAAATTTTTTTGTTGTCTTGAGGGAACATCCTTTTGTTAAAGGGGTTGTCCCGCGAAACAAAGTTGGGGTATACACTTCTGTATGGCCATATTAATGCACTTTGTAATGTACATTGTGCATTAATTATGAGCCATACAGAAGTTATTCACTTACCTGTTCCGTTGCTAGCGTCCCCGTCTCCATGGTACCGTCTAATTTTCAGCGTCTAATCGCCCGATTAGACGCGCTAGCGCAGTCCGGTCTTCTTTCTTCTGAATGGGGCCGCTCGTGCCAGAGAGCTGCTCCTCGTAGCTCCGCCCCGTCACATGTGCCGATTCCAGCCAATCAGGAGGCTGGAATCGGCAATGGACCGCACAGAAGACCTGCGGTCCACCGAGGGTGAAGATCCCGGCGGCCATCTTCGCAAGGTAAGTAAGAAGTCACCGGAGCGCGGGGATTCGGGTAAGTACTATCCGGTTTTTTTTTTTTAAAACCCCTGCATCGGGTTTGTCTCGCGCCGAACGGGGGGGGGGGGGGGGGGGGGGGGGCTATTGAAAAAAAAAAAAAAAACGGCGCGGGACAACCCCTTTAACTTTGCCTCCAAAAGTTATCAGGTCAGCTGGTTATGGTCCTCAGGAAATGGGGCGGAGAAGTTCCCAGTCCTTATCAACTAATATAAACAGGTTCTGCTCTGGCCTCAGAGGGCCTGTAGGACATCAAAGACCCCCTGGGGGTGGTGCAACAGCCTTTGCTGAAGTCTACTTCAAAGGTATGTCCCTACTCAGCTTTCCTAGATGGTGAAAAGCATTTAACTCCTTCATCTATTGATATATCTATTAATCTCATATATATATATATATATATATATATATATATATGGTATCTACCTACCGTGTTTCCCCGAAAGTAAGACAGTGTCTTACTTTCTTTTTATCCCCAAAAGCCAGACTATGTCTTACTTTCGGGGTATGTCTTATAATAAAAAAAAATCATTACTCACCTCCCCCGGCGTTCAGTCGCGCACCGGCAGGATGTCGCTTGCTCCTCGTCCCCGACGCAGCATTGCTTTCTGAATGCGGGGGTTGAAATCCCCGCCTCCAGAAAGCTAATACACACGCCGTCAGCCAGTTACAGCCATTCAATGACAGCATTGAATGGCTGTGATTGGCTGAAGGCGCACGTGGCTTCAGCCAATCACACTATTCAATGACATCATTGAATGGGTGTGATTGGCTGAAGCCACGTGCGCCTTCAGCCAATCACAGCCATTCAATGATGTCATTGAATAGTGTGATTGGCTGAAGCCATGTGCGCCTTCAGCCAATCACAGCCATTCTGTAACTGGCTGACGGCGTGTGTATTAGCTTTCTGGAGGCGGGGATTTCAAGCCCCCGCATTCAGAAAGCAATGCTGCGCCGGGGACGAGGAGCGAGCGACATCCTGCCGGAGCGCGACAGAACGCCGGGGGAGGTGAGTAATGATTTTTTTTTTTCTACGGTATGTCTTACTTTCGGGGGACGGCTTACATTGGCCGACCCCCCTGACACCCCCGATACGTCTTACAATCGGGGGTGTCTTACTATCGGGGAAACACGGTACTTGTCTAATATTTATCTATCACCTCATCTAGTAAGGGCAAATTCAAAGGATAGGATGTCACTTCAGCATTTCTAGTGTCCTGAACGTCAGCTGATTGATACTGGACAGCTGGGGTGAGGTTTTATCCATCTCTTTATACTACAGGCGGCACGGAGTGCAGTTGCACCTGAATGAGAGGAAGATCTTCCCCTTTGCCAGCTTTCAAAACTCTGCACCAGAGTTTGAAAAAAGAGGCATGAAGATAGGAGCCAGACGATCTTTCTCACACGCAGTATTCACTACTTGCGGAAAAAAGATAGGGCAGGTCCTATCTTTTCCCGTCTATACAATTAATGGATGAGAATCCTGATAGTAAAAACAAAAACCACTGAAATTCATTGATATCAGGGGTTTCGTTTTGTCCACTTAAGGAAAAAAACAGCCTTAAAAGCTACTTAAAGAGTGTCAAACAACATGCTATTTGTTAATTAGCGCTGGTGAGACAAGTGAAGGGTGTAGTGGACCACCTTAGTTCACATTGTTTACCATGGTCTGCATCCCCCCCCCCCCCCCAATTCACCATAAAATGTCTTGGTAGGTGGATGGGTACAGTATTAAGGCCCTTTTATACGGGCCGACAGTCTGTGAAGCGACTGCATGAGCGCTGATGTCACAGCTAAGGTCGTTAGCGCTCGTGCAGAGCATTCAAACTGAAAGTCCTGCTGCCGGTCCATTGGCTTTTCATCAGCTTCTCGCTCCCCCTCAGCACTTGCTGTGGGAAGCGCTGTGCAAGGAGCAGTCAGACACAGCACGAGGAGCCAGCAAGCCAACAAGAGCTAACGAGGTCGTTTAAGCTGACAGAAAAGTCAACTTAAATGACTGGTGAGCGATAGTTTCACTGTCACACGTAATGATGACCGTCCACTTCGGCCGTTTAGCCGAATTTTGAGCAATAATTGTTGCGTGTAAAGGGGCCTTTAGACTACGGTCCTAAATAGGAGGTTTTTCGTAAATAGTGGGGTTTTTTGGGCTTGACAAAGACCCATCTGCTTTATGGGTCGAAACGTTGCTGCTTTGCAGGGTTGCATGCAATAAAGGATCTCCTCTTTATGGTGGAGTTTTAAGCGAACTTAATTGATGCAGCCTGGATTATTTTTGTTGTTTGACTACCTGTGGATTGTGTTTGCGATCCTTCCAGAGGCGTGCCTCACATTGACACCCCCGAGATATCGGATAAAAGGAGTGCTGCTGAAGTTGGTGTGTATGTACTAAAGGGGCCTTTAGGCCTCATGTCCACGGGATAATTTTTATTTTAAATCCGCAGCGTTTTTCCCGCACGCGGATCTGCGCCCCATAGGGATGCATTGGACAACCGCAGGTAGTTAAATACCTGCGGATGTCATTTTTCCCATCAGGGAAAATGGACATGCTCCATTTTCGTGCGGGTCTCCCGCGGGGACGGCTCCCGCAGGCGTCTATTGAAGCCTATGGAAGCCGTCCGGATCCGCGGGAGACCCGTACAAGAATTAAACTCACCTGCCCCAGACGATACAGATCTTCCTTCCTTCGCGGCCGGATCTTCTTTCTTCGGCCCGGCGGATGTGCCTGGCGCATGCGCGCGGCACGCTGCCGGCGCGCCGAGCACATCCGCCGGCTGAAGAAAGAAGATCCGGCCGCGAAGGAAGGAAGATCCACATCGTCCGGAGCAGGTGAGTTTATTCTTTTTTTTAAATACAAATTTTTATTGAAAGTTTTTCAAATAATATGATACATAACAATCTTGCAATTTTGCAACTGTCCTACATCTCCAAGTATAACGGGGTCGGTCCCAGTGGAGTAAGCACTTATTGCTAAGAGTACTATGAATAACGGGGTGAAAAGCGAGTCCATGAATTAAGTCTCTCATTCTTCAGTCCTCTATTTATCTCTTTGGGGACCGCTCCAGGCTCCATTATGTAGAAGATGTGTATACAGTAACCTTTCAACAATAAAAGAACAGAGGTAGGGGGGGTTGGGTAGGAGTGGGTAGGGAAAAGGGGGTAGGGGGAGAGTATAGTGTGGTCGTAGTTAGACAACAGTGTCTGAAGTGCCATCGAGTGTGGCTACCTGTTAGTTCTAAGCCGAGTGGAAAGAAGGAAAGAGAGAAAGAGAGAAGGAAGGGGGCAATATCTTCTTCTTCTGTGTAGGCTTCCTGCGTGTTGGCGTATTAGCGCATTCCCTTCAGGAGTCATTTTGCCAAACTGAGTGGTCGGGACACCAGATTGAAGAGGTGGTCTCCTCGCCTCAACGCCCCAACGCCCGAGGCCGACCGCCCCAGACAAGGGCATGCCAGTGGGTATGTGGTGAAAGGTCGGGGGACCCAACATGAAAATATGCTGTACTGAGGTCTCCCCCGTCTATCCCAGCTGGTCCGATTGAGCTGTCAGTTATTAGTTTGGGTGTCTTTGAAATTGACCAGGTTGATCTGTCTCCAAGGGTGCCATGTTTTGATGAATGCCTCGTGTGTACCCGTATTCCAACTGTGTAGTTCCTCCATATTATATATGGAGTCAACCTTTGACTTCCACAGATCCAAAGAGGGCGGAGTGTTCTGTAGCCAGAAAGAGGGGATTAGGGCTTTAGCCGCATCGATGAGGAAGGCTAGCAGTTTATCTTTTAAGGGGTGGAAGTTCGCCGAGGGTTTCCAGAGGAAAAGTATTTCCGCTGTAATATGGAAGTTTGGTTTTAGTAAGCATAATGTTGCTTCTATATCCTTCCAATATGTGGCTAACCTCGTACATTCCCACCAGATATGGCAATATGAACCTGTAGCCGCATTGCACCTCCAACATTTATCCTGGTCAGATAGTTTGTGTGTAAATAACCATTGCGGGGTTTTGTACCACCTGACCAGGATCTTGTAATGACTTTCTTGGAGTAGTATGCATGGCGAAAACCCAGAGGCGGTTTGCAGAATCAATTTAATATCTGTGGGAGTGAGGGAGATTTTAAGATCCTTTTCCCAAGAGGTTAAGAAAGCTGGCTTGTAGAGTGTCTCGGGATTTAGAATTTTATTTCGAATAATGGAGATGGATTTATTTTTTGGAAGGTCATTGGTTAATATTTTTTCGAATGGGGTCTCTGGTCTAGTAGACCTCGAAGATCTCAGGAAGTCCCTGAAGGTCTGAAGTATATGTGTTCTCTGTAGGAAGGAGAGGGAAAGCTGCGGAGCTAGTGTATCTAGGATCTCATCTGGCTGTTTGTGTGCTAATAGCTGAAGCTCCCTCATCTTCAAGGGGTCGAGCTTCTTCCAAAGATATCTATTATCTTTATCAAGTGTCCGTCCTAGGTATTTGCTTAATGTGCTCAATGGAGCCTCCGGAGAAACATTAGGGGCCAGGGTTGGCTTAAGCTTGTCCCATATTTCACATGGGCCTCGCAATAGGGGGTTAAAGTTTTTATCTCTGTACCTCCTTTTAGCGGGGTACCATAGATCCTCCATGAGAGTGTCTCCGTCTCTTCCTATGGTTAGGGCACGTAGCAAATGATCCCCTGTGGGGGATGTAAGGTCCATCCAATATCTTAGTTGGACCGCTTGGTAGAAGTCGTGGACGCATGGCAGTCCAATCCCCCCCTCAGTTTTCCTTTTAATCATGAGTCTAAAAGCTAAACGGGGTCTTTTCTGTCTCCAAGTGTAGCCGATAAAAGCTGACCGTAGAGCTTTGAAAAAGGACTGTGGAAGATGAATAGGTAGCATTCTCAATTTATACAGAATTTGTGGTAGGATGTATGTCTTAATAATGTTTTTCCTACCAAACCAGGAGGCATGTGGTATGTCGTATTTCAATAGTAGCTTTTTAACTAGGGCCAGTAGCGGGACGAAATTAGTGCTATAAAGATCTTCCAGTTTTTTTGTGATCTTTATTCCGAGGTACTCTATAGCTGTGTCCGACCATTCGAAGGGTGAGCTAGACTTTAGATGGGAGCATTTAGCGGGCGGGATGGAAACATTTAGAATGTTGGATTTGGTATAGTTAATCTTGAAATTCGATATTTTCCCAAAAGAATTTAGAAGGGTAATCAGGCTGGGAATGCTTGTTGTTGGTTCAGTCATCACAAACATAATGTCGTCTGCGTAGGCAGCTGTGTTTAGACTGGTCGAGCCTGCTTTTAGTCCCTTAATGTTAGGGTCTAACCTGACACTCCTTAGTAGTGGTTCCAAAGAGAGGATAAATAGGGACGGGGACAGCGGGCAACCCTGCCGTGTACCGTTTCTGATATTGAAAGGTGGGGAAAGCAAGTTGTTTACTTTTAACCTAGCATGCGGTTCCTTATAAAGGGAGAATATCGCCGCTATGAAGGGGGAGGGGAAGTTAAAGTGGGTCAGAACCCTCTCCATGTAGGCCCAGCTCACCCTATCGAACGCCTTCTCGGCGTCTGTTCCGAGGAGCACCATCTCTATGTCCTTATTTTGTGCGTGTCTTATAGCATGGAGCAACCTATAGCAATTATCCCTGCCTTCTCTATTTTTAACAAACCCTGCCTGTTCCCTGTCCACTAGTTTGGGGATTAAGTTTTCTAGCCTCCTAGACAGAAGCTTCGCCCATAGCTTTACATCGGTATTAATAAGAGAAATGGGTCTATAGCTACCACATAACTCCGGGTTTTTATTGTCCTTGTGGATAAGTGTTATGTGTGCCTCCTGTGCTTGCCTGGGGAGTGGTCTGCCCTGCATAAGTGCGTTCATTAAGTCCTTCAGTTTTGGGGCCAGTGTCTCTTTGAAGGTCTTATAATAGAGTGCTGGGTATCCGTCCGGTCCCGGACTCTTTCCAGAGGGGCTGTTGGTTATGATATCCTTTACTTCCTGTAGAGTGACAGGTAGCATTAGGGAGCTAGCATCAGTTTCCTTTAATTTGGGGAGGTTGGTTGCGGCTATGAATGAGTCTATTTTCTCTAAAGTGTCTTTGGGGTTTATGGGTGTCTCTGATTCATTTAAGTTGTAAAGGTCAGCGTAGTATCTTTGGAAGACCTCCGCAATTTCTTTCGATGACGTTGCGGATTTCCCCGTGTGATCTGTAATTGAAGTGATATGGTTCCTAGTTTTGGCTTTTTTAATCATAGAGGTAAGCAACTTGCTCCCTTTATTGCCGTGAGCATAGAATCTGTATTTCAGATATAGATGTTTCTTGTTGAATCTTGATTCAAGCAGTCTTTTGAGCTCTCTTCTTAAATCCGCTAACTCTTCTGATTTATTTGCTACTTGGGATAATTTGGTGAGCCGTTCGACTGCCGAGATCTTATTTAAAAGTCGGTCTATTTCCGCTTGTTTTTGTTTTTTGACCCTGGATCCCAGCTAAATGAATAGGCCCCTCATGTAAGCCTTATGAGCCTCCCAGACCACTGGGAATTCCAAGTCATCCGTGTCGTTGAGTCGGAAGAATTCCTCCAACCCCTTGGTCAGGTTCTCCTTCTCTAGGTCTAAGTCCAACAGGGAGGTATTGAGCTTCCATACCCACTCTCTACATCCGTCCCTGATAAAGCTCAGATCTAGGTGTATCGGAGCATGGTCAGATATTGTTATTGGTTCTATTTTGGCCCCCCTAACACTAGGGAGGATGCTCTGGGAGACAAAAAGGTAATCTAATCTTTGGTACGAATTGTGTGCCTGGGAAAAAAAGGTAAAATCCTTTGTCGAAGGGTTAATTGTCCGCCACGCGTCCACGACCTTCGCGTCTTGGAGTGCTTTGCACAGTTTTTTGACTTGTCTCTGGGTGATCCAAGATCTGCCCTTCGACGAGTCCATTATGGGGTTCAGAAATACGTTAAAATCCCCCCCCAGCACAATTGGACCCTCTGCGAATTCCTTCAAGATATCAAGTTGATCAACCAGCCAGCTCACCTGATTTGAGTTAGGTGCGTATAAGTTCGCAATTGTTAATTTTTGATTGTTAGTAGTCCCTTTCAGGAACAATACTCTGCCCATCTGGTCCGAATACGTAGCTTTTAAGGTAAACGCTATGGATCTATGGAAGAAGGTAGATACCCCTTTTGAGGCTGAGGTAGGATGTGTGCTATGGTACCCCTGGAGAAAGACCCCCCCCGGTAGGGGGTAGTGTTTGTCTGCTTTAAAATGTGTTTCTTGGAGGAGTAAAATTTTTGTGTTAAATTTTTTGACCAGCTGGGATACACTGTACCTTTTCTGAGGAGTATTCAGGCCCCGGGCGTTGAATGACGTGATCCTCAGCGGCTCCATTATCCTTGATGCCTCCATCTCAGAGCTCGGTCACTGGAAGCTGTCTTAGTATCAAAGAAAAGAGACAATGAGACAAATTGCAATTTATCAGATCTGGCTCTGGGTGGGAAGCCAGAAACAGTGTCGTCACCTCAGGTCGGTCCGTTTCGTCAGCGGGAGTTGTCTGAGTGTGTGTGCGATTCCGGGGGGTAGTGGAAAAAGGGAGGGAGGAAGGTTTAGGTAAGGTGATATATGAAAAATTAGAGAGAGAAAGATAAGAAAAGGGGGGGGGGGTTAAATCTAATTGCTTATACAAACAATGTACTATAGCACCAGTAACTTTCGGAACTATAGTATTTGCGGGTGAGTTCCTCGGTAAACCTCACGGGAAATTCCGCGGGGAAAAATTCCGGGGTCCAACCGCAAAAAACAGGGTGGAACTAAGTTTAACTGAATAAACTATACGTTTGTTTAACGCCTGATCGGGGGAGCACGAAAAAGCGCTTGCTAGTGGGGGAGTTAAGAAAAGCTCTACCGTCCAACATCTATGAACTGCAACGTCCAACTTGGGTAACATCCAGCCGGGTTCGGAAAACGAGCCGCCTCAACCTTTTCCATCAGATGTTTCTATAGGGGATGAGAGAAATTCCTTTGTTCTTGAAGTGAACGTGGGATACCACTATGCCTGTTGTGGAAAAAACCGGATGCTCCATAAGGTTCAAGTGTCGTTTGTGTCCGGTTCGTCTCTTGGCTTCCTGCGCTGCTTGCTGCGTGGGGACTTTAATTGTGTGGATATCTGCCAGTTGTCCTGGGAGGGTAGGTGGGGCAGTGACGGCAGATCCGGCAGCGGAAGCCAGTTGGGGAGATCTATCGGCTCCAGGCCTAAGTGTTGCCAGCTATCTTGCAGGTCCTCAGGGGACCGAATGTTTAATCTTCTTCCTTTATGGGTCACGCCTAACCCAAAAGGGAACAGCCATGCGTACCTTATGTTTTTAATTCTTAAGGCCTCCAGCAGGGGGCGCAGAAGCCTACGCTTGGCTAAGGTAGTAGGGGAGAGGTCTTGAAACAACTGTATGTCCGAACCTTCATAACGGATATTCCTGCTGCCTCTTGCTGCGTTTAGGATGGCGGCTGCATCCGGGAATGTCAGCAGTCTGCATAGTACATCTCTTGGGGGTTCCGATGGCGCTGGCTGCGGTCTTAGGGCTCTGTGCACTCTTTCTATTGAAATCTCTAGTGCCCTGTCTTCTCCCAGCAGCCCTGCAAAAATTTCTCCACAGACCTTATGCAGTGTCTCCGCAGCCCATGACTCTGGCAGTCCTTTAATCCGGACGTTATTTCGGCGGCTCCTATTTTCATAGTCCTCCTGCATAAGGAGCATTCTATTAAGCTGGGTGTGCTGGTCTTTGACTGCGGTCTCTAGGACCCTGGAGTGACTGGTGATGGTTGCCGTTGTGCTCTCCAGCTCCTCCACCCTCCTCCCCACACTCCTCACCTCCTCCTTTATGGCAGTCAGCTCCGTTAGTAGTGGACCCATGGCGGTGGCTAGCAGTTCCCTCATAAAGCCTTTTGAAGGGGGCTCGTCTTCCTCATCCTCCGATGAGGTATCTCCCCCCCGCGCTGTACTTGGGGCTTCAGCAGCCGCAGCTGCCGGCGCCATCTTGCCCGCTGCATGTGGGGAACGAGCGCTCCGTTCTTTAAAGAATCTCGGCATCTCGGACTGACCTCTGGCCGGGCGGGGGGTGCCAGTGTGTTCTCCGGTCTTCATTTTTGTAAGTTTCCCCATTTTTTCTTAATATTGCTACAGATAAGCGCTAGTTATCGTGCTGTAGAGATGGAGCGCCTGTACTATGCGGCCATCTCGTTCCGCGGTCAGGCTCCGCCCCCAGGTGAGTTTATTCTGATTCTTAGGCCTCATGTCCGCGGGGCAGGAGGGACCCGCTGCGGATTCAACATGAAGAATCCGCGGTGGGCCTGCTTTTCCCCGTGGACATGAGGCCTTAGACTACGGTCCTAAATAGTAGGTTTTTCACAGTGGAAAATCCTCTACAGATTTTTTTTGTTGATCCACATCACAATTGGTACCAGAATTTGCAACTAAATCTGCCTGCAATAATGGATTGACAGTCGCAGAAGCGATCACATAAGCAACTAGAGATGAACATCTATCAAAAAGAACAAAATGCATGCAGAGTATATTCAAGCGATTTCCAGTAAGGTAATATATATATAACAATATCTAGCCATTGAGCCTTCTGCCTAAAGGCCTTATGTCCATGGGCACGCACAGAATCCAGCATAGAATAGAGCATGCTGTGATTTTTAATCCATGAGCAGAAACCACAATTGGTTTCTGCTCGTGGACATGAAATATTATTTTTTCATAGCATGCTATGGATGGTTATTGCTGCAGAATCCGGAGCGGAACGCCCACTCCGGATTCGGCAGCAAAAATCCACCCGTGGACATTGGACCTGTGGTTGAATGCAAAGGGTTGTATTTGCATTGCGCAATCTGGAGTGGGTGTACGCTTCTGGATTCCGCAGCAAATACTGCCCATAAACATGCTATTGAGAATCACTTTTTCCTGTCCACAAGCTGTATTTCAGCGTGGATTCCCGCGCAGACAGCTTCCATTGAAGTCATACGGAACCCAACCCAGCTGTGTGCATTTGGCCTAAGATAGCGCCTCCTAGCAGGAAAGGGTGGGTGGTGCAACAGAAAGAAGAAAAGAGCATGCAGTTTAGATAATTAATGGTTCAGGAACTGCAATGATGTCATGAAGAAGGAGGTGAAGCTCGGCGGTGTAACCAGATGTGTGCTGGGCGGTGGAGCTGAAGGCGATGATGTTACGAGGAGTGGAGCTCAGTAGTGCAGACTGAAGGTCCGGTGATGATGGATTTTTAGGTGCGATCTTATTGCCAGAGAAGCGCTAAGATTTGTAGTTCTCTCCTGTAATACCTTCTGACATCCCATAATAACAGCCTGGATGTACTGGAAGGTGTAGTTCTGTTATACCCCCTCCCTGTAATGTCTTCTAATATCACATAGTGACAATATGGAATCCATGCTTGTAGTTTCCACTCTTATATTCTTCCACTGTGTTGTCCTCTGATAACCCATAATGGGCTGGATATGCTGGTATGCCTTTCTTAGGAAACAATCACACGGGGTAAATATGCTGAGGATTTTCTGCAGGGGAAAATCCGCAGCATGTTACAGCAAACTGTAGGGATTTAGAGAGATACTGTTTACACGTCGCTATAAAAAAAATCTGCAGATTTTAAATCCCAGGTATGTCCATTTTTCCGGTGGATTTTCAGTGTGGATAGCACTTCTTTAAATGACGGAGTGAAGTCCGCATTGAAACCCATGCTAAAATCCACATTACACATGTGTTCACACGTTGCTGAATTGCTGTGGATTTTGTTGTAGATTTTGATGCAAATCTGCCGCAGATTTCACCCCTTCAATTTGAATTCAATTGACCCTTTCCAATCCACTGTCTGACGTCTAAAGACCTTCTGATTGAAGGCTGTACAGCTCCGATGTCGGAAGACATCCAGCAGGGTATTCTTACTGTATTTTACTGGCCGCTCTGTTGTCAGGGGCCTCTTCAGCATCTCCCACACCGCAGTACTGGCTCTAGCCAGCAGATGGCACCATTGTATAATGTCAGAAAGAGAAAGCCCCCTAGGTAACCCTGAATCCTAAATTGGATTGCAAAGGGTGAAATCTGTTGCATATCTGCACCAAAGTCTACTACAAAATCCACAGCAATTCAGCAACATGTGAACCCTACAAAATCCGCCACATAGAATGACAGAACCCATATGCTGCAATGGTTTCCTTTACATGTGCTTTTTTTTCCCGCACAGGCCCGATTGTTCTGCGCAATTGTGCACGGAAGGCCGCTGTGTGCACAAAATCAAGCTGTGCGATTTCACGGGCTTAATGCAGAGCACCTGGCCTACTGAGTCAGCTGACCTGCTTACAAGTAGGCTACCCTGCCTACTAATTAGGCGGTCTGGTCTACTCCAAAATGGCGCTGCCGGGACTGCGCTGATTTGAGTGGTCTTGGCAACACGATGAAGTACAGTAAAATGTGGCGATGTGGGCATAGTGCATATATGTCCCACAATTGTAAGCGTATATGTGCTTACGCTCATGTGAGGCCGCTCTTACAGAGTCTGTCCCTCACTTCCTCAATCTCCCTATGATCCAGTGCAGATCCAATGGCTGTCCACTGTTTCTTGGGCTGCCAGCGATGAACTGCTGCACATAACTACTGCAGCAGATTACTGGCCTCACCGCTTATGTGCCAGTCTTACTGACAACGCCGCGCAGCACGGAGCAATTTATTTAGCTTGAGACAATTTTTCTGCTTCTTTTTGGAACTACTGGACAACAACTTTATGACTTTAAATTCTATGCCCCAGATACCAAGTCGCACTGTATAGTTAGAATACCGGCTACCAATCGCTCCCCGTCATTGTTCTGGAAGTACAGCACCACCTGAAGCCTTTACTTTGTTGTGCACAAAGGCTTCAGGAAGGAGCTGACGGGAGGTAAAGAAAACTGCTCCAGGGGCATCCGAAGAAGCACAAGAAACAACTCCTCAATAAGTGTCTCCATGTCACCATTACACACTAAATGGGAAACCACTGGGCAATACTGACATGAAAAGGACTTGGGGATTTTAGTTACCTGCAAGCTTAACTGGAGCAACCAGTGTCAGGCAGCTGCTGCCAAGGCAAATAGGATCATGGCGTGCATCACAAGAGGTCTTGGGGCACATAACGAGAACATTGTTCTTCCTCTTTACAAGTCACTGGTCAGACCACACATGGAATATTGTGGACAGTTTTGAGCACTGGTACTTAAGAAGGACATATCAGAGCTTGAGGGGGTATTAAGGCGGCAACTAAAGTAATAAATAGAATGGGCGGACTATAATACCCAGGGAGGTTATGAAAATTGGGATTACTTAGTTTAGAAATAAGACGTCTGAGGGGCGACCAAATAACTATGTGTAAATACATTAGTGGACAATACAGAGATCTCCTCCATCATCTATTTATACCCAGGACTGTGACTGTAACACGGTGGCATCCTCTACATCTAGAGGAAAGAAGGTTTCTACACCAACATAGAAGAGGGTTCTTTACTGTAAGAGCAGTGAAACTGTGGAAATCTCTGCCTGAGGGCGTGGTGATGGTGAACTCCATAACAGAGTACAAGAGGGGCCTGGACGCCTTTCTTGGGTGATACAATATTACATGTTTATAGTCACTAACATTTTCAGTAGGGTCAGTGATCCAGGGATTATTCTGATTGCAAAATTGGAGTAAGGAGGGAGTTTTTTTTTTTCTAAATGCGGAAAATTGGTTTATATCTCATTGTTTTCTTTTGCCTTTCTCTGGATCAACATTGGGGGGTAATAGGCCGAACTGGATGGACATGTGTTTTTTTTCAGCCTAACATACTATGTTACCATGTGTGTGTATATGTTTTGCTTTTTGAACATTTTGATATAACGTATGTTTATTCAGTTCAACGTGTTATTCTGTGTGTCTATTGGGTGGAGTAACCCTTTTCCACTGTGCATGAGTGCTTGTCTGTATCTAGAACTAAGGACTACATGACAGCCTGAAACGCGTAAGCAGCCATGTGTATTTTTTTCTTTGTACTGGGATTTTACTGACTTCTAATAAAGCCATTTTTATCTATACGCTGGATCTTTTTCTCTTTTCTGTCCAGTTCTTTGTGCCAAGTAAATCCGTGTGACCTATGCACAGCGTGTGAGCTGGAATATGCGGCTTCTGTTTAAAAAGGATATTATAACTCCAAATGGTAACACATCGGCCCGGCAGTAAGTTAAATGTTATGGTATATACAGAACATCATCAGTAGTCTAATAAATGATAATAAGTGATCCTTTGCAGATGTTTTGGGGTTTTGGAACCCAGAATCGGGAGCTCATTTCTTCATTAATATTTTTAGTGTCTTCTGATATACAATTTAGGTTGCACAGGAGACAATACATTTCTCAGTGGCCTAATTTGTAGCGGTGTCTTATTTAATTGGGAAACATATTTCTCAGGATTCATTAAAAATTAAATGTGATCTCATGTTGTGTGCTGCAGCCTATAAGTTACATCTCACTGATTTCCTACCTACATCCTGTCCATAGCTGCGCTTCTTACACATTTTTAGTACTTCTGCACTGCGGGCATTGAGTCTTAAGAGGTCATTTTATTTCAAGCCCTCCACATGTGGTGTAATCATTAATGTCAGCTGTGATCTTTCAGAAGTATAAAAAGTAAGATAAGGATCTGCTTTTATGCAGTTTTAACTTCTTCTTAATCAGCATAAATGGTGAATAAATAATTCTCCTCTTGACCTGTGTCTTGTACAGGTGCCCTCTCTCCGCTTGGCTCACCCCGAGTACAATAAAGGCCACCCTAATGACTGCTATCAGAGGGAGAAGGGAAGTCAGGTGTGTCCATCTCATCTTGGTGGTGGAATCAGGGGCGTAACTATAGAGGGTGCAGGGGATGCAGTTGCACCCGGGCCCAGGAGCCTTAGGGGGCCCATAAGGCCTCTCTTCTCCATATTGGGAGCCCCGTACTATGAATAAAGCATTATAGTTGGGGGCCCTCTTACAGATTTTGCACCGGGCCCAGAAGCTTTAAGTTATGCCTCTGGGTGGAATGCTACAGTCTGCTTTCCAGAGGCACCAAAACTATAAGGTTGTAACTATAGGGTTGCAAAAGTTGCGACTCTGGAGCCTGAGGGGGAGCAAATGATCCCAATGTTCCATGAATGAACCAGTATTATAAATGATGTGTAATGAGGGGCCTGTAAGAACAGCATGTTGGACTCCATTAACGTTTATTAAGGTTATTCATTTTTTATGCGTTATCACTTTAAGCCCTTAACGCTAAATGGCATACATGTATGCACTCCGGAGGTGAGGTTTGCATGGAGCGGGCCTGTGAGCCTAGCCTGCTTCATACATGCCGAATGCCTCCTGTCTTTGACAGTTGACACCAGGCCATAATGATTGTGGTTGTTAACCCTTTAAATGTCACTGACAATTCTGATAGTGGCGTTTAAATGCCCCAGTCAGCATTCAGAAGTCCCAAACAGCCCACCCTACAACGAGATCACGAGGTACCGTTGAGTTGTCCTGGCAGCCCAGGGCCCTCTGAAGGCCCCAAGGTCCTGCCATGTATTTTTGCCTATTAAGACCCTATTGAGACTACAAAAAGAAGTAAAAATATGTGGGGAAAAAGTTTTTCAATATTTAAAAAAATACAGAATGTTAAAAAGTTAAAGAAACTGTTACTGTATTTAAGATTAAAAAAATTCAAAAGAAAAAAAACCCTACACATGCTATTGCTATATTTATAAGGCTGGATTCACACGAACGTATATCGGCTCGGTTTTCACGCCGAGCCGATATACGTCATCCTCATCTGCGGGGGGGGGGGGGGGGGGCTGGAAGAGCCAGAAGCAGGAACTGAGCTCCCGCCCCCTCTCTGCCTCCTCTCCACCCCTCTGCACTATTTGCAATGGGGAGAGGCGGGGCGGGGCTAATTCTCGGCACATAGCCCCACCCCATCCCGCCTCCTTTCATTGCAAATAGTGCAAAGGGGTGGAGAAGGGGTGGAGAGGAGGCAGAGAGGGGGCGGGAGCTCAGTTCCCGCTCCCGGCTCTTCCATCCTCCCCCCCCTGCAGATGAGGATGACGTATATCGGTTCGGCGTGAAAACCGAGCCGATTTACGTTCGTGTGAATCCAGCCTAAAAGTCCAATATATCAAAAAAATGCGTCATTTATCCCACAAAGTGAATGTCATGAGAAAAAAAATACACACAAAAATTGCACTTTTTTGGGTCACCCCGTCTCCAAGAAATACATTTACTAAAAACTAATCAAAAAGTTGCATGCACTCCAAAATTGTACTAATAGAAACTACAGGTCATCCTGCCAAAAGTGAGCCCACAAACAAACCCCATCAACTGAAAATGTAAAAAGTTATGGTGGTCAGAAGATGGCGACAGAAAAAAAAAAAAAATATATATATATGTATATATATATATATTTTTTTTTTTTTATTTTTTTTATTTTTTATTTTTTTTCTTTAAAGTAGTACATCAAATAAGTTTGGTATCATACTGACCCATAGAATAACATTATAATGTAATTTTTACTGCAGTGCGCATGCTGTAAAAACAAGCAGAAGAGCCACTGCTGCTGTAGAAGAACAGGAAGGAACAGTGGGAGATGGAATTCCTGGGGGTGAAGAGGCTCTTTGGAGAGGGCAAAGAGTGCTGTACAGAGGGACCACTTACTGCAAAAGGGAGAAAACAGCTATGCTACAGCCCCAATCTGGTGGGGGCAGATGGACTGTGACATAGAACCATGGCAGAGTCATTCTGCTGACCTAGGTTTAGAATAGAGGAGGGGGGATAGCCTCAATTCTAACATAGGTGTTCACTTGGATTGTTTAGCTAAATTCCACTGCTCACCGCTATAGATAGAGTTAGGATACAGAAGGGTGAGCTTTCTTAATAGCGACACTTTTGATCAGGGTTCGAAAGCTGTGTTTGTAATTGACTGTCTTGATTATAGCAGAGTGTTAACCCTTTTCAATATCAAAGCCTCATGTCCACATGCAGGTCGGATTCCGCATGCGTACCTGGACTTTTTCTGAACTGCGGATGTGTGTGGAAGTGCCGGCCAGTGCCTATGCCCAGTACAGTTTTGTTTATTTTGAAACTCCTGACTTCAATGGAAGCCATTCGCACATATTTTTTGTACTCCTTCTGATGCGTCGTCTCCTGAATTTGCATCACAACACCACAGTCCACAACATAGACATGGACTTGTTTGGTGTAATATCTCTGCCAAAGGGTGTAGTTATAAAGAGTGCAGAGACAGCAGTAACACCCAGGTCCTAACGGGACCCAAAAGCCTTTTTTGCCATAGTTATATAACTGGCAGGTGGATTGGTCTGTTTTTGCATTGGGGATCAGGAGGTACAAGTTACGCCTCTATCCACATGTTGCATTATCCTTTCCCCTACAGGCCTATACTATAGAATTATATGTGTGTTTCTGTGTTTCAATGCAGATTCTGGAGGTCTATCTTATATACAGTATGACCTAATTTTGGAATGTACTATATGTAACATCATGTAGGAGTGGTTATAATAACACTGGAACTAAATTTGCTAATATAATTAATATCAGGTCAATACATAGAAGATTCTTGGAATATTACATGTATGATTTTACATTTTGGATAAGTTATGAGCTCATGTCAATGAAACTGTTTTCAGCTAGTTTGTGCTCATATGGTTATAATTAGAGATGAGCGAGCATACTCGCTAAGGACAATTGCTCGATCGAGTACCTATCGAGTTGCGGCCATGAGCACGGGGGAGCGGGGGGGGGGGGGAGAGGGAGATCTCCCCCCCATTCCTTCCCACTCTCCCCCCGCCGGCAGGTGAATCTTTTCTTCCGAGCGGGCAGGTACTCGCTAAGGGCAATGCTCGATCGAGTAATTGCCCTTAGTGAGTATGCTCGCTCATCTCTAGTTATCATATATTATAAGGTGAAAATAATGAAAATGAGACTGCCACGTCCCCACAGCACCATAACTCAGTTTTGGTGCTGTTAGGGGAGTGTAAAAAATACATCATCCGGCTCCATGTCACGCCTCCAAATAGCACCATAGATTAGTTTATGGTGCTGTGGGGACGTAACAGGTTCCCTTAAAATGTAATTAGGAACCAGTTATCCAAACTGGTTCATGTGTATATGAAGAGTTCAGCATGTCTTTAAAGCACATTTGGTAGCTCATATTAGCTATTCATTTCTTATTATTGTGACTTCAACTGTTATCCATTACCACAGATCAAGGCTGGACTATTGGGAGGGCAAAAGAGGCAAATGCCCAGGTGCCTCCAGAATAGGGATGAGTGAACTTCTGAAAAGTTTGGTTTAGTCAGTTTGCCAAACTTTTGCAAATAGATTGGTTTGGTCTGAATTAGTTCAAACCAAACTGGAAGTTCACCAAAACTCCTAAAGTCGTGTATAACACTGCTTAGAGCCATAAAAGCCCTGTATAACACAGTAAGTGTGTTATACAGGGCTTTTATGGCTCTTAACCCCTTAAGGACCAGGCTCTTTGTACCTTAAGGATCAGACACTTTTTAGGGATTTTACTAGAGATGAGCGAACACCAAAATGTTCGGGTGTTCGTTATTCGAAACGAACTTCCCGCGATGTTCGAGGGTTCGTTTCGAATAACGAACCCCATTGAAGTCAATGGGCGACCAGAGCATTTTTGTATTTCGCCGATGCTCGCTAAGGTTTTCATGTGTGAAAATCTGGGCAATTCAACAAAGTGATGGGAACGACACAGCAACGGATAGGGCAGGCGAGGGGCTACGTGTTGGGCTGCATCTCAAGTTCACAGGTCCCACTATTAAGCCACAATAGCGGCAAGAGTGGGGCCCCCCCCCCTCCCAAAAACTTTTACTTCTGAAAAGCCCTCATTAGCATGGCATACCTTTGCTAAGCACCACACTAGCTACAACAAAGCACAATCACTGCCTGGATGACACTCCGCTGCCACTTCTCCTGGGTTACATGCTGACCAACCGCCCCCCCTCCCCCCCACAGCGCACACCAAAGTGTCCCTGCGCAGCCTTCAGCTGCCCTCATGCCACACCACGCTCATGTCTATTTAGAAGTGCGTCTGCCATGAGGAGGAACCGCAGGCACACACTGCAGAGGGTTGGCACGGCTAGGCAGCGACCCTCTTTAAAAGGGGCGGGGCGATAGCCCACAATGCTGTACAGAAGCAATGAGAAATAGAATCCTGTGCCACCGCCATCAGGAGCTGCACACGTGGGCATAGCAATGGGGAACCTATGTGCCACACACTATTCATTCTGTCAAGGTGTCTGCATGCCCCAGTCAGACTGGTAATATGTACCTTAACAGTAACCGCGTTGGTGGTAATGTGGTGGTGACTGCGGACCTAGTAGCGCGGTTTTATTTTGTTGGTTTTCGGAATGTGGCCAGGATTAAGTGGGCCGTGGCGGGGGGATGGTGGGGGGGCTCTCTTGTAGTGTCGGTAAAGGTGAAATTCTTGGACTGCCACCAGACGAACCAATGCAAAGGCATTTGCCAAGAATGTTTTCCCTGTTGGAGGAGGAGGGGGATGTTTTTGAGGCACTACGTGTCCTCTCCACGTGTCCGTGGTTATATGCACCTTAACAGTAACCGCGTTGGTGGTAATGTGGTGGTGACTGCGGACCTAGTAGCACGGTTTTATTTTGTTGGTTTTCGGAATGTGGCCAGGATTAAGTGGGCCGTGGCGGGGGGATGGTGGGGGGGGCTCTCTTGTAGTGTCGGTAAAGGTGAAATTCTTGGACTGCCACCAGACGAACCAATGCAAAGGCATTTGCCAAGAATGTTTTCCCTGTTGGAGGAGGAGGGGGATGTTTTTGAGGCACTACGTGTCCTCTCCACATGTCCGTGGTTATATGCACCTTAACAGTAACCGCGTTGGTGGGAAATGGCCTCGCCGCCATCATGTCTTTGGGAAGCCTCTGTTTCCACACCCCAGAGACATACCATTAGCAGCGGTATAGGCAGAGCCCATAATTCGTAACATTTCAGCCGTAGCATTAGGACAGGCCCCACTAACATATCACTAGCAGCATTATAGGAGGAGCGCAGTCTTCGTTCCATGTCAGCAATAGTAGCACTCAAGACAGGCCCCAGTAACAATTCCGAAGCAGCAGTATAGTGGGAGCACAGTCTTCGTTCCATGTCAGCAATAGTAGCACTCAAGACAGGCCCCAGTAACAATTCTGAAGCAGCAGTATAGTGGGAGCGCAGTCTTAGTTCCATTTCAGTAGCCTTAGTATAGCCAAGGCCCAAGTTACATTTATGTAGCTAAAGTGTAGGCCAACCCCACACACACTTCTGTACCATGAGTGCAGGCGAAGAACATACAAATTGCTATGATTACACTGTAGGTGAGGGCCCCAAAAAATTGGTGTACCAACAGTACTAATGTACCTCACTAAACATTGGCCATGCCCAACTAAGATGGCAGGTGAAACCCATTAATCGCTTTGGTTAATGTGGCTTAAGTGGTAACTAGGCCTGGAGGCAGCCCAGTTTAACGAAAAATTGGTTCAAGTTAAAGTTTCAACGCTTTTAAGAGCATTGAAACATATAAAAATTGTTTCGAAAAATTAGATGAGTGAGCCTTGTGGCCCTAAGAAAAATTGCCCGTTCAGCGTGATTACGTGAGGTTTCAGGAGGAGGAGCAGGAGGAGGAGGAGGAATATTAGACACAGATTGATGAAGCAGAAATGTCCCCGTTTTGGATGGTGAGAGAGAACGTAGCTTCCATCCGCGGGTGCAGCCTACGTAATGCTTACGTATCGCTGCTGTCCGCTGGTGGAGAAGAGAAGTCTGGGGAAATCCAGGCTTTGTTCATCTTGATGAGTGTTAGCCTGTCGGCACTGTCGGTTGACAGGCGGGTACGCTTATCTGTGATGATTCCCCCAGCCGCACTAAACACCCTCTCCGACAAGACGCTAGCCGCAGGACAAGCAAGCGCCTCCAGGGCATACAGCGCTAGTTCAGGCCACGTGTCCAGCTTCGACACCCAGTAGTTGTAGGTGGCAGAGGCGTCACGGAGGACGGTCGTGCGATCGGCTACGTACTCCCTCACCATCCTTTTACAGTGCTCCCGCCGACTCAGCCTTGACTGGGGAGCGGTGACACAGTCTTGGTGGGGAGCCATAAAGCTGTCCAGGCCCTTAAAGACTGTTGCACTGCCTGGGATGTACATGCTGCTCGATCTCCGCACCTCCCCTGCTACCTTGCCCTCGGTACTGCGCCTTCTGCCACTAGCGCTGTCGGCTGGGAATTTTACCATCAGCTTGTCCGCAAGGGTCCTGTGGTATAGCAACACTCTCGAACCCCTTTCCTCTTCGGGAATGAGAGTGGGCAGGTTCTCCTTATAGCGTGGGTCGAGCAGTGTGTACACCCAGTAATCCGTTGTGGCCAGAATGCGTGCAACGCGAGGGTCACGAGAAAGGCATCCTAACATGAAGTCAGCCATGTGTGCCAGGGTACCTGTACGCAACACATGGCTGTCTTCACTAGGAAGATCACTGCCAGGATCCTCCTCCTCCTCCTCCTCCTCCTCCTCCTCAGGCCATACACGCTGAAAGGATGACAGGCAATCAGCCGGTGTACCGTCAGCAGCGGGCCAAGCTGTCTCTTCCCCCTCCTCCTCATCCTCCTCATGCTCCTCCTCCTCCTCCTGTACGCGCTGAGAAATAGACAGGAGGGTGCCCTGACTATCCAGCGGCATACTGTCTTCCACCGCCCCCGTTTCCGAGCGCAAAGCAGCTGCCTTTATGGTTTGCAGGGAATTTCTCAAGATGCATAGCAGAGGAATGGTGACGCTAATGATTGTAGCATCGCCGCTCACCACCTGGGTAGACTCCTCAAAATTACCAAGGACATGGCAGATGTCTGCCAACCAGGCCCACTCTTCTGAAAGGAATTGAGGAGGCTGACTCCCACTGCGCCGCCCATGTTGGAGTTGGTATTCGACTATAGCTCTACGCTGTTCATAGAGCCTGGCCAACATGTGGAGCGTAGAGTTCCACCGTGTGGGCACGTCGCACAGCAGTCGGTGCACTGGCAGCTTAAAGTGATGTTGCAGGGTGCGCAGGGTGGCAGCGTCCGTGTGGGACTTGCGGAAATGTGCACAGAGCCGGCGCGCCTTTACGAGCAGGTCTGACAAGCGTGGGTAGCTTTTCAGAAACCGCTGAACCACCAAATTAAAGACGTGGGCCAGGCATGGCACGTGCGTGAGGCTGCCGAGCTGCAGAGCTGCCACCAGGTTACGGCCGTTGTCACACACGACCATGCCCGGTTGGAGGCTCAGCGACGCAAGCCAGCGGTCGGTCTGCTGTGTCAGACCCTGCAGCAGTTCGTGGGCCGTGTGCCTCTTATCGCCTAAGCTGAGTAGTTTCAGCACGGCCTGCTGACGCTTGCCCACCGCTGTGCTGCCACACCGCGCGACACCGACTGCTGGCGACATGCTGCTGCTAACACATCTTGATTGCGAGACAGAGGAGGAGGAGGAGGGTGCTTTAGTGGAGGAAGCATACACCTCCGCAGATACCACCACCGAGCTGGGGCCCGCAATTCTGGGGGTGGGTAGGACGTGAGCGGTCGCAGGCTCTGACTCTGTCCCAGCCTCCACTAAATTCACCCAATGTGCCGTCAGGGAGATGTAGTGGCCCTGCCCGCCTGTGCTTGTCCACGTGTCCGTTGTTAAGTGGACCGTGGCAGTAACCGCGTTGGTGAGGGCGCGTACACTGTTGCGGGAGACGTGGTCGTGCAGGGCTGGGACGGCACATCGGGAAAAGTAGTGGCGACTGGGAACTGAGTAGCGCGGGGCCGCCGCCTCCATGATACTTTTGAAGGACTCAGTTTCCACAACCCTATACGGCAGCATCTCAAGGCTGATGAATTTTGCTATGCGGACGGTTAACGTTTGAGCGTGCGGGTGCGTGGCGGCGTACTTGCGCTTGCGCTCCAACAGTTGCGCAAACGACGGCTGGATGGTGCGCTGAACTACACTGCTGGATGGGGCCGAGGACAGCGGAGATGAGGGTGTGGGTGCAGGCCATGAGGCGGTAGTGCCTGTGTCCTGAGAGGGGGGTTGCATCTCAGTGGCAGGATGGGGCACAGGGGGAGAGGCAGGGGTGCAAACCGGAGGCGCTGAACGGCCTTCGTCTCACCTTGTGGGGTGCTTGGCCATCATATGTCTGCGCATGGTGGTGGTGGTGAGGCTGTTGGTGTTGGCTCCCCGGCTGAGCTTTGCGCGACAAAGGTTGCACACCACTGTTCGTCGGTCATCAGGCGTCTCTGTGAAAAACTGCCAGACCTTAGAGCACCTCGGCCTCTGCAGGGTGGCATGGCACGAGGGGGCGCTTTGGGAAACAGTTGGTGGATTATTCGGTCTGGCCCTGCCTCTACCCCTGGCCACCGCACTGCCTCTTGCAACCTGCCCTGCTGATGCCCTTGACTCCCCCTCTGAAGACCTGTCCTCCTGAGTAAGCGTTGCACACCAGGTGGGGTCAGTCACCTCATCGTCCTGCTGCTCTTCCTCCGAATCCTCTGTGCGCTGCTCCCTCGGACTTACTGCCCTTACTACTACCTCACTGCAAGACAACTGTGTCTGATCGTCATCGTCCTCCTCACCCACAGAAAGTTGTTGAGACAGTTTGCGGAAGTCCCCAGCCTCTTCCCCCGGACCCCGGGAACTTTCGAATGGTTGGGCATCAGTGACGATAAACTCCTCTGGTGGGAGAGGAACCGCTGCTGCCCAATCTAAGCAGGGGCCCGAGAACAGTTCCTGGGAGTGTTCCCGCTCCTGAGCAGGTGTCATTGTAGTGGAGTGAGGAGGCTGGGAGGAAGGAGGAGCAGCAGACAGAGGATTCGGATTTGCAGCAGTGGACGGCGCAGAACTGCGTGTTGACGATAGGTTGCTCGAAGCACTTTCTGCCATCCAGGACAGGACCTGCTCACACTGCTCATTTTCTAATAACCGTCTCCCGCGTGGACCCATTAATTGGGCGATAAATGTGGGGACGCCAGAAACGTGCCTCTCTCCTAATCGCGCAGCAGTCGGCTGCGACACACCGGGATCAGGAGCTCGGCCTGTGCCCACACCCTGACTTGGCCCTCCGCGTCCTCGGCCGCGTCCACGTCCTCTAGGCCTACCCCTACCCCTCAGCATGCTGTATTACCAGTGATTTGATTTCACAGGCAGGAAATAAATTGGCGCAAGACTGCAGGCCAAATATAATTTTTTCCCTTTTTTGAAAACGAAAGGCCCCACTGCCTCTAGTGAATGAATAATCTAAGTTTAATAACTGTGCTGTGGCCCTGCTGTGTCACAGAATGTGAGGGTAGCAGAGTTATTATAACTCTGGCAGAGCAGGTATTTTTTTCCCAATTAAGGAAAGCAAATGGCGAAGCCAGCAGTAAAACGTAGCTGGGTGCGTCTGATTTTTAAACGTTGCACACGCAGCCGACACGTACACACAGCCCTTAGGACGGACAGAGGCAGGACAAATAGATTTTTTTTCAGTTTTTTTCCACCAAAAGGCAGCACTGCGTATATTCAATGAACATGAGAAGTTTAATAACTGTGCTGTGGCCCTGCTAATGTGTCACAGAACGTGAGGGTAGCAGAGTTATTATAACTCTGGCAGAGCAGGTATTTTTTTCCCAATTAAGGAAAGCAAATGGCGAAGCCAGCAGTAAACCGTAGCTGGGTGCGTCTGATTTTTTAACGTTGTACACGCAGCTCACACGTGTCCACACTCCACAGGACGGACAGAGGCAGGTCAAATGGAATTTTTTTCACTTGTTTTACAAGCAAAAGGCCGCACTGCGTATATTCAATGAATAATAACTGTGTTGTGGCCCTGCCTACACAATTCTTTCCCTGTAGTATCAATGGAGGGTGCAATGCTCTGCAGAGGCGATTTTGAGAAAAAAAAAATATGCAGCACAGCTAACAGCAGCCAGCACAGTACTGCACACGGTTAAATATGGCCCCAGAAAGGACCGTTGAGGTTCTTGAAGGCTACACTCACTCCTAACACTCTCCCTGCCTATGCAACACTTCTGTCCCTAATGCCGGGTGCAACGCTCTGCAGAGCCGATTTTGAGAAGAAAAAAAAATTGCCACTGCTAACAGCAGCCAACACACAGCTATCAGTGGCCCTAATAAGGACCTTTGGGGGTCTTGAAGCCTACACTAACTACAAATTCTTTCCCTACAGCAGCTCCGGTACAAACAGCACTGTCCCTCATCTAACTCACAAGGCATCTGAGGCGAGCCGCGGGAGGGGCCGACTTTTATATTCGGCGGACACCTGATCTCGCCAGCCACTCACAGCAGGGGGGTGGTATAGGGCTGGAACAACACAGGAGGAAGTTGTAATGCCTTCCCTGTCTTTCAATTGGCCAGAAAAGCGCGCTAACGTCTCAGGGAAGGAAGTGAAAGTAACCCGAACACCGCATGGTGTTCGTTACGAATAACGAACATCCTGAACACCCTAATATCCGCACGGATATCAAGTTCGGACGAACACGTTTGCTCATCTCTAGATTTTACCCATGTGACAGTTTTATTGCCCTATTTTTAGAGATGAACGAACCTACTCGTTTCGAGTACTTCCGTACTCGGGTGAAAAGATTCGGGGGGCGCCAGGGGGCGGGGGCAGGCGTGGCGGAGCAGGGGGTAGCAGCAGGAAACAGGGGGGAGCCCTCCCTCTCTCCCTCTCCCCCCCCACTCACCCACGGTGCCCCCCCGAATCTTTTCGCCCGAGTACGGAAGTACTCGAAAATCGCGGTGCTCGGGCGAAAAAGGGGCGTGGCCGAGTAGGCTCACTCATCTCTACCTATTTTGTTTCCTTTAGCTACCAAAATTAATTTTACTGCATTTTATTCCCGTGACATATAGGGGTACTTTTTAAATATCTTTTTCACTGACTTTTTTCCCATTTTTTTAGTTTTATTGGGGGTAAAATGATAAAAAAATGATTTTTTAAAAACATTTGTAGTTATTTTTTTTATTTAGTGTATTTATGCTAAAATAAAGTATGGGAAGGGGTTCCTCATTTTTTTTCAGACATTTTGATATATAGTATGTATGGTTTTGGTTTACAAGCCGCATACGGTGACGGTTTTTGTTGGCGTCGGCTTTGTGTTATTTTCTTTCTTATGCATATAGTTATTTTATTCTGTAATTTTGTTTTAATTTGTGTATGTAATTATGTTTTTTTTTTACTATCTATGTCCCCCATGACGTCATATAAGGCCTCTGGGGGACATTCACATGTTTTGGTCTTTTTGACACTTTCCCACTGTAGCTGGGGCATCCATAGGAGCCCCAGTTACAGGGGAAAGCAACCCCTGTAGTGACATTAGTCACTGGCAGAGCTGACCAGGGTCTAGTATGACCCTCCAGCTCTGCTGTAGCAGGGAACCCAGGTGGTCACGTGACTCCTTGGGCTCCCGTAGTGAAAGTTACACTTTGCTTTCACTTTCTAGTACATAGCGCTTATTGAGCACTGTGTACTCAGGGAAGGAAAAGGCAGGAAGATTTAAAAACCCCTCCTGCCTTCTTTTCTGGGTTATCAGCTGTCACTAGCAGCTGATAACCCATCCTGCCTCTAATTGATTGCAGAGACAGGAGGCTTAAAGCGCCACCGTAATTTTACTATGGGTGGGGTTTTAAGCCCAGGACCAGGTGCCGTATATTTTCCGCACCTGGTCCTTAATGGGTTATTATATACCAGTGTTCAAATTCAGGACTAGTTTGGAGCAAACCAAGCCAGTAGAACCCTGTTTCAGGTAGAATTTGGGTAAAAGCTTGGTTCAGGTTTGTATTCAACCTGAAACAGGTCTTTACTCTCTCGGTTTGCTCTACACGACTCCAGATTCTTGTGATGGCCTCCACTCTTCTTAAGATGATTCACCTTAGTTCTTGTGGAAGAGACTCTCACATAATTGTTTGCCTGGAAGCTTCAACAAACCTTGATCCAGACCTACAGTAAGGGCCCTTTTAGGTGACCCGATGTATCGTTTGAACGAGCGAGACATCATCGCTAGCTCATTCTCTCATGCACTCTGTTTAGATAGTCAGATACATCATTGGCTTGTTCAAATGAAAAATTGTTCAGAATCATTCAGTCTTTCACATTTGCTGCATAAGTGAATCTAAAAGACTGAACAAACACTATTTAAACGAACAATAAGTGAACGAGCCAACTCTGATTTTTATGCCTGCATGAAATGAACGACAAGTGTAAAGCGATTATTGTTCACTTTCACTCATTTGAACGATTTTTTGAAAGATAATCTAAAAGCACCCTGAGGAGGAAAAGGCCAGACAAATATTGTAGGGCAATTGGTGAAGAAGTAAGCCTAATGTAAAAGAAAGTCAAATGGTCACTTCATAGAGCAACCCTTTAGTTGAAGTGCCAGCGAGGTCCATGAATTTTTACCCTTCCTTTCCTCATTTAGATGAATTGAAGAAGAGGTGGCTGATAGAAGATATCTAAAAGACTTGAAATGTCATATTAGAGAGATGGAATTGGATTTTTTGGCACATACGCGAAAAAGGGGAAGGAGTAATCTTGTACATAGGAAAACTGGTGAAACAGAAGGCTAGCATCTTGGATTTTTAGGAATGATACCCATAGAAATGTTGGATAGGTAGTGATATAATGAGCGGCAATGGAGAACTAGATTCTCTAAAGGGTTACTGGGAAAGACATGGTGTGGTACTCACTAAACAGTTACCACTATGTGTCCCAGATAGACATACATCACTTATACTGTATATTCACAATATGCTAAAAATGTATTTGCTGTTGCTACACAATAAACCCAAATTGCCTTTACATATAACATTTTTGTTAATGGAATATGCAGGCTCTATATAGTCTGCCCATCTCTGATCAGCAGAGCAAGGGCAAAACAGGCTAGATTTCAACTGGTCCAATCCTGTTATTTCTAGAAGTAGAAGAAGAAGAAGTTTTCTAGAGCCCTCATCTTGCTATCTCATCATACCACTAATATTTCTCCTTTAGTCATGGGGATAAAAAGTTATCGTAATGTATATCTCTGGCTAGTAGTGGTGAGCAAACTTTTGAAAACTTTGGTTCAGACTTTTCCTCTGAACTTTTGTAAAAAGTTTGATTCGGTCTACATTAGTTTGAAGTGAAACAGAAGTTCACCAAAACCCCTAAAAGTGGTGTAGAACACTGTCTAAGAGTCATAAAAGCCCCCTGTATAACACTCTCAGGGCTCCTGCACACTGGCGAGAGCGATATCGGGCCGCAATTCATGGCTTGATATCGCCCTCACATTCCTTCTGAAAACGCCTGTATATGAGGCGTTTTCACAAGGAAACTGCCTCTCGTCCCTGTGGGGGTTCCCTTCATCTTCCCTTTGGCTGTCACCAAAACAGGGTTCCACTGATTCAGTTTGCTCAACACTAATGACTAGGTTAGAAAGTCAACCATAATTTCACACAAAAATAAGACATTTTCAAATAGTGATCACAGAACAACGTCTATTGTGTTACAACTGAATAGGAGAACTTACTTTGGTTGTTTGGTGTTTGGAAAATCCACTCTAGAAGGGTCACATGACAATAAGCTGATCACAAATTATCCTCGCTCTTGTGACCCCCAGGAAATCAGTTGTAACCGGTAAGGAAGCCTGACAGTAAGTGCTGAATTTCCCTAGAGTGCCGCTACATAGGAAATTAAGTATTACATGGTGCATTCAAATCAACAGACAGAACAGATCCTCCAGAATAAAGTCATCCTGTACTAGTTTCAGTTTTTTTTGCATTAAAATTCCTCAACTATGTATAGTACACTGTTAGTAAATAGGGTTTAGAAAAAAAACCTATTGACTAACAATAGAAAACGATTCTGCTGCGAATATGAGCCATGTTGCAGAAAATTAATTGCAGACTTCATTTATCTCAATGCAAATATCCCGCAGCTTAATCTGCTCAAAATCTGCAACAAAATCATGTATAGATTTTATTGCGAATTTTGGTGCAGATTTTTTGTGCAGAAATACAGTTACTTTTTATGCTATGCGTGAAAGTAGCCTAATTGATTTCCATTCTGGCTAAATGTAATATAGTGCCCCCTACTGTTCATTAATTTGCCTATTTTATTTTAATGTATACTTTTTTTTAGGGATGAAGGGGAGTGTATCCAGGAACCCGAAGGTTAGCCAATCTCTTCTTGTGATGTAGTTGAGCACTAGAGAGGAAAGATGTGGGAAGTCGAGCTCCAGACGGTATGCCTAAAGGAGCACTGAAGGCTCAGTGCTCAAAGTGCAATGAGATTGGAAAAACGGAATGAAAGTGTCCAGTACTTTTAGTCCAGTTTGAATAAAGAGACAGCTACTGTACCCGCTGGTTCCTAAGAGCACCCTCCAACTTCCACCCATATTGTTCAATGGAATTATTGTATCTTGTCACCACCGGAAGTAGTGGTGGAGACAAGACTGACAGGCCAGTGACACCCCTTGTACCTGCTGGCTGCAGAGCTGGCTTCCGTGCAGGTCCTGGCAGACCACTAAGGTTCTCCGACAGCGGCAAGACTGGGAACGCCTGCAGCAGGAGATGCAGGAGATCCAGAGGCAGTGGCGGCAGGAGACGCACAGCTGTGTTTAATCCCCCAAGTGCACCAGCAAGGCTGGGAGTGGTGGCGGCGGCAGGAGACACACAGCCAGCGGCGGCAGCAGAGACGGAACAGTGAGAGAGCGGAGGCACTGCCTCACTGCAGGGGGATTCCTCCAGAGCCGCCAGAATCACACAGTGAGCGGAGGTGGTGGCTACCGGTTGGGCAGGGGAGATGGAAGGGGGATGGCTGCTCCGGGGGAACTCATTGCTGCAGCATCTGTATAGATTTTTGCAAGAGCTGGAGGGTTAGGGATAGTGTTCATTTTCCTGTTAGGCTTAGATTATTAACTTTAAATGCTTCCATGTTACCGCTGTAATATGGAAGTATTTACAGCAAATATTGTAAGCCTAACAGGAAAACAAACCCTAACCCTCCAGCCCTTGCAAAAATCAATACACACACTGCTGCTAGGACCTTACAGAAGTCAGCCATTCGGGAGCTAGGGGCATGACAGGGGCATTCCTCCATCAAAGCCCTGTCAAACTCCTAGCTTCCGGTGTGTCAGGGTGTGCTGCTGGGATCTGTATTACTAAGGTTCCTAGCAGCACACATTCACAGGTTGCGGTTAATTGAGCTGGCTGGTTATGGTATTCTCCAGCAGCCAATCCCCTTTAGTCTGCAGCACATTAGAACCAGCATCTCTCAGTAGTTGAGGCTGGTCTTTGTACTGTTTGAATGTATCTGTTTTGTTCCCACTCAGATCTGTGTTTGCAAGTAGGTCTGTTGTGTCTCCCTGCTTCCCTGAAGGTGGTTTGGACACCTGTAGTCCTAGTCTGCAGCACATGCAGCTCCCCTTTTCCCTTCCACTGACAGGTGCGGCCTGGTGGATTCCTGACACAGTTCGCTATGTCAGCGCGGTGGCTGACTGTCTATCTCCCCTGTATGAGGACACATGGACTTGCTGTGGTGTTTCATCTGTGATCTGTGCTCTTTTCTGTCCTGCTGCAGCTTGCTATGTGATCTGTGCTCTGTTCTGTCCTGTTGCATCTTGCTGTGTGATCTGTATTCTGTCCCTGTCCTGTTGCAGCTTGCTGTTTGATCTGTGTTCTGTTCTGTTGCAGCTTGCTGTGTGATCTGTGCTCCGTTCTGTCCTGTTGCAGCTTGCTGTGTGATCTGTGTCTGGTGCTGATGGACTCCTGGTTAGTGTAGGGACTGGCAGTATAGCCAGAAGCCTTGAAGTGGCCTGCTAGCTTCCACGTTTTGATCAAAATGTCAACTAATACCTGATATTTATATATAGCTTATTATCTGTTACTAGTGCTTGCATTTTGCCTGCTGCATGCTGTTTTCTGGCTGTTTGCCCTTTTTTTCCCTCCCTGTCATGTGGCATGTGTATGTATCCTGTTTTGGTGCATGGTTCCCAGGAGCAGCTAGGGCCCAGTTCCGAAGATCGCTGGGCCGCCCTTTATTAGGGCGATGTCCCCGGTCAGGTAGGGCCATGTCATCCTCCCTTTTAGCACAGGGCCAGTTTGTCTGAAACCCGTGTGTATAAGTCTCTTGGTCACGATCTGACACTGAAAGAGCCAGATCAGTGGGTAAGCCCAACAGCCTAGTATCCCAATGTCCTATGCCTGAGAGGGGCTTATGCCAGCCCCAAACCTGCCTCAAAGAGATGTAGCTCATAAACACAGAACCCGACTCTACTAAACCAGTAATCCTTAATAAGGTATATGTGCAACCCCTTTCATTCTAGTAGCAAAGAGTAGACTTGAATTACATGATGAAGCTTCTTAGAATTAAACATTATTTATAATTCTGCCTATCTTTTGTGATTTGCTCGGTTCACCTTTTGTTGAGGACACCTAAAAAAAAAAGCAAAAGACTGAACCTACAATTCTTGCCTACACTTAAAAGCAGGACAGTTCACATCAGGCTACAGAAGATGTCAGGAGCTGAGTGCCTGTTTGGAGACAAGACACGGGCATGCACACTACATATTCATACATTTCACACCGCCCAGAAGCTAAATCATTCATTATAAATGCGCAATAATGTGAGCAGGCTGCAGATAGCACTCCACCCCGCTTCAAAACTATGGAGGAACCAATTTCTCAGAGTTTATGGACTGTGTTAAAGCTTTTCTGTCATTATCGCAGCAAATGCCATAAAATCTTATAGTTCTTCATTTGGCAAAGAAAATTTAAAAGTCATAAAGTGTTGATACATTTATACTGCCAGACTCACATAGCATTCGACTCGGTTTCATCATCAGATTTCATCAGATTTCTGAGGAAGTTACTTTTATTTCAGTCATAAGGAACAGAGGAAAGAAAATCTTGTTTAACCATAGAAGCCATCATGGGGTGACTTCACAAGATAATGTGGCTGATATGTGTAAAGACTTGGGGTATGGAGGAGGTAATATGTTTCATTCTATATTAATGGATGTCTGTATTTTTCTATTCATGCAGTGAGTTAAAGGGGATTCCAAGTTTTAAGAAGTCTGGACAACCCCTTCTCCATGCATTAAAATAACAAATGGTGATATAATCACCTTTCCCTACTCTTGCTGTGTCCCGCGACAATGTTAGGTCCCCACTCCAGTCTCTGCTTACAGCTGAAGTCCGGCCCACTTTACGGGATGTCACAGGGTCTGCAGCCAATAACAGACCTCAGGGATCAATCACTGAGCTCTGCTATTGGCTGCAGCCCTTGTGATGTTCTGTAAACTGGGCAGAACTACAGCTATAAAGAGAACAGGGACAGAGCACCGCATTGGACACAGCAGGATTACAGAGAGGTGAATATATCACCATTTGTTATTTTATTGTATGGGGAAGGGGTTGTCCAGACTTCTTACAACTTGGACAACCCCTTTAGAAGAGTTGTCCAATATTAGACAAACATGCCTATATTTTTTTCAAAAACAGTGCCACGCCTATTTACAGGCTGTGTCTGGTATTGCAGCTCAGTCCCATTTACATCAATAAAGCTCAGCTGCAATACCAGACACAGCCATGGACAGATGTGGTGATGTCTCTGGAATAAAGCAGCCATGTTTTTCTAATTTTGGACAATGGTTTTAATTGTACTATTTGTAATGTAGATTTTTCTTTTGTACAAGATGGTTCTCTCACTATCAAATCCAAACATTCCTCAATAACTTTCTAGATTTTGTTTGGCTACCTCTAAAAATGCGTGGACTAATGGTCAGTGTAAAGAAATTGCAACATGCACTATTCTGGTCCAATTTCATGAACGAGAATAGCTTATTACATAAGGGGGGGGGCTGATTTTGTAGAAAATGGACTTGCCTTTGTGGGTAAAGTCTTAAATATACTGATTCTAGACTCAAACGGTCTATAAAGTATATATTAGTGTTACTTCTGAACCGGACGTATTGTTAACATCCTAAAGGATGAATATATGCATTCACAGAGTAAAGGCAGATAACACAAAAATGTAAAATGAAGCGCAAAACATAGAAGATGGGAAATTAACCCGAAGGTAGGAGAAGATGCTACCTAGCAGTGGAGTGCTTGCCCTGATGAGAGTGACTACACATCAGAAACCTGAGGCGACCCTGACTTAAAATCATAGAATGATATAATGGTAGGGTTGGCAGGGACCTCCAGGGTCATCTGGTCCAACCCCCTGCTCTGTGCAGGATTCACTAAATCATCCCAGACAGATATTTGTCCAGCCTTTGTTTGAACACTTCCATTGAAGGAGAACTCACCACCTCCCGTGGTAACCTGTTCCACTCATTGATCACCCTCACTATCAGAAAGGTATTTTCTAATATCTAATCTGGCCTCCTCCCTTTCAGTTTCCTCCCATTGCTTCTAGTCTTTCCTTGTGCAAATGAGAATAGGGCTGATCCCTCTACACTGTGACAGCCCTTCAAATATTTGTAGACAGCTATTAAGTCTCCTATCAGCCTTCTTTGTTGCAAGCTAAACATTCCCAGATTCTTTAACCGTTCCTCATAGGACATGATTTGCTGACCGCTTACCATCTTGGTAACTCTTCTCTGAACTTTATCCAGTTTGTCTATGTCTTTTTTAAATTGGGGTGGCGAGGAACAGGACACAGTATTCCAGATGAGATCTGACTAAGAGTAGAGGGGGATAATTACCTCACGTGATCTAGACTCTATGCTTGTCTTAATACATCCCAGAATTGTGTTTGACTTTTTGGCTTCTGCATCACATTGTTGACTCATGTTCAGTCTATGATCTATTAGTATACCCAAGTCTTTTTCACATGTGCTGCTGCTTAGCCCAATTCCTCCCATTCAGTATATGCTTTTTTCATTTTTTTTGCCGAGATGTAGGACTTTGCGTTTCTCCTTGTTAAATACCATTCTGTTAGTCGCCGCCCACTGTTCAAGCTTTTTTAGATCTTTTTGAATACTCTCTCTCTCTTCCCTAGTGTTAGCTATCCCTCCTAGCTTATACTTGAGTGTGATCTAATCTTTGGCACTTTCCATAGATGGTGATGAAATGTGCCAAAGGTTATATGACACTCAAGTATAATAAACCACATAAGTACAGAGAATAAAAAGTTCAAACACCCTAGGTAAATAAGTAAATCACTAGTTGACTTATCTTTAACTGAGACGCTGGTCATGACCAGGAGCCAATAACATAACCATAGACACATGCAGACAAGAGTATAACTGACATCCTATGTGAGGAGGAGCCACCAATTGGCTGGCTGGAATGCCCACCTCCCAGCCAACTAATCAGCCCATAAACCAGCAGAGAAGTGTCCCCAATGGCATCCAGCACCGAAATGTCAGTGAGCATGTGCTGACGTGAGGATCACGTGAGCTGGGGCTGACGCCATGATGTCACTGTATCCCGATCCTCATTTACAGCTGGTGAGCCGTGATGGTTAGAAGGATCAGACTACACAAGGTTTGCTCGTTGTCTGTTGCCCTGGAGATGCATAAGTCTGCATAAAAGCGGAAGCCACAAAAAGGTAGGATATTTTTAATGGAGACTAATGGCTAAATGAATAATTTACATCACTTCTTATGATCACATCAAACAAGGATTTAATACACTAACAGCATTTAATGTCTCTAGCCTTTATAGTTTGAATATGTTCTCGTATCCATATAGATATATGGAGGAATATTAAGAATGAAACGATTTGAAACAAGTAAGAATATTTTCCTCGCTCATCTAGTTTTCTTGCATGCAAGCCGTATTTAATATTTTTTTTTCTGCATAGCTGAGAAAAAGAACTAAATCCACCCAGCTTTGGTTGTAATGACTTGTAAAACTCATCCAATCGGAGCACCACAAAACTAGAGCTTTTAAGAGGTGACGATGGCTGCATACATAAACGGACAGCATATTCCCACCGGGAATCCTAGCAACATCCTCTCAATAAGTACTGAGGTACATGCATGACTGACAGTGCTGAAGAATAGATCTGAGCTCAAGAATACATCTAAATTAGGAGCAGCAATTGTATGAAGTAGGATGACGGGTTTAAAATATACTCTACTGTAAAAATTTCCACAAATGGCAGGTTATATTTTTAGTCTCTGGTACAGTATAAGCCTGTGGAATTGTAGAAGGCTGACTGAGGGGAGCATTCATCTTCTAGCATTTTTCAGAGTTCACTTTCACATTATTCATGATGCTACTTGTTCCTTCTTGGCAGAGGAAGAATTCTTTTAAGATATCCATTTTTTCATACATCAAAATGTACTCTTGAGTTGCCCATTTACTAGTATGGCAAAAAATGTTTACGAGTTGCCTACTCACTCCTATGGCAAAACACTCTCTTGAGTCACATGGCAATACTTTTTCTGCATTGGTCAAGAGCTTATGTGCATCTCATTAGTTGCCTATTAGTTTAACAAAACTTTCTCTGCATTTCATAAGTTGCACATTTGTGTCTATGTAAACACTATTGCAGACACAACTCATGCTAGTCAGGTCTCTTGATGTTGCTCGAGAGGGAGGACATAGCAGGAGATGACCATTGCTCAGTGAGATTGTCAATACCCTCACCTTCCTTTAGTTGCGATTGGCTATCAGTATGTGATTACTGTGGAGGTGGGGGCATGGGGAAGCTCTGGATGTGAATACTTCGGGAGGGTGGGTATGGTAGAGCTCTGGATGTGGTTGCATATACCTCAGAGGGGGATTAAATTAATATAGGGATTTGTTTTGGAGGGGCGCAAATAAATCGGGGGTCTGGTGGCTAAATGAATATTGCGATCTGATGACTGAATTCATTTTGCAGTATGCGGTCTGAATAAATTTTGCAGTCTGATGTCAAGAGTCTAAATGAATTCTGGGGTCTGACCACTGGGGTCTGCATTAATTAACATCTGGACCTGGCTTCAATAGCTATGGATTACTCAAGATAATTTTTTTCCAGGGGTTCCGTAATGCTAAAAAAGATGAAGAGTCTCAAGATGACTTGCATATGTCACATTATTAGCCCTAGTTATATCAGAATGCACAACGGGTTGGTTGGCATGCCATACATACTCTAAACATGTTGCGTATAAAATGTGTTGACTTGTAAAAAAATGTTTGGGCCATAAATTATTCTTGTAGAACAAATCTATATGATATTCAGAATGGGCGGCTGATTGTATCTTTTTAGCAAGCATAAAAAATGATCTTTGGTCAGCTGCACATCTCCTTGTGTAAAGAGGAAGATGTGCAACTGACCAATGATGATAGTATGGGGACGAATGATTGTATTAATACAAGCGATCCTTTACCATGTATGAATGGCAGTGATCAAGTGCCGATCAACATGCTTTCTTGATTGGTGCTTATTAAATTGGGCTGGTTCTCAGCCTGCCTAAAAGAACCCTTACAGGGTTATATTGCAGCATCGGACCAATTATGTACACAATGACAGTATACAATGAACGGTTTAGGATATCTTATCTGTTTTTGCTATGTAGTTTCACAACACATTGCAGTGCTCTCATGCGGTGCTCATAGACGTGGGTTATCTTTGGGCAATGTAAAGTATCATATATACTCGAGCATAAGCCAAGTTTTCAGCACAAAAAAATGTGCTGAAAAAGCCCCCCTCGGATTATACTTGAGTGAGGTAAAAAAAAAACAACTCAATACTCACCTATCAGCCTGCGTCTGTATTCCCGGCACAATGCTGTCCTTGGTGGTGCGGCCAGCTGCTGCAGTCTTCTCCCCGCTGTCTTCTCTCTGGCTTGCTTTTAAAAAACACCCCGCCGTCAGTGCTGTGACTGGATCAAGCACCGGCCAATCACAGCTGACGCTTGATAAATCAATCACAGCCATTCAGTGATGTCATTCTGAATGGCTGTGATTGGTTTATCGAGCGACGGCTGTAATTGGCCGGTGCTTGATCCAATCACAGTGCTGACGGTGGGGATTTCGAAAGCAAGCCAGGCAGAAGACAGCGGGGAGAAGACTGCAGCAGCTGGCCGCACCGCCGGGGAGAACATCGTGCCGTGGACAGCATCACGCCCGGGACACAGACGCCAGCTGATAGGGGAGTATTGTTTTTTGTTTTTTACCCAGTATATACTAGAGTATAGCTAGGCTTATACTCGAGTCAATAAGTTTTACCAATTTTTTGTGGTAAAACTTATTGAGTCGGCTTATACTCAAGTCGGCTAATACTTGAGTATATACGGTAAACCAAATTTCTAAAATCCTGCAAATTCTAAAATGTTACAGTTTAAAATTTTTATCAATTTATATACAAAAGTGGAACATTGTGCCTATTGTGTGGTCTAGTGGTAAGTCAGTAGGAGAAATGTGGAAATATGTCAGAACCTGAGTAGGTACAGTAATCTATTGGAACACTCCAAGCAAAGCTGACACACTGTTATGTAAAGTGAAGGGCTTGGGGGTGAGGTACATGACTTAGGTAGTGTTCTCTCCACTGAGCCGCTGCTCCTCCATCTTCCGACTTGTCTGTTTACTTTGACAACAGCAGTCACTTTCCTGTTTACTGCTGCAGCCTATGACAGGTCGTGAAACAGGATACTATTAGTGAGGACCCATAAAAGGCCCATCTGACCTGTTTACGAGACAAGACTAGTGCCAGAAGACCCAAAGACATTTCAGGTCACATGTTGTGGTACTGAAGGGCCAAAAGGACGCTTTTATGCCTTAGTAAATAATTTAATAAAAAAACATTTGGAGTGGGGGCGGGGTTAAATAAAAAAACAAAACAACAACAGAAAGATCCTTTAAGTCTTGTACCTTCCTCTGAGGCCTTACACAACTCATTACACAGTATATCAGCATGCAACCCATGAAGTTTCTTCTTGCACTCTATGTGCCGCCATATGGTGCTCTGTTTGGAGACGATGTAGCAATGCTTTGGGAGGCAGTACCTCCATAATAGGGCATCATGTCACACTTTTTGTTTTCAGATTTGTTTGTTAAATTTTCAAATGTACAGGTCACGTTTAATCCACTATGAAAATTACTTTAAAATGGTACTTCACACTTGTTAGATTTAAGTTAATAGATGCTAATGTCTGGAAACTCCGCTGGAGACAATGCGGTAATGCAGGTATATTGCTCCATGTTCTGTGGGCATGTTTTAGGATGAGATTTTCTCTCTTTTTTGCCAAGTCTATCATAGCTTTTAATGTAAATCAATAGGGATAACGCACTGCAGTACAGAAGTAATGCAGTATATTCTCTGAGTGATCATAAGATCACAGTTTCAAGACCCTTAAAAAAACATAAAAAATTGAAAAAGAAGCTATATAACAGAAAAAATTCATGTAAAAAAATAATTGAAAAAAAACTTTTTGTGGCCTTTAACTTTATTTATTTAAAAGAAAATAAGGATAAAAAGCCATATGTTTGGTATCAATGCATCTGTAACAACCCTTACAATAAATGAAGGCAAAATGTTTTTTTCATCATAATGAAAGCAATTAAAAGAGTCATATGAACACCAAATGGTACCTATAAAAACTATGGTTTGTCATGCAAGAAACAAGCCCTAATACAGCTCCCTCCATTGAAAATAAAAAAGTTATATATCTTTGAATGCAGCAATGCAAAAAAAAGTGAAAAAAATATATAGTTTTTTTTGTGGGATGTCCTGTAGCTTCTATTAGTACCATTTTAGACTATATAAGCCTTTTTATCACTTTTTATAACATTTTAGCTCAGACCAGGTAACCAAAAAAAGCATAATTCTGGCATTGTGTATTTTTTACACTTTTTTTAAAGACATTTGGTACAAATAATATGTTACAGAAGGGGAAATATAAAAACAATCACAGAAAATGGCCATATACTTACTGACTAAGGAGGGTAGATAACTGAATCCCCTCAGCATGCAGGTAGCAAACTACCAAATGTGGGAGCTAATTACACTTGTGAGGGACACTGATGAGACAGCCACTCACACAGCCTCTTAATATAAGCCACCGAATTATTATGGCGTCATTAATAGGTTGCTGGTCTGCATGGTGCACTACATGTATCAGAAGGTCTGCCACTTTGTATCCACTCTGTGTGGGAGTATACACCAAGCAGCTACCCCCTCTATATTAAGAGGCTGTGTGAGTGGCTGTCTCATCAGTGTCCCTTACAGGTGTAATTAGCTCCCTCATTTGGTAGTCAGCTACCTGCATGTTGAGGGGATGCAGCTATCTGCCCTCCATAGTCTGTAACTATATGGCCATTCTCTGTGATTGTTTTTATGTTTTTATATTTCACCTTCTGTGATGTATTTATATTAGTGTAGGGACTCACTACAGGCAAGGAACCTTGACGTGATTAGTGGGCTCATGTATCTTGGCCAAAATCCATCCAATGCCTTGCATTTATTATTTATTATTCACATGCAGTGTGGCTTTAAAATGTCAGGGGGATCCCAGGGTGGCAGTACCAATGTGGTTCACTTTTTGAGGTGCAGGGCAACCCGCCAAACTATTATGGCGTGATTAATAGGTTGCTGGTCTGCATAGTGCACTACATGTATCAGAAGGTCTGCCACTTTGTATCTACTCTGTGTGGGAGTACACACCAAGCAGCCACCCTCTTCTATGGCCTCCTGCACACGGGCGGAAATTCCACGGCAGGATTTCCCACAGAATTTCTGCCCGTGGAAGCTGCCATAGGCTTGCGTTAGCAAACGCAATCCTAGGCAGACGGTTGCGATTTGTCCACGCGAAATCACACGTGGCAAACACATCACAGCATGCCTTATTTCTGTGCGGGGCTCGCAGAGCCCCACACCGAAATCTCATTCCCCGGCCGCCGGCTCCAGTCTGCGCATGCGCCGGAGAATTCTCGCAGCCCGATCCGACCTGGCTGTCTGCAGGCTGCCTATATTAAGAGGCAGTGTGAGTGGCTGTCTCATCGGTGTCCCTCACAGGTGTAATTAGCTCCCTCATTTGGTAGTCTGCTACCTGCATGTTGAGAGGATGCAGCTATCTGCCCTCCTTAGTCAGTAAGTATATGGCCATTTTCTGTGATTGTTTGGTACAAATAATGATGTACTTTGATAGATATTACTTTTATCAATGCAGTAAACCAAATATACTTTTGTTTTTGATTTTTTTTTTATAAATATGGGAAAAGGCGGGCACTTTTAATATCTTTTATTTTTTTCTAATAATTCATGGATCTTTTAAAAATCATCTTTACATTTTCTTTTAGTCCCCATATGGAACTTGAACTTTCCTATCAAGCCACATGAATTAATCTTTGTGAACTTTTGAAAAGTCCACTCAGCTCTAAGAATAGATATGTTTATTAGTCTTACAAAATATGATGGAAATATAACTTCAAATTGTTCTATGTATACTCATTTAGGAATCTTGGAAGTTTTGTCTTGGATAATACTTTAAAATGATATGAAATGTCATTCTTTTTTATTGTCAGACCTCTAATTTCTATCTTTGTTCCTCTTTTTGTGTTTTGTTCTGTTATAGAATAAAAACTACTGAAACTTAAAGTCTATGAGTCCTTTATTAAGGCTCAGTATAACTCGGAGCTTGTAAGGACCGGTTATACAGCTGTATACATAGTACATTACCTGAATTGTTCTTTTGAGTCATAGTGACACAATGACAAAAGACTCCTTTCTCTCTGACTACAACCTTGTCGCCTACTGCAGAACAAAAATGCATTTGATACAGCATAAAGCATAATTTCAATACAAGCTTACGGAAGGTGCCATAGTGAATCCCTTCATATGTCTCAAAGTCTCTTGACTAGATTCCATTAAAGTAAGCCATAAATAAAATATTAGTATTCAACAGCCATTTCTCTTTTAATCATGACAATGCACAAAGTGAATCATTGCATCTTCAATGGAGCTACTGCGGGAAAGAACAGAAAAGAACTGTTTTGCAAAAAAAATTCTGTCCGCCCTTCAAGGTTTGGAGCTGAACGGGATGGAGCTGTACAATGCCGACATAGAGAGGAAGTGCTCGTCATTGTAGCATTAATAGCATAGAGACCAAACCTGACACGACTGCTGGGCTTCAGATCAGGTGTGAACCGCTGTCTTACTGGGAGTTCTAGGATGTCAGAGAGACCAAACTCTTTTATGTTTAATGAGGCCCAGACAATATGTTGTTACTCTCTATCCTCTCTCATGTACCACAAAAGCTTTGAAACCTTACACAAAGGAAAACATGACTATTGTTTCTATTTCATTTAACCTGCACAGGTCGTTATCGACACGCCAAGGAAGTAAACTCAAAAAAGTTCCTCCCTTCCATAGAGCTTACTATAGTGAAACTTCTGCAAGAGACCTCCACCTGTCTGAGAAAAGCATCTCTTAATCTAAGGGCTCCTTCACATTGCGTGGTTTTGCCATCAGAAATTCGGCCATGGGGACTGCAACCATTAAAACCTATAGGTTTCAATGGGTTCACCAACATTGGTCGATTTTGCCGCCGGCAAAAATAGCAACATGCTCTATTTTTGTGCACATTTCCACACCTGAGGCTCAATAGGAGTCTATGGGGTATGCAAATACACGATTACATGGGGTTAATTACTAACACCAGCGACTAATTTGACTGGCCTGCCTACCTAGTAGGCTGGCATGCCTACTCATTAGACTGCCCTGTCTGTTCAAACATAGCACAGGTATGTCCCGCGCCGATGTGCACAGGGTTGGCAGTGGAGCAAAGTTCAGTAAGGAGTGTGGATCCACTCACCAGAGGAAGTGATCAGGCTCCATTTAGAGCGCAATCACCTCCTCCCCTTGCGAGCTTGAATACGCTTACACTTGTGTGAAGAAGCCCGTAACCCGGAGTGTAGCAAACAATCAAGAGAACAAGTGTTCCTTGCATTAGTGTCTCTGTGAACTCACATTAGAAAGCTGAGCAGCTTCCAACGAGGCCTGATCAACCTGTGCTAGACTAGCTATGACCAGAATTTCACTGTCAACCTTGTTATGTTTTCACTTGCTATGGTGTTTAACATGGTGACGGGGATCTGGGTAAAGTTTCTCTTGGACCTCCAGGAGGGCAAAAATCCTTCTGATGGACAGGTGGCATGCAGTCAAGCAACTTTCAGCCAAATACACTAGTTCTCCAAATAACATGCCCAAATGGACAACTCATCGTTCTTTAGCACAGATAAGCCATAACAGCAGACAAGCCATTCCAGTGCCATTGCTGACAAAGAGACACAAAAAGGTGAGACTTCATTGGGTGGAAAAGAAAAAAATGGGATCACTGAACAATGGAAAATGATCGCCTGGTCAGATGAATCAAGATTTCTGTTGCACCATGCTAATGGCAGGGTTACAATTTTGATCAAACAGCATAAATTGATGACCCCCTTCCTGTCAACTGATCAGAACATGTCAGTGGCGCCATCTAATTGGCAGCAACTACAAGAAGCTTCCTGCCCGCATGGGCCAATATTCACACAGACCGATTTAATACTTAATATGGCATGACCAATGTTGTAGTTATGAAGGTCAGTGAAGGTTCAACACGCTACTAGACTGGTGTCTGTAATAAAGTCTCCATTCAGAGTATAGCTACCACATATCACTGTGTAAATGATCACTCATTATTATAGTGTTTATAGACTAAGGCTGCCTGTCCATGGTCGTGACAGGATATCGCTAGCAATATTCCGCTGCAGGGGAGCAGGGAGGAGAACTGACCGGTATCTGCAATGAGCCTGATAGGCTCACCGCGGAGAATCACGGCAAATCGCAGCATGCCACAATCTGAATCCTGCGAGCAGGTAATCGCTATGATTCTCCGCTCGTGGACGTTGGGCTGCGCTTTCCATAGTTAATTCTATGGGAAGCATTTACTACGTTACCCGCGGCCGGATTATCACAGTGGCATATCGCCCATGGACAGGAGGCCTTACTCTACGTTTTTGAATGTATAGGTATTAGAGATGAGCGAACGTACTCGTTTCGAGTAATTACTCGATCGAGCACCGCGATTTTCAAGTACTTCAGTACTCGGGTGAAAAGATTCGGGGGGTGCCGGGGGGCGGGGAAGGCGTGGCGGCGCGGGGGGTAGCAGCGGGGAACAAGGGGGAGCCCTCTCTCTCTCCCTCTCCCCCCCACTCCCCGCTGCAACCCCCCACTCACCCACGGAAGTACTCGAAAATCGCGGTACTCGGGCGAAAAAGGGGCATGGCCGAGTACGCTCGCTCATCTCTAATAGGTATACTTATACAAACAGTTGTTATCACTTTTTGCCTTGCAGCACCGGAGTCTTGGGTTTGAATCCAACGAAGTGCAATATTTGCATAGAGTTTGTATGTAGAGATGAGCGAACGTACTCGTTTGGGGCGATTTCGCAATCAAGCACCGCTTTTTTTGAGTTACTGACTACTCGGGCGAAAAGATTCGGGGGGCGCCGGGGGGCGGCGTGGTGGAGCAGGGGGTAGCAGTGGGGAACAGGGGGGAGCTCTCTCTCTCTCTACTCCCCTCTGCAACCCTCCGCTCACCCCCGGCGCCCCCCGAATCTTTTCGCCCGAGTAATCAGTTACTCGAAAAAAGTGGTGCTCGATTGCGAAATCGCCCTAAACGAGTACGTTCGCTCGTCTCTATTTGTATGTTCCCCCAGTTTTTGCATTGGTTTCCTCTGGGTACTCTGATTTCCTCAAACTAAAACACACTAATAAGTTAGTGAGAGAAGCGGTTTGGCCATCTTTGTCTGTTCAGCCCCGGAAGGTCGCTTTAAAATTTAGTTGAAGCTAATCATAATTTTCTTTTAACTCTACATCTATGCAGAGGAATTAGAGCACTGCATCAGAAAAATGGCGCTCTGACCGTTATAGGGAGCTATAGAAACAGTCAACTTGACATTAGCTTACAAAAGAAGATATTGCAAACTATTATTTCTGCAAATTTTAGGAAAAAACCTGTAATAAAGGATGGTGAGATTGAGTAGAAATGATCATTCCTCCCCTCTGTTGGCAAGAGAACGGATACACGGTACAGCTCCAGCACAGCAGGGGTGCATTCACTTAAACTCTATTTATCTTCAAAAAGTTGACTATTAGAGATGTGACATTTTGCATGAAATATCATGACCCTGGAATGGCTGAGTTTTTGAAACTTTTCTGCTGTATGTATTATGATTGTCGAAAACTTCATAGCTAAAGATTTAAAGGTACACTTCAGTTAATAACATGTATCACCAATCTACTAAGTAGGTGATAAATGCTAGATCAGTGGGATCCCACTTCTGGACCTCTACCGTCTGCGAGAATAGGGAACTCCAACCCCCTTCCCTTTTACTCTAGATAGAAAGTACACTGAAAGATCACTGCATTATGAGAACCTCAATAACAGGTTGGTCCACCTTTTTGAGCATTCACAGCTTTCAGATGTAGGGAACAGAGTGGTGAACTTTCTCAATACTCAACTTGATCCATGCCCACTGCAGTAGCATTGTCAGTTTGTGCATATTTTGTGAATAAGTGGGGTAGATCTCACAGCCCTTCCCTGCATATCCCAAACATGTTCAATGGGGTTACAGTCTGGTGAGTCTGGGGGCCAAGGCAATATTAAGAATGCATCGTTGTAATCCTCGAACCACTCCTCAGCCACGCGGAGTGTTATTCTGTTGAAAAATGGCACTGTGGTTGGCGAAGACTTCCTGAAGATATAGGTGCAGTTGATCAGCTAACAGGTCCCTGTAGTGTTCACCATTCAAGGATTGTGGCATAATGACCAACAGTTCTAGATCATGCCACTGAAATGCTCCCCAGACCATAATACTGATATTACTAGTGTGTTGAACAACAACATTGACCCATGGAATATGGATTCATGCTGTTTATACCAGATGTGGACCCAGCCATCCATATGATTTAGCAGGAAATGGGACTCGTAACTACAGGCAACCTTGTGCCATGCATGCAAGGTCCATTGACATGTTTCCTGGGCCCATGCAAGGCCTTGTTGGTGATGACACAGGATCATCAGGGGCACTCTTGTCAGTCTTTGCTATTGAACCCCAGTCAGCACAAGACCTCATGGTTTTTGTGGAAATTTGTCTGACTTCCCTATCGTTGTACTGTTGGGTCAGTTGGTCCACTTTGACATGTAGTTGCCAAGATACTAGATGTGCCATTCAATACTCCCTCTAAGATCAAACAAACATGGCCTGCCACTGTATGATCTTCTGTCAAAACTCTGTCCATGCTCCAATGAGTCTTGGTACACACTTGACACCATGGCTCAGGAATAGCCAATAACTGCGACTGTTTCAGAACTATTGGCAGCAATAATCTGCCCGCGGTCAAAGTTTTTAAAGTCATCAAGTTCACCCATGACTGCCACATGTTACCTTCTACTGTGTAGAGAAGAGGTTGGGACATTATCTGAGAGATGATTGTGACGCGCCCATCAATTGGCACTGCGTTACAAGATGTGACACACCAGCACTTCTTAATGCAGTATTAGTTCAGGGCACATGCTAAATTGTTTATTTTAATGATGTTCCTCGGGGGTGAGGCAACGGGCAGACCCAGAAAAAAGTTGATGCTCTTTACATATTAATACAGATTAAGAAAGATTTTACCTTTTTCGTTAAAATGATCTTTTCATCCTGCTTATTGAAGCTTCTTTTAGCAACAAGTAATTTATTGACTCCAAAGAAATCCAGTAAGCAGCTAATAACAGCGCTCTTAGATCCAGATGTTATGGACACGTGCCAAAACCTGAAGAACAATCTCTTTTCAGTTGACTCGGACATCTACTAGCTGGAATGAAGCCCAATGTAATTTCTATCTTATTAAAACAGGATTTCATGTACCAGAAGAACAGTTTCTACATTCTTGAAATTGATCTTGCTCTACTACAGTTAATGGCAAGTATCACTTCAAAAGACTTTGTATGGACGAACTACCATTTGTAAGCTTTCCAAATCAGTTCAATGATGCACAGTGCACCCAAATAAACATTTGCTTATTTGATTGGCTCCGGTTTCGATGGTTTGTCATTTAGGAGAGTTTACGATTAGAGATGAGCGAGCATACTCGCTAAGGCAAACTACTCGAGCGAGTAGTGCCTTATTCGAGTACCTGCCCGCTCGTCTCTAAAGATTCTGCTGCCGGCGCGGGTGAGCGGTGAGTTGCGGGAGTGAGCAGGGAGGAGCAGGAGGGGAGAGAGTGAGAGAGAGATCTCCCTTCCGTTCCTTCCCGCTTTCCCCCGCCGCTCCCCGCCCCCCGCCAGCACCCGAATCTTTAGAGACGAGTGGGCAGGTACTCGCATAAGGCACTACTCGCTCGAGAAGTTTGCCTTAGCGAGTATGCTCACTCATCTCTATTTACGATGTATTAAAGGGTGTTTTCCATCTTAGATGGTTTAACAACATGCCAGAAAATGTTTGATAGAAATTCCCATCTACTAGGAAAGCAAAGGTTCCTTCTCTGATTTTTTTTGTCTGTAAGATGACTGGATCATTCAGGCAAGTGTTAAATGGAGAGGTGGATGTGACTATTGAGGGAGATTTATCTTGTGGGTGAAGATGGTTTGGGACAATTGCTTTTGGTTGGAAGGATAGCTGACAACTTGCTAATCGTAGGGTTTCCTGCTGTTGGAACCCAAGTAATCAGTGGTAATTAGAGATGAGCGAACGTACTCGGATAAGCACTACTCGTCCGAGTAATGTGCTTTATCCGAGTACCGCTGTACTCGTCTTGAAAGATTCGGGGCGCTCCGCTGCTGACAGGTGAGTCGCAGCGGGGAGCGGGGAAGAGCGGGCGGGAGAGATGGAGAGAAAGATCTCCCCTCCGTTCCTCCCAGCTCTCCCCTGCAGCTCCCCGCTCCGCAGCGCGTCCCGAATCTTTCAGGACGAGCAGAGAGGTACTCGGATAAAGCACATTACTCGGACGAGTAGTGCTTATCCGAGTACGTTCGCTCATCTCTAGTGGTAATCTGCGAAGAAAAGCAGCAGCGAGCACTTAAAGGGGTTGTCCGAGTTATTGTTTTATTATAACGTTTTGTTTCCCCTGTCCCAAACTAATGTATGCTTCATTAATAATGCTTAGGGTTTCTTCAGACAACCATATGTGCAACTGCGCACACTTCAGTGCAAAGCATTTGCACCGTAAGCAAGGTGGATTTTGCACGCATATTACTGCATAGTGCTGTACTTTTTGCGCATGCAGGGCTTGTTTATATATGTACAAAACACCCCCGCCCTGATTTAAAAGGCTATGTAGCCTTCTGAGGTCCAGATGTGTTCTGCTTTTCATGAAATTGCACAGCGTATTGTGCTTTTGCGCACCTCCCATGGACTTCTATGGAGGCCTTTACTGTGCAATATGCAGAAAGATCGAAGCAGGTCCTATTTTTTTGCGTGCACAAAAAACGTTCATGAGAATGAAGCCAATTACATCAAGGCGTTCTATTCTTTGACATTACGTACATATATTTTAAGCTAGCAAAATTGTGTGCAAATATGGCTGTTTGCAGAAGCCCTTAGGATGGCTGCGCATATGACTGTAAGCACAAAAACACCCGTGTGCAGTCAGTCTTAGGGCTTATTCACACAGGCGTATATCGGCTGGGTTTTCACGCCTGGACGATATACGCTGCTCCTCTGATATATTGGCTTACAATGCATCAGTGCACAGGGGTGTATTTCGGTGGCGTAAAAGTGCCCGACTGGGTACTCTCACGCCGCCGCTGCATAGAATCCTATGGGAGCCTATGCTAGCTGCCGGAGAAGGGAGGTGGGAGGCAGTTTAGCGGAGTGACTGCTAAACTCCCTCCCCCTTCTCTTTTCGTCTCTGCCCCTTGCTGCTGTTTGCAATGGGAGAGATAGGGGCTCTGCCCTCTCCCATTGGCTGCGGACAAGGGGCGGGGAGGGGGCTGAAGCGTAGCTCTGCCTCCTCCCATTGCAAACAGCTGGAAGGGAGGAGAGAGGGGGTGAGCCGGCAAGGGGGAGGGAAGGGAGAATGTCTCCCTAGACACTATGGCATTGCGGCCTTGGCGTATATGTGCCAGGCCCTTTGTTGTTCAGGTGTTCTTATTGCGCTAGCAGGCGCACGTAAAACATCTATGACCATGTAAATGGGCCCTTACTGTTGAGTTAAAGCACTCCTTTGGTGCTCTAGCACCATGGTATCTGGCAGATGATGTCGTCAGCTCTTCTGGCACCATTGGTGTGGATTTTGACATAGATTTTGAGGCGGATCTGCAGCAAACTTCACGTCTTTAATTCAAAGCGTAACATCTGCTGTGGATTTGAGCCAAAAACTGTGGATTTTGGTGCTGATCCGCAACAGATTTCCACAGGTAAAACCTGCAACAGATTATAGTACAAGGCAATTGGATGAGATTTTTCAGATTATATCTACCAGCTGGAGCCTTTTTCAGTGCGCATGTACCGTAGTCATGCTGTGTGGATTTTAAAATCCACGACATGTCAATTTATGTTGTGGATTTGTACTACTTGCAATGTAGCAGGGATGAAATTCATAGTGAATCCGCAGCAAAATCTGAAACAAAATCTGGTTTTAACGCATACATAAATGATTGTGTAACACTTGTGCAGTTTGCTGAGTGGAATGTGTTGAGCATTTAAAGGAATACTCCGGCAAAAACACAATTTTTATCCCTGCACCCCTCACCTGATTGCTTATCACACTCTGGAGGTCACTTATGTACATTGTAGTCACTTGCATGCAGTGCAGCCCCCTGTCTGATGTTTATTAGGCAACATTGTGATGCTCTGATTTCTGCTTTCACTTTCACTATTATGTGCTATCAATCCCATGATACTTCACTACAGCATTACATGATCAGATCTAGACTATACTATCTCCGCTGCAGGGAAAACATTGTCATTGCCATCTGCATTCATCTAAATAAGCTACAGACCATAAGTATGCATTTAAGAGGATGAGCTGTGATCTCCTCTGTTATAGCTGTGTGACAGGAGCTTCTAAACATCTGGAATAACTGTGTTCCCTTCTAAAAAGCATGTGTGGTATAAGCCTTGTCATAACAGAATCACACAGGAATTATGCTGACTGAAAAGCTGACTAGTTTTAGAATACATAAAGCCAAGTAAATCTGAACTGGTCAGAATGAGATCACATGACCACCTGAAAAGAAAGAATCCCAGAGTTTTGGATAGAAAGGAATAACTAACTAAGATTGTAAGATTATACTAGCTGACTTATAAAAAATAAAACCTCACCAAAGTGGCCTTTCAACCCTTTCCAATCCACTGTCTGACCTCTTCCTACATTCTGATTGAAGCTTCTAAAGCTCCAATGTCAGAAGATGTCCGACAGGGTATTCTTACCATCTATTGCCAGCCACTCCACTGTCAAAACCTCTCTGGCGCGCACACACTGGCTTTAGCCAGAAGATGGCACCATTGTATAACAGCAAAAAGAGAAAGCCTTCTAGGAAACCCTGAATCCAAAATTGGATTGGAAAGGGATAACCTCAGAATACTACCCTGGCTGAATATTCACCTTATCAAATATTGAAAATACTATTATTAGTATTAACGTCTATCTGGGAAGGTGTAGTATTGCAGGATTAAGATTATCTTAATAGAGGTGTGATCATAAAGGGGAGTTATATCTCCCCATGGTTTCTACACCAGGGAGAGTACACCCTGCTGGCTGATTAACCAAGTAAGCCAGTTGGATACCTAAAGGGTATGTCCAAGTTGTAAAATCTTGGGACAACCCCTTCCCCATGCAGTAATAAAAAACAAACAATGACATACACACCTCTCCCGCAGTGTCCCGCGCTGGTGCTAGGCCCTCCACATTTAGGGTGAATACCCACTTGCGGTTTTCTTGTGCGTTTTTTTTCACACGATTGTCAATGGGACTCCCTAATGTTAAAAATGCATCGTACAAAAATTGCAAAGCACCAACTTGCGAAGCATTTTTAACATTAGAAAGTCCCATTGACAATCGCGTGAGAAAAATGCAGAGATATTGCGTAAAAAAAAAGAAACGCAAGAAAAATGCAAGTGTGCAGGAGCCCTTACAGTAGCAGTAAAGTAGACAAGATTTTGAAAATCTCATCCACAAGCTGTGGAAATAACCCCCAGAAAACCTGCACGGAAATTGATTTGCGGTCCGAAATTTAATTCTACAGCATTTCAATTTTATCGCCTTCTCCGCTGCGGAATTCACCTCTTGTCAATGAGGGGGTGAGTTCCGTACAGGAATTTGTGATAAAATCTTCTTCAAAACCTGCACCAAATGCTGCGAGTTTGGAGGCAGCCATTCCGATCTGCAGAGGAATGCCTGCTGTGGACAATAGGCTGGAAATTAGCCCTGTGTGGGCCCAGCCTTAGGCCTACTTCACTCAAGCGTTTTTACATGGCTATTAGCTGCGTAAATACGTCAGACGAAAATCACGAGCATCTGAAGCATTAGTTTTCAATGTATTCATTCAGATGACTGATTTTAGCCGCGTAAAAAGGCGGAAAAAATAGGACATGTGCGATCAAATTTATATACTGCCAGAAAAGATAGGTCTTCCCTATGCCCTATGCTGGTGGTTTCCATAGACTCCTATTGGATCGGTAAAAAAAGGGAGGGGGAGGGAGTTTAGCTGCGTCCAGCGCTGCAAAAAGCTTACAGGCAAGGGCGTTACTATAGGGGGTCCAGGGGATGCGGTTGCACCCGGGCCCAGGAGCCTTAGGGGGCCCATAAGGCCTCTCTTCTTCATATAGTACTATGAATAAAGCATTATAGTCGGGGGGCCTGTTACAGGTTTTGCATTGGCGCCCAGAAGCTCGAAGTTACACCTCTGCTTACAGGTGTCTCTATTTATGCATTAGAAGTCATTCCAAGGATTTATGCTGACCAAGGGATTTCCGGGCTGCTAATTTTGGCCGCAACCCGCTTGTGGCTTTTTTTCATTATTTTTGCAACTGTGCACGATAAAACTGGCCTTGTGTTAATTTAAACTGATTTCTGGCTGCTGACTCTATATTCTTGAGAAAAGACGAGTCTTTGGACCTACAGAAAAGGCAATCCTAAACTAATCCTAGCACTCCTTATATACATTAAGGGCACATTCACACAGGGGAATTTGCGCAGCTACTCTAACTTACACACGCCATAAGAACTTGGCTATTAGAACCAATGGTGTCCTATGTTCAGATGAAGAAATTTTAGCAACGCAAAAAAAAAATTGCACCTAAAAAGATAGGACATCAGTGACTGAAATTCCCTGCTGCGTGAAAATATAGGTCTTGAGCTATCTTTGGTGCACAAAGTGCAGAAGTGTCCATTAACTCTAATGGGAGCTGGAAAAAAAGGGAGGAGGAGCTAGTCCTTGCCATGCAGCTAAATCCAGAAGCACTGTGTCCCCGTGGGATGAAGGGAAGCCCCACGGTGGAGGAACCCCCTCATCTCCCAGGGGTCCCTTCATCGTGGGGATGAGGGGACTCCCTGGGGAAACCCTTTTACCTCCCCAGGGGTTCCCTACATTGCAGGGATGAGGGGACTCCCCGGGGGAAACTCCTTCATCTCCCTGGTGGTTCCTCTAAATGCCGTGATTTATGGGGCTCTCCAGGGTTATGAGGGAAAGCCCTAGGGAGTCCCTTCATCCCCGCAATGAAGGAAAGCCCTGGCAGGGATGAAGGGATTCCCTGGCAGAGGTTCCCTTTATCACTGTTGGCGACTCGCTTCATCCCTGCTGGGTACTAACAGGAGCTTGCAGCAGATCATTTAAAAAATGAAAACTTACCTTTCAGAGGGACTGCTACTATGATCTCTCCTGCCCCCGAACTCCCGAACAGCCGCACATTTTTTTTATCGTTCATCAGCATTGTTTCAACGCTAATACAGCTCTGGACTTAAGTGCAAAAAATCGTCCAATCACGCGATTTTCAGGCGAATTGGCTGCAATTTTTTTGAGCGGCTATATTCTGTGCGATAATGACGGGATAATGTGAATGAGCCCTTATACACAAGTGCACCCATTAGTCATGCACAAAAGCAGTCTTAAAGGCAATTATAGGGCATTAGCATGACTTTGGTGCACTCTAATCAATCAAATGAAGGTGGTGTAGCTGTAGTAGCGGGCACAGCCTAACTAGGAACGAGCTGTTGTGCCGCATAAGCATTAAAGTGCCAAGGTGCTCCAGCAACTACCTCAACCACATTGTTCTGCTGATCACAAGGCTCCTAGGGGTTTGACCCCACCAATCATGTATTGCTGGCCTTTTTGTTATATCCCCAAAATACTTGAAATGCATCACCCCGAATGGCAATTTAATTGACACAATTGTTGGTACCATGATGCCTCCTGTGCTCTATTTTTGCTACATTTGAAAAGGAGACTAGACAGAAATTCATTTAGGCAATTTCTTAAGAGTTTGCATTTCCTAGAGCTCCCAGGCATGTTGAAGAGCATCTCATATACATGAAATGTTATCTTAGGGTTTAAATAGATTGGGCAATAGTCAGGCCAGAAGAAATTATTTGTGTATTTCACAACTAAGAAACAATTTCCATTCTTTTTTTCTCATTTGTGTGCATTTTATCATTCCCGTGTCTGTGCCTGGGGGATGGAAAAAGATTATTAGAAAAAAAAAGTAAATAAATCATTTAGTAGAAATGGTCTTGGGTTAATGAACTGGAGTGAGTTGAGTTAATCTTCAGTGATCATAAGCCACAGGGGAAAGCCCTCCTGTAGTTTGGCCATAAACAGACCTATGTAAGCGTAATGAAACTTTCATTTGTGAATATCTAAAGTGTTAATGATTTGATAAATAATACAAAGAGGGTTGGCGATAAAATACCAGCTATTTCTATTATACAATGGTTGGTTTACTAGTAGAGATGAGCGAGCATACTCGTCCGAGCTTGATGCTTGTTCGAGTATTAGGGTGCTTGAGATGCTCGTTACTCGAGACGAGCACCACGCGGTACTCATCTAGATTAAACGAGCACTGACCATTGAATTCAATGGAGTCGGCAATACAGCCGGCTCCATTGAAAGCAATGGGCTGCCGGCGAGCGCGGGATGAATTTTTGGGAAGGGCTTAAAAATATAAGACCTTACCTGAAAATTATCCTAAAATGTGTAAAAATAAAAAATATATATATACTCACCTTGTCCCGGCAGACGGAGTTCAGCCGCAGCCGGCCGGCAGTTCTTCTGAACTGCTGTGAGTAGTATTCAGCAGCCGGGGATTTAAAATCCCCGCCTGCTGAATGAGCTGCCTCTGATTGGTCACAGCCTCACCAATCAGAGGCAGCTCTCACTCACCCATTCATGAATTCATGAATGGGTGGGTGAGTGCTGCCTCTGATTGGCTCATTGGTGAGGCTGTGACCAATCAGAGGCAGCTCATTCAGCAGGCGGGGATTTTAAATCCCCGGCTGCTGAATACTACTCACAACAGTTCAGGAGAACTGCCGGCCGGCCGCGGCTGAACTCCGTCTGCCGGGACAAGGAGAGTATATATATATTTTTTTATTTTTACACAGTTTTGGATGATTTTCAGGGAAGGGCTTATATTTTTAAGCCCTTCCCGAAAATTTATCCCACACTCGCCGGCAGCCCATTGCTTTCAATGGAGCCGGCTGTATTGCCGGCTCCATTAAATTCAATGGGCTAACATCGTTCTTCTCTGCCACAGCTGTTACAGCTGTGGCAAAGGAGAACGATCTTTATGCTGACAGTGCAGGGGGGGGGGGTCTCACTCTTGCCACTATTGTGGCTTAATAGTGAAACCTCGGAGCCCGAAATGCAGCCCTGCATGTTGCTCCTCGCCTGCCCTATGCATTTCTGTGTTTTTTACATGACTTTGGTGATTTGCTAAGATTTTCACAAATGAAAACCTTAGCAGAGCACCAGTCATTTACAAAAATGCTCGAGTCGCCCATTGACTTCAATGGGGTTCGTTACTCGAGAAGAACTCTCGAGCATCACTGAAAGTTCGACTCGAGTAACGAGCACTCAAGCATTTTGGTGCTCGCTCATCTCTATTTACTAGTTTCTTAAGGCTCTCATAGAGTATTTAATCTAATTACACATAATCCAAATGTGTCAAAGTTTTCAGAAGATGTATGCAATATATATATATATAAAATAGCAAAAAACAAAAAGTATTAACAAACCCCTGTTCATGTAATAAACTACGTGCAGCCATCCTCCCGCTTACGGTAGTCACGGCACTTCCATTTCTTTCTATACTGTCTTAGATTGTAAATTTTACTGTACAAATTAGATCAGTCTGCTCTATAACGAGCTATCATGAATGAGATCATAAAATACGAGGTTCAAATCTGCAAAGGCAGCTTTCAGAGACACAAAATTATAGGTTCTGAAGTGTGAATAGATTCTTCAGTCACAAATGCACTGACTGAGTCACATCAATATATTATATTATAAAACTTACTTTTTTAGGGCGCCCACCTACTGGCGTTTGCGATTTTCGTTGCGTGAAAAACGCAGCGTTTTGGGTGCGTTTTCCACGTGTTTTTTGCGGTGTTTTTCGCTGTGTTTTTCGCTGCATTTTCGCTCCTTTTTCGCGCCTTTTCCGTTAAGTTCCATTGACAATCATGGGTGCATTAAGAGAAAAATAAGGACACATATGCAACTGACAGTTCCTATGTTAAAAATTGCAACGGACTGAAAAAAAAAACGCAAGTGGACAGGAACACATTCAATTCTAATTGCTCTTGAGAAAAAACGCAAAACGCAAAGGAAAAAAAATCGCCAGTGGGTGGGAGCCCTAAAACATTTCATTTTCTGTACATGACTATGGGGGGGGGGGGGGGGGGGGGGCGCCACCTTGCCTGAGCTGCTTTTAACAGAATTTAGAGATGCTTTACAGTGGTTTCATGGGCCATGGATACTATGGGCAAGAGGGTGGATCCGATTGACTTCTATAGGAGAGTGCTGTGGGGACATACTCTGTGAGATGTGCAGAGGTCATTGTGCAGGAAGGGGGAGGAGGTGGGTTGTCACCATCATCTATTGTGAATAGAGATGAGCGAGTATACTCGCTAAGGCACATTACTCGAGCGAGTAGTGTCTTAGCCGAGTATCTCCCCGCTCGTCTCTAAAGATTCGTGGGCCGGCGGCGGGCGGGGAGCGGCTGGGGAGAGCGTGGAGGAACGGAGGGGAGATCTCTCTCTCCCTCTCTCCCCCCCCCCCCCCCCCCGCTCCCCGCCGCAACTCACCTGTCACCCGCGACGGCCCCCGAATCTTTAGAGACGAGCGGGGAGATACTCGGCTAAGGCACTACTCGCTCGAGTAATGTGCCTTAGTGAGTATACTCACTCATCTCTAATTGTGAATGATGGATCATGTGATATCTATAAATTGGTTAACATCAGACTTGCTTGTAAAGCAACAAATGCCCACAAATATGTCATCCCTACAATAAATAAAATAGAACTTTTATTAATTGATACATTAAATGAACATGCACATGCACTAAATTTAAGAACTCAAGGGTGCTGAGGGTATCATCATTACTATCAATTCAATTTTTCATGTATAGATAAACTAGAAAGTATAGCGATCCATAATTAATATAGGCCTAGTACCCTAGACTGGAAGTGTCACAGTGTGACTCAAGTCTGCGGTACAAGAGTTACCTAGATATTGTATACGACATTCCACAGCAGACCGTGTATTAAAAAGCTAGCAGAGCCCCCCCCCCCCCCCCCCCCAACATATGTTTGGCGTCCTCAGGGATAAGGGCCAATCGATCTCTATGCTTTCTAGTTATTTATCGATGATATATGGAATTGATAGCAATGATGGAACCCTCAGCACCCTTGGGTTCTTACATTTAGTGCTGTGCCCGTAGTTTATTTTATTTGTCTCTCAAAAAAAGTTACATTTTATTTATTCTAGGGATTATATATTTGTGGGCATCTGTTGCTTTGTAAGCAAGTCTGATGGTACCTTTTGGAACTCCATCTCCTTAGGGGTCTCCCCTTTCTTTGTCCAGTATATCTGCATTTAGGTATCAAATTTGAGCCTTGTGTTGCGCAGAGTGTTAAGGCAGCAGAAATACAATCCTAAGCACTTGCTCACGACCTGAAGGTTGCAGGTTCAATTCACGTGTGGTTCAGGAAGCCAGCTCCCTTCAGAACTGCAGCCATTTATTGTGGCGGCCATCACAGGTATCGGAGAAACCAGGATATGTCAAGAAAACATTCCCCACACCATTACTCTACTCCACCAGACTGACTTGTTGACACCTGACCGGAAAGTCGATTTTTTTTTTTTTTTTTCTCAAATTCTAACCCTCCCACCAGCACGGTGTAACAGAAATCTGGATTTACCTGACCAGGTGATATTTTTCCACTGATTAGTAATCCTATTTCTCAGCTCTTTTGCCTATTGCAGTCTTGCTTTTCTGTATCTCTTAGCAATAATTCTGGAACTGATCATCTGCTGTTATAGTCCAACCGTGCCAAGGACTGACAGATTTTGCATTCGAACACATAAGTTGGAGCAACATTGTTGTATTCAACTGCAATATGCTTAACTATAATTTGCCTGTTTGTCAGAATGACTCTTGACATTCTCCTCAGACCCCTTTCATCAACAAGTTGTTTACATTCACAGCATTCCCTTTCACTGGATGTTTTCCTTGATCACACCATTCTCAGTAGACTCTCCATATCATTGCATGTGAAAACCCCACATAGCTGGTAGTCTATGAAATCTTAGCCCCGGCTAGTCTAGCACCAATGACCAGGTTTTGTTGGAAGTCGCTCAGGTGGGTCTTTTTTCTATTCTAATGTGGATTCACACTGAGGGCTCTTTCACCCGAGTGTATATCGGCCGCCATTTTCACAGCCGGCCAACATACCCTACGATCTGATGCATTGGATTCCAATGCATCAGATAACATGGCTGTATTCCCACGGCGTAAAAGTGCCCGGCCGGGCCAATATAGCATCAGGCGCTTGCATACTGGGCCGAAAAGATAGCCCGGAAACTATCTTTTTCTCCAGAATACGTCGGTCGTTGCATAGGCTCCTATGGGAGCCTATGACAGCGGACAGTGAAGGGAGGTGGGAGGGAGTTTAGCAGCTTGACTGCTAAACTCCCTTCCTCTTCTCTCCTCCTCTCTTCTCCCCTCTGGCTGTTTGCAATGGGTGGGGGCGGGACAGGGGTGGAGCTGAGCCCCATCATTGACTGCGGACAAGGGGCGGTGGCTTAGCCCCCCTGTCCTGCCAATTCCCATTGCAAACAGCTGGAGGGAAGAAGAGAGGAGGTGATCCGGCGAAGGCGAGGCAACTTCATTGCTGCCTCGGCGTATATGCGCCAGGCCCTTGGTGTCTGAACGGGCGCACAAACGTTAGGTTTGTGCACCCGTTCACTCGTTTTTATGGCACCGGCGGCGCACATAAAATTGCCTACAGCCATGTGAAAAGGGCCTAAAAACTGATCCATGGAAAACTTGCTCACTTGATTTTAAGCTGCACTACAGGATCACAGGTCTAATTTTCATACTGGGAAGCTCCAATTGTGAAGAGACAGGTGTCTCTAATGCCATTCATTGTATTTATCTATCTACAAAACCACTATCCAAAAGTTCAAAAAAGTAACATGATAAGATGAACAAACAAAAGTTGAGCTGATAACACCTGATCAGTCAGCTGCTACTGTATGCATGCCAGTGATGATCGGGCAGTGTGCCACTAGATGCTGTTGCTCTGTGCTGATGATTTGCCACCTGTTGGTTGTGATAATAAAAATACTAATGTAACAACGTCAAATGTCAGTGAGCATCAAATGGCAATAATGGTACCGTACAATGATAGAGAATACCTAGTGAGTTTTAAGGAGGCGGTTGACTCTTTAACTTCAGCAAGGCAATCTTACATAGTGCTAGGATAATTATAATAGGAGATATAATAAGAAATGCAAACATTTGAACTAATGTCTCTGAACGCGTTAGATTTATTAGGACTATTTAGGATTACCTGACACACGGACATACAAACAAATGACATAAGGATGAAATAAAGCCAATATGGCGATATGTTTTATGACCAGTTATAATTACATGTTTACTAATTCTCAATTAAAGGGAATCTTTTTTGACTGCACTGAATAGCTAACGCTGTTCAATGGGACATGGGGAATCAAGTTTAATTATACATTTGCAAGAAAAAGTAAGTGGACCTTTTGGAATTTCTTGGGTTTCTGCATTGATTACTAATAAAATGTGGCCTGCTTGTTGTCTAAGTCATGATTATAGACACAATCTCACTAATATTAAACAAACATCTGTACCGTTTATGTCTATTATTGAGAACATTGAGTAACATCCACAGTGCAGGGAGAAAACGTAATGACTTTGTTACGTTCGCGTGGGCAACTAAGCACTGGGCCCACACGAACGTGACCCGAAAACATAGGTTGAGGAAAATGACCCTGTACTGCAGGGAAGATGACTTGGCCCTACCTACAAGTGGATCGATTGCCTCTATAAAGGCGGCCCCACGCTTGAACCTTGGCCCTGCTCTCCCTGAAAGGGTGATACTCGCCACCAGGTGGAACTGACATTAAATGCGCAAACTCACCATACAACCTCACACGCTAAAGCAGATGGTAAAGCTTATTATAAAAGCAAGGGATTAGTTTGTACATTGGCCAATGAACTTAAGCTGCAAGGCCCTGACAAGGCTCCTCATGTCTTGCAGTCCCTACTCTAGCAAGACACTAAACAGGCAGCACAGGACAGTACACACACAGCAAGCTGCAAGCTGACCAGACACTACTCACACAGCAAGCTGCAAGCTGACCAGGCACTACTCACACAGCAAGCTGGCCAGACACTACTCACACAGCAAGCTGGCCAGACTCTACTCACACAGCAAGCTGGCCAGACACTACTCACACTGCAGACAAGACTGGGGAAATCCAGCTTCCTCATTGCAGAGGGGCTGGGGTATATATCTACACCCTGACCCAAGGGATTGGCTGACCTGAACAACCACACCCAGCCAGCTCAATTAACCCTCACCTGTGCAGGTGCGCTCCTGGAACCCTGTAGAACAACAAACTCTAGCAGCACAACCTAACAGACTTCTCCAGGAGATAATTAGTATAAGGTGTTTCAATTAAGGAGATGAAATTGGAAGTGTGGCTGCTTTGTCCATTAAATAAAGGCACACACTGCCTGGTTATTGACAAATTTATTCTTCTCAAAAGAAATTGGTGAATCACGCCTCAACGCAAACCACTTTGAGAAGACCCCAGAAGATTTGTTATAGACACAAATGAATCTGGAAAAGGCTATAAAATAATTGTTTAAGATCTGGATTAACATCAATCTATAGGTAGACAAATTATCTACAAATGGACTGTTGCTACTCTCCCTAGAATGGATGTTATGTTATGATCACTCCAAGAGCACAACAAGCAATCCTGAAATCACTTACACACCATATGCTAATGAAGGGCCTAGTGTCTGCTGGACCTTCCAGAGCCGAAGAAGTGTCCTAGCTTCTCAGCTTCATGCACTCTGCAAGCCCTCACCTCTGCTCTTGATCAATAGCTCCAGTGGTCTGCTATGCAGTGCTTTGCTATCTCTATAGACAGTGAATGGAGCGGTAGGCATAATGTGTATCACCACTTCATTCACTCAAGAGACTTGTGTTATGCTGTTCTCATGATTGCAGATGTTCCCAGTGGTCAGGCCCCAAGTGATCAATCATTTATGCTGTGAATAGTGGACAGATTGCTTTTGTGGGGTAACCTCATTAAATTGACACTAAGTTTGCAAACAACTTTTGCTTATATGATAGCCAGTGTGATTAATAAAACTGCTATTTACTTTATTTACCTAAAAGTGCTGTCTCCTTTCCTCCTAACTTGCTGTCCACTGTCTGCTCTTACATGATTGACAATGGATGCTAGGGCAGAGGAGCAAGAGGATGAGTCATCCTGCTCATTGAACTGTATGCAGAGAGCAGAGAGGAGAGGGAGAGACATTCACACACAGATATGAATTCTAGCGATAAGGCTGAGATACTTGCTGTTGTTTATACACATGTGCACTACTAATTCTTGCTGTACACTCCTACAATAAAAGGTTGTGTCTGTATGTGCAATAGACACCTAGAGAGCAGAATCTCTGTAGTTCTCTGTGTACAGTCCATAACACACAGCACACATTAGTTCCTCACACCAGTCCTGAGAGGATGGATAATCAGATGTGCACCCTGCTTAGGGGGAAATGTGGAAAAATGCAGGATACACGTTATATAATGGCCAGAAAGAGTGTTATTCTTCATGCACATACACGGCAGCTTATTCTGGAAAGTCAGGTGCACTTTAAGCACGCACATACCTGTATGTACATGTTAAGAAGAATAAGTAAAGCCAAAGTATTCTAAAGAAAGATTATCATTAGTCTCTGAAAATCCAAGATTTACAGCATGAAGCAGACATGATGCTACTTTTCCATGTTATAACATATAAATTAATATTCTTCAATAAATATTTTCCTGGAAAAACTCCAATTCTGATCGTGAACCTCTGACCATCAATGTCTGCTTTATAGAATACAGAAAGTGCTGCACATGTCTAGAAGATGTTATTCCACTGTCTCAATGAAATGATGAAGTCCCTCGGAAGAGTAGTCAATTTGTTCATATTACATGAGCAACAACTACATGCTAAATGCCTTCACTTCATTTATAGCTCTTTGGTTTTACCACACTTTGTGGCGAGAGCTTCCAGTCCGGAAAAACATAAATGTCTTGTATATAAAGTCAACTGAGCACAAGGTATTTATGTATATGTGGTATGTGAAGGGCCAATATGAACACCCATCTGTGGTTATATGTGCACATTACTGGTAGAAAATAGAACGATAATTCAAGGACAGTGGGAATTCAGATTCTTTACTTGACATTATAAACATCAAAATTGTGAAATAATCCAAAACATACAATATAATGCAGGGAGGGTCATGGAAACATAGCCTCTGATCCAGAGGCGTAACTTGAAGCTTCTAGGCCCCAATGCAAAGCCAGTAACAGGGCCCCCAACTATGATGCTTTATTCATAGTACTAGGCTCTCTATATGAATACGAGAGGCCTTATGGCTCCTGGGCCTGGGTGCAAGCGCATCCCCTGCATCCCCTATAGTTACGCCAGTGCTCTGATCCCACCACCACACTCTTATGAAAGCGGTCTAAAAGATAATCTGCCTGTGTTGCCTGAAGCAACCAATCACAGAGCAGCTTTCCTTTTACCTCAGCAGTATATCAACCAATGAAATGAAATGAAATAAAAGCTGTGCTGTGATTGGTTGATGGGCAACTAAGGCAGATTTTCTTTCAGACAGATTTCATAAATCTGCCCCTTGGTGTTCTCCCTGCAACAGCAAATAGTTATTGCACAAGGCTATCTGTGAAGCAGATTAAGCAAACACAAGAGTCCTTCACCGACAAATCTACCTGCTAAACATTGTATTCAGAGCCTGGATCAGAAATGACACCAAGTAGGGTCTATTGCAAACATGAAGAAACCAAACCCAAAGTTATCTAAAACATTCAGCAGCGGATTTAATTAGCCCTTGAAAATCAACTCGGAGACCGTCCTAGCAAGTTGGTGCATCACAAGTGACATGTCGGCGAGTGCAGAAATGTCTGAACCTGAAACCATACTCAAAAACGTGAGCAGGAAGTGAAAGAATTCGACAAAGCTAAACAATTAAATTACCGCATGAAGTTTCTGACTACGATTACTAGAGGATGTTTAGACCCATTGCTGTACTTTATGACGGATGAAGTGTGGTTTCATTTGGTACTGGTCTACATGGACTTTTTACAGAAAAGCAAGCTGAGAGCAAGAGGTCATGGCTAGCGGATTCTCCAGACTTGTCCGCATGCAATATTTATCTATGAGGAAATTTAACCCCTTAACATCACAGGGCTTAACTGTACATCTTGGCAGAGGGGTACTTAACGCAACAGGACATACAGTTACGCTCTGGGAAAAGCACCTTTTTTGTGCTTTTTCTCCTATTACTATAGAAATGTTTTTTTATTAAAATTCCACATTTTTGGTATGATTGTATCCGTAATGACTTGCACAACAAATTGAACACACTTTTTATCCGGTATGGCAAAAAGCTTTAAAAAAAAAAACTAAAAAACTGAGGCAAAATGCTTATTTTTTTCATTTTGCCTCCCAAAAAAAAGCATTAAAAGTGATTCAAAAAGTCGTATGTACCCCAAAATGGTACCCATAAAAACTGCAGCTCGTTATGCAAAAAGCAAGACCTCACAGAGCTCCGTCCATGGAAAAACAAAAGTAATAGGACTTTGAATGCAGCGATTTAGAAAAACAAATAGTTTTTTAAGGAAAAGTGGAAAAACCTAAAAAAAAATTAATAATTTTGGAATAGTTTTAATCGTACCGACACACAGAAAAAAATGCATTGTGTCATTTATGCTGCATGATTAACAGTCTAAAAAAAACCTACAAAAATCTATGGCAGAATTGATATGTTTTCTCTCCCTGCGATCATAAAAAAATTAATAAAAGTTTTACAAAGTAGTCTATGTCCACAAAAATGGCTCCAATAAAAACTACAGTTCACCACGCAAGAAACAAGCCCTCATACAACCATGTCGACAGAAAAATAAAAAAGTTATGGCTTTTAAAAAGTGGAGATGAAAATCCCTAAAAAAATCATTGCATCCTCAACGCCAAAATAGGCCATGTCCTTAAAGGGTTAGAGCAGAAAATGTATGCCAATAATCCGCATGCCCTGGATGAACTCAAGGAAAACATCACAAACACTTTCCGGAGCATCACTATTAACCCCTTCCCGCTCCTGGACGTACCTGGTACGTCATGGCAGCCTGGTACTTCCCGCAACATGACGTACCTGGTACGTCCTGGAGATAGCGCGGGATCACATAAGATCCCGCGCTATCCCGCAGCGGGAGCCGGCTGTCAGTCACAGCCGGCGTCCCGCTCCAACAGCGGGGGGGCATCGGAGATGCGCCCGCCGCTGTTAACCCCTTCCCTGCCGCGATCTAAGTAGATCGCGGCAGGGAAAGAGTTCACAGAGGGATCGCGATCCCTGTGTGTCTCCGGCCGGAACTCGCGATGTTATCGCGAGAGCCCGGCCTGTCACCATGGCAACAGGACGCCAGACACCGGCGTCCTGTATTGCCTGTGCCTATAATCGCTGTACAAGCGATAAGGCATGGCAGAGCAGTAGCTTTGCCATGCCTTATGACAGCGATCATAGGCATAGTGCTGCAAGTCCCTCAGAGGGACTCAAATAGTGTAAAAAAAAGAAAAGAAAAGTGTAAAAAAAAGAAAAATGTAAAAAAAAAATGTAAAAAACCCCTTTTTTTATGCTTTTTCTAATATTAGCATAAAAAAAGGGAAAAAAAAACTAAAACCCCACATATTTGGTATTGACGCGTCCGTAACGACGTGTACAAAAAGTTGAACACGCTTTCTATTTTGTACGACAAAAAGCGTAAAAAAAAACGCTAAAAAACAGAGGCAAAATGCTAATTTTTAGCATTTTGCCTCACAAAAAATGCAATAAAAGTGATCAAAAAAGCCGTACATTTCCCAAAATGGTACCAATAAAAACTACAGCTCGTCTCGCAAAAAATAAGCCCTCATAGAGCTCCGTACATAGAAAAATAAAAAAGTTACATGACTTTGAATGCAGCTATAGAGAAAAAAAAAAGATTTCCAAAAAAAGGGGGTTTTATTGCAAAAAAGTGTAAAAACCTAAAAAAAATATAACAATTTTGGTATCGTTGTTACCGTACCGACCCGCAGAAAAAATTTAGTGTGTCATTTATGCTGCATGATTAACGCTGTAAAAAAAAAAAAAAAAAATCTATGGCAGAATTGATGCGTTTTCTCTCCCTGTTATCATTAAAAAAAAAAATAAAAAATTTACGATATTGTCTATATACCCAAAAGTGGCACCGATAAAAACTACAGATCGCCACGCAAAAAACGAGCCCTTATACGGCCGCGTCGACGGAAAAATAAAAAAGTTATGGCTTTTGAAAAATGGAGATGGAAAAATACCAAAAAATCGCTTGGTCCTCAACGCCAAAATAGGCCATGTCATTAAGGGGTTAAAGAGCTGCAGGCAGTATCAGCCAACATGTTGTGACATGTCTAGAGCTGCAAAGAAGTCAACGGGGATCACTTCCAGTATCTGTTGTAGCACGTGGGTAAATCAGTAAAGTTTTGGAAATAACAATCCACCTGCTCGGTCTTCCTATTAAAGTATTGTCAGAGGTGGGCTACATTTCCGTAGCCAACACTGTATAATATAATACAATATAATATATATTTTTTATTATTATTGTGTTAATTTATGTGACTGCATCAAGAGTGAACCTGGCACATACAAGGTTCAGGATAGTAACTATGGGGTCCCTATAGGAACATTTATAAGGAATCCCCAGTCCTATAAATATTGTAGCAAGGGATTACTGAACATGAAAAACATAGAGGGTTCGTACAAGATTGGAAAAATATGTCTGCCTTTGTCCAGAAACAACACTATATCATTTCACAGGTTGTATGTAGTATTGCAGCCCAGCCCCACTCACTTAAATGGAGCTGACCTGCAGTACCAGACTCAACCTTACAAGTGTGGTGCTATTTGTAAAATGAAAGCAGTCATGATTTGCCAATCTCATATAACCACCTTAAGATTGCTATCTTTGTCCTCTCAATTCTCTGAGAGAATAGAAGGGATTTCTGGGAATTCACGGTAGGAAAGGCATAATTTTCACTTTAAGTTCCAAGTAAGTCCTTCCCCCATTCCATCATTCACAGTGATCACCAAATTGTCCTCAGGGGTGGGGCCTCTTAAATAATGAGTCCAGTATAAGCTGTCATGCCTACTAGTAGTATTGATAGAACTGAAAGTTTGGTTCAGCATGAACCCAAACCAAGCTTTTAGCAAAGTTGTACCCAAAATAGGGTTCTACTGGTTTGGTTCATTCAACATTAGTCCTGAACACTGGTGTATAGCACTGTCTGAAAGCCATAAAAGTCTTGTATAACACACTCAGAGCTATTCATGTCTTTTATGTCTCTAAGTGTTATACACTAGTAGGTTTGGGTGAACCTCTGGTTTGGTTCAAACTAATTAGAACTGAGCCAAAGTTTTTCCAAAAGTTCAACGAACTGGCCAAACTAAACTTTTCAAAAGCTCGCTCATCATTACCAACGAGCATAGCAGTTATGACCCATGGGTAAAACTGGTCAGATCATTTTTCCTTGTTAATTCCCCTGTATTGTTTTCCTAAAATAAGCATCTTTGGAGATGTGTAGAAAACAATTATCTCTCCTGTCTCCTTAGGAATGCATTGGCACTTTTAGCAGTGTAATATATGACAGCATGTAGGAAACGGACTGGCTAGTCACAAGAACAAATACTGCCCGGCTGGGCGGAACCCAGGATTCACTAGTATTGCTATTGGGCCCTTCATAATTCTTTTCTTCAAAGCCTGTATGCTGTATGCTGGCACACAGATACAAAAAGGGTGACTGGCAGAACCACACTTTCCTCTACTCGTGATGGGTGGTAGCTTAAAGGGGTTGTCCCGCGCCGAAACGGGGTTTTTTTTTTTCAACAGCCCCCCCGTTCGGCGCGAGACAAACCCGATGCAGGGACTTAAAAAAAAAAACCGCACAGCGCTTACCTGAATCCCCGCGCTCCGGTGACTTCTTACTTACCTGGTGAAGATGGCCACCGGGATCTTCTCCCTCGGTGGACCGCAGGGCTTCTGTGCAGTCCATTGCCGATTCCAGCCTCCTGATTGGCTGGAATCGGCACATGACGGGGCGGAGCTACACGGAGCCGCTCTCCGGCACGAGCGGCCCCATTCAGAAAAGAAGAAGACCGGACTGCGCAAGAGCATCTAATCCGGCGATTAGACGCTGAAAATTAGACGGCACCATGGAGACGAGGACGCTAGCAACGGAACAGGGAAGTGAATAATTTCTGATAACTTCTGTATGGCTCATAATTAATGCACAATGTACATTACAAAGTGCATTAATATGGCCATACAGAAGTGTATAGACCCACTTGCTTTCGCGGGACAACCCCTTTAAATCAATACCCCAACCGAGCTGACTATTTGATATTGGAGCCGCGTCTCCTGGGACAGATAAGATGGCTGGTTGACACTGGAGTAATTAAATTAAGTGGGCTGTAACGTCTAGACCTCCAAACTAACTCAAAACACACCATTCAATGACAGCATTTATTCTATGCAATTGATGACCTTTAGAACTACTCCTCACGCGCTTTCCATCACATTTGCATATTTAACATTACTCAACTTTAAAAATGATATTAAGGTAAAGAAATTAGGCATAACATAAAGCATGAAATCACATTTAGCACAAAACTTTGCAGTCTTTTTAGGCAACAGACAGGGCAAAAAGAAAGTCCCAAGAACAGTCCTAGCAACAAAAAAACTAAGTTTTCAAAGTTTCTTAGCACCACGTCACTCCTCTGACTGATGGAACCATGGGCTCATTGGATTCTGACCCAGTAGTTAAGCCTGTAGGTGTGGTGTTGCTTCCCCAAGAGCGGATACCCAAGGACGAACAAAGGGAAGGGCTGGCACGAGTGAAAGTATTCACTTCAAAGTCCTCAGAGGTGCTGTCCTCTACTTCTGGGGCCAGCTAAGAACAGTCAGTTGACTGACGTTGCAATGTAGACAAATCCATGGGGCAAATGTCTCTGCCATCCATGAAAACGAAAGTTAAAGTTAATGTCCCCATATTCTACAACAAAAGGTAGTAGAATCTCCAGTAAAGCGTCCTTCACAGCATTATTGTCCTGGTGGACTAAAATCCATGGTGGGTAGTGTGACTCCAGAAATCCCGTGTGGGTTCTGTACTGTTTGACTGTCCAATCCCTCTTGCTAGAGGGGAAAACATTTGAGGAGGTGTTTCTCCGAATTAGCCTTCCAGCCAGCAGATGCCTGACTGTGGGTAGGCTTGTAGTTGTAGCAGAGGCCGCAACAGTAGCAGGCACGGTCACCTCCTTTGGTCCCATGCTACCATCAGAATTCCGTGGTTCCCCAGTCCTCTCCTCTGCAATAGGAGACACTAGTGAATTCAGAGGCAATAAGTTCAACACCTATTGCTCATCTCCAAAGTAAAATTGTGGCCTTGGTGGGGGGTATCCAGCAGGGACCCCTCTCACCACTTTAGTAGCCATGTATCTCTGAGGGGTGCTCTCGCTGGTCTGCCCAGAATTTTCTGGTTGCTCACACACCACAACTTTTAGCTCCTCCTCTGGGTGGTTCCAAGTGCTCTCCTATTGTTGCTCCACAGTGGGTGCCCCCCCCCCTACTTTTTCTGTAGCAGCGATGGGAACATTGTGGCAGGAGATTTTGGCAAGCTTTTTGCTGTCAGATAATAAATACGGCTGAGCGCCATCTTGAAATTCCATGTTATCCTTATCCTCTGCCAGAACATGTTAATCAGACAGTTCAACCTTATCCAATAGTACAACATGGTCTTCCTCCAGTCTGTAGTTCATCTGCGGTACATAAGATTTAGGTTGTAAGGAAGGTTGCAGGCTGTAGTACTTAGTCTCTGTATCTTGCAGGCGGCAGTGTCTTGTTTTTCCAGTTTCTTTAGGCTTGTCCTTTTCCTCTTTTAAGGCTCAGAGGGTTGGAGGGATCTTGTTCTTGAATTTTGGAAGACACAGAGAGCTTAGTGCCAGAGGCAAATTCAGTTTACGGTTTCCTCAGGTAAGGGAGAGATCAGGAATTAATAACCGTGATTACCTGTAGTCATGTTTGTCACTCATGACAACAATGTTACATCCCATAAGGTGAATCTTTCAGATGGAATAAAATAGTCCAAGTACACAGTGTCTTTTCTAAACAAGAACCAGGAACGTTTGGTTCTGTCCGTTTACTTAAACGATGTTTACAAATTACAGTGAAGCAGTTCTTACAGTGGTGATGCAGGAAGGATTCATGGGGTATTTGTACAGTCATAGTTATCTGCAGCCACTTACTCTCTCTGTAACTCTCTCTCTCCTGTCAGTAGCTCACTGGCTTTCTCACTGTCGGCGGTTTCTCTATTTTCTCCAGATGCATGTGGTTCTAGAGTGGTTCTCCTTAGGTCTGGGCTCATGCACGCTTTGTGATTAGTCACTATGGGGCGTATCTCGGGAAGGATAGACCCAAATGGAAACAACAGACCACCTCTCAGCCTCCTCCATGTCTCCCTCTTCTGTTCTCTCCAGTCTCTCCTATCTCACTTTTTGATTCTCCTTCTGGACCTCTCTCTGTGATTCGGATCTGGACTTCTCATTCAACCACATAAATTCAACATGGCGACATCAATAAAGGGCGACCCAGCAGTCTTCGGAACTGGGCCCTAGCTACTCCTAGGAACCACGCACCCAGAACAGGATACATAAACATGCCACATGACAGGGACAGAACAACAGGACACAGAGCCAGAAAACACAGCATACAGCAGGCAAAATGCAACCACTAGTAACAGATAATAAGCTATATATAAATACCAGGTATTAGTTGACATTTTGTACAAAACATGAAAGCTAGCAGGCCACTTCACGGCTCCTGGTTATACTGCTAGTCCCTACACTAACCAGTTCACACAGAACTCTGCAACAGGACAGGACACAGGTCACACAGCAAGCTAACACAAAACTGACAGCAAATAAACATACAAATAGACATAAACCAGCAAGACACCAAACACACAGCAAGCTGCAACGGACAAGGATTCATGACTGCTCACCCTGAACACTAAACACGCAGCAAGCTGTAACAGACATGGATACATGACTGCTCACTCTGGACACTAGACAGAGACTGACAGGAGCAGGGTTTATATGTGAGCAAAGACCCAGGAGATTGGCTAGCAGGAAGTCACCACACCCAGCCAGCTCAATCATTCACCACCTGTGTAGCTGTGCTGCTAGAAACCATAGTACTGCAGGTCTCAGCAGCACAACGTAACACATGTATAGACGGCTACTTAAGGTAGTCCTGGATATTAATGAGCCGCAGGCTAACTACATCCACCCCGCCCTCCAGCCAATGACTGACTGCTGCCTGCCTATTACTGTGCATAGAGAGAGAGTTGCCAATCATTGGCTGATTGGTGTGATGGGTGTCGCCAGCTTGTAGCTGATGAATATCCAAGACTAGTTCTGTGTCTGGCTGCTGCTAATAAAATGGAATTTTCTCCAAAACTACTGCAAAGTTATACACAGCAGACATATCACTGAAATCAGTGTGACAGGCATTACTTGAGGGTGCTCTCAGTAAGGGCTGCAAAAAGAAGGTGACAGTCTTTTTAACTGTTGATACAACACACTCTGGTAAAAGGTATTCCCCAGACATCCTCCTGACTGTACAGAGGAGTGTGAAAGGCAATCAGGTGATGGTGGTTAGCCATGGAAAAATGTGTTTTTGCTAAAGTGGCCCTTTAAACAGTCCTTTGGACATTTTGTACATATATTGTACCCTACTTATGATATCATGAACTTTTCCAATATAAGAAAGAACTTCCTTAACCCCGTAAGGACCAGGCTTTTTTGTACCTTAAGGACCAGACACTTTTTAGGGATTTTACCCATGTGGCTGTTTTACTGCCCTATTTTTTTTTCTTTAGCTACCAAAATTATTTTTGCTGCGGTTTTTCATATGACAAATTGGGTTATTTTTTAATATCTTTTTTACTTACCTTTTTTTCAGTCTTTTAGTTTAATTGCATGTAAAAAGCTAAAAAAAAATGTTTTTTTTTAACATTTATAGTTTTTTTAAAAATTAGTATATTTATGCTAAAATTAAGTACGGGAATGGGTTCCTTATTTTGTTTCAGACATTTAGATATATAATATGTATGGTTTTGGATTACAGGGCGCATACGGTGACGGTTTCGGTTGGCGTCGGCTTTGGGTCATTTTCTTTCTTATGTATATATTGTTGTTTTATTCTGTCATTTTTTTTTACGTATATAACTATTCTTTTTACTATCTATGTCCCCCATGACTTCATATAAGACCTGTGGGAGACATTCACATGTTTTGGTTTTATTTTATTTGTCATTTTTCCACTGTAGCTGGGGCATCTATAGGTACAGGGAAAACCATCCCCCTGGTGATCAGTGTCTTCTACCACCCTGCAGCTCTGCTGTAGCAGGGAATGCCAACGGTCACTGACTGCTGCTTTTGTAGTGGAAGTAATGCTTTCACCTTCACTCTTTAGTACATAGCACTCATTGAGCGATGCATACTAAAGAAAGGAGGAGGAAGAAAGGGTTAAATCCCACTTCTCTCTCCTCCTCCTAACAGCTGACAATCCGTCCTGCTTCTGATTGATTGCAGAAGCAGGAGGCTTAAATCCCGGCCGTAATTTTACTATTGGCTGGGCTTTAAGCCTGGGACCAAGACCCGTATTTACCGCGCTTGGTCCCTAATGGGTTAAAATACATTTTGTAACCCTCAATGTGGTCTTTTTGTATATAAAATGGCATTGATACCTTATAGGCAACCTACTGTGCACTGTGCGCTGTCCTAGCAAAACCTCATATTTCGGATTAGATGAAAATATGACAAAGCTTTCATGAGTATAATATCATTAATGAATCTAGAGTGCATGATGCTCTTGTCATCTGCTGAATTATGCAGGCCACTGTTTAATCCAATGCTTTAATCACAAGCAATTTATAATCCTAAATCCTCTATAATTGGGAACCAGGCAATATCCAATTTCATGTCCAGCTGTGGGATTTTTTAAGGGATTTGATTTGTCATTTTGTTATCTTGGACACTACACAGGTTCGTCTTGTGCAAAAGCAAATAAAATGTATTTATTCAGCTGATCTGGAAAACATGTAGAGGATGTGTCGCTTCCTATACGTTCTAAGAAATGTACCTGGAAAGAACAAGGAAGGGAAAATTACATATAATGGCGCAGCGCTGAGCCGTATGTAATCCAAACACAGCATGTGCCTAACATTAGCTTCACAAGGGTGTATTTGCGCACGTATTTGCGCGCTCGATATGCAGAGACTAGAACACATTGATTTCAATGGGTTTCTTCACATTTCCAGATTTTGCACGCACGTTTTGGTCATGCAAAAAAAATACAGCATCCCTATTTTTTTGCATATTTGCATACCAAGGGTCCCCATAGAAGTCAATGTGGGGTGTACATATGCGTGTGCAATACGCAAGGAGATGAGTGAAACACTGTGCAATTCCGCTGGAAAAAGAACACATCTGGAAATCATTAAGACTAATTAGCCATTTCAATCAGCGTGTTGTTGTTTGCGTGCACAAATACACATATGTTCGTGTAAAGGGGGCCTAGGGGTGCACTCACATAGGCACACACAAAATCGCAGCATGCTCTATTTTCATGCGAGTTTCGCACTGTTGCCTGGCAGTATGGGGGTCCTGGGTTTAACCCTTTCCAATCCATTTTTTCCCTCTCCATTCCCCCCAGCTCCAATTTATTTGAATGCCCATTCGGAATTCTCCCTTCACCCTCCAGATCTTTGACAGCTGAGATCAGGAGGGTGCTGGCAGTCATATGATTGCCGGGGAAATGAGGAAGTAATACTTCTGCTTTCTCTCTTCACCCTCCTGATCTCAGCTGTGACTGATAGCCGAGATCAGAAGTATTCTGCATTCTCTCTTCATCCTCCCAACCTAGGCTGTGAGTTACAGCTGAGGTCAGGAGGCTCACATGATCACCGGGTGGAATGCGGAAGTGTTACTTCTACATTCTCTCTGCATTACATAGAGCGCTATGCAATGTGTAAAGGAGAATGCAGAAGGGGACCTGTTCCGACATCGGAGCTATAGAGGAAGCTCATGATGTCAGACCAGGTCAGTCATTGGAGTGCAAAGGGTTAAATCTCACAACATCTGCATGGAGTTTTTAGGTTCTCCCTATGTTTCATAATAATGAACTTTATTTATATAGCACATCCATATTATGCAGCGCTTCACATCACTTGATATTTTCTATCCCCATTGGGGCTCACAATCCATTAGTTACCTATTAGTACTGTATATTTTTGGAGTGTGGGAGGAAAATGCCTATTAGTACCAATTAGTAGTGTGTGAGCTGCCAGGAGCTGTATTTATTCAGAGGACTGCCCGCTTTTCTCTGTTTTAATCTTTTTGCTCTGCTGGCGGGGCTGACAGCTGAGAACAGCTGAGACAATGCAATCAGCTGTTATCAGCAGTCCCAGAACAGCGCACAGTGTGCGGTCCGTCTTATCAGCTGTTCTGCTGAACGACAGATTTCAAGCCAAACTTTAATCCATCGTTCGGCAGAAGACTGAAAGATGGGCATTAGAGATGAGCGAGCGTACTCGCTAAGGCAAACTACTCGAGCGAGTACCTGCCCACTCATCTCAAAAGATTCGGGTGCCAGCGAGGGGCGGGGAGGAACGAGGGGGAGGGGGAGATCTCTCTCTCACTCTCTCCCCCCCGCTTCCCCTGCTCACTCCTGCAATTCACCGCTCTTCCCCACCGGCACCCGAATCTTTTGAGACGAGTGGGCAGGTACTCGCATAAGGCACTACTCGCTCGAGTAGTTTGCCTTAGCGAGTACGCTCGCTCATCTCTAGTGGGCACATTTACACGCAACAATTATTGCTCAAAAGATGGCTTTTTTTTTTTTTTTTTTTTTTTTTAAATCAAATTTTTTATTAAACTTTTGTAATAAACATACAGAATAAGGGGATAACATACAATCGACTTACATTACTTATTAGGATGCACTCAGGTTACTATATACATTATGGGTCGTTCCACCGTTGCCTTAGTGTACTGCTATACGGAACCAGGCAATATGAGGCTAAGAGGGTGTGAAACGTATCTGTATCCTGAGCTTGAGCTTAGCGCCTGGTACTCAAGGGTAGCTCGAACGTAACCCGGGTAAAAGAAAAAAGAAGGAAGCATCCTTACTACACTTCTACGGACTAACATAGAGAGAGGGGAGGGAGGGAGGGGGGGGGGAAAAGAGAACCGGAGAGGGGGAGGTATCTTAGGAATAGCGTGCCTGGGAGGGGAGAGGCAGAAGTACGTGTCTTACCGGGTAAGGTACAGCCTCGAGTCACAGTGAGGGCGGGTCAGCCTTCGTCTCAATCGTCCCAGCACGCCAACTGCCGCAGCCTGATCCAAGGAGTCCAGGTTTCGGTAAATTTGTCGTGTGTATTTGTGGACCAACTATGTAGTTCCTCCAGATTAAAGAGATTGTCCAGCCTGTCCTTCCATTGTCTAAGTGTTGGAGATATATTTTGTCTCCATAAGTGAGGAATTAAAGATTTGGCCGAGTCAAATAAAGAGGCGAGTAGTTTGTTTTTCCTAGGTTGGAAGTTGGGTGTCGGTCTCCAGATAAGGACCATATCAGGAGATAGTCGGAGATTTGGATAGATATTCTGGATGATTATTTCAACTTTCCTCCAGAAGGGGGAAATTTTAGGGCATGTCCACCAGAGATGGAGGTATGATCCCGTCGCACCGTCACATCTCCAGCACGTTTGCTGAGTTGCGAGGCCATGTTCGTGCAGCCATTGAGGGGTCCGGTACCATCTAGCTAGTAATTTAAAATGCGCTTCCTGAGCTAGGACACATGGTGAGATCCCATAGGACGTATTGAGGATTGACTCTACTTCGTTAGAAGAGAGAGAAGTGTTTAGCTCTTTTTCCCACGAGGAAATGAACGCTGGTTTGTAGAACACTGGGGGAGTTATGAAGTTTTTCCGTAGGAACGAAATTTTTTTGAGCTTAGTTTTATTATCCCCCAGGGCCTTCTCAAAAGGGGTCTTTGGTCTAGTCGATTTATGTGCCTTCAGGAAAGCACCGAATATCCCTAAGATATGGGCTCGGTGGAGAAAGGAGAAATTTTCAGACGGTAGTAGGCTACTCAATATCTCTGTTGGGTGAAGGTGGGCAAGTGATTGTAGGTCAGCTAACGCGAATGTACTAAACTTCTTCCACACCGAGGAGATGCCCGGATCTGGAGGACAGCCCAGTAATTTGGTAATAGTGTGCAATGGGAGGATGGGTGAGGGATCAGGAGCCAATGTCGACCTGAGCTCGTCCCAGACGCCACAAGGACCTCTGAGAAGTGGGTTAAAAGTTTTTGTTTTGTAACAGGACCCTGATGGCAGCCATAGGTCTACTGGTAAGTTGACATTACTGTAGCCCTCCACCATTGCGGATAAAAGAGCGTCGTTATGACCTTGGGTTAGATCGATCCAATAACGAAGCTGAGCTGCTCGGTAGAACTCGTAAATATCAGGAAGATCAATTCCTCCCTCGGAGCTTCTCTTTGTTAATAGTTTATATGCTAGCCTTGGCCTCCTCTGCCTCCACACAAAACCCGAGAGGGCCATGCGCAAAGACTTAAAGAAGTTTGTTGGGAGATGTATGGGGATCATTCTAATCCTGTATAAAATGATAGGAAGAATGTAAGCTTTAATAATATTTTTTCTACCAAACCACGATGTGGCTGGTACATCGTAAGATTTGAGGAGGAGTTTGATTTGGTTCAACAGCGGGATGAAATTTTCTTTATATAAGTCCTCCGCTCTCTTGGTAAGTTTAATACCGAGATAGTCCATCGTGTCAGATGACCAAGTAAATGGAGAATTGGTCCTTAAGAGTCTGCACTGGCTTTCGGGAATTGAGATGTTCAGTACTGTCGATTTCGAAAAATTAATCTTAAAATTTGAGACGGAACCAAAGTCCTCTAGTAGCTTGGTGAGACGGGGGAGACTTTTCTGTGGGTCTGTTATCAAGAAGATAATATCATCGGCAAAAGCCGCTGTGTGGAGTGAATGGTTCCCAATTGATAAGCCCCTGACCGCTTGGTCCTGACGTATCTTTAGGAGCAGCGGCTCTAGAGCTAAGATAAATAGAGAGGGGGACAAAGGGCATCCCTGCCGAGTGCCGTTTCTTATGTCGAAGGGAGGGGAGAGAGTGTCATTAATTTTAAGCCTAGCGTAGGGGCATGTATAAAGAGTAAAAATTGCGCGGATAAACTCCTCTGGGATGTTAAAGTGATGTAAGGCTCGATCCATATACTTCCAATCAACCCGATCGAAGGCTTTTTCCGCGTCGGTACCCACCAGCGCCAGCGGGATCTTATGATGCTGGGCAAAACGGGTCGCGTGGAGTAATCTAACACAGTTGTCTCTCCCCTCCCTTCCCCTGACAAAGCCGGCCTGTTCATCGCCAATCAACAAAGGCATGAAGGGTTCCAGCCTTTTGGCCAGTAGCTTAGCCCACAGCTTCATGTCCAAATTGATTAAAGATATCGGGCGATAGCTTGCACAAAGTTCGGGATTCTTGTTCTCTTTATGGATAAGGGTTATGTGGGCCTCTTGAGACTGTCTCGGCAGGGATGCCCCTCCCATTAGCTCATTGAAAAGGTCTGTAAGTTTCGGTTTTAAGATGGGTAGGAAGGCCTTATAATATTGAATGGTGAGACCATCGGGACCAGGGCTCTTATTTGGGGGACTTGTTGCGATCAATTTCTCCACCTCGGCTTGGGTTACCTGCTTAGTTAGCGAAGCTGCCTCATCATGGTTCAGTTTAGGGATATTTAGGTGACAGAAAAACTTATCTATTGATGCGCGAGGTTCTTCAGCGGTCTTTACTTGGGCTTGGTCTCTCAAGTTATATAGCGCAGAATAGTATTTCTGAAATTCTGCTGCTATATCCTTTGAGGAAGACACTGAAATACCTGAGGTAGACTTTATGGAGTTAATCTGATTCTTTACCTTGGCTTTTTTGATCAAGGCAGTCATCAGTTTGCTGCCTCTATTGCCCTGAGCATATATTCTATGTTTGAACTGAAGTTGCTTTTTATTGAACCTAGCCGCTAGGAGAAGTTTCAGTTCAGCCCTCAGTGACGCTAAGCTGTTCAAGTTTTGTTGAGTTTGTGAGAGCTTTGCTGACAGTTCCATTTTTGCTATTTGGTTCAGTTTCTCATCAATTTCTTTTTGTGTGCGTTTTTTAACGCGTGCGCCCAGGGCAATTAAGAGGCCCCGCATATAGGCCTTATGTGCTTCCCATACGATTGGGGCTCCCAAATCGCCCGAGGCGTTCAGAAGGAAGTATTCCTCCAGTGCTTTGGATAGCAGGTTTCTCTCCTCTGCAGAGTCTAATAATGAGGCGTTAAGGGACCATCTCCACTCTCGGTGGGACGGGTGTGGCGATCTGATGTTCAGGTGGACAGGGGCGTGGTCTGATATTGTCGCTGTATCAATATCAGCTCTAATTAGGGACGTGAGGAGGTCAGAGGAGACCAAGAGGTAGTCCAACCTCTGAAACGTTGAGTGCACCGATGAGAAGAAGGAGTAGTCCTTCGTTGAGGGGTGTAGTGAGCGCCAGGCGTCCACCAACCCTAGTCCATGTATAGTTCTACCGAGTCTTCTCAGTCTAGGTTGAGAGATATGGGATCGGCCCGAGGACGCGTCCAGAGACGGGTTGAGAGTTACATTGAGGTCGCCTGCCACAATCACTTGCCCTGAGCTAAAATGTCTGAGGACCTCCAATTGTTTAAGAAGCCAGGAAACTTGTTCCACGTTCGGGACGTATAGATTAGCTAAAGTGACTTTTACGTTGTTCAAGAATCCTCTAATGAATAGAACTCTGCCCTCCTCGTCCCTGTATAGTGCTTCCTCCACGAAATTAATCGTTTTGTGCAGAAAAATAGAGACCCCTTTCGAGGCCGACGAGGGATGAGTGCTATGGAACGTCCTGGGGAATTGTTTCCCCGGGAGGTTAAAGTGTTTATGACCTTTGTAATGTGTCTCCTGTGCAAATAAAATTTTAGTGTCATACCTTTTCAGGAGGAGCGCCAAGTTGTGCCTTTTGGAGGGTGAATTTAGCCCTCTGACATTGAAGGACGTGAGACGAAGGCTGTCCATAACGGTCTCCCTGTAAAGCCACAAAGGTTAGAAAGAATATCAGTAGAGGTTACCGTAGCTTTATATATCCCCGTCTGACAGCTATCCCCTCCCAGGGCTGATTGGGAGCTCCGGTGGGGAGGGGGAGGACACGAAAGGTTTAGAGGAGGAAGGGGGGGAAGAGATGTAGGGTTACAACAAAAGGGTAGGGGGAGATAAATCCAGCAATAATAATAGTAATCAAAGAAAAAACAACAATAAGTTATCTCGGGTCTACAGATGACCTAAGAGATTAAGGTCAGGGAGGGTCAGCGGACCGTAAGTCCCCGACTTCTTGGGGGTAGCGGATTACTGAGGTCTCACCGAGTAAAGTACTCTAGTGGGACGACAGAAAATTTTTACACTGCCTGGACGGGCAGGCACCGCCCAGGAACCCACACGCTATATCATACGGACATGGCCGGGAGAGAGACCCCACCATGTGCGTATATAGCTGGCGAGAAACACGTTAGATATAACAAGATATTTCTAGTATTAGAGCAAGGAAGATTAAGGGCTCGCAGCCCCGGAAACCAATTAGATGTAAAACAGCACAAAAATCTACTGTAAACCGTAAAATGCCCAAAAGGGTGTAGTTTTAAGGAGAGAAAAGAGAAGCAATAAGAAAGTATAACCGTAACAGTCAGTTCGCCTCAGAAGCTCGAGACCGTGCCGCACATCAACTGTCCCGTGGTCTCGAAGAAGTTCTCTAGATGACAGAATACTGGAACCATGGGACGTCGCAGCTTAACTTAAGCCAACGCAGCTTAATTAGGAGATCTCTTTCATAAGGCGAACTCATTCAGTCCTAAGGGATCACCGTCCCTTTAAAACAGTGAAAACTCACGGATCCTCTTTCGCTCTTTTCTTCTTTGCTTTCGGGGATTTGGAGTTGCCTGCGGCGATCCATTTCCCCGGGTCCTCCAGGTGAGGAAGGGGAGGTAGTTCCGGGAGAGGCTGCCAGTTGGGTAGATCTATTGGTTCAATGTCCAATAATTGCCAGAGAGCTTGAAGATCTTCAGCGGTGCGCATATTAACCCTTTTACCTCTGTGAGTAATGCTGAGGCCAAACGGGAAAAGCCATGTATATCTGATTTCCCTGGACCTGAGCGCCTCAAGCAACGGGCGCAAGGCGCGACGTTTTGCTAATGTGGATGGCACCAAGTCCTGATAAATCTGGATCGGGGACTCCTCGTAGTTTAGGTCTTTGTGGGACCTGGCGGCTCTCAGGACGGCTGCAGCATCTGGAAAATTGAGCAGTTTACAGATAACGTCTCTAGGTAATTCAGTTGCATTAGGGAGGGGTCTGAGCGCACGATGTATTCTTTCAATATTAATCGATGCCGCTCTGTCCTCCCCTAGGAGGGAACCGAAAATCTCCTTAGCAGCTTTAGGAAGGCACTCACCCGCCACGGCTTCAGGAAGTCCCTTGATGCGGATGTTGTTACGACGATTCCGATTCTCAAGGTCCTCCTGCATTAACAACGCTCTATTAAGGTGAAGATGCTGCTCCTTTACCACCTGCTCCAACTGTCTTGCATGAGTGGTGATTGCTGCAGATGTGGACTCCAGCTCTTCCACTCTGTGCCCCAGCTGCCTGAACTCCTCTTTAATGTCAGCCAGGTCAGCGCTGATAGGGCTCAGAGCATGAGCAATCAGCTCCCTCATAAAGCCCTTGGAGACTCCTTCGTTGTCCTCTTCATCAGAGACAGTCTCTTCTTCTCCTCTCCTGTCAGGAGCGGGAACCAGCTCCCTGGCCGGCGCCATCTTAGAGGGGGGGCGCGGGGAACGAGCGCTCCTGTCTCTAAAGAAGCGCTGCATGTCGGCTTGTCCCTTCAGCTGCCGGGGGGTTCCTTGTTGCTCTGTGCCCTTGTCCTTGCTCGTTTTGCCCATTTCTCGGCTTTACTGCATCTGCTGTGGGTCTCTGTAGGTGCCTGCAAGCGGGAGCGATGTGCTCAAGCTGCCATACCGCTCGGCGTCCAGGCTCCGCCCCCAAAAGATGGCTTTTGAGCAAATTTTGAGTGATAATCGTTGTGCCTAAGTGAGCCTGAAGTGAGGAGTGAATCAGCAATAGATTTGTCAATTAGCAAAACTCCAACTGGGAAAATATCTACGTCTGTTCCCATATCTCAATATAAATTTGCTTCAAGTCAACGCTAAGTCAACCAGTCTTGGACTCCCACAAATTCCGGTAAAATTTTGGCATTGCTATAATCTGAATGCAGCCAGCCACTTTCCAACCATCACAAAAAAAACTAACCAAGGCAAACTTTTTGGGCTGGACTCGAATGCTCCCATGACCTCCTTCCTTGTAGAGGTTGCGTTGTGTTACCTCCAAAATGTTACCACAACTCACAATGTACCCATAGACTTAAATTAACTCTAAATACGGAGTTACACTGCAGCTATTTATTATGCAGTGGTCATATGAGTTCATAGAGTCGGTACGCTTGTGGTGTTTACTTTGTGGGCAGATTTTGGCTGGCACATTTTTATCTTTTATCGTCACGTGGTTTTGGAAAGTGAATCTGTGTATGTAAATAGAAGGCACTGAAATGTTACTGTCTTTTCTTTTTCCAGTTTATTTTCCATTAGTGAAAGTAAATACAGATTGCTGGGGTTCATCGGGGTTGTTGGTTCACAGCTTAAAACTGGAAAATGTGATTTGGCCGGGAGCAATGTCCTCACTTGTCTCACCACCTACAGTGAAAGCTGGGAAAAACATATCTTGGAATACTTAACATGCTGTAATGTAACATGCACTCAGCACGTCACTGCGAATGAAGCTGTGAAAGTGTTACAGGCTGAGAATTGTAAGAGGAAAATAAGCATCTATGTGTGCACTGTCTATAGAGGAGGAAGGAGAGAAGAAAATGGGACACAGCAAATATCATCTTTTTTAACCATAATGTTAAATTGTGTATTTTTCCGTATAACTTGTTAATAATATTTCATATCAGCATACAAGGACATACATACACTGAAAAGCCACTTTATTAGAAATACTGGCCTTTTCATCATTGGAGCTTCCCTGTATGAAAATTAGACCCCAGACTGCAGCATAAAATCAAGTGAGAAGTTTTTCATGTCAGTATGAATCCTCATTATATTGGAAAACTCTAGGCAGTTCTAACGAGGTTTGGTCATCGGTGCTAGACTAGCCGGGGCCAAGATTTCATGCACTGCCTACTTTGTGGGGTTTTATTGTGCAACAGTATTGAGTGTATACAAAGATTTGGCAGTCAAGAAAAAACACCCAGTGAAAGAGGATCCGGTGGATGTAAACAACTTGCCAATGAAAAGGGTCAGAGGAGGATGTCAAGAATTGTTCAGGCAAATAGGTGCTGCACAGTTAAGCAAAATTGCACATGAAGACTAGTACTAGTAAGCCAAATAATATGTTCAAGCACACAACGTGTCGTTCCGCAGTGTGAATGGGCTATAACAGCAGCACAAGTGCCTTTGTCGTCTAAGAGAAGAGAAGGCAAAAAAGTGTAATGGGCTCCCTTAAAGGGTTAAATGTTTGCTATGGTGATAGACTGAGAGCTGCGCTAAATTGCCGTCTGCACCAGAAATTTGCGCCACATTTTAGTGCTATGAAATTGAGGATATCTGAAGAGATGTTTTCTGATACGCTGTCACTACTGGTGTAAAAAGAGTGATCTATAATGTGCCATCAGGAGAGCCCAGGGACTAATGGCCCATTTACATGCACAAATAATCTTTTAAAAGAGTAAAAGATCAGCGATCGTTTTGCATAAAGTACTAATAGGCACTAATTGCTATTAGTACTTTATCAGCTTCGTTTGCATGCAAATGAGCTTCTGGGAGCTGTTGCAGGACTCAGCAAGAGGTCTGAGCTTTGTACTTAGCTCCTTTGTTGAGCCACGGGCTGCTAAGAGAAAACAATGTAATCTCTAGAGCCTGGTGGGGAATTCAGCACCATGGACAGCAGACACAGTGTGTGGTCCTGCTCATCAGCTGTTCTGCTGGTGGGGCTGACAGCTGAGAAGAGCTGATACAATGTTATCAGCTGTAATCAGCTCTCCCTGGGCAGAACACAGCGTGCGATCCTGCTTATCAGCTATTCTGCCGAATGATGGTTTTCAAGCAGAACTGAAAACTGTTGTTCGGCAGAAAACTAAAGGATGGGCACATTTAGACACAACAATTATTGCTCAAAAGATGGCTTTTGAGCAAATTTTGAGCGATAATTTTTATGTTTAAATGGGCCTTAAGTGACAGAACAGAGGTGTTGCCTGTAGGCTGCGGGGAGAGTTATAGCCTGCAGGGCTGGAAAGTGAAGGTCTGCATGAGGCATAAAGACTGCAAAGAGGAACTGTACCGCTGGCTACTGCTTCATCGGGTGAGAGACCGCTGGGATTCAGAGCAGTAAACTGTTTGAAGGACTAAAAGAAAATCAGACTGCACTGCAGAACAATCAGGCCAGAACCAAGAAAGAACAATCTGAAGCTCATCGGCAATGAGTCGTAAGTGAGGTCATTCTCAATAAAAGCTGTCAAGTATACACACTTAAAGGGACAGTGGTAGCAGGCCTGCTAGCACAGATAGAGACAATACCACAGACACTAAGTTTATTATAAGCTACTAGCACTTGAAACTAAATGAGAGACTGCTATTGTAAAAGTAACTTTGCCTATATATTCTGTTACAGACTTTTCTAGGAAACTAGGGTGCGGCATGTAACATCACAAGTTCAGTTGTGTATTACCTTCATTCATCCCTCAAAATTAATTAGAGTATTATCTAAACCTGTGCTATTTTACATATTCTTCGTTACTAGCTTTCTTGGTTATTGTTAATATTTTCATATTGTGTCTTAAGTATTGGAAGTTAGCTAGATGCAGGTAATTTCACAGTAACAGTCTAACTGTTTATTTGCCAATATTATATTTATTCTCTGATGTTCCTTGTTATCGAATAAATATTGTGTATTTTTGTAACTCCTTCGTCTGCATCATATCCTGAATTTGTGTTGCGATACTAGCTCACACTACAATACCACAAGATTTGGATGACTGAACAGTGGAAAGACATTGTCTGGTCAGATAAATCCAGATTTCTGCTGCATTAGGCTAATGGGAAGGTCAGAATTTGTTGGAAGCAATATGAATCAATAAAGGGTTTAGGCTGGTGGAGGAAAAGTAATTGTGCGAAGAATGTTTTTTTTTTTGGCATATCCTGGATCCTCTAGTACCTGTGCATAGATGTCACAATAAATTGCTGCAGTTCTGAAGGCTAAAAGAGGTCCATCGCACTACTAGAGGGGTGTCTGTAATAAAGTGGTCATTTAATCTGTATTGTAGTTCAATAAAATACCTCTGCAGAGAGAACAATTTGATGTTTGTTCACTTACAGAAGACAATACCATCTGAGTAATTAGTTCTCTATTTTTGTTGATCCTGAGGAAGGCAAAAATCCTCATAGGTAGAAGCCAAGAGCTCCATATCAAATGGGATGTATGCCCCTTTTTCAGCTGATGATCTATTCTTTGGATAGGTCATCAGTAGCAGATGGATGGGAGTCTCCATCCATCAGCTGATCGACTGATACTCTACTTACTTTTTCTCTCTTGGTAAGGACATCACATCCAGTCCTGATGACGAGAAAAGCAGAAAGTAGAATAATAGCATTGTGCTCCCATTGATTTTAATCGTAATGAAGCCAGTGCTCAGAATTCCTGTGCTGACTGCTGCTGATGACATCCGACCCATTGCACTGGACGATCAGCTGATGCTTGGGGATCCCGAGTGGCGGAAAAGAGGGCAGACAACCCCTCGAAAGGAAAAAAATATTTGATGACCCCAAATCTGGCAGTCAGAATAAATCGCTGGATCAATGTCCATGTTCTCCATTTATCTGGTGCCCATAACCTGCAATAGTTTTACTTTCCAGAAAGAGATCCTAGTCCCTCAATATAAATGTTGCATAACAATGAATACAAATATAACATTTATTTTAGTGTTACATTATATGATTACTAGAAAAAATTGTAGAATTTTATAAAATATTTTTTTTTACTATTTTCCAAACTATAAGCCCAGGGGCGTTCCTGCAATGAGACAAAGGGGGGCTTTCTGGGGATGGCACTGCAGCTATTAACTGACCTGTCAAGTCATCTGGATTGACCAAGAGACTTTCGGTTTATGGTCCCCTCCTTTGGTCACCTGTTTTTTTACACTACCCCCTAGTCATCTGTGAGGCAAAAAAGTTATCACACTCACCTCTTTTGCTCATTTACTATCCCTCATCCATCTGGTCATTTCCCGGAATTGCGATCACGTGGTCAGCTGCAGTGGTCATAAGGGGTCAGAACGTGTGACCGGCTGTTGGGAGGAGAGCGGAGACTGGTGGGATTATGAATGAAGCAGTGTAGATGAGGATCCAAGAGGTGAGTATAGACATTTTTTTTATTTTACTGTATCGGAGCCACATAAGGAAAAAACTTAATTACTGTAGGTGCTTTAATAAGGGCGATCTTAATGACTGTAACTGCCTATATATATATATATATATATATATGTCATCGAAAGGTAGAAATTAGCTCAGGAACTGAGCCCATGCCATCCAAAGTGGGAGCCAGTTGTGACTAACAGCTGGCCTCACACTGCAACAATGGAGATCAGTGAGAACATCAATCCCTGTTATAAACACCTTACATTCCACAATGTTGACCTCGGCATGAAGGAAGTTAACAGAAGGAGGGTGCTCCCTCTGTGACATCATTGGCTCTGCCATGATAATTGGGGAAGGTCAATGGGGTGTCATGGCAACCAGACACCAATCAATGGCATCTAGGTCTGCTATAAGCTGAGATAGTGATAAAACACTGTAGTACAGAAGTACTGCAGTGTGTTATTTGAATGGTCATATGAGTGCAGGTTCAACTCCTGTAAAGAGACATAAAAAATGGGGAAAAAAAGTTCTAAGCACCTTAAAAATAGTAAGAAAAAATTTGTGCAATTTTCCCCTTTTTTGTTCAACAAAATACAGCTCCATGTTTGATATTGTTATTGATTACCCTCCATTTCATGAAAAAAAAAAATAAAATCTGCAGCGTCACCAGCCTTGAAGGTAGGCTGGAGACCTTTTTTATTTTTTGGTAAAAAAAGGTTAAAAAAGGAGGGTTCTTGGGCTGGATGGTTTCTAGCGAGGAACATTAGATAGATAGAATCATTATTAAAGCCAAAAATACTGAATTATATCTCCACACCATAATTCAGCCATAGTGATTGTTCAGGGCAAATCTGCCTGTTAGAACCTTAAAGGAATTTTTTTCTACCAATATATGAAGGCTATTAGCTTGGTTCCTGAAGAAACTGTGCTGCTATTACAGCAGAAACGTGTCGAACCAGTGTGAACAGTATATACAGTGTATGAACTAGTATATTATTCATTCCAATGTACTATGAAAAAATAGAAATCAGTACGAGTTTAATTAATTCCTTTACTCAGAACAATCAAGATTGTGGTCACTGGGAAAGTATCTCTCCAAATTTTGATTCTTATTGAAACCAGAGATTTATTTTCCCTCTCCATTTTGACCCCAATCGACCTTTTTCTATTGATATAGCTACCCCACGGAGACACGTTATTTTGAGCCAACTGGATTATGGGTATATCTGTTCCTTTTTTTGTGACACACACAGATAAATCCCTGGTCTTTCAACCTGAATACCCACTAGTAGGAAAACCAGAAGCTGTGGCTTTATTTCTAATGGGTCTCCAAAAGGTCTCCAAGCGCCTTTTGATCCAGTGAGAATCGTCTTGAGTGTCAAGTGCGCGTAAACTTGTCGTTACAAAGACTTAGTGTCCTTAGTGTCCTCATGGGGGTGTAATTTAACACTGCCCATTGAATCACAATTGTCATCAGGGAGTTTGTTTCAAAGAACTAACTAACCACAGATCTTCTGTGGATGTCGGCTCGCTCAAATCCTTCTGTCTCTCCATGTAATCCCAGACAGACTGGATGATATTGAGATCAGGGCTCTGTGGGGCCAGATCATCACTTCCAGGACTCCTTGTTCTTCTGTACACTGAAGATAGTTGTTAATGACATTGGCTGGATGTTGGGGGTCGTTGTCCTGCGGCAGAAAATATTTAGAGCCAATCAGACGCCTTCTGATTGAAAAGAATGAAAAGAATTTTTACTTTGCAGCATTTTTCCACACCTGCCTAAAACTTTTACACAGTACTGTACATGCAAGTGTGTATGGTACACACCCTCCATAAGTATACCTAGCACTACTAGGGTTAACTTTCTGACCTTTACTATAGGTGTCAAGTCACAGTGCTATCGAGATCCATTAATACTATATACTTAGCTTATTAAAAGCCCATTAGTTTGCATCAGTTATAACAATCATCCTCAAGGTTTTCCATAAAAAGCCAAGTAAACAATTGAAAGCAACAGATAAATTCATGCAGCTTGCAGAAACCAACAGCTTTACATATGAAAGCAATTAATATATTGTAGCCGGTGGTTATTTTACAGCTGGGACTGCAGCGAACGCTTCCACACATTAGTAATAAGCATGTAAAATATTAATGGCGATATGTATCTGGGAAATTTAAAAACACAAAACAGAGATATTACTCCCCGCAGATATCACTGTGCAGCCATTGTAATAAATATTTATCCTGCCCGACTTGATGTTAGAACACATCCATCTCATATGATTATAGCTGCATCATGAACATGTTACAAACTAGATGATGCACGCTGGGATAAATATTCAACCTCGGATCTCACCACAAATCTGCAGTGATTTCACAAGAAGATATGTCGGACTTCACAAGAAGTTTCCACCTCCCTCCCCATTAATTAATAAACCTCTTTGCATCCCTGTCCTACTCTTCGAATCCAGTTATATCCAGGCATACAATAGGTTTTGTGCTATTTCATCCTCTTCTCTAAAAGGTCAGAATCTGTTGTGAAATTCACATGCTGCAGATTATAGATTCATTGCCACAGAATTTTCTAGTATATGGGGAAAACAATCCACATCCACATGCATTTTAGTGTAAATTTCTGCAAATTCACAGCGCAGATGTCACTTCTGCATGGCACAGGAGCACCACGCCCCACACGGACCTAGGGTGGCGTTTACACAGAAATGCAAAAAGCGCATACAATACAAGACTGAAACAGATAACACCACTCCAGGCACAAATAAATGGGAAAAAACGGTCCCTTTACAAATCACGGGAATGTGGAACCCATGCCTAAAAGCAGGTTAGGCGTCCTGGGAAGGACGGCCCCGCGGTCTTGACCTAGGATCTGACTATCCCTGACAGGACACCTGGAGAGATGCACTAAACACTGCAAAGAGACAGAGAAAAGACTAAAAAAGCAAAATGAAATTTAACTAGAAGGTAGCTGAAAGTAGAAAGCTTTCACCCAGGATAGAGGTTCCAACCTGCTCCAACTAACACACAAACTGAACTGAATAAACAGCAAGGGAGGGGTAGGAATATAAAGCTCTCCACACCTTCTGATAGGTAGCGCAGATAATGAACCACACCCCAACCCCTCCCTCACAGGTATGACTCACAGGTAGCATAATAGTATGTAGCATCTAAGTAGATAGCAGCCCAGCACAACATGTGTTAACCTGTTGTCCTGCATAGTAGTGGGTTGACAAGTCTTTCTCTGTATCATGGCCACCATACTATGACACCATCGCAACCGACAAGTCGTGACAGCAGGGTCTGTAGCACAAAATCTGTAGCAATTCTGCTATATGTGAACAATCAAAAATAGATGCCAGGTGTCGTTTTCACAGTCCCCAAAGGGACCCGGTTTATTCTACTTCAAGCAAGAAAATCAGGCAGACAGCTGCGACATTTCGACCCACCTGGTCTTTGTCAAGCTTCTTCCTATTGTTCTTCCTCTTCCTCTACAGTGTTGAACATCAGTTTTAAGGGTATTTAATAGAGAAGATCTGACACAATAAACAGTGCAAATTCATCCCATAAGGGACCTCCTTATTCTTCAACAGATCAGCAGCGACTAGAGATGAGCGAGCACCAAAATGCTCGAGTGCTCGTTACTCGAGTCGAACTTTCAGTGATGCTCGAGAGTTTGTTTCGAATAACGAACTCCATTAAAGTCAATGGGTGACTCGAGCATTTTTGTATATGACTGGTGCTCCGCTAAGGTTTTCATTTGTGAAAATCTTAGCAAATCACCAAAGTCATGTAAAAAACACAGAAATGGATAGGGCAGGCGAGGAGCAACATGCAGGGCTGCATTTCGGGCTCCGAGGTCTCACTATTAAGCCAGAGAAGAATGATGTTTGTCCTTTGAATTCAATGGAGCCGGCAATACAGCCGGCTCCATTGAAAGCAATGGGCTGCCGGCGAGCGCGGGATGAATTTTCGGGAAGGGCTTAAAAATATAAGTCCTTACCTGAAAATCATTCTAAAATGTGTAAAAATAAAAAAAAAATGTATGCTCACCTTTCCGCTGAGGCCGGAGTTCAGCTGCGTCTGGCCGGCAGTTCTCCTGAACTGCTCTGAGTAGTATTCAGCAGCCGAGGATTTAAAATCCCCGCCTGCTGAATGGGCTGCCTCTGATTGGTCACAGCCTCACCAATCAGAGGCAGCTCTCACTCACACCCATTCATGAATTCATGAATGACAGCTGAGAGCTGCCCCTGATTGGTCCCTGTGCTCAGCCAATCAGAGGCAGCTCTCACTCACCCATTCATGAATTCATGAATGGGTGAGTGAGAGCTGCCTCTGATTGGTTAGAGCTGTGACCAATCAGAGACAGCCCATTCAGCAGGCGGGGATTTTAAATCCCCGCCTGCTGAATACTACTCAGAGCAGTTCAGGAGAACTGCCGGCCAGACGCAGCTGAACTCTGGCTTCAGCGGAAAGGTGAGTATACAATTTTTTTTTTATTTTTACACATTTTAGGATGATTTTCAGGTAAGGGCTTATATTTTTAAGCCGTTCCCGAAAATTCATCCCGCGCTCGCCGGCAGCCCATTGCTTTCAATGGAGCCGGCTGTATTGCCGGCTCCATTAAATTCAATGATCAGTGCTCGTTTAATCGAGACGAGTACCGCGTGGTGCTCATCTCGAGTAACGAGCATCTCGAGCCCCCTAATACTCGAACGAGCATCAAGCTCGGACGAGTATGCTCGCTCATCTCTAGCAGCGACGTTTCGACTCTTTGTCAGTTCTGTTCTGTGTAAGCACAAGCAGCTTGACAAATACTCTAGTGGGAGTCAAAACATCACTGCTGGTCTGCTGAAGAATAAAGAGGTCCCCTGTGAGATGAATTTGCACTATTTATGCTGTCGGATCTTGTCCATTGAACAGACTTGGCTTAGGATCTGGGTGGGATGATGTATCTGGCGTGCATTATCTGGTTGCTGGTGAGTGCTGCTGAGACCACTGCCTTTTGCTATAACTTTTAAGGGTATTAGTGAAGTTCAAGTTTGGTTCAAACTAATTTGGACCTAACCAACGTTTGCCCAAATTTATCAAACCAGCTGAACTGAACTTTTGAAATGTTTCCTCCTCATCAGTTTCATGGAGTAATGAGTGACTTTGCAATTCTGTACCCTGTGCAATAGTATATCAAAGGGTTAGCAGCACATAAAACGTATGTATTAAAGATAAATGAGGAAAAAAGAATTGCTGTTCCATGGCTTATTATCAATAATAACATTTGGGTAATCTTAGCAGGGATGCGGAGGTGGCCATTTCACCAAGGCTGGGTATAAGGAGCCAAAAGGCCTGCATGGTACATAAAGAGATACTAGTGTTATGAATTTCATATGAGAGATGAGGGGCAAGAAGTTTCAAACTACCCCTCTGCTGGGAAGGTTGAAGCTCAACTGCAAACTATTCAATTCTACCAGCTTGAAATTGATGAGTTCCAAACTTCAGGTGTCCCGTAGGAGTCATTAATACAAGAACACAGTCAGGAAAAGTATAAAAGAAAGTAGAATATGTTTTTGATAATTTTATTACTAGAGTGTAATACTCTTAAAAAATACATAATTGCCGCAATTATATTGTATTTTTCCCTCTGAGAAGAAAAGATGAGGGTCACATATTGTCAGTGAATGACTCAAATGTCTGGGAACAGGATGTAAAGAAAACCGTGAATAATGAGCTATCTTTATAAGATGAATGAGACGAGAAGTGAAAACTATAATTTAAAGACAATAGATGGAAACAGAAATCTTTGAATTGCATTATCTGCATTGTTATACAATTCAACCCAATGGGGAGGACTGTGGGGGGTCATAAATGTATGTTATATAACTGATAGAATTGTATTTATGACCATATTAAAGCAAACAAGAAGTAAGGCATCAGCATCATGGTGCACATCAGAAGGTCTATATCTCCTTCTATTTACTGGAGGGATTATGATGATGATTCTTCTGTACATGGAGGTAAGTGTTATGAAGCACAATGTATGCATTGAACTCATTCACATTGGTTCATCGGTCATTGCAGCTTGTAATTACATGACGCAGTTGTATTTAGAGGGATAGAGTCATATTGTAAAGACAAGAATGGAAACACAAAAATGTAAATTGAGTGAAAGGAGGATATTCAACAAACTTTGACTGAAAGCAAACAATATGTGAATAATTGTGAATATCTTTGGCCTTTGTGACAACTTCTATTTGCATAACTTATACCCAAGAGGAGCTTGCATGGCATGCTCATGCCAACTTGGCGGTCTTCACAAGCAGAAACAGTACAGCCCCTGAACCAGAAGCAAAACAAATAACCTCATAGCAAAACTTGTGATTATGCCCATCTCCACCATGACCACCTCAGTAGTAAGTTTGGTTTGTGATTATTTTGGTCTCTGTTATGCCTAGCACAGGGAGAATGCACACAGTGATGTCATAGTAGTGGGCTGAAAGGCTCAGTGATGTCATAGTATAGGGATAATAGTATGAATTACTCTTATACTGTGACATCATAGCACAGGAAAAATACACAAAAAAATCATCTTATACACTGTGACATCACAGTATGGGAAGTAACACAATGAAGATGTGTTAGGAATTGGGATAATATGATTATGTCATAGCAAAGGAATGATATAAATAGTGTATGAAAAAGGAATGGCACACACAGCAGAGGTAACCATGGAGCTCCATAGTAAAACTTAGGATAGTACCACAATCCATTTTCCGCAGTTACTACCAACAAAACTTTACATCTCATTGGAAGTTGGCCCCTTTATATGTTTGGTTCCATAACAGTTGCCATGCTTGCTTCCCTGGTAATTATACCCAATGGTAAGAACCAGGACCTACCAAGGGATCATCTGGTATTCTGGTGGGCCATTTCATCAGTGGCTTTAACTCAGAGGACCAATTTTGACTTTGAAAATTAGTTTTTTTTCCGTTTTTGGTCCATGTTGTTTTTATGATTTTCCAATGATGTAACTGTTTGAAACTTTCCTCTGTGGTGATTATTTGTAGTTTTCTTACGTGAAATAATTTATTTATTTTTTGTAGTTTTTAGGCACAATTTTAAGATGTATATACTGTGTATATTGGCATTTTATTTACATTAAAGGGAACCTATCACCTGCCTAAACTGACTTATGGTAGTATTAGGGGAGGTGACAGGGTGATGTAATTTTTTTACTCACCCGCACCCTAGATCTTGCGCTGCCTACGCTGAAGTCTGTCCGGCACATGAAAAACTGACTCTTTTCAGATTGCCATGTACGAGCTCTCCCGCTCAGATCTAGCACAGGACTCTAAAAAGAGTCAGATATTCGTGCACGGCGGGACTTTAGCAGCGGGCATTGTGGGAGCTAGGGAGCTGGTGAGTATAAAAAATATATCCCCTGGCTCCCTCTTACCTCCCCTAAAAGCGCCATAAGTTAGTTTATGGTGCTTTAGGTAGGTGACAGGTTTCCTTTAATTTGTATTGTGGGTTGGGGTTGTTATTATTGTATTTTAACCTATTTTTTTTATGTTACTCACTAATTACTATGAATAATATGTTAACTGTATTGTTCAGTTTGCTGCATAAACTAAATACAAAATGTACCAGATATGTATAGTATTTGCTTTTTACTTTTATTAGATGTTCTTTCAATAAAGTTTTAATTTTTTTAAACTAAATATCTTGTTACCTAAAGTAGTCTCCCTCTCTCCTCTGTCTGCATTAACGTCAGCCTTCATTGCAGTTCTGGAAATGTATTCTGAACCACATCTATCAGAGTCAATAATGCTGTAGGTCTGCCCAGACCTGGAGATTACTGCTGCAGTTGGAATCAGTGGGTTCTCTATTGAATACTGATCCAATTAATATAAAAATAATGATGCATAATAAACAATAAGACATATGGCACACGTGTTGTTGTCTTTTCACTTTAAAGCCCCTAGTCTAGAGGTTCACCTAGGTTGTCATGGAATGTGGTAATTAAAATTATTTCCACAGATGCTCATTATAAACCTGAGGATCAAACAACCCTAGTAGAAGTTTCAACATCTGGTACCACAGCAATGCAATTAATATTGTACCTATTAACACTTTTTGGAAACCTTTATATGTCATGGATTCAAAACTCCATGACTGCTTGTCAATTTATTACTTGAGAGTCTCATATAGTAAAAAAGTGACCAGTAATCAGAGCTGGACTAAGGTTGGGGGAGGACCATTGGTTGCAGATTTGGTATGGGACCTCTGGCACCCGATCTCCACATAGCCACTTATTGAAGCCACATATAAAAGAGATGGTTACACATGTACCTGGCATTCTTCACTGAAGTCTACGTAGTTATGTAAATAGTTGGCCAAGTGACTTTTTTAACACAGAGAGCTTCATGTATACGTAGTCATTCTCCACCACTTATTAGTTGGATAGGACTATCGAATGATTATGAGATAGGTGGTGGAGGCCCCAGGGCATGTACCCCATGTGCCCTCCTAATAACCTGGCCCTGACAATGATATTGCTGTACATCCTGAAGAATATCAACAGTGAGTAATACTTAAATAGTTCTGGAGTTGAGACTCCCTATGACCAGACAGTCTTCATAAATTGGTATTACATTGTTACTGCTACTGTATACAAAGCCACCATTAGAAAAATCAACTCACTAACTTATGATTAATAATAATGCCTCCATATGTCGATAAGTGTAGGAGTGCTAGGAGTGTATTGCGCCATATTACAGATCAGTGTGACGGACCGATCATGAGTCTACTGACCTGAATTTAGAGCATTATAGGGATATATGATACTGTGAGTGTGGGTCAAAAGACCTGTGGATGGGCTGGGATACTTTCCTGGTATACAGTCCACAAAATACACCTGTCTGAAAGTAGCCTTTATGAGATTAATTGTTAGCCACCCTCGCATTATCCTGTTACAGAGATTAGTTGGGATCCAAAAAGGGTAACCTTCCTCAACCAACCTTCTCCCCGCAGACGGAGTTCAGCCGCGGCCGTCCGGCAGTTCTCCTGAACTGCTCTGAGTAGTATTCAGCAGCCGGGGATTTAAAATCCCCGCCTGCTGAATGGGCTGCCTCTGATTGGTCACAGCCCTCACCAATCAGAGGCAGCTCTCATGCACCAATTCATGAGTGCTGCCTCTGATTGGTTCAGCGCAGAGACCAATCAGGGGCAGCTCTCAGCTGTCATTCAATAGCTGAGAGCTGCCCCTGATTGGTCCTTGTGCTGAGCCAATCAGAGGCAGCACTCACTCACCCATTCATGAATTCATGAATGGGTGAGTAAGAGCTGCCTCTGATTGGTGAGGGCTGTGACCAATCAGAGGCAGCCCATTCAGCAGGCGGGGATTTTAAATCCCCGCCTGCTGAATACTACTCAGAGCAGTTCAGGAGAACTGCCAGCCGGCCGCGGCTGAACTCCGTCTGCGGGGACAAGGTGAGTATATATATTTTTTTAATTTTTACACATTTTTGGATGATTTTCAGGGAAGGGCTTATATTTTTAAGCCCTTCTCGAAAATTCATCCTGCGCTCGCCGGCAGCCCATTGCTTTCAATGGAGCCGGCTGTATTGCCAGCTCCATTGAATTCAATGGGCTGGACAGCGCTCCTGTGCTCCAGCCCATTTAAAAGGAAACGCGGCTAGGAGCAGATTTTTCCGGCGATTTTTCGGCCCCGGTCACGCAATTTGCGGATGCGCATCCGTCATTCGATCCGCAAATCGCGGCAAAAAACGCCTGTCTAACCAAGGCCTTAAGGGGAATGTATCTTGTTCCACACCGCTGGGGACACTTTAAGAGTTTGTTCCTTTTTAACTTTTTTTTTTTACATTTTCCATAAAGGGTCTCAAAGTCTCATAGCTAGATATAAGAACCACTTTGAAACTAGACACTCAATGCTTGAAAACAATTATGCATTAGAAATCTAAGATATAGACTTGTGCTCCACTTAGAATAATCAGTTAAGTGTAAAAGAATTAAAAAAAGAGCATCTGTTTCATTACTAATTGTAAATGGTGGATCTGTGGCCCAGATTTCAGAGCCGGGCGCTGGGAAGAGATTTGTATTCTGCTGGAGGCAGCATCCTCTTCCTCTACAATCATCTAATTGGATTTTCATGTCCAAATCCTGTTCTCTTAATCAAAAGGCAAACAAAATCAATCTTTAGAGTTCCAAGAATTTGAGTGGAGCATTTAGTTCTTAAGGAATGAAAGACATACTCTATAAATATCCATCAAAGCCCAGCTTCTTAAATTGTTTAACTCTCTAAATGCTGGAACTGCGTAAATCACTATTAAGATCAGCCTCGTGAAAGGTAGATAATGGAGAAAAATCACTAAAGCCGTTAATGGCTATTTTTAACCACTGGATAGAGTAGATTTCTTGTACATTTATTACAGAAGAGACAGAGTTCTTGAATTCTCCCTAACTGATTTTTAATCTATGGCTGACTTGAGTAAGCAACATTATCATTTGTGTCCTGTACCAAATCAACATGAATGTAGTCCTGTTATCAACATGACAGAGAAGGTTGAAGTCTTCTATGGCTCTTCTACAGCAGGTTGCGCTAGAGATAGCTTTATCAGTCCATTTATCATATGAATTTAACAATTCCTCTCCTATGATTTAATGCAGAGACATAACTAGAGTCTTATGGGCCGCAGGGCTAATTTTGGACTCCCCACCATCTCAAAGATATCACAGCTATAAAACAATTTTCTATGTATCATAATATGCCTACAAGTAATAAAGTTGTAAGCCAACCACAGGCTCACCAACTGGGCCAGGTAGAATGGGACTGGCTGCTCCCGCCATATCTTGCTGAGTCAAATCAATTGTACATAACTCAGGCTTCACAAAGTCATATGGGTCACACGTATCATCTTGTAAGGTGAGATTGCGTAGGAGAAGAGAACAGATAGCACCACATGATGGTAATGTACTTTTTTACTAATTAAACTTTCAAGGAACAGTAACATAGTAATATAGTAACATAATATGTAAGGCCAAAAAGACATATGTCCATCCAATCAGGTAAGCCCTGCTTAGCTGATTTACCCGTCAGCGTTGTCCGCGTGGATCCCTCCACTTCTGGGTTCGCTGTACTGTTCATGGTCCTCACGGCTCGCCATCTTATATGTGCAGTAAAGATTTTTTTTAAAAATCCCCTGTTTTCTCGCGGATCTGCGGCACGTCAGCTGCGGGTGTGATGCGGATCGGACGGCTTCCATTGATTTCAATGGAAGCTGTCCCTGTGGAATCCGCAGAAAAATGGAGCACACTGCAATTTTGTTTTCCGGACCGAAAGGTCCACAAATCAAATCTGCATGCTTTTAATCCATTTTCGGATGCCCAAGCATCTCTATGTGTGGCTTGATTTGCGGATCTCCTGCGCGGATTCCGCAAATCAAATTTGAACATGGACATTGGGCCTTAGGATAATGGAAGCAGCACTGAGCTCACTTGACTCGGACAACTTCGCTTAAGGGGTGTCATCAGTGTTGGATTGGAACTAGTGATGAGCAAGTACCAAAATGCTCGGGTGCTCGTTACTCGAGTCGAACTTTTTGTAATGCTCGAGAGCTCGTTTCAAGTAACGAACCCCATTGAAATCAATGGGAGACTCAAGCATTTTTCAGGATGACCCGTGCTCTGCATAGGGGAGGTTGTGTGAATCACCTGAAAACATCAGAAAGTCACGGATACACCACAGAAACGGATAGGGAACAGCAGGGTCAGCATGCATGGGTGCATCTGAGGCTCCTAGGTCGCACTATTAAGCCAAATTGTGGGCCTGGTGGTCACCACCCTAACAATTTACTTGGGACAGACCATAAGCAGCAAGGCACACACACTGGCACATCTTAGCTAAGCACCACACTAGGTGCAACGGAGGACAATCACCTTCTCATTAAATCAGTTACGCTTCCTGTGAACGCTCCAATCCAGTATCTCGGATAACTGTGGTAACACGAAACACGAGAAATAATACATGCTGACTAGCGCTGACCCCCAGGGATGCGTGCGTTTATCACACCTGAATCAATCCGGCTGTTTACCACTCAGGGCATTATACGTTAGCGGACATCCAAAAACAGGCAGTGTACAATGAGTTGGCCTGTTATGCAGACGGGATGCTTGCGAAAGCCTAGTGCACACTACTAGGCACAACAAAAGTGTGAACTACTGTGAACTGCTCATTAATTCATTACCGCTTCTTTGGATTGGTCCAAACCAGTGTCTCAGATAACTGTGGTAATGTGAGAGCAAATACATGTCGGGCAGCGCTGATCCCCAGACCCCAAGCCGGAGGAGGAGGTAGCATAATAAGCCCGAGAAACCATGACTGAGGTAGGACCTGCAATCCTCCATGTGGGAAGCACGTGAGCGGGCCCAGGGTCAGACTCCATCCCAGCCTTCTCTTTGTGTAACCCAAGGTGCCATCAGTTACATAGCTACGAGAAACCCATGTGTACCCACACAATTCATTCTGTGTATTCGTGCCAGATAGCTGAACACCTCTATGGGAAACCTTTGTGCACTCACAGCATAGGCGAATCCATGAAACCCATAGACAGTATTAAACATAAAGAAATTAGAGTGGCCAAACATGGCAGAGTTACACCCCCCACCCAGGACCTCGGCCTCTGCCCACACTCTCAACAATGGTGGGCATAAAGCGGACTCGGATGCTAGTAGTGCTGTGAACGGTACATTAAATCAGTTATGGTTTCTTTGATCGACCCAAAGACTGGATGAACCACGAAAAAGTTCCAGAGGCCAAACCTGGCACAGTTGCACACTGCAATGGGAAACCTTTGTGCACCCACAGCATGGGCAAACCCATAGACAGCATTAAACATGAAGAAATTAAAGTGCCCAAACATGGCAGAGTTGCATACCCCGCCCAGGACCTCGGCCTCTGTCCACACCCTCAACAATGGTGGGCATAAAGCGGACTCAGATGCTAGTACTTCCAGGCATCAGCCAAATTCAGCCACTAAAATGAAAGAATTCTTTTAAGCAGGAGATGTTCCCAAAGTTGTCACCATAGCAATACAGTGACCCTGTGAAACTCTCATTAAATCAGTAACAGTTCCTTTAAGTGCTCCAAAGACTGCATGAAGCATGAAGAAATTTAAGCGTGAAGAACCCTGCAAACATTGCTGTTGAAAGAGTTTAGGCGAACCCCTGAAACCTTTCTGTAGCAAGTGTATAGCCGAATCCCTCAAATCTTTCTGTAGCAAGTGTATAGTCGAACCCCTCAAACCTTTCTGTAGCAAGCATATAGGCGAACCCCTCAAAACTTTATGTAGCAAGGGTATAGGCAAATCCGTAGAAACAATTCTGAAGCAAGTGTATAGGCAAACCCTTGAAACAATTCTGTAGCAAGCGTATATGTGAACCCATCAAACCTTTATGTAGCAATCGTATAGGCGAACCCCTCAAACCTTTCTCTATCAAATGTATAGGCGAACCCCTGAAACATTTGTGTACCAAGAGTATAGGCGAACCCCTGAAACATTGGTGTACCAAGGGTATAGGCGAACACCTGAAACATTGGTGTACCAAGAGTATAGGCGAACACCTGAAAAAAATTGTTTACCAAGAGTGTAGGCGAAGCCTGGAAAAAATTGTTTGCTAACAGTGTAGGCGAGGCCCTGAAAAATTGTTGTACTTAACGTACAAGTGTACCCCTGAAAAATTGCTTTTCCCCGAGGGCAGGTGAAACCCAGAAACATTTTTTAAAGATAGAGCTTGTTGTTGCTTAATTTGTAACAGAGTCTGGAGGCAGCCCTCTGAAAAAATTGGTTTTAATAGAGCCTTTTGGCTTACAGAAAAATTGGCAGTTCAGCGTGATGACATGCTGTTTGAGGAGGAGGAAGAGTAAGATCCGAAAGGGATAGACCAAGCTACTTCTCCCCGTTTTTGGTGTGATAGAGGATGCATATTTCTCCTGTTGCAGTGAAAAGAATCTTTATGATCCGCTGCTTTCCATCGGTGGAGAAGAGAAGTCTGGGGAAATCCAGCCTTTGTTCATCTTAATGAGTGTAAGCATGTCGGTGCTGTCAGTTGACAGGCGAGTACGCTTATCCGTGATGATCCCCCCAGCAGCACTAAACACCCCCTCTAACAAGACACTAGCAGCAGAGAAGGCCAGCACCTCCAGGGTGTACAGCGCAAGTTCGTGCCACGTGCCCAGCTTTGACACCCAATAGTTGTATGGAGCAGAGGGATCACGGAAGATGGTGGTACGATCAGCTATGTACTCCCTCACCATCTTTTTACAGTGCTCCCTCCGACTCAGCCTTGACTGGGGAGTGGTGACGCAGTCTTGCTGGGGAGCCATGAAACTGTCAAAGGCCTTGGAGAGTGTCCCCTGCCTGCGCTGGACATGCTGCCTGATCCCCGCTCCTCCCCTGCTAGTTGGCCCTCTAAACTGCATCTTCTACCGCTAGCGCTGTCAGATGGGAACTTTAGCATCACTTTTTTTCACCAGGGCCCTGTGGTATTGCATCACTCTCCTACTCCTTTCCTCTTCGGGAATGAGAATTGAAAGGTTCTCTTTATATCGTGGGTCGAGAAGGGTGTACACCCAGTAATCCATGTTGGCCAAAATGAGTCTAACGCGTGGGTCACGGGAAAGGCAGCCTAACATGAAGTCAGCCATGTGTGTTAGAGTCCAAGTGCAACACATTGCTGTCCTCAATAGGAGGATGCTCCTCCTCCTCCTCTTCAGCCCATACACGGTGAACAGATGAGAAGGAAGCAGCATAGGTACCCTCTGTAGTGTGGGCAGCAGTCTCTTCCCCTCCTCCTCCCCCTCCTCCAAAAACGCACTGAGATACAGATATGAGGGTGGTCTGGCTATTAAGCGACATACTGTCATCCCCCATCTCCTGTTCTAACCGCAAAGCGTCGGCCTTTATGTTTAGCAGCAAACTTCTCAGCAGGCAAAGCAGCGGTATGGTAACGCTAATTATGGCCGCATCGCCGCTCACTATTTGTGTAGACTTCTCAAAGTTGCCGGGGACCTGACAGATGGTAGTCAGGCTGACTACCACTCCGCTGGCCATGTTGCAGCTGGTATTCTACAATTGCTCTACGCTGCTCATAAAGCCTGGCCAACATGTCCAGTGTAGAATTCCAGCACGTGGGCATGTCGCACAGCAGTCGGTGCTCTGGCAGCTGATAGCGATGTTGCAGTGTCCTGAGTGTGGTAGCATCCGTTGTGGACTTGTGAAAATGTGCACACACGCGGCGCACCTTGCTGAGCAGGTCAGACAAGAGGGGGTAGTTTTTCAGAAACCCCTGAACCACCAGATTGAAGACGTGGGCCAGGCATGGCACGTGTGTGAGGCTGCCAAGCTCCAGAGCTGCCACCAGGTTACGACCATTGTCACACAAGACCATGCCTAGTTGGAGGCTCAGCGGCGAAAGCCAGAGATCAGTCTGCTCCGTCAGACCCTGTAACAGTTGGGGGGCGGTGTGCCTCTTTTCACCTAAGCTGATTAGTTTCAGCACAGCTTGCTGATGCTTCCCCACCGCTGTGCTGCCGTGCCACACGCTGCCGACTGCTGGCGACATGCTCGCACTTCTTAATTGAGAGGTGGAGGTGGCGGAGGAGGAGGGGGGGTTGGAGGAGGTGGCATAATACGAAGGAGAAACAATCACTGTGGTAGGACCCGCTATCCTCGGTGCTGCTCTGAATCGGTCCCAGCCTCCACCAAGTATACCCAATGTGCCGTCAGGGAAATATAGTGTCCCTGCCCGCCAGCACTTGTCCACGTGCCCGTCATTAAGTGGACCTTCCCAGTAACCGCGTTGGTGAGGGCTCAGTTTATGTTGCGGGAGACGTGCTGGTGTCGGTGGTGGTGGTTTGCTCTGGCTGTGCCTCTCCCCCTGGCCACACACTGCCTCTTCCAACCTGTTCTTCTGCTGCACTTGCCTTCCCCTTTGAAACCCTGTCTTCAGTAAGCTTAGCAAGCCAGGTGGGGTCAGTCACCTCATCGTCCAGCAGCTCTTCCTCTGAATCCTCTGTCTGCTCCTCCATCGGACTTACTGCCCTTACAACAACCTCACTGACAGACAACTGTGTCTCATCATCCTCATCCACAAAAAGCTCTTGAGACAGGTGCCGGAAGTCCCCAACCTCATCACCCAGACTCTGGGAAATTTCAAAATGTTGGGCATCGGTCACAACAAACTCCTCAGGTGGGTGAGGAACCGTTTTTTCTGACTCAGGGCAGGGACCTGAGAACAGTTCCTGGGAGTCTGCCTATTCAGAATCTTTCCTTTTTCTGGAGTGACCAGGCTGGGAGGAAGGAGGAGCAGCCTAAGGATTCAGAGGTGCAGTCCCTAGGCCAGTAGGAGTGGACTGTGTGGAAGACTGGGTGTTGGATAATTTGCTGGATATGTTATCCGCGATCCACGACAGGACCTGATCGCACTGTCGTGCTTGTAATAAAGGTCTACCACGCAAACCCGCTAAATGTGAGATGAAGCTGGGGAGTGGAGAGACACGGCACTCTCCTAATCCCCCAGCAGCCCGCTCTGATTCAACCCGCCCAGGACCTCAGCCTCTGCCCACACCCTCACTTGGACGCCCACGTCCACATCCTCGACCTCGACCCTTACCCCTACTCTTCATCATGTCGGATTAAGGATAGAGCAGGGCCCAAATAAATTAACCCACTGTATAACGCTGAGAACTGGGGCTAATTCACTGCACACAGAGACTTGTAGATACCAGAGACTCTATTTTGTGACAGAAAAAATGAAACCGCTGTCTTGTGCTGATACCTATGGGTAATTTACCACTCACGGAAACTTGTAGATAAGAGAGGCTGTATGGAGTGGCAGAAAAAATTAACCCGGTGGATAGTGCTGATAACTGCAGCTACTTCATCCCACACTGAGAATGGTAGATGTAAGATACTTTGCAGAGGGGCAGAAAAAATTAACACGGTGGAAAGTGCTAATAACTGCGGCTACTTCCCCCCACACTGAGAATGGTAGATGTGAGATACTCTGCACAGGGGCAGAAAAAATTAACACGGTTAATAGTGCTGATAACTGCAGCTACTTCACCCCACACTGAGAACGTTTGAGGTGAGATGCTCTGCGCAGGCCCAGAAAAAATTAGCCCACTGCATAGCGATGGGAACTCCGGTTAATTCACCGCACACAGCGAATGGGAGATGTGAGATGCTCTGCACTGGCCCAGCAAAAATTAACACACTGTTTAGCTATGGGAACTCCGGCTAATTCATCACACACAGCGAATGGGAGATGTGAGATGCTCTGCACAGACCCCCCAAAAATTAGCCCTCTGTTTAGCGATGGGAACTCCAGCTAATTCACCATGCACAGCGATTGGGAGATGTGAGATGCTCTGCTCGGGCCAGCAAAATTAACGCACTGTTTAGCAATGAGAATTATAGCTAATTCACCGCACACAGTGAATGGGAGATGTGAGATGCCCTGCACGAACCCAGAAAAAATTAGCCCACTGTTAAGCGATGGGAACTCCAGCTAATTTACCGCACACAGTGAATGGGAGATGTGAGATGCTCTGCACTGGCCTAGCAAAAATTAACGCACTGTTTAGCGATGGGAACTCCGGCTAATTCAGCACACACAGCTAATGGGAGATGTGACATGCTCTGCACACACCCAGAAAAAAATAGCCAACTATTTAGCGATGGAAACGCCGGCTAATTCAGCGCACACAGCGAATGGGAGATGTGAGATGCTCTGCACAGACCCAGCAAAAATTAATGCACTGTTTAGCGATGGGAACTAGCTTCGGCTAATTTACCGCACACAGCGAATGGGAGATGTGAGATGCTTTGCACTGGCCCAGCAACAATTAACCCACTGTTTAGCGATAAGAATTGTGGCTAATTCAATACACACAGCGAATGGGATATGTGAGATGCTCTGCACTGTCCCAGCAACAATTAACCCACTGTTTAGCGATGAGAATTGCGGCTAATTCACCGCAAACAGTGAATGGGAGATGTGAGATGCTCTGCACTGGCCCAGCCAAAATTAACACACTGTTTAGCGATTGGAACTCCCACCAATTCAGCGCACACAGCGAATGGGAGATGTGAGATGCACTGCACAGATCCAGCAAAAATTAACGCACTGTTTAGCAATGGGAACTAGCTTCCGCTAATTCACCGGACACAGCGAGTGGAAGATGTGAGATGGTTTGCACTGGCCCAACAACAATTAACCCACTGTTTAGCGATGAGAATTGCGGCTAATTCACCGCACACAGCGAATGGGAGATGTGAGACGCTCTGCACTGACCTAGCAACAATTAATCCACTGTTTAGCGATGAGAATTGCGGCTAATTCACAGCATACAGTGAATGGGAGATGTAAGATGGTCTGCACTGGCCCAGCAACAATTAACCCACTGTTTAATGATGAGAATTGCGGCTAATTCACCACACACAGCGAATGGGAGATGTGAGATGGTCTGCACTGGCCCAGCAACAATTAACCCACTGTTTAGCGATGAGAATTTCGGCTAATTCACCGCACACAGAGAATATGAGATGTGAGGTGGTCTGCACTGGCCCAGCAACAATTAACCCACTGTTTAGCAATGAGAATTGCGGCTAATTCACTGCACACAGTGAATGGGAGATGTGAGATGGTCTGCACTGGCCCAACAACAATTAACCTACTGTTTAGCTATGAGAATTGCGGCTAGGGTTGCCACCAGACCAGTAAACCACTGGGCTGGCCGGTATTTTTTTTCTGTCAGGCCGGTGCCGGTATTTTTTTTACCGGCCCTATTACAGGCCAGTATTTTCAGAGCCTGCACTGCCCCTTAGCGTCTGTTAACTCTCCTTGGGCAGGGAAAACCCTCCTGACATCAGGGGAAACCATGACCTGCAAAGCCAACAGCTTCCAGGGCCTCCGATGAGGTCATATCATGTCATACCCTGTGTGGGAGGAGTCAGGGATCACATGACCATGGGAGCTAAGTAAGTGATGTGTGTGGGAGTCAGAATGAATGTAGCGGAGCTGTGTGTGCGATGTGTGTAGGGGTGAGAATGGATGTAGCAGAGCTGTGTGTGTGATGTGTGTGTGGGGGTCAGAATGGATGTAGCGGAGCTGTATGTGCGATGTGTGTGGGGGTCAGAATGGATGTAGCGGAGCTGTATGTGCGATGTGTGTGGGGGTCAAAATGGATGTAGTAGAGCTGTGTGTGCGATGTGTGTGGGGGTCAGAATGGATGTAGCGGAGTTGTATGTGCGATGTCTGTGGGGGTCAGAATGAATGTAGTGGAGCTGTGTGTGCGATGTGTGTGGGGGTCAGACTGGATTTAGTGGAACTGTGTGAGTGATGTCTGGGGATCGGGATGGATGTAGTGGAGTTGTGTGTGTATGCGATGTGTGGGGGTCAGGATGGATGTCCGGCAGGCGCTGCAGTGACAGTGTTGGGACCCGAAGAGCAGAGTGGAGGAGCAGTACATGCGGTACATCGAGGTATGTACCATGTACTGCATGTAATCTCGTATGTTTAGGTGGTATACGTTATACCAGCTATACATATAATTATGTACAGGACATATCTACCTTACATCAGCATCTCTATATACAGGGGAGGTATATCTCCTGTATATAGTGATATGGACCATGCTAGGGTAACTTGGGTATCTCCTGTATATAATTATATACGTGTAGATTGTATGCAATGTGAGCGTCTGCAGCGTATACTCGTGAGTAGATGACGTGTAGATCACACTAAACATCATCTACTCACGAGAACAGGACAGGATCCCGCACATGCGCACCAACACTGGATGGGATCCAGGAGATAAAGGAGAGAAAAAATGCTGTGATAAGCCACGCCCCAAGCCACGTCCCACAAGCCACACCCCTTTTTTCAATGGCTGGTATTTTTTCGCGACAAAGGTGGCAACCCTATTTGCGGCTAATTCACCGCACACAATGAATGGGGCATGTGAGATCGTCTGCACTGACCCAGCAACAATTAACCCACTGTTTAGCGATGAGAATTGCGGCTAATTCACCGCACACAGCGAATGGAAGATGTGAGATGGTCTGCATAGGGCTAATGCTTGAAAAAAAAATTGGTGCACTACTGCACTCAGGCAGCCAAAAAAGTAATGCACACAATGAGGAGTAGCCCTAAGAAGGACTGTTGGGTTCTTGAAGTCAGGATCCCTATACTAACACTTTCCCTATCTCAGCAGCATCTCTTTCCCTAACCTCTGCCAGCATGCCTCTGAGGCGAGCCGCGGGCGGCACCACTTTAAGTCCTCAGCGGTCACCTGATCCAGCCAGCCACTCACTGCCGTTGGCGGGCAGAGGGCTGGCACGCCACAGCAGGAAGTGGTAATGCCTTCCCTGCATGTATAGTGGCTAAAAATGGCACTAAACATGCGGGGAAGGAAATGCAATTGAGTCGAGTACCGCGTGGTGTTCGACTCGAGTAACGAGCATCTCGAGTACCCTAATGCTCAAACGAGCATCAAGCTCAGATGAGTGTGCTCGCTAATCTCTAACCGGCACACCTCAGGGATAAAAAGGGAAATCAGACAACACCAACCAAAGAAGATGTCACCTGTAGTCTCAGAAGGTAACTAAACTGTAATCACTATGTAGAGCTGGTACCAACACGCTAGGTGTCTTATAAAGTGGACATTTAAATGAATGAGAAACCATTTAATATATGCTAAAGTCTAGCAAAGCAAGAGACGTACAGTCCTGCTCTTAAAAGTATGTTTGCTCTGCTCACAGAGGAGGGTCTTAGTGGAGGTCCCACCATCTATAATGACCGTAATCCCTCATACGGCACACAATTTCAGCCAGCATCCAGTGTGCTCACCATGTTAAAATAAGGGATGAATACTTTTCTTCTTTTTGGCAGCACTGTATTTGAAGATAGCATACAATAGGCTGTCACATATTTTAATCCTGAACCCAATTCCCTCTTTGGTCAAGGATCTTGAACTATCATATGCATGTTCTAATGCTTAGCTGAATGCAGTAAAACTTTTCAATCCTTGTCCATCAGCCTTTATGACATCCTTCTGAAAAGTAATGAGTACTGCACAGATTCATTCTGGTGCTTCCTTACCATCTCAGTGGTTTTATGGTGCCGAATCCATATACTCTGACAGTATGAAGTCATTTCCCTGAAAAACTATTTTCAGATCTCATTTACATAATGGGCTGTTGAGGGAATGTGCTTGTTTTATGAAGGGGACATTTGGGGATTGTCACAAGCTCTGAATCCTGTAAAAATCCAAGTGACAATTATAGAAGTATAATATTAAGTCATCACATGAGGAGTGCTGCCAAATGAGGGAACAATCACACAACGATGCTGATGCAACACACAAATAGCTGCACTGGTCTCCTTGAAAAGATTATGTGGTTCTTGCTGTGCCCATGTTTGGGCCCCCTACTGCAGTAATTCCTCACTGGGATACCATGCCACCCTGGTGTGCTGTGAGACCCCACCAGGGGTGCCGAAACACCAGGGGCAGATTGCCCGTTCAGTCCCCCTAAAAAAAAATCCAGGTGGATTGGTCACATCCTGGGGCTGCCTGCAACTACCACTGCAGTAGCGGCTGCTACGGGCATCCTACTAAACCTTTAGTTTACAAGGTGGCCAGGTGAGGCTATAAAGTAAAAAAAACAAAACTGTATATTCACCTTCTTCACTTTTCCCCTGGTCTGGTCCTGCCTGATTTCCGGTTGAACAGTAATGTGGTATGTGACCACTGTGGCAATTGTACACAGTAGTCACGTGTGACCATGTGACCCGGATGTCAGGAAATACTGAAGTGGATGAAAGGACCACCGAAGCAGTTTAGACAGCAAAGGAGGTGAGTATATATTTTTTAATTATACAGCATAAGAAGGACTGGGAGAGCGCTATTGCTGATGGGGACAAAAAGGGGGAGTATTTTTTACTGATGGAGGGATGCAGAGGCAGCATTATTACTGATGGGGCATCAAGGGGGAGTGTTTTTTGTTGGAGGACTAAAATGGGCTTCATTATTACTGATAGGGCAACAAGGAGGAGCACTACTAATGAGAGAACAATGTCACGACAGGCTAACAAGGGGAAAGATTTTTTAATAAATGGGCGGCATTATTAGTGGCAAGGCAACAAAGAGGGCATTTTTAATGATGGGGACAATTTGCCAGAGAAAGGGAGACAGAGAAAGGGATGACTACTGTTCTTGTGGTCATGGATAGACTTACGAAGATGGCCCATTTCATCCTCATAGATAAGATTCCCACTGCCAAGCACACTGCAGAGTTGATGATGCGGGAAGTTGTCCAATTACACAGAATTCCAGATGATGTGGTCTCTGACAGAGGGGTCCAGTTCACCTCAAAGTTCTGTAGACACGTCTACATGACCCTGGGAAGCACCGTAAATCTTTCTTCTGCCTTTCATCCCCAGTCTAATAGCCAGACTGAGAGGACAAACCAAACCCTGGAACAGTAGCGTTGCTGCTCCCAACTATCAATCACAGACTGATGTAATTAGCAGAAACTCAGAAGACGTTGTAGGAAGTCTTACGGAAGGCCCAGAATGTTCCAGGTTGGAGAGAAGATGTGGTTATCCACTAAGAATCTTAAGGCCAGTGTAACCTCTCCCAAACTTGGGCAAAGATTCATCGGTCCTTTCCCAATCTCAGTGAGGGTCAGCCAGGTGGCATTTTGTTTGAAACTCCCGGGCAGCCTGAAGATTCAACCCGTCTTCCATGTATCACTACTGAAACCATTCAAAGAGAGCACATTTGTGGTAAGAAATCAGCCACCTCCTCTACCAGTAAAAGTCCAAGGGGAAGAGAAATATATAGTTGCCAAAATTCTGGACTCTCAAATTTGCAGAGGTAGATTGCAACACCTGCTGCAATGAAAGGGGTATGGACCAGACGAAAATTCATGGGAGCCAGATCAGACTGTGCATGCCCCAAGACTCAGAAGGGAGTTCCACAGGGGGTAACCTGGTAAGCCAGCCCCTGCGACGTCTTTCCGGGGATGGCTGTCAGAACTCAAACCGGGAACCTCTTGTACTGCAAGCACTGGACCTTCTTATTGAACTATCCAGTCTATGAACACTTTCCCTGCATAACTCTCAGCCTTGCTCTCTTATCCCAGTTATCTAGCACCTGCCTCCTGGTCCTGACCCCGCCTCTTGCCTTGATTGCATCTACTATAAAAGCCTGGCCTTGCCACTCTCTCGGTGCCTGATTATCCTGCTTCACAGCAGCGTTTAGTCAAGCTCCACATTACCTACTCCTCTGCTATTACTGCAACAACTACCTGATAACTGCTGGCTTCCACCTGACTACTCTTTCCACCTCATCCCTTGTACTGCAAACGTGACCACCCAATAACAACTCCTGGTTTCCACCAGACTACGCTTCCCGCCACATCCTTTGTACTGAAAACATGACTACCGAATAACCACTCCGGCTTCCTCCTGAGTACTGTCCAGTCCTGCTCGGCTACTACACCCATAGCTCCTATTCAGTGCCGGTAAGACGCTACAGAGAATTTTTAATGATTGGGCAATAATAGGGAGCATTATTCCTGATAAGGGCATAAAAGGGGGGCATTATTATTACTGGGGCTGCTGAGAGGGCAACTATTACTACTGGGGCCACTGAGCGGGACCACTATTAGCACTTGGTGCCACTCAGAGGGAGCACTGTTACTACTGGGCCCACTGAAAGGAGGTGCTATTACTATAGAGACCACTGTAATAATGGAGGTAAAATCATACATTGTGATAAGCTACATGCCTAGCTACTCCCTCTAACCACACCCTTTTTGGGAAGGGGTGCCTCACAATAGCATTTTTTTACCCAGAGGTACCCCAAGGCTGAAAAGTTTGGGAAACACTTACTGCTTTAGGGACTTCATTCACATTCTATTGAATCATAGGAAACCCCACCACAGACTTTTTGAAATGCTCAATAATATTTGTTTTCATTGTATTTCAAATATATAGATAAGGATTTCAAACGTAGAGGTTAATAAACATAAAAGTAGCAACATTTCAGGCAAAGCTGTGTCCTTCATCAGGCTTGGCCATACAGATGGCTAGTTATAAGGTAGTATCATTATCCAAGAAAGGTGTGGACGGGAATGAGAGGTTGAAACCCAGGGGGTCCCATCGCGTTTTGTGTAATGCTGCGCACCAGGAATCCATGGCATGAAAACCCAATAAAAACAAATATTTATGAGCATTTCAAAAAGTCTGAGTTGCTTTTTTTTCTATGATTCTAGTGAATATGATGATGTTGATATCAACATGTGTTCCCCTCTCTTACCAGCTTTAAGTGATGCATAATAGGGTTTAGGAGGAGGCTACATAGTTTGGGGAGTTGTTTTACAGACCAGGTAAGGGAGTAGGAGATATATATATATATATATATATATATATATATAGAGCATGCATATTGCACAGCACTTCACATCGCTTAACTCCTTTGTAGCCAGCCCATTTTGTGCTTTAAGGACCAAGCGATTTTCATTGCTGCATTGCAAGAGCCATAACTCATTGACATAGCCATATGAGAGCTTTCTCTTTTTGCGGTCTTTTTTAATGGTACCACTCTATAATGTGTTGTATAACATTTAGTACATATTTTTGAGGAAGGGGAAAGAGATAGAAAAAAATTGAGAAATGTCATCATTGTTTTTAAATTTCGTTTCTACAGCATTCTCCAGTACGAATAACATGATAATTTTCTTATCTAGATCAACACGATTACTGTGATACCAAGTTTGTATAGATTTTTAACATTTTTACTATTTTAGCACAATAAAAACACATTTTTAAAGAAAAATAATTGAATTTGCATTAACACATTCTAAGAACCATAACATTTTTATTTTTACAGCATCAGGGTTTTGTGAGGTCTTGTTTTATTATTGGTACCATTTGGGTACATGTGACTTTTGGATTGCTTTTTATTGCATTTTTTGGGAGGTGAACAAAATAAAAAATAGCAGGCTGTTGAGTGCTTGGTGAATGTCTGTGCTGATAGGGTGAACAATTGGGGGGTGAGGTGAGCGCTGTATCTGCTTAAGGCCTCATGCCCACGGCCAGGTCAGATTCCGACTGTGAAATATCGCAGCAGAATCAGACCTGGCGCCCCCCAGAGACCCCTTACTCACCTATCCGGATCTGCTATGAGTGTCTCGGCCAGCGAGCCGGTGCACATGCACATTGCAACACATGACGCGCCAGCGCTGGGCTGTGACGTGGATTCTCGCACAGAATAGAACATGCTGCAATTCTACCCCGCAAACAGAAAATTGCAGTTGATTTCCACTCGTGGGCAGGGAAGAATCATTTACTACAGCATGTCTATGGACGGACATTGCTTCGGAATTCACGGCGGGTATCTGACTGTGAATTCCCCAGTGATAATCCATCTGTGGGCATTCGGCCTAAATCAGCTGCAGGATCTTATAATCAACAGGGCACCCAGACTTCTCCAGCTTAAACCTCTAGCCCACTATATACCCAGAGATGTCTTGGCCAGTATTCTTAATTTTTTCATGTTAGGGAAAAGTTCTTAGAGGTGGCAGGGGAAATGGGCCAACTACCTGTGTCTTATCAAACACTGTCTCTGTTCTTGGTTTTATCTGCAGCAACTGTGGCGCAAAGAGGTCAACTGCTACCTGTCACCACATTGCTAAGAGACAACTAAATTGCCTATAAATGGGGATTCCCTGTGCGCCTACTGATAACCCACAATAGCACTACTTTCGCTATCAAACCCTTGGATGAAGGAATTAACCTCTTGCAGCAATGTAACTTTGAAATCTCCTCTAGATCCTAGACAAGACAGTCAACACCTTCCAGAGGAATGGCACATCGTGAGGTCAAACAAGTTCAATGTTAACTGTTAAACCTGCCCTGTTGGTATGACTTTATGATTCACAATTTAGATAGACCAGAGAACTTTTACCCACACATAAATATTCAGCTCTAGAAGAGCTGCCTCATCTTCCTTCCCGGTCACAAGGTTTTACTTGTCTACTGTTACTGTTGTGTCTTTTTGTCTTTCCTTTTATTCATCTCTTTATGCAACAGGTATCAACAATGGCCAACACAGAGCAAGAAAGCTGCTCTCTAGAGATGAGCGAGCGTACTCGCTAAGGGCAAATACTCAAGTGAGTATTGCCTTTTGCGAGTACCTGCCTGCTCGTCTTAAAAGATTAAAGATTCCGGTGCCGGCGGGGGTGAGCGGTGAGTTGCGGGAGTGAGCAGTGGGGAGGGGGGGGGGGGGGGAGAGAGAGATCTCCCACCCCCGATCCTCCCCGCTCTCCCCCACCAGCACCTGAATCTTTTGAGACGAGCGGGCAGGTACTCGCAAAAGGCAATACTCGCTCGAGTATTTGCCCTTAGCGAGTACGCTCGCTCATCTCTACTGCTCTCATGACGATATTCTTGTATTGCTTTTACTATAAGGCTGGGTTCACACAGGGCGGATTTGCCGCGGGATTAGCCAGCCATGTGGACGAAATTTCTCAGAAATCTCGTCCACGTGGGACGGCCAATCCGCTGCGGTAAGTCAGGCTGGAACGGCGGCTGCAGCGGCCGCAGCGGCCGCAGCCGCGGTTTCAGAATATGCAGCATGTCTGTTTATCTTTTCTTTCCGTCGCGGCCGCGCTCTCCTCTATGGGAGCGCCGGCCGCAACGGAAAAGCGAGCGGCCGGGCCGCTTCAAAGCTGCCGCGGGTTTTTCCACGGAGGTTCTCCCGGCGGAAATCTCGCGGTTTTTGCTGCGGCCAAACCACAGGAATTCCGGCGGGAATCCGCCCCGTGTGAATCCAGCCTAAAGGATTCCACGTAAATATGGTTCTTTTATTTATTGGTAAACATGGTGATTCAGATAGTATCAATAAATGTGAAGGGGCTTAATAGACCACAGAAATGTGCATTTATGTAGGAAAATGTAAAATGTTCTCCCCAGATATTTTTTGTGCAGGCATAATATCGAACGATACCTTCCGCATAAAATATCCTAGATATCCCACAATCATCCAATTTCACTTTACTACTAAACTGAGAGGTGTTCTAATTGCAATAAAACACTCTGCAGCATTTCTGCTAATTCAAAAGAAAATAGACCCGCAAGGCAAATATGTTGTAATAGTCTGTTCTACAAACAACAGAATATATACATTAGCTTCAATTTATATCCCTAATAAAACACAAAGAAGTTTCACACATAAAATCCTTTGTATCTTTTCAAAATGCAAGCAAGGCAAATTATTTATTTGCAGTGATTTCAATGTAGTATCAGATAACACTGATAGCACCTCCAACTTGAGCAACCAGGGTTTAAAGGCCCATTTACACGCTAAGACAATCTTTCACTAATGTCCATTAACACTTTATCAGCTTCCTTTTGCATGTAAAAGGGCCTCTGGGAGCTAATTGCTGAGCCCAGCATGTGGTTTAAGCTCTGCACACAACTGCATTGTTCTCGCATGGGCTGTCAGCAGAATACAATGTATTCTCTGACTCCTATGCAGAACACAGGGTACGGTCCCCGTTATCTCTCTCTGCTGTGCTATGGATTTTAAGTTAACCTTGAGATCATCATTCAGCTGAAGAGTGAACAATGGTAGTGTTTACACGCAATGATTATCGCTCATATGCCATTATTTGAATACATTTTGAGCGGTAATCGTTGCATGTAAATAATTAGTCTAAATGATGGCATATGAGCGATAATCATTGCATGTAAACACTGCCATCATTCACTCTTCAGCTAAGGTGATCTTAAAATCCATTGTTCAGCCGGAGAGAGATAACAGGGACCACACTCAGCGTTCTCTATGGGAGTCTGAGATTACATTGTATTCTGCAGACCTCCCATGCGAGAACAATGGAGCTGTGTGCAGAGCTCAGACCACATGCTGTGCTCTGCAAACAGCTCTCAGAGGCCCTTTTATGCACAAATGAAGGTGATAAAGTGTTAATGGACATTAGTGCATAATGCAAAACGATCGCTATAACTGTCAATCTTTCAATCGTTTGAAAGATTATCTTTGCCTGTAAATGGGCCTTTAGGTGACATATGATGAAAGGAAAAACTCTTCTACCTTTGGCGAGCAATGCACATCTCTGAAAGAGTTTACTCCTTCTACTCGAATGTCCATGATGTTCATATCAAATAGAAATTTACTACCGTTTTCTCAAGAATCGACAGTCAAATCAATCACCTCATCCAATCATGCCGCACTCACATTGATTTTAGCAGAATAATATAACTAAACACCAACATATATTTGTAGTAATGACTCTTTATTATCACAGGTGAAACATAAAAACAATTTGAAAATAGATTTAAAGGATTTCTTCACTCATAATATATTCCTCGAAGTGAAGCCGCGTCTTATGGGACACCCACAAAACATACGTAAGAGGTTCTTTTATTAGAATAGGTCACAACGTGAAAAAAGAATGGACTTGAACTCTGAACGACTTTCTTGATAAAATAAAAGCTCTTGAAACACAAGACAAAAAGAAACAGAGACATCTTATGAGGCAGAAGGGCTCTTTCAATGCAAACATAATTATTATAATCATAAGTTATCTACTACAAAATCATAAGAGGAAAATAAGAAAGATTAAAGCCCAATACTATTTGCAAAATCTGAAAAACTACTGGTGTCTCACCTCAAGTCCAACAATTAAAATCATGGATCCCATATGTAGGGGAAAACTCACAAACCCCTACAGATATAGAAAATAGCTTTTGAGATTATTATTTGGGCTTGTATAATCTCCAAGACAACCCTTTTACTTTTTCAAGCACTACACATCAAATTCAAAAATTTTGGCAAAATATTACCTACGTACTCTAGATTCACCAATCCTAATAACAGAAGTGCTCAAACATATCTACTCCCTACCAGCTGGTAAATCAACGGGCCTGGACGGACTTATGATAAGACTTTTCAAAATATTCTTGTCCTGCACCTGTGAAGACCTTTCAATTAGCAATACAGAGGGCTCCTTTCCTAAAGGAAACCAAAAATTCTTAAAGGGGTTGTCTCGCGGCAGCAAGTGGGGTTAAGTACTTCTGTATGGCCATATTAATGCACTTTGTAATATACATCGTGCATTAAATATTGGCCATACAGAAGTTATACACTTACCCCTCTGATGCTGGCGTCCCCGTCTCCATGGCGCCGACCAAAGCTGCCTTCTGCCGGGATTAGACGCGCTTGCGCTGTCTGCCCTCTTCTGTCCGGCTCCGGCGTGCTCGCGCTGCAGAGGTCTTCTGCGCATGCTAGTTTCCAAAAAACATACCACTCGAAAGAGTGGGAAAGGGAGATAGATCAAAAATTTAGTGACACAGAATGGAAGCAAGCCTTCTATCTGATTCATAAAGCACTCCAATGTAGTAATCATGTAGAAACATTAATTAAAATCCCACTAAGGCCCCCTGTCCGTGGGCGTTGCGAAGTCCTGCGGCGAATCTCACCGCCCGGGAGCAGGAGCCGCCGCCGAATCTCCGCCGGTCAGCCCTATCTGATAGATAGGCTGGCCGGGGAGAATCGGGGCAATTCGCAGCATGCTGCGAATTGCCCGCCGCAATCGGAAAATCGCAATGATTCTCCGCTCATGGACAGGTGCCGGCGCTTTCCATAGCAATGCATTCCATAACAATGCTTTTCATAGCAATGCTATGGAAAGCATTGGCCAGCATGATTCGCCAGCGGTTTACTGCTGGCGAATACAAGTCCGCAGACAGGGGGCCTAAGATGGCATTATACACCAATCTGTCTAAGATACACCCTGAGTGCTGGCCTCACCGTTGGAGAAATTTTGGAGACAAGGGATCACTACTACATATCTCGTGGAACTACCCTTTTTTCCAGCAGTATTGTGACTCAGTGTTTCAGTTACTATCTTTTTTGGTTGGTTACCCAGTCCAGAAATTTCCCTTGCTAGCTTTGATAAATATTAACTCCCATCTAATCCTACCGAAATTTTGAATTTTGGGATACAAAGTGCTAGCATTATCAAACTTGGTTATTCTTAAACACAGGAAAAGTACTTGCATCCCTGTAGAGATGCGCTGGTGCACAATTTTAAAAACAAGACCTCGGATGCTTCACACCGCACGTTGGCGTCGATTCGAAACGGTTGTTTTCCCTGTTTGAATTGTGCAGCCTGTAGTAATCTCCTTAAGGCTGAATTCACATGAACGTATATCGGCTCGGTTTTCACGCCGAGCCGATATACGTCGTCCTCATCTGCAGGGGGGGGGGGGGGATGGAAGAGCCAGGAGCAGGAACTGAGCTCCCGCCCCCTCTCTGCCTCCTCTCCGCCCCTCTGCACTATTTGCAATGGGGAGAGGCGGTACAGGGGTGGGGCCAATTTGCGGAACTTAGCCCCGCCTCTGTCCCACCTCTCCTCATTGCAAATAGTGCAGAGGGGCGGAGAGGAGGCAGAGAGGGGGCGGGAGCTAAGTTCCTGCTCCTGGCTCTTCCATCCTCCCCCCCCCCCCCCCCCGCAGATGAGGACGACGTATATCGGCTCGGCGTGAAAACCGAGCCGATATACGTTCGTGTGAATGCAGCCTTAAGGAGACACTTTCGCACATCCCTACACTGGCACTCAATACCGCATCAGAGGTCACGTTACATGTGCATCATCGTATGTAATCTACATGGTTACGTGCCCTTGCAGCTTATGGTACAAACCACAATTTTTATGCAGGCTGAAGCACAACAAGTGAACGAATAGTGCAGTATGGCTTCGCATTTACCCACAACGATTATCGTTCACTTTCGCTCATTTGAACGAATTTTGAGAGCTAATTGTTGAGTGTGAATGGGCATTACATTCTTATATGTGAATTAGAATAGAAAATTGTTATCTGTAGCAATACAAACAAAAACTGGGCTTTAAGGCTCCAGTAAAACTTCATTTGCAGAAAAACAAATACATCTTGATAGCAAGAACAATGTCATCCATTCAACTTTTGTTGTCATGACAACCACCCTAACAAGGCTACGTCTAAAGCCTTAAGTGTCCTTAATCAAATGCATTTTATTGATCGATCTGTGTGCGTCATGGCTGAGTGTGTAACCTCTTTACACGATGGACATTTTCAAAGTGTAACAGCAAATTAAAGAAACAGATCAACACTGCGGTTCGAGGAATACAATGCACATTTTTCACTTTTTACCAAATGTGAAAATATATATATATCATTTTAGAACCATACTGACCTGATAAGAAAGTGCCTTACAAGTGTCCAAGCCATAAGAAGTCTAAAGATTTCTCTGGAATAGAAATGATACTTTGCTATCCAGACTTTTTGAGTGGTTGAATACTTTTATAAGGCCCTTTTTAAACATGTTTTTATAGTTTTCTTTTATTATTACACTAGGTAACCAAAAATGCATTTTATATGGGTTGTGTTGCTTAGATCACATGTAATGTGTAGAGATGAGCGAGTATACTCGCTAAGGCTAACTACTCGAGCGAGTAGTGCCTTAGCCGAGTATCCTCCCGCTCGTCTCTAAAGATTCGGGGGCCGGCGGAGGGCGGGGAGCGGCGGGGAGAGCAGGGAGGAATGAAGGGGAGATCTCTTTCTCCCCCCCCCCCCGCTCACCGCTGCAACTCACCTGTCAACCGCGCCGGCCCTCGAATCTTTACAGACGAGCGGGAGGATACTCGGCTAAGGCACTACTCGCTCGAGTAGTTAGCCTTAGCGAGTATACTCGCTCATCTCTAGTAATGTGCTTTTACTGAGTCATAACTTTGATTATATATAATGACCAGTTCATCGCCGTCAGACATCATGAGTCCAAAGTGATGAAAATGGGTGCATGGAGATTCAAGCTATTCCAGAAACAGATAGCTCCTCTAAAAATATATAACAGTTCACCAGCACTCCAAGAAAAATGGCTTGCATTAAGAAATTAAATGTATTACATCAAGATAAGACAATGTGGAGGAGTAAAATATAAAAGGGACCCTCTGACGTGTTTCAAGCACATTGCTTTTATCTTGGTTTGATAAAAGCAATGTTCTAATCCAAACCATTTTTCTTGGACTGCTGGAGAACTGTTATATAATTTTGGAATAACTTTGGTTTTGTATCAACTGAGCCAGTATTTTAGCTTTCCTTTTGTCATACACAATATATCACTGTACAAATCACACCCAATAGTGGAAGATTGTTAATAAGTGTGTCATTGAGCATGGTACAGGAACCTGTTAATTTTTGCAAGTCTGGAGCTGCCTGGAAATCTAAAGTATACTTTCTGTTGCTTGCAGGAGACAATCAGATAAAGTATTCACATTGGTTTTCCCATGGCCTAGAGAGATTGCAAGTATACTTGTGACCTCTCAAAGATATGGAAAAACCAATTTGTATTTAGGGCCAGCCAAAATAATAGCAATTAGTACAAAACCAAAGTTTTTTGCTCAATAAAAGCACATTACCAGTTACATGTAACCTAAGCAACACAAAACTAGTATTAAATCCACTAGAACAACTAAAGAAATTGTTACCTAGTGGTAATTGTGTATGAATGTGTGTTAATGTTTCTTGATTGAATTAGATTTACTGATTTTATGCAAACAAGAATAAGGAAAATCACTGGTTTTATTGCATAATAGGGATTTTTCGTTTAAATCATTTTTCTGACTGCAAAACTACAAATAGATTTTTTAAAATGTTTTTCACATAGGAAACTAAGGCCTCAGCGGGTCACCCGCACGCGTGATCCACACCCATAGGACTACATTGGACACCCGCAGGTAATTAACCCCTTCCCGCTGCAGGGCGTAAGTTTACGTCCTGGCAGCGGGATACTTCCCGCAATTGGACGTAAACTTACGTCCTGCACTTACATTGTCGCCGCGGTGACTATCGCGGCGACACAGTAGTGACGTTTGCTAACATCGTTAGCAGACAATCACTACGTGCGGGCCAGGGACCAATCACAGTGGTCCCGCCCCAGCGATCGCTGTGATTGGTCAGTGAAGAACTCACTGACCAATCACAGCTCGGCAGCAGAAAGCCCGCTGTTTATAGTGTAGTCTCTCTCTGCAATCGCCTCACAGTGCTTCCGGCGGTTGTAGAGAGCGATATAGCAGTGTAAAAAATAAAATATCATAGCGATCTGTAGTGTAGGGAGAGTGTAGTGAGGTGTGATCTGTAGTGTAGTGTAGTGAGAGTGTAGTGAGGTGTAATAAGCAGTGTAGTGAGAGTGTAATAAGCAGTGTAGTGAGAGTGTAATCAGTAGTGTGTAGTGTAGTGAGGTGTGATCTGTAGTGTAGCTGGGATTTGTAGTGCAGTGTGTGATCAGTAGTGTAGTGTAGCTGGGATTTGTAGTGTAGTGTGTGATCTGTAGTGTGTGATCAGTAGTGTAGTGTAGCTGGGATTTGTAGTGTAGTGTGTGATCTGTAGTGTGTGATCAGTAGTGTAGTGTAGCTGGGATTTGTAGTGTAGTGTGTGATCTGTAGTGTGTGATCAGTAGTGTAGTGTAGCTGGGATTTGTAGTGCAGTGTGTGATCTGTAGTGTAGTGTAGCTGGGATTTGAAGTGCAGTGTGATTAGTATAGTAGTGTAGCGCATTTTGTAGTCTCCCTTCCCGTCATTAGTTTGTCAGTGTATCTGTCTGTGTAAAAAAAAAAAAAACCTTTTGTGTTCCCATTTTATAGTCCCCTTCCCGTCATTTGTCAGTGTAGTGTAGTGTATAGTTTGTCAGCGTAGTGTGCAGTTTGTCAGTGTATCTGTCCGTGTAAAAAAAAAAAAGAAAAAAAAGAAAAAAAAAAGTTCCTTTTGTGTTCCCATTTTATAGTCCCCTTCCCGTCATTTGTCAGTGTAGTGTAGTGTATAGTTTGTCAGCGTAGTGTGCAGTTTGTCAGTGTATCTGTCCGTGTAAAAAAAAAAAAGAAAAAAAAGAAAAAAAAAAGTTCCTTTTGTGTTCCCATTTTATAGTCCCCCTTCCTGTCATTAGTCAGTGTAGTGTAGTGTATAGTTTGTCAGCGTAGTGTGCAGTTTGTCAGTGTATCTGTCCGTGTAAAAAGAAAAAAGAAAAAAAAGAAAAAAAAAAGTTCCTTTTGTGTTCCCATTTTATAGTCCCCCTTCCCGTCATTAGTCAGTGTAGTGTAGTGTATAGTTTGTCAGCGTAGTGTGTAGGTAGTCAGTGTATCTGTCGGTGTAAAAAAAAAAAGAAAAGAAAAAAAAAGTTCCTTTTGTGTTCCCATTTTATAGTCCCCTTCCCGTCATCAGTCAGCGTAGTGTGAAGTTAGTCAGCGTAGTGTATAGTTTGTCAGCGTAGTGTGTTCGTGTATTGTCAGCATATCTGTCAGTCTAAAAAAAAAAAATAAAAATAAAGTTTGTTCTGCATTTCTGCCCCCGTTCGCTGGTCACCCCATCCCAGTGAACCCGCAGTGTCCTATACAATAAATTTTTTTTTCTGAAGTGCATATTACACTTTTATAATGGCCCGCAGGAGATATACTGCTGAGGAGGTGTACGCAATTATTGCCTCTGACTCAGATTCTGCTAGTGGGGATGACGCGACTTTTCTCGCATTCTCCTCCTCCTCATCTTCATCCTCATCTAGTGAATCTGAACTACCTGTACCCCCAAGAAGGCGTCCAAGGACCGCCACTACTGTGGACCCCAATACACCTGATGTTAGTTGGGGTACTCCTGAAAATTTTAGACCCCAGATCCCTGACTTCCATGGCAACCCAGGGATTCAGTTTGATACTGAAGGGCTCAGAGCGAGGGACTTTTTTATGTTTTTTTTTCCCGATGATTTTATTGCACACATAGTGACCCAAACGAATTTGTATGCCCAGCATTTTATACAGCAAAATCCCACCTCCAGCTACGCAAGACCCGATATGTGGACCCCTGTGGATCCACTAGAAATAAAAAAATTTTGGGGTCTTGTGTTAACCATGGGTCTAGTGAAAAAGCCGACCATCCGGGCGTACTGGAGTACTGACATTTTGTATCACACTCCTATGTTCCGCATGGCAATGTCAAGGACACGGTTTGAGATGATCCAAAAATTTTTGCACTATAACAATAATGCAGAGTGCCCCCCAAGTGATCATCCCAATTATGATCGTTTATATAAAATCAGGCCAGTAGTGGAACATTTTAATTTTAAATTTGCCCAGGCATATATCCCCCAAAAAAATATTGCAGTAGACGAGTCCCTGGTGCACTTCAAGGGGAGGCTTAAATTCCGCCAGTACCTGCCCAGTAAGCGGGCACGGTATGGCGTGAAATTGTACAAACTGTGCGAAAGTGCATCGGGGTACACGCATAAATTCCGCATTTATGAGGGAAAGGACACCAAAATTGAGCCCCCAGAATGCCCCCCCGTGCTGGGAGTAACAGGGAAAATAGTGTGGGAACTAGTGCACCCACTATTAGACCAGGGTTACCATCTATACGTGGACAACTTTTATACCAGTGTCCCCCTGTTTCAGTGCCTCGCTTCCAGAGGAACAGTGGCATGTGGTACCATCCGAAAAAATCAGAGAAGCCTCCCTAAAACGCTGCTTGGGCAACTGCTCAGAAGGGGTGAGAGCCGGGCCCAATGCAGCAACAATATGTTGTGTGTCAAGTATAAGGACAAGAGGGATGTCCTTATATTGACCACAATCCACGGCCACAGTAGTACCCCCTGCCCAGTACGAGGTACCAGTACAGAAACCCCCAAACCAGACTGTGTCCTTGACTACAATAAGAACATGGGAGGTGTGGACCTATCAGACCAGGTACTGGAGCCGTATAATGCCATGCGGAAAACACGGGTGTGGTACAAAAAACTGGCTGTGCACCTCGTACAGATGGCAATGTACAATGCCTACGTGCTGTATCGGGGTGCAGGCCAGAGGGGCACCTTCCTCGAGTTTCAGGAAGACGTTATCAAGGCCCTAATATTTGGGGAACAGGAGGTGGGAGAGCAGCCCAGTACTTCTGGAAGCGAGGCCACGAGGATTGTACCAGGGCAGCACTTTCCCAGTGAAATTCCCTCCACTGGGAAGAAGGGAAGGACCCAAAAAAAGTGCAGAGTGTGCTATAAACAAGGGATAAGAAAGGACACCATACATCATTGCGAAACGTGCCCCACACAACCCGGCCTGTGTATAAAAAATTGTTTTAAGACATACCACACATCCCTGAAATTTTAATTTGACTGTTGCCCTGACGTTTTACCCCGATGTACTTCGCACAGCTTGTACATAAACCCACATGCCAAGTCCTTCCCTTCTGGGCCCTGCCATGTGCCCAAACAGTTTACGCCCAGATATGGGGCATTTCTGCACATAGGAGCAATTGGGTAACGCATCATGGGGTACCTTTTTTCCTTCTGCTCCTGGTAAAAAATATAAATCTGGGCCTAAAGCTAAACATTGCTGGAAAAATTAGAATTTTTTTGTATTCAACTCAAACTGTTAAAAAAATTCCTGAAACATCTATGAGTTCAAAATGCTCACTGCACCCCTTACTAAATTCCCTGAGGGGACAAGTTTCCAAAATGGGGTCAATTCTTTGGGGTTTCAAATGTACTGGTACCTCAGGGGCACTGCAAACACTATATGGGGTCTGAAAATTATTCCAGCAAAATCTGCATTCAAAAGGTGCTCCTTTCCTTCTGAGCCCTGCTATGTGCCCAAACAACAGTTTACGCCCACATATGGGGCATTTCCGTGCCCGGGAGAAATTGGGTAATGCATCATGGGGTACCTTTTCTCCTTCTGCTCCTGGTAAAAGCTATAAATCTGGGCCTAAAGCTAAACATTACAGGAAAAATTTGAATTTTTCGTATTCAACTCAAACTGTTGAAAAAATTCCTGAAAAACCTATGAGTTCAAAACGCTCACTGCACCCCTTAATAAATTCCCTGAGGGGACAAGTTTCCAAAATGGGGTCAATTCTTTGGGGTTTCAAATGTACTGGTACGTCAGGGGCACTGCAGACACTACATGGGGGCTGAAAATGATTCCAGCAAAATCTGCATTCAAAAGTGCTCCTTTCCTTCTGAGCACTGCCATGTGCCCAAACAACGATTTATGCCCACATATGGGGCATTTCCGTGCCCGGGAGAAATTGCGCCACGCATCATGGGGTACCTTTTCTCCTTCTGCTCCTGGTAAAAACTATAAATCTGGGCCTAAAGCTAAACATTATGTGAAAAAATGGAATTTTTCGTATTCAACTCAAATTGTTAAAAAAATTCCTCAAGCACCTGTGGGTTCAAACCTCTCACTACACCCCTTAATAAATTTCCTGAGGGGTCTAGTTTCCAAAATGGGGTCAATTCTTGGGGGTTTCAAATGTACTGGTACCTCGGGGGCACTGCAAACACTACATGGGGTCTGAAAATTATTCCAGCAAAATCTGCATTCAAAAAGCCAAATATCGCTCCTTCTCTTCTGAGCCCTGCCATGTGCGTGAACAACAGTTTACGCCCACATATGGGGCATTTCCGTGCTCGGGAGCAATTGGGTAACGCATCATGGGGTACCTTTTCTCCTTCTGCTCCTGGTAAAAACTATAAATCTGGGCCTAAAGCTAAACATTATGTGAAAAAATGGAATTTTTCGTATTCAACTCAAATTGTTAAAAAAATTCCTCAAGCACCTGTGGGTTCAAACCTCTCACTACACCCCTTAATAAATTTCCTGAGGGGTCTAGTTTCCAAAATGGGGTCAATTCTTGGGGGTTTCAAATGTACTGGTACCTCGGGGGCACTGCAAACACTACATGGGGTCTGAAAATTATTCCAGCAAAATCTGCATTCAAAAAGCCAAATATCGCTCCTTCTCTTCTGAGCCCTGCCATGTGCGTGAACAACAGTTTACGCCCACATATGGGGCATTTCCGTGCTCGGGAGCAATTGGGTAACGCATCATGGGGTACCTTTTCTCCTTCTGCTCCTGGTAAAAACTATAAATCTGGGCCTAAAGCTAAACATTATGTGAAAAAATGGAATTTTTCGTATTCAACTCAAATTGTTAAAAAAATTCCTCAAGCACCTGTGGGTTCAAACCTCTCACTACACCCCTTAATAAATTTCCTGAGGGGTCTAGTTTCCAAAATGGGGTCAATTCTTGGGGGTTTCAAATGTACTGGTACCTCGGGGGCACTGCAAACACTACATGGGGTCTGAAAATTATTCCAGCAAAATCTGCATTCAAAAAGCCAAATATCGCTCCTTCTCTTCTGAGCCCTGCCATGTGCGTGAACAACAGTTTACGCCCACATATGGGGCATTTCCGTGCTCGGGAGCAATTGGGTAACGCATCATGGGGTACCTTTTCTCCTTCTGCTCCTGGTAAAAACTATAAATCTGGGCCTAAAGCTAAACATTATGTGAAAAAATGGAATTTTTCGTATTCAACTCAAATTGTTAAAAAAATTCCTCAAGCACCTGTGGGTTCAAACCTCTCACTACACCCCTTAATAAATTTCCTGAGGGGTCTAGTTTCCAAAATGGGGTCAATTCTTGGGGGTTTCAAATGTACTGGTACCTCGGGGGCACTGCAAACACTACATGGGGTCTGAAAATTATTCCAGCAAAATCTGCATTCAAAAAGCCAAATATCGCTCCTTCTCTTCTGAGCCCTGCCATGTGCGTGAACAACAGTTTACGCCCACATATGGGGCATTTCCGTGCTCGGGAGCAATTGGGTAACGCATCATGGGGTACCTTTTCTCCTTCTGCTCCTGGTAAAAACTATAAATCTGGGCCTAAAGCTAAACATTATGTGAAAAAATGGAATTTTTCGTATTCAACTCAAATTGTTAAAAAAATTCCTCAAGCACCTGTGGGTTCAAACCTCTCACTACACCCCTTAATAAATTTCCTGAGGGGTCTAGTTTCCAAAATGGGGTCAATTCTTGGGGGTTTCAAATGTACTGGTACCTCGGGGGCACTGCAAACACTACATGGGGTCTGAAAATTATTCCAGCAAAATCTGCATTCAAAAAGCCAAATATCGCTCCCTCTCTTCTGAGCCCTGCCATGTGCGTGAACAACAGTTTACGCCCACATATGGGGCATTTCTAAAAACTGCAGAATCCTGGTAATAAATCCCGAGTTTTGTTTCTCTGTTAACTCCTGCTGTTTTATAGGAAAAAATGGTTTTAAATTGAAAATCTGTAGAAAAATTGAATTTTTCTAATTTCTGATGCACATTTGTTTAATTCCTGTGAAGCATCTAAAGCGTTAATAAACTTTCTAAATGCCATTTTAAATACTTTGAAAGGTGCAGTTTTTAAAATGTGGTGATTTGTGGGGGTTTTCTGGTATACAGGCTCTTAAAATCCACGTCTAAACTGAGTTGGCCCTTAAAAATTCAGATTTTGAAATTTGCTAGCAAATTTGAAAAATGACTGCTAAATTTATATACTTTGTGGAGTCTAAAAAAAATAAAATAACGCTTAAAAAATTATTGCAGTATAAAGCAGGCATACGGGAAATGTTAATTATTAACTATTTTGTGGTGTTTGACTATCTGTCTTACAGAAAGTTTAATTCAAAGTTTGAAAATTGTCAATTTTTCCAAATTTTCTGTAAATTTCGATTTGTTTTCCTAGTTAAGACAAAATTTATTGATGCAATTTTTACACAAACATAAAGTACAATATGTCACGAAAAAACAATCTCAGAATCACATTGATAAGTAAAAGCATTCAAAAGTTATTAGCACATAAAGTGACAGATGTCCGATTGGAAAAATAAGGCTTGGTCCTTAAGCCCAAAATAGGCCATGTCATGAAGGGGTTAAATACCTGTGGATGTCATTTTCTCTTGAGGTGCGGATTGTGTGTGCGGGAAAACACCCGCAGCATGCTCCATTTTAGTGCGGGTCTCCCATGGGGACGGCTCCCGCAGGCTTCTATTGAAGCCTATGGAAGCCATCCAGATCCTCGGTACACCTGCAGCTGAATTCCTGCTCTCCGGCGTGGGAGAGCGGGAGAGCAGGAGTTCAAAAAAAAAAAAAAGAGTGCACATCCGCTGGGCCGAAGAAAGAAGATCCGACCGCAACGGAGGGAAGATCCGCAGCATCTGGATAGGTAAGTACATTTTTACTTTTAGGCCTCATGTTCGCGGGAAAGGAGGGACCCGCTGCAGGATTCTGCATGAAGAATCCACGGCGGGCCTGATTTTCCCCGTGGACATGAGGCCTTAGGGTTACAACCTGGGAACAATCAGTTTGCTACATTGTATTATTTAATCTACAGGTGGCATCAATGGACATGGTTCATTCAAGACAAGAAAATCATCATCAAAAGGAATAAATGGCGCTTAACAGTGTAAAAGATCATAATTTGTCATTTTAATTATTAAGTTAAGGGTTCTTTAGTAAGTACATTTACTGCAGCTCTGGGTATTGAATAATCTTCTTGCAATTGATTACATCTGTTTTGTATAGTAACCCCTTGTTATACAGGACATTAGGGAATATTTGCTAATAATGGCCTTTTCTGGCTGCTCAAAATATTTATGAAGCTCTTAGAAAAACTGTAAATCTGCTTTTCCGTATGCTACCATATGGTGCCTCCATATGGTATCATATTGCAGAAGTATTTTCCATGAGACGCATTACCTACATTTATTAATAATGATATATTTTACACCAGTCAAATGGGAATGAGTAGTTGATGAGATTTGTACCAAGAGGAATACAAGGCACATGCCTCTTAATACATTTGGTACATTTTCCAGGCAAAACCACTTACTGGGGCTTTTGCTATGCGCAGAAATTTATGCCACTTCCATTTAGTCCATTTCATAAATTTCACTTAAACAACATCACCTGGGAAACTTTTCTGGGCACTTTTGAAATTTGATGAGTGAAGAGGAAAATAAAGTTCTGCAAATTCTGTAAACAATCCAAAGCAACTTTTTAAGATATTTGATACCAAAAAGTGGTGAACCCATGCTGGAAAATGTGAGGCAGTGTTTCAAAGAACAGTGCCTTATAAAGGAGCCATTTCTATTCCAACTTGCATTACACAGGTATATAAGGGGGATGACAAAATGTAACCCTCAAAAATTTAAATTTCATGTTTGAAAGGGTTTAGTTAGGAAAATACATCATGTCAGAGTTTATTAGACCAAAATGCCGCGTGTCTCCTCGATAAACCGTTAGGACTTGTTCACACAAGCGTATTGTATTTAAATGGGCTCGTTCACATGTGCCTATCTACTGGTTGTATATTCAAGGCACTGAATCCATAGATGAGGTTCTTGTATTTACCCTTTCCAATCCACTGTCTGACGTCTAAAGACATTCTGATTGAAGGCTGTACAGTTTCCGATGTCGGAAGACGTCCGGCAGGGTATTCATACTGTATATTACTGGCCGTTCTGTTGTCGGGGGGCTCTCCAGCATGTCCAATACCGCAGTACTAGCTCTAGCCAGCAGTAGGCACCATTGTATAATGGTAGAAAGAGAAAACCCCCTAGGAAACCCTAAATCCAAAATTCGATTGCAAAGGGTTAAGGGCGGATTCAGATGAGCATATGTGTAAATACATTTGTTGGTACGGAACTTATTTCCACATGAATGAAGTTAGGAGATGACAAGAAGCAGGCTGATACAGCCGTGCCAGCAGATAGATTGGTTGTTTTTCTGCGATCAGAATGCCAGTTCACTCGATGGCATGTTACACCCTCCCTGTGGAATAGAATGGCAATTAAATGCCTAATTTGGGCCAGCTGTTTTCTTTTCCCTGAGTTGTACACAGGGTAACTCCCTCCCTCTTCATTTTTTAGAGCTGCCATAGAAGTCTGTGGCAGTTTTTTGTGTAACATGGAAAAAGATAGAACAGGTCCTATCTTTTCACGGACAGGGGGTGGAGCTACACCTCAAAACTTAGCTCCGCCCCATCCCACCCCTCCCATTGCAAATAGTGGTGAGGGGCGGAGAGGGGGCGGGAGCTCAATGCAGTGCTCTTCCAGCCTCCTCCCCCTGCAGAGAGGGATGCCGTATATCGGCTGAGCATGAAAACCCGGCCGATATACGGTCGTCTGAATGCACCCTAATACATATATATTTATTTTCTAAAGATAGTACACACCATATACCTATGGCTTAAAATGCTGCCAATAGGTAACAGCAGCACTGCGGGTGGCTCAAACCCTAACAGCAATTTCTGAGGGTGTTCCGTCTTAGGGCGCCTACCCACTGGCGTTTGCGATTTCCGTGCGTGAAAAATGCAGCGTTTTCCACGCGTTTTTTGCTGCTTTTTCACGGCATTTTCGCGGCTTTTTCGCGCCTTTTCCGTTAATTTCCATTGACATTCATGGGTGCATTAAGAGAAAAATAAGGACACATATGCAACTGACAGTTCCTATGTTAAAAATTGCAACGGACCGAAAAAAAAAACGCAAGTGGACAAGAACACATTCTATCCTAATTGCTCTTCAGAAAAAAACGCAAAACGCAAAGGAAAAAAAATCGCAAGTGTGTAGGCGCCCTTAGGCCTTAGTCACACGGGCGTTTTTTCACGCGATTTGCGCATCGCATGACGGATGCGCATGCGCAAATCGCGTGACCGGCGCCGAAAAATCGGCCCAAAAATCGCCCGAAAATCTGCTCCTAGCCGCGTTTCATTAGAAACGGGCCGGAGCTGTCCAGCGCATTGCATTCAATGGAGCCGGCAATACAGCGGCTCCATTGAATGCAAGCGCTGCGGGCGAGTGTGGGATGAATTGTCGGGGAGGGGTTAAATATATAACCCCTTTCCTGCAATGCATCCTTAAATGTGAAAAAATAAAAAAAAAGGATGTACTCACCAGCTCCAGGCAGCTGGAGATCCCGGCGGCCGGCTTGCAGTGGGTGTGAAGGAGGTGTGACTCAGACTGGCCCCTGATTGGCTCAGCGCTGAGCCAATCAGAAGCAAGTCTCAGTCACACTCATTCATGAATTCATGAATGGGTGTGACTGAGATCAGTCTCTGATTGGCTCAGGCTGAGCCAATCAGGGGCCAGTCTGAGTCACACCTCCTTCACACCCACTGCAGGCCGGCCGCCGGGATCTCCAGCTGCCTGGAGCTGGTGAGTACATCCTTTTTTTTTATTTTTTCACATTTAAGGATGCATTGCAGGAAAGGGGTTATATATTTAACCCCTCCCCGACAATTCATCCCGCGCACGCCGGCAGCCCATTGCTTTCAATGGAGTCGGCTGTATTGCCGCTCCATTGAATTTAATGGGCAAACATTGTTCTTCTCTGCCACAGCTGTTACAGCTGTGGCAGAGAAGAATGATTTGTCTTCTGTATGTTCTCAATGGGGTCGGCGCTGCTGCCGCCGGCCCCATTGAGCGCATATAGAGAAGAGAACAGGAATCGCAGATTGCAGATAGGTGCGATCTGCGATTTCTGTTCTCTAATTTATCGGACGAGCGCATAAAAAGCGCTCATGTGTCCGATACCATTGCAAAGCAATGGTTTTAAAAAATCGCCGGACGCATGCGCATGCGCAAATCGCGGCAATAAACGCCCGTGTGACTAAGCCCTTATACTGCATCTTCTAATCTGAGGTGTTACTCATGTAGAACAATTCAATGTAACTAAAGCCCATAGGGGAAATTCTGATGTTTCCCACAGACACCCTTGAGGGGTCTCCATAATTAGGACAATATAATGCCTTTTAGTCCAAGCGTATGTTTCATTACTTATTTATAGTCTATGTGTGTATTTTTATTGATCGACTCCGAAGGCATACTAGTATGTACTATGCCCTCTTGTCACAGAGCCTCAGTACCCTAAACTGGGCACATGAAGAGCTGGTAGGTGATTTTGGGGGATTATTACAAAGCAAAAGCCATTTTAATAGTTATACAATCCATGGAATTTAATGAATAGCATTTCCAAAAGCTGGTTTCAAATGAATGCTGAATAAGAAAATCCCTCATTTCGGCCCAAAGGGCTCCTCCTCCTAAAGTGGAAGATCCAGCACACTTTCTCACATAGTCATTTTTTGTCAAGATCTCCTTTATGGGGACCTAGTTCTATCTGACAAATGCCCCTGAATATAAGTTTAGTATCATCGCTTGGAAATCTGCCTCCTAAGCTCCTCAACCATTTCACCAATATATATTTTAGGGCAGGGGCAGATCCAATGGAGCAGATCACTTTTTATTTAGCTGGGTTGCTCCTGTTCAAAAGTAACCTTTAGAGTTGAGCGAACGTACTCTGCTGAGCTTGATGCTCGTTCGAGTATTAGCGTACTCGATGGTGCTCGTTACTCGAACAAGCATCATGCCGTGTTCAACCCCGACCCAGTTTTTGGCTCCTCCCTGCTGTGATGTGCCTGTTTTGCCCTCTCCCCGCCGCGACGCAGCGCGTGCATCAATGGCAAATTTTTGGGCTGGCAGTAAGATAGAGAGAGAGAAAGAACACACACGAACCAAGAAAAAAAAAGCCCGGGACCCGGTGTCCCACATACAAGAATGCTCGAGTCTCCCATTGTAGTCAATGGGGTTCGTTACTCGAGTAGAGCTCTCGAATTTTACAAAAAGCTCGACTCGAATAACGCGGACCCGAGCATTTGGGTGCTCGCTCATCTCTAGTAACCTTGAACAATCCTCAGTTTTAGCTCTTTTATATTCTTCTCTTACACATTTAACCAGATAGCCTCTCTTGCGGAACCTCATGAACAATTGATCACATTCCCTTTGGAAGGATGCTTTGTCTTAGCAGTTTCTTCTTAAATATTGCCCCAGTGGAATGCCCCTCCGGAGTGAGGGGGGATGCCAACTTTTTCAGTGGAGCAAATTGTCAAAAATAAAATAATTGTGTATGAGAATGAATAATAGTTTTTCCACAAACCTATTGTAAGAGAAGAGATGTGCCCCACGTGTGTATAAAAATGTTTAACAGCTGTTAGGCCCAGTTCATGTGGAATATTACTGTAGAGACACTCTACGTCTCTGCTGGCGAGTAATGCGCTACTGGCGGCGGTAATCTCTTGTATTTTAGTAATGTGTCTTTTGTATTTTGAATTTAATTTAATTTAGTTCAATAAAATTTAGATTTTAATGAGGGTATTCAACCGGGGGGGTTTCTCGCCCTTTGGGCAATTTTGCGTTAATTATTGTTATTAAGCCCGATATACACCCTGAGGCACTTTTTGTATAGTTTATGCATTTTTTATGTTATTGAACACATGTACAATGAACATTATACAGATTATTTGGGGCTGACATGATGTTGACTGTTTCTTCCTGAAAAGCATTTTTTGATCACAGAGCTTAGATTGTTCTTTTTGGGGACCGGACAGGCTTTTTAAAAATTCTTTCTTTAAACATTTTTATTGTATAAAGTGAATGTCATTTTTTTAACCATATAGTGAAAAGACGTTGGAGGACCGCACAGGGCCAATTCTGGTGTAACTATACAGCATAGCCATATAGAGGCACAGGAGGGTGAAGCAAAAGGCCATCCATTTTATATAAAGTGGTAGACCTGGCCCAGTAAGTGTCAGGGAGCTGCGGGGGAGAGCAGAGCAGAATGGAGGGGAGATCTCTCTCTCCCTCTTTCCCCCTCGCTCCCTCCTGCTTACAGCCGCTACTCACCGCTCCTCTGCGCCGGCACCCGAATGTTTTATCTCGAGCGGGCAAGTACTCGATAAAGGCAATGCTCACTCGAGCAATTGCCTTTACCGAGTATACTCGCTCATCTCTATTTATTAATCACCGCGTTCCAGTATTCTGCTGTCCAAAAGTCTAAACTTGGGCAAAAGTTATCTTTTTTCCAAAAAAAAGCCCTTTTTATGGTTGGTTTAACGTAATCTCTGACACCTTTTGAAAAGTGTATGGAGCTTGGTGTCAGGAGACATGTCCATCATGTGCCTTCATGGTTACTATAATTTTCACTATAAGGATTATGTAAATTATAGGAAAATTATATAAACTTGGATCGAATGTCAGGGCTCTGCCAGGTTGTCTACTGTAAAGGGTGACCAAGATGCTTACCTGTCTTCTTTCAATGTTTATGATATCTGTCACCTGTTTTGAACTTTACTAGCCAACACTCCAAAAAATGGTAATTACAGTTTGGTTGTTCTTTTATTAGGACATCTGATAACCTCTGTGACACAGAATAAATGGAGGAAAGCGAGTTACAAGACACATTGTCACCTTCCTCATCGGTCTGCAGTGATGCTGAGCACCCTGAAGCAATTAAAGAGCATTCCAAGGCCTCCACATCAGCTGAGACTCCTTGCACTGCTGCTGCAAAGCAGCACAGAGATGCTGCATACTAAAGACCTGGGTCTCAAGTAGACCAAAGTGTCCTGGCGTATTTGCAACACAAACGGAAGGAGGCCTGGGAAGATCAATACTGTAAGAGCTTGGCCAACAATTTTAGACACTTGCCTCAGCATTTAGTGCTCCAAATGCAGTCCACAATTGCAACTTTATTAGAAGCCTGTCTACTCCCATTCTCCACCGATGAATGCTTTGAGGCCTTAGACAACTGGAAGGTACAGCAAAGATGTTGGTATCAGCACCATGAAGAATACCTCACCCCACCAACACCACCTCCCCAAACACACTCCTACCTGTACATGCCCTATGAAACTGGCCATGGGCCCTATTCTTTTGATAGAATCCATGATCATTTTCATAGGCAAGAGTCATATTATGCTCCCCCCTCTGCACCACCTCCAAGTTGCCCTTCATTTACAGATCTTCTCCCAATACCTAGACGAAGTTCTATGGGAAGTGCTCCAATTTCTGAGCTGTTGACACTGTGTCCACTCACATGTTGTACAAGGACCTATATATATTTTTTTTTCCTTGGGTTACAAAGTCTGGCACTTATAAAGTTGAATTTATGTTCATTTTGTTCCTAGATTTTTTCTTAAAGTAATGTTTAACCAAGCTGTGTTGTTGTACTTTATTGACTCCACACGATAAACAGTTGGATGCATACAGATTAACCACTGAAAAACCATTTGAAAAATGGCAACTTTGGGCGCAGTGATCATAACACATAGTTGGTGCTAGCTAATATATTGCTTTATGAGAGTGTGGTTGCATTCTCTATTCCACACTGTGTGAAAGCACTATGGTACATGCAAAGACGAGGACAACACTATTGCACAACTGTGTATGATAGTTGTTAACGGCTGCTATATCATTCACACAAGAACTAAGGAACTCAGACGGAACACGGAAAACTGCAAACTGGACTCAATAACAGACATACCACAAACACGGAGGAGGGGCCCAAACGACACCTCCCACCTGTATAGTGTACATTCTGTTAAGTCATTCACACTAGTGAAACTCTGATGGCACTCGTAAACAGCAGACATAACTCATGGCACACACAAAATGGCACCTGGACGCTCATGTGACCTATTTATGGGTGTTTAATGTGGGCAGGGAAAGTTCTGACATAATTTGGCCACTCTTACATTCTTTTTGGTGCTTGCAAATACTCAGTGCATGTGCTCGCACATGCACAGGCAAATACGCAATACTGAGTGCGCAAAAATGCTGCACAAATCCATGCGTAAATGCGCTTATGCCCATGTGAACAAGCCCTTAAAGTTTTCTAGTGAGTAACGTTATAAATACTAGCTTTATTGAGGAAAATGCTCTTAGTGAATAATGCTAATTGTGCAGATGTTGTAGAGTACAGGATAAATGCCCCAGCAATAGATAGTTGTGATGCAGCTGTGGAGGGTATGGTGCATTGTATTGTATCTATGCATTGGGTAACTGATAGTTAAAGTATAATTTATACTGTTTATGCTTGACTTTGCAGTTTCATGTTTATAACAGTCTCTGTAGTGGCCCGTGTGGATGCATTTGCGTTGTCTCAAATCCAAACTTAATGACCACTGGAAAGTGTAAATCACCTGGGCATGTGCTGGGTGGACTTGTACATCAGTGGATAAATAAGAGGACACATTGTGCCCCATGAGTCAGGTATAAAAGGCAGAAGGTGGTAAGCAAGTTGTTGTGTAGCCACACTAGTGAGGGGCACAATAAGAATAAGCGAATGGTGCAAGGCTAGTATGGTTGAGAAAACCCTGGTAACTTGTGTGGAGAGGTTGGGAGGAGACAAGTCATAGGAGCTGTAAGAGGAATCCCTGGAGCCTCCTGTCCGGACAAGTGAATGCTAATACAGTAGGACCATAGTAGCCATTGTAGCACCAGTCATACTCCACTGTTTGCTAAGAGTAGCACAACTTACATTCTAGTGTGTGGCCGATATTGAGAGCTGCAAGCTGACTGCAGAGACTACTGTTCAAAGGCTGCCATTAGAGTATGCTGTAGATAGACTCATACCTAGCTTAACCCTTGTGAGGAGTTGAGCTTGCTGGACCATTAGATCGAGAGTCAATTCTTTGGACTGAGCACTATGGAGAGACCTATATCTGTTAAAGGGGTTACGGGTGGCAATTCTAAGTGTACTATTTCACCCAATTATAGACAGGGTGGTAGTCTTGGACCTTATGGCACTACCAGGAAGGATTAATTCTACCTAACAGTATTAAATATGGTTCCATCTTTAGTGCAAGGCCTTGCACAGCTAGTTATTAGGATGATGTAATATTGTTGGATTTTTTAGATCGTTGCATTCAAAGTCCCATATTTTTTTGTATTTTTCCATGCACGGAGCTGTGTGCGGGCTTGCTTTTTGGGTGACGGGCTATAGTTTTTATTGCTACCTTTTTGGGTACTTTTTTGATCACTTTTATTGAGTTTTTTGGGAGGCAAAATTAACAAAATAAGCAAGTTGCCTCCATTTTTTTAGTATTTTTTTTTTACATTTTTGCTATGTAGGATAAATAGTGTGTTCAATTTATTGTACGGATTGTCACAGATATGATGATACTAAATTTTAAAACTTTTTATTTTTTTATACAAACGGTAAAGTATTTTTTTTTTACATTATTTTTATTTATTTTTTTACATTTTGTATTACTTGAATCATAAAACCTATGATCGCTATGAATGCATTGCATTCCTTCTGTGCTGCAATGCCTCATCACTTACAATACAAGTGATCATAGGTCATGGCAGGCTGGGACATCAGCGTCTGGTTGCCATGGACACCCTTTGGCCCTCTATGATGTAGTTGCAGGGGGCCCATGACATCACAGAAGGAGCGCTCTCCCTCTGTGAACCCTTTACATGCAAGTACATTGATTGCCGCATGAAAGTGGTTAACAGCGGGGATCACTGTTCTCATTACAGCTCCCATTACGGGATGGTGCACCTCTGTGCCTGCACCATGAACAGGTGAGAAATTTGCGTCCTGTTGCATTAAGTACCTCCCAACCAGAACATAAACTTATGTCTTGTAGCATTAGGGTTACGTGAATATACCACTGATTCAGCTGTCAAGCAAAGCTTACTGCTGTTTACCGGATTTCGTGCTCCATATCTGAATCCACCTGAACTTGGGAGTCCCCTACCAGTAGATGACTCTTTTACTAAAGAGCCTCATCGTTCGAGAGCTCAAGAAGCAGTACAAATCCCAGATAAGTATAGTATTCTAATGAATTATAGGAGAAAATACCTAATACATCAACTAAAAGAAGACGGACGAGTTTTCAGCGGTACTTGGTGATATAGTATGGCTCCAGAGACTCTTATGGATGAGGTGTTATGGCTCCGTGCAACTACCCAGCTGTGATATGCTTGTGCACATAACTGATAAAGTCAATATTTTATATTTCTATGTAACCACAATAAAAAATTTAATTACCGGGAAAAACTCAGAGCAAAAACTATGCAGATCATCGTTTTTCTTGCAGAAATCAATTGTGATTAGAAAAATCAATACGTAGAACTGTTGTCAAGGCAACAGAATTTATTGTCCTTCCTGGCTTCCCTCAACATTACTTAAGAGTGTGGTTGATTGTTTGAGAAACAAGTCATCTTCATTTCATTTTATGGCTCATTAAACAGGTCTAGAAAATAGACAATCCCGTAGACTGGTACTGGAAGACTTTAAATGTATGCTCCGCTAATGATGCTGGAATTAGCAAAGCCAAATATTTAGTATACAGAGGTCAGCGCCTGCATTAATTAAAAATGTATCTGGGCAAAGCAAATGAATCAATTATCCACCTTCTAATGGGTTGAGAGTGGCGCTCGAAAGGATGATGGTAAGCTCGCTGTCAGGAAATTGGTTGCACTTTAATCGCGGATAGGAGCTAATGTGACTTTAATGTGGAGACAGACATGCAACATTGTATCGGGAGAAAGAAATGAGGTTGTAAAGATTACTTTTTCTATGCTGGCTGCACAAGATAGGTGTCCTCAAGGCGTACTATGGGGCACAACCTCTGCCGGTCTAGAACAGATGCCCAGATACACTACACGGCACATGAATCAATTCCTTTTATTGCAGGACAGATTATGCCAGGAAGAAATCAAGACATTGATTGATGACTGGACTTTGGTGGTGTTTATACAATCAGTGGACTCTCTTTATAAATGGAGAAGTGAAAAAAGGAAAAAAGAAATGGAATATTTACATGAAATGGATGATTTATAGTGTTGTGTAATAGTATTCACCTCCTCTTAGTGGTTGTGTCATGTGTGCCGGACTAATTGGCATCTGATCATTATATAAAAGCGGAAAATAAGACACAATACCGTTTTGGAAATGATAACTTATTTTAACCCCTTAAGAACACGGCCTATTTTGGCCATGAGGATGCAACACTTTTTTGAGGATTTTCATCTCCACTTTTTTACATTTTCTGTTGACATGGCCATATGAGGGCTTTTGGGATGGCGAATAGAGATGAGCAAGCATACTCGCTAAGGGCAATTACTCGAGCGAGCATTGTCCTTAGCAAGTACCTGCCCGCTTGGAAGAAAAGATTTGGGTGCCGGCGGGGGCGGCAGGGAAGAGCTGGAGGAACGGAGGGGAGATCTCTCTCTCCCTCTCTCCCCCCGCTCCCCCCTGCTCACTCCTGCAACTCACCGCTCACCAATCTTTTCTTCCGAGCGGGCAGGTACTCGCTAAGGACAATGCTCGCTCGAGTAATTGCCCTTAGCGAGTATGCTCGCTCATCTCTAATGACGAACTATAGTTTTTATTGGTACCATTTTTGGGTGCATATTATGTATTGTAAAACTTTTCTTTTTTTTGAGAGCAGGGAGAGAATACACATAAATGCAGCTGTTGTTTTATTTTTTTTACAGGGTTAATCATACAGCATAAATGACACAATACACTTTTTATGCGGGTCGGTACAATTACAACAATACCAAAAATATTATAATTTTATTAGGTTTTTCCACTTTTGCACAATAAACTCACCTTTTTAAAAAAATTATTATTATTTTTTCATCGCTACGCTCAAAGTCCCATAACTTTTTTTCACAGTCGGAGCTCAGTGTGGGCTTGATTTTTGCTGGACAAGCTTTAGTGTCATTTATACCATTTTGGGGTACATATTTCTTTTTTGATCACTTTTTTTTTCTATTTTTTTATATTCATGTAGGAGACTTGAACCATAAAAGCTATGATCACTATAATAATGCATTGCAGGACTTTTGTGCTGCCATGCCTTATAGCTTAAAATAGCGATCATAGGCAATGGCCAGCCGGAGCATCAGTATGTGGCGTCCTGTTGCAACCCATCTACCCTCCAATATAACATTGGGGGGGTCCGATGACGTCACAAAGGGAGCGTGCTTCCTCTGTAGACCCTTTACATGCTGCGATCTACATAGATCGTGGCATGTAAGGGATTAACACAAGTATCGCTGTCCTCATCTTCCCTGCTGTTGCAGCAGGAGGCCGGCTATCGGTAACAGTCATCTTCCGCTGTGGGATGGCGTGGGTTCAGCTTCTCCTTAGGTGCGAACGACATGACTTTAAGTACCCAGCAGCCAGGACTTAAACTTACAGTCTGTGGCGTTAATGAGATAAAGAAGTTATCCCAATAAAAACATTTATCACCTATCTAAGTGATAAATGTTTTTGGTGGGGTAACCCCTTTAATTCTTTTAAGGCCAGAGATTGATACTGGTTTTCGTTTTTTTGTTCCAGCTTTCCAAGACCTTTTTATTTTCTCAACAACATAGCCAAATAATGACTTGTTTTTTGCAGGACGAGTTATATTTTTTAATAGTGCTATTTCATTGATCTGAATATGCCTCTGTTCACAGGATCAGGTATCATGCCTTGGTCTATTATAGTATCAGCTGCCGCATTACTAAAACTGCTTCCGGTGTTATGGCCCTCTAGCAAAGCCCACAACCCCGATTGGGAAGGGGCGGGGGGGGGGGGGGGGGGGGCAAAGGGGAAAACCTGAGTTCTTCAAGTCTCATCTCTGGATTGGGCCTAAAGTAAAACCAGATCTGCGGCCCCTAACATATATCAATACATCTAATCACTTGAACACTAAGCATTTTCCTCTGTCTCTTAGTCAATAGAAGTGCTAAATTATAGAATTAGAAGTATGTGTTCTGTTAAAATTTAAATTGTTTTAGAAAGTTCTCTGAAGTTAAACAGGCAAACAATTGCTCAGTTTTTACGGAATCTGACATGTAAAAAATGCAACAATTAGAGACAGGACAATGTTCCAGGAAATTGGTTGAGAAGACCAATCAATGTGAGAGACTCACCTGGTGTAGACAGCCTGAAAAACAAGCAAGCTGTCACACATGTAATTCAGAAAACTCCAAAGAACACACCGTGGAACTACCAGCGGGCACCTCATCACCCAGGACATCCAGAAATGGGGGACGACAATGGAATAGCCCAGAAGGGTAGAATACCTTGGTCATAAGAGCAAATAGTCAGAGGACAGAATAAATTCCAGCGCTCCAGGTGCAGGCACAGAAACAATGTGTAATCAGATGAATAAAGAGCACTTACTGCAATAAGGGACAACCCGAAAGCCTCCTGATTTCCAGTGCACTAAACAAAAGAGTAACCGCAAGCCAATGTCAAAGGTCTTAATCCATACAGTTGTAGTGGTCCAGAGTTAGCAGGGCCCTTCCATAATGTTAAATGTTTGTCTCGTGCTAATTGTATTGTCAGTTTCTTCTATGTGGTATGCATTTGATGTGTATTGCACCTCTGCAGCACTGAATGAGTTAACATCTGGGTTATGTCTGGGAAATGTATCATGTTGTATGTTATGTGACTGTGGTTCATATATATATTTGCAAGGTATAATGCAAGAGAGAGTAAGAGTAGGAGTAGGAGAGTAGAGTAGTCGTTGGTGCTGAACAGTCAGTGGGGTTAGGGAGAGTGGCCCATACAGGCACAGATTGGTCTGTGTGGGAAGAATGGAAGAGGCTGATCGACATCCTTTAACTTAGCCTGGGTGCATTCTACCCAGGATGTACCAGAGTCACCATCAAAGCACCAAGAAGGAGGAGAGGAGTGAGAGACACCTAAAGCATGAGTGTTGATCGGTAGAGAGTTAGAGAGAGAAAGTTGCTGGGAGCAATATCCCACAGATAACTAGGACTGTGCATTGTTTGGATTACCCCGAGAAGTCCTCCCTGTCATATGACCTTTGGAAGTGTAACTTGTACAGATGTATTGACTTTGTTGGAATTGAAGTAAACGGACATTACCGTTCCCCATTTGTCCATGAAAGTTTCTCTGTGTGTGTAGACTATTTCATTACATCATCCAGTTTCACCACAGAGGATGGAACAGAACGGTGGCGTCACCAGTGACAATGGACTTTAAGGTAATCGCTAGTTACTCTTTCCCTGTGACCTCCCCCAGGAGTAACTTGGATGTGTCCCTTGCTAACCCCAGGGTAGGAAATGGTAGAGCCACTGTGACAGAAACCTTTATCTACCCCGCCATCTCCTCAGCTGTGGGCCTGCTCCTTGGATGCTGCACAGTGTAGAGTAAAGCTTATTTATTATAGATACAAAAAACAGGTAATAGTGCAACACGTTTCAGTGAGTACTGTCTCCTTTATCAAGCACAGCTGAAAGCTACAATGTAAGAATGAACATATTTTATAGAGTATAATAGCTTGTATTCTTTGGTGACAGTGGGGGAGAGTAGCTGTGTGCACATGCTTTTCCACGTTGCGCATGTATTGTCGCAGAAATTGAAACATGCAGTCACCAGGCAGCATTTTATAGGTTAAATTCCTCAAGATGATTCATGTGTGAATGGGAAGTATGAGGCATCTATAACACATATAACACTGCTGGCCTGGTGACCCCCTAACACTAATTCAGGGACCATAAAACCATGACATATTTATCAGAGGACTTTATTTCTTTACTCATTCTGTTGTAGTAAGCTTTCAAGTGCAAATTAATCACATCTATGTCTGTGCTTCTCATGTATATATATATTTTTGGATCTATTTAATTATGCCTGAGGAAGGACCCAATAGCATCATGTATTTTTGTTAGCCATTAAAAGGTATCATATCTACAAGATTACTTAGTTTCTCTTGCTGGGAACAATCACATAAAAAAGAAGAAAATAACTGGTATTTAGTTTTCAAGATTCAATATGTAATTTATTAATCTAAACCTCTGGTCATTCTGAGGTTAGGAGTCCAGTGGGCAGTCTTTTAGTGACCAATAGATATCTATGTGTGTAACCTCATACATGGAGAGCTGTCAATCACTGAATGAGTTTGCCCACTGGATTCCTAATCCCAGCATGGCAAAAGCTAAAATAGATTACAAGTTAAATATATACCTTGAAGTCACCTGGACAGAGTGAGAGAACCTGCGCTATAGTAAATTTTAAATACAAGGCTACATAACAAGCAAAACATATATAACTGTAGTTGCCCTGCTGCGAATGTCAAGGTTTGGACCTTCCCGATCAGCTGATTGACTGATTCAGGGAATAGCAGAGTCAAACCAACCGGGAACGTTAGGCTGAGGGAATAGACAAGCTCAGAGTCAGGCAATAGCAGGGTCAAAACGAAAGGCAGAACTGAAGTAAGCGGGTGTTAGCTGGACAAAACCTAATCAAACACTGGCACTGGAATCCAGTACCAGACAGGCTAAATACAGTAGTCCCCGCCTAGAGCAGGGCAGAGCGAGATGACTCGCCGGCTGGTGATTAAATTAAATATTATGCATGTTTTAAGGTTCCTTATGCAAATGGGAAGTTGGAACAATTTTTTCTACAGTACCACCTATTTAAAGACAGCATTTCTGCAAGTCAATGTCAGACTTTTTGTCTTGTAACAATGACTGGTAATACAAACTAAAGCCAGAGTCTCCTCCAGAAGGACAAAAGAACCATGGACATACAGACTGCCTCAGTGTTTCTGCCCCTCATCAGTTTGACTGGGTGAGAGGCCTATGATGTGGGTGGGGAAGGGTATAGTTTCTCCTTAGAGAGAGCACCTAGATGGTGTGAGGAGACTTATAAGGCCATGAATGATACATTAAGGTATCCGAATATGTTGTGCAGAGTAGTAGGACAATAAATGTCCAGACAGACAAAACAAAGCCCTAGCGTCCACCTACCAACGGACAAAGGGGACAGGATAGGGGTCAGATGTCCACCCACCAACGGACAAACAAACAAGAATTGGGTGTCTGACAACCAAGAGATGGGTGGAACAGACATAGAATGTAATTCAAACATAAACCAAAACAGAACATCAGATGGAATTCAGACATGGAAATATGCACTGAAACCAAACTGAACCATGTGAATGCAGACCATAAAGGAGATGGACAATAAAAGACACACACAAAGATCTGCTGAAGCACAACAGCACCGATAGACTTAACATAGGAACATTGATCTGGCCTGAAAGTCACTCAATGTATCAAACTCAAATTGTATGATTTTACGGCGGTGGTGAGGATGTCACAAATCTAATGACACCAAAGTCATCCACCAAACATCATGCAAAGGGAGCAAAGTGTGGTGCAAGAAAAAACCCATAGGCTTTTTTATATTAGATTGAAAGTGTATTGCTATCATTGTGATTACCTAATACCAAGTGTTTAATATTGTTATTCCTGAGTATGCATAACATTAAACTGGTAGGTCATCGTTAATCATAGTCAGGATTATATATAGTACCCTGATTGTTCGCTGAACTGTTTCTAAACTGCAAAATACTGTTTCCATTTAGTTACTTTTTTAAAATAAAAAGTTGCTTATTTTGTAACTCCGTTGTCTGCAAGGTATTCTGTAACCTACACCTGTGTAGTAGAGGAGACAGCTACTGCCATCTTTAGATGCTCCGGATGCCACAACTTCTTTACCCCGGTACCCACGGGCATCAGGATGGCTTCTCCGTACAGGATTAGGCAAGCTCTAAAGTCATTTACTGATTTCTTGTTGCATTACATGGCAGTATATGGTATTTCTGAATTTTATGCAGAAAGCGAACAACCCCTTTAATGCTGCATTTATCAATTGGTGGTGGTTTTGTTTTGTGTATGTATTTAATACTTCTGTAAATATAGAAATATACATGTGTCCAGGGGCGTAACTATAGAGGGTGCAGGGGATGCGGTTGCACCCGGGCCCAGGAGCCTTAAGGGGCCCATAAGGCCTCTCTTCTCCATATAGGGAGCCCAGTACTATGAATAAAGCATTATAGTTGGGGGCCCTGTTACAGGTTTTGCATTGGGGCCCAGAAGCTTTAAGTTGTGTCTCTGTGCAGCATGGTTTAGGTATGGGTACGGGTACAGAAACAGATAGAGGGGAGGGCAGCTCACGTTTTGCATCAGGGCCCCTGAGCCTTTTGTTATGCCCCTGCATGTGTCCCTTTAATCATAGCAAGGGAATACAATATACATAGTAGTGTGAGATTTTTCTTCTTCCACCTTATGACATGCCTGTTAATATTGCAGTAGAGCAGATTTCAAGTGTGTAGATTATCAAGCCTTTACGCCGAGCATTGTTTTAAGCATGCAGAAGCCAGAATTGGATCCCATTACACGTACATCACCCGAGCTCTCTGTGCCGCACGCTGGATACGAGTGCTGTTCCATTACCTGCATCTAATGAAATCCATTTGCTTACCCCTCTTTTCTTTTATCCTAATTCAAGCGCAGTTGAGAGAATCATTTATTTGATCCACGGGATACCATTATAAGGCAGAGAACAGTTAATGGCTATATGAGATTGCCTTAAACTTCAAATTTACGTAAACTTCTTTATGTTGCTTTTTCATAAACAGAAGAATTGCTGAGAAAATGTTTTCATTTAATAAAGACTGTTGCTGTTTATACGGCGAGTCCTGATAGCTTATTTAAGAATAAACAGAAGCTTTACAATCAATGTTATATAATCCGTACATTATACTTATACATCTCCGCTATTGTTAATGGGTAAAACTAAGAGCTTTTTGCAGTAGGAAAGCAAATCTGAAGCTGTAACCTGAGCAAAAGCATTAAAAAGAAGACCACCAGCAGAGGTGTTTATAGAGCAACGACAAAAATAAAGCTCCTTTAACTCTATAAGCTGCTACTTGACACCATCGCACTCCGAATCACCTGTAACAGGAGGTCCTAGTTCCCCTATCTTATTTTCTTTTTTTTTGTGTGGCTAACACACCAGCACCCGTGGGGCCAAATTCTCATCAGCCATTAAATTGGGAAGGAGGAGAAACAGGGATGGTCCCCCTCAGAGGCATACGTTGACACTTTTGGGCCCCAATTCAAAATCTGTAATGGGGACCCCCAAATATAATGCTTTATTCATAGTACTGGACTCCCTATATGGAGAAGAGAGGCCTTATGGGCTCCTTAAGGCTCCTCGCCCGGGTGCAACTACATCCTCTGCATCCCCTATAGTTGGTCCCCCTCATTCCAGGAGCCCCATAGCAGCTGTATAGGTTGCCTCTATAGGTCATATGCCTTTGTCAAGTAGCTTAAGGGAAACCTGCTGTCAGTTCTTCACATCCTCCTACAGTATTTAACAATGTTGTAATGAACATTTTTGGTTTAAGACGTGAAAAATTTTTAGGAATGTCTACCTTCACAAACAATTTTTTTTTTTAGCAAAAATCCAAATAATTTCTTATTTTTTTTTGTTTTCAGCTTCTATGCAGATCTATGTGTCTCCATGGTAATAGAGTACAAGTAAATAAACCCTCTGTAGTTTTATCCTTTAGTCATACTCCCTTCCATCTGTCACCTCCTTCTCGCTAAGAAGAGAATATCACTGCACGATCAGACTACATAGGGTTTGTCCAGCTGTCGGTTAATATAGAGACATGTAGGCCTGTATAGGAGCTACAGACACAATACTAGGAGTTTTTAAACTATTTGCAAAGTTGCTTTATTTTATTTTGAGGATCAATCAATTTTTCAGATGAGATCTGATATCTATCCATTAGTTATTAGCATTAACTAGGTACCAGTTCTACTATTTCATCTCACCAAGAGTTTGAGCAATATCTGTTGGGTGCTTTCAGTTATGTATGTTTTGTTTGTTATGTAGCCTTGCATTTTAAATTTACTATTAAATAGTTTTTTTAGGGAGTTGTTTTTTTCTGTGAAGGGTTTATTCTATTTTAGATTCATTGGGGAAATAAAACAATGATAGCCAATTCACATGGCCGTATTTTTGGCCATATTTTGCCTGTGCATTCCACGGACATCACACTCCCCCATTATAACCTATGTGTCAGGACTAGCTAGAAACAAGGGGTTACAGAAGTTCCTACGCCAGCCCTCTCCCGTGCCCCTGCCTACTTGCCCCCCTGGGCTAAGCCCCAGTGCAACAACTAGGTGACAGTCCCTACTCTGCACTAAGGATGTGACTCCCGGAAGGGAAGGGATAAGTGGAGAAAGTATGAGTAAGCACTAGATAGATGGAGTAACCAGGCTGGAGACAACTAACAGAGAACAACAGACCAAAGGCACAGACAACCTCAGAGTCAGGGAATAGGAGAGTCTAACCAACTGGGAACTTCAGGCCGAGGGAATAGACAAGCTCAGAGTCAGGGAATAGCATGGTCAAAACTAAAGGCAGAACTGAAGTATGCGGGTGTTAGCTGGACAAAACCTAACCAAACACTGGCACTGGGATCCAGTACCAGACAGGCTAAATACAGAAGTCCCTGCCTAGAGCGGGGCGGAGCGAGATGACATGCCTGCCGGGGATGTCATAAATCTGGCCCCCTCCTACCATGCCTCCTAGCAGGAGAGCTCCGAGCCCGGCCGGGATGGACGCACACACCTCCGTGCGCGGTGGGACACGCACCGCCGACCAGCCCGAGTGACCACCAGCATGGGGGAACCGGGAGGGGAGACGCTGGCAGGACCGCCAGGGGCACCAGGGAGGACAGCGCGCCCACGCCGAGCGCAGGCGTCCCTAGCAGTGAGCCTCTTCCTAACACTATGTGGCTATAAACATGACCAATTTTTCACATGGAAAAAGCAAGACTTGGAACTCCAGACCGGCGCTAACACCAGACAGAAAGGTAAATATGCAACGTTATATTCCACAGTGGAGACAATTGCAACATGTTTGCAGGCCAGACTGGCCTCTTCCTTGGGTGTCCCTGCTGATTGTAGATTGATGTGTCTCAGTGTAGTTGTAATGCTTAAAAGTACATGTAGTACATTGGTTTAGTTAGTGATGACTTACCTGAGGAAGAAGCCAGTCCAGCCTGGAAACATATTGTAATTGTCTCTCCTGTGGAATAAAAGTTTGCATAATTATCTTTTCGTCTTGTGTGTGCTTATGTCTGGAGCTCTGGGTCTTGCTCTGTCAAGCAGTGGGCTTGTGGATCCGGAGGCCAGAATGGAGGGGTGGGCCGTACCACAGAGCCTTCTGTGAGCTCCGCACAGCTCAACAAGGTAAGCAGTTTATGGCTTAGTTAACTGAAGTGCTCTCCTCTCCATCCAATGAGCTGCTCACATGTAGCAATCTCCTAAGGGCCTTGTGTGATGCAGAGTGTTAAGCTCTTGCTCATGACCTGAAAGTTGCGAGTTCAATCCCCGCATGGTTCATAGCCGGCTCCAGGTTATCTCAGCCTTCCATCCTTCCGATGTCAGTAAAATGACTACCCAGCTTGCTGGGGGGGGGGGGGGGGGGGTAATAAATAAATTACCTGAAAGCGCTGCAGAATAAGTTAGCGCTATACAAATAACAAGTCCCCCCTTTCCCTTTCCTGGTTGGACATTACAGCTGTTATTCACAAACAACCTAATCATGGCAAGGTGTGGCAAAAGGATGGGGTATATGGAATACACCACCGGGGTGGTCCTGGTGTTTATTGTGTCATTGGAAGTCAGGTGACCGCTGAAGCATCACCACCTGTTCTCCTGGCATCAGCATTCGCATCCTGGACATCATGTTGCCAGGAGTTCAAAACAGTGATGCTGCAGTGGTCAGTTGACTCCTAGTGACAATACCTTCTACACCAAACACTTGGAGGACAGAGGGGCTACAGTGCTGGATTCCCCCGGCAGAGGAGGGGTAAGTACAGCTCTTTTTTTATTTTATTGTAACACAGTTGTAACTATAAGGAAAATGTTATCCAGTAACCGGACAAGCCCTTTAATTCTCTGCATCCTTTTCTGAATGCCGCTCACGGATCCCTGCAATGGTTCCCACAATTAAATGAAGTAAAAGATACAGCCAAGCTGTTGTGAGACCATTCTCTTCAGGCAATCCATAGCATCTACTTAGGGTGGTTTTACACAGGAAAATATTATACCTGTCAATGAGCGCCAACTGACAATACGGCTTGTCCATCGGTGCTCATTGCTGATGAGCACCAATGTAGCTGAGGATTGGTAGTATGGAGATGGTTGTTAATATGATTGTTTGTCTCCATTTGGAAGCATTCATCAAGAGCACATCCCATTGTTTATATCGTGAGTGAGCATTCTTATGCCTGCATAGAAGATCCAATATGCCAGTGAACCAGAATTTACACATGTGTGAGCTGATCAGCATCAAATTTAGATGGGCTGATGATGCAGCAAATGAACAGTCATACAAATGCCACATGGCAACTTTGGTGCAACTTGCTCCATATGCACAATATGAATTTGTCATCCAAGTTTTTGTCTCAAGAAGGGGTTTTCTGGGCAAATACTATTGATGACCTGTCCTTAGTACAGGTCATCGATAGTTGATCAGCTGCCGTCCATTGTTGGGGAGCCCAGCCAAACAGCTAATTGGGCGCCCATTGTAAGAGTTGCAGTACAAAGTGGTTGGAGTAGAAGTAGTTGACTCGAACCGCAACGTAGAAGTCAGGAATTGTAATTTCAGAAGTAGCGCTGATTAAAGTCAATGACAGCTATACCTGCAATTACAAGCGTTTCTATACAGGGCTTGGAGTCAATGCTATTGTTCCTTTTCTGTGTGTACTGCAGTGCTGACAGCAGGTGCCCAATCAGCTAATCTGCAGTGGAACCCAGCTGATCAACTTTGGATGACTTAGGCTTCTTTCACATGAGTGCATATCGGCCGGCCATTTCACGGCCGGCCGATATGCGCTGTGATCTGATGCATTGGATTCCAATGCAACAGATCACATAGGCGTATTTGCGAGACGTAAAAATGCTTGGCCGGTCAATATAGCGCCGGGCGTTTTAACGTCCAGCCCAAAACATAGTTGTGGAACTGTTTGGGCCAGAAGATGTCGGGCCGCTGCATGGGCTCCTATGAGAGCCCATAGCAGCGGCCGTAGGTGGGAGGGAATTTAGCAGCGTGGCTGCTAAACTCCCTCCATTCTCCTCCCCTTCCCCGTGCAGGCTTACCTCTCCTTCTCGCTCGGTCTCTGCAATGGGAGGGGCGAGGCGGGGGCAGAGCTAAATGCCTATCTGCCCCACCTCCTCCCATTGATGGCCATGGACAAGGGCTGGGACGTGGGCGGAACTAAGTGGGCACCTTGTCCCTGCCCCTTGTTCATAGCCATCAATGGGAGGAGGCGGAGTTGACCGACACTTAGCCCCGCCCACGTCCTGCCCCCTCCCATTGCACAGACGGAGTGGGGAGGAAGATTGGTAAGCCTGCAATGGGCAGGGAGAAGAAATGGGCGATGGCTTGGTGAGGTTGGAGCATTTGTGCTGGCCTCACCAGACCATAGGTACGGGCGCACAAACGTTTGATTTGTGCACCCGTTGACCATTTTTTTCACCCCCAATGTAGCGTATATCGGTCGACCGTGAAAACGGACGGCCGATATGCATTCATGTGAAAGAAGCCTTATCCTGAGTATAAGGATGAAAACTCCCTTTAAAGTGACCCTCTGGGCCTGGAGTCACAAAGATGGAAGCACTAGCTTCTCTGACTACCTGACGCACACCGTGTATCAGTATACATCATCAGCATGAGACACTACACCTGCTTAAATTAACCAGTGCGGCCCACATGAGCAATACTAGCCAGTAAGATCACCACGTAGTGTCTTAGACTACCAATGCATACTAATACACAGTGTGCGTCAGGTAGTCAGAGAAGCTGTGCAGCCATCTTTGTTTCTCAAGACGTGGAGGGTTGCTTTAAGTCTGCATCCTAAAACTTCAAAACAAGTTTACCTACCTCCTTGGATGGAATTTAGTTTGTATAATAAAACACATGGCAGCCGTTACCATTACATGTTGTCAACATTTGATAATTTTTATATCACTAGAAAATGATGTTTCCTTATATGATAAAGACAACAAAATCGCAGAAACAAAAGTGAACTATTTGAAGACACAATTAGATTAAAATAAGGGTTATTTATATGTTGATGAGAATTCCCCTTTAAGGCAGAGGCCTATAACTCAATTTCAAAAGATAATGAAGTGCTCTACGCCCTACCTCTTCAACTGCAATATAATTAAACCTCATACACCTGAAGGTACAGATTGGAATTCATTGAGAACGCACACCGGCTCTTGCATGGAATAAACAACTTCCATTTCCATTAACTCTCTGCCTCACAGAAATGATCAACATTAAATTACAGGATGAAACACTGCAGGACTATTAAAGCAGCGAGGCGAGCGCATCTGGGATTGAAAGAGTAAATTCATGGAGAACATAGCTACTGGTCAACAATCATTCAACCAATCCATCATTATCTAATACCAATGGCTGTCTTTATATTATTACCGCGATGCCCTTCTTTACCTTACAGTACAATGCTTAAAAAATAGAATCCATTTGGTATTGAAGGAGCAGATTTCTTGTACATGGAGTTGAGATGTGGTTCCAAAATTGCTACATCTAGATAAAAAGATAATAAAAGACGGAGTCCAATACTGTCATCTTTTCTGAATTTTCCCGTTTGCTAAGAGTGATGAAAATGCCATAGCAGAAGATGACCATGTAATGCTTACATAGGAATGCCATGCTATTATTAGAGGTTGTCATGTCGCGGGTGGTGGTGTGGCTAAACAGGATTCAGCATACGATGCAACAGATGGAGTAACCAAAGCATACAGTATTTATTTAAACACCCAAAAATGGAAACGAATAAGATAACAATGATTGGACTTTTGTGTTCAAGTACATAGACAGTAGCTACTGCTTAGCTAAAATGTAACAATAGTAACAGATTATGAACAGTCCGTCATAACAGTAAAACTCTGCAAACGATATCAATAGCATTTGGTTATTAATAGAGATGAGTGAGTATATTCGCTCGGGCACATTACTCGAGCAAGTAGTGCCTTAGCCGAGTATCTACCCGCTCGTTTCTAAAGATTCGGGGGCCGGCGCCGGTGACAGGTGAGTTGCGGTGGGGGGCGGGGGGAGCAAAGGGGAGAGAGGGAGAGAGAGATCTCCCCTCCATTCCTCCCCGCTCTCCACCGCTGCTCCCCGCCCCCCGCCGGCCCCCGAATCTTTAGAGAATGTGCCTTAGTGAGTATACTCACTCATCTCTAGTTACTAACAAAATAACACAGAGTGTGGGCTACAATGCACAAGTTCACCTCAGTGATTATTAGAGATGAGCGAGCACCAAAATGCTCAGGTGCTCGTTACTCGAGTCGAACTTCCCGCGATGCTCGAGGGTTCGTTTCGAGTAACGAACCCCATTAAAGTCAATGGGCAACTCAAGCATTTTTGTATATCGCCGATGCTCGCTAAGGTTTTCATTTGTGAAAATCTGGGAAATTCACGAAAGTGATGGGAACGACACAGAAACAGATAGGGCAGGCGAGGGGCTACATGTTGGGCTGCATCTCAAGTTCCCAGGTCCGACCATTAAGCCACAATAGCGGCAAAAGTGCTCCCCCCCCCCCCCGCACTGTCAGCATAAAGATCGTTCTCCTCTGAGAACGATCAATGTTAGCCCATTGAATTCAATGGAGCCGGCAATACAGCAATGGGCTGCCGGTGAGCGCGGGATGAATTTTCGGGAAGGGCTTAAAAATAAAAGCCCTTACCTGAAAATCATCCTAAAATGTGTAAAAATAAAAAAAATATATATACTCACCTTTCCGCTAAGGCCGGAGTTCAGCTGCGTCTGGCCGGCAGTTCTCCTGAACTGCTCTCTGTAGTATTCAGCAGCCGGGGATTTAAAATCCCAGCCTGCTGAATGAGCTGCCTCTGATTGGTCACAGCCTCACCAATCAGAGGCAGCTCTCATTCACACCCATTCATGAATTCATGAATGGGTGTGAGTGAGAGCTGCCCCTGATTGGTCCCTGCACTGAGCCAATCAGAGGCAGCACTCACCCATTCATGAATTCATGAATGGGTGTGAGTGAGAGCTGCCTCTGATTGGTCACAGCCTCACCAATCAGAGGCAGCTCTCACTCACACCCATTCATGAATTCATGAATGGGTGTGAGGGAGAGCTGCCTCTGATTGGCTCAGCGCTGAGCCAATCAGGGGCAGGTCTCACTCACATCCACTGCAGGCCGGCCTCGCTGAACTCCGTCTGCCGGGACCAGGTGAGTATATATATTTTTTTTATTTTTACACATTTCTGGATGAATTGCAGGGAAGGGCTTACATATTTAAGCCCTTCCCGACAATTCATCCCGCGATCACCGGCAGCCCATTGCTTTCAATGGAGCCGGCTGTATTGCCGGCTCCATTGAATTCAATGGGCAAACATTGTTCTTCTCTGCCACAGCTGTTACAGCTGTGGCAGAGGAGAATGATTTGTCTACTATATGTTCTCAATGGGGTCGGCGCTGCTGCCGCTGGCCCCATTGAGCGCATATAGAGAAGAGAACAGGAATCGCAGATCGCAGATAGGTGCGATCTGCGCTTTCTGTTCTATAATTTATCGGACAAGTGCATAAAAAGCGCTCATGTGTCCGATACCATTGCAAAGCAATGGTTCTATAAATTTAACATTCTTCTTTAGTTCTTCAGGGAACATGAACTTGCAATTTTTCAATCACTTCTACAGTATACTGCATTACTTCGGTATTTCAGCATATTGTATTATTCACTTTTACATATTAAGCCCTACCATAGACAGGGCTTAATAAGGTTGCATACATGGTAGCCCTGCAAGCCTTTATTAGACCTAGGGCTTGCATGGCAAACATCGGCACCCCAGAATCACATCCAGGGGACCGATGGTATGTTGGAGGGGATAACAGTTTACATGCCACAGTCAGGATTGACTATGCATATATGTAAGCTGTTAAACAGCTGGCAGATGCTTTTGGCACTTGTCAGCTGTCAGATACAGCAGACACCCACTGGGTATGCAGTGTAGTCGGCTCCTGAGCCGGCTTAATACCCACCCACACCTCTGTGATGTATACATACGTCACAGAGGGGAAAGGGGTGAAAGGGAACCTATCACGTAGAGCTAATTAATTGGGACCCATTACATTTTTCTTTTAAAGACTCCATACTGCCCAGTAACTTTGATGTCCTTTTTGGGAAAGTCCGTCAGGGGGTTCTGGTTTTTATCTCCTGGCATCCCCCATATTTGTCTAGGCAATCCCTTGGCACTAGACACTCTGAAAACACAAGATCATGCAAGACTGAGATCTTGCAATCTGGCTTAAACTGTCCTACTGTATTTACTACTTTAAAAAAGAAGTAATTGGTTGATAAGCAGTAAAATATATTCCCAGACTGTCTGGTACTGTGGGAGAAGCTAGGACAGATACAGGTGATTCCAGGACAGATGTGAAGAGTGCTAGTAGGCGAAAACCAGAAGTGCCGGACCAACTTTCTCTACAAAGTCGACAAAGTTACAAGGAGTTATGGAGCTTTTATATTTTTTTTAATGGATCATATTTAGTTAAAGTTTTCTTGGAGGGGGGGTTATGAGATAGCTACGGTGACAGGTTCTTCTTAATATGAATGGCCACTCATGCCATTCATGGATACGTCAAGTCCACCAAAGTGAAAGACACTTTTACAAGAGCACCAAGTCATTCTGGCCCATAAAGGTGGACCTACCTCTATAAAATCCATATTCACTAACTGAGCATATGGACATAGGGTTCCTATCCGGAGACAAGCTTTTTAACCTTTCAGATACTATTTTGGTAGCTCAGATAAGCATTGAAGGAGTACAGGTCTCCATTAATGTTGGTCATAGCTCCCAGAATACACTAATATTATCTTCTCAAAGACAAGATAATTTACTGTTTTATATGTTCTAGATGTCCAGATCATTCAACAGTTATGGCATTGAGTAAAACCAGAGATCTACTATACATGAGCCCACATAATATTCAGGACTCATAATTGGTTCCTGAGGAGTTGAGCTTGATAAACAGTCTGGGAAAATAAACCATCTGCATGAAAAGTGAAGACCCTTCAGGTCACCCTAGTCCTGTACAGATAGACCTGACATACACTAGTTTTTCATTAAACTTCATGGCTTGAGGCATGTTTTGCTTTAACTAATTTTGTAATGTGGATAAACAGGAGCATCTGGTTGCACTAAGTGCCTTCTGTATTATCTATTAATAAAGTCCATGTTTTAAAGTCCATTTGAGCCAAACCAAATGGATCAAGAGCAGATGGATCACTGGGCAGATGCATATTATAGATTCACATTTTCAAGTTGCTAACTGGGAAGGCAGGAGGTTCCAAGTTTTTTAAAGGTCGGTCATTATTATTGACATTTTTATAACAACACTAAAAGCTATATCATAAGCAAAGCACTTGATTACCACAAATATTGATTGAAATCTCCACCAAGTTAGACACGGATATCATGAATGAAATGGAGAGAAAAGCTAACATCCAACATCACAAAACAATTACTTCACCATTTCTCGAAACGTGACAACATGGTGTTGTCATGGGTTCATCTCGCAATACAATGCTTTTTGGAGCTTAAGGATAGAGAAAACAATTGAAGAATCAAAGAACATAATTCACACATATGGAAGGGTTTAATTTATTCTTTGTTTTTATGTGAAAAATGGGAAAAGAGTGGTTTTCTTTTAATTCTTACTAAAACTTTTTATACCCTTTTATTTAGTCCCCGCAGGAGACTAGTGATCACTTGATTGCTTGTAATTAATACTGCAATTCTTCTGTTTTGTGGTATATAGTAATTTCAGGCACTTCCTATCGAGCCCTGCCAAAGGCAGGACTTAATACTGTAGGTATCCATGCATGGCAGCCCTATGAGTCTTCACTAGCCTCCAGGCTGCCTTGTAAACTCATTGACAGCCCACAATTGAATTTGGGTGGGCTAATGGGGTGTTGGAAGAGCTCCCTCTTTGACTAGCTACTTAGATGCCTTGACTAACTTGATGCCATGATTAACTGCGGCATTTAAACAATTAAACAACCATAATTGGAGCTAATTAGAGATGAGCGAACTTACTCGTCCGAGCTTGATACTCGTTCGAGTATTAGCGTGTTCGAGATGCTCGTTACTACAGGCGAGCACGACGCGATGTTCGAGTTACTTTCACTTTCATCTCTGAGACGTTAGCGCGCTTTTCTGGCCAATAGAAAGACAGGGAAGGCATTACAACTTCCCCCTGTGACGTTCAAGCCCTATACCACCCCCCTGCAGTGAGTGGCTGGCGAGATCATGTGTCACCCGAGTATATAAATCGGCCCCTCCCGCGGCTCACCACAGATGCATTCTGACAGAGATCAGGGAAAGTGCTGCTGATGGTGGAGCTGCTATAGGGAGAGTGTTAGGAGTGATTTTAGGCTTCAAGAACCCCAACGGTCCTTCTTAGGGCCACATCTGACTGTGTGCAGTACTGTTGAGGCTGCTTTTTGCAGTGTTGCACTTTTTTTTTGGGGGGGGGGGGGAATCGGCCGTGCAGAGCATTGCGTCCTCAGTCTGCAGTAATTTTACATAGTCCAGGGCCAGTAGTGGTGAGGCAGGGACAGTGAAAGAGATATACTGTGTATATAGACAGTGGGATTTTCCCAAAAAATTTGCCTGTGACCGTCCTGAGTGTACTGCGTCTCTGCTGGGGGTAGTAGTCCTAATTAATACGCAGCCAGCTAAGTGTTACAGCAGGCTTGCGCAAAATTCCTTCCTGGCTCTGCTGTGCGTTACACATCACCGCTGTCATCCTGTCCAGAGGGAAACAGTCTGCAGTAATTTTACATAGTCCAGGGCCAGTAGTGGTGAGGCAGGGACAGTAAAAGAGATATACTGTGTATATAGGCAGTGGGCTTTTCAAAAAAAATTTGGGAAAAAAACATTCTATTTGGGCTGCCTGTGACCGTCCTGAGTGTACTGCGTCTCTGCTGGGGGTAGTAGTCCTAATTAATACGCAGCCAGCTAAGTGTTACAGCAGGCTTGCGCAAAATTCTTTCCTGGCTCTGCTGTGCGTTACACATCACCGCTGTCATCCTGTCCAGAGGGAAACCGTCTGCAGTAATTTTACATAGTCCAGGGCCAATAGTGGTGAGCCAAGGACAGTGAAAGAGATATACTGTGTATATAGGCAGTGGGCTTTTCCCCCCAAAATTTGGGAAAAAACATTCTATTTGGGCTGCCTGTGACCGTCCTGAGTGTACTGCGTCTCTGCTGGGGGTGGTAGTTCTAATTAATACGCAGCCAGCTAAGTGTTACAGCAGGCTTGCGCAAAATTCTTTCCTGGCTCTGCTGTGCATTCCGTAAGTGAAGTCAGCCTCCAACCACAGGCCAATAAGCGGCACATTTAATTACAGCGTTCTGTTTCTGCACTACTGGTAATACACCATGCTGAGGGGTAGGGGTAGGCCTAGAGGACGTGGACGCGGCCGAGGACGCGGAGGCCCAAGTCAGGGTGTGGGCACAGGCCGAGCTCCTGATCCAGGTGTATCGCAGCCGAATGCTGCGGGATTAGGAGAGAGGCACGTTTCTGGCATCCCCACATTCATCTCACAATTAATGGGTCCACACGGTAGACCTTTATTAGAAAATGAGCAGTGTGAGCAGGTCCTGTCGTGGATGGCAGAAAGTGCATCCAGCAATCTATCGAACACCCAGAGTTCTGCGCCGTCCACTGCTGCAACTCTGAATCCTCTGGCTGCTGCTCCTCCTTCCTCCCAGCCTCCTCACTCCATTACAATGACACATTCTGAGGAGCAGGCAGACTCCCAGGAACTGTTCTCGGGCCCCTGCCCAGAATGGGCAGCAATGGTTCCGAATCCTCTCCCACTGGAGGAGTTTGTGGTGACCGATGCCCAACCTTTGGAAAGTTCCCAGGGTCCGGGGGATGAGGCTGGGGACTTCCGGCAACTGTCTCAAGAGCTTTCAGTGGGTGAGGAGGATGATGACGATGAGACACAGTTGTCTATCACTCAGGTAGTAGTAATTGGAGTAAGTCCGAGGGAGGAGCGCACAGAGGATTCGGAGGAAGAGCAGCAGGATGATGAGGTGACTGACCCCACCTGGTTTGCTACGCCTACTGAGGACAGGTCTTCAGAGGGGGAGGCAAGTGCAGCAGCAGGGCAGGTTGGAAGAGGCAGTGCGGTGGCCAGGGGTAGAGGCAGGGCCAGACCGAATAATCCACCAACTGTTTCCCAAAGCGCCCCCTCGCGCCATGCCACCCTGCAGAGGCCGAGGTGCTCAAAGGTCTGGCAGTTTTTCACTGACAGTGCAGACGACCGACGAACAGTGGTGTGCAACCTTTGTCGCACCAAGATCAGCCGGGGAGCCACCACCACCAGCCTCACCACCACCAGCATGCGCAGACATATGATGGCCAAGCACCCCACAAGGTGGGACGAAGGCCGTTCACCGCCTCCGGTTTGCACCGCTGCCTCTCCCCCTGTGCCCCAACCTGCCACTGAGATCCAACCCCCCTCTCAGGACACAGGCACTACAGTCTCCTGGCCTGCACCCACACCCTCACCTCCGCTGTCCTCGGCCCCATCCACCAATGTCTCTCAGCGCACCGTCCAGCCGGCGCTAGCGCAAGTGTTGGAGCGCAAGCGCAAGTACGCCGCCACGCACCGGCATGCTCAAGCGTTAAACGTCCACATAGCCTAATTTATCAGCCTGGAGATGCTGCCGTATAGGGTTGTGGAAACGGAGGCTTTCAAAGGTACGATGGCGGCAGCGGCCCCGCGCTACTCAGTTCCCAGTCGCCACTACTTTTCCCGATGTGCCGTCCCAGCCCTGCACGACCACGTCTCCCGCAACATTGTACGCGCCCTCACCAACGCGGTTACTGCCAAGGTCCACTTAACAACGGACACATGGACAAGCACAGGCAGGCAGGGCCACTATATCTCCCTGACGGCACATTGGGTGAATTTAGTGGAGGCTGGGACAGAGTCAGAGCCTGGGACCGCTCACGTCCTACCCACCCCCAGAATTGCGGGCCCCAGCTCGGTGGTGGTATCTGCGGCGGTGTATGCTTCCTCCACTAAACCACCCTCCTCCTCCTATGCAACCTCTGTCTCGCAATCAAGATGTGTCAGCAGCACGTCGCCAGCAGTCGGTGTCGCGCGGCGTGGCAGCACAGTGGTGGGCAAGCGTCAGCAGGCCGTGCTGAAACTACTCAGCTTAGGAGAGAAGAGGCACATGGCCCACGAACTGCTGCAGGGTCTGACAGAGCAGACCGACCGCTGGCTTGCGCCGCTGAGCCTCCAACCGGGCATGGTCGTGTGTGACAACGGCCGTAACCTGGTGGCGGCTCTGCAGCTCGGCAGCCTCACGCACGTGCCATGCCTGGCCCATGTCTTTAATTTGGTGGTTCAGCGCTTTCTGAAAAGCTACCCACGCTTGTCAGACCTGCTCGGAAAGGTGCGCCAGCTCTGCGCACATTTCCGCAAGTCCCACACGGACGCTGCCACCCTGCGCACCCTGCAACATCGGTTTAATCTGCCAGTGCACCGACTGCTGTGCGACGTGCCCACACGGTGGATCTCTACGCTCCACATGTTGGCCAGGCTCTATGAGCAGCGTAGAGCTATAGTGGAATACCAACTCCAACATGGGCGGCGCAGCGGGAGTCAGCCTCCTCAATTCTTTACAGAAGAGTGGGCCTGGTTGGCAGACATCTGCCAGGTCCTTGGAAATTTTGAGGAGTCTACCCAGATGGTAAGCGGGGATGCTGAAATCATTAGCGTCACCATTCCTCCGCTATGCCTCTTGAGAAGTTCCCTGCAAAGCATAAAGGCAGACGCTTTGCGCTCGGAAACGGAGGCGGGGAAGACAGTATGTCGCTGGATAGTCAGAGCACCCTCCTGTCTATATCTCAGCACGTTGAGGAGGAGGAGGAGGTGGAGGAGCATGAGGAGGAGGGGGAAGAGACAGCTTGGCCCACTGCTGAGGGTACCCATGCTGCTTTCCTGTAATCCTTTCAGCGTGTATGGCCTGAGGAGGAGGAGGATCCTGAAAGTGATCTTCCTAGTGAGGACAGCCATGTGTTGCGTACAGGTACCCTGGCACACATGGCTGACTTCATGTTAGGATGCCTTTCTCGTGACCCTCGCGTTACACGCATTCTGGCCACTACGGATTACTGGGTGTACACACTGCTCGACCCACGGTATAAGGAGAACCTTTCCACTCTCATACCCGAAGAGGAAAGGGGTTCGAGAGTGATGCTATACCACAGGACCCTGGCGGACAAGCTGATGGTAAAATTCCCATCCGACAGCGCTAGCGGCAGAAGGCGCAGTTCCGAGGGCCAGGTAGCAGGGGAGGCGGGGAGATCAGGCAGCATGTACAACACAGGCAGGGGAACACTCTCTAAGGCCTTTGTCAGCTTTCTGGCTCCCAAGCAAGACTGTGTCACCGCTCCCCAGTCAAGGCGGAGTCGGCGGGAGCACTGTAAAAGGATGGTGAGGGAGTACGTAGCCGATTGCATGACTGTCCTCCGTGACGCCTCTGCCCCCTACAACTACTGGGTGTTGAAGCTGGACACGTGGCCTGAACTCGCGCTGTATGCCCTGGAGGTGCTTGCTTGTCCTGTGGCTAGCGTCTTGTCAGAGAGGGTGTTTAGTGCGGCTGGGGGAATAATCACGGATAAGCGTACCCGCCTGTCAACCGACAGTGCCGACAGGCTTACACTCATCAAGATGAACAAAGCCTGGATTTCCCCAGACTTCTCTTCTCCACCAGAGGACAGCAGCGATACCTAAACAATACGTAGGCTGCACCCGCGGATGGAAGCATCGTTCTCTATCACCATCAAAAACGTGGACCTTTTAGCTTCATCAATCTGTGTATTCTATTCATCCTCCTCCTCCTGCTCCTCCTCCTGAAACCTGACGTAATCACGCCGAACGGGCAATTTTTCTTAGGCCCACAAGGCTCAGTCATATCATTTTTGTAAACAATTTTTATACGTTTCAATGCTCATTAAAGCGTTGAAACTTTCACCTGAACCAATTTTTATTTTAACTGGGCTGCCTCCAGGCCTAGTTACCACTTAAGCCACATTAACCAAAGCGATTAATGGGTTTCACCTGCCCTCTTGGTTGGGCATGGGCAATTTTTCTGAGGTACATTAGTACTGTTGGTACACCAATTTTTGGGGGCCCTCGCCTACAGTGTAATCCAATTAATTTTTTGCCCACCTGCATTAAAGCTGACGTTTTATCAGCTGTGCTGGGCACTGCAATGGGATATATTTATGTACCGCCGGTGGCCTCCTGGCACCCACCCATGCTGTCGGTCCACACGGAGTTGTAACTGCATGTGTCCACTTCTAAAGAACCCCAGTCTGACTGGGGCATGCAGTGTGGGCCCAAGCTCACCTGCATTAAACATGACATTACCTCAGCTGTGATGGGCAATGCAATGGGATATATTTATGTGCCGCCGGTGGGTTCCAGGGAGCCACCCATGCTGTTCGCCCACACGGACTTCACAATAGGGAGTTGTACCTGCCTGTGTCTACTTATAAAAAACCCCAGTCTGACTGGGGCATGCAGTGTGGGCCGAAGCCCACCTGCATTTAATCTGACGTTAGCTCTGCTGTCCAGGGCACTGCAATGGGATACATTTATGTACAGCCGGTGGGTTCCAGGGAGCCAGCCATGCTGTGGGTGCACACGGAATTCCCATTGCGGAGTTGTACCTGCCTGTGACTATTTATAAAAAACCGCGGTCTGACTGGGGCATGCAGACACCTTGACAGAATGAATAGTGTGTGGTACATAGGTTCCCCATTGCTATGCCCACGTGTGCAGCTCCTGATGGTGGTGGCACAGGATTATATTTCTCATTGCTTCTGTACAGCATTGTGGGCTATCGTCCTGCCCCTTTTAAAGGGGGTTGCTGCCTAGCCTTGCCAACCCTCTGCAGTGTGCCTGCGGTTCGTCCTCATGGCAGACGCACTTATAAATAGACATGAGGTGGCGTGGCATGAGGGCAGCTGAAGGCTGCGCAGGGACACTTTGGTGTGTGCTGTGGACACTGGGTCGTGAGGGGGGGGGGGGGGTTGGACAGCATGTAACCCAGTAGAAGTGGCAGCGGAGTGTCATGCAGGAAGTGATTGTGCTTTGTTGGAGCTAGTGTGGTGCTTAGCTAAGGTATGCATTGCTAATGAGGGCTTTTTAGAAGTAAAAATTGTTGGGAGGGGGGGGGGCACTCTTGCCGCTATTGTGGCTTAATGGTCGGACCTGGGAACTTGAGATGCAGCCCAACATGTAGCCCCTCGCCTGCCCTATCCGTTGCTGTGTCGTTCCCATCACTTTCTTGAATTGCCCAGATTTTCACAAATGGAAACCTTAGCGAGCATCGGCGATATACAAAAATGCTCGGGTCGCCCATTGACTTCAATGGGGTTCGTTATTCGAAACGAACCCTCGAGCATCGCGCGAAATTTTCGTCCCGAGTAACGAGCACCCAAGCATTTTGGTGCTCGCTCATCTCTAGAGCTAATGAAATTGCATCCATTGCTGGCAACTGCCAGCTGTTGAAAACAGTTGACACTTCCCGAGTATGGAGTTAGCGGGGTTTCTGAGCTTGTTCCATACAACCTCCATGGCTACACAGTGCATATATACATATGGCAGTTGTGAGGGGGTTACATACTAATCTCCTATCTTTAGAATAGATTATCAGTATCAGATCATAGAGGGGCATGACTCCTAGTCAACCTCGCCGATTACAAGAATGATTTTAGAAGCTATAGCATTCAGAGAGTGCTGAAGCCTCTTCCGTTCACCATTGATGTCCCATGTTTAGGTCATATGACCTTTCTGAAGCTCACTCCTATTCCACTGAATGGAATTGAGCCTCAATACCAGGCACAACAGTTACTAAATGTACAGCGCTGTGCCTGGTATATAATGAAAAGGCCTCAGAGCTTGCCCGAGTACTGTGGGCCTTTCAAACAGCTGATTGGTGAGGTGCTGGGAGTGAGTTGGACCCTCACTGATCCTGACCTATTCTAAGAATAGATCATAAAAGAAGTTTTGCGGCCTTTACTATTAATAACCTATCCTGTTAATGCAGCCAAACATTGAGGTTAGAGCCTGAAGTATAATGGAAGGCTCTTGATCAATGGGAGGGTTGCCTTCTATTACACTTTTGACTCTGACTGCAATGAAGAGCCGGAAGTGTAGTGGACATCTGGTTCAGTTGCACTGACAATGACCCAAGGATCAGCTGATTGTCAGGGATCCCGAGTGGTGGACCCCTCCCCGATCAACTATTGATGACCTATACTGAGGATAGGTCATCAATAGTAAATGTCCAGAAAACCCCTGTAATATCTTGGTCCTGAAACCCCTTTAACCCTAGATTCTGATGTCCATACATTACTGAAGGAAAGCTTTGGTTGGTCCCTTGACAATGGCATTGTAACAACAGTTTTGAAGGAAATAACCTTTAATGTATTGTGGGAGTGCGGTATCAGAATGGCCTGCAGAGGGTGCTAGACAGGCATTCTGATACCTGAAAAAAAATTAACACCCTGGGTGTAGCAGGAATTAGATAAAAGCCAGTCCCTGTCACACTCAAGGGGGGGATGTTATACCTCAGTGGAGCTAGAAGGGCAGCTAGCCCAAGATCCAGTGCGGACCAATTCTGGGACCGCCACGTGTCTGACGGAGGATGCCCTCCAGACGTCTTGGGCGTGGTAGTGACTGTGGCCCTGTGGGTTTGTGTACCCTGAATTATAGACTTTGTGTTGTATGCTATGCTGTGCCCATATATTTACTGTGCTGTTGTGAAATAAATGCTGGAAGGTGCCACTTTTAAAGAAATCACGACTCTGGAGCATTCTATATATATGGTGTCCATTTCGGCTGAAAGGCAAAAAACAGTGATCCTCCTTGCCACAGTATAGATAAAAAGTCTAAGGAAATGTGGTCCTCATGTTTTACGTCCTTTGGGTTACTGAAAAAAAGGATAATTTAACATTAGAGATGGTGAAATCAATTTGCAAAGTTGGATTTGCCGCAAATTGAAAGGGGGGGGGGGGGGTGAACATTTGTGTGAGTTTTAGAACATTTGATCATCTCTGTTTAAGTGTCTCTGTGTACTCGGGTTAAAACCAGTGAAACTAATATTCATGAGAAAGCACAATATCAATTCCCTCAAAACCACTGACTCATAAATATTATTTATTAGGTCCCTCAGCAATGTCACAGGTTGCTGTTTAATGGATGAGCTGTATTCCTGAGAACATTAGTGAAGCCCACAAAATGGCCTTTGTACATATGACACAAGTGTTCATAAATAGCAGGATGTTATATGGCATTGCAGTAATATATCCCAAAGCAGGAAATCAATTCACTGTCTCATAGCATAAAATACGGATACAGTACCAGTATATACTAATGTAATCTGAGCCACAATGCTCTAAGTAAGAGTACTGGGTGACAATCCCTTGGAGATTGTGTCAGAAACAATATGACAATGGAATGCCTAGAATATGGAACCTGTTCATTACAATAAAGCTCATCTAACTTTTCATCAATGGGAGATACCTGATAATCTGGATTATTTAATGCGCATATATGAGTGCACAACAATTATATTCAGGACTTTAGGGCAAGTTTCCAGCTTCTGGATGTAATGGCACCATGCATTGACTGCAAGAAGAGATCTTCAAAATAGAAAAAAATTCAAGTGAACGGTCAAAAAGTTGCAAGGAGCCTTTGTATCCAGATTCATCTTAAAAGTAAATGATCACCATTTTATAAACCGAAGTACTGTAGGTCCAAAATGTCTTAATATATTTTTATAGAAATCATAGAAACCTAATGATTGACGGGAGAACACATGGTTCGTCTAGTTTACTCTTATATGCCACTAAATGGCTACTTTATTGGAGACACCGGCCCTTTCACAATTTTAGCGTCCCTCTTAATTCATCATACCTTGATAGAATATATAATAAGGAAATGCTTAATCAGACATCTCAGTTTATGTCTCTCCATAACTCTGTATATATAACTTATTTATAATACACTCAACATCCATCTGCGAAACAGAATTCTGCTTAATCTGTAGCCTGAATGTGTTGGAATAAGTACATTATCCATCCCACGAGCCCCATGATTATCCCAAGTTTTCAAGTTTTGACATATACTGTAGGAGGTGAAGAAAGACAATTAAATTCTTAGCCCTGAGCACTGACACTGACAAGGATCAAAGAATATCTAAGACAAGTAGCTAAAACGTAGACATAAACGAGGTAAACATTCTCTTCCATCAATAGGCTATCCCAACAGTGATTTGCCCGCAGTGCCCAGTCACCTTGGGTAAACTCTCACATCTCCTTAAAGCCGCAATTATTGCCTCAATATACCTGACAAATAAAAAGCAACAATTCCACTAAGCCTGAAATACAAAGAGTGAGAAGACGCCATGCCGTGAATTCAAGGTTCATAAACTGCCAAGATGTGCTAACTGGCATTTATGATGAAATTACTATGAACTGCCACTGGGTCAGACTTCTTACATCAGCAATTAAATACTGGATACATGCAAGAAGAAAACTGGTCTGCTACTGTCTCAAAGATCAGAATACAAGGCAGCAAAGATGCAGAATGAAAGTCTACGAGATCTAGTTATTATGGTCCACACGCTAGAATTCTGGTGTCCATAAGTCAAGATTTTGGCACATGCATCAAAGCGATGGCTTTTTAGGCATCTAAGTGATAAGGGGGCATGTAAACTATAACACCCTCCCAAAAAGAAAAATCATAAGACGTGAAGCTCAGAGAACATAGGGGCCAAGGAAAAAGCTCACTATGGTCACTTTTTTAAGAAGTAGGCAGAGCCCAGCTGTCACGGATACCAAGGCTGACGGCACGTGGCACGGGGTTGAATTATTTGGTTGCGTATCTGTGTAAATGGGGGGACTTCACTCAACAGCAACTCCTGTGACCACTGGTAATTTTGTTTGTGAGAGACAGAAGACCACATCAACGGTAATGGCGGATGCTGGACAGTAACAAAAGGGACGATGGGGTATGAATAATAATGGGCCTGCCAAGGACAGGATGCAAACAGAATATCAGGGTGGGTTAATTTACAGATACCATACTTCATACAACACCAGCATAACGGGCATGACTGAGCCCATCAGATTTACTATAATCCACACTAGAAACTGGCGTAGATTATAGCAAAGTCCTACTCCAGCTCAAAGCAGGGGTAGGTATTCGTCTGGTGCACAAAACTGGGGCCATATGAGACAATTGTATTAAGAGGCTTGTACATACATTTGTCGCTCATAGCTGGGCAAACACTTAGACGTATATGAAACACCAATCTGAGCCACTATGCCCCTATATACTGTACACAATGGGAAAGATTTGCTATTGGAAATGCAAATGTAAAACTGCACCAGAAAGCTGTCTCACATTGTTTGCACCACATTTATCATGTGTCTTTATGCACCTTTGGACCTCTTTGAAAAAGGAGTGTGACCTAAATGTAACATTATGCGGCAAAAACTGCCCTTAAATTTTGGCCCAATTTTTGGTGTAAACTAAGCCAATAATAGGTATTATAAAATTAGACTAGATAGTTAAAGATTTGACAGATTTACCATTCAACAGAGCCACGGTGATAAATGTGTCCCATTTTAAGCAAGTCTCATCTAAGGGTCCTTTAACATGGAGCAATAAAACATTGGAACAAGTCAACGAGTTGTTTGCTTTCATATGATGTCCATCGTAGACAATCGTTTACATTTTTGTATCATTTTCTCGTTCAGCTCGCTGACCTATCAGAAGAGTCTGGAAATGTCTGGCAATGGTTTGTGATTGACTGACCAATCACCTTTTACATTAAACAACGAACAATGATATTTTTTTGCCTGCATAAAACAAGTGACAAATGATAAGCAAATAATTATCAGTCATCGCTCAGTCTTTGTCCAGGTTTATACTGAACGATTATTGTTCATTTTCACATGATTCAACTATTATTTGAACAATAATTGTTCCATGTAAAAAGGACTTAAAGGCCCATTTAGACACAACAATTATCACTCAAAATTCGCTCAAAAGCCATCTTATGAGCGATAGTCGTTGAGTCTAAATGTGCCCATCTTCAGTTTTCTGCCAAACGACGGTTTTCAGTTCTGCTTGAAAACCATCATTCAGCAGAACAGCTGATAAGCAGGACTGCATGCTTTGTTCTGCCTGGGGAGAGCTGATTACAGCCAATTGCATTGTATCAGCTGTTCTCAGCTGTCAGCTCTGGCAGCAGAACAAAGGGAATGTAATCAGGAAACAGCGGGACATCTGTTCCCTGATTACAGCTCCAGGCAGCTCACATGCTGTTACTTGGTACTATTAGGCATTAGGTCCAAGTAGTAGTTTATGCAAAATCTTTTGAGTGATCATCTTTGCAGTGTAAGCCCTAAATACACTGCAAGTTTGCACTGTCTAATTACTAGACAGTGTGGGGAGATTTATTATCACGGGACGTTTTGATGCCACTTTTCTGGCAGTTTTTCTTTAATTCTCTAGTTTAGAGATGGAACAAATGTATCAAAGTTTGCATGATATTGATACATTTGTTGCATCTGTAAATATGTCTAGAGATGTGGAGTCACTTTGTACGTCACTCACATACTGAAGTGAAATTGTGACAAATTTTCTGACTTTTTGAAAAGTTGCATGTCATAAACGTCTCTAAAATCTGGCCAATCAGCACAACATGCCCACTGTTATATACACTTTTGTGAAATGAGAGGCGTAACATCAGCTCTTTTTGGCGCCAATCAACAGTAAATCTGTCTTCGCTGATTTGTGCCAAAAGAAATAAGCAACTTACAGAATTCTGGTGCCACACTAGTAATATAGATATCCCGGTATTAGTAAATCTGCCTCAATTTTCCCTTAAAGGGGTTGTCTCGCGAAATCAAGTGGGGTTATACACTTCTGTATGGCCATATTAATGCACTTTGTAATATACATCGTGCATTAAATATAAGCCATACAGAAGTTATTCACTTACCTGCTCCGTTGCTGGCGTCCCCGTCTCCATGGCTCCATCTAATTCTGAGGTCTTCTGGCGTCTTTAGACGCGCTTGCGCTGTGCGGTCTTCTCCCTTCGGCTCCGCTCGGCAGCATCAGCGTTTTGGCTCCGCCCCCTTGTACGCGTCATCGCGTAGCTCCGCCCCGTGACGTGGCCGGTTCCAGCCTCCTGATTGGCTGGAATCGGCATGTGACGGGGGCGGTTCCAGCCTCCTGATTGGCTGGAATCGGCATGTGATGGGGCGGAGCTACGTGATGACGCGTACAAGGGGGCGGAGCCAAAACGCCGATGCTGCCGAGCGGAGCCGAAGGGAGAAGACCGCACAGCGCAAGCGCGTCTAAAAACGCCAGAAGACCTTAGAATTAGACGGAGCCATGGAGACGGGGACGCCAGCAACGGAGCAGGTAAGTGAATAACTTCTGTATGGCTCATATTTAATGCACGATGTATATTACAAAGTGCATTAATATGGCCATACAGAAGTGTTTAACCCCACTTGATTTCGCGAGACAACCCCTTTAATTATGAAAACTGCCTATTAGAAAGACTGCCCCTGTTACTCATAGCAACTAATCAGAGCCCAGCTTTTGCACCTTAAACTCTACTGGTAAAATAGAAGTTGCACTATGATTGGTTGCTATGGGTAACAAGGACAGGCTTCGTGTTAGACAGTTTTCTTAAATGAACCAATTCTGTTATTTGTCTCCAATCTATAGGGTTGCATGGATATAGAGACCTGTAGATGTACACTACCGTTCAAAAGTTTGGGGTCACCCAAACAATTTTGTGTTTTCCATGAAAAGTCACACTTATTCAGCACCATGCATTGTGAAATGAATAGAAAATAGAGTCAAGACATTGACAAGGTTAGAAATAATGATTTGTATTTGAAATAACATTGTTTTTACATCAAACTTTGCTTTCGTCAAAGAATCCTCCTTTTGCAGCAATTACAGCATTGCACACCTTTGACATTCTAGCTGTTAATTTGTTGAGGTAAGCTTGTGAAATTGCACCCCACGCTTCTAGAAGCATCTCCCACAAGTTGGGTTGGTTGGATGGGCACTTCTGGCGTACCATACGGTCAAGCTGCTCCCACAACAGCTCAATGGGGTTCAGATCTGGTGACTGCGCTGGCCACTCCATTACCGATAGAATACCAGCTGCCTGCTTCTGCTGTAAATAGTTCTTGCACAATTTGGAGGTGTGTTTAGGGTCATTGTCCTGTTGTAGGATGAAATTGGTTCCAATCAAGCGCTGTCCACTGGGTATGGCATGGCGTTGCAAAATGGAGTGATAGCCTTCCTTATTCAGAATCCCTTTTACCCTGTACAAATCTCCCACCTTACCAGCACCAAAGCAACCCCAGACCATCACATTACCTCCACCATGCTTAACAGATGGCGTCAGGCATTCTTCCAGCATCTTTTCATTTGTTCTGCGTCTCACAAACGTTCTTCTTTGTGATCCAAACACCTCAAACTTGGATTCATCCGTCCACAACACTTTTTCCCAGTCTTCCTCTGTCCAATGTCTGTGTTCTTTTGCCCATCTTAATCTTTTTCTTTTATTGGCCAGTCTCAGATATGGCTTTTTCTTTGCCACTCTGCCCTGAAGCCCAAAATCCCGCAGCCGCCTCTTCACTGTAGATGTTGACACTGGTGTTTTGCGGGTACTATTTAATGAAGATGCCAGTTGGGTACCTGTGAGGCGTCTGTTTCTCAAACTAGAGACTCTAATGTGCTTATCTTCTTGCTTAGTTGTGCAACGCGGCCTCCCACTTCTTTTTCTACTCTGGTTAGAGCCTGTTTGTGCTGTCCTCTGAAGGGAGTAGTACACACCGTTGTAGGAAATCTTCAATTTCTTAGCAATTTCTCGTATGGAATAGCCTTCATTTCTAAGAACAAGAATAGACTGTCGAGTTTCAGATGAAAGTTCTCTTTTTCTGGCCATTTTGAGCGTTTAATTGACCCCACAAATGTGATGCTCCAGAAACTCAATCTGCTCACAGGAAGGTCAGTTTGGTAGCTTCTGTAACGAGCTAGACTGTTTTCAGATGTGTGAACATGATTGCACAAGGGTTTTCTAATCATCAATTAGCCTTCTGAGCCAATGAGCAAACACATTGTACCATTAGAACACTGGAGTGATAGTTGCTGGAAATGGGCCTCTATTCACCTTTGTAGATTTTGCACAAAAAACCAGGCATTTGCAGCTAGAATAGTCATTTACCACATTAGCAATGTATAGAGTGCATTTGTTTAAAGTTAGGACTAGTTTAAAGTTATCTTCATTGAAAAGTACAGTGCTTTTCCTTCAAAAATAAGGACATTTCAATGTGACCCCAAACTTTTGAACGGTAGTGTATCTGTTGTATATGGACATGAGCATGGCTCTCAATATCATTGATGGTGTACCCAAGTGGAACAAATAATTTTTTACAAGCATTTCATACTCTTTTCTAAGTAACTTCTGTGCTTACAGATTAATAAAGTTTATGAGATGTTAGTTGTTTATTAGAGATGAGCGAACACCAAAATGTTCGGGTGTTCGTTATTCGGAACGAACTTCCCGTGATGCTCGAGGGTTCGTTTCGAACAACGAACCCCATTGAAGTCAATGGGCGACCAGAACATTTTTGTATTTCGCCGATGCTCGCTAAGGTTTTCATGTGTGAAAATCTGGGCAATTCAGGAAAGTGATGGGAATGACACAGTGACGGATAGGGCAGGCGAGGGGCTACATGTTGGGCTGCATCTCAAGTTCACAGGTCCCACTATTAAGCCACAATACCGGCAAGAGTGGCCCCCCCCCCTCCCAACAACTTTTACTTCTGAAAAGCCCTCATTAGCATGGCATACCTTTGCTAAGCACCACACTACCTCCAACAAAGCACAATCACTGCCTGCATGACACTCCACTGACACTTCTCCTGGGTTACATGCTGCCCAACCGCCCCCCCCCTCCCCCCCACAGCGCACACCAAAGTGTCCCTGCGCAGCCTTCAGCTGCCCTCATGCCACGCCACACTCATGTCTATTTAGAAGTGCGTCTGCCATGAGGAGGAACCGCAGGCACACACTGCAGAGGGTTGGCACGGCTAGGCAGCGACCCTCTTTAATAGGGGCGGGGCGATAGCCCACAATGCTGTACAGAAGCAATGAGAAATATAATCCTGTGCCACCGCCATCAGGAGCTGCACACGTGGGCATAGCAATGGGGAACCTATGTGCCACACACTATTCATTCTGTCAAGGTGTCTGCATGCCCCAGTCAGACCGGGCTTTTTAATTCATAGACACAGGCAGTATAATTTAATTCAAATTTGTCACTGGGGGCAAGTAAAGTCCAAAATGTTATGTGCAACTCTTCACTGTTAGGACTTTAAAACATAACCTTTAATAAAGCAATTAAAATTTAAAATAGTACTCACAAAGACTGACACACATAATACATAAAGAAAAATATTAATAACTCTGGAAGTATCTCAGAGGATTCTTGAAAATGTAGATGCCATATATCGTGCTTTCTAGGTATAGTGTGATGCCTTAACTGGTATCTATTCGAGGCAATGAATAACCGTTTTAGGGTGATAATACACCCCCACAACGATAGTATCTACAGTCTTGGGAAACTGATGGTGCCCAAGACTGAGATTATTTGTGCTTTGTATTAGCACCAAGAAGGCTTAATCAATATCTGGTCCTTGGTCCGACGCGTTTCGCTCAACTTGAGCTCCTCAGGGACCTCTTGTAAATATTTAATATGCCTCTCAGGATCTTAACAGCAATTGCATAGTAACCAAATAGTGAGCATTCAGTTGGTCGCAGGTAAACATATATCTTGCAGATCAGATGTTATCTGCAATGAAGTATATAATACCTCTTAATATGGTAAAAAAATTTTTTAAAGAATCTTTCCAAAAGAATTTTTTCTGAAAAGTTCAGAGTAAGCCATGTATCAGAGTCTCGCGTTGTGCAAGAGACAGTGCTGCATGGACTTTACACACCCATGCCCTGCATCTACCTTGATAGCTTGCTGGCCCCTATATATTTACTAATTCCTATCTACCAGTGGTAATAATGTTACCTAATAGTTTTTAGGTCACACACTGTAGAATTTCTAACTACTATCTCTCTCCGCTAATTAGGTTCTATTAGTGCCTTATTCCTAATGCTTCTCTGATTACAAGATAGCAAAAAGTATCGCACTAAGTAGCAGGTAGATCAGAAAAATAAAAAAGGATAGAGCAACAGCAAGCCAACCACCCTGATGGTGAGTGATTGGTATCAATGAGCAAAGTCCCAGGAGCTCTCTTAAATAGGAGCTAAAGTGCCCGCCTCAGAGAGGGTGTGTGTCTCCAAACTCCAATCAGGGTGCAGAGCTTGATTACTATAGGAAATGTTACCAAGGCAACCTACAATGTTTTCCTACACTGATGGATCAGTCACGACAATCATGATTACTTAGGATATATATAATACATCCCATTTCTCCTCACTTATGCTGTATGAGCCTCGAGTGGCGCACAGTGTAAGCTCTCGCCTACAACCCGAAGGCTGCAAGTTCGATCCCCACATGACTCGGGTAGCCGGCTCATGGCCAACTCAGCCCTCCATCCCCCCGGGGCCGGCAAAATGAGCACCCAGCCTGGTGGGGCGCAATAAGCAACAATTACCCGAAGGCGCTGCGCAACAAGTTGGCGCTATACAAATACCAAGATTATTATAGTTAATAATATATAGAATTGGAGCATGTTAAGTGAGGTTTGTATATAAGCGCATGATGATCCACACAAGTAAAACGGTTAGTGTGCCAAATCTATGACAATAGTGTAGATGGTAATGATGCTACCCAAGTTATATTGGGAAAAGAACGGTTCCTTACAAATGGTCTCTTCAAATAAAACAGTTGAATGACAGGTTTTCGTTAAGTCCAGTCGGGTGAATTGAATCAAATCTGTAAATCCAGTTTGCTTCTTTTTGGAGAAGTCGTCTATCGATGTTACCTTTACGGCCAAAGGTGCGAATGGTCTCAATTCCTTGGAATTTCAGTTGAGTCTCGTCTCCCTGATGTTTCTCCCACATGTGATTGGCGACCGGAGTGTTTTCCTTCCTCCGTATTGTACCAATATGCCCTAAAATTCGTCGGCGGAATTGTTGTACCGTCTTTCCGACGTAATTTAATGGACAACTGCAGGTAGCCAAATATACAACGTTCGTACTCCTACAATTGATAAATTCACGGTTTGTGTATATTTTTGATGTTGATACACATTTAAAGGAGGAGCTCTTGAGTATAAATGGGCAAGCCATGCAGTTAGAACATGGATACGTACCGGTGAAGTTATGTCGCCCTAGCCACATCGTGTCTGGAAGTGTTGGTTGGAGATGGCTTTTTACAAGTCTGTCACGTAAATTACGTCCACGTCTGAATGTGAAAGTTGGATATTCTGATAGATATCCCTTAACATCAGGGTCCTCAATAAGAAGATCCCACTGTTGTCCAACAATTTTTCGAATTTCACTGGCACCTGAGTCATATGTGCCTATAATTCTCATTTTTTCTGTGTCTGTTCGTTTACGTGTCTGGAGTAGTTCAGTCCTGTTTTGACTAGACGAGAATTCCTGAGCTTCATTAATAATCATGTCAGGATATCCACGTTCCCTGAATCTGTTGGCTAATTTGGCACTTTCAGATTTGAATTCATCCATATCAGAACAGTTCCGACGAATTCTCAAAAACTGTCCCTTAGGGATGGATTTCTTAAGGGAGTAAGGATGAAAGCTCTCCCATGCCAGTAGGGAGTTGGTAGCTGTTTCTTTCCTAAATAATGTTGTAGATAATGTACCATCCGTTTGTTTCTGAATTTTCAAATCCAGGAAAGAGACAGAGAACTCATCACATACAGTTGTGAATTTGAGATTTAAATCATTATGGTTCAATGAGTCCACAAATTCCTCCAGGGATCTTCGGGAGCCGGACCACAACAAAAAGATGTCATCAATAAAGCGTATCCAAAAAATAATGGATCTGGACCAGAGAGAATTGTGCTCAGCGAAGACGTGGTGTTCCTCCCACCAGCCCAGGTAGAGATTAGCGTAGGATGGGGCACATGGTGTCCCCATCGCTGTCCCCCTGAGCTGGTGGAAGTACTGACCGTTGAAAAGAAAATAGTTATGGGTAAGTATGTAAGATAAGAGTTCCATTACAAAGGAATTGTGTTTGGACAGATATATTCCTCTTTGTTTTAGGAAATAGTCTACAGCTTTCAAACCACCATGATGGGGTATCGAGCTGTACAAGGATTCCACATCAAGTGACACTAATAATGTATCCGGTTCAACACAAATTCCTTCTATTTGTCTAAGAGTGTCCATAGTGTCCTCTATGTGGGAAGGGAGGGATGAGACAAAAGGCCGTAAAATCTGATCTACATATTTACTAATGTTTTGACATAGGTTGTCCACACCTGAGACAATTGGACGGCCGCGTAATGGATTGGTACCCTTGTGAATCTTAGGTAATGTATAAAATGTAGCAATTTTCGGGCATTTAGGAGTCAGGAATTTTAATTCTGATATTCCAATCAGATTATCTGCACGTGCTCTATTCAAGATGGATATCAGTTCTTTCAAGAAGGTATTGGTAGGATCCACTGAGATCACTGAATACGTGTCTGTATCACTCAGTAGATCCATGCACGTTTTAATGTAGTCGTCCCGATCCATGACGACCACATTGCCACCTTTATCAGATGGTTTTATAATCACTTTCTCATCCGATTCCAGACCCCGTAATGCTAACATTTCCCCATGAGACATATTCTGGCACCTCCTAAGATTTTTCTCATCAAGGTTTTTAATTTCCCTGAGAACAACTTTCTCAAATACATCAATGAGCGGACATGAAAGTGATGGTGGATTACTGGAACTTTTCAGTCTTAGTGTGGTAAATGGTCCCTCCCCTGGATTACGTAGCCCCTCACTCTCAAGATCTTGTAGAGCGTTATGGATCTGCATATCCTCAATATTTAATCCAAGTTCGGAGGCTTGTGTTCTATCCAGTTGGGCAAAATATTTTTTCCACCTCAGTTTGCGCGTGAAGAGGGAGATGTCCTTCGCCCAGGCGAAGCGGTCAAACCGCGCCGCCGGGACGAAGGACAGCCCCCTCTCCAACACGCAGATTTCCTCCTCCGAGAGTTGTCTCTGGGAGAGATTCACAACCGACATCTTGTCCCTTGTTGGTTCCACCCCAAATGTTTTGGAGTGCGGCTTCCCAATTCCCCCAGTGTTTTTTACTGTGGATTTTTTTCGATCCCTTAGTGAATAGGGGTACGATAGCTGGCCTAAAAAATTGTTGTTATTAACCCCACTGGTGTATCTGCCTCTGCCTCTGCTCTTTTGAAATCCTCGTCCTCTATTACGTCTGCCCCGATATTCATTCCTGTCTCTGAACTCCCCATCGGATAGTTCAATATCTGAGGAGCTAATATCGGTTTCTGATCTGTTGTGGACTGATGGATATGCCCGATTCTCCTTAAAGTCCAACATGTCTCTATTAAACTGAGAGTGTTTCCTCTCTTTTATGACAGACGTGTATTTTTCAATATTTTGCTGTAGAGTTTTCTCCTTAGCAACGAAGTCAGGGTCAGAGTTATGGGCTTGAGCTCTATCCAATAGTTCATCCAATGTTTTTAGGTTTTTTTCTAGAGCAATGCTCTCTTTATCAATCAGTGTTTGAATAAGTTTAAGTGAAAACTCCGTCGACTCTCTTTCCCATTTAGCCAGGAAGTCTTTGTTAGTATGTCTACGTGGAGGTGCTATGGAGCTTCGCAGTCCTCTAGGTACTATGCGATGCTCAGCATAGCGCTTTAGGCCCTGGATCTCCCACCACCCACGTATGCACTCCCTGTATTGTAACGTTAGGTTTTTGAAGAGACCGTTCATATTGGTAGTATGGGACCGTGGGCTAAATCGGCCCTCCGAAAACACAGAGTTGGCTTCCGAGCTCCAACTTTCCATGTCTAGTTTTCTAGATAAGAATCCTGCCATTATAATTTAATTCAAATTTGTCACTGGGGGCAAGTAAAGTCCAAAATGTTATGTGCAACTCTTCACTGTTAGGACTTTAAAACATAACCTTTAATAAAGCAATTAAAATTTAAAATAGTACTCACAAAGACTGACACACATAATACATAAAGAAAAATATTAATAACTCTGGAAGTATCTCAGAGGATTCTTGAAAATGTAGATGCCATATATCGTGCTTTCTAGGTATAGTGTGATGCCTTAACTGGTATCTATTCGAGGCAATGAATAACCGTTTTAGGGTGATAATACACCCCCACAACGATAGTATCTACAGTCTTGGGAAACTGATGGTGCCCAAGACTGAGATTATTTGTGCTTTGTATTAGCACCAAGAAGGCTTAATCAATATCTGGTCCTTGGTCCGACGCGTTTCGCTCAACTTGAGCTCCTCAGGGACCTCTTGTAAATATTTAATATGCCTCTCAGGATCTTAACAGCAATTGCATAGTAACCAAATAGTGAGCATTCAGTTGGTCGCAGGTAAACATATATCTTGCAGATCAGATGTTATCTGCAATGAAGTATATAATACCTCTTAATATGGTAAAAAAAATTTTTTAAAGAATCTTTCCAAAAGAATTTTTTCTGAAAAGTTCAGAGTAAGCCATGTATCAGAGTCTCGCGTTGTGCAAGAGACAGTGCTGCATGGACTTTACACACCCATGCCCTGCATCTACCTTGATAGCTTGCTGGCCCCTATATATTTACTAATTCCTATCTACCAGTGGTAATAATGTTACCTAATAGTTTTTAGGTCACACACTGTAGAATTTCTAACTACTATCTCTCTCCGCTAATTAGGTTCTATTAGTGCCTTATTCCTAATGCTTCTCTGATTACAAGATAGCAAAAAGTATCGCACTAAGTAGCAGGTAGATCAGAAAAATAAAAAAGGATAGAGCAACAGCAAGCCAACCACCCTGATGGTGAGTGATTGGTATCAATGAGCAAAGTCCCAGGAGCTCTCTTAAATAGGAGCTAAAGTGCCCGCCTCAGAGAGGGTGTGTGTCTCCAAACTCCAATCAGGGTGCAGAGCTTGATTACTATAGGAAATGTTACCAAGGCAACCTACAATGCTTTCCTACACTGATGGATCAGTCACGACAATCATGATTACTTAGGATATATATAATACATCCCATTTCTCCTCACTTATGCTGTATGAGCCTCGAGTGGCGCACAGTGTAAGCTCTCGCCTACAACCCGAAGGCTGCAAGTTCGATCCCCACATGACTCGGGTAGCCGGCTCATGGCCAACTCAGCCCTCCATCCCCCCGGGGCCGGCAAAATGAGCACCCAGCCTGGTGGGGCGCAATAAGCAACAATTACCCGAAGGCGCTGCGCAACAAGTTGGCGCTATACAAATACCAAGATTATTATAGTTAATAATATATAGAATTGGAGCATGTTAAGTGAGGTTTGTATATAAGCGCATGATGATCCACACAAGTAAAACGGTTAGTGTGCCAAATCTATGACAATAGTGTAGATGGTAATGATGCTACCCAAGTTATATTGGGAAAAGAACGGTTCCTTACAAATGGTCTCTTCAAATAAAACAGTTGAATGACAGGTTTTCGTTAAGTCCAGTCGGGTGAATTGAATCAAATCTGTAAATCCAGTTTGCTTCTTTTTGGAGAAGTCGTCTATCGATGTTACCTTTACGGCCAAAGGTGCGAATGGTCTCAATTCCTTGGAATTTCAGTTGAGTCTCGTCTCCCTGATGTTTCTCCCACATGTGATTGGCGACCGGAGTGTTTTCCTTCCTCCGTATTGTACCAATATGCCCTAAAATTCGTCGGCGGAATTGTTGTACCGTCTTTCCGACGTAATTTAATGGACAACTGCAGGTAGCCAAATATACAACGTTCGTACTCCTACAATTGATAAATTCACGGTTTGTGTATATTTTTGATGTTGATACACATTTAAAGGAGGAGCTCTTGAGTATAAATGGGCAAGCCATGCAGTTAGAACATGGATACGTACCGGTGAAGTTATGTCGCCCTAGCCACATCGTGTCTGGAAGTGTTGGTTGGAGATGGCTTTTTACAAGTCTGTCACGTAAATTACGTCCACGTCTGAATGTGAAAGTTGGATATTCTGATAGATATCCCTTAACATCAGGGTCCTCAATAAGAAGATCCCACTGTTGTCCAACAATTTTTCGAATTTCACTGGCACCTGAGTCATATGTGCCTATAATTCTCATTTTTTCTGTGTCTGTTCGTTTACGTGTCTGGAGTAGTTCAGTCCTGTTTTGACTAGACGAGAATTCCTGAGCTTCATTAATAATCATGTCAGGATATCCACGTTCCCTGAATCTGTTGGCTAATTTGGCACTTTCAGATTTGAATTCATCCATATCAGAACAGTTCCGACGAATTCTCAAAAACTGTCCCTTAGGGATGGATTTCTTAAGGGAGTAAGGATGAAAGCTCTCCCATGCCAGTAGGGAGTTGGTAGCTGTTTCTTTCCTAAATAATGTTGTAGATAATGTACCATCCGTTTGTTTCTGAATTTTCAAATCCAGGAAAGAGACAGAGAACTCATCACATACAGTTGTGAATTTGAGATTTAAATCATTATGGTTCAATGAGTCCACAAATTCCTCCAGGGATCTTCGGGAGCCGGACCACAACAAAAAGATGTCATCAATAAAGCGTATCCAAAAAATAATGGATCTGGACCAGAGAGAATTGTGCTCAGCGAAGACGTGGTGTTCCTCCCACCAGCCCAGGTAGAGATTAGCGTAGGATGGGGCACATGGTGTCCCCATCGCTGTCCCCCTGAGCTGGTGGAAGTACTGACCGTTGAAAAGAAAATAGTTATGGGTAAGTATGTAAGATAAGAGTTCCATTACAAAGGAATTGTGTTTGGACAGATATATTCCTCTTTGTTTTAGGAAATAGTCTACAGCTTTCAAACCACCATGATGGGGTATCGAGCTGTACAAGGATTCCACATCAAGTGACACTAATAATGTATCCGGTTCAACACAAATTCCTTCTATTTGTCTAAGAGTGTCCATAGTGTCCTCTATGTGGGAAGGGAGGGATGAGACAAAAGGCCGTAAAATCTGATCTACATATTTACTAATGTTTTGACATAGGTTGTCCACACCTGAGACAATTGGACGGCCGCGTAATGGATTGGTACCCTTGTGAATCTTAGGTAATGTATAAAATGTAGCAATTTTCGGGCATTTAGGAGTCAGGAATTTTAATTGCTAAGGAGAAAACTCTACAGCAAAATATTGAAAAATACACGTCTGTCATAAAAGAGAGGAAACACTCTCAGTTTAATAGAGACATGTTGGACTTTAAGGAGAATCGGGCATATCCATCAGTCCACAACAGATCAGAAACCGATATTAGCTCCTCAGATATTGAACTATCCGATGGGGAGTTCAGAGACAGGAATGAATATCGGGGCAGACGTAATAGAGGACGAGGATTTCAAAAGAGCAGAGGCAGAGGCAGATACACCAGTGGGGTTAATAACAACAATTTTTTAGGCCAGCTATCGTACCCCTATTCACTAAGGGATCGAAAAAAATCCACAGTAAAAAACACTGGGGGAATTGGGAAGCCGCACTCCAAAACATTTGGGGTGGAACCAACAAGGGACAAGATGTCGGTTGTGAATCTCTCCCAGAGACAACTCTCGGAGGAGGAAATCTGCGTGTTGGAGAGGGGGCTGTCCTTCGTCCCGGCAGCGCGGTTTGACCGCTTCGCCTGGGCGAAGGACATCTCCCTCTTCACGCGCAAACTGAGGTGGAAAAAATATTTTGCCCAACTGGATAGAACACAAGCCTCCGAACTTGGATTAAATATTGAGGATATGCAGATCCATAACGCTCTACAAGATCTTGAGAGTGAGGGGCTACGTAATCCAGGGGAGGGACCATTTACCACACTAAGACTGAAAAGTTCCAGTAATCCACCATCACTTTCATGTCCGCTCATTGATGTATTTGAGAAAGTTGTTCTCAGGGAAATTAAAAACCTTGATGAGAAAAATCTTAGGAGGTGCCAGAATATGTCTCATGGGGAAATGTTAGCATTACGGGGTCTGGAATCGGATGAGAAAGTGATTATAAAACCATCTGATAAAGGTGGCAATGTGGTCGTCATGGATCGGGACGACTACATTAAAACGTGCATGGATCTACTGAGTGATACAGACACGTATTCAGTGATCTCAGTGGATCCTACCAATACCTTCTTGAAAGAACTGATATCCATCTTGAATAGAGCACGTGCAGATAATCTGATTGGAATATCAGAATTAAAATTCCTGACTCCTAAATGCCCGAAAATTGCTACATTTTATACATTACCTAAGATTCACAAGGGTACCAATCCATTACGCGGCCGTCCAATTGTCTCAGGTGTGGACAACCTATGTCAAAACATTAGTAAATATGTAGATCAGATTTTACGGCCTTTTGTCTCATCCCTCCCTTCCCACATAGAGGACACTATGGACACTCTTAGACAAATAGAAGGAATTTGTGTTGAACCGGATACATTATTAGTGTCACTTGATGTGGAATCCTTGTACAGCTCGATACCCCATCATGGTGGTTTGAAAGCTGTAGACTATTTCCTAAAACAAAGAGGAATATATCTGTCCAAACACAATTCCTTTGTAATGGAACTCTTATCTTACATACTTACCCATAACTATTTTCTTTTCAACGGTCAGTACTTCCACCAGCTCAGGGGGACAGCGATGGGGACACCATGTGCCCCATCCTACGCTAATCTCTACCTGGGCTGGTGGGAGGAACACCACGTCTTCGCTGAGCACAATTCTCTCTGGTCCAGATCCATTATTTTTTGGATACGCTTTATTGATGACATCTTTTTGTTGTGGTCCGGCTCCCGAAGATCCCTGGAGGAATTTGTGGACTCATTGAACCATAATGATTTAAATCTCAAATTCACAACTGTATGTGATGAGTTCTCTGTCTCTTTCCTGGATTTGAAAATTCAGAAACAAACGGATGGTACATTATCTACAACATTATTTAGGAAAGAAACAGCTACCAACTCCCTACTGGCATGGGAGAGCTTTCATCCTTACTCCCTTAAGAAATCCATCCCTAAGGGACAGTTTTTGAGAATTCGTCGGAACTGTTCTGATATGGATGAATTCAAATCTGAAAGTGCCAAATTAGCCAACAGATTCAGGGAACGTGGATATCCTGACATGATTATTAATGAAGCTCAGGAATTCTCGTCTAGTCAAAACAGGACTGAACTACTCCAGACACGTAAACGAACAGACACAGAAAAAATGAGAATTATAGGCACATATGACTCAGGTGCCAGTGAAATTCGAAAAATTGTTGGACAACAGTGGGATCTTCTTATTGAGGACCCTGATGTTAAGGGATATCTATCAGAATATCCAACTTTCACATTCAGACGTGGACGTAATTTACGTGACAGACTTGTAAAAAGCCATCTCCAACCAACACTTCCAGACACGATGTGGCTAGGGCGACATAACTTCACCGGTACGTATCCATGTTCTAACTGCATGGCTTGCCCATTTATACTCAAGAGCTCCTCCTTTAAATGTGTATCAACATCAAAAATATACACAAACCGTGAATTTATCAATTGTAGGAGTACGAACGTTGTATATTTGGCTACCTGCAGTTGTCCATTAAATTACGTCGGAAAGACGGTACAACAATTCCGCCGACGAATTTTAGGGCATATTGGTACAATACGGAGGAAGGAAAACACTCCGGTCGCCAATCACATGTGGGAGAAACATCAGGGAGACGAGACTCAACTGAAATTCCAAGGAATTGAGACCATTCGCACCTTTGGCCGTAAAGGTAACATCGATAGACGACTTCTCCAAAAAGAAGCAAACTGGATTTACAGATTTGATTCAATTCACCCGACTGGACTTAACGAAAACCTGTCATTCAACTGTTTTATTTGAAGAGACCATTTGTAAGGAACCGTTCTTTTCCCAATATAACTTGGGTAGCATCATTACCATCTACACTATTGTCATAGATTTGGCACACTAACCGTTTTACTTGTGTGGATCATCATGCGCTTATATACAAACCTCACTTAACATGCTCCAATTCTATATATTATTAACTATAATAATCTTGGTATTTGTATAGCGCCAACTTGTTGCGCAGCGCCTTCGGGTAATTGTTGCTTATTGCGCCCCACCAGGCTGGGTGCTCATTTTGCCGGCCCCGGGGGGATGGAGGGCTGAGTTGGCCATGAGCCGGCTACCCGAGTCATGTGGGGATCGAACTTGCAGCCTTCGGGTTGTAGGCGAGAGCTTACACTGTGCGCCACTCGAGGCTCATACAGCATAAGTGAGGAGAAATGGGATGTATTATATATATCCTAAGTAATCATGATTGTCGTGACTGATCCATCAGTGTAGGAAAGCATTGTAGGTTGCCTTGGTAACATTTCCTATAGTAATCAAGCTCTGCACCCTGATTGGAGTTTGGAGACACACACCCTCTCTGAGGCGGGCACTTTAGCTCCTATTTAAGAGAGCTCCTGGGACTTTGCTCATTGATACCAATCACTCACCATCAGGGTGGTTGGCTTGCTGTTGCTCTATCCTTTTTTATTTTTCTGATCTACCTGCTACTTAGTGCGATACTTTTTGCTATCTTGTAATCAGAGAAGCATTAGGAATAAGGCACTAATAGAACCTAATTAGCGGAGAGAGATAGTAGTTAGAAATTCTACAGTGTGTGACCTAAAAACTATTAGGTAACATTATTACCACTGGTAGATAGGAATTAGTAAATATATAGGGGCCAGCAAGCTATCAAGGTAGATGCAGGGCATGGGTGTGTAAAGTCCATGCAGCACTGTCTCTTGCACAACGCGAGACTCTGATACATGGCTTACTCTGAACTTTTCAGAAAAAATTCTTTTGGAAAGATTCTTTAAAAAATTTTTTTTACCATATTAAGAGGTATTATATACTTCATTGCAGATAACATCTGATCTGCAAGATATATGTTTACCTGCGACCAACTGAATGCTCACTATTTGGTTACTATGCAATTGCTGTTAAGATCCTGAGAGGCATATTAAATATTTACAAGAGGTCCCTGAGGAGCTCAAGTTGAGCGAAACGCGTCGGACCAAGGACCAGATATTGATTAAGCCTTCTTGGTGCTAATACAAAGCACAAATAATCTCAGTCTTGGGCACCATCAGTTTCCCAAGACTGTAGATACTATCGTTGTGGGGGTGTATTATCACCCTAAAACGGTTATTCATTGCCTCGAATAGATACCAGTTAAGGCATCACACTATACCTAGAAAGCACGATATATGGCATCTACATTTTCAAGAATCCTCTGAGATACTTCCAGAGTTATTAATATTTTTCTTTATGTATTATGTGTGTCAGTCTTTGTGAGTACTATTTTAAATTTTAATTGCTTTATTAAAGGTTATGTTTTAAAGTCCTAACAGTGAAGAGTTGCACATAACATTTTGGACTTTACTTGCCCCCAGTGACAAATTTGAATTAAATTATAATGGCAGGATTCTTATCTAGAAAACTAGACATGGAAAGTTGGAGCTCGGAAGCCAACTCTGTGTTTTCGGAGGGCCGATTTAGCCCACGGTCCCATACTACCAATATGAACGGTCTCTTCAAAAACCTAACGTTACAATACAGGGAGTGCATACGTGGGTGGTGGGAGATCCAGGGCCTAAAGCGCTATGCTGAGCATCGCATAGTACCTAGAGGACTGCGAAGCTCCATAGCACCTCCACGTAGACATACTAACAAAGACTTCCTGGCTAAATGGGAAAGAGAGTCGACGGAGTTTTCACTTAAACTTATTCAAACACTGATTGATAAAGAGAGCATTGCTCTAAAAAAAAACCTAAAAACATTGGATGAACTATTGGATAGAGCTCAAGCCCATAACTCTGACCCTGACTTCGTTGCTAAGGAGAAAACTCTACAGCAAAATATTGAAAAATACACGTCTGTCATAAAAGAGAGGAAACACTCTCAGTTTAATAGAGACATGTTGGACTTTAAGGAGAATCGGGCATATCCATCAGTCCACAACAGATCAGAAACCGATATTAGCTCCTCAGATATTGAACTATCCGATGGGGAGTTCAGAGACAGGAATGAATATCGGGGCAGACGTAATAGAGGACGAGGATTTCAAAAGAGCAGAGGCAGAGGCAGATACACCAGTGGGGTTAATAACAACAATTTTTTAGGCCAGCTATCGTACCCCTATTCACTAAGGGATCGAAAAAAATCCACAGTAAAAAACACTGGGGGAATTGGGAAGCCGCACTCCAAAACATTTGGGGTGGAACCAACAAGGGACAAGATGTCGGTTGTGAATCTCTCCCAGAGACAACTCTCGGAGGAGGAAATCTGCGTGTTGGAGAGGGGGCTGTCCTTCGTCCCGGCGGCGCGGTTTGACCGCTTCGCCTGGGCGAAGGACATCTCCCTCTTCACGCGCAAACTGAGGTGGAAAAAATATTTTGCCCAACTGGATAGAACACAAGCCTCCGAACTTGGATTAAATATTGAGGATATGCAGATCCATAACGCTCTACAAGATCTTGAGAGTGAGGGGCTACGTAATCCAGGGGAGGGACCATTTACCACACTAAGACTGAAAAGTTCCAGTAATCCACCATCACTTTCATGTCCGCTCATTGATGTATTTGAGAAAGTTGTTCTCAGGGAAATTAAAAACCTTGATGAGAAAAATCTTAGGAGGTGCCAGAATATGTCTCATGGGGAAATGTTAGCATTACGGGGTCTGGAATCGGATGAGAAAGTGATTATAAAACCATCTGATAAAGGTGGCAATGTGGTCGTCATGGATCGGGACGACTACATTAAAACGTGCATGGATCTACTGAGTGATACAGACACGTATTCAGTGATCTCAGTGGATCCTACCAATACCTTCTTGAAAGAACTGATATCCATCTTGAATAGAGCACGTGCAGATAATCTGATTGGAATATCAGAATTAAAATTCCTGACTCCTAAATGCCCGAAAATTGCTACATTTTATACATTACCTAAGATTCACAAGGGTACCAATCCATTACGCGGCCGTCCAATTGTCTCAGGTGTGGACAACCTATGTCAAAACATTAGTAAATATGTAGATCAGATTTTACGGCCTTTTGTCTCATCCCTCCCTTCCCACATAGAGGACACTATGGACACTCTTAGACAAATAGAAGGAATTTGTGTTGAACCGGATACATTATTAGTGTCACTTGATGTGGAATCCTTGTACAGCTCGATACCCCATCATGGTGGTTTGAAAGCTGTAGACTATTTCCTAAAACAAAGAGGAATATATCTGTCCAAACACAATTCCTTTGTAATGGAACTCTTATCTTACATACTTACCCATAACTATTTTCTTTTCAACGGTCAGTACTTCCACCAGCTCAGGGGGACAGCGATGGGGACACCATGTGCCCCACCCTACGCTAATCTCTACCTGGGCTGGTGGGAGGAACACCACGTCTTCGCTGAGCACAATTCTCTCTGGTCCAGATCCATTATTTTTTGGATACGCTTTATTGATGACATCTTTTTGTTGTGGTCCGGCTCCCGAAGATCCCTGGAGGAATTTGTGGACTCATTGAACCATAATGATTTAAATCTCAAATTCACAACTGTATGTGATGAGTTCTCTGTCTCTTTCCTGGATTTGAAAATTCAGAAACAAACGGATGGTACATTATCTACAACATTATTTAGGAAAGAAACAGCTACCAACTCCCTACTGGCATGGGAGAGCTTTCATCCTTACTCCCTTAAGAAATCCATCCCTAAGGGACAGTTTTTGAGAATTCGTCGGAACTGTTCTGATATGGATGAATTCAAATCTGAAAGTGCCAAATTAGCCAACAGATTCAGGGAACGTGGATATCCTGACATGATTATTAATGAAGCTCAGGAATTCTCGTCTAGTCAAAACAGGACTGAACTACTCCAGACACGTAAACGAACAGACACAGAAAAAATGAGAATTATAGGCACATATGACTCAGGTGCCAGTGAAATTCGAAAAATTGTTGGACAACAGTGGGATCTTCTTATTGAGGACCCTGATGTTAAGGGATATCTATCAGAATATCCAACTTTCACATTCAGACGTGGACGTAATTTACGTGACAGACTTGTAAAAAGCCATCTCCAACCAACACTTCCAGACACGATGTGGCTAGGGCGACATAACTTCACCGGTACGTATCCATGTTCTAACTGCATGGCTTGCCCATTTATACTCAAGAGCTCCTCCTTTAAATGTGTATCAACATCAAAAATATACACAAACCGTGAATTTATCAATTGTAGGAGTACGAACGTTGTATATTTGGCTACCTGCAGTTGTCCATTAAATTACGTCGGAAAGACGGTACAACAATTCCGCCGACGAATTTTAGGGCATATTGGTACAATACGGAGGAAGGAAAACACTCCGGTCGCCAATCACATGTGGGAGAAACATCAGGGAGACGAGACTCAACTGAAATTCCAAGGAATTGAGACCATTCGCACCTTTGGCCGTAAAGGTAACATCGATAGACGACTTCTCCAAAAAGAAGCAAACTGGATTTACAGATTTGATTCAATTCACCCGACTGGACTTAACGAAAACCTGTCATTCAACTGTTTTATTTGAAGAGACCATTTGTAAGGAACCGTTCTTTTCCCAATATAACTTGGGTAGCATCATTACCATCTACACTATTGTCATAGATTTGGCACACTAACCGTTTTACTTGTGTGGATCATCATGCGCTTATATACAAACCTCACTTAACATGCTCCAATTCTATATATTATTAACTATAATAATCTTGGTATTTGTATAGCGCCAACTTGTTGCGCAGCGCCTTCGGGTAATTGTTGCTTATTGCGCCCCACCAGGCTGGGTGCTCATTTTGCCGGCCCCGGGGGGATGGAGGGCTGAGTTGGCCATGAGCCGGCTACCCGAGTCATGTGGGGATCGAACTTGCAGCCTTCGGGTTGTAGGCGAGAGCTTACACTGTGCGCCACTCGAGGCTCATACAGCATAAGTGAGGAGAAATGGGATGTATTATATATATCCTAAGTAATCATGATTGTCGTGACTGATCCATCAGTGTAGGAAAGCATTGTAGGTTGCCTTGGTAACATTTCCTATAGTAATCAAGCTCTGCACCCTGATTGGAGTTTGGAGACACACACCCTCTCTGAGGCGGGCACTTTAGCTCCTATTTAAGAGAGCTCCTGGGACTTTGCTCATTGATACCAATCACTCACCATCAGGGTGGTTGGCTTGCTGTTGCTCTATCCTTTTTTATTTTTCTGATCTACCTGCTACTTAGTGCGATACTTTTTGCTATCTTGTAATCAGAGAAGCATTAGGAATAAGGCACTAATAGAACCTAATTAGCGGAGAGAGATAGTAGTTAGAAATTCTACAGTGTGTGACCTAAAAACTATTAGGTAACATTATTACCACTGGTAGATAGGAATTAGTAAATATATAGGGGCCAGCAAGCTATCAAGGTAGATGCAGGGCATGGGTGTGTAAAGTCCATGCAGCACTGTCTCTTGCACAACGCGAGACTCTGATACATGGCTTACTCTGAACTTTTCAGAAAAAATTCTTTTGGAAAGATTCTTTAAAAAATTTTTTTTACCATATTAAGAGGTATTATATACTTCATTGCAGATAACATCTGATCTGCAAGATATATGTTTACCTGCGACCAACTGAATGCTCACTATTTGGTTACTATGCAATTGCTGTTAAGATCCTGAGAGGCATATTAAATATTTACAAGAGGTCCCTGAGGAGCTCAAGTTGAGCGAAACGCGTCGGACCAAGGACCAGATATTGATTAAGCCTTCTTGGTGCTAATACAAAGCACAAATAATCTCAGTCTTGGGCACCATCAGTTTCCCAAGACTGTAGATACTATCGTTGTGGGGGTGTATTATCACCCTAAAACGGTTATTCATTGCCTCGAATAGATACCAGTTAAGGCATCACACTATACCTAGAAAGCACGATATATGGCATCTACATTTTCAAGAATCCTCTGAGATACTTCCAGAGTTATTAATATTTTTCTTTATGTATTATGTGTGTCAGTCTTTGTGAGTACTATTTTAAATTTTAATTGCTTTATTAAAGGTTATGTTTTAAAGTCCTAACAGTGAAGAGTTGCACATAACATTTTGGACTTTACTTGCCCCCAGTGACAAATTTGAATTAAATTATAATGGCAGGATTCTTATCTAGAAAACTAGACATGGAAAGTTGGAGCTCGGAAGCCAACTCTGTGTTTTCGGAGGGCCGATTTAGCCCACGGTCCCATACTACCAATATGAACGGTCTCTTCAAAAACCTAACGTTACAATACAGGGAGTGCATACGTGGGTGGTGGGAGATCCAGGGCCTAAAGCGCTATGCTGAGCATCGCATAGTACCTAGAGGACTGCGAAGCTCCATAGCACCTCCACGTAGACATACTAACAAAGACTTCCTGGCTAAATGGGAAAGAGAGTCGACGGAGTTTTCACTTAAACTTATTCAAACACTGATTGATAAAGAGAGCATTGCTCTAGAAAAAAACCTAAAAACATTGGATGAACTATTGGATAGAGCTCAAGCCCATAACTCTGACCCTGACTTCGTTGCTAAGGAGAAAACTCTACAGCAAAATATTGAAAAATACACGTCTGTCATAAAAGAGAGGAAACACTCTCAGTTTAATAGAGACATGTTGGACTTTAAGGAGAATCGGGCATATCCATCAGTCCACAACAGATCAGAAACCGATATTAGCTCCTCAGATATTGAACTATCCGATGGGGAGTTCAGAGACAGGAATGAATATCGGGGCAGACGTAATAGAGGACGAGGATTTCAAAAGAGCAGAGGCAGAGGCAGATACACCAGTGGGGTTAATAACAACAATTTTTTAGGCCAGCTATCGTACCCCTATTCACTAAGGGATCGAAAAAAATCCACAGTAAAAAACACTGGGGGAATTGGGAAGCCGCACTCCAAAACATTTGGGGTGGAACCAACAAGGGACAAGATGTCGGTTGTGAATCTCTCCCAGAGACAACTCTCGGAGGAGGAAATCTGCGTGTTGGAGAGGGGGCTGTCCTTCGTCCCGGCGGCGCGGTTTGACCGCTTCGCCTGGGCGAAGGACATCTCCCTCTTCACGCGCAAACTGAGGTGGAAAAAATATTTTGCCCAACTGGATAGAACACAAGCCTCCGAACTTGGATTAAATATTGAGGATATGCAGATCCATAACGCTCTACAAGATCTTGAGAGTGAGGGGCTACGTAATCCAGGGGAGGGACCATTTACCACACTAAGACTGAAAAGTTCCAGTAATCCACCATCACTTTCATGTCCGCTCATTGATGTATTTGAGAAAGTTGTTCTCAGGGAAATTAAAAACCTTGATGAGAAAAATCTTAGGAGGTGCCAGAATATGTCTCATGGGGAAATGTTAGCATTACGGGGTCTGGAATCGGATGAGAAAGTGATTATAAAACCATCTGATAAAGGTGGCAATGTGGTCGTCATGGATCGGGACGACTACATTAAAACGTGCATGGATCTACTGAGTGATACAGACACGTATTCAGTGATCTCAGTGGATCCTACCAATACCTTCTTGAAAGAACTGATATCCATCTTGAATAGAGCACGTGCAGATAATCTGATTGGAATATCAGAATTAAAATTCCTGACTCCTAAATGCCCGAAAATTGCTACATTTTATACATTACCTAAGATTCACAAGGGTACCAATCCATTACGCGGCCGTCCAATTGTCTCAGGTGTGGACAACCTATGTCAAAACATTAGTAAATATGTAGATCAGATTTTACGGCCTTTTGTCTCATCCCTCCCTTCCCACATAGAGGACACTATGGACACTCTTAGACAAATAGAAGGAATTTGTGTTGAACCGGATACATTATTAGTGTCACTTGATGTGGAATCCTTGTACAGCTCGATACCCCATCATGGTGGTTTGAAAGCTGTAGACTATTTCCTAAAACAAAGAGGAATATATCTGTCCAAACACAATTCCTTTGTAATGGAACTCTTATCTTACATACTTACCCATAACTATTTTCTTTTCAACGGTCAGTACTTCCACCAGCTCAGGGGGACAGCGATGGGGACACCATGTGCCCCATCCTACGCTAATCTCTACCTGGGCTGGTGGGAGGAACACCACGTCTTCGCTGAGCACAATTCTCTCTGGTCCAGATCCATTATTTTTTGGATACGCTTTATTGATGACATCTTTTTGTTGTGGTCCGGCTCCCGAAGATCCCTGGAGGAATTTGTGGACTCATTGAACCATAATGATTTAAATCTCAAATTCACAACTGTATGTGATGAGTTCTCTGTCTCTTTCCTGGATTTGAAAATTCAGAAACAAACGGATGGTACATTATCTACAACATTATTTAGGAAAGAAACAGCTACCAACTCCCTACTGGCATGGGAGAGCTTTCATCCTTACTCCCTTAAGAAATCCATCCCTAAGGGACAGTTTTTGAGAATTCGTCGGAACTGTTCTGATATGGATGAATTCAAATCTGAAAGTGCCAAATTAGCCAACAGATTCAGGGAACGTGGATATCCTGACATGATTATTAATGAAGCTCAGGAATTCTCGTCTAGTCAAAACAGGACTGAACTACTCCAGACACGTAAACGAACAGACACAGAAAAAATGAGAATTATAGGCACATATGACTCAGGTGCCAGTGAAATTCGAAAAATTGTTGGACAACAGTGGGATCTTCTTATTGAGGACCCTGATGTTAAGGGATATCTATCAGAATATCCAACTTTCACATTCAGACGTGGACGTAATTTACGTGACAGACTTGTAAAAAGCCATCTCCAACCAACACTTCCAGACACGATGTGGCTAGGGCGACATAACTTCACCGGTACGTATCCATGTTCTAACTGCATGGCTTGCCCATTTATACTCAAGAGCTCCTCCTTTAAATGTGTATCAACATCAAAAATATACACAAACCGTGAATTTATCAATTGTAGGAGTACGAACGTTGTATATTTGGCTACCTGCAGTTGTCCATTAAATTACGTCGGAAAGACGGTACAACAATTCCGCCGACGAATTTTAGGGCATATTGGTACAATACGGAGGAAGGAAAACACTCCGGTCGCCAATCACATGTGGGAGAAACATCAGGGAGACGAGACTCAACTGAAATTCCAAGGAATTGAGACCATTCGCACCTTTGGCCGTAAAGGTAACATCGATAGACGACTTCTCCAAAAAGAAGCAAACTGGATTTACAGATTTGATTCAATTCACCCGACTGGACTTAACGAAAACCTGTCATTCAACTGTTTTATTTGAAGAGACCATTTGTAAGGAACCGTTCTTTTCCCAATATAACTTGGGTAGCATCATTACCATCTACACTATTGTCATAGATTTGGCACACTAACCGTTTTACTTGTGTGGATCATCATGCGCTTATATACAAACCTCACTTAACATGCTCCAATTCTATATATTATTAACTATAATAATCTTGGTATTTGTATAGCGCCAACTTGTTGCGCAGCGCCTTCGGGTAATTGTTGCTTATTGCGCCCCACCAGGCTGGGTGCTCATTTTGCCGGCCCCGGGGGGATGGAGGGCTGAGTTGGCCATGAGCCGGCTACCCGAGTCATGTGGGGATCGAACTTGCAGCCTTCGGGTTGTAGGCGAGAGCTTACACTGTGCGCCACTCGAGGCTCATACAGCATAAGTGAGGAGAAATGGGATGTATTATATATATCCTAAGTAATCATGATTGTCGTGACTGATCCATCAGTGTAGGAAAGCATTGTAGGTTGCCTTGGTAACATTTCCTATAGTAATCAAGCTCTGCACCCTGATTGGAGTTTGGAGACACACACCCTCTCTGAGGCGGGCACTTTAGCTCCTATTTAAGAGAGCTCCTGGGACTTTGCTCATTGATACCAATCACTCACCATCAGGGTGGTTGGCTTGCTGTTGCTCTATCCTTTTTTATTTTTCTGATCTACCTGCTACTTAGTGCGATACTTTTTGCTATCTTGTAATCAGAGAAGCATTAGGAATAAGGCACTAATAGAACCTAATTAGCGGAGAGAGATAGTAGTTAGAAATTCTACAGTGTGTGACCTAAAAACTATTAGGTAACATTATTACCACTGGTAGATAGGAATTAGTAAATATATAGGGGCCAGCAAGCTATCAAGGTAGATGCAGGGCATGGGTGTGTAAAGTCCATGCAGCACTGTCTCTTGCACAACGCGAGACTCTGATACATGGCTTACTCTGAACTTTTCAGAAAAAATTCTTTTGGAAAGATTCTTTAAAAAATTTTTTTTACCATATTAAGAGGTATTATATACTTCATTGCAGATAACATCTGATCTGCAAGATATATGTTTACCTGCGACCAACTGAATGCTCACTATTTGGTTACTATGCAATTGCTGTTAAGATCCTGAGAGGCATATTAAATATTTACAAGAGGTCCCTGAGGAGCTCAAGTTGAGCGAAACGCGTCGGACCAAGGACCAGATATTGATTAAGCCTTCTTGGTGCTAATACAAAGCACAAATAATCTCAGTCTTGGGCACCATCAGTTTCCCAAGACTGTAGATACTATCGTTGTGGGGGTGTATTATCACCCTAAAACGGTTATTCATTGCCTCGAATAGATACCAGTTAAGGCATCACACTATACCTAGAAAGCACGATATATGGCATCTACATTTTCAAGAATCCTCTGAGATACTTCCAGAGTTATTAATATTTTTCTTTATGTATTATGTGTGTCAGTCTTTGTGAGTACTATTTTAAATTTTAATTGCTTTATTAAAGGTTATGTTTTAAAGTCCTAACAGTGAAGAGTTGCACATAACATTTTGGACTTTACTTGCCCCCAGTGACAAATTTGAATTAAATTATAATGGCAGGATTCTTATCTAGAAAACTAGACATGGAAAGTTGGAGCTCGGAAGCCAACTCTGTGTTTTCGGAGGGCCGATTTAGCCCACGGTCCCATACTACCAATATGAACGGTCTCTTCAAAAACCTAACGTTACAATACAGGGAGTGCATACGTGGGTGGTGGGAGATCCAGGGCCTAAAGCGCTATGCTGAGCATCGCATAGTACCTAGAGGACTGCGAAGCTCCATAGCACCTCCACGTAGACATACTAACAAAGACTTCCTGGCTAAATGGGAAAGAGAGTCGACGGAGTTTTCACTTAAACTTATTCAAACACTGATTGATAAAGAGAGCATTGCTCTAGAAAAAAACCTAAAAACATTGGATGAACTATTGGATAGAGCTCAAGCCCATAACTCTGACCCTGACTTCGTTGCTAAGGAGAAAACTCTACAGCAAAATATTGAAAAATACACGTCTGTCATAAAAGAGAGGAAACACTCTCAGTTTAATAGAGACATGTTGGACTTTAAGGAGAATCGGGCATATCCATCAGTCCACAACAGATCAGAAACCGATATTAGCTCCTCAGATATTGAACTATCCGATGGGGAGTTCAGAGACAGGAATGAATATCGGGGCAGACGTAATAGAGGACGAGGATTTCAAAAGAGCAGAGGCAGAGGCAGATACACCAGTGGGGTTAATAACAACAATTTTTTAGGCCAGCTATCGTACCCCTATTCACTAAGGGATCGAAAAAAATCCACAGTAAAAAACACTGGGGGAATTGGGAAGCCGCACTCCAAAACATTTGGGGTGGAACCAACAAGGGACAAGATGTCGGTTGTGAATCTCTCCCAGAGACAACTCTCGGAGGAGGAAATCTGCGTGTTGGAGAGGGGGCTGTCCTTCGTCCCGGCGGCGCGGTTTGACCGCTTCGCCTGGGCGAAGGACATCTCCCTCTTCACGCGCAAACTGAGGTGGAAAAAATATTTTGCCCAACTGGATAGAACACAAGCCTCCGAACTTGGATTAAATATTGAGGATATGCAGATCCATAACGCTCTACAAGATCTTGAGAGTGAGGGGCTACGTAATCCAGGGGAGGGACCATTTACCACACTAAGACTGAAAAGTTCCAGTAATCCACCATCACTTTCATGTCCGCTCATTGATGTATTTGAGAAAGTTGTTCTCAGGGAAATTAAAAACCTTGATGAGAAAAATCTTAGGAGGTGCCAGAATATGTCTCATGGGGAAATGTTAGCATTACGGGGTCTGGAATCGGATGAGAAAGTGATTATAAAACCATCTGATAAAGGTGGCAATGTGGTCGTCATGGATCGGGACGACTACATTAAAACGTGCATGGATCTACTGAGTGATACAGACACGTATTCAGTGATCTCAGTGGATCCTACCAATACCTTCTTGAAAGAACTGATATCCATCTTGAATAGAGCACGTGCAGATAATCTGATTGGAATATCAGAATTAAAATTCCTGACTCCTAAATGCCCGAAAATTGCTACATTTTATACATTACCTAAGATTCACAAGGGTACCAATCCATTACGCGGCCGTCCAATTGTCTCAGGTGTGGACAACCTATGTCAAAACATTAGTAAATATGTAGATCAGATTTTACGGCCTTTTGTCTCATCCCTCCCTTCCCACATAGAGGACACTATGGACACTCTTAGACAAATAGAAGGAATTTGTGTTGAACCGGATACATTATTAGTGTCACTTGATGTGGAATCCTTGTACAGCTCGATACCCCATCATGGTGGTTTGAAAGCTGTAGACTATTTCCTAAAACAAAGAGGAATATATCTGTCCAAACACAATTCCTTTGTAATGGAACTCTTATCTTACATACTTACCCATAACTATTTTCTTTTCAACGGTCAGTACTTCCACCAGCTCAGGGGGACAGCGATGGGGACACCATGTGCCCCATCCTACGCTAATCTCTACCTGGGCTGGTGGGAGGAACACCACGTCTTCGCTGAGCACAATTCTCTCTGGTCCAGATCCATTATTTTTTGGATACGCTTTATTGATGACATCTTTTTGTTGTGGTCCGGCTCCCGAAGATCCCTGGAGGAATTTGTGGACTCATTGAACCATAATGATTTAAATCTCAAATTCACAACTGTATGTGATGAGTTCTCTGTCTCTTTCCTGGATTTGAAAATTCAGAAACAAACGGATGGTACATTATCTACAACATTATTTAGGAAAGAAACAGCTACCAACTCCCTACTGGCATGGGAGAGCTTTCATCCTTACTCCCTTAAGAAATCCATCCCTAAGGGACAGTTTTTGAGAATTCGTCGGAACTGTTCTGATATGGATGAATTCAAATCTGAAAGTGCCAAATTAGCCAACAGATTCAGGGAACGTGGATATCCTGACATGATTATTAATGAAGCTCAGGAATTCTCGTCTAGTCAAAACAGGACTGAACTACTCCAGACACGTAAACGAACAGACACAGAAAAAATGAGAATTATAGGCACATATGACTCAGGTGCCAGTGAAATTCGAAAAATTGTTGGACAACAGTGGGATCTTCTTATTGAGGACCCTGATGTTAAGGGATATCTATCAGAATATCCAACTTTCACATTCAGACGTGGACGTAATTTACGTGACAGACTTGTAAAAAGCCATCTCCAACCAACACTTCCAGACACGATGTGGCTAGGGCGACATAACTTCACCGGTACGTATCCATGTTCTAACTGCATGGCTTGCCCATTTATACTCAAGAGCTCCTCCTTTAAATGTGTATCAACATCAAAAATATACACAAACCGTGAATTTATCAATTGTAGGAGTACGAACGTTGTATATTTGGCTACCTGCAGTTGTCCATTAAATTACGTCGGAAAGACGGTACAACAATTCCGCCGACGAATTTTAGGGCATATTGGTACAATACGGAGGAAGGAAAACACTCCGGTCGCCAATCACATGTGGGAGAAACATCAGGGAGACGAGACTCAACTGAAATTCCAAGGAATTGAGACCATTCGCACCTTTGGCCGTAAAGGTAACATCGATAGACGACTTCTCCAAAAAGAAGCAAACTGGATTTACAGATTTGATTCAATTCACCCGACTGGACTTAACGAAAACCTGTCATTCAACTGTTTTATTTGAAGAGACCATTTGTAAGGAACCGTTCTTTTCCCAATATAACTTGGGTAGCATCATTACCATCTACACTATTGTCATAGATTTGGCACACTAACCGTTTTACTTGTGTGGATCATCATGCGCTTATATACAAACCTCACTTAACATGCTCCAATTCTATATATTATTAACTATAATAATCTTGGTATTTGTATAGCGCCAACTTGTTGCGCAGCGCCTTCGGGTAATTGTTGCTTATTGCGCCCCACCAGGCTGGGTGCTCATTTTGCCGGCCCCGGGGGGATGGAGGGCTGAGTTGGCCATGAGCCGGCTACCCGAGTCATGTGGGGATCGAACTTGCAGCCTTCGGGTTGTAGGCGAGAGCTTACACTGTGCGCCACTCGAGGCTCATACAGCATAAGTGAGGAGAAATGGGATGTATTATATATATCCTAAGTAATCATGATTGTCGTGACTGATCCATCAGTGTAGGAAAGCATTGTAGGTTGCCTTGGTAACATTTCCTATAGTAATCAAGCTCTGCACCCTGATTGGAGTTTGGAGACACACACCCTCTCTGAGGCGGGCACTTTAGCTCCTATTTAAGAGAGCTCCTGGGACTTTGCTCATTGATACCAATCACTCACCATCAGGGTGGTTGGCTTGCTGTTGCTCTATCCTTTTTTATTTTTCTGATCTACCTGCTACTTAGTGCGATACTTTTTGCTATCTTGTAATCAGAGAAGCATTAGGAATAAGGCACTAATAGAACCTAATTAGCGGAGAGAGATAGTAGTTAGAAATTCTACAGTGTGTGACCTAAAAACTATTAGGTAACATTATTACCACTGGTAGATAGGAATTAGTAAATATATAGGGGCCAGCAAGCTATCAAGGTAGATGCAGGGCATGGGTGTGTAAAGTCCATGCAGCACTGTCTCTTGCACAACGCGAGACTCTGATACATGGCTTACTCTGAACTTTTCAGAAAAAATTCTTTTGGAAAGATTCTTTAAAAAATTTTTTTTTTACCATATTAAGAGGTATTATATACTTCATTGCAGATAACATCTGATCTGCAAGATATATGTTTACCTGCGACCAACTGAATGCTCACTATTTGGTTACTATGCAATTGCTGTTAAGATCCTGAGAGGCATATTAAATATTTACAAGAGGTCCCTGAGGAGCTCAAGTTGAGCGAAACGCGTCGGACCAAGGACCAGATATTGATTAAGCCTTCTTGGTGCTAATACAAAGCACAAATAATCTCAGTCTTGGGCACCATCAGTTTCCCAAGACTGTAGATACTATCGTTGTGGGGGTGTATTATCACCCTAAAACGGTTATTCATTGCCTCGAATAGATACCAGTTAAGGCATCACACTATACCTAGAAAGCACGATATATGGCATCTACATTTTCAAGAATCCTCTGAGATACTTCCAGAGTTATTAATATTTTTCTTTATGTATTATGTGTGTCAGTCTTTGTGAGTACTATTTTAAATTTTAATTGCTTTATTAAAGGTTATGTTTTAAAGTCCTAACAGTGAAGAGTTGCACATAACATTTTGGACTTTACTTGCCCCCAGTGACAAATTTGAATTAAATTATAATGGCAGGATTCTTATCTAGAAAACTAGACATGGAAAGTTGGAGCTCGGAAGCCAACTCTGTGTTTTCGGAGGGCCGATTTAGCCCACGGTCCCATACTACCAATATGAACGGTCTCTTCAAAAACCTAACGTTACAATACAGGGAGTGCATACGTGGGTGGTGGGAGATCCAGGGCCTAAAGCGCTATGCTGAGCATCGCATAGTACCTAGAGGACTGCGAAGCTCCATAGCACCTCCACGTAGACATACTAACAAAGACTTCCTGGCTAAATGGGAAAGAGAGTCGACGGAGTTTTCACTTAAACTTATTCAAACACTGATTGATAAAGAGAGCATTGCTCTAGAAAAAAACCTAAAAACATTGGATGAACTATTGGATAGAGCTCAAGCCCATAACTCTGACCCTGACTTCGTTGCTAAGGAGAAAACTCTACAGCAAAATATTGAAAAATACACGTCTGTCATAAAAGAGAGGAAACACTCTCAGTTTAATAGAGACATGTTGGACTTTAAGGAGAATCGGGCATATCCATCAGTCCACAACAGATCAGAAACCGATATTAGCTCCTCAGATATTGAACTATCCGATGGGGAGTTCAGAGACAGGAATGAATATCGGGGCAGACGTAATAGAGGACGAGGATTTCAAAAGAGCAGAGGCAGAGGCAGATACACCAGTGGGGTTAATAACAACAATTTTTTAGGCCAGCTATCGTACCCCTATTCACTAAGGGATCGAAAAAAATCCACAGTAAAAAACACTGGGGGAATTGGGAAGCCGCACTCCAAAACATTTGGGGTGGAACCAACAAGGGACAAGATGTCGGTTGTGAATCTCTCCCAGAGACAACTCTCGGAGGAGGAAATCTGCGTGTTGGAGAGGGGGCTGTCCTTCGTCCCGGCGGCGCGGTTTGACCGCTTCGCCTGGGCGAAGGACATCTCCCTCTTCACGCGCAAACTGAGGTGGAAAAAATATTTTGCCCAACTGGATAGAACACAAGCCTCCGAACTTGGATTAAATATTGAGGATATGCAGATCCATAACGCTCTACAAGATCTTGAGAGTGAGGGGCTACGTAATCCAGGGGAGGGACCATTTACCACACTAAGACTGAAAAGTTCCAGTAATCCACCATCACTTTCATGTCCGCTCATTGATGTATTTGAGAAAGTTGTTCTCAGGGAAATTAAAAACCTTGATGAGAAAAATCTTAGGAGGTGCCAGAATATGTCTCATGGGGAAATGTTAGCATTACGGGGTCTGGAATCGGATGAGAAAGTGATTATAAAACCATCTGATAAAGGTGGCAATGTGGTCGTCATGGATCGGGACGACTACATTAAAACGTGCATGGATCTACTGAGTGATACAGACACGTATTCAGTGATCTCAGTGGATCCTACCAATACCTTCTTGAAAGAACTGATATCCATCTTGAATAGAGCACGTGCAGATAATCTGATTGGAATATCAGAATTAAAATTCCTGACTCCTAAATGCCCGAAAATTGCTACATTTTATACATTACCTAAGATTCACAAGGGTACCAATCCATTACGCGGCCGTCCAATTGTCTCAGGTGTGGACAACCTATGTCAAAACATTAGTAAATATGTAGATCAGATTTTACGGCCTTTTGTCTCATCCCTCCCTTCCCACATAGAGGACACTATGGACACTCTTAGACAAATAGAAGGAATTTGTGTTGAACCGGATACATTATTAGTGTCACTTGATGTGGAATCCTTGTACAGCTCGATACCCCATCATGGTGGTTTGAAAGCTGTAGACTATTTCCTAAAACAAAGAGGAATATATCTGTCCAAACACAATTCCTTTGTAATGGAACTCTTATCTTACATACTTACCCATAACTATTTTCTTTTCAACGGTCAGTACTTCCACCAGCTCAGGGGGACAGCGATGGGGACACCATGTGCCCCATCCTACGCTAATCTCTACCTGGGCTGGTGGGAGGAACACCACGTCTTCGCTGAGCACAATTCTCTCTGGTCCAGATCCATTATTTTTTGGATACGCTTTATTGATGACATCTTTTTGTTGTGGTCCGGCTCCCGAAGATCCCTGGAGGAATTTGTGGACTCATTGAACCATAATGATTTAAATCTCAAATTCACAACTGTATGTGATGAGTTCTCTGTCTCTTTCCTGGATTTGAAAATTCAGAAACAAACGGATGGTACATTATCTACAACATTATTTAGGAAAGAAACAGCTACCAACTCCCTACTGGCATGGGAGAGCTTTCATCCTTACTCCCTTAAGAAATCCATCCCTAAGGGACAGTTTTTGAGAATTCGTCGGAACTGTTCTGATATGGATGAATTCAAATCTGAAAGTGCCAAATTAGCCAACAGATTCAGGGAACGTGGATATCCTGACATGATTATTAATGAAGCTCAGGAATTCTCGTCTAGTCAAAACAGGACTGAACTACTCCAGACACGTAAACGAACAGACACAGAA